>NC_057414.1:40394507-41594507 GCF_019320065.1 Cervus canadensis
ATCTAGCAGGCCAGGGATGGGAAGAGGCTTGGAGCAGCCAGAGGGAACCTGGAAGAATTGGAGGACAGCAACGGAGAAGAGAGGAATAAATGTGAACCAGAAAACACAAGAACGGTGGGAAGGACAGACAGAGACCGCCCTGGAGTGGGGAGGAAGCAGCAGGACCTCTTGGGGTTGGTGGGGATGAGGGGGCGGTCTGTCAGGTAAGGATGTGGGGGTCACCCTGCCCACTGAACCCCCAAGAGCATGAAGGAGATCTGAAAGGAGTGGGACCTGAAACAGCAGGGGGCGCTCGCTCCCATCCCACCGTGTGGACACCCCGGAACTACAACTCCCAGCAGCACCTGAAAATTACGGCTCCTAACCGTCCCTGGCACAGGGAAGGGGTCACTGCTGACATTCGTTTGTCTCCCAGGGTCGGGGAAGTGGAGCCCCACCAGTGTCCCCAGTCAAGCTGGATGTGGCTAGAGACCAGTTGTTGTGGTCCAGGACCTCTAAAGGCCGTGAGGGGCAGAGCAGCCACCTCCTTTTCAGGCCCTGCTCAAAGCCCTCCTCTGGGAAGGTCTCCAGCCCCCTTAGCCCCTCCTTGCTCTCAAGCACTACAGCTGTCTGTTCTGCTCATTTGGCACTTACTGCCTAGTAACATCTTGTACTGCTCCCTTGAGAGGAAGTATGATGTGAAAAAGAAGACCTGGGCACTAATGCTGGCTCTTGCACCAGCTTTGTGACCTTGGCCAAGAGGCAGCAGCTCTAAGGCCCAGCTTCCTCCTCAGGACAAAGGAGCTGATCGTCTGCCTACCTCCCAGGTTGCTGTGGGCATCTAGAAAGAGACTGGCCAGGGTGAAGCTGTAAACCATTCCACAAATAAACGACTCGTGTTACTGGGATGTAACGTTCTATGTGTGTATGTGCTGCCTCTCTCTCCATCAATGAATAAATTAACTCCTCTGCACAAAGTCTGCACTTTGCCTATACTTTGCATGTACCAACACTGTATTGTAGTTATTTGTTAGAACGTCAATGAGCCCCTTGAGAACAGAGCCCATTCACCCATTTAAAATAAATCTGCTGAGCACCCGCCTACATATGTGCCAGGAGCCGTGGAAAGCACCAGGGGTATATGAACAAAAACACCCAATCACTGTCCTCAGGGAGCTCGGTTGAGAGGGGGAGGCAACCAGGTAAAGTGACAGTTACGATGCCGTGTGGCGAGTGATATAATGAATGTGCAGACAAAGGGAACGCCACGCAGAGTCTGGGGTTTGCCGAGGGAACTTGGGGGAGACTTCCACTGCGGGTGGCCTAGCTGCTTTTTCGAGAGTCAGCTGAAAGAGATACCAAATGGCTGGGGAAGAAGGCAGAGATGGCAGAAATCCAGGCCAACAGAACAGCATGTCCTAAAGAACAGGACTTGATAGCCGTAGGGCTTGGCACCCACTGGAGCTCCTTGAGGGTTGCTTCCCTGCCCTGCAAACTTCTTAGGGAAGAGATTCTCTTAAGAGATAGCCTTTGTGCAGGAAAAATAGGGAGCTTGAAACCTACAGCCCTGAGACAGGATAAAGGGCCCCAGGCTGGCCTCAGGGGCATTGGTGAGGTCAGTTTCCTCATCTGTAAACCAAGGGCCACAAGCCCTTCCACCTGGGGGGCGTGAAGGCTCACTGAAGTGACACCTATGTTACATACCTATTAAAAATGCCAATATCTCCACCAGAATCCCCCTGGGCTGACACCGAGCGTGCCGTCAGAATTTGAGGGTTAAATGGGGTGTCGAACCTGCTGCCTAGCCACTATCCCAGGGAAACAGGTACTCTCAAGGCATCCCTGCTCTTTGGCCTAAACAACTGCCACAAGAAGACATCTGTGTTCTAGAAATAGGTCATCAGGACAACGGGGCTTTGGGACAGAGACGAAGCTCTGTGGCCCTTCACGCCAGGGCAGGTACTGCGGGTGCAGGATGGACCTCAGAGCCGGTAGAAGGGGCGAGGCCTCTGTTGACTCTGCTGCCCTCCAGGAATGAAGTTGGCCTGCGGGGGTGGTAAGGGCTGGGCTCTCTGGGGATCGTGGGGTCACTGACCTTTTGACGGCTGGTGCACATCGCTGGCTCCTCCTCTCCCGGCCCCCCCCTCGGAGAACAGTAAGGACCCTACTGGAGAAGCAGAATTGGGGAGTCAGGCACAGGGGGCTAGCCAGGCAGTCCCGCCCCAGCCTTGAGGTGATGGAGGGCCCTTTCCAGGGCAGAGCGCCTGCCTGGAGGTACGCTGGGGGTCGGGGTGTGCTCTGGATACTCATTTGCTTCAGGGCCTCTGGGGAAGGAGCTGGTTGACAAACCAAGAACCACCAGCCCCAGGAACCCCATCAGACTCACAATCACTGATTCCACCCCTTGCCCAAGGCTGGGGAGATTGGGATGGAGGAGCAGAGGCCTCATTGCTGGTTGAGGAGCCCCTTCTGCCCGACAGCCTGCCAACAGGACAGCCCTCTGGTCCTGGGGGCCCTGAACGTCCATGGCCACTCTCAACCCTGACCTGCTGGGCCAGGTTCCTGCTCTTCCACTCGTGCAATAGCTTGACACAGCACCCTCTCTTCCGAAACCACCTCAGTCCCCACACCAAACCCCTTTTCTGTTCTCTGCCCATCCTCAAGGCAAGCCTGGTTCTCCCTCCACACCTGTTCATTTACTACAGTGTGTGTTCTCGAGGTTGCCTTCGTCCACCTCTTGGCCAGTTAGACTGAGGGGCTTCCCAGGGGCAGGGCCATGCCCCGTTTGCTCCTGGTCCTTGCAGGGTGCCCTCAGCAGGGCTGTGCACACCCGCAGGTCCTGCCAGGCCGAGCTCACCGTGGGAGTGGGAAGGCCTTTCTCAGTTAGGACATCTCGCTCCCCGCTGCCCAGTCCCCCAACCCCGGGCCTCCTCTCCGAAGTCCCCGCAGGCACGCGTCACCACATCTGGCACCCAGGCAGCCTTGAGCTCTCCGCCCACCCGTGACTCCCAGTGACGGGACCAGTGACTCCCGTGACCCGACCAGTGACTCCCAGTGACGGGACCAGTGACTCTCAGGCACCACAGCTACCAACAGCCCCTAGGAGGTGGTTCTTGAGGGGAACTCAAGGATGGAGTTTAAAAGTCCCTGTCTGGGCCCTGACTCCAACCCCAATCCCCAGAACTAAAGCTAGAATAACGCCTGAGCTGTGGCCTTTCGGGGGTGGGGTGGGAGGAGGGGGCGGGGGCGGCTTCAGGGGTCCTTCAGGCCTTCATCTATGAAAATGGTAAGCCACAACCGGCATCTCCAGGACCAGGTACTGAGGGGCAAGAAGAATGTGAATCAAATAGCAAGGCCCTGACTACCCACCCGGGACTTCCTCCTTCCACACATTTCTTGTCATAATTTCACATCCCTGAACCAATTCCAGGTCTCTACCACCCCAGGCCTAAATCCATCCCATTCCAGATCTCAGTGTCTCCCCACAGCCCAGCCTGCATCCTGTAGGCCTCTCCTGCCTACAAGCTGAGACTCTCACCCCATCTCTCTGGAAGGTGAGCCCCAACAGAGGACCACCCTGGGCACGGGAGCAGTGCCTGAGGGTCTGGGAGGGAGACAGTGACAGCAAGGTCAGAGCTGGGGGATCGTGGTCAGGACGCCTGGGCTCTGTCTCCAGGTTTGCTGAACACCAGGGCTTTTAAAGACGGTAAGGACTTGGTCGAAGGGAGGCTAAAAATAGCTGAGCAGTCCCAACGGTTCCACCATTAAAGGCTGTGTAATCACTAGCAAGTCACTTCATCTCTCTGGGCTTAAATGTCCTCATCTGTCAAACAGGGTCAGGAGACATCCTCAAGTCACCGGGCGAGGGTGTATGGGCCAGGGTGGGGCAGCAGAGGGGAGCTGTGGAAAGCGGGCATCCCACAGCAGCAGGGTGAGGGGAATGAGGCTGCCTAAAATCCTCTTCCTCCAGCCCATGCTTTTCTCTTTGTATTTGGGTTCACAGAAGAGAAAGAATGATCAGAATGAGTGGAAGGAAATAAAACACCACCATGAGAAAGAAAAAAAAAAAAGCAAGATACACTATCAGGAAAACGCAAAAAAGGTGACTGGAGACAACGGCAGGAGTTCAAACATCTCTTGATGTCAGAAACCAAGGTGGGATGAGGGCGGATGGAGTGAGTCAGGGGAGTTAGGGGAGGGGAGAGCACACATCAGGACCAGCCCCCCAACCCCCACCCCAACACCCAGTAAAATAAAGATATGGCAGAGGAAGGGGGTAGGAAGGCAGGAAGGAGGCGGGGCAGGTGGAGGAGGGGGAAAGGGGTGGGGAGGGGGCGGGGCCAGAAAAATCCAGGCGCAGGTTGGGGGCCATCCAATCCAAACCAAACCAGAATTTCAAACCATACCTTCGCTGTTTAACGTCAGGTGAGCCGGACCTTGGAAAGGGAAAGGAGAGAAAGAAATAGAGGAGAAAAAAAAAAAGAAGAAAAAAGAAAGAAAAGGGGAAAGAAACAAAGAAAACACGAGTCATCAAAATCAGCCAGAGGGGAGAAAAAAGCTTTTGCTGCCACAATTTAAAAACCCTTTTAACTTGTGACAGGCATCGGGGGAAAGCCCCCAGCCCAGAGCTGAGGGAAGGGGCCCCGATGCCAAAACAGAAGGTGGAGGGCACGAGAGGGGGAGAGAGAGAGAGAGAGAAGGGGGCGCCGGAGAAGGGGAGGGGGTACAGGCAGAACCAGAGGGAGGAGGGGGCAGGGAGTTACTGCACAGGGAGAGGAGAGTTTGGTTTCTTTTTTTTTCTTCTTGCCGAAAAAAAAAAGGAAAAGGAGGAGAAGCATGAGGCTGGGAGGACTGCTTTTTCCTTTTTCTTTTTTTCTTTTTTTTTTTCTTCCGGGAGGCGGAGAGAAAAAAAAACAGTCAACGAGAAAAACGATTCGGATGAAGGAGAAAATAAAACACGACACAAAAATCAAAGCCACCTGGAGAGAGAGAGAGTGTCCTGTTAGCATGGGATTGAGCTGGCAAGCGGGATCTCCACCCTCCACCCCATCCCCCGAGCCTGGTAGAGACCAGAGGACTGGGGCGTGAGGAGCCTGGGCCTGGACAGCCTCTCCCACCAAAGGGGGTGGTGGAAAAGCCTCTATCCGGGCCCCATCCCCAAAGCTGCACCCCCCCACAGCCTCGGAATGGGTAGCAGGTACCTTGACACCCAGGTTCTGCGAGAACACTGGGGCTCAGGAGGACAGACAGCAGCAGCAGGTAGGAGGAAGCAGAATCTAAGGGCATGCTGGATCAGGAGGGGGGTCTTGGGACTTCTCTGGTGGTCCAGTGGCTAAAACGCCACACTTCTGCTGCAGGGGGCCCCAGGTAGTTGGGAAACTAAAATCCCACATGCCCTGGGGCGTGGCCAAAAAATTGAATAAAGAATGGGGGTCTGGGACCTTCCATGGGGAGGCCTAGGGAGGCTAGGCCAGCACCCTTGGACAGCAAAGACAAAAGAGGATAGCCAAGAACCCCGGGAGGGAGCTCCCCGAAAGGTCAACACACCTCATTGAAAACTATTTTATGAAAAAAAAAAACCTATTCTATGGATCCTCTTTCTCCGGCCAGGTCCCCTCTGAGGCGACCAAAAACTGAATTTTGGAAATGGGAAACACCAGCCCTACATCCAAGACTGAGAGCAAGATTGGTTGGGGTTTTTTTCAGAGTCGCCTTGGTCCCTTGAGAGAGCCTTGTCAGCTCTGATTTGGGGGACCCCTCAGCCTCGGGGGGAGAGATTCTGGCCCACTCGACCAGTACCCCAGTCCCTGAAAGGCACCAGTCAAGGAAAACTCCCCTCCAGAGAGGCTAGCAGCACCAGGTCCCACAGCTGAGCTGAGACCCCGGGGCTCCCCCAGACAACCAGTCAGCCCCACCAACCTCCGCCCTCACCTCCCCACCCCTGCACCTGCCGGGTCTGGCCAAGAGAGTGGGGAAGGAACGGCCCTGCAGCACCGCATCGCCCTTGGAAACCAACCTGGGGGCTGTGATCATAAGATGTGAGCCCTGGAGGCAGAAAGGCAGGACCAGGACAGCTGTCTCTGGGGCAAGGCTGAGGGTTAGGATGCCTGGGTTCCAAAAAGAAAAATAGCAAGAAGGCCAGAAGGGCATGGCTGAGGGCCAAGGGCCTGGGCCCTGCGGAAGATGGGCGAATGGTTCCTGCTGCCTGCTTCTAGTCTCAGGTGCTTGGGTGTCTCCCCACCTCTGGGTCTGAGGCCAGCTGGGGGAGGGAAGCACAGCTGCTGCGGGCTGCCTCCGGACAGAAGAGTTCTTGGGGAGACACAGGTTTCATCCACAAAACTGGAGGGAACCCAAATATTTGGACCGGGTCTCATTCTTTGCTCCGAATGCCCCCACCAACTGTTTCCCCCAAACTACCATCTTCTTCCAAACCCCCTACATGCAGGACCCAGACCCGGGGCCCTAGACCCTCATCCAACTCTTGCAGGCCCAAGAGCTGAGTGCCCTGTGAACCCCGCTTCTGTCCCCACAGGCCCGCACCACTGCTGGGGGCAGCGGCTTCTCCGCCTCACAGACCCTTGCACTGCCCGGCTCCCCGCCAGCCTCATTAGCATGCGGCACTCTCCTCTGTCACCACGGCAACCAGCTGCTCAGCTCCCTCAGGCGTGACAGTACCAGCCATCTTGGGGAAGGGGAGGCCGGTTCCCTGCCCCGTCATCTACCCATCTACCCGCAGCTCAGCCCAGCCTGGCCCGAGGGTGCCCTCCCTAAAGCCTGCCTCCCCACCCGGCCTGAATTCTCTGCTCTCCCCAGGCCCTGGCCCTTCTCCTTACACCCCTCCCTGCTTCCACCTGTGGCATCAACCCCTCCGCCTGCCCCTGAAGAAGAGCCGGCAGTGACGGATGGCATTACTAAGGGTCCTTTCCTAGGGCACTTTGTCTGGCTGCTTCTGGGTCTCCTCTCCCTGCTCCAAAAGGCTAGAGGGAAAGGAGGCAGGGTTACCAGGATCCCCAAAAGGAGATACTTGACAGGAGCCTGGGGAGCAGGATGGCTGGGTTCCTGGGAGAAAGCTAGGCCTGAGCCAGTGTCCAAGGGCCGGAAAAGGGGGTGAAGGCACGGACAACTCAGAAATCTGAAGGGGGACCTGCAGAGTCCAGAATATAGCGCCACCGAGGAGTCCCCCAGTCCCCCCCCAAGAAGCCACCACCTGCCAGACCTACTGCCCCACCCTCAGTCTCACCCCTCACTCTCCACCAGAACCCCAGGGAGGACCAGCATCAAAAGAAGAAAGAGGGCTACAGGGACGATTGGAAGACACACAAGCAGCCACGTCACAGAGACACACAGGTGCATCACATCCCTGCGTGTGTATACGCACACACACACACACATAATACATACACACACACAGCCACAGACACACACCCCTGCCCAACCACTGACATGCAGGCACACGCAAGGCCTCATCCAGACCAGCAGGCCACCATGGTGTCCCCAAGAGACGGCTCAGTCCCCACTGTCCCCGCAACCTAGCTTCTCTCTCGTCCCTCTAGTCTACTTGTTTGGAGAACTGGTCCCTATTTTCCCCCCTTCAGTTCCAGGCCACTGCTCCTCCCCAACCAGCCCTCCGGCTTCTTCTCCTGGCCTGGCTGCTCCCCCGCCCACTTCCCCCCTTTCTGCCCCTCCCTGCGCTGCCTCCTTCCTCTTCCCGCCTCTGCTTGCCCCCCTCCTTCCTCTGGTCTATCTGCCCCCTCCCCCCAGGCTCTCTCCTCCACCCTTTCCCCCTCTTCCTCTTGCCTCTCTCCCTTTGTTCCGGAGGAGACATGACATCAAGAGCAAGTAAAAGTCACATCAGCACTAAATCTTATCTCCAGCCCTCAGAAGGCTGCGTCCACACAAACACACACACTCTCTCTCTCTCTCTCTCTCTCTCTCTCACACACACACATACACACACACACACAGGTAAACACTGACACATGGAGAGGCAGACCCAGACAGGACAGATGCAGACACAGATGCAGACACTTCTACAGAGGTTCCAGAGACATGGGCCACAGCAGACAGGACGCTGGAGGGGCACACAGCTCCACACACACTCAGATGCGTACACACGTGTACATGTACAGACGTGCACACAGATATAACAGAGCTGCATGAACACGTGTGCACGCAGGTTCACATACACACACGCATGCGCACATGGGTGCCTGCCTACAGGGATCAGGGGACCTGAGGACACTCAAGGAGAAGGGACATCGGGGAGAGAGACCAGCCAAATGTGGACATCACAAGGGAAAGTGGATTCCAGCCCCACATTCAGCCAAGCCCCCCTTGCTTCTTTCTGCCCCAGACTCCCGCATCCAGGGCAGGGTGGGCTGCCCACATGCTTCCCACTCCCGCTGCTCCAGGAAGAAAGTTAGGGACAGGTTTGGTGACCGGGATCCTCTCTCCCTCCCAGCCCACTGCCAGCCCTCCTGTGGGGGCCACGTGAGCTCCACTGCAGCCCTGCCTTCAAGCCTGGACCATCCAACCCAGTCTTTGCTCCCTGATCTGGTCCACCTCAAAGAAGGAGAAGAAACGTGGAAAAGCACAGTGAGAGAAGGTTCAGAGAATGACAGGAACCCAGAGGGAGCCCGGGGAAGGACAGAAACAAAGAAAGAAGTCCAGGAACAGGGCCCTAGAGAAAAAGAGAGGCAGAGACAAAAACCAGAGAGAGAGAAAAGGCAAATGAAGCAGAAGACAGGGAAAGAATGGACAGAGACCCTGAAGCGAGGCACGCTCCGCGCCCTTTCCTGGGCCTGGGCTGAAGGAAGAAGCAGACCACCCTACCTACTCATGCCAGCCCGGGGGACCGGGGACTGCAAGTGCGTCAGAGAGGAGAAACGGCCACCCAGCCCACACCCCCTGACCCAGGGACCCAGCTCCCCACCCATGGCCTGCACTCTTCAGACCCTGGAGCGAATTCTACCCAAGCACCACCCCCAGGCCCTGGCAGTATGGCCCTTCTACGCTTCCTCCCCTGAGCGGAGCAAAAACATATCTTCTCAGTCATTTCTGGACATGTGTGACTCTTCAGCCCGCCCCTCCAGCTCCACTCCCCATCTGGTCTCCTCCCAGGGCAGAAGACAGGCCGGTGGGCAGAAGTGCTGAGGACAGGCCGTGGAAGGGCTGGCCCTGCCAGGCAGCTCTCCCCAGCAGACCAGAAAGAGGGAACAGGTGAGAGGCGGGGCCAAGGCAGCCAAGAGGACAACCAGACATCCTTCCCTGGGGCCCCCCACATGGGCAGGGGAGGGAACCTCCAGGACCCCCAGCAATTGATCCACCACTCCCAGCGACCGAGAGGCATCACTCACCTTCCATGGGGTGCTCCTCTGTAGGCCAGCGAGGTTCAGGAAGGGGGAGGCAAAGAGAGAGAGAAAAAGAGGGCCGTTAACGAGGGTACCAAGGACAGGGCTCCAAACGGAGTGATGGGAGGTGGCTTCAAGGTCTTCTAGCCTTCCCAGGCCTGGACACAAGTCACCCAGCCTGGAAGGCCCCTGGGGGACGAGACAGAGACCAAGCTATTCCCTGAGTTGGCACCTCACGCATAGGGTCACACAGCCCAAGGGGACCTGAGCCTAAGTCACATTTCAGGAAACTGAGGCCCAGGACAGGGAGGCACCCATTCAAGAATCGGAGGCCAGGCCAGGAGCAGCGGTCAGGTGCCCAGCCTCCCCCAGCACGCTCCTCCTAGCACTCCACCGCGTCTCGGAGACAGACGGGGACACGCTCACGCAGGGCTCACCCTCACCGACACACTGACACACATAGGCACTTAGTGATGCAGAGACATGCATAATTTCTCACACAACTCACACCTGAGGCCTCTGCACACTCAGACCCAACCATGCTCCCCAGCACCACCCTTGGGGTTGGGGGGGTTAGTACACAGCTTCTGTCTCAAAGTGCTGCAAGACTCCCATCCCAGTCACTCAGCCTCTCTGAGCCCCCAGTACCTCTCCAGGGTGGAGATGGGTGGACTAGAGCTCCTCTGAGGCCCCTTCTGGCTCTGGTTCTGTGATTCTGGGATAAATGACTTTTCAACAGCTGGGTGAGGCAAAGTGCCCCCAGGTTGGATGGGCTACTTCAATGGTAGAAGGGGGTCAAAATTCGAGAGGCCAGACTGAGCCCACCCCTCTGTCATGCCACAGCCTTTGGGCAGTCAGCCCGCACTGCTTAGGGGCCTGCCTGAGCCTGTCCTTGGGGCTCATCTCGTAGGGCAAGAGAGAAGGAAGGGAGGGAGGGAGCCGAGAGGCGATTCCTTCAACTAAGCTCAAGCAGGCTGAGCTCTCACACACACACACACACACACACACACACACACGCATAAGTGGACCCCAGGATACACACATGCATAGGCAAACAGCTGTTCGGGACACACTCATGCCCGCGTGCACACACCATCTCATACCTCCAACCTCACTTTGTGTTATTGTCTCATCCACTCTCAGGGGGTTAGGTAAACTCCAGAAGCACTCACTGTCATTTGTCACATCTTCTACCCGCCCCCACAGTACTCACACAGGCTCCATGCAGAATCAATACCCGTGCTGTGATCTAATACATAATGTGAGCTGCACACAGCACATCACCCCCCACTCCCTCCAGGGGCTGGAGACCCACCCCACCCCACCCCACCCCCGTGAGGAACACAGCTCCCATTTTTCGTCTATGATCTATCATCTCCCATTTTCTAAACCCACACACACAAGCCTGTACGTATCCACATGTGTTACACACACACTTCTCTACAACATAGGACTTCTTTTACCTGGCAGCCGCATCCCCCAACAGCCATGTATACAATGACTTGCTTAAATAAACTGAATCACATGACATTTTGGTGGGGAGGGGAGCTGGCTAGGAAGGGGCCCCCGGGAAAACCCTTGGGCTCTCGTGAGCACCCCTGTGTCTCAGGGATCACTTTGGCCCCCATGTGCTGAGGCCCTGGCCGTCAGCACACTCATCTCTCTAGCTCCTGCACAAACGAGCAGGCTCAGTGTTTCTGAATAATCCAACATGGCGGGGATTGCAAACTCTATTCCCGCCTGCCACAAATCTGGGTCGTGCTACACTCAGGAAGGTCAAATGACCAAGTATAGTTTGCTGCCTGCACGAGTCCCCTGTCTCCTGGCTTCCTAGCGAGGCACCTGGGGACTCATTGGCCTCTCCTTCTTGGCTGCACTTCGCTTTCTGCTGATTCACCTGTGCCCCTCACCTGCCATCACGGGCCCCTCCAGGCTCAGCCTGTGCCCTCCACACTCTGCTCTCTTCTCCCACCCTCCTCTGTGAGAGCTCACTTTCATGGCTGTGGGACCCCCAAACCTGTATTTGCAGCCCTGGCTTTTTCCCTGTGAGCCAGTCCTGCACCCACGGCCGTGCGCTCAGCAATCACTCAATTCCTAACATTCAGTCCCGCTCAAGCCACGCTTGACATCTCCACCCTCTGCAACAAAGTGCCCATTTCCCTGCCTTCAACAAAGGCACTGCTTTCAACAAATGCTTCTTTTTTTTAATTTTATTTTTCGGCTGCACTGAGTGGCATGAGATCCTAGTTCCCAGACCAGGGATTGAACCCGTGTCCCCTGAAGTGGAAGCACAGGGTCTTAACCACTGGGATGCCAGGAAAGTGCCTC
The DNA here is from genome assembly GCF_019320065.1 of Cervus canadensis. Taxonomy (NCBI): domain Eukaryota; kingdom Metazoa; phylum Chordata; class Mammalia; order Artiodactyla; family Cervidae; genus Cervus; species Cervus canadensis. Next base: position 40,406,165 of record NC_057414.1, read on the forward strand.
AACCAACACTTCTTATGGAGTATATGCCCCACACTCTGCCGGGCTCCAGAGATGCCATGAGTCCGTCACACATTGTATGCCACCGCACACCAGCTTCCGGGCAACCCTCACAAGCTTGGTATGTTACCTCCCTGCTTTGAACAGAAAAGGACACTTGCCCAGGAGCACAAAATCACCTCTGTCTTTGCCCACTGCACTCCTTGGTCATCAGAGCCCCCACACTCACCCCTGACCCGGGTTCCTGCCTTAGTCTCCTGCGGATTGGTAGCCCCGTCCAAACCCAGCCTGGTTCTCTTGGTACATATACCAGATACAACTGACTAAGTACCATCGTGATCAATACACATGCACACACACATGCACATGGGCAGAACTTCTCAGTGGCTCAGGTACAAACCTCTTCTGTGCTCCTGACCTGCCTTCAGAGAAGCGTGACTCGAGTGGCTCACGGGCTGAGTGTCCTCCTGTCCACGATGGCCCTCTCCTCCTGCCAGCCTTCCCTGATTAGATCAGGCACCCAGAAAGCAGCCTTGATCTTTTTTTTTCTACACCAATCACCAGGTCCTATCAATTCCAGCTTCTAAAACTAAAAGCTCAGCTCAACTCCTTGAAATCCTTTCCATTCCTCGATCACCATCAGCACAGCCCAAGGCCAAACCCTCCCCAGACCCTCTTATCAGAACACTCCTAAATGATCCCCACCATGGCAGTCTTTTTACACTATAATTCAGTCCAAGCACCACCAAAGTGGTCCAACCAAGTCATGACCCTGCTTAGAACTCTTCAAGGCTTCCCAGGACCTACAAGATCAAGTCCAATCTTTTTTTTTTTTTTGGCTGCACTGGGTCTTCGTTGCCGCACCCAGGCTTTCTCTAGTCATGGCAGGGGCTACTCTTCATTGCAGGGAGGGCTACTCTTTGTTGCAGTGAGCAGGCTTCTCACTGCAGTGGTTTCTCTTGTTGTGGAGCACAGGCTCCAGGCGCTCAGGCTCAGTGGTCGTGGCAGATGGTTTAAGTTGCTCCATAGCATGTGGGATCTTCCCAGACCAGGGATTGAATCTGCATCCCCTGCATTGCAAGGCGGATTCTTAACCTCGGGACTACCAGGGAAGTCCAAGTCCAGTCTTTTTTTGTTTTTCTTTGGGTTGTTTTTTGGGGGGCTGTGCCGGGTCTCAGTTGCAGCATGCAAGAATTTTGTGCAGAATCTTTGTGGCAGCATGCCAGATCTTTAGTTGCATCACACAAGCTCTTAGTTGTGGCATGTGGGATCTAGTTCCCTGACCAGGGATCAAACCCCAGCTACCTATGTTGGGAGGGCAGAGTCTTAGCCATTGGACCACCAGGGAAGTCCCAGTCCAATTTTCTTGAGAAAGTCCTTTCGAGGATTTACCATGCCTCCCTCCAACCTCCCCTCCTTGCAACAATCCAGGCTCCAGCCACACCCCATTTCCCTAATATGCCATGTGTCTATACATACTGTTCCCTCGGCTGCCTGAGAAGTCGACTCCTGCTTTCAGACTAGGTCAGTCTATGTGGGTCTGTGTTCTGAGCTGATCTCCTAGCCATCCATCCCTCTTTTGTGCCAGTTCTCAAGATGTACCTTGGGTTGTTATTTCACTTATCGGATCTCTATTGCGATTGTGTTTCCGTGTCTGCTTCCTGGCTGGACTGTGAGATCTCCAAGAGCAAGGACAATGTCTCATTCATCTCTGTGGATCCAGCTGCTCACACAGTTCCTGGCTCAGAAAAAGGCAGGCCTGTGTTTGTTGAATGAATAAAAAGTTAAAAGTGAACACTCCTCACTTACCCAGCACTTTGAGTGAGCCTGACTTTCCGTACACCATTTCCCTACTGTTAATACTTGGTCAATAGATACTATTACTCCCTCAGAGAGGTGGGGAGACCAAGGCTCGGAAAATGGAAGAAACTTGTCCAAGGCCACACTGCTGGGCAGAGGGGCAGAATCAAAATCGGAACCAAATCTGTCTGGCTTTAAAAGTTCTGATGGGCTGCATTCTGGGCCTGCAAGTCAACATTTCTAGAAGCTGGTTTTAATCTGCAGTTCCAATCTTATTTCCCATAAAGCACACCAGGGACTTCCCTGGTGGCCCAGCCAGCAGCTAAGATGCTGCACTTCCAATGCCTGAGTTCCATCCCTACTCAGGGAACTAGATACCGCATGCTGCAACTAAGACCCAGCACAGCCAAATAAATAAGTAGCTTGAAAAAAATAATAATAACCACAATAATAAGCACAACCATCTTGGTCTGATACACTCAACTCACATCCTCTAGACTCTGCGCTTAGGCCATTTTCCTGGTGGTAAAGCCCTAGCCTTTCCTTTACCTCCACAAATCTCACTCAGCCATCCTTCAAGATCTAGCCAAGTTCTACCTCCTCCTTGAAGCCTTCTCTGACCATGAGGGTTAATAATCATAGTAGCATTTCTTTTTTTTTTTTTTTCATAGTAGCATTTCTTGATCACTTAGAATAGTGCCTGGCACATCGTAAAGTGAAATTGTTAATCGATCAGTCATGTTCAAGTCTTTGCAACTCCATGGACTGTAGCCCACCAGGCTCCTCTGTCGATGGAATTTTCCAGGCAAGAATACCAGAGTGGGTAGCCATTCTCTTCTCCAGGGGATCTTCCAGAGCCAGGGACTGAACCCCGGTTTCCCAAATTACAGGCAAATTCTTTACCATCTGAGCCACCAAGGAAGATCTAAGGGTTTCCATTTGTTGTTGTTCACTTGCTAAGTTGTGTCTGACTCTGCGACCCCATGGACTGGAGCATGTCACGCTTCCCTGTCCTTCACCATCTACTGGAGTTTGTTCAAACTCATGTCCATTGAGTCAGTGACATCATATTTCCATGTATTCACTTATTTAGTCCTTACAACAACACATGATCTCCATTTCACAGAGGAGGACAAAGAAAAACAATGCGATTCAGCAACTTGTCCAGGTTCACACAGCCAGCAGTTAGCAAACCCGAGATTAAGCCCAGCAGCTCATGCTCTTAACCCTTCCACCCTAGGAGGCTCTCCTTGGGAACACCTACCTCATCTCTGGGATCTTACAGCAGTCGCTCCCCACCCAGCTCTCTCAGCTGTCCATCGCTTTCTGCCTGGAGCTGTCTCCAACAGCAGAAGCTGTCAGGACCACAGGTTATTAGATGCTAGAGCTGACAGAGTGATTCCACATATGTGACCTCATTTACTCAACTTTCATACATGCAGGTCTTGACTGCCTCCCCAGAGGGCATAAATGGTATTGTCTTGGCTAACATGAATTCAGGATTCCGGCAGATTCATTATCAAGGACAGTGATGAAGACCAGAACCGAAGAAAAGAAACAGTGCTGAGCAGCCACAACCGACATGATAACAGTTATACATTAAAAACTGTTATTTTCTCATAGGGGAGCCTCTCACACCCAACCCAGAATCCGCTCTCTGGTAGTGGCACACAATTCTAACATGCTGGGGATGCTGATTTCCAAGTTCACAAACAGAGGCGGGGGCGGGGGGGTGGGTTACTACCTGACAACTCCTCCAAAGGGCGGAGGTGGAAAAACTAGAAAAAACCAACATAAGAACACAAAAGTACAGCAGTCTGGCATCATTTCAGGCAGGGACAGACTTCAACAAAGGCAGCACTGAGTGACAGGCCAGTGCAATACCTGAGGGGAATCACGACAGCCTGAGTCATCCGGAAAAGGCTAAATCACCTTCCAAATGTGCTTGGGCAGGCAGAGAGGTGTGCAACATACTTTTTAAAGATTTCCATCTGAAATGTTGTAAATGGAGGTGAGTTGAGTATTTTAATGGGATAATGCCCCCTTTTCAGGATGAGTTCCTCCCCGAGGGCTCCGGAAGTCTGAGAGTTTACTGATCGATTTCCACTGCCCTCTCTCAGTGGTAGAACAGCCAGCCAACAAAGACGGGAACACCCTCATCACACACTGGCTGAAAGATGAAGCTGTAGCCCAAGGAATCCGGGGTGGTTACTGGTTTCGGATGAAACACCGTCCCGAAGCACCTCCAATAAACCAAACGCAGGTCATCCAATAAACCAAACGCAGGTCATCCATGACACAGCTGACTGATCGCCTCTCCTTTTCAGAGGCAGCGTGGAGAAGGTGGGAGCCCCCGGAGTCAGCTCAGGTTCAGATCCCAGCTCTTAATCTCACGGGGCGGTCATGCCTTCAACACACCCAGCAGACGCCCACTAGCTGTGAGGTCCTGCTCTCTCCTCCCTTGACTGTGTGATCCGATTCCCTTTCTGTTCTAACTGCTCCCTCATAGTGTCTGCGGCCGCTGCTTTCCCTCCTCCTCCCAAATGAGCCCCCTGACGTCTCTTCACCTCCTCCTTGGCCACTTCATCTGACCCTAAAGTTTCCAATACTCTCTCCACACACGTGGCTCCCAAGTCTCCACCTGCAGCCCCACCTTCAAAACTCAAAACTCTGGTCTCACATTTCCGACTGCCAGGACACCTCTGTCTAGGAACAGCAAGACAGGGCTGTGATCTGTAGCTCAAACCTGCTCCTTCTCCCAACCTTCCCCTCCCTGTCACCCCCACCACCATCCTTCTAACCAAGCAACCTGAAACCTCACCACCTCGGCCCCTCCTTGTGGGAAAGGCAGAATCCTACCACTTCAGTCTCCACCACGGCTCTCAGCCGCATTGCTGCTGCTGCCACCACAGCCACCCCCACCCTTCCTCGCCGCTCCCCAAGACAGCCGAGGTTCAGGGCCTCAATGTCTCTTTCCTGAGCTTTCTCCCACTGATTCCTCCACCGCATGATTCTGCCCTCCATACTGCATTCTACCCTTTGCTCCCAGCTTCCAAATCACAATTCTTATTCGCACACCTGCTCAAAATTATTTTATGGTTCCATTTACTAATACTCTACACACAGCATCCAATACATGTTAGTTGAATGATTTAAGTCAAAACCTGGGGAATTTCCTGGTGGTTCAGTGGTTAGGACTCAGTGCTTTCACTGCTGGGGGGCATGGGTTTGACTCCTGGTCAGAGACCTAAGATCCTGCAAGCTATGAGGTGGGGGAAAACAAACAAAAAGCAACGCCAAGACCTGGCCTCAAGCTGCTTCTCCTGCTTTAGGTCTCACTGTCTTCCCTTCACTCTTTGGTGCCCCTGTATGGCCATGATGTGCACTTCCCCCTTCTACACCATTGTTCTTACTAGCTCCTTTGCTTGGCAGGACCTCCCCAAACCAAGTTTACTGATCAACATTCAAGACCAGTCTTAAATAGTTTGCCTTTTATTACTAATCCCCCGACTTGGCTTCCCAGGTGGTGCAAATGGTAAAGAATCCAACTGCCAATGTGGGAGACCCAAGAGATGCGGGTTCCATCTCTGGGTTGGGAAGATTCCCGGGAGAAGGAAATGAAAACCCACTCCAGTATTTCTTGCCTGGAAAGTTCCATGGACAGAGGAGCCCGGTGGGCTATATCCCATGAAGTTGCAAAGAGTCAGACTGAGCATGTATGCACACACAACTTGTAAACCCTCCCCTTCTTCAAAATCCCAAGAATACTCTGCTTATAAGAATACTATCATTTATACCACTAGGCTTCCCTGGTGGCTCAGTTGGCAAAGAATCTCCCTGCAATGCAGGAGACCCAGGTTCAATCCCTGGGTTGGGAAGATCCCCTGGAGAAGGAAATGGCAACCCACTCCAGTACTCTTGCCTGGAGAATCCCATGGACAGAGAGGCCGGGCAGGCTACAGTCTGTGGAATTGTGAAGTCAGACACAACTGTGTGACTTTCACTTCACTTTACACCACTAATTACATACCAGATATTCGTTTAATTCCCACAACAAACATGTAAGATAACCATGCTTGTTACCATTTTGCAGGTCAGAAAAAAACAGTCTGAAGATTAGGTATTCATGTGACTCACAGGCCTAGTGAGTAGAGAAGTCAGATTTAAACCCAAATCTGACCCTCAGGAGACAGAGCTTCACTGTCACTAAGCTACACTGCCTCACTGCATCTTGCTGCATATAGCATGCTGTTCATTTGCTGTTATTTCTCGAGCACTTTCTATGTGCGGGGCACTATTCTAAGCATTTTATACAAATTAGCTTATTTAATTCCCATAACAACTCTGTAAGGTAGGTAGTATTGCTGTCCCATTTTACAAATAAAGAAATCGGGCAGAGAGAGCTTAAGTCCAAGGTCACTGCCCAGACAGCCGACTACAGAATCTGTTCTCTTAACCACACGCTGGGCTGCTTTTCATCTGCTTCCTCAGTTAAGCAGGCAACTCCCAGAGCAGTGTCTTCTCCACGTCTGACTCACCTACAGCCCCCAATACAAAGTTTGTCACAAAGGAGGCCTTGACAACAACCTGCTGAATTAAACTGCCAACAAACCTACCAAATACACATGAGACCCATGCATCTATCTTCCTATTAACACACGCATCACCGCTGGTTTCATTTCTCTCCCAAGAGAGGTACACACCACACACCTGACACGCCATCGTGTGCCTCTGAGCCCCCACTCCACTCGAGGTATTCCACACATACCAGCACACTCCTCTTCCTTGATCACTCTTCAGCTCTTTCTCCCCACACATGAATGACATGAGGAGGAATTCGATGAAAATCAATGCAAAATCCCAGTCTACTTGATCCCCACTTTGGCAGACAGTCAGCAGGAATACACACACTCAGTGACTCATACTTAGCCCTGTCTTCAGTCACCTGTGGCCAGAACCCCAGAGAACAGAAGCCGATTTCCTAGCATGGAAGTTCTCAGTCAATGGGCAGGCCCAGACCCAGGAAGGCGGGAGGGTTGGGGGTGGGGGGTGTCCAAAGGATCCACCAACTAGCTGAAGGCAGATTGGTATATCTTACATATAAAGCTAAAACATTTTTCCTAATGTATATTTGATTAACCACAATGGCAAATATAACATCAAAGCCATGTAAAAGCTTTCCTGAATTCATAGTAGCTTTGAGTCATCTATTTTCACAATAAACAGATATAAAAATAACTACTATTTGGAAGGGGCACTGTGAATTACTGACTTTTAAAAGTGTCTTCAATCTCAGAAAAAGTTGGGGATCACTCAAAGCAGATAAGAATGAAGTAACTGTAATTTCCAGGGAGGCTTGAAGACTCGGGCCCTGATCAGGAGCCAGACCTGTTCCCCTTAAAATCTTCCAACCCCAAACCCAATACCCAAGGGGGAGCAGCTCATTCCTTTCCTCCTTGGCTGGGTGAGAATGTACTAAAAGAAGTGTAATGAGCACAGGATATTACAAAACCTACCCAGGAAATAAGGAACAAATGTAAAGGGAGGGAATGAGGTCATGGGTGGGAGGAGAAGCAGGAGAGCTGTCACTGTGCCTGTCATCGCTAGATGTAATCAGAGTTTATCAGCATTGATAAACACCATGCCCACAATACATATCTGAAAATATACACATACATAGTTCCACATACACATACAGCCTTCCCCAAGCCTTATTCTATCAAATACTTGTTAATATCTATTCAGTCATCGAAGAGATGTTTATGAAACACCCATTAAGTGCCAAATACCACACTAGGTGCAGGGAATTCAGAGATGAATATCTCTACCTTTTTACCCCAGACAGAGCACAACTCCCTCAATGGATATCTCGCGCGCACACACACACACACACACACACACAGTGGGTTAGATATGCAGCTGCCTCTCCCAACTCCAACAGAGTTGACACAACATTTAACTGATACACATTCAACACACATACACATGATACAACCACCCCATCACACACAGGTACCCAAACACATCTCAAACACACAACCACACAACGCACATTCCAAAGCACACATCTTGTATGGCTCACTAGGGGCCTCTGGCCAATGAATCCTTTCAGAGAATGAATACAAGGACTCTGGCTGCATTTTTCATACAGCCAGGCCAATTCTGCCACAGTGAGATCATGGACCAGTGGCTTCTCTGTAGCTCAAATTTCCCTTCCATCAAGTCAGAGGGGTGTGGTTCAGGGACTTCCCTGGCGGTGCAATGGCTAAGACTCTGAGCTTCCGCTGCAGCAGGCTCAGGTTCAATCCCTGGTTGGGGAATGAAGATTCCCACATGCTGCTGCATGATGCAGCCAAAAAATAATCTCTAAAAAATAATTTTTTAAAAAATAGCATGGTTCATGCTATTTTCTTAAGAAGGCTTGGAGAGGAGAGATCACAGGGACCAGAGAATCAAGTTAAAGGTCATGAAAGATTCCTCATAAAGTCCAGGGTCTTACTGAGGTCTCCCATGAAAACACATGCACGTGGATACCTACACATGCAACCACACCCTTACACTCACATCCTACTCACTCTACTAGGCACGGGACTTTATTTGCCAACAGACCATTCGCACATGATATTCACACCACCAGACTCCCGCACCTCTGCATGCAAGCAAACACACACAGACACACAATTTCACAGTTTAAGGAGCACCTGCACTCCTTCGAGAAAAGGCGAGAAGGTGCCAGATTGACTTAATACACACAGTTCCTGAAGATACATCCCACCATCTTGTACAAATAACTCCCAAGAGCCACTGAAAACCTCCCTTATGCATTCCTCTACCACAACTGCAGATACACAGTCAAAATACTGGGCAAAGTACAGGACTTCACCTGCAAACGTGGCTACTCCTGTGGCTATCCCCAGGTCCTGGCCAGGAGGACACTACCCGCAAAGCAGTCCCAGGGCCACACTAGTCTGTGGGCACACACACTCCTCAAAGACCCTACCTCTTGAGAGCAGACACACCCACAACTGCTAAGCAGCCCACAGCTCCTAGGGGGACTGAAGGAGAGGGCTGCACACCTCCGCTCCAAACGGCTGCCACACCCCAGGGAGGAAGGAGGTGCCTATGCCCGGACTCCCCAGCCAGACCAAAGTACAACAGGGGCCTCAAAATCCCTCCCTTGCCCACTCCCCTAAAACCTCACCCCACCCCAGGCCTGGCGCAGCCACCGTCGACCTTGTCCCCTCACCTTGCTCATCAAGGCCTCTTGCATCCCGGGTACTGGATGCAACCTTCCTTTAACCTCCCCTTCAAGTCCTGATTTCATACCCAGTTCCAGAGTCCTCACCAGTCTTCTCCAGCCCCCCAATCTCCCTTCCAAATCCCACGCTTGCGAGGGCTCCGATGGTCAAAACCAGCCTCCGCTTGCAGTCTCTCACCCGGGAGAGACGACCAGCCATTTTTTTTCCCCCTTATCAAAACCGGCGACTCTAGTCACCAACCCTGAGAGGCCTCAGCCACCCTCTCCCTCGAGCTTCATTCACTCTGGAAGCACTCGCTTCCCGCCCTCCTGGCGCGTGCAGTCACAGCCTCAAAATCACCACCCACCCTCGCACGCGCCGTGGGCTCTTCTCCCCGAGCCCAAAGGTCTCCCGCCCGGGGCCTCAGGCGCAGGTCCAGTCGGGGTCTCTCACGCAGAGCTTCCAGCCGGCGCGCGGACCCTCAGGCTGTGGCCCCGCCCACCCGGGCAGACCACGCCCCCGCCTCCTAGGCCCCGCCCGGCCCGACCCTCCCCACAGCGCTCGAAGGCCCCGGGCCCCTCACTCTCACTCTCACAGCCCTACCCAGCGCCAGGAGGTTACAAGCCCCACACAGCCTTCAGGACTCTCTCACTGGACCGCCCCCAAAACCACCGTCCCCGCCCACAAAGCCCCACCCTGCCGCACATAGGCCCCGCCCACACAGAGCTCTTCCACCTGCCCTCGCGGGCGCCTCACACACCCGACCCACACGCCCTCAAGGGCCTGACCTTTATCTTCTCGCGAGCCTTCGCTCACTACACAGTCCTACCCACAGGTCGCCACGGAACCCTCCCTCGGGTTAGGGAGAGGCGCCCCGGATGGGCTCACGAGGCCGCGCCCACACAGGCCACGCCCACACAGGCCGCGCCCACAACGGACCTGCCGGCAGGTCACGCCCACCTGGGGCACCCGGCCGCTTGTCCTGCTCCCTGGCTGACCACGTGCGCCCTCTCCTTGAGACAGGGGTCCTTACACGCCCCTCACAACTCGCGTGCTGGTACATACACTCGCCCTTGTGCCGGAGCCCGCGGACCGCAGGTGCCCCCCACAGGCCCGGATCCCGGACAACCCTCCCGCCCCTCACTCCCGCGCCCAGGCACCCAGCGGCGTCTCCCCCGGGCTCACCTTCGCTGCAAAACTTGCCGCCGAAGCCCGTGTGGCTGCAGTCGCAGCCCACCTCGCCGGGGGCTAGCACGGTGCAGAGGCCGCCGTTGGCACAGGGGTTGCGCGCCGGGGCGCACAGGGGGTCGGCGGCAGCGCCGCGCAGGCCCTGGCTGCCCAGCAGCGCGGGGGGCCGCTCGCCCAGCTTCAGGTTGGCCAGGAGGCCACGGAAGGGCGGCTCGTACTTGACAGTGCTGAGCGTGAGAGCCGAGAGTCGCACGTCGGGTGGGATGCCTCCCACGAACAGGTCGCTGGCCACCTGCATCTCGCGCCGCTTCGAGCGCACCTCGGCGGCGCGGGCCTCGCCGTCCACCGCCAGGGCGGTGCGGCGCGCGTCGCGGGTCAGCAGCACCATGTGCCAGCGGTCGTCGGCCACCGGCGTGTCCAGCTGCAGCGTGGCAGGCTCGGCGCACGACAGCGTGAAGCGCAACCTCAGGCGCCCGTCCACCAGCAGTAGCTCCAGGAAGTCGCAGTCGCCGCCGTCGTCCAGGTAGAGCAGCAGCGCGCGCGTGGCGTTGGTGCGTAGGCTGAAGCTGAGCTCGCCGCTGCTCGCCGCGCCGGCCCAGCGCGCGTAGCGCGCCCACTGCCCGGGGCCGCCGCCGAACTCCAGGCCTCCCGCACCTGCCGCGAGCGTCAGCAGCAGCAGCAGCGGCAGCGACGTTGGCCGCCACCGGTTCCCGGGCGCCATGCCTCCGGCGGCCCCGGCCCCGCCCGGCCCCCGGCCCCGCTCAGGCTTCAGAGCCGCGGGCGCATGGGGCAGGGAGGGGGCCGGGCGCCCCCCGCGCCGAGCGGGGCTCCTTCGCCGGCTCACAGTGCCATGGACCCGACCGCAGGGCGAGGCGCGCAGAGGTCCAGATGCCGGCTTCCCCCGAGCGGTGGCAGAGGCGCCCCTCCCCCGTTGCGGGCTCCGATGGAAGATGGGGGAGGGAGGCCTGCGGGGAAACGGAGAGGAAAGGGTTACTGAGGAGCTCGCAGGAGGGGACGCGTCGTTGGTGTCTGGCTCCCCGTTCACACTCGCAGAAGCTCAACTGTTTCCCTTTAGAACTGGAGGACCCACCTGGAGAGGGTCTCGCCACCAGGAGGGGAATACACGGGACCCAGTATTGGGGGGTGGGGGGAGGGGCGGAGATAACACTCTCTAGGGGCATCATCTAGGGTTTAAGAGGTAGGTAGGGAGGTGACACCTTAGAGTCCAGTAACAGCCCAGTCCAGATATCCTCACCCTCGCCTCCCATCAGGACCAGGGCCAGCTCCTGTGGGCGAGGCCTAGAGACTCCTCCAGCTGCTGAGCACAGCCCCTTCCTCTTTGAGCCACCCAACCTCTGTGCATGGTCCCACTACCTGCCATGGGCTCTCTCTCATCAGTTCCTGATGCTGGATAATGAAGTTGCTAAATAATTCATTGAGATTAATTAAATGCCAATTCATCGATGGTATCCCTGGGTAACCTGGCTGGGAAGGAGGCAAGGGAGAGAAGCCAGCCAGGACCCAGACTTCCAGGCCCCAAGCCGTCTCCTTCCATGCAAGGACTCAGGCACCTGATTCTGCATCTACAATTCCCCCAAAACCACACTCACCCCCTTTCTGGGCCCCAACCCCCTGCTCACCAGCCCAGGTCCTTCCTGAACCTAAATGTCTGTCGCCATCAAGCTTCAGCTCCCAGTCTTCAGCCTGGGACCTAGGCTGATACTTGGGCCTTCACTTCACCCCTGGGTTCCAGCCTCCTACCCATCCAGGGCTGGGGGAGCCACCAGGAGGCAGGCAGCCTAATTTGCATAAAATTGTCTTTCTGAAATGATTACCCTTGTAACTGGCTGTCAGAGAGCAATTTATACCCCACAACGGGGAGGGGAATTTGCATCTCGTTAAACTCCTAGTCGTAATTATTTATATCCAACAACCCTCCTGAATATTGCATTGATTTTATTTTGGGGAGGGAGGAAGGGAAAGAGGTGGGGTGAAGTCTGAGAGAGAAGCAGAGAAAGGCCAGAGTTTAGGAAGAGACAGAGAAAGATTGAAGGGGTAGGGGGAGAGGAAAAAGAGAAATCGCATGAAAGAGAAGAATAATGGATGAGACAGAAGGTCTGATGGGGAGAAAAAAGAGCGAGAAGAGAGAGAAAATTAAATTCCAAATTCCAACAGCATTTATCAACACCCCGGATGTTGAGCAGTTTTACAAATGTCATTTTACTTAATCAGTCTGAGAGGTCCCATTATTCCCATTAACCACTGGGGAATCCCACATATTAAAGTCTAGGGACTTGCCCAAGGCCGCACAGCCAGTCAGAGGGGAACTGAGACTTAGATCCATGTGTCTCTGACTCCAGCATGACAAAGGGCAGGGCAGCCACAGGTGTAGTTCAGAGAGGTGTGAGCCAGAAGAAGAGAAGACGGATCCTTGGAGAGAGAGAAGGTTGGATGGAGGTGTCTCCTCCCTCCATGGGAGGAAGCTAGGGGTATGAAGGGAGAGAGAGAGCTAAGGCCCCCCTAAAAAAACAGGTGAAAGGTGAGCAAAGAGTTGGGGGACAGGATGGTTGGAGCGATATGCATGCAGAAAGAAGATGGGGCAGAGAAGGCCTCAGGAGGCTGACAGTAGAGAGTGAGGAGTCACCTCCAAGAGACCCTCAAATCCAGCTCTCAGGTCCTTCCATCTGGCTCCTTCTGACTCCCCCCTCCCCAACCCTACAACCTCCAAGAGGGTCTCTACAGTCCTGCCCCAGCCCCACTCCAAGGGCTGCCCTTTCCCAGGCAAGAAGGGAGGCAGTCCAGGCAGGCAACCCCCTCTCTCTCCAAACACTGTCGCTGGTTATATATAGCTTTGCCACTGCCTCTCCTCATTGGGTAATAGAGATAATTAACATGCGCGGGCTAATTAGCCAATCAAATTAAATGCAGCACCTGCTCCCAGCCTGATTGACGCCCTTACCCCCCCAACACACACACACACACACACACACACACACACACACCCTCACCCCAGTCCAGGGCAGGGGAAAGGGACCCTCAGGCTTGGGGAGGGAAAGACCAAACCCCCTCTTCTTCAGAAGGAGCAGTCAGAGACCCCCCAGAAGAGGCGCAGCTCTAGACGCCAGAGAATGGCATACTCCTGCCCGCACCCCCCCCCCCGCAACAGGGTCTCAGTCTAGCCTAGCCTCTCTCCCAGCCCCCACCCCTACTTCCAGACACTATTTTGGGGAGGGAATTAATTAGCTATCGATTTCTGCTGGCAGAAGGAATAGGATTTCGTGCTGCTGTCCAGTCACCCCTCAGCCGGGGGAAAAGGAGGGGGATTCGTTCCCTAGCGCCACCCCCCGACCCAGTGTCTCTGTCTGCTCACATACCCCACCCTCTGGAGAGAGGGTCCCTGCTGACAGAGCCTAGGGGCAGGGTCTCCCTGGTTCAGGAAGTTGGCGGGGGGCAGACAGTGAAGGATGGCGGAGGAGGCCTCCCGAGGCTGGAAGGCAGCTGCCTGGGTCCTAAAGATCAGAGGAATGTTACCTGTTTGGGGGATGGAAATGGCGGTGGCAAAGTGGTTAAGAGTCTAGAAGATGACTCTAGGGGTCTTTGTGTGCCCAGATGTGGAGGGAGAGTGTGGCAAGGGAGCAGGTGCTGTGGGCAGGCAGGTGCCTGGCAGCAGCTGTGGGGGCAGAACCCGGGCTTCTGCGGTGACCCCGGGAGGGGCCGGGGCAGGGGCCGGGCCTGCGGCCCCTCAAGGCTCATTACTCATTCTCCCCACAGCCCGCAGCTCTGCAGCACGGACCAGCCTGGCTCAGCGCCGGGGCCCAGGGGCTGCAGGGCTGGCCAGGGGGAAGCCCCCGCCCTCCCTGCATCCTCTCTCCGGAGACCACTGGGGCAGCTTCAGGCTTGCCAGGCAAAGATAACCCCAAGAGAAGCGTGAGCTAAGTGGACACCTGAGTCCTTCCACCCCACCCCACCCTAGAGCACCCAAGAAACCTGCTGCTCTTCACCACCCCTGTCCTCTCCCTTCAGCCTCCTCCAGTCCAGGACCAAGCTTCTTCCTCCCCGGACACAGGGGCTTCCTGCTAACCCAGGATGCTCCTTCCTTCCTCAACTCCTGGCATGCAGCTTTGCTCCCCGTGGGCCGGGGCCAGGGCCTTGCACAGCTACGTCAAGTAAACGGTCCCTGGGGTTGAGCACGGCCCCTCCCCCATGCTCATGCCTCGCAGTAGAAGCCCCCTGGCACCCGCAGTGTCCAGGCTCTGCTCCCCAAGATCTATGCTTCTCCAGTGCCCACTGCCAGCGCGGAGACACTGGCCGAAGCAGCCTTGGGATATCCTGCCTGCCGAGTGACATCAGTGTAGCGTACACCGCCAGCCACTGCTGGCCCAGGGCCACTGCTCCTCCAGGGAACAGACCTCTCCCCTGCCATCAGGGATTCTTCCCCCCAGTCAGCTCCTTACCACCCGCTACCCACGGGTGGACTCTGCAGCCTTGAGTCAGCGGTGATAGGAGCTAGACAGGGTGGGGGTGGGGTGACTCAGCGGCTCTCAGGACCTCAGCCCACTCTCAGTCCCACAGAATCCTGTCCCACAGATTCTTTCTGGGCCCTGACAGCCTCCTGCTCATCTTCCCACGACCAGACCAGTGCCAGCATGGCATCTGGGCTGTGACTCTGGGGCTTTCCAGTGCTCATCAGGTGCCAGGCTGGACCACCACAGCATTGTCTTATATATCCTCCCGTGCTAGGACGTAGTTTGTCACCCCAGGCTTGCAGACAGGGACACTGAGCTTCAAATGATGGATTCATTTCCCCAAGTTCAAGAGCAGGAGAGGGTCAGCTGGCTCCAACACCTGTGGCCTTTCTTCTGCCCTGCACCGGCCACAGGCCACAGGGCAGTGTCAGGCTCAGACAGCTCACCCTTCTCTGACCTGACCTTCGCTGGGGCCCTGCCCCCTTCAGACAACCCAGACTCTGAGTCTGCCCCGGGGGGCACCAAAAGACAGACCGCAGAGCTCAAAGAGTTCATCCCTCAAGTCCCAGAGAGGAGCAACGACAGCCCTAGGGCCATGGAGGAAGCAAGACTAAAATGAAGGTCGCTGGACTTCCATTCTAAACGCTTCCCATGTACCCACTATTCCACTCCTGGGCCTTCCAGTCTGACCAAAGTCCTCCGCCCCCACACCAGGAGCACAAACTGAATGATCGGATGTGAATTTCAGGGTTAGATTGTCCACATCCACTCCGGCAGAGCCCCTGTCTAGAGGTCTTCTCCCGGCATCCACTCGGTCCCTTCTCTGATGTCTACACCACACACACACACACACACACACACACACACACACACACACACACACCTCCAGCCATGGGAACGCCAGCCTCTCCTGGCTCTCCTCTCTCGCGCGCCAGCTGGGCGTGTGACAGCAGGGGCCTCCCCCAGGCATCAGGGAGGAAGAGCTGGGTTTACACACATTCTGGTGGCCCCAGAAGGCAGCCTGTGGACAGGTGGGAGAGTGTGTGTTATGGGGAGGGAATTTTTGGTTCAAGCTAAAGAGAAACTTGCCGGCAATCTAGAGCAGCCAACAGTGGAGTAGGCTGCCTCCGGTTCGGGGGGAGGGGTGAGTTCCCCGTCTGTGGAGGTGTGTGAGCTGAGGAAGGATGACTACCACTCAGAGGTGTTCAGCGGGGGGCTCCTGAATCACAGGGGAGGGGGCATCAGACAGCTCGAGCTCTGAGGGCCCTTTCAGTGGTAGAAGGTGTTTTTTGGAGGGTCCTCTCTCCTCCCCAAAACCTCAGGCAAGATCAGTAAGCAAAGAATAAGTCCCACCCCCGCTTCCTGCTCCCGCCTTCCAGCCCTGATGACCTAGAAGTGACAAGGGAAGACCTCCGGCATGTCCATGTTCAGACACATCTCAGCTGGGGGCAAAAGCAAAACTGAGAAAGTGCAGGGATTAGAGGCGCTGACTCAGGAGTCTGGGTTCATGCCAGCTCTACTCCTTTCTAAGCTGTGTGACCTCGGACAAGTTGCTTAGCTTCTCTGGGCCTCAGTTTCCTTATGTGTGAAATAGAGATATTAGTTGTGTTTTCAAAAGTGAATTGATATATGTAAAGCACTTGAAACAGTGCCTCGTAGAGACTAACATGGAGAAGTATGTGTTGTATAAATAATCACTTTAAAAACTCATCTCAGCATTTTACAGTGTGCAAAACTCCATGTGTTTCTTGCTTCCTTTGATTCTCACCATAGTGGGATGAGAGAAGTAAGCAAGGCGGACCTTATAACTGCACCCCTTTTACAAATGGGGAAACACACTCAAGAGACAAGAAGGGGCCTCTGAGTGGCCATCTCTATGGGACAGGATTCTGCGGGGGAAGAGAGGGTGGAGATCCTGAGGGCAGTTGAGTCACCCCTACCCACCCCCAGCTCCCATCCCCACTGGCTCAAGGCTGCAGTCCACCTGTGGGTAGTGGGTGCTAGGGCGCTGACCAAAGGCAGACTCCACAAGGTCACACAGCTTGTCGGGGCAGAGCTGGGACTAGGGTTCTGTCCCCTGGACCCTCCCCACACTGCCAGGCACTTCCTCCTACCGAGGAAGGTGGGAAAGAGCTGAATGGGTCTGGAGACTAGTGGAGGTCCCAGAGCAGCATGGCTGGGAGTGGGTGTGTGTGTGCGAGGGTCCCCCTGAGCAGGTGTTCATGTTCATGGAGAGAAGCCTGAAAGGGTCTGGGCACCAGAGTGGCAGCTCATGATGTGCATGACGAGGCAGTTGCCAGGTGTGTGGGGCTGAGGAGATGGGTGGGCTGGGGAATGAGGTGCAAATGAATGACTCGATGCACTGGGGGCCGGAGCGAGGGTGTTTGAGGTAGGTGGTGAAAGGCGTGAGCTCACCCCCGTGCCCACCCCGTGTTGTGCACAGCTGAGGGATGATGCCCTGGGTGCGTACATCCCAGCAATTCAGAGGGGACAGACGGCTTCCAGGGGTGGCCTTGTGAGTAAGCAGGAGGTGCCTGGGAACGATCCTAACAGCACCCATGACAGGTGTATGTGCACACGTGGAAGGTCGTGATGAACATGGAAATAGCTGCCATTTACTGGGGGCAGAACAAACACATCAGACAAAGTTCACAGAGTGCTTAACACAGAGCCAGGCTCATGGCAGGGACAGTGTACCTACTCCAAAACCTTGGAGATACCACGGGTTCAGTTCCAGACCACCACAATAAAGTGAATATTGCAATAAAGGAAGTCACACGAATTTTTTGTTTCCCAGTCACACTGTACGGTAGCCTATGATCCTATAGTCCCATGTGTGACAGCATCGTATCTAAAAAAGCAGTGTACATACCTTCATTTTAAAATACTTTATTGCTAAAATACGCTAACCGTCATCTGACAATGGTTGCCACAAACCTTCAGTTTGCCAAAAACGTAATTATTTGTGAAGTGCAATAAAGCAAAGAATGCCTGTGAATACAGTCATTGTTATTATTATTGTCATCATGATCATCCGGCCTACTCCTCGAAAGAACCCCATGAGGTAGATGGGGACCCCCCCCATTTTATAGATGAGGAAACTGAGGCTCACGGACGGGCAGAGCTGAGACCAGACGGCCTCTCTCTGACCCCACCCCACCGTGGCAGCAGCAGAGAGGGCTCTGGAAGGATCAAGGTGTTGTGCACGTGCCAGGTTGTTTGCTGAATGAGTCTCTGAGGGCTGCAGCCCTGCGGGTGTGGACAGGCCCAGGCCAGGGGCCGCCCGGGCAGATGGAGTGGCAGGGTAGGTGCAGCGGGCTCACACTCAGGTGTCAGGTGAGGCGTCCCCAAGGGGGGCTGAGAATGAATGGATAGTTTGGCACCAGGCGGGGGTAGGGCCCCACGCGTGAGGATTAGTGCTGGGGGCGGGGGGCCTAGAAATGGGAAAGATCTGAGGAAGACAGGTGTGGCTGAGCACCAGGTCAGACCTAAAGGGGCTGTGGTCACGCACATGAAAGCCTGGGGCAAAGTGCTTAGGACCCAGGAGAGAACGTGGTACTTAATGATGGGAGGGGGGCGCTCTGTGAGGAGAGGGTGTGTCTCAGGAGTGAAGGTCTGTCGGGAGACTACAGGTGTGTCTGAGACAGCTCTACGAATCTGAGGTGGTGCCTGGTTGGATGGAGCGGGGGCTGCGTGCATCCGAGGGTGAGAGCTGACAGCGTGGCCCTGGGGCTCTGGGGGCTCGTGGGGGCCCCGAGGGTGTCACAGGAGAGCAGGGCACCCGGGGGAGGTCTCTGAGGCAGGCAGCGAGGTGGCTGTCTCTCTGGGTGGGGAGTGTAGGCGGTGTGCTGCTAGGAGGCGTATTGTGTACGCAGGTGTGTGTGCCTGTGTAGGTGTGTGTCTGGGTGGGTGTCACCAAGCATACGTATCCGTGTCAAGCTGTCTGTGTCACTGGCAAGGGCGGGCAGGAGCAGGTAGCTGGATAGAGACTGGGGGCCTGGAGGGGAAAGAGATCCCTGCCATCCCCTCTAGAACCCAGCCCCCTCCTCTCAGGAACCCAGAGTGCGGACTCAGCCCAGGTTGAGAAGCCAGCAGAGGCCCGGGCTCCCGGAGAGAACTCCCCAGCCACGCTGTGACCGCCTGCCTGGCCTCTGCCTGCCAGTCAGTCCTGCCCATCCCTGTGGATCGGAGGCCACAATGGATCTCAGAACACCTCATCTAACAGGAATGAAGGAACCTCTCCAGCCAGACCCTTCTACCCCGGCCCCTAGAAAGATCCAGCCCAGCCTCGGATTCCAGCATTCCTGGAGGCAGGAGGAGTTAGGGACCTGAGTGGCCAAAGCCCCACAAAACAGACGGCCTTACGGTGAACAGATCAGCCGACCTCCCTCCTCTCTTTCCTCCTCTCTCCTCCTCTCTTTCTACTTCTCTGGCAGAAGATAGAGAATGCAAGGCCCAGGAGTCTACCCTGCCCCGAAAGGAATACCTAGACACTGGCAAGGTGGACAAGAGGGAGGGGCAGAAATGAATGACCCCACCCCCCAGCACAGAAAAAGCCAGAAGTGTTTGGAAGCCTCGAGGCAGTCAAGAGGACTGGAGACCCGAGACCCACACCCTAAGACAGATTTCATCACTCCAGGTCTGGACAGCTTCCCCCTTCACCTCCAGGCACCAATAAAGAGTCCCCTCCCAGCCCTTGCTGGTTCAAGGAGGCACCGAATTCCTTCACCCAGGACTCAGGTGGGGGTGGAGAGTAGAGAAGACAACAGCCCCCCAAAGCCAGTTTAGCCTCCAAGGGCCCATCAAGGCTTCAAGGGTTCAAACCCTAGCCCAAAGAACCCAGGGCAGAGAGATGGCTCCTTGACTGGGGAGAAGGCTGGGACGTGAGGAATGGTCCCCTCCTCTTTGGGGGTGGGGAGCAAGCCCAGGGCCCTGCAGCTTCCTCTCCCTGCAGCACTCTCTGCCCATAACCCTTTCGCCGCCCCCAGCGCGTTCCCACCCCAGCACAGCCCCCTCCTACTGATTTCCCAGTCTCCCTCTCTCATCACCCCCAACCTTCCCCCGCAAGCTTCCGCTCCTATCCCTCAGGCCCCCCATCTTTCCCGGCTCTCCACCAGCACATACCCATCTCTGCCTGGAGCACCTTGGCCCCTTCCCCTCTGGTCCCTCGCAATAACCTCCTCTCCCCTTGGCTCCCATCCCCCAGGAAAGCCTGGTCCTCCGTGGTGCCCCCCAGTATGGAGCTCTTGGCCTGGCCCTGTGCTCCCTGTCTTTCCACTTCTCTCCTTTCCCCTCTCCAGCCCCCTCTTTTCCCCCCAGGAAGCCCAGTTCCTCGCTGATCTCTCCCCTGCAGACCCTTCAGAGCACAACAGCTCCCCATTCCCTCTGGATGAGCACTGCTTCCAGCCCTTGGGGCTAGAGCATAGGCTGGGGACCCCCCCTTCAGAGCCTCCCTCACAAGCCCTCCGGATGCACCTCCTTCTCGCCCCATTCCTTCTTCAGTGACCATCCCTCCCACTCCCCTCCATTCACCCCAGCTCGGGGCCAGTGCCCCTTCTACAGGGAGCCTCCTATCCCCAACCCCCCCAGCCGCTTAGCCGCCTCGCTGTCACCCAGCCAGCCCTCTCAGCGCGGCAGCGCCCCCGCCCCCCAATCCATCCTCCCTGCCTCCCCCGCCCCTCCAATCGTTCCCCTCCCCCGATCGGCTCCCGCCCCCTGCCCGTCTCCGCCGCAGCCCCCCCCACCCCGTACCTGGTTCTGGGGGCGCCAGGAGGAGGGTGGGGATCAGAACCCCGGGGCCGCCCCGTCTCCGGCGGTTGGCAGAACCAGGGCCAGCAGCGTCGGCCGCCTCGCGCCTCTCTCGCTCCCCGCCACGTCCCCGCCCGCCTGCCGGTCCACCCGCCCCGCCGCGGTGCCGCTCAGAGGAGGACGCTCCGCGAGTCAGGGCGGCTGCTCCCGCCGCCGCATCCCTGCAACACCGACTGACGGCAGCATCAGCACCAGTGCCCGCCCCCCGAGCGCGCGCATTGGATCATACCTCGCTAACAGACGAGCGGCTCAGCCAATGCGAAGGCGCAGAGGCCGCCGGTGCCCGCCGCTGCTCCACAGGCCCACCTCCTTCCCCCGCGAGGGACCCAGGCGTTCTAGTCTCAGGGCATCCGAGTTCTTTCCCGCTTCTCGAGGTCCTTAGCCCTGGCGCCTGGGCCCCGAAACCGAGCAGACATCCGAAACCAGCCCCAATGACTTTTCCAGAAACCCAATCGCCCTAGCCTCTTGCCCTGGGGTCCCGCACCCCCCGGCCGGCCGGACCGCGTGGCAGCGCCCGGGGCTGGGGCGAGCCGAAGGGGAAGCCATGGGCCCAGACTTCGGGCACCGAGGGAGCAGGACCTTCGCGGGGCCCGGGCCTCAGCGCCCTCTGCTGGCCACTCCTAGCGTCGGGCCCGGGTTGCCCGGAGTCTAGGGAAGCGGGACCCCGCCCGCGCCTGTAAGGTGCCTTTCCCAGCCCTTGCCTGGCTTCTGCCTCTTACTGCCCAAGGACCCCTGGCTGCCCCTAGAAGTGAGGAGGGAAGGTTTTTCCTGGGAAAGGGACAGAGGCGCGGTGGGGGAGGGAAAGGCAGAGATGGGGTCGGGGTAGATATAGGGGCTTGGGGTTTCCCAGCCCTGCCTCGTGGGAATCCCAGAATTTGAAGCCTGATTCCCAGTCCTGCCTGGAGCTCTGGACTAGCAGCAGGTTGAGTGGCAGGGCCGTGGATGCACACAGTCTGGAACACTGAAGGGAAGCTGGCAGCAGCTCCCTTCAACCAGAACTCTGAAACCAGAAGTTTCAGAGTGAATGTGGTGCTGGAGTGAAGGTTTTCCCCGTGAGGGCGTCAGCATCACTGCATGGGTATGAATGTGGAAGAAAGGGGACCCCTCATTCACTCGGCCAACCCAAGGCAGCCAACCCAAGGTGGACCCTGGCACCCAACATGTGTATCACAAAGTTGGACACTGGGTTTCTGAATGAGGCAGAGCGTGTGTGTGTGTGTGTGTGTGTGTGTGTGTGAATGACCATTCTGCCAACTCACTCCCTGACCCTGATTTCTGTTGCAGGGTCTGTGATCTGCACAGCCAGTGCTAGGTGGCACTTCCTTAGCCAGAGGCTACATGCAAGAACACTCACATTCGACCACTAATGCAAGCACAGGCACTCAGAGGCGTACTCATGGCCATGCACACCTATCCATGTGTGTATAGACATCCCCAAAGGGATACACAGGGACACCTACCGAAATACACCCCCCCATGGTACAACACCCACAGGAAACACATGCTTGCTCAAGAACACACACAAATTGTGCACATAGGAGCCTGGGGCAAGTGCATGCCTAGGGGAACAGGTGTACACAGAGGACCTTCCCGCGAGGTCATCCTGGCCCCTGAGGCACTTTGCACAGAGTGGTCAATGGGGTAGATGTATGGGGACCCACACTCCCCCAAGAGAGCTCTCTCCCCAGCCTGTGAGGGGATGAGAGGGGGGACCCAGGCCATAGGGCCCCAGGGCTTGGAAAGAGAGATCCCTGAGCCAGGTTCCAGACTTGGGGGGGGGGGCCTCCTCTGACCTTGGACAGACCCTCAGGATGGCCTCCACCAAGTCCACTAGCTGAGCCAGAGAATGGGAACAGCTGAGTCAGGGCCAGTGGATGTGAAACAGCCTCTGTGACCCCAGAACCCACTGCCCTGCCCACCCCTCATTGCCCCTTTCCCTGCAGCCTACACACACACACACACACACCCCACACATGGCACACACATAGACTTGTGCCATGGGGCACCAGGGCATACATGGGCAGACGGGGGAAGTAACTCACAAAGACTCTCCCTCAAACCCTTATGGATGGGTGTGTGCAGGGGTGGGGCGAGATGGAAGAGTGAGCACTTGTTTCTGGTCACCCTCCCCCCAGCTCCCTGGGCCACCTTTCCCCACCAAGGGCAGGAAAGGTCACCTGGCAGCTGCTGTACCTCCCTGCCCCTCCCCCAGCTACAATGATGTCTCTCCCCACCCAGGTCCAAGGCTCAGACTGCCGGATGTAGTTGGGGCCCACCGCATCCAGACACCTCCCCCCAGTAGGCACCCACTCAATGTGGCCCTTCTCCCACGCGCAGTCCAGTGAGGACACACAGTGGAGGGGAATGCAGCAAACACAGCGTGCGTGCCCGTGCACACACATGCACACACGCACACAATGGGAGGCTCGTCCGCCAAATTCACACGGACAACCATGAAAAGGCAGTCGCATGTCACACTGTCCCGGCTGGAGCCAACCTGGGCACCCGTATGCACACACACACACCAGGGAGAGGCCGGCTGGGGCTGGGGGGCAGCAGGGAGGGGCGCCGACCAGGCTGCAGGATGGAGGCAGCGCGGGAGGCTGCGCAGGGAGCGAGCTGCTCTTCACAGCACAATCGCCGTCTGTTGTTATAGCAACTCAGCCCCCAAATCGTGAAACGGATATTACAGCCTCGAGAGGGGGAAGGGCGGGAGGGGGCTGAGGACGGAGGGAGGGGCAGTGTGGGGTGGGGGGCGGGAATACCCAACAGGTGGCCAAGCTGCAGCTGAGAAGTAACAGGGTGGGAGGCGGTACCCCAGGTGAGGAACAGGCCAGGGGTGTGTGGTCTCAAAGGCAAAGATGGGCTTGGGATCAAGGAACTTTGAGAGAGGGGTTGAGGTCATTGGCGGGTCCTCAGATGTTGCCTGTGGCAGCTAGGTGCCTCCACCCCCAGGACACCCTGCAGTTGCTGTAGGACAAGCCTCAGCTTGGGGCAGGGGGCCGGGGGAGGTAGCCCCCACTCTCAGATGGCTGTCTAGAGTCTCCTGACCCCAGGGGCAGCCTGACCCAGCTTCAGGACCTTTGGAAGACCCCCCAGCCCCGCCTTCTCACCCAGACCAGCCTTCGAAGTGGCCTTAGCCTTCCTCAGGCAGCGGTGACCCCCCTCCAAACCTCCATCATGCTGCAGACTCAGGAGGGAAGAGCTGGGTTAGGAGAGACAGCCAGAGGCTCAGAGCAGGATCAATATGCATTTCCTCTGGAAGTCACTGTCCTTCCGGCTGGCAGCACCAGGCCAGGAGGGTGCAAGCCCAAGGAGTGCAGCCCCACCTGCCCCCTCCCCTCACAGCCAGCACTCGGGGCGGCCCTAGACCTCTCATGATTCTCTGTAGTGAGCTCCCCGTTGCTGGAAGTATTCAAGCAATGCCACCTGTCACGCAAGGGACTTTCAGCTTCAGACTGAAGGCTATGGCTCTACATGACTACCAGGCTCAGCAATTCTACTTCCAAGTCTTATTCCCCCAAAATTCTGGACTCCTTGAGGTTCTAGACCCTCCCCAAACTCCCTGTTCTGAGGTTTCCTGGTTCTAAGGCTCTATCCCCCAGAATTCTAGTCCCCCCAAGATTCCAGCACATGAGATTCCAGATGTCCCAAGATTCTCTGACTACAGGGTTTTAGACTCCACAGTTCTAGTCCCCATGATTTACAGACCCCTATCCCCCATGAGGATTCTAGGCGCTGATGGTCCAGGTTAATTACACGGGCCTTTTTATTCCATCTGGAAAATACAAATATTCACAAGAGTCTGTACAATCTTAGGGACACCAGTCCTGGCCCTGCCCTCAGCCACATGCTACCCTCATGCCCCTCCCCCCAGCCCCAGCCTGCTGCCTCAGCACCCCAGGCTCCCTGCTCTGGTCCAAGTCTTTTCTCCAAGGCAGGCATGAGTGCTTGATCCAGTCACAGCTGGGAAGAGAAAAGCAGAGGTTGTAAGGAAGAGCCTCCTCGCCCCCCAAAAATGTTGGAGTCTGCCTAGCCTGGGTCATTTGGACAGAGCACCCACCCCCTCTTCCCCCGCACATTGCCCTAGCCCTGAGTAGGGAGGCTCTGGGCAGGCTACAGGGGGACTTACCATCAATTACAAGTGGATGTCAAACACGCCGTCCTCCACTGTCTGAACCTCCTCCTCTCGGATCTCTGCAGGGAGGGGGGTTGCAGGACCAACTCCTGGGCCCCTGTGCCCTGAGCAGTCCTGCCCCCCTCATCGAAGGCACCCTGACCCAATCCAGAAGCAGAACCATCCACCGGAAATCAATTCACTGAATGACTAAACAACCCCAATTTTTGAGGCTCTTTTTCTAAGTTTTCAGTTTGCCACAGCTTTTTCGCAGCCACAGATTTATCGGTGCAGTTTGCTTAAACATCAATTTTGTGTGTGTCTCACATTCTAGACCCCAGCACTTCTGGAAGGCTTGAAGCAAATGGTTTTATCTTTTCTATTTTTGAGAACTTGTGCCCTGTGCCTGCCTCTATTTTTGAAGACTTATGCCAATTTGAACAGTTGTGGTCAACTGCCTTACATCCCAGTTTAACATGGTTGTTCAGAGTGTTCTCAGCAAAATAACCATTTGAGGAACTGTCATTCAGAAAACTGACCTATAACCACCAATGACTCTAAGAGAGCTGCTGGGAGATTTGGGGGCAATGGACTTTTCTCAGAATAGCCTCCAAAACAGCCAAAAAGGGAAATACAGGCAAGTGGTTTAAAAAATTCCTTCTCCAAGCCCATTGTCAATCCCCCTAACAAAATAAGGGTGCAAATGGAATCTTGAAGTCTCTTTCGCTTTTACTCTGTTTTTATTTATGAGTCTCTGTTCTCATCAGCCTCAAAGTGTTGAGGGCTCCCTGGTTACCTCCTGGCACCCTTATCTGTCCAGCCCTCCTCTATCACCTCCCCCCCCCCGCCCCGCCCTCCAAATAAGACAATTACAAACGCTGCAATGACTTCCATCCTGGAAAAGTTTCCATACTTTGCCACCATGGGCCTGCCTCCCTCTCTCCCTCCCTCCACAGGCCAGTACAGAAAGGGACCCCTCTTACCTGGAGGCCGGGAGCCCCGTCTGCCAGGGCGGGGCAGGGAGAAGCTGAAGGCGCGATGGTGGGTATGTGTGGGTGAGGGAGAGGGCGCAGACCCCTCCAGACTCATACTCTGGGCCCGGCGCCGGCACTCGACTGACAGGCGATCCTTGCACTGCTTGTGGCAGTTCACACCACAGGCTGGGGAGGCAGATGGGCAGCCCAGCCAGATCCACTGGTCAGACCACCCCTCATCCCATTCTGCAGGCCTGCACTTCTCCCCAGGTCCCTTTGCTCCTAAGCAGCTGCCCCACCAAAACAAGAGCTTCCTTTCCAAACGCTTTCTTCTTCCTACTTGCCAGTCTGTGCCCTCTCCAAAACTCCCGATTTCTGGGCAGCTGCCTCACCAAAATAAAAACCCTGGGGTACGTTTTTTGTTTTTTTGTTTGTTTGTTGGCCATGCGGCAAGGCATGTGAGATCTTACTTCCATGATCAGGGATGGAACCTGCGCCCCCTTCAGTGGAAGCAGAGCCTTAACCCCTGGACCACCAGGGAAGTCCCAATCAAAACCAAGTTAAAGGCTACCCCCTTCACATCAATCAGCATGCCTCTCTGGCCCTAAGGTACTTTACTCCTTGACAATTGCCCCACCAAAATAAGACTCTCCATCCAGATAGTAACTCTTTCCCCCAAAACAGCCCAGCAGCCCTGCAGCTCCATCTCACCTCGGCATTTGAGACCCTGCTTGTAGATGCCCAGGATCTGAAATAGAGGAGGGGGGTGTGGTAGGGGGAGCGGTTTAGAGAGCATGACTCTTCTTCCTTTCTATGGACAGGGACTGGAACTGACCCTTTCTGGAGTCTTAGGCCCCTCAGGGTTTGGTTCAGACCAGCAAGAGGAGAGGCAGGTGGAATTAAGGCTAGCCTCGATTGAGAAGGCTCCGGCAGGGGGGCGGGGCCAGGAGGGGGGGGCGGGGCGGGGATGGAACCCGGCCGGTGTTGTTGCGGTGTGGCTTGGGCGGGGGCTCACCAGGGCCTTGCAGTGGCGGCAGGCGACCGGGCGCAAGGAGTTGCTCTCGTGGAAGTTGTGTACGAAGCCCATGCGGCCGCCCAGCATAGAGCTGGAGCGCAGAAAGTAGGAGACCATCTCCTCCTTGCTGATGCAGCCGTCCCTGTCCGGGGGAAGTCGGGGGGAGGGCCTCAGCTCCGGGGGGGGCCTCCCTGGGACCACCCACCACCCGCTTAACCCAGCCTACTGGGAAAAGCCCTACCAAATTAAAGGTCATCACGGGACTCCTGACTTTTGACCTTCCGTGCGGGAAAGAGAAAGAGCACCAGACTTGGAGTCCAGCAGATGTAGCAGCAGCTTCTAACTAGTTGTGTGGTCTTGGGCAAGTCACTTGCCCTGGGTTTCCTCGCTGGGAAAATGGGGATCATAATTCCTGCCTACCCACTTCACAGAGCTGGCGAGTAAACTAAAATTGCTCTGCGCTTTCCCGTGGGCTTATCAGCTTCTGTTTCCCAAAGTGAGCTCTATGGAACACCGGTTGGGATTCCTGAGTCAGGAGCTCTCTGATGAGTTTGGGGACCAGGTAAGATTGGAAAAAGCTGCACCTGTCTCACTCCTGCAGAATCCTGCCAGACAGGTAATCCGGGGTTTCCCACAGAGCCCTCTTTTCATCTATTCAGGTATTTTAGGGAAAGAGTGAGCACTGTGCTCTGGAGATAGAACTCAGTTCTAATTTGGGCTCTATTTCTCTGTGCGACTTCTTCCCCGTGCCTCGATTTCCTCTTCAATAAATGGGGATGATGATAGTTCCTGCATCTCAGAGGGGTTTGGGTTAAGAGTTGAATGAGATGGCACACGAAGCATTGACAACAGTGTCTGTAAAGGCTAATAGGTGCCGGGCCACTGGGAGCTATTTCCGTCAGAGGTGGCCTTTATCAGAAACTCCTGCCTATTAGTACTTGGGTGGTCCAGGTGGTTCTTCAAATCAATGGCATGTTGGGACAACTGACCATCTCAAAAATATAAACTTAGGCTCTTATCTCATACTGTGCATGAAAACTAAATTCCCGCTCAATTGAAGACATTAATGTAAAAAAATAAAATTCTCCAAGTATCTGAACAGGTCTAAGAGAAGAATTTTGTCATCTGGAGGGGATAATAGCCCTTCTACACATAACACAAATCCGAGAAGCCATAAAGGAAAAGACTGACATATTGAGCACACATTTTTTAAAAATTTTATATGGAAAAGGACAACATAAATGACAGACTGCGAAAAAATATTTTGCAAACATATTCAACACCAAGGGTTAATATCCATTAACAGAGAAATCAATGAGAAAGACTCACAAACCCAGTGGAATAATGGACAAAGAACATGAACAGGCAATTAACAGAAGAAATAGAAGTGGCCAATAAACATAGGAAGATATCCTACCCCCACTAATATTAAAGAAATGCAAATATAACCAAGACACCATTTGCCAATTAGACTGGCAAAATTATAAAGCTTATTATAGCATCCACTGTTGGCAAGGAAGTTGAGAAATGGGCTCTCGTTCACTGCTGATGGGGGTGCAAGCTGGCACAACCTTGCCTGAGGTCACTTTGGCAGTCTCTCTCCTAATTTAGAATGTGCATATCTTTTGATCCAATTATCCCACTTCTAGGAATTTCTCCTACAGAAATAGTGGCCCGAGTGCATCAGTACAATGTTCACAGTAGCATAGCGGATATTAATAGCGAAAAACTGGGAACAGTCTACATGTCCATCAGCAGGAGAATGGGGAGGCAGATGACGGCCCGCCACCCAGTGTAATGCTCTGCAGCTGTTCTAAAGAATGAGGTAGTTCTGCCTGAATCGGCCTGGAAAGATGTCCATGATGAGGGTTTAAGTGGAAAACAAAAGTAAAAAAGAAAAAACACAAAGTGTGCGATTCTGTCAAGACAGTGATTTTAAAACAAAAACAAACAAACAAAAAAGCCCTGAGAACCCTACTGCCACAAAAACCTAGATGCTGGTTTAAATATATCAAAAGTTGTTTTAAATGCACAGGTGAGTTTGCAAGAAATGGAAACTCCCAAGTTCCAGAAACAGAGATCTTCAAATTGAGGCAGTGAGTTGGGACCTGATGGTACAGCTGCCCCAGGAGCCAGGTGCTGGGTTTTGATACCTGCCTGGGACCTGCAGGAGATGGGGAGTTAAGGCTGAGATGCCTGCATGAAGCTAGGGTCTTGAACGTCTCCAAGGGCTGCGCTGTGCTTAATCGCTCAGTCGTGTCTGACTCTTTGTGACCTCATAGACTGTAGCCCACCAGGTTTCTCTGTCCATGGGGCTTTTCCAGGCAAGAATACTGCAGTAGGTTGCCATGCCCTCCTCCAGGGGATCTTCCCAACCCAGGGATAGAATCCAGGTCTCCTGCATTGCAGGCAAATTCTGAGTCACCTTGCAGGGAAGCAAGGGCTGCACCCACCCTAAAAAGTGTGGCCTGGAAAAAAACCTACCCGACCCAGGGAGGTGATAGGGAATTGTTTTCAACTCAGAGAAAACTGTCTTCAACTATTGTTCTCAACTCTAGGAGGAGAAACAACTTAACTATAATGCATGCTACTGGTAGAACTAGATTTATACCATAATCTGGTTTGCCTGTGAAACAGACACAAACAAACAAATTCTCTTATCAATTTGCACCATCCATGGAAAAGATTGGAAAGATACAGGCATTGCCACACCAGTAATGTTGCTAATGTTGTAGTTACTACTGACAACCTCTTAAGTGGGAAAGGAGGAAGGGAATTTTCGCTTCTTATCTTATACACCCCATTCACTATAAATCTATTTTATTACCTGGATTTTTTTAACCGTGGGTTTTTATAATATGAAAAAAAGCACAGCTTTTTGAAATCTGGATAACATTAAAAAGTCAACTTGGGATGGACTATAAATTTTGATTGGAATTTTGTCTGTTCTGCTCAGCAAAACAGGGGTGTGAACACGGTTCAGGGGGACACGTATAACCTACTTCAGAGAACCAGCTGTTTGTCCAAATTGTCGGCATGTGAATTGGTGATAAGCAAGTGGGTGCCGCGAGTTACAGGCCTTTCTTATCTATTCATTAAGACATGCTACCCAGTTCAGCTTGCCCACACTTTTTCTCGGTTGTGAGCCCCACAAATAAAGTGGCATTTATGTAGCAAGAGTCCCCAGGAGGCCACAGTCCTTGCAAGATTCAGGTGGAGATGCCCCCCACCCTCTGGCTCATCGGTCTGAATAAGCGAGGTAACCCTGAGCCTCCGTAGCTGGCAGCCTCCCAGAAAATAAGAGCCCCTCCCCACATGGGTGGCTTCCCCTGCCAAGATCATCTGGTTCAATGGCCTCATCCTTCTCAGGAGGAAGCTAAAACCCAAGGGGAAATGAACCTGCCTTCCCTCTGCCCCTGCCCCCAGGCCTCTCACTGGTTCTGGTCGAGGTCCCCAAAGGCGCTGAGATAAGGAAAATTCCCACGGATGATCTGGAACTCCTCCTGTGAGATGTGGCCGTCCCCATCGACGTCAAAGTTCCGGAACACAGACTGAAGTACACAGAGGGACATGTGGGGGGCGGGGAGGGTAAAGGGGGCCTTGGCCCCATCCTGCCCACACTCCCAGTCCGAGTTAGGAAGCCTGGGCATCTAAGAGGCGGGGAGCTGTCTCTCTCCCCCACCACCTCCCTTCTCCATACCCCGGTCCCAAGGCCACCCATCAGCTGCATCCCATGCCTTCTGTCGACTGAGCATTGGCCCTTGAACCCAGCACTGTTGGTGGCTCCCAGGGCAGTGCCCTGGTCAAACCAGCCTTGACTGACCACTACGGACCTGTCCCCCCTGCCCCACAGGCTCCAGAGCTGGTGGCCACGGAGTCTCACCTCCACCATCTTCTCAATGTGCTCCACCATGATCGCCTGATCCAGCTTGGGTTTGGCAGCTGAGGTCCACTCCTCCAGCACCGGGGGCCGGGGAGGCGGTGTGCAGGTGGTGGGACTGGTTGGCTGTGGAAATGATCAAAGCTGAGCGAAGGCCAGAGGTGAGGGAGCCCAGGGCCCAGTGGAGGAGAGCGGGGCCAAGCTCTGGGGACAAGGAAGCCTGCCCAACAAGCAGGATGGGTGAGGTAGCCTCTAAGCCTGGGAGGGCCAAGGTGAGGGAGGAAGAGGATGGGCTAAGCGGGTAGGCAGTGGCTCCCGCCCTCACCGAGGACTTGGAGCGCGGTTCCCGCTGCAGGGACAGCTGATAGAGCTCATCCTCCGTCTGATATTGATCCAAAGACACCTGGGGGGGGAAAAGAAGACTAATTCAAAGGCACCTGGGACACACCAGTCTGATCACACCCACTGTCTGTGCTGCCCTCAGGAGCCCAACGCCCAGAACCCAGACCCCCAGGTCTACCTGAGGGTCACAGCCCAGCCCCAAGCCTGGCCCAGAAGCTAGACTGAGGACCAAGGCCAGCCTAGAACACACCCCAGCAACCACACGCCAGCCCAGCACACAGCCCAGAACCCAGAGCTTGGCCCCAGGCCTTGAAGACAACTCGCTGCTAAAATCTCAGCCAGGAATTCAGGTCACAACCCAGCAGAGAGCTCTGAAATCCCCCCTCCCAACACAGCACCCAACCCAGCAACCAGATTCCAGTTCAGATTTCAATTCCCCAGTCCAGCCCAGAGCCTAGAAATAGGTTAAGGCTTCATACCAAACCGTCAAACCTAAGCTCCAGCCCAATGATTAGAACCCAGTCCAGATGTGGACTAGAACCCAACTCCTACTCCAGAGCTCAAGTCTAACACCAAGCGTAGAACTTCAGAGCTCAGGGCCATGTTTAAGAGCCACCCCTGCAGAATTCCCTGGTGGTCCAGTGGTTAAGACTCAACATTTTATCTGCTGAGAGTGAGGGTTCAATCCCTGGGCAGGGAACTAAGATCCCGCAAGATGTGTGGGGCAGCCGAAAAGTAAAAAACAAAATAAAATAAAAGCCACCCCTCTACCCAGAATCCAGAGTTTAACCCCAAACCTTGAACATAACCCACCGCTAGGAACTCAACGCAGGGCTCAGACCCAGCCTCAAGCCCTCATGCCAGCCTCAGGGGTCCACAACCCCATCCAGAGCTTGGAACCCCACTCCAAGGTCACCCCAACCCAGGGGCCCAGGCTGGGTCTCGGCTCCTCGACCAGAAGTGAGAACCCAAGGCCAAGCCCGCAGGACCAGGGGCCCGGCCCCTCACCGTCAGCAGGCTCAGCAGGTCAGGGTTGGCTTGCACCGGGGGCCGGAGGCTGGTCACCATGGCTAGCTCCTCCAGGATACTGAAGAGCTGCTTCATCTTGGCCCCGTTGAGTCGGGTCCGGGCGGGGTCCAGCCAGTCCGGCAACGCCAGCTGCAGGGCTACCAGGTCCTTGAGGTGAACACCCAGGATGGGGAAGCGGAAACCCACGCAGGCCGCCAGCCGGCGCCGGTAGTTGCTGTAGTTGCCAGTGGCCGTCACCAGTTCTGTCAGACCTTCCCAGAGCTGGAGGGCAAAGAGCAGAGAGTCACATACACACACACACATCACATACACAGAGCATATCACAGGCTCTCCTCTCCCTGCCCAGCCCTGGAAACGTGGGAGAGCCTAAGCAGTCAGAGTCAGGGATGGGTGAAAGGTCAAAAGCCTCCCTCCTGTCCCCCAAGGCTGACTCCCCTAGCCCTTGGCAATCCAAATTCATAGGTCATGAGTCCAAAGGGGTGCCCACTACCAAATAACACACCTCCCCAGCAGTCCTGGGCACAGATTATCAACATTTAATAGAAGAAACTGAGGCTCACGGAGGCAGAGCAGCGCAGGAGAAAGATTTCCAAGAGTATACTTAGCGGTGTCATCCCTAACAGCCCAAACTGGAAAGACCTCAAATGTTCAACAGTAGAGGAGATACACAAATCGAGTGGACAAAAATATTATACAGCAATGGAAACAAATGAATAATTGCTGTGCAAAGCAGAATGTAAGAATGAAAGAAGCAAGAAATAAAATAACACACACAACATGATTTCATTTATAAGAAGCTCAAAAACAGACAACAAAATACCCACATGGTTTTGAGATGCATATACAGGTGGTAAAGCCATCAAGAAAAGGAAAGTTGGGAATTCCCTGGTGGTCCAGTGGTTATGACTTTGCCCTTCCACTGCAGGGAGCACGAGTTGGGGAACTAAGACCCCACAGGCCGTGCTGTGTCGCCAAAATAAATAAATAAGTAAATATTTTTTTAAAAGAAAAGGAGGTCATCATCCTTAGGAAGGTCATGACGCTGGTTACCTCTGATGAGGAGGGAGGTTACCTCTAAGGGCTGGGAGTTTCAGGGGCTGGCAATGTTCTACTTCTTGACCTGTCTTCTTTTTTTTTTTTCCTGACCTGTCTTCTTTCTAGTTTTTTTAAACTGTGAGGGCTTCCCTGATAGCTCAGTTGGTAAAGAATCTGCCTGCAATGCAGGAAACCCCGGTTTGATTCCTGGATCAGGAAGATCCCCTGGAGAAGGGATAGGCTACCCACTTCAGTAGTCTTGGGTTCCCCTTGTGGCTCAACTTTGATCCCCGGGTTGGGAAGATTCCCTGGAGAGGAATCCATACATGTGTTTTATAGACTTGTCTATATGCATGGCACCAGATATGTATTTTTTTAAATGAAATAGGAGCTTCCCAAGTGGTCCAGTGATTAAGACTCCAGGCTTCCACTTCAGGGGGCACAGGATCAATCCTTGGTCAGGGAAGTAAGATCCCACTTGCTGCACAGCATGGCCAATAAAATAAAATAAGCAGGAGAAGAGAAAAGCATGAGCTTTGAAGTTCGGCACACCCATGAGACCCCTCTCTGCCATCTTTCATTGTGCAGCCTGGGAAAGGGTTGAACCCCCAGCCTCAGTTTGACCTCATTTATCAGATGAAGAGGGAGTGACCAGTCCCCAGCTGGGCTGGTAGTTCTCACGAGGCCATCCCTAGGAAGGCTGTTCCCCTGACCCCCGGGTCTCAGGCACCTTGATGGTCTCCGGGCTCACGTGGCTGTGGGTCTCCTTGAGGCGGGAGATGGAGCTGTGGCTCAGGCCCCCAACCACTGCCATCAGCGTGTTGAAATTCTGCAGCTGCAGGAGTTTCTGCGGGATAAATGGGGAGAGAGGAGGCAGTGAGTCACTGAGAGGGCCCAGAATTTGGCCCAGCTTTTCTGGAGAAGATCTGGCAGTGGGTTAGGGGAAAGGAGGGACTCGGCCCAACAGGGGCAACTGGGGGAGTTGGGGGTGGGGGAGGGGCGGACACCTCTGCCACGTGGACGAAGTGTGTGATGACCACTGCCCGTTGCGGGGCTGTGGGCTTGCTGAGAATCATCAGCTGCACCCACTGCGAGACACTGTTGAAGAGGGAGATGAATCGCTCCAGGACCGGGTTGTCCACTGTGCAGCCATGAGTCACGAAACTGTGATAGTCCTGGAACTGGGGGCGCAGGGGCTTCAGCACCCAGGGCCCCCCCTCACCGATGGCTGCTCCTCCCCCTCCAGCTGCCCTTTGGTAGTTACCCTGTGGCCCCAGATCCCGCCCTGCGACCCCGTCCCTCCTGACACCCCCTCCCCAGCCCACACCCGACTCCTGACTGAAAGCCCCCGCACCAGGATCTTGCAGAAGGAGCGATATTCCAAGTAGGTGAGATGTGCCGCCAGCTCCAGGGGCTCCAGGTGGTCAAACAGCAGGGACATCTTGCGCTTCTTCTGTTCCACGGGGTTCCGCTGGGTCACCTGACGCTTCCACTTGTAGGTGGGGCTGGGGGGTGGGCGGGACAGGGGCAGTGAGTCCTTTGCCGGAGATGCCTCACCCCTCATTGCCCCACACTCAACGCCACTCACACTCACGGCGAGACACTGGGCAGGACACCGATGTCCCCCATCCGAGCAAAAAACTCCTGCCATCTCCCCCCATCGCCATGCCCTCCACACAGATTTATGGAAGACCTAACTCTGTGCCAGGCACCAGGCGCTGGGGTTACAGAGATG
The DNA here is from genome assembly GCF_019320065.1 of Cervus canadensis. Classification (NCBI taxonomy): domain Eukaryota; kingdom Metazoa; phylum Chordata; class Mammalia; order Artiodactyla; family Cervidae; genus Cervus; species Cervus canadensis. The sequence continues at coordinate 40,440,789 of NC_057414.1, forward strand.
AGCCAGACACGGTTCCTGCCCGTGAGGAGCTCAGAGTCTACTGGGGGAGACAGACGCAGAAATAAACACAACACAGCGTGTTGTGCAGAGGCCCAAAGGCTGCAGGAGGAGGCGCCTGGTGGGGGCAGGGGGCTGTGGAAGATGCAGCGGGAATGCCAAGCTGGCCTGAGACTAAGAAAGGCCTTAATCCCCAGCCGAGGCATTCTGAAGAAGATAGGAGGAGCCACAGGAAGTTTTTCAGCAAGAGTAACACGACCCTCACACCACTGCAATCAACGAACGTTTATTAAGCGCAAATGGTGCGGGATGCTGAGCGCCCCTCCCAGCCCTGAGAGCACCCCCCACCCCACGCACACGTTCTCGATGTCGATGAGGCTGCTGTGTCGGCGATTCCCTTCTTGGTCTAGCAGAGCCTTCAGCTCCTTGATCTGCTCAGCAAGCTCAGGATTCAAGTCAAACTCAGCTGGGAATGCTGAGATCCAGTACCTGGTGGAGGTTCAGAGTCACCCAGGGGCAGGCCTTCCCCCACCTCCCCTAGGATGGTCATTCCCCCAAAGAGGGGGAGAGGGCCTCAAACTGTGATCCCCCTCACCCAGCTCTTTCCTTCCCCAACCCCATTGGGCAGATCAGAAAACGGGGACCGGGCAGAGCCAGGAAGGGGCAGGCCTGTGGCAGCACACCCACCATGGACAGAGCCCAGGTTCAAACCCACATGACCAGCTCCCAGAACATGCTATTTCTACTCCTTCAGGCCAATCAGAAGCCTAAAGGAAGGGAGCAGAGGAGGGGCCATAGCCCCAAGAGGAAGACTCACCTGACCAGATGGCATGTTTTCACCTGCAGCGAGCTGGAGTTGTCCTTCCGGGATTGTTGGTAGGTGAAGGAGAGTTAAGGAAAACAAGGATGGGGGCTTATTCTAGAAAAGGAGGCAGGGGATGGGACCTGAGCTCCCCGGGGAGGCAGAGGGCAGGGCCTGGTACTAGAAGAAATCTGGGGGATGGTGTCTGGCGTGGGGCAGGGCCCAAGCTCTGGAAAGGAGCCGAAGGCAGAGGTGAGCTGTGAGCTTTGGGAGGGCACCTGGGTAGAATGGGGGTCAGGCTGGGAGCAGGACCTGGGTTCTGGAAGAGAAGCAAGAGGCGGGACCTGGGCTGGGAGTAGGGACCGGTCCTAGGCTGTAGAAGAGACAGCAAGGCCAAGGTTAGGGAGAGGGGGGGCGAGGTCTTAGTTCTAAGGGGAGGGAAGGGGCGGGGCTTGGGCCCAGCAGAAGCCTGGGCCCATCCTGAATCCTATCAAGTGGGGGTGGCCCACGTCTAGCAGCGAGGCCCATCCTCTGCCCGGACTGGGCAGTGGGGCTCGCTTACGGACTGGGACTGCAGGGCCCTTGGCAAAGTCGGCGAAGGATATATGTGGAGCAGTTTGGCCGCCAGCTGAGAGGAAGGGATGTACCAGGGGTGCATCATAAGGAACATGCGCACCAGCTGCGGGTCCCGCACCTTCCCGGAGTCATCTAACTCCGAGGGGCCAAAGAAAAGCGGGTTGACACTTCGTCCCGCGGTCCCTACAGGTCCCTACCCTGCAGCCTGCTGGATGTGGCTCCCAGCCGCCTCCTGCTTTCCCAGGGTTCCGAAACCAGGAGGCGCATTATAAAGAAAAAGTGGGGTGGAAGGGGGACAAAGGCAGGATCCGAGGAACCGAGGGATAGGAGCAGTCTGGGTCGGGCCTGAGTCCGGAGGGGAACCAGCTGGGGCGGAAGAAGCCTGGGTTCCCCGGGGTTAAGAATCCAGAGGTCATTTCCTGAGTGCTTAGGGAAGGGGCACCCCTTCACCACCCCACCACATCAGCCGGAAACAGCTCCCAGACCGAGATAGCGAGGGGGCCTCCGGATCCCCCGAGGAGACAGATAATTCTCCTGTTAGAGAGTCCGGGTACCCCGCCATCCCTCCCTTCAAAGCCGGCATACTAGGGAAGGGAAACATTTTCTCTTTCTGCAGCATGTGGACCTCTCCACCCTGCGATGAAGGGGAGATTTTCGCTAAAAAGGCTGCAGGATGCAGGCTGGGTGGGTCCAGGGCCGAGATCTGCCCAGGGAGGCAGGGGTCCCGGCTCAGGCTGGGTGTGTCCTCCCGTGCCACTCACCAAAGGCTTCGATGCAACCACGGAGCAGCTCCTCCACCGTGCAGCCCTTGTCCAGGTCCAGGGTGCCCGCCATGGCCGCCGGCACGGGTGGGCTCGGCCGAGCTGCGCTCCGGGAGCCTCCCACGGAGCTCGGACCGGACCCCTGTCCGGAGAGAGAGAGGCAGAGCCGGAGTCGGCGCCGGCCAGCGGAGCTGCCCGGAGGGCAGAAACGGGGCGGGGCGGGCACGCCCCCTGCTGGGCAGGGGCGGAGTCGTTCCCCGCGGCCACGCCCCGGGGTTAAACGGTCTGGCCCGGGATGGTGCAACCCACCAGTTGGGAAATGAACTGGCCAAGAAGCTTCCGGCCCACCCTGGGAGCCGCGGGAGGGCCGAGGGACTCCCCGGGGATGGTCGGTGTCCCAGTCGCCCTCTCCGTAAGCCCTCTCTTCTCACGTCCTCTCCCCAGAGGCACCTGCAGCACCCCGCAGCTCAGTTCTGCGCCCCCTCCCGCTTCCCTCCCTCCACAGCCTCCCTTCCCCCGCAGGGTTATTTTGGGAACCCAGAGCCTGAGGGGACCTCAGAGGAATTTCTCCCTGGGATGAGAAGGGGGGAGGAACCCAGGCGTCCTGCCCGCGTCGCCCCCTCCCGGGCTCCCAGGAAGAGGAGGCGGGGCTGCGGCAGCCCCCAGGGGCCTGCCCTCGGGGAGGCGGGCTGGGGTGGAGAGGAACATTCCTGGGAGCGGGGGGTGGGGGTGGGGGAAGAGGGGGGGAGGGGGGGAGGGGGGGAGCCCCCTGCGGCCCGGAGGCGTCAGCGGGAAGCTTGGGCCTGGGAACTGCGCGCTCCCGAGCCACCTCCTCCGTGAAGGCCCCAAGGGTCCCGGCTCAGCCGTTCCGCAGGCCCTCTTCATCCCCAGTCTCTGACGCAGGGCCCCCGTACTGCACAGTCGAAGTGGGGGCACACACAGGCCTTCCACACTCGGGCGGAGTGGGGTGCCCAGAAGGGGGCGCTAGCGCCGTGGAGGGTGGAGTGCCCCTGTTGGACTCCACCAGCAACTCCAGTCACTGGAGGGGATTTACGCACCCAGGCAGAGACACACTCACTCCACACCCCAGGCCAGGGACCCACATCGGAGTGCAAGAATGCCTGAGGCTCCCAAACAGCCGGGCCTCAGGCAATTACCTCCCATCCTCTCACTCACCCAATGGCACCCCACAGCCCCGCACACCTGAACGAAGGAACCCGCGGGCACACATACCCAGTCCTCTACCCCAGAAAGCAAAACCGTTGAAGGGGCTGGCTTCCGGCCGTGCTGCTCACTAGACCAGACCAGCCTGGAGTTCCGAGGCCACGGCAGCGCTGACATCCGCACACGTGTGCGCACACGCAAGACAGTGCACCTACATGTATGTACACTCTTCCACACATGCACACGCCCGGTGGGTGCGCACACACGCCCACTCCAACCCCCGCCCCCTTCATCTGCGATCCAGGGCCGGCCCTGCGGCCCCAACGACCTGACAGCCCTCGCCCCGGGACACTGGCAAAGCCTTGCCCCACACAAGGTCCCCTGCCCATACAATACTCCCCCGGGCAGGGAGTGGGGAGCGGGGGAGGGGGGGCTTCTCTATGGAGTTCTCTGGTAGACTTTTCCTAGGAGCCACCCAGAGGCATCCCGCCCGGCTCGGCCGCTTCCTCCCTATGTGACCTTGAGAGTTACTCGGCCTCTCAGAGCCTCGGTTTTCTCATCTGTCAAATGGGGGGTTCGCCGAGGAAGGTCCCGCTGAGACGTGGCTAGGAAGACCCGGGTGCGCCGCGGACGCCGCCCCCTCCCGCCGTTGTCCAGGGGGCTTTGGATCTCTCGGTAGGTCCCTCCCACCCCCGACCCGGGCTACAAACTCCCCACCGACCAACCCACCCGCCGCCCCCAGCCCGTCTGCGCCGCCCTGGGGGGCCCCTATGGGCCGGGCCTCCTCTGCCCCGCGCCCCGCCCGCGCTCGCTCACTCACACTTGGGACCCCGCGGCAAGGAGTCCGCACCCGGCCCGGCAGGCGCCACCTCCGTGCGCTCCCGCCCGCCGACCTCTCTGCGGCTGCGGCTCCCGCCCGCTCTCCGCGCAGCGGCCGGGCTCCCCGCCGCCCCGCCCCCGCGCCGCGGCCGCCCCCTCCTCTCTCCTCCCCGCCCCTGCGCCGGGCTCCGCACCGCCGGCTGCGCCTCCCCCATCGGGGGCTCCCTCTCGCCCCGCACGCGGCGGTCCCTGCGGCAGCTTAACCCCTCCCCTGCCGCGCCGCCCGGGAGGCCAGGGCCGCGGGCGCGGGGGGGCTGCGCCACGAGCCGCGCCAAGGGTGGGAGAGCGGAGGTCAGGCCGCGCGGGACGCGGAGGGGGAAACTAAACCAGGGGTCCTCTCTCCCCACCCCAGACACCCCCATGCCCCCCGCCCTGGCTGGTGTTGGGCAGAGGAAGCCGGGAGGGGCAGGAAGCGGACTGCGGTGGGGAAGGGGCGCCCCGCCCAGCCCCCGGCCCGGGTTCCTGTTTTCGAGACAAACCGTTCCCACGGGGCTCACCCGGCCCGGGGCCGGGCGTCTTCCTGCGGGCAGCGGGAGGCCTGGCAGAGATGGGGGCGTGGGCGCAGCGGGTCGTTGTGATAGCCTGGGGGAGGGGCTAGGACAAGGTGGGAGCATTTGAGAGGTGTTTGTGGGGAAGAATGAAAACGCGGCTAGCGGGAGAAGGGGCCTCGGGGTCTGGGGATGTTGGGGGGAGCTCCAGTTCACACCGGAGGGACTGGGGCTCCGGAAGCCTGGCTCCCCATGGGGCCAGATGAAAAGGGGCAGCTGCAAGCGACGGTGGGTTCTTGCAGCTAGAAGACTGGAGCCCGGAGGCCTGGCTCCAGAGAAGCACATGGGAGGGGTAGCCGCAGGCGGTTGGGGTCCCCACAAGCCGGGCCGAGGGGAGCCGGTAACCATTTCCGGCCGTTCAGGTTCAAACACTCGCTGTAAAACCACCGGCCCCAAACAAATCTCTGAGACTTGCCCCGCCCTGCTACCGCGCTGGGGAGGCGGGACCTCCCCCACAACTCAATCTTGGTAATATGGGACCTAGAAACAGGCCCTTTCGGGTCCTTAGTTTCCCCAAGTGAGGAGGGGCAACGTTGGCGCAGCCTAGACGGCCCCCGCCCGAACACTCCCCTTACTTTGGACCTAGCGTAGCCACCTGCTTAGAGACCCTTAAACGCCGCAGTGGGGCGGGGCTAAGGGCGGAGTCAAGAAGGCGCCAACCACCCGATGGCTCCTCCCCCTCTTGAGCCCCGCCCCCCGACAGCGTGGATCTTCCTTCGGCGGTGCGGGAGGCCTCAGCCTAAGGCCCCGCTCCCGTCCCGGGTGGGCCCCACCCGGGCGGACGCCACGCCCCCGGCCAGCCTCGCGGGCCGCTGACCTAGTATGGACACAGCACTGGGAGGAGAGGCGTGCAGGGTGACGTCTGGAAGCCGGCAGGAGAGTCCCGGGCCCCACCCCCACAGGCCGCCCCCCTTTTGAGGGGATGCACCTGCCGCGGCTGGGGCTAAGGCACGGTGATTGCGCAGCTGCTGTGCCGCCCAGAGCTAAAAATATTTCCCAGCAGAGAGGGGAGTAAGGAGGCTCCCCAGGAGAATCAATTTATTGGGGAGTGGGTGCAGTTGGTCAGACCCGTAAACAGGAGGGGCTGGGGAGCCCGAGGACAGGATGGGAGCAGTGTCCTTCATCACGCTGAACACTGGGCGCTCGAGGCTGATGGGAAATGGGGGTTCCAAGAAGAGGGTTAGAGATCTAACTCCAGCACCCCACCCTCTGGACGAGGAGCTGGAGCTGGCCCAAGCGACTGCAAACAGACTCAGGGGCAGGTTTGGGTCTGGTCTAGAGGCTCAGATCTTCTCATCTGGGGCCGGCATGCGCTGGCGGTTCGGCTCCACGCCCCAGATCTCCCTGGCGTACTGGGCAATGGTGCGGTCACTGGAGAACTTGCCAGAGGTAGCTATGTTCCGGATCACCATCCGCGTCCATTCTCTCGGGTTCTAGAGGCCACAAGGAAGTTCTGGGTTTGCTCTGCAGATGGGATCCCCACCTTCCATCTCATCCCAACCAGGGCCACCGAAGCCCTGCCAACCCCTGGCCCAGGACCCCTCACCTTGTACAGGGCACTGACTCTCTCCTGGCATTTAACGTACTCTTCATAATCCGCAAAGACTTTAAACCTGGAGGGGAGTGGAGAAGTGGGGAATCTCCTGGGGTCGAGGGCCAAGTCTATCCTGTCCTATTGGATTCCTGGGGACCTAGACAGTGATGCTACTTCCAAAGGAATGTGGCCGCAACTGCCCCAAAGCCCTGTCCAGCCTCTCCACCACTCCTGAGCCCTATTCAGCCCCACAACCCCATGTGTGCAGGTCCCTGGCCCGCCAGCTCACCGGTCATGGTGCATGAGCATGTTGACAATGTCCTTGAATAGGTCAGGCTGTTTGGGGGAGAAGAAGCCACTGCTCAGTTGGTCAATGACGAGCCGAAGCTCAGGAATCCGGTCATAATACTCCTGGGCGTTGTACCTGTGGGGGAAGAGCCATAGTCGGCACCGCGGAAAAGGGTTCCTGGCTCCTCCCCCAGCAAATATCCAGGAAGTTCCAAGCCCCAGAGTGAAAACTCAGGTCCAGCCTGCTACTGTCCTCCCTACAGCTGCGGCACTTGCTCCAGAAGTCCTTCCACTCTTCTTCCCATACGCCACCACTGTCTCCCAGCAGGTCTGTTTCCTCCATAAATGGCTTTTCTTCCCCTGAGTCCATCCCTGGCCTCACTTTCAGGCTCCAGGAGGAGCCAACAGGTACATCCTGAGGAATATCCTTAAACTCAAACTGTCCAGCCATGCTCATCACTGTCCTGGCACCAAATTTCCTCCCCTGGGGTAGGAACTACTTCCTACCCAACGACTTCCTAGGGCAGCACAATCACTCCCCAAGCCACCCAGGTTCAAATCTCTCCAGACCAGTTTCATCTCCTTCCCTCCCCTCTTCCAACCAGAAACCATGGCCTCCTCCTCAACAGTGTCCCTAACCCCCGTCCCCAGCACTGGCCTGCTGTAGGGGACTCCCCCTGCCGTCTGGTGCCAGCCCCACACTGTTCCCCCAACTGGACATTCCTTTCTCCAGTCGAGCCTCCATCCTGCAGCCAAAAGTGTCTGTTTGGAGTCTAGTTCTGAACATGTTGGACTTTGCTTAAAACATTTCACATTTCCCTCTTGTCCAAAGGACCAAGTCTGAACTTTCTAGTCAAGCCCCACAGGAGAGATTCTTCTTAATATTTAGTGCCCGCTCTTGTAAGCTGAGTGTAAACTGGTACCAACTTTCTCGGAAACAATTTGACAATGTGTATCAGGAGCTTTAAGAACACATACTTTTTTGACTCAGAAATATCCCCTTCTAATAATTATCTTGGGCTTCCCCAGTGACTCAGCAGTCAAGAATCTGTGTGCAGTGAGGGAGACACAGGAGACAATGGTTTGATCCTTGAGTCGGGAAGGTCCCCTGGAGAAGGGCATGGCAACTCACTCTAGTATGCTTGCCTACAGAACTCCATGGACAGAGGAACCTGGCAGGCTACAGTCTATAGGGTCACAAGAGTCGGATGTGACTGAAGCGACTTAGCACATAGCAAGCACAATAATTATCTTAAGGAAATAATCAGAGATGTGGACATCAGTGTAAAAGATTGGTCATCAAAGGGACATTTATACTAACAAATGAGGAAAATCAACCTTCATGTCCAACCATATGGAATTAGTTAAATAAGTATGGTATATCCATAGGATGGAATGCTATACAAACATTTAAAATATTTGAAAGACTATGACATAGAAAATGCTTCACCAATGTTAAGATAATAGGATTCAATATTGTACATACTTTCCAACTTTTAAAAACTACATAGGGACTTCCCTGGTGATCCAGTGGTTGACTCCATGCTCCCAATGCAGGGGACACTGGTTCTACCCCTGGTCAGGGAACTAAGATCCCACATGCAGCACGGTGCAGCCAAAAAATTAAATTTTTTAAAAACCATATATATATATATACACACACACATATAAATACATGAAGAAAAAGAAAACTGTGACTTTAAATCTGGGGGATGAGATTATGAACAACAGTTGTTTTCTTCTCTGTAGCTTTGTATTTTTCCAATTAATGAGCATGGACTGCTTCTATGCTAAGAAAAAAAAAATCATATTTTAAAGTAAAATGTTAAAAATGTAATGCCAGGAAGATCATCTCTGAAGATCTGCATTTCTGACCACAAGCCCAGGTATAACTACTGTACTCATGTTTCCCTTTTTGCCATGGCTGCCAGGGAGCTGAGAATTTCATTTTACTCTCAATTCCAGAAATGATATTATTAATTTGGGTGGGTATTATTTTCTCTCCCTTTTCCTTCAGCTCTGTGTTACTTCTGTCTTTTCTCATTTCATTCATCTTATTTGTTATGCTATCTCAAAAGTTTTCTAGACTTGTGATGGCCATAACTAAGACCTTGTACTGGGACTTCCCTGGTGGTCCAGAGGTTAAGAATCCACCCTGCAATGGCGGGGACGCAGGTTTGATCCCTGGTTGGGGAATTAAGATCCCACAAGCCTCAGAGCAAGCAAGCCCTCGAAACACAACTAGAGAGTCTAGAGAGTTCGTGCACTACAACAAAAGATCCCACATGACATGACGCAACCAAGATCCCACATGCTGCAACTAAGACCCAAGGCAGCCAAATAAATTAAAAAAAAGACCTTGCGCATCCCGGACCAGCCTTCCCGGTTGAGCCTCTCACTCCCAGCTCTACCCTCCAGCAGTCCCACCTTGGGGCCTCCTGCCCATGGACTATGAACTCTGCAGCCCATACCCTCTCTGGTCAAGCCTTTCCACGTCCTCCACCCGCATGCCGAAGATGAAGAAGTTCTCCTCTCCTGCCTCTTCTGCCATCTCCACGTTGGCCCCATCCATGGTGCCAATGGTCAGAGCCCCGTTGAGCATGAACTTCATGTTGCCAGTGCCTGACGCTTCAGTGCCTGCAGTAGAGATCTGCTCGGAGAGGTCAGCGGCCGGGATCACTGCGGGGTGACAGCAGGGGACACGCTCAGCTCCAGGAAGAGCCCCCCTGTCAGCTGGAGGCTCTGAAGTTAGTCTGGTCCCAGGCCTGGCCAGATTTAGAGTTCCCTCCCACCAGCCCTCCAGTCTTCACCAACTGTCTCCTTCTCACTGACCTCTCCCCACCTCTTGTTGATTCTTGAACATCTGGGATCTAACCTGGACTCCTCCCACCCCCCCAGCTCCACTGTGTGATTTGAAGGGCACTACTGAGACCCCTCTCCCCTATAATTTCATCCCATATTGCATGACATTCCACCACTAAGGGAACATCCTCATGATTTGAGTATTGTCCTCTCCAGATTCTTCTTTAAAGTACCAGTACCCCAGGAAGAGGAGATTAATATCTCTTCCAGGGACTGAACTCATCAGAGCTTCCCTAGGGTCCCTACTGGCGGCACCCTACCTTTCTCAGCCAGCGAGACTCGGTAGTTCTCCAGGAAGATCACGCGGAGGCGGTCTCCCACCACCGGGTCATGGTTGACCACATCCCCAATGGCTGTGATGAGTTTGATGATCATCTTGGCCATATGGTACCCAGGGGCGGCCTGTGGGGGCACAGTTTGGGGTCAGCTCCACGGCCTGGCCTCCTACCCCCATCCTGCAACCCAACCAAGCTGACCTCAACCTGGATATCAAAGGACCACAGCCATGATCTGGGCTCGGCCTCTCACCTTCCCTCCAATCATCACAGTCCGAGGCACAAAAAACTTATTGGGTTCCTTCTTGATACCTATGGAGAAACAGAGGGATCCAGTGAGTGGGCCAGGTTTTCTCTCTGGGCTGTAGCACCTGATGGCATCCAGCCAGCCAGGACTGGGCTGGGCGATAGTAGGCCTGACTTGGGCTGGGTTGGTGACCTCATATCTGTCATGTCCCCCCTCTCTGAGCCTCGGTTTGCCCATCTGTGAAATGGGATAATTCTGTGTCCCAAGAGTTGCCCTGAGTCCAAAGGAGATGTGGATGGAGAAGTATGTGGTACGCTGGGAGATACACAGAGGCAGGAACAGGAGCCAGAGGGAAGCCTGCCACTTACGGTTGTACAGTGTGATGACATGGAGGCAGTTGAGGAGCTGGCGTTTATATTCGTGAATCCGCTTCACCTGGATATCAAAGAGCGAGTTGGGGTTGATGTGGACTTTGTATTCCTTCTCCAGGTACGCAGAGAACTTTAACTTGTTTTCCTGAAGGCAGGAGAGGGGGAAGAGCTCACCAATAGGCCTCAGCCTCAGGAAATCCTACAGTCTCATTTCCTTCCCAGGAAGGTGAGGATAGAAGGCCCCCTTGCCACCTTCATCCACTCCTGCATCAGGACAGACATTGCTAAGCAACGTCAGCAGTCTTTCAGTGAGGTCAGATGATGCCTTCCCACCATGGACTGATTCCAGGCAACTTCTACCATGGCCTGAGGTTGCAGGAGAGAAGGGCTCCATGGGCCATTCCTGACCTGGACATCCAGCCCCTCCAGCACTCTCCACTCTGGCCCCAGCACAGGTGTCTGTCCCAGGTTGCAGCGCTGCTCCTCACCTGCTTCACTTTGGCCACATCCCGGATAAAGGATTCATCGTCCACGTAGGAGAGCAGTTTGCGTAGCTGATCCAGGTCAGCGATGTATTCCTCTCCAATGCGCTGTAGGGAGATGGCGCTCAGTTAGGCCCATGGCCTCCCCCGTCCTCCTTCACAAAGGGGTCCTTTTCCAGGTCAAACAAGCACAGTCCACTGCAGACAGTGCCTTCTTCTGCAGCCTCCCACCTGGGGGGTAGGGCATGTCCACACATCTTTCCTTCCTTCCTGACCTTGAGCTCGGATGGCTGACGCCCATCTGACCCCCACAGACCCTCATCCTGGCCTTTTCCTCTGACAGGCAGTAACTTCGAGGGCCTGCAATCTCTGCCCCTTTCTGGTCTTACTTAAGATGTGACCTGCTGATAACCCTCCATCAGGCTATGAACTTCCTCAGGTTGACCTTCACAGCCAGGGCCTCCATTAGCTCACATAAAAAGATGGTTTCCCTCCTCCAGACACATGCAAGGCTTGGGAATGCAGCGCAGGATGGATTTCAGCCCTCAACTGGGCGCCCTACAGTGAACCACATACACAGCCACACCCGGCTGCAGCCTGCAGTGACTGTGTTGACCCCTACTGGCCATACATGACTTCTCACCTCAGCAATGACTTCTGCCAGCCCAGGGTTACACATAACCAACCAGCGCCGAGGGGTGATCCCATTGGTCTTATTCTGGAATTTATGAGGCTCCAGCTCGTAGAAGTCCTTGAAGCTACAGGATAGGGTTGGAAGGTCATCAGTCACCCCTGTGGAATGAGGGTCTTCTCCCTGGGGCCCCTACCCTGATTTCTTGATGAAAGGGTCCTGGAGGTGAAGGGGGATGCTGTGTGTAAGAGTGGACATCCCAGAACGGGACTGGACCGGATAGCAAGCCTATGACCCTTGTAAGAGCCGTGCTACTGTGGAAGGGGCCAGCAGAGGGCGGCTCTGAGAGGCCAGTACCGGGCAGTGGGCGGGGCCCAGCTGGAGGGGCGGGGCACAGTGGGAGGGGAGGGGCCCAGCTGGAGGGGCAGAGTCTGGGGAGCGGGTCTCACATGGTCTTCTTGAGGATCTCCGAGTGGATGCGAGCCACACCATTGACGGCATGAGACCCGGCAATGCACAGGTGTGCCATGTTGATGCGCTTCACCGCGCCCTCCTCCACCAGCGACATGCGCCGCAGTCTGTCTACATCCCCTGGGAACGCGGCCGCCACCCGCTGTGCCGGGGGAGACCAGAGCTAGGACGGGGACCCAGAACACCGGTCCCCAGACCCTACCCCCAGATCTCCGCCCATAGACTTCACCAGGCCCTCCACGCCCCCACCCTCCACCCCAGGCCTTCTCCACTCACGTTAAGGAAGCGCTGGTTGATCTCATAGATGATCTGGAGGTGCCGCGGCAGCAGGGTCTCTATGAGGTGCACAGGCCAGCGCTCCAGGGCCTCGGGCAGCACCGTGTGGTTGGTGTAGGCACAAGTCTTCACAGTCACTTCCCATGCCTGACAGGTGGGATGGGGAGGCAGGAGCCCCCGGGGCTTAAGCCGGAAGGCTCTCCACACACACTGTGCAGCCAAGAGCCCCAGCCCTGCCGCTGCCAGGCCAGGTTCTAGGACACCCGCCTCTGGGCCTCACACCACCGTGTTCAGTGGGGGCTCCACCCACATCTATCTCCTCCCCAGAGTGGGAAGGGAACCCTGAGATGGAGAGGGTGAGGCAGGAGTGGGGGAGGGCCCCGAAGCCTACCTTTTCCCACTCCAGTCGCTCCTGGTCCACCAGAATCCTCATCAGCTCAGGGATGGCCAAGGAGGGGTGGGTGTCATTGAGCTGGATGGCCACCTGGGGGGGGGGGGGTGGAGGGCGGTTGCAGTCAATCTGGGCCCAAGACTATGGTCACTGTCCTTTGCCCCTACTGAGCACCCCCTGCCCAAGGCCCCTTGTGGTTCTCTAGGTGGAGGCCCTCATGGGAGCAGCTGTGGAGCAGGAGGGAGAGGAGAGTGGATTATACAGAGGATTCTCAAGCAGATAACCCTCACACCCACCCCCAGCCTCCACCTCCTCATCTATAAAATGGGCGTTGCAAGCTGAGGCTGGAGGTGGGAGGGAAGGCACCACTCACAGGAGGTGTAGAGACCGACCCTCCCTGGGGCCTGGTACCTTATCCGGGAAGGCATCGAAGTTGGTGCGCACAGGGTCGAGGCAGCCAAACTTGGAGGACTTGAAGCGGCGGATGATGTCCTGGAGCGTGGCAGCCACTACGAAGTACTCCTGCTTCAGCCGCAGCTCCTTCCCCTCAAAGAACTGAGGACAGGGAGAGGTGGGGTGGAGTCAAGGTGGTGGGCGTGGTCTAACACTGCGTGGGCGTGGCCAGGAGAGACTCCCACCCACCCCGAGATTCCTGAGCCCTCCCCGAGATTCCTGAGCCCTGAACTGCTCCACCTCAGGGACCCAAGAGTCTTTCTCCGCCAAGAAGCAGCAATGCAGTTGGGTCAGGAGGGAGGGCTACACCCCCGGATCCAAGCATCCTCACACTTAAAGAACTGGGGGGAAGCACAGGACACTAAGGGGCCAGCAAAATGCCCTGAGTGTGACTAGGGCACCAGCAGGTGTCACTCCCCCTCCTGCCCTCTCCCGCGCACTCTGGCTTCCTGTCCCCAGCCCAGGGGGTAACATACGTTGTCGTTGGGGTATAGGACCCGAGAGATGTTCTCAGCCAGGTTGCGGTCCAGCACAGCCTGGATGTAGCCACCCACATTGACTAAGGGACAAAAGTGGGAACAGGGTCAGGCTTGGGTCGAGGGGGGGCCACAATGGGAGGGGGCTGCTGACTCCGGCTGAACTCACAGTCCTTGAGGTTGAAGTCATTGGGGGCTTTGGCAGACCACAGGCGCATGGTATTGACGACGTTGTTGCGGTAGCCAGGCACGGGCGTGTCGTAAGGCATGGCCAACACCACCTGTGGGACACCCAGCCTGTGGTTAAGAGGTGGGCATCTGCTGTGTCTAAGAGGCCCTGAGAGCTGGAACTGCATGCTTTGTCCCTGCGCTCCACCAACCCCCAACCCCTGGTTCCAGTCCCAACTCTGGACCACAAGCAACCCTACCAACCTCTCTGGGCCTCGGCCATAAAGAGAGGACATCCCAGTGCCTCCCCACACCCCTGCCGGCCCTCCTTGCTGGGCTGTTGTCAGGATTCCAGGAGGAGGCAGGAATGAGCTCAGAGACCAAGGTGGGCCTCTGTTGGTGGCTGCTCTGCCATGGTGGGGATGCGTTGGCCACCTGGCCTGAGCACAACCTAGAGGACCCTCTGGACTCCTGGAAGGACTGGGGGATCATGGGGCCTGGTTGAGGGGCTCAGAGAGGTCAAGTCCATCCAAAGGTTAACCACGGGGCTAATTAGCAGTGACTAATGCTGGCCCCACCTCCCACAATTAGCAAACATCAATGTGCATGCGTGCTGAATGCTAAGTCTCTGAGTTGTGTCCAACTTTTTGCAACCCTATGGACTGTAGTCCACCAGGCTTCTCTGTCCATGGGATTCTCCAGGCAAGAATACTGGAGTGGGTTGCCATGCCTCCCTCTAGGGGATCTTCCAAACCCAGGGATCGAACCCGTTCTCCTGCATTGCAAGCAGTCTTTACCACTGAGCCACTGGAAAAGCCCGCAAACATCAATAATTGCTGCCAATAACTGCCAGCTACCACAGAGAAAGGGGTGCAGCCACACCTCCCTCCCCAGCAATAAGTAGCCCCTGACTGGAGCAGAGCAAATGCTGCAGCTCAGAGAGGCGATGGACTGGCCGAAGAGCATACAGCTAGGAGGACGGCCGGAGCCCAGCGGGACCTTAGCGTGGATGAGAGCGGAACAAACTCCCGGTTCCGAAAGCCTCGAGGTTGCTGTCAGCCGTCTGGAGGCCGGTGAGCTGCAGCCACAGCAGAAGGACTGGTGGCAGAGCCGGGGTTTGGACACCTGGGTTAGCGGTAGGCTCCCGCCGACCTGCTCTATGCCCTTGAACATGTCATTTGCCCTTCCTAGGCTTTAGTTTTGTCTCCTGTCCCCCTTTTTGGGCTGTTGGTTTATTTCCCATCAAGCCCCGAGCTCAGACATGCAGGGGAGCTGAGAGTCTGTGATTATTTTGGGTGGAGAGGAGGCAGGTCAGGCGAGGAGCAGTGGTAGAGCAGGGCAGTGTCCTCCTCCTCCCAGCTCTTCACGTGGTCTGGCTCCCCTGTGACCCTGTCTCCAGCCTCTCTGGGTTCCAGCTGTGTGACCTCAAGTAAGTCACTTAACTCCTCTGTGGCCTCCGTTACCAAATAGCACTCGGTCCAGTAGCTTCCAGGCTCTTTCTTTGTGTCTCCCTGTTTCCTCCAGAACCTCTACTCCTCCTCCCCCCGCCTCACTAGATCTTCCCCCTGCTCCCTGGCTTCCCCCTCACCTGTGTGTCCACCCACTTGGCCCCCTGGCTGGTGTGTTCCACTCGGCCATAGAAGTGCACCGGCAGCGTGAACTCGGGGCGGGCTTTCTCCCAGGGGTTGCCGTAGCGAAGCCAGTCATCAGCCTCCTCCATCTGAACCGCAGGCGGGTCAGGGGAGAAAGGAAGGCAGAGTCAGAGCCAGGCTCACACCACAGCAGGTGGTGGGTATAGCAGGAGCCCGCAGCCCTGGTGTGCCCTATACAGGGAGGGCGTGAATGACCGGCTCTGGGGTAGGTGGGCCCCTAGTCTGGTGGAAGATCCACGGGGGCTCGGTGTGTGTATAAGAGTCTGAGACATTCTACAGCCATGGACCTCCTATCCCAGCAGCTGACAGCTGGCTTGGGGCCAGGGAGAAGGGGCAAGGATGCTCTCCACCCAGGCTGGGACTGCTTTGGGATCTATGTGCAGATGAACGAACAAATAGCCATCTTCATTATAACCACAAGGTCAGGGCCCAAGGTCACTCACCTGCCAACCCCCAGAGATCTTCTGGTTAAAAATCCCAAACTCATAGCGGATCCCGTAGCCATAGGCAGCCAGGCCCAGTGTTGCCATTGAGTCCAGAAAGCAGGCTAGGGGTGTGCACGGAGGTGGATGTCAGAGACCCAACCCAAAGGAACACTTTTGTCCAGTCCCCTGGCACCCCGCTCACTTACCCGCCAGCCGGCCCAGGCCCCCGTTGCCCAGCCCTGCGTCCTCCTCGATTTCCTCCAGCTCCTCCATGTCCAGGCCCAGCTAGAGGTGGGAGGGTATAACAGAAGTCAGGGCCAAGGGCCAACAGGTCAATCCCCCAATCCTGAAGGCTCGCCCACCCCTACACACCTGGTAGGTGGCCTCGTCACAGGCGTTCTCCAACGCCAGGTTCACCATGGTGTTTTGCAGCGTCCGGCCCATGTAGAATTCCAGAGACAGGTAGTAGATCCTCTGTCCGGAGAAACAGACGGGGAGGGGTAGGGGAAGGAGGGTCAAGGCCACCCCCCTGACATTCAGCCAGGCCCAGTTGGGCCTGCACCTCTCATACCACCTGCCCCACTCCTAGGCCCCAGTGGGTTCCAGCCCTGCCTCCAGTTTGCCTGCCTTCTCAGGCTTTGGGACCCAGCAGGTAAGATACTGGTCCCAGCATTTCTTCTGACTTTGGACAAATCACTTTTCTTCTCTGAGCCTCAGTTTCTTCATCTGAAAAATGGGGCCATATCCACCTCAGGGGGCTGACGTGCTTAGGAGAGCTGGGAACCCCTTCCTTCGCCCGCAGTCCTGCCAAGAGCCCATCAGGAAGTCAGGACACAGGGAAGCACCACCAAGTGCTCCCGAAAAGGGGAGACCAGGCCCAGAGACAGAAGTCATTGGCTCAAGGTCACACAATGACTCAGGGCTAGAGTCGGCCATCTCCCTTCCTTGCAGTGCCCAGCTCCCCTTGGCCCTCAAGCCTCAGTCCCAAGAAGGGGGGCGGAGAGACTCTAGTATCCAGGATGCTGATGGTGCCCGGTCTCCTGGTTTCCTGGGTCCCCGCCCCACCCCTCCCCCACCCTTGCCCAGCAGTGTTAGGTTGCTGACATTTACCAGTGACCCCAACAGACACTTGATCTCGCCACCCCAGCTGTGCCCCACCCGGCACACCAGCACACCACACACGCGTTAGGTAGAATGTCCTTCCACTTAGGATCCAGCCCAGGCTGCAGGGTCTTCCCGCTCACCCCCAGCAGCTTCTCCATTCTCTGACTGAGAGCTGAGCCTTTGCAACCAGCCTACCTGACCCGAGGCCCCTGAGCGGCCTCTCTCTCCAGGTTTCTCCCCCTGGGAGAATGGGTCCCAGCACCCATTGCACCTGGCACCCCTGAATCATCCAACCTCAGGAGCCTGGAGGCACCCTTTCTTTTGCTGCAGGAAGTCCTGACCCCGGGAGGGGCCGGTCAACTTGGTCCAGATCTCCCTGCCCCCAGGCAGGGCCCCTAGCCCACTCCCCACCCGGGGTGCCCCAAGCCGCACCTTGGGGTCCTTCTCATAGTAGTGCTGCTGCGTGCGGATCCAGCGGCCCACGAGGTGGTCGCGCACCGTGTAGGCCAGCGCGAAGTAGTAGTCTCGCGGGGTGGCCACATTGCGGTCTTTCACGAGGGTGAAGTGTAGGTGACGGTTGAAGTTCTTCTTCAGCTCGGTCACATTCTCCACACCGGCCAGGCCACGCACACTGATCTGCTTTCTCTTCTCCTGGTCTGTCAGGGGCCGGGACATGGCTGCGAGAGGGTGGGCCGGACTGGCTTGTGCAGACGGGCGGCCTGAGCGGTGCCTCCAACCAGGGAGTGGAGATCCCCGGCCGGCTGGTGCTTTAAAGCCTGGCTCCGGGCAGCTTGCCCCACCCCCTCCCTCGATGGGAGGGTCTTGGCCCGGCTCCTCAGGGAGCTATTTTGGGGTGAGCGGAGGAGAGGAGGGGCAGGGCAGGGCCAGGGCCAGCCTGGCTCCCTCGCAGCCCTGCACTGACCCACTTCCTCCAGGCCTCTCGCACACTGGCACTGGGGCCTGCTGTCTTCTGTCCCCCGGCCGGCCTTGTGCAGGGTCGGAGTCAGGATGCAGCAGGCAGAGTGCTGGCTCCAGAGGCCCGAGACTTACCTGGAGCGACTCGGCTGTGACTTTGGCCGAGGCTGCCCTGAATTCGGGTTATGGATGAAGGATGGGGCCTGACTGTGGGCCCTCAATCAGGGCTCCTTGGAGAGGCCGAGGAGGCTGTCAAAGAGGGCAGGTGTCGGGAGGCCCAGCCTCCAGCACAGCAGCTTGGCTTCGGTTCTCAACTTTCACACAATAGGCTGCACACCACGGGCGGGATGCTCTCTGGTCAAGCTTCTATGGTGGCCCTACCCTTGGGTGGGAAGGACACATGTTGTGGCTGAAGGCCACCTGCACAGGGCATCAGGGTGCCCAGAACAGAAAAGGTGAAGCTAGTGGAGGACACTGGGCATCTGAGAAAAGGGGGACCACCGGGACTCTCAGTTCCAGGAGAGGTGGTATGGGAGAGGTCGCCTGAGGCAGGGCCACTGCCCCCATCCCATCCCCCACCGAAGTCCAGCCACTCAGAGCTCCCCCTGTTGCTGTCCCTCAAGGAGCTCTGAAGTGACCTTTCAAGAGGGATGGTCAGGTTACAGGCCAGCTTTGGCTAGGGGCCAGCAGCCTGGAGCAGGGGCCCCTGGGAACTGTAGTCCTGTGGCCCACAGGAGTAGGAGAACTGAAGCAGCCCATATACACACAGATACACACAGACACACACAAACACAACACATACACACAGACACACACACACACACAGTGGTATCAACTCTCCCCGTGCTGCTGGTGAGTGAAGGCCTTCTCCCATTCATTTCTCCCAGCCGGGGTCACGTGGTTCCTAAAGTTCCTTTAGGATTGACTGGTTTGATCTCCCTGCAGTCCAAGGGACTCTCAAGTCTTCTCCAACACCACAGTTCAAAAGCAACAATTCTTCGGGGCTCCGCTTTCTTTATAGTCCAACTCTGACATCCATACATTATTGGAAAAACCATAGCTTTGACTAGATGAACCTTTGTTGGCAAAATAATGTCTCTGCTTTTTAATATGCTGTCTACATTGGTCATAGATCCTGCATTGTTCCTGTTTTTTAGCTGAGCCAAGTCTTAGTTGCGGCATGTGGGATCTAGTTCTCTGGCCAGGGGTGGAACCTGAGCCCCTGCACTGGGAGTGCAGAGTTTTAGCCACTGGACCACCAGGGAAGTCCCCTGTTTTATTCTTTGAGCAAAAGGAGCCCAGGGCCTGGTGCTATTTCAAAGGAGGCTGGGCCTCCTAGAGTGGTGGACCTGGGGAAGAGGAGCCTGGGTGTTCCAGTCTTAGCACCAAGGAAGAACATCAGAGGCCTGGCCAGCTGCAGGATGCCACAGAGTCTGTTTCAAGGACATCCCAGCTGTTTCTGAGCCACAACATACTCAACCCTGGAAATACCAGCTTAGCGTGGAGGCCAAACTCCTAGTCCTCTGAAGGCCAAGCCCTGCTCTGCCTCTGCTCCCAGATAGCGTCTAGGATGGTCTTCCAAAGTGTGTGCTTCAAAGAAAAAAAGACCAGGAAGAGGACACCAAAACACACCTACACCAAGGTCGTGTGAACATAGAAAATTTTCTTTTGCATTTTTAAAGTATTCTACACCTTGCATTTCAAAAGAATGCCTGGTGGCTCTCCTTGTGTAACAGTTCCCATCCTCAGCCTTTCCTCCTGAGCTGTGCCTCAGGGGAGGTTCATCCCCCCCAACCCCCACCCCCAACCAAGCACCGGGCTTGGCCAGCATCTCGGACCACCTGGCCTGCCTTCTTTATGGAGTGTCAAAGAGAGCGCAGAGGCATTTTGGCACCAGTTGTCCATGTTGTCACCTCATGCCCCAACTGTGGCTGCATGCTTTGGCCACGCAAACCTTCTTTGCGCTGACCCCTAATTTTCTGCTGCTAAGAACCTGCCCCCAACAGAGCACAATCCTATCTTATTCTGCTCCCCAAGTCAACTCAATCCACACCCCTCCCCCTGCTCATCAACTGGGTGATCACCCTGCCCCTGCACTCAAGGAACTGGCTGAACTGGGACACAACCTCTTTCTGTTGGGAAACAAATGTAATAATACTTTGAGTTGGTTTCTCCGGCTACCTTTCTCCTGGGTTCTTTTGGCTTTTGTTGTGTCAGTGGCACCCACTGGAACTTTCCAGTCTTTTCCAGGGTAATGCCATGCCAGGAGACCCTTCATTTCACATCCCCCAGCCCAGCATGATGGGAACTTGAAGACTGAAACTGACCTACTGGCTTCCCCAAGTCCTTCCCCCGTTTCACTCCCTATTGGTGTTGTGTGTATAGGTTTATGTATGAGTTCAGGTGCTCAGTCATGTCCGACTCTTTGTGACCCCATGGACTGCAGCACCTCAGGCTTCCCTGTCCATCACCAACTCCTGGAGCTTGCTCAAACTCATGTCCATCGAGGCGGTGGGGCCATCCAACCATCTCGTCCTCTGTTTGTCCCCTTCTCCTCCCGCCTTCAATCTTTCCCGGCATCAGGGTCTTTTCCAATGAGTCAAGTGTCTTCACATCAGGTGGCCAAAGTATTGGAGCTTCAGCTTTAGCATCAGTCCTTTCAATGAATATTCAGGACTGATTTCCTTTAGGATGGACTGGTTTGATCTCCTTGCAGTCAGTCTGAGGGACTTTCAAGAGCCTTCTCCAACACAGCAGTTCAAAAGCATCAATACTTTGGTACTCAGTTTTCTTTATGGTCCAACTCTCACATCCATCCATATATATATATATATATATATATAATTTTGCTTATTTATGTAGGCTGTGCTTGGTCTTCATTGCTGTGCAGGCTTTTCTCTAGTTGCAGCAAGCAGGGGCTACCTCTACCTGCCATGTGCAGGCTTCTTATTGAGGTGGCGTCTCTTGTTGGGGAGCATGGGCTCTAGGGGGCTTGGGCTTCAGTAGCCAGGGCTCCCAGGCTCTAGAGTGCAGGCTCAGTAGTTGTGGCGCACAGGCTGAGTTGCTCCTTAGTTTTGGGATCTTTCCAGATGAGGGAAGAAACCTATGTCTCCTGCATCAACAGGCAGACTTTTAACACTGAGCCACCTGGGAAGCCTTAATACTTCATTTACTTATTTGGCCTGTGCCAGGTCTTGTTGTTGCACACAAGAGCTTTAGTTGCAGTGGGTGCATGCAGGATTTCCAGTTGCAGTATGTCGGATCTTACTTCCCTGACCAGGGGTCAAACCCAAGACCCCTTCATTGGGCACACAGTCTTAGCCACTGGACCAGGGAAGTTCCCTTTAGAGATTTAAACAACTCTGAAAGTACACTTTCCCAGCCTGAACTCTGAACTAACTCTATGTTGTTTATGTCCAATGGTTTCTAAACAGATACACGAACTAACTCAAAGGTTGTTTACGTCTGACTAGATTTCCAACCAGAAATCCTGTCTCCTTCCTGGGACCAATCTTGGGTTTCTCCAGAGCACTTGGCGGGGTCTCAGTAACAGAGCCCTAACACTGACCTTTCCCAACGGACATTCCTTCCACCAACCCGGCTCTGAGGGGGCGGGGAAGACACTGCTGCTGCAGCAGAACAGGAGCAGGGTCAAGTGGAGGGCTTTGCCCTCCCACAGGGGTCTAAGGCGGCTGGGAAAGCCCTTTTCACCCCTCTGGTTCCACCACAAAGGCAGGTGCTTGCTGCCTTGGAGACTGATGCCCCAGTCAGCCACTTTGTTACTCACCAAAACCTTAACAAAAGCTGAAGGCAGGGAGCAGAGAGGGAGCGAGCACAGGAATGGAGCTGGCCCCAGGGGAGAGAGACAGAGGAGATAGCTGGGCTGTGGTTAAGTCATTTATTGATTTTATTTCTAAAACCCACATAGCGCCACTTTGCCTCTTCCAGAGCTTCAAAGAGCTAATTAACCGCCCAATGAGCCCACCAGGGAAACGGAGCTTGTGGGGGAAGCAATGAGGTGAAGCCAAGGTGAAAGAGGGTTGCCAGGCCCCAGGCCCTGCCCCCGTTCTGTCGGCTAAGGACAAGAAAGATCTCCCCTCTCCCTTTCAGTCAAGGGACCTTCAGGGCCTGCTTGGGGAGACCCAGTGAATAGGTCTGGCTTCTGAGGCTCCATTAACCCCTGCAGGCCTACAGCAAACCAGCCCAGGCAAGCTGGACGGGCTCAGACACCAAGGGCCTGCTCAGGATAAACAGCAGGGCTAGCCCCAGCTCCAAGCTGCAGAAAAGCCCAGGCCAGCGTTGTCCCCACTGGCCCAGTGCTGTGGGCTGCAGAGCTTGCTGTGCCTCAACCTGCCCAAAGGAAGGGAAGGTGGTGGGAAGCGTGGGCCCCCATGCAACTACCCCAGGAACTGCAGCGAAGCAGCAGAAGCCACTGAACAAGGACCTCACTCACTGCCCCAGAAGTCCTGAGCTGGGTTTTCCTGGTGCCACAGTGGGCCTGTCCACTAGCCTAGACACAAGAGAACAAAACAACCTGAGACCCTTTGTGAAGTGCTTACAGAGCACAAGGTGGGGCCTCTTCTCCTGCCCCCACCTCTCCCCCCAAAGCCTGCCGTGCTGGCAGGCTGCGAGTCACCAGCAGAGAGAGAAAAAGCCACTTGGCGGTTTTAATTTTAGCAGCTTGGAGCCTGACAGACAGGATTAGTTGGGGCTTGACCTTTCGTGCTGAGGCCTCCCCAGGCCCAGGGCCTCAGTCAGGTGGCAGCTTCCAGGCACGAATCACAACTGGAGCTCATCGAATGTGGGGGTCCGAGCCCCAGGGAAAGGCCTTCAAAAGGACAGAGACCAGGAAGGGGGAACCTGGTCTTCAGCGATTAATCAGTAAGCTAGCAGAAGGTGGGGCCGCCCACACAGCAGCTTCCCCAGCAGACCTGCACAGGGAGGGAGAACGGGGAAACAAAGGGGGGCGGGGGCTTCCTTAATGAAGGTTCCAGAGGCTCCCCTGGGAGAGGGACAGGGGGACCAGGCGCTGCACACAGCTTCGTTAACTGGTGGCGGCACTGACAGTGGCAGCAGTGTAAGAGAAAAGAAAAACAACAGACCCGGAAAACCACACTGCTCTTTTATTCAATGGAACACCCCCCTTTAACGCAGTGTTGAATCATACACCAAAAAGCCCAGAGAAATTTCTGCTGATAAACCAGTGAAGAGAACGCGCATCATACATTATTGTCAACATAATCACTCCATGAAGAGGGGAGGAGGAAAGGAAGGAAGCAGAACGAAGAAAACAAGGGGCTCAAACCCCTCGACACTGCAGAACATTCAGACATTTGGGATTAAAATAAATTTTAGAAGGTAGCCTTCCAGGAAGGAGAGGAACAAATGGAATCTGAGGCAGCTCAGGGAGCGCTGAAAGGGCTCTGCAGGCTGCAGACAAGCCCCAGGCAGCTTACGTGGCCTCACCTACCATGGGCAGGGGTGCCAGGATGGTTATGGACCCTGAACCTGGGGACTAACCCACTACTCCACGTGGGTGGCAGAGACAAAACCCCGCACTTAAAGGGGAAAAAATATCTCAGCTTGAAAAAAATATGGCAGTTTGAAAATCTTGGAACCAAAGACGACACCCACCCCACCCCGCCACATTGATGGCCCAAAGCCTCTGCCTAAAAACCACTTGTTCCTCTCTCCTTAAAGAACCAGGAATGAGAAAAGGGAAAGGAATCTAATTGCAGCAGAAGACCGGGGAGAGCATCTCCTTGGACGGAGTCTGAAGAAAGGAAGAGATAAGGAAGTAACAAAGAAAAAAGAAAAAATTAATAAAAATTTCACAATATGGAGCCAGCGTGTTCCGATTCCGTCCATAAAAATAACTCAGGCTGCTTTGCCGAACCATCCTGTCCACCAGGGGCGCTGCTGAGGCTGTCTGCCTGGAAGGGTCACCAATGGGCGCGGAAAGTCCTCACTCTCATGGCTCGGGCCATCGCCGCCGCGGGGAGGGATCCTGGCGGCCCAGTTTGGGGAGAGGCAAAGGGATTTGGGTGAGGAGAGAAAGAAGACAAAGAAGACACTCGATGCTACGGGGCGCCAGGAGAGCCCAAGCTGGCGCCCCTATTACCACCTGCCCATTCCCAAGCGAGTCCTCAGTCGCTTGGCCCAGCCCGGTGCGTGCACACACACACATGCGTGCACACAATCACATGCGTGCGTCCCAATGTCTGGCTCCATATGGTGAGGTTCGGCGTGTGTTTAAACGAGACCAATTCTCTCTATATATAATATATATTTTCTTAAAAAACCAAGTCTAGTTCTGTGGTGGAGGCGGTGGGGGAGCTGGAGGCATCCCGAAGGGTGGCATGCCCGCCACCCCCATGCCCATCATGGTGACAAAGTTAGAAGGGTCCATGGGAGGCGGAGGAGGAGGGGGCGGGGCATACATCATGCCGGCGGAACCAGGCGGCGGAGGCGGCGGAGGGGGAGGGGCCCCGGGCGGCAGAGGCGGCTGGACCCCTGGGGGCAGGGGCACCATAGTGGGGTTGCCTTGCATCTGAGGGGCTCCTGGAGAAGCTGCGGCAGCCGCCTGCTGCTGTTGCCATGGCGGGATGGACCCTGTGCCAGCGCTCGTGGTGGTAGTCGTCGTATCTGGGGTGGTAAAGAAGCCCAAGGTCACACGCGCGGGGGCACACCGCGGCTCTCTGCGGCTGCTGCCTTGGGATGGGGGGCGAGGGATGCCTGCTCCTTGCTTGGCATGCGGTACGGTGGTGGGGGGCGGGCGGGCGGGGTGGTCCTGGCGATGGGGGTGGAGGGGTGGGCAGGACTACCCTGGGGTCAGCCTCAAGGTCTCTAGGCTTAGCGGAGTAAGCCCTTTTGTCACCAATGCCCCTGGAAGGGCCAAGGGGAAGGTACCAGACACAAGAACCGGCTCTGACATCCCTCCGCCCATCCGCCGCCACCACCGAACGGCACATTCAACCTCAAGGCCACAGCTGCTCCCCGGTCCCATCCCTGCAGTCTCTCAGGCCCCAGTCACATCCCTCTCCAGAGCATGCATGCACCCCCCAACCCCGGGCCTAAGGCGCAGGCATGGGCCAGCCAGCGGCTCCCAGCCTACGATGGCAGGCTCCCCTCCAGCCCCCACAAACCTCTCTCCAGACACAGCCTCGCCAGACATCAGCTCTCTTCCCCCAGACCCCCAGGGGCCACAAGGCCCTTTCTTTTCACCCCACAGCAGAGACCGGAGTCTCATCCCAAGGAGTCTGCCTGCCTGCCTGAGATGTGAGGGTCTCTCATTCCTCTCAGCCCCACCCTCCCAATCCCACCCACCCCCACCAGCCCAAAATATTCCACTCACTTTGCTGCCATGGCAAGGGGGTACTGGAAGCCATACTGCTGCTGGGCGGAGGGGGTGGCGGAGGCTGCTGCTGCTGCTGTTGCCATGGGGGAAGAGGACCAGAGGGAGGGGGCGGAGGCTGCCCACTGGGAGGCGGCGGCGGCGGCGGCATCATGCCCATAGGCGGCGGCGGCATCATACCTGCAGAGAAGTGGAGAGGGTGAGGCCTCAGGAGAGGAGACGGGTTACCACAGGGCTCCCACTGCCTCCCCAGCCTAGGCAGGCAACACCCCGCAGTAAGCACCAACCAGGCTCTGTTACCTTTTCCTTGATGCAGGCGATAGACCCCAGAGCCCACAGGCGTACTTCCCAGGTACTGATCTTGATGGAAGGAAAGAGCAGGGACTTAGCAGGACATTGGAAGTGACCAGTGAAGATACACCCCACCAATAGCTCAGTCACTGGCAGAGATGGCCATCACTGCCTTACAAAGAGCCATTCTGAATGCTGTCTCTATGAGGCAGGTCTGTGTATACCCCACATAGAAATCCCTTCCTGAACCATAAGGGAGACTTCCTCCTGACCTGGAAACCAAAGCCTCGGCACGAGACTCAGCACTGACACTCAACCCGAGACCTGCTCCCAGCCATGTAAAGCCCTGCTTACCCCAAAGCCCCAAGGTTTCTGGTCTGACACTTACTTACCCATTGGAGGAGGGCCATGGTGCCCAGGTGGGTGGGGGCCCTGGTTCATCGGTGGTGGTGGCGGCTGCATCCAGGGGGGCGGGGGTCCATTAGGGTTGTGCTGCATGGGATGTCCACCATGCCCACCTGTGAGGCTGGGCAGCGGGTGTGGGAAGCTGTGGGGGCCACCTCCGGGCCCACCAGGGCCACCTCCGTGCATGCCATGGTAGGGCCGACTCTCTGACGGCCCAGAATTCATCCAGGGTGGGCGGCTCTGGGTAGTGGACATGAGAGACTACGTGAGAGCATTCCCGCCAGCGTCCCTGCCTGCCCCCTCTGGCGGCAACACTGTTCTTTCGGCTGTGCCACAGGACCAGGACACACGACCAAGACGTTCCCCAACTGAGAGGTCCCCAAACATTCCTGATGGCCCGGAAGAACAGTGTTGCCGGCCATGTCCACCTGTCCTTCCCCAAGCACCTGGTCACGTCCCATCTCACGGGAAGAGAAGAGGGGGCCAGGTTTTGAGAACCACCCCCTGAAACTCACCGGTGGAGGTGGGTTGTTGGCGGGAGCAGCAGGCCGAGGGGCACTGGCCAGTGGTGTGGTGGCAGGCCCAGAGGTGGAGCCCACAGATGCGGGCACAGGCGCCTCCCCCAGTTCAGCCATGAGGGACAAGTACTCTTTATCCATCCGTGCTTTATCCTGAGCTGACTGGGGGTCACCAGGCCTAAAGGTGGGTTAGGGACACAAAGAGAAAAGAGGTGGAGAAGACTCATTAAGATAGAAACCTTTACTTCAAGGAATTTACACAGAGGAATTTCAGAGGAATTCAGTCACCCTTTCTAACCCCTTCCTGGAAATAGTCCCATCAGCTCTTCAGCTCTGTGCCCAGCTTTGCATCTGGGGAAAGCACATGGACCTCTGCCACAGCAGAGACCCTTGGGCAAGAAGAGAAAGGAAGCCAGGAAAAGTCCCGGTTTTCCCAAAACAGCAAGTTTCATCAATTTCCACACTGCAGGTATCAGGGAAGGAAAATCTATGCAAGACCAGAGCAGCTGCCAAAACTTCCTT
Organism: Cervus canadensis; assembly: GCF_019320065.1. NCBI lineage: Eukaryota > Metazoa > Chordata > Mammalia > Artiodactyla > Cervidae > Cervus > Cervus canadensis. The sequence goes on from NC_057414.1 coordinate 40,467,627, forward strand.
CCTTAACAAGGCTTTTTATATGTGCCACTCAAAGTAGAAAAACTTTCCTATCAAATGCTGGATTGCAACTGGTCAAAACTACAAGCTGTCTTGTAATACCAACCATAAGCAACAAATAGCAGTTAGCAATGAGTCACAGTGAAAACACCTATACCCAGAAGGGAAGTTTTCAGGTTCCCTGGGCTCAAGATAAGCAATAAACTAGGGATGTTTCTAATCATCCTGGGCTTTGCACCACACTGTTAATAGACCAAATTCAATGAATGGAAGCTCTTGGGTCTGCAAGTTAACACGAGCTGTCCTATACACCAGAGGCTACCAGGAAACCCTCACCTTTGGAACTTGCAATCGGAAGCAATGTGGCCAGCCCCTCCACACTTGGTACACACTGTGGTATTGGTAATGCTGCGGGTCTCAGAGCTCTGCCAGGGTCTTAAGATCCTGTTGAGAGAAAAAGGTCACCTCAAGGGCTACGGCCAATCACCCTTCTTCCATAGGTTCTGGTTTCTGTGCATGTCCCTCTAAACCAATCACATACACACCTGTTATCATCTTCCCGAAGGGTTCCATTCAAGCGAGCCAACTCTCGAAGCTGCATCTTCCGTAGGTCGTTCTGGTCCTCAGGGGTCTCGATACCCTGCTTCAGGATGTTTCTTATCTGGTGGAGACGCAACAGGAACAGTTATGTAAGTCATGGGACTGCCACCTAGATTTCTGGCTGGAGGCTTCCTTCCTGACTCCCTTACCTGTTCTACGGCTTTCTTCACATTCTCCATGGTATTGGCAGTGACCAGGGCGTGAAGCGGCTCATCTTCTCCTGGCAGCATCTGGCCATCTTTGCGCCCAACTTTTCCTTCTTTCACAGAACCCTTCCCCCGGATCATGATCTTGGCATTACACTCCTTCTCTATGTTTTTCAAGGTGTTCCCTCTATCAGAGGCAGAAAAGATGGTTTTAATACCCAACATGGGAATTCAGAGTGGCTCACTGGGCAGTGATAGGAAACCATGAATGTACAGAATGGGATTTTCCCACCAACAGCTCCATGATCTTTAAGTTAAGGTCACAGACAGCAATCCTCAAGATTTGACTTCTCTGCGGTGAAACAGAAAATTTTCTCACCAGAAGGTATTCACTCAGCCCAAGTGAACATCATACCAAAAACAGGAAGATGGTACCCAAAGAGGCACAAGACAGACATCTCCCAGGTCTTCGCATGCGTGCTCAGTTACTAAGTCGCATCTGACTCTTTTGTGACACCCATGGACTTTGGCCCACCAGGCTCCTCTGTCCATGGGATTTTCCAAGCAAGAACACGAGTGCACTGCCATTTCCTCCCCTCCAGGGGATCTTTCCAACCCAGGGATCGAACCACATCTTTTGCATTAGCAGGCAGATTCTTTAACATCAAGCCACCCAGGGAGCCCCTCCCAGGTCCTTGGGAATTCTGTATTCCACAGAACAACAGGTACTCACCTTGGCCCAATCAGCAACCCCACAAAATTGATTTCTGGATACTCATCTTGTGGGATCATTACTTTATCGCTCACACGTGTTGCTGGAGGTCTAAGAAAGAAAAGACTCATAGACTCTGCACACTTCTGAGGTGAGACAGATAAACAACAGCTCTTCTAGAACTAACCTTCCGTACCACATGTTGTTATAGGTGACAGGGGTTAAGGAGTGAGAGGTTAGTATCCACAATGCTCTAGCAGACCACACCTAATCCGCTGGGGTCTTTATCCCAGACCACCCAGTCCCCTGGCTTACTTGTAATCTGCAGGTGGCTTGAAATCAGGGTTGAGGGCAACCATTTCCGTGATGAGATTGTGCCGTTCCTCCTCAAGTTTCTTGCGGGTACGGAACTCGCGAGTGTTAAGCCTCTTCCCCTCACTATTGTAGATGGGCTCAGGGGAAGGGGACCTGTGGGAAACAGACCACCGTCACCCCTCTGCCTTCACTTTACTCTCATTCCCACACGGGCTAAAATAAGTCTTCCCCAGCCCCTCTGCCTCTCAAGACCCTAACACAACACTCTTCGGAGGAACCGACCATAACGTGTGCTATTCAAAATCGTGTGAAATAGGGAGGTGGAAACTGGCTTAGCATCAGGGGGACTGGGGTGTGTGTGAGAAAGGAAAAAAGTGGTTTTGTTCTAAAAGTGATCAGAGGAAAAAAAGTCCTTCTAAGGGAAAATCTCTAGACTGTGAATGGCAAGGACTGTATCATCCTCTGGAGTCTTCTTGCCAAATATGAATTTTCTTTTGTTTGGGGGAAAAAAAAACATATTACAACTTTATGAACCACAGAAACCCCAAGTTTAGGTAAAATGTTAAACGACTCTTGCAGAGCTCATGCCCTAACAGGAAGAGAGACTGTACCCCTACCACATAGTAAGTATGAGCTCTTTAACCCAATACAACTGGGACTCAAGGCTACTGCAGCTACTTGGCCCCCACAATGGAGAGAGATGATTCAAGGCTTCGTCTCTGCTTTTCCTTCAATGGCCTGGCTGGCTGTGTCCAAGGCCCAGGAGTCAACCTGTTTTCTGGCTGTTCGAGGTTAGGGAGTCTGGGTAGAGAAAACCGTTAAATTGCTAAAGCAGCTTCTCTGAGAGGCTGCAAATGCAGATTTGGTCAAGTATCTGTCTAGGGTCTGAACCTGCAAACAGCAAGGGGAAAACCTATGATTCTCCACCAGAGTTTACAAGTCCAGAAAGCAGATTTTCTCTCTCTCTTTTTTTAAAGGAGTAAAATGCTGTTGCTACAAGTAAAAAATAGCAATGATAAAATGATCAGTTTACCACAGCTGGATTTTGCGGTAATAAAAAAAAAGAGAAGTTACACTCCTAGAATTCTGAGTTAAGATTACAAAAAGGACCATAGCTTGATATTGTGAATGAAAATTTAGTAGCAGCTGCAAGAAGGGAAGAGACCATGTGGATCAGGTTATTTTAAAAACATCCTGAAAGTAGTCAAGATTCCTATACCCTTTGTTTAGTTGAGAGAACCTTGCCTAGTTGGAGAGCAAGGACTGAACTCGGCTGCTCCCACTGTCTTCAGCCTAAAGCGAATCATGTCATACCACATTACACACACGATGGAATAAAAGGTCAGGTTTGTTCATGGCTAATGACGGCTAAATGACACCTCCGTTTCTAGCATTTGTATAAACTGTTAGCACAATCCAGTAATAGTGAACAAAGACAAACATACCCCAGCTCATTAGACTACCATCTTATACATTTAAATCTACAGGTTTTAAAACATTTTTAACTGTGCAACTTAAGCAACATCAAAATGGCATAAAGTGGCTTCATATTGAAAATACACCTTTTTAAGAAATAACCTTAAATGAGAAACTCTTGCATTTCCCTCCAACCTGGGCTCTTTCAAAGCAAAACCATCAGGCATTAATTAGGGCCTCTTTCAAACTGAATTCAAGGGAGGAAAAAAAACTCTGCTCTGATTTTATTTCTAACATGCTTGACATTTCTAATTCCCACCTCATTCATAGCTGTCTAGAATTAAGCACTTCTGGCTAATCACCAAAAGAAGCTTTACCAGTACCAAATTGGTCATTTAAAGGCCCCACAACAGTGTAACCTCTTTCCAAATTGTGGAAGTGAAAGGCAAAAACCAATATTCTAGAGGCCAGACTGGCCCAACTTCTTCACTTTGAATAGGAAGAGTATTAGAGGTCATCTAATTTCTAATCCAAATTCTCCAGGAAACAAAGGTTTGTTAAAAATTCAACTTTTTGAGGAACTGCCTGGTAACCTGTGGACATGTTATTAAAGGAAAAAAGGCCAAAAAGGAACTAAACAGTTGTGGTCTATAATCTATAAAGCAAATCTAAAAAAAAAAAAAGTCAAAATATAAAACGTAACACAACCCTCCAACCAAAATCTACAGGTGAAAACATTAAAAAATTTAATTAACTCAAATATAAAGCATCACTATGGAAGTTACTTTGCTTTCTGACACAGGGCACCAAAAAGGTGCTTATTTAAGTGAGTGGCTTCTAAAACCATTACATTATGTTCCTGATTTAAAAAGTTATTAAAATGGGCAGCAAGCCAAAAACACTACTTTTTAAAGCAAAGTGTTTTCAACTATGCTGCATGTACTAAGAGAAACTTCACTGGGGAGGCACATTGCCTTTCTATTAAATGGACCAGATTTTAGCTGTTCATATATTGGCCTGCCAATAAAATTCCTGTTAAAAAATTTCATTTCCCTCAAAAACTTTGTAAACTTTTTACTTTTTAGAGGTGAGAGAAATTACAAACTGAAATGACATGACCACAGCTGTTTGAGGACAACACTTCCTTTAAAAAAAAAAAAAAAAGTAATTGGTTGGTTGCTTGCCTTCCCAAAACATGTGAAAATATTCTGGCCCCTCCCAACACCCCAGGCAATGGCCAAGGCCGAAAATTAACTGGCAGCGATGAAGGAAGTTGGTTAGAATCTTGTCTATTTCAAAACCATGAGCACGAGACTGCAGCATGAGCTGACCAGACTGAGTTTCTGGCCTGCTCAAATTCAGTGATGCTCAAAAATATTCTTATTCCCTACACTGTGTAGTACCTGTGAGGAAAACGCTACACCTGGGCTTTCAGCCAAAGGAAATACTGAAATAGCTGGTTAATGGGCCACCTCACTCTCCCTACTAGTGGGTAAATCAGGTTAAAATCTACATGCTTTTCAATTGAAAACCAGTTGTCCATTTTCCTGTAACTTTTGATTCTGCTAGTAATTAAATTTCATTCCAATTTGCTAACTGATGACTGACCATATATACTGCTAATTTACACTCTAGTTCCCAGAATGGTCACAGTACCAGTCTTCTTACTAGGATTTTATTGAACTGACACAACATGTTGCCACCAGTAAAACGTATTGAGAAAAAGGTAAAAGCGTTACTGTCAGCTGGTTAAAACTGTTTCCCAACCTGTCCTCAGGGTTAGGGGGGATGCCCAGGTCTCCTGTGCGCAGTTTACGAGTCAGGTCTTCTATCTGCAGTTGCACTGGAAGAAACCAGGTTAGGAAAGAAAAAAAAGGATGGAAAAAAGACAATGTTACCAAAAAACATCTCAAATCTCAACAACAAGCATGAAGAACTCGGAGACTTTGAAAGGGACGACTGATCAGTGAACACATTGAGGCAAAAACTCCCAACCATCTACTGGCAGGAGTCCACTTACATCTCTAAGTATCTTTCACTTCAAAATGGTTATCACTTAAGGAAGCAAACAGTTCGTTGGAAGAGGGGTTAGCAGTATAGACTGTTCACTAAGGCTAACATCAAAACAATTATTAGGAGGCCTTTTACCTCTTCCTCTCCACCAAGGCTTGCTATACAACTGGCACTCAGAACTAAACCATGTATGTTATCACCAATACCCTGTTCCCACCAAATTACATTCTTGAGTGCAAGACTCTTAGATTTTATTTTTCCTTCATCAAAACTTAAAACATAATCCAAAATGAGATTCAATTAACATGGGACAAGGAAAAACACCAGTTAAGCAAAGATCATTTTCACTGATACCAGGATTAAAATTCCTTAAACAAAACATTTAATAACCAATTCAACAGTCTCACATGTAAGTTTGTGCATATTCTTTCTGTAAAACCAGATCCGTACTAGTAAGGATCTCCCAATACCTGTTGTTTTCATTCAAATTTTATAACAATCCGTATACCTTAATACAGCAGTAACAAGGCAAGAAGTTTAGACTCGCTCCTTACATGGAGAATAAAAGTAGGGGTGCAGAGAATGAAAAGTGTGGGTCAAGGAGAGTTATGTGGGGCCCTAAGACCTTGACAAACGAGGCTGTATATGAAAAAGAGAGATGAGGGTTTCACAAAAGTTCAGTGACTCCAGGGAAGTATTACCCAGCTGATTTTCTCAAGATAATGCGAAGTGTGAAGGCAGATCACTCTCTTCGCATGCTGAATGACCACCTGTTTCTTACCTTTGTAGCATCTGAGTGTCCTAAGCAGGTTATCTCTAATAAGGGCAAGTCTTAATGGGTTGGGTTCAAGTTGAGTTGACTCCAAGAATTAATGCATGTCTAAACCCAGACACCCTTCTAATTTTAAATACAGCCCACAGGGCTATACCCCACATCCACTCCAACTCAGAAAAAATGAAAATCTACATTAATATCAAAAGAGGATATTGGGGACCTCCTGTGTAAGAGCGATAAAACAGCACTAAGACACATGTGGGCCCCCAAGTTGTTTTATGCTAGAGAAGTTCTGACTTGGCAGTCAAGTGTTAAGCTCAACTGCTCAAGGTGAGAGTCACCTTCATAGAGGTAGGCAGTTCTCACAACTGGACAGCGGGGATGTGGGCTCTGATCTGAGGAGACCACCAGCATCTGAATCTAAAGGTTGCTATCTTCCTCGGAGAAGAGGCCTACACTAGCCCAGGCTTTGATTACACCTTTAAACGCTCTTAGGAGTAACTTCCTCCCAAGGAAGAGAGCTGGAAATGTAAAGAATGAGTCTGTTTTTCCCATTTCCTACATCTGCTTGTGTTCTTGGGATATCGCTCTACTAGGGACATTTTCATAAGGTTATCAAGACCCAGACTAATCAAATACAAGACATAGAAGTATGGGTGGAAGTAGACTCAACAGTAGGGAAAGAAGAATTATTAGTACTGTAAAAAGGAGATAAGACAATTTCAACACCTCAAAATTTTCAGCAATCTAGAAAACAGATGAAGACCCTCAAGAACAACAATGGCCTTGAGGTCTTTTACTCATGAAGGACACAACCTCATGGGTCTAGGAGGCTTCTGCCCTAATTTACTCCAATGTTTATTTGGTTAGTAGGAAATGTGTATCAAGTAAACTTTTTTGAGACAGCTGTACAGGTACATAAATGAATGTAAAACTTGCATTAAAAACCTTTCATTTTTTTTAAAAAAGGTAATTTTTAAGTTAGTTTCATTTCTACTATGGATATTCGTAATTCTCAAAATTTCCCAACAGTTAAGATCTTTTATCCTAACCACCTCATTATTCCAGATCCAAGCAGTACCCCTTTCCCTGCAGAGTTCCTTAGGAGTAAACACAAGAGCCCTCATTTTAAGACAGCTCTCCAAAGACCAAACCAGAAAAGATGCTGAAGGAAAGGTTAAATTCAACAAAATGGTAAAAGGGGGTAAACACACTTTCAGAACCACTTTTTGATTAAACTGAGTTTTTTCCCCTTTCAGAAAGTACCTATAAAAAAATAAAAGACCACATTTTAGGGAAAGGAGGAATATGAAATTATGGTGAAAGGCCAGGCTGTGAAAAAGGTACTTGGTTTACAATACCTGCAGTGTTCTCCACTGGGGCCAAATCCAGAGAGGCATGTAACACTCACCTCATCAACTGGTAATGAACAGCAGCTGAAAAGGGTGGGGTTGGGTGCTGGGCTGGGAACTATTCTCATTCCTAAGCGGGCCCCTCTACCCTTCTGGCACTCATGGAGAACACTGCTGTTACCAACAGACCAAAGCAAGGAACTACAAATGCAGGACTCACAGAGCAAAAACTGATGGATTATATCAAAGTCATCTGACCATAGCTCCTCTCAAAGAGAAAACTGTAAGTCCCAAACTTTCAACAAATAAAATGTTCAGTAACAATCTGAAAATGCCTTTGAGTGCAGAACGTGTATTTACCTATATAAGCTCTTTCTTGTTCCCGAGTAAGTCCAGGGGGGATGACTGTAGGCATTCCTGGAATCACCGTCTTCTGTTCCATTGTGTCTTGGTTCCAGCGGCTCCTCTTCCGCTTCTTACTGGGGAAGTCTAAGAGAGATAAAGTTCGTAAGATGTAAACATAAACCAGCAGAGTAACTACCAACAGTCGGTTTAGGATACTTATGATACTACACACAACCTCAGCAGACTATGAAACTGAGAACTTGACCTAAAAAGAAACAGCAGAGAATGGAAGACAAACCCAGGAAGTCAAAAGACATGGCCACTAGAAGGGGACCTGGGTCTGAAAAGTTAACATTGCACATTTATAATTTTTGTCCACAGAAATGCTAATGAAATGTGTAAACAAGAAATCTCAGTGCACAAAGTTTCAAGTAGTGAAATAAGAGTGTTGAGATAGTAATATACCACATGGTTGTCCATAAACCTCTTAACAGCCCCAAGACATAAGAGCAGACTGAATATTCAAGGGTATAAAGCAATATTGTTAACTGCTGACTCTTCCCACCTCCCCACCAGTCACCTGAGAGCGACAAAACACAACTAAATCTATGGTTATCAACTGAAAAACCTGGATTCTTCAGGAAAATCACTTTTCTCCTCAAAAGTTTAGCTAAGGTCAGCATTTTCCTGGCCAGTTGAACCCTTAAGTGTCTAAAACACGTATCGTTAAGTTCAACAAAGAACAAGCTATACAACAGGAGCCAAATCTTTCTTCCCCAGTACACAAGCAGAAACTCCCTGGCGTTTGATACACAAGGTGCCTCCTCAGGGGCCAGATCCAGCAGAAAAGCCTCAAGAGAAGAAGGCGTGTCATACTTCTTAGGTAGATAAAGTGAGATGACGAAACGAACAGAACAAGGATCCTTGCCAAAAAGGGTCACAAAAAATCGGACCTAAACACCCCTTGAAGACTTTCATCCATTTTGGTTCTGAAGCGAAAGCCCTGTTTTATTAAAGAAGTTTTAAGGAGCTTGTCTTGGTATTTTCTTCCTTTAGAACTCTACTACAACCAGGAAGAGGACGCTCCACATCAGTTGACCCTTTCCCGCCCTCCAGACTTGCACATGAGACACCCCAACCACCCATTCGATCCCTTCTCCACAACCCTCCCGGGCACCAGAGGCGGAGAGCAACAAGGGGTCCCCCCAATCGCGGCTTTTAGGTTGGCCAAACCCCGGTCGCCAAACTGCGCCTGCGCGCAACAAACTTCCTCCCGCCGGGCCCCCACCCCTGAGGCGCGTGCGCACTCGAGGCCCGAGAACCAGGCCGCGCGCCCCGTGGCTCCGCCGCCCGGGCCTCCCCGTGCGCGCGCGCGCGCCCCTGCCGCGTGCAGCCGCCGTCGCCGCCGCCGCCGCGCGCCCCTCAGCCGGCCGGGCCCATCCGCGCAGCGCCTCGCGCGCTCTCTCGGCCCGACTCACCTCCTCCGCCGCCGGCCGGGCCCGGCTGCTGGTCCTGACGCGGCGGCTGGGGTGGCGGTGGCTGTGGTGGCGACACGCGCTGGTAGAGCGGCGGCGGAGGGGGCGGCTGCGGCGGCGAGTACGAGGAGCCCGAGGAGGGGGGCGGTGGCGGCGGCGGCTGCTGGGGAGGCGGGGGGGGCGGCGGCGGCGGCGGCGGCGGAGGTAGCGCCGCAAAGGGGAAGGCCGCGGTCAGGGCCCCCACCGAGCCCACGGGCGGGGGCGGCAGCGGCCCGGACACCAGCAGCCCCGCCCCAGGCCCGGGGGCAGTCGGTAGTCCCGGCTCGAAGCCCCCTTTGGGGCCAGGGAGGGGAGGGAGGCCTGGGGGGCCCAGCTTACCCAGCGGCGTAGCGTTCGCTCCTGTCGCCATGGCGCCCCCAGGGACCGGCACCGGCGACTCCTTTTCGGCGGCGGCTTCTTCTTCCCGAATCTTCTGGGGGGAGGGGACCCGACTGCGCTGCCGCGGAGCGCGCGGAACCCGTCCTCTCACGCGGCGGGCGGCGGCGGCGCGAGACGCACAAAGAGGGAGGAGAGAGGGCTCCGCGGGGGCGGACCGGGGGCGACGGGGCCGGGGCCTGGATTGGGCCGAGCTGAGGCAAAGGGTCGGAATCGGCGGCCTCCGATTGGTGGAGCCTTAGCCTTTCTCGATGAGCGCTGGGATTGGCCGGACCGTTAGGCCAGGCGAGGAAATGGCGGCCGAGCCTGAAGAGCTGGGAGGTGTCGCAGCGCGCACTTCATTTGTTACTGCGCGAACTGAGCTCGGAGTCCAGAAAGGAGGGATAAGGTGGGGTAAACTCTGTGACGTATGGGGCCAAGAGCTCTCCCATTGGTTGGGCTGGTGGAGTCAATCAATCTCGTTGCGTCGTAATGTCCTGGGATTGGCTGTCGTTGGTTCGATTTTTTTTTTTTTTCTCGCTCCCTTTCCCCGGGGAGTAATTTCGCTGGGTTTAAGCTAGAGGTCGCGGCGGAAAAGCCGTGGCGGAACAAGAATTGGGGTCGGGGAGGAGCGGAACAAGAGCGCGCATGCATAGATGGGGCAAAGCGGTGTCTCTGTCCCTGGTTTCACCGTTGACCCTCGGGTCCGGCGCGGAAGCCCTTGGTGACGTCAATCCTCGATTCCCATGGTAACCCGGAACCGAGGGACGGGGGAGGGGCTGGCGCGGACCGGTAAACCGGATCCGTCGACAACACAGGTAAAAGGGGACTTCCTGTTTTTGAAAAAAATAAAAAGTGGAAGGAAAAAGGAGCTATAAAATAGAGTCTTATTGAAGAATTAGAAACGGTATCCGAGCTAATGGAGGTACACATATCTTTGGTGGAAACCAATATGAAGTTATCAATTCAAAAATTAGTTTGCATATACCGTGCGTTTTGATTATAATCCCAGCGAAGTTGAGATTGATTAGATCATCTTTTAAGTCAAATAAAATAACTGAAAATAGTGGGGAAATTTGTAAACGAGGTTGAGGAGCTTGCCTTTCCAAATAATAGAATACAAAAGACACACTAATGAAACAATGTGGTATTGTTGTAGGAAAGACAGATTAGTTCAATAGGATAGAATCTAACCAAAAAGGTGGTGTTTCAATTCAGTAAGGAAAAGATTTAGCTAGTAAACGGTATATAGAGTCCTAAATTTAAAGAATAAAACAGACACAATACAATTTAGGATATTATCGGAGTCATCTAGGGTTAGAGACTTTATGAAGACAGAAAACAAAAAAAGTTAATTACCAGAGGAACCTATGATAAAAGTCAACAGACAATAATACATTAGGAAAGTATACTTGCCATACATATGATAAAGAGCTAATATCTGTAATATGCAAAGAAGTCTTAAAAATAATTTAAAAGTGAAAAACAACAGAAGATGAGCAAAGACTGAATAAACAAGTCTCAGAAGATCTAATCCAAATAGCCAAAAAAACATGAAAAGTACCAACCTCCTAAGGATGAAATGCAAATTAAAGGTGATATGAGACATTGTCAACAATCAGGAAAAAAAAAAGCTAAGTTACTACTTTGAATTCTTTTTTGAAAAGCATTCTATTATCTATTAAAATTGTACCTCTCAAGACTTCCTTGGTGGTCCAGTGCATAAGACTTTGCACTCCCAACGCATGGGGGCACTGGTTGGGGAACTAAAATCCTGCATGGTGTGGCTTAAAAAAAATTTTGTACCCCTTTCAGAGAAAAATAAAAAACATGTTCAATGTGGTAATCCCACTCCTGGGAATCTGCCCCTACACAAGGCATGTGGTTACATAATGTAATGTGTTCAAAGTCTTCTATTGCATTGACCGCAGTCTTGTTTGTAACTGCAGAAACCTGGAAACAAAACTACCATCAACATGTGCTTTGTTAAATGAAGTAGATGATCCATAACCTGGATCAGTAGGCAGCCTTGAAAAGGAGATAATCCATACCTACTGATCTGGAGGGACTTCTGTGCTATATTGTTATTGAATAAGAAAAGAAGCAGAGAAATAGCTATTACATGATCTTATTTTTGTAAAACAAAGTCCATGCATGTGTATGCGTATGATTATATGAGTATGGAGAAAGCCACAGAGGATATACAAGTCATCAGTTAAGACACTGAAGAGGGAGATGGGTACTTGAAAGTTATCCAATACATTCTAAGAACCCAACATATTTTTAGAATATTTTTCATGTTTTTAAAAAATATATGATGTGATCCCATTTCAGTTCAGTTCAGTCGCTCAGTCGTGTCTGTGACCCCAAACAGTACGCCAGGCTTCCCTGGCCATCCCCAACTCCCAGAGCTTGCTCAAGCTCATGTCCAAGCTAGTGATGCCATCCAAGTATCTCATCCTCTGTTGTCCCCTTCTCCTCCTGCCTTCAATCATTCACTGCATCAAGGTCTTTTCTAATGAGTCAGTTTTTCACATCAAGTGACCAAAGTATTGGAGCTTCAGCATCAGTCCTTCCAATGAATATTCAGGGCTGATTTCCATTAGGATTGACGAGTTTGATCTCCTTGCGGTCCAAGGGACTCTCAAGAGTCTTCTCTAACACCACAGTTCAAAAGCATTTGCAAACATACAACTGTATGCTGCTGCTGCTGCTGCTAAGTCGCTTGAGTCGTGTCCGACTCTGTGCGACCCCATCGACGGCAGCCCACCAGGCTCCCCCGTCCCTGGGATTCTCCAGGCAAGAACACTGGAGTGGGTTGCCATTTCCTTCTCCAATGCATGAAAGGAAAAGTGAAAGTGAAGTCACTCAGTTGTGTCCAACTCTCAGCGACCCCATGGACTGCAGCCTACCAGGCTTCTCCGTCCATGGGATTTTCCAGGCGAGAGTACTGGAGTGGGTTGCCATTGCCTGCTCCTATACAACTGTATAGATATAAAGAAATGCATTGAGGTAGTTCCATATGGCCCAGTGGTTAGGACTTGCCGCTTTCACTGCCAGGGGCCCAAGTTTGATCACTGGTCAGGGAACTAAAATCTCACAAGCCATGCTGCGAAACAAAAAAATGCATTGACAGGACAATCACCAAATTTCCACTGTTAGTGGGATCTTAGGTAATTTTTACTTTTTCTCCTATTTCTATGTATTACGTTTAACTTTTTATACTGAGCAAGTGTAACTAATAAAAATGAAGTTAATATTGTGGACATAAAAGGAAAAATAGAAATGTTTAAATTATCTGAAAAATAAGGAAACATTACGAGTAAATACAACAAATTCTAGGGAGGAGGGGAGAAAAGAATCTTTGGATGTTTGAGCAACTACTAGATATAAAACAGCTTGACAGGTATGACCCTGAATAAAATTCAGCCCCTGCTTCCAGAAAATCATGGTCTAGCAAAGGAGAGAGACTAACACACACACAAAAATGTACTATTACTGTTAATGATACTACTGTACTAATAATGGTAAAGGCTGCAGTTGTGACTCTCATGGGGTAGTCATTGTCACTGCCTTCTAGTCATTTCCTTTAGGATTTTTGTGAGAGTGTTTTTTAAAAAATTACCAAGTTAAAATATTTTGGTTGTCCTTTTACTAGTTTATATATTTTTTAGATTCTTCAGAATATGGTCTTAAAATCTCTAATCTTAAAAAATACAGTTTCATTTGTGGTCAAGTATATGATCAATTTTTGTAAGTGTTCTAAGGACAGATGAATAGTTAAAATTGAGTTTGGATGTTGGCTACTTCCTGATCTGTTCTGACTTCTTTCCCTTGTAGTAGCTAATTTCATCTTCACAACCACCTTCAGAGATGGGTATTATCTGTTACTTATAGATGAGAAAACCCAGGCACAGTGAGGTTAAATAACTACCCCAAGGTCACACAACTTAACCAGTGTAGTCTCTCAGTCCAAGACTCCTATTTGGCAGAACTGGATTGGAATGTTGGCCATGCCGCTTTCTGGCTGAGGACCATGGAACAGACTCCCCAGTGTTGAGGCAAGTTGGAGTCCTACAGACCCAGGCCAGCCACCTACCAGCTGGCAACTAGGGAAGTCATTTATTGTCTATGCATCTCAGCTTCTTTGTCTGTAGCATATGGACATTAGTGCTACTGTAGAGGGCACTGCACTGATAGAATGAGATTGGAGGCGTGGTGGTTGGTATTAATGGACTGTCTCCTGAGCTGTGGGGTCAAGAATTATACACAGATGCCTCCTGATTTTAAACCAGGGTGCAGTATAATGAAAACAGCAACACATCTATCTGGTCTTTGTCCCCAGATCCTGGTAAAGAGCTCCAGAAACCCTTGGGATTTCCTGAGTGCTGGGAGTGTCTTTCATTATTCATAATGAGGCCCTTTGGACCCGTAGCCGGATTTATGCTAACAGGGAGACTCACTGCCAGCTCTGAGGTCCCTGAGTGAGCTTCAGGATGGTCACTGGTCACCAGAAAAACCAACCAATTTTCAGCCCTACACTCCACCTCTGGGCGGGGGAGAGAGGCTGGAGATTGCACTCAATCACATGACTGGTGATTTATTCAATCACACCTATGTAATAAAGCCTCAATAAATACTCTAAACAACGAAGTTTGGAGAACTTCCAGGTTGGTGAACATACGAATGTAACAGGAGGGTGATGCACCCTGATTGCACGCATCAGGGTGAGGCTCCTGACCTCAGGACTCGTCCAGACCTTGCTGCCCAATGCATCTCTTTTTCTAGCTCTTCATTTAAATGTAGCCTTTAAAGTAATGCAGCAGTCATATATACTGCACTTTCCTGAGTTCTTTGTGTCATTCTAGCAACTTATTGAACCTGAAGTGGGCTGTGGGAACTACCAAATTTGTAGCAAAGTTGGTCAGAGGTGTGGGTAGCCTGGAGGCCCAGGTCTTGTGGTTGAACCCCTTAACGTGTGGGATCTTCACCAACTCGGGGTAGTTCATATCTGAACTGAACTGTGGAACATCCAATTGTGTCAGACAATCAGTGTCAGAAAGTAAAGAATAAGTTTTAGGACTTCTCTGGTGGCCCAGTGGTTAAGACTCTGCACATCCACTGCAGGGGGCACGGATTTGATTCCTAGTCAGGGGTCTAAGTGGAGAAGGCAATGGCACCCCACTCCAGTACTCTTGCCTAGAAAATCCCATAGACGGAGAAGCCTGGTAGGCTGCAGTTCATGGGGTCGCTAAGAGTCAGACATGACTGAACGACTTCACTTTTACTTTTTACTTTCACACACTGGAGAAGGAAATGGCAACCCACTCCAGTGTTCTTGCCTGGAGAATCTCAGGGACGGGGGAGCCTGGTGGGCTGCCATCTATGGGGTCGCACAGAGTTGGACACGACTAATGTGACTTAGCAGCAGCAGCAGGGGTCTAAGATCCTGCATGTGATGCAGTGCAGCCAAAAAGAAGTTTTGACACCCTGCGAATCCCTGGCATCATTTCATTCTAATTTGATAGTTCAGAAACTCCAAGCCCCTGGCAAGATTGAGAAGCAGTATCGTGGAGCTAGTTGAGCTTGGAGGGAGCAAATCCATGGGATGTTTCTGACCCCTCTCTTCCCCCACCATGTCCAGCCTTTGCAGAGCCTCACACATGATTTCATTGCCCAAATTAGGAATGTCTACCAGCGAGTGAGCACACATGATGCACCAAGTACTTTTCATAATTTTTTCCTGGAAAACCATGTATATTTACACCTTCCTATTAAAGGTATTAATTTGAACAAGGGATTGATAGGTATTGGAATTTGTGAATTGGGTACAAATTAGAAATAATAGCAAGATAGCTATATACAAATCACATATCTGGTAAAGGACTTTTATCCATACTCTCAAAACTCGGCAGTAAGAAAACAGACAACTCATGTGGTGTTAACTAAACTTACTGTTGTAATCATTTCACAATATATGTGTATCAAATCATCACATGATACACTTTAACCTTTCAATATGTTTTATGTCATTTGTATGTCAAAGCTGGAATTTTAATTCTATTTTTAAAAATATTTATTTGTGGCTATGCTGGGTCTTCGTTGCTGTGAGCCGGCTTTCGCTAGTTGCAGTGAGCAGGGACGACTATTCGTTGCAGTGCTTGGACTTCTCATTGCAGTTTCTTCTCTTGTGGGAATGAGCTTCAGTGGTCGTGGCACACGGGCTCATTAGATGTCATATAAGGGCTTAGTTGCTCCGCACCATGTGGAATCTTCCTGGACCAGGGATGGAACCCATGTTCCCTTCATTGGCAGGTGGATTCTTATCCACTGAGCCACCAGGGAAGTCCGACAACCCTATTTTTAAAAGCAAAAGATTTGAATAGACACTTTGCCAAGGAATATGTATACCGGCGGGCTTCCTGGGTGGCATGAGTAGTAAAGAATCCTCCTGCCAATGTAGGAGACATAGGAGACACGTGTTCCATCCCGGGGTTGAAACGATCCCCTGGAGAAGGAGATGACAACCAGCTCCAGGCTTCTTGCCTGGAGAATCCCATGGACAGAGGAGCCTGGTGGGCTACAGTCCATGGGGCCGCAAAGAGTGGGACACAGCTGAGTGACTGAACACACACATTATACTGGCAGTCCTCGCTTTATTGCACTTCATTTTATTGTACTTTGCAGACTGTGTTTACAAATTGAAGGTTTGTAGCAACCCTGTGTAAGGCAAGTCCATCGGTGCCATTTTTCCAGAAGCGTTTGTCTCCTTTGTATCTCTCCATTACACGTTGAGGGCTTATCCGGTGGCTCAGCTGGTAAAGAATCCACCTGCGATGTGGGAGGCCTGGGTTCAAGCCCGGGGTGGGGAAGATCCCCTGGAGAAGGGAACATCACATGTTGGTAGTTCTCACAATATTTCAAACCTTCAGCCAGCAAAAAGATATCATTTGCTGAAGGTTCAGATGATGATTAGCATTTTTTAGCAATAAAATATTTTTAAATTAAGGTATGTACATTAAAGACATAATGCTGTTGCACACTTAATAGACTTGGTATAGTATAAATATAATTGTCATATGTTCTTTATAACCAAAAAATTCACAGGACTCCCTTTATTGCAGTGACCTGGGACTGAACCCATACTATCTCTGAGGTGTGTCTCTATATGGTAAATAAACATAGGAAAAGATGCTCAACATCATTAGTCATGAGGGAAATACAAGTTAAAACCACTATGAGATACTACCACACACCCATTTGAGTGGCTAAAATTAAACAAGACGGACAATACCAAGTGTTAACGAAGACCTGGAGGAACTAGAACTCTCCTGCACAGCTGGTTGGAATGCAGATGGTCCAACAACTTTGCAAAACAGCTTGGCATTTTCTTAAAAAGTGAAACAAGATTTTTTTTTAAAAATCAGAATTGAACAAAAAAAGTTTTTAAAGTGAAACAACACATACCCCATGACCCAGCCCTTCCACTCAAAATCATTTACCCAAGAGAAATGGAAGTTTATATCCACACAAAGACATGTATGTGAATGTTCATAGCAACTTTATTTGCAATAAATAGTCCAAAGCTGGAAACAGCCCAAATGTATATCAACAGGCAATTAGCTAAACAAACTGTGGAACATCCATCCAATGGAATACTACTTGGCAATAAAAAGAATGACCATTAATATATGAAACAACATGGATAAATCTGAAACTAATGATGCTTAGTGAAAGAAGCCAAATAAAAAGAGTACATACCATACGTTTGTATTTACATAAATTCTGAAATATGCAAATTCATGCCTAGTGACAAAACAGATCAGTGGTTACTTGGGGCTGGGGAGGCAAGGAGGAACAGGAGGGCCTGATTACCAAGAGGAAGCTTTTGGGGCGATGGAAACATTTATCTTGATTGCAATAGTGGCTTCACAGGTATATGTGTGTGAGAGTCATTAAACAGTACATTTTTAATATATGCAGTTCATTGCCGATTATACCTCAATAAAGCTGTTTTAAAAGAAGCAACAGAAGAAAGCAGCTACAGCAGAAGGGGACCTGCCCATAGTTTGTCACAGAACATTGGTTTCATTATCTCCACTTGATTTCATCGTCTAGGAAATGTTGGCTTTTTGGTTTTGTTTTCTAAGCCATTGCTGAGTTTTTTGAGTGCTTGCCTTAAAATATTTAAACTTATGTTTTCTTACATAGTTTTTTTTTCTTCTGGATTTATGACATGGCATGTGCTGTGCTTGGTCACTCAGTCGTGTCCGACTCTTTGCAACCCCATACACTCTAGCCCACCAGGCTCCTCTGTCCATGGGGATTTTCCAGGCAAGAATACTGGAGTGGGTTGCCATGCCCTCCTCCAGGAGATCTTCCCAACCCAGGGATCGAACCCAGGTCTCCTGCATTGCAGGCAGATTCTTTACCATCTGAGCCACCAGGGAAGCCCAAGAAGAGTGGAGTGGGTAGCCTCTCCCTTCTCCAGGGGATCTTTCTGACCTAGGAATTGAACTGGAGTGTCCTGCATTGCAGGCGGATTCTTTACCAGCTGAGCTACCAGGGAAGCCTGTGACGTGGCATGGGGGATCTTAGTTCCCTGACCAGGAATGGAACTCGCCCCCTGCAGTGGTAGCATGGATTCACTGGACCACAGGGAAGTCCCTTACATAGTATTTGATACATACAAAAAGTATGCGGAACCTCACGTGTGTTAGGAACTGAGCTATAAATTGAATGTCCATGAACCCCACCCCAGCTAGCCTAAGAACCAAGATATTACCTTCGCAAATTCCTGAGGTCCTTCCTTACCCCAGTCCCACTCCCCTCACAGGGACCGCCGTTTGAATTTTGTGCTTTTCTTCCCCTGATCTCCTAAGCGTCTGATCATGTGTGTGTACTCAGCGGCTTCAGTCCTGTCCAACTCTTTTGTGACTCCATGGACCGTAGCCCGCCAGGCTCCTCTGTCCATGGGGTTTTCCAGGCAATAATACTGGAGTGGGTTGCCATGCCCTCTTCCAGGGAATCTTCTCAACCAAGGGATCAAACTCACATCTCCTGCATTGCAGGTGGATTCTTTAATAGATGGTTTAGTTTTGCTTATTTTTGCCAGCATGCTGTGTGTCATTTTATGCAATTTGCTGTTTTCACTTTACATTATATCTCTATGATTCATCTGTCTTGTTGGATTATGTGTATTACAATACTTCCAATTCTCCCTACACCCTGCAGGTCAATACAGGATACGGTCTGCCTAGGGAAAATACAGCCCAGCAAGCTCACCCAGTCCAGGGACCCAACTGCAGGGCCTCCTTGTCAGAATGTCACGTTCATTCCTTCACTCAAAAAGCCTTCTGAGTACCAAGCAGTGACTGGACATGCCACCGTGAGCACAGCAGATGCCCTGCTGTCCTGAAGCACACATCTGGTTGTTACCTCTCACCCTGACCCTCACTTGACTCGGGGTATGGGCCAGCTACCCAAACACCCTGGGGTGACTTGCCTCTTCCACTTACCCACAGGATGGCTTAGAGAGGCTGATCTGACCCATCCCAGTGGCTTCTGCCCAGGGAGGGCAATATGACAGTAGCTGTCACAAGGACAAAGCCAGTTCTGACCCAGCAAGGCCACTTCCAGGAATTTATCCTATGGGGCACTTGAGTATGTACAGAGTGGCACTGGCTTAGGAGTATTTATTGCTGCATCATTTGTAGTATCACACTAATAGAAACAGCTGAAATTTCCATCAATAGGATCTAACTATGGTTAATTCACATTAGTTATGGGAAACCCATACAGTGGAACATCATGAGCTATAAAAGAACAAAGGTGGAGGCACTGATCATGGAAAGTTCTCCAGGACAGATTTTTTTTTTTTGGCCACAGCTTATGGGATCTTAGTTCCCAAACCCGGGATCAAACCTGGGCCCCAAGCAGTGAAAACACAGAGTTTTAACCACTGGACTGCCAGGGAATTCTCTCCAACTCTCCAGGACAGATTTTAAAGGGCAAGATATATTCCACTGTGTGGAATATATCACCATGTAAGAAAGGGGAAAGACTAATGCATGCTGAACTGCTTAAACATGCATGAGTACTTCCAGAGAGTTCATAAGTAACTGGGACCTGGATAAGAGACTTGTCATTGTTATCTAGTTTTTGTTTTTTTTTTTAATTGTGGGACTTCCCTGGTGGTCCAGTGGTTAAGACTCAGCAGTCCCTGGTCTGGGGCAGGGGCAGCGGGGGTGAGTTCCACAGGTCACCTGGTATGCTCCCCCACAAAAAAAAAAAAAAAATCTATGTACCATGGCCAAGGGTTATCTATTAAAAAACACTGATAAAATAACAATTTTGATCTTTCAGTGCATATTCCCTGGCTTCTTGACCTTTCTTTGGCTGGCAGCCAGCCTTTGCTGGCAGCAAATATTTTATCAAAGGTCCCTGCTTTTCCCAGGCCCCCTGCTTTTGACACTTTACAGTCTGACCACCCCCCAACTGCTTTAGTGTGTTGGGGGACCGGCCAGCCACAAGGTGGCACTGTCTGCTGCCTGCTGCTCTGGGCTGAAAGTCCTCCCGGGGTACCTGGGCGTCAAAGGTTGGGGTCTGTGTCCACTGAGCGGAAGCTCACCTCCCCAACCCTGGCACTCCTCAATCCTGCACCTCTGCCAAGAAATCTGGAAAAACGGAAGTTAGGAATCATATTCCTGTCATCTCCTCCACCTGGCCCATCGAATGCCCCCTGAGTGGGTGCAGACAAACCTTCAGAACCTGGAAGGTGCCTCTTGCCTTCCTTTGGGTTTCAGGTCGAACACAGGAGCTCTGCCTCTGCTCCTGATCTGAGCCCCCATTTCAGTTGAGAAACCCTCCCTTGTCCCTAAGAGAGCAGTCAAACCTCTGCAGGAGGGTGGACAAGGGGATAATGTGACCAACACGAGATGGCTCAGGGTCCCCTGCCAGAAGCACTAGGGATGGGGCTGCCATCTGCCCACCCACTCAGCACTTCATTCATTTATCAAATATTTACCAAGGGCCCACAGTTGCAGAGTTCTCATCCAGCACTTGAACATCAGAAGGAAGGCGACAGGGCCAAACTGACCTTGGACCTTTGCTCAGGCTCCTCCCCTAGCCCCAGACCTCCCCGCCCTCTGTAACCTTGGTCCTGCCTCACCTACCCAAAGACTCTGCTCAAGGGCAGCCTGGTTAGTGTCTGGGACCACTCGGGGCTCCCTGGCCTGGGGGTACAGCACTAAGAGGGACACATGGGAGAATGACCATGGAAAGCCCAAAGTCGGCAACAGGTGGATGGATGTGCCCTCGAGATGCAGGCTCCAGCAAGGACAGCTGCCCTCACTGGGGGCTGGCCCACATCGGGGTAGGGAATCCCTCTGGGAGCCCAGGAACTCTTGTTAAATGGACACAGGCTAATTGTCCCAGAGCCTAGCTTGATGAGCACGCCCGTGTTTAGTAATCCCAGCCTGACAGAGCAGACAGCAGGTGGGAGGCAGCCCCAGGCCTGGGCGCGGGATGCAGGTCATGACAAGCTGTCTCCACAGGCTGCAGCCTCCCTGGGGCTGGGTAGAGCAGCCCTGGGCTGGCCCCTTCTGGGCCCTTCCACAGGCTACCTGGCGGGCCCCCACCTGGGACAGGGGTCCTCTAGATGAATCCGTTGTTCGGGGCCTCCCCCCACCCCATCAGCATAACTCCTGGGCCACAAAGGAGACCTCACACTGCAAGGCAGGGCCGGGGCGGGGGGCTCATCCTGAGCAGGGGAGCCCAGGAAGACACAGTGACCCTGAGCTCTCACGAGGGGCCGAGGCCTCCCCTTCACCTCTGCCTGGCTCCACATGAGAGAGTCACCAGAACACTGGTGGCCCCCCTTCCATGTTTCATCCACAGCCCCTGGTGCCAAGAAAGATGTGCTGGAGGGAGATGTGGTGGGAAATGAGGCAGTGGGCTCAGCGTCCCCTGACCCAGAGGGAGCAGTGGAATAAAATCAAACCAGCTTTAATGCCAATATAGTCTCTCTTTTAAATACCATGTTCCCCAGGATGGAGCGCAGGGGCAGGCTCTTGGCAGGATGAGTGGAAAGGAAAAGTGGAACAAAATGGAATGGATAGCCCCGGGCTGCCCCCAAACTGCTCAGGGCCCTGCCACAGCGCTCTGAGGACCAGCTGCCCGCTTGGGAGGGGGATATGACAGCAGCTTCTGGTCCAGTTATTGCGGAGGTATGGGCTGCGGGCCCCTCCCTTCCCCAGCCCCCAGACTCTTCTCAGGATTTCTGCCCTTTCAAACCAGCAGAACCAGGGCCTGAGCTCCTCTGATCTCGGAGGGGCCCCCCTGCCTGAAAGAATTGCTGTGTGGGGCAGGCGGGGGCGCCCCTGGCCAAGCCAGCTAGGTGACTTGCTCAGTAACTGCTCTGGTGGCCTGTGAGAATGTAGAGGTTGCTGTGAGCCCCGGGCTTGTCGGTGGGAATGCTCTCAAGGATGATGTCTCTGGAGGGGAGGGAGAATGGAGGTGAGCAAGGTGGGAAGGCACATGGCACCACCAGCTGTGTATGTGGGGGGTGACTGATGGGGAGGCCGGGCACCATGTCCTACCTGTGGGCACCGAGCACTCGGAAGATTCTCGTCTCATCTGTGATCTCCTGGGTCACCTGGGAAGAAATGGGGCACTGAGGCCACACCAGCGCATCCTCTCCTAGAAGGTGGGAAGGCCTAGGTTCCCGAGTCCCCCTCACCTCATTGGTGTCCAGGCTGCGGCCCTGCATCCCATGGCTCCAGAAGGCCAGCACGCTGTCCTGCAGGCACACTGGGAAGGGCCAGGCCACCATCAGCCCCCTGCCTGCCCGGGGGCCACTGGTTCCCCCAGCTACACCCCGGGCCCAAGACTGGGTCGCAGACCAGACTACAGGTGGCCAGGATGGCTCTCAAGAGGGGCTGGGGGACCTGCCTCCTTGTTCTGCTGCCAGCCCCGAGCCCCAGGGCCACATCATGTGCTCCAGGCTGGCATCTTCTGCACCCATCCCCACCCCCCAGCGTCCGGTTCACTCACCCACAGTCTCAATGGGGAAGTCAAAGGTCAGCACGGGCGCCAGCGTGGCTGTGGGCTCGCCCAGCAGGTTGACGATCCTCACGCAGCCTGCACAGTGGCGGGGTGAGGGGTGCTGATGGGTGGGGGGGCTCCCTCACCACCCCCTCCAACACCCTGGCCCTGATCCCAGGAACACTCACGGTCAAAGCAGACCAGGACTGTGTCCCTGTCCACCTGGATCACCTGCTGGGCCGAGCCTGGGAACCCCTCTGCAGTTAGAGAAGGGAGACACGGCCTGGCTGAGCCACCAGCCCCGCTCTGGCCCCAAGAGGATGACATGGGGCGGGGGGCGGGTTGTTAGGCAGCCTTCACCACAAGAGCATCCCGGGGGCATCATGGCGCCGGAACTCACTGCACAGCTGGGGAACTGAGGCTTGGTGCCAAAGTGACCCATCCGTAGGCTCACAGGGAGCCGGGCTGAACCCCAGGGAGCCACGGGAGAGCAGGGACCCCAGAGTCAGGGGAGCCAAGCTTCAAGACTCAGTCACTATGTGACCTTGGATCTCTGAGCTTCAGGTTCCTTAACTGTAACCCAGGCATGCCTACCTCGCAGGGCCATTGTGAGAATCAAGAGTGAAATCTCATGAGACCCCTGTCTGGGAGTTTGGGCACCGTATGGTCCAGGGTGCCTTCCCCTTCCTTCACCCACCGCCATTCCCCTCACTCCCTGAGCTGCCTCAGCACCCAGGATCCTGCTTCCTTGCTCAGAATGAAGGCCTCTGGGTCCTGCCTTCCCCAGCTTGGCTGTCCCTGCAGCCCCCACGGGGTCGTCAGGTCGTCTTAGCTGCTGAGCCCTTTGGTCTAGTGACATCTTCTATGGGGAGACCTGGCTGATGGGAAGCTGGGAGCTTCAGGGTCCCCAAGATCTCCATGGAGCTGTAAACCGTGGGGCACTCTCTATGTATACAAATCACCTGCGCGCACACACACTCATTCACACAGAGCCTGGCCCTCCAGCTCACCGGGTGGGATGAGGATGTCCGGCATCAGGCCAGCCTCCAGCGGTAGGACGTGGAACAGGACGCGGCAGCCGGGCCCCTCAGGGCCCTCGGCCCCCACACACACCTGCGGTAGCTCCTTCCCATCCAGTACCAGCGGCTCCAGCATCCCTGCTGGGCTGGGCAAGGGGCTGGAGAAGTTCTGGGGGCAGCAGCGGCGCTCAGGTCTTCATTTCCTCCCCCAGACCCCCCTGCCGCCCGCCTGGGGGGTCCCCCCACCGGCCCCGCACCTTCAGCAGCAGGAACTTCTGCAACGGCTCGTACCACTGCAACAGGAGCAGGCTGGCGGGGAGCGCGGCCAGCAGGAAGGTGCTGCCCGTGTGGGGGTTACGCACTGCGGGGGAGGCGGCGGTGGGCCCAGGGGCTGTTCCCGCCTGTGCCCTGCTAGCCCCGCCCCGCCCCGCCCCGCCCCCTACCCCGCCCCTACCTCGTCCCGCCGGCCCCCCCCAGCTCTTACCCACACGACACTGCAGGCAGCCTTTGGTGTCAGGAATCTTGTTGGACAGGGCAAATCGCCTGGGGGGACAGCAACCAGGGCAGGTGTCCCCGGCGCCATCCTGGGCAAGGCCCGCCCCCCCGCAGAGCCCTAAGGATGGGTTCTAACACCTTCCCGGCCTCACAGGTGGCAGACTGAGGCTCTGAAGGCCAAGCCACTTGCTGGAGTAACTGAGAAGCGGACGTGATCCTGGGCCTGTGGCTCCAGCATCCAACTTGACAGCCTGGAGCCCATACATCCAGACCAGGGGTTTGGCTCACAGAGTTACCTCTAACCGTGACTGGGGGGCAAGGCACTTCATTTCTCCGTGCCTCAGCTGATTCCTCTGCAGACGGGGGCTGGGGGTGGGAGTGGGGTGGGGGTGTGTGTGACCATGGAACCCACCTTGCAGGATCACAGTGAGGTTTGTATGAGTTAACTCAGCAGAGGGCTTGCAGCAGAGCCCGCCACAGCAGGTGCCCTCACAGAAGGCTAGCTTTTCTCATCCCCTATTAATACTTTCCCACCTATTTTTGGTCATTGAAAATCCTTTTTAAGGAAAGGAAGGATGCAAATGTTGTTGCTTAGTTGCGAAGTCATGTCCAACTCTTTTGTGACCCCATTATATAGCTGGTCAGGCTTCTCTGTCCATGGAATTTCCCAGGTAAGAATAATGGAGTGGGTTGCCACTTCCTCCTCCAAGGGATCTTGCCAACCCAGGGATCGAACCCGAATCTCCTGCATTGGCAGGCGGGTTCTTTACCACTAAGCCATTCAGAAAGCCCAAAATGAAGAAGTCAATGAAGAAATGAGGGTGTGGAAGGGCTGGGAGCTGATTCAGGCTCCAGCTCCTCCTTCAGCCAGGGCACTCAGGGCCAGTTCCCACCCCCCATGCCACATGTCACAGGTGGGCAAGCTGGCCAGAGAAGATGGAGACTCGCAAGAAAATAGCAATTGCCCTGCCCTCCTGTTTCCGCTGAAGCTATTCCCCGGGGTGGCCAGTGGGTGGCGTCCTTTGGTGCTGAGGGAGAAGCAAGGTCCTTGCTCTGGTCACTTGCTGTCCCCCAAGCCCTCAGGGGACGTTCCGAACCCGTTTCTTGCTCTGAGGAACAGGGCAACATGTCAGCAGCCCACCCACCTCTCCCTGTGATCCAGGGCCTGTCTGTACCCTCTGCTGGGACGTGGGCCCCGCCGAGGAAGCCAGCCCTTCTCTCTCCCTGCCTTCGCTCCTCTTTCCCCTGTTCCTTCCACTCTCTTCCCAGTTGGCCTTCAGATGGGACAGAGGCAGATTTCTTTTTTTGTTTTTTTCTCCAACAATTCCAGATCTCCTCTGTGACTTCCCGAACACACACCCACAGCTGCCTGTGTCTCGGGGCTGTATTGGGCCTGTTTCCTGCAGGTCCTGGGTCAAAGCAGAGGTTGGCCTGGGACTGATCTCAGGAAGCCCTGAGGCCACTGGGTTCCCAACGTGGTCCTCGAGCAAGCCTGCTGCATGAAGGGCCTGGGACCCTCAGCTCCCCAGTGAGTGTAGCCACAGCCCAGCCTCCCCCACCCTCCCCATTGGCTTCCACCACCCACCTGGTCATGGCAATGTCTAAGCCCACAGCCCACCTGCCCGCTCAGATCTCAGGGCCACCCCCCACTCCCCGACAAGAGCTAAGGCCTGTCTAGTACATTTCAAACTCCACGTGACACCATTGAATTCTGCTCCACCCGCAGCTGATGACAGCTCCATCCTTCCGTTGCCAAGGCCAAAACCCTGGAGTCATCCTTGACTCCTCTCTTTCTCTCCCATCCACCAACTCCATCAGGAAATCCTGTTGGTCTGGCTTTGAAAATAAAACTGGAATCTAACTGCCTCTGTCCTTCACCACCACCCTGGTCCAAGGCACCATCGCGTCCCACCAGCCCCCTGACAGGCCTCTGCTTCCGGCTGCATCTCCTCCAGCCTCCTCCCAGCGCAGCAGCCAGACTGACCTGTGAGAACCTCAGCCAGGGCACACTCAGTCAGGGGTAAAGGCCTCTCTGTGGCGACAGGGCCCTCTGAGGCCAGCCCCTTCTCACTCCCTCCACGTGGACCCCCTGATTCCTTGCTGTTCCTCATACAAGCAGGCCTGGCCCCTGGGCTCCAGCCCCCACCCCCCACCCCCCCAGATATTCTCAGGACTCACCCCATCACCCCCTCCAAGTCTTTGCTCAAACAGCACCCTCTCAGGGACGTCCTTCCTGACCACCCTGATGAACACCGCCTCCTGACCCTCCTCCATGTCACCACTGCACTGACTCCTTCCTCATGTCCATTGTTGTCTGTCCCTCTTGACAGAGTCTGAGAGTACAAGGGTCTCTAGTTCCCAGGAGGTTCTCATGCCCAGGAGACTGCCTGGCACATACCAGGTGCTGGATGACTGAATGGGGGCCTCTACCACCCGTGGACAGAGGAGCCCGGCAGGCTCCAGCCCAGAGGGGCGCACAGAGTCAGACATGACTGAAGAGACTTAGCACGCACACACCACCTCATAAGCACACCTCAGTCTGCTCACTGGGGGTCTCCCAGTCCTTCCCTTCCCCTCACACGCAGTCTCATTAGTCCCCAAATCCTGTCAACCCTACTTCCTAAATACTGCTCGGGCCCGTCCAGTTCCCACTGCCCTCCCTCGTCTCAGGTCACTACACTGGCCTCCTTTCCAGGCCCTCTCATCGGTCTCCCGCTCCGTTCATCCTTCCTGCTGTCACCACAGCCGTCGGCAGACACTCCTGTGTCCATCTGCCCAGACAAGCCCCTCTCTCCCTCCCCAGCGCCAGGAGAGGGCACGTGACCAGGCCTGCCTGGCCCCTGGCTCCTCATCTCGTGGCTGCAGTGACCAGCCCAGAAGTGGGCACAGCCCTCAGCTAGGCCCGTGAGAATTGGCCCCAGCCTGTGGGGGGAATTACTTGGAAACAGAGGTTCCAGTTCCACGGGTTTATTAGCTAGTGGAACACTGGGTGGATCTGCAGTTAGCTGTCACCGGACAGGAAAGCCTACTTGAGGATGTCGGTGACAGGAGGAAAACAGAGCCAGGAGGTGCAGGAGACGCCTACGGGAGCCACCGCAGCCTGGGTCCAGCGGGGCCTGCAGCTGACCCCGCTCCCGTCAGTGCTGTATGTCAGTCCTTGGTCGCTCAGTCCTGTCTGACTCTTTGTGGCCCCATGGACGGTAGCCCGCCAGGCTCCTATGTCCGTGGGATTCTCCAGGCAAGAATACTTTAGTGGGTTGCATTTCCTTCTCCAGGGGATCTTCCCAACTCAGGGATCGAAACTGGGTCTCTGAATAGCGGATGGTTTCTTTACTGTTGTGAGCCACCAGGGAAGCACCAGACCCCACGCCTACCCGAGGCATTAAATTCCCCTTTGTGCTGAAGCCAGTGAGTGAAATCACCCGCAACAGGAAGAGTCCCGACTAACATACAGAGGGATCCTACTCAGATGCTCCTGGTACCACTGCCAGTTGGACAAAGCCCAGATCCCAGCCTGGCATCAAGGGCAGGGCTCTACCACCTGGACGGCTTCCCGTTGGGCTGCCCCCCTCCCCCACTCAGGCCAAACACCTTCTACCTCCCCAGATCGCCTAGGAGAATTCACACGTACTTCTCCCTCGCTGGAAGGCTGTTCTCTAACGCATCTGCCTGGAAGACCCCCACATGCCGTCAACTCCCACAAGCTCGCCTGGCCTCTCTGAGGCCTCCCCACCCCTCCCAGCTCTGGCTCACCTCAGTCCCTAGAGCTGAGTGTTAAGGACTCATGGGACTTGTTGTCCCCAAGCCCAGCCTAAGAACTGCCATTTCCCAGTGCTCAGGAGACATTTGCCCCACAGCCTACCCACCTCGACGCCAAGGGCTCACCTGACATTCACATCCACTGTCTCCTTCCCTCCTAACAGGCCTGGGGGCAGCGGGAGGGGAGGCTACCAGCTGGATGGACCAGCGAGGAAACTGGGCCTCAGAGAGAGGCCAAGTGACATGACTAAGATCCCAACGGTCTCAGGACCAGGAAAGGCCATGTTCCAGCCTTGGCTCTGTCCCTCTGTCTCCCCGGGTGCTCCCATCCTGCAGGGCCAGGTTCCCCCAGGGTCGCTGACCTGGGGATGATACGCTGGGTGAGGCGGTTGGTGGGGATGGAGAGGGGGACCTGCTGCTGTAGCCGCCGCTGCTCAAACAGGCCTGGGAGGTCGTGGGCCCAGATGTGTGTGGATTTCCCTGCGGAGGGAGGTGGAAGGGAGTAGGGATCAGAGCTGGTGGGCAGAGTGCTGGCCCCACCCCCTGCCCGCCGGGTGGGGGTGGCCCCCCCCCCCTCAGGTACCTGAGAGGGACAGTAGCACGTTGTTCACGCAGTAGAGCCAGGCGCAGCGGTGCGAAATCAGCTGGAGGCCACAGAGCGACAGGTGGACAGGGGTCAGCCCCCCAGGCTCCCCCAGCCCCCAGCCCTCCCCTGCCTGCCGGGCCTCACCTTCTCCAGTGTATCCTCATGCAGTTCATGCAGGTTGAGGGTATAGATACCTTCCTCGGCTCCCACCACCAGGAACTGGTCTGCAGGTTGGGGTATGGGGTCAGAGGTCAGCCACATCCCCTGGCCCAAGCCAGGGATTCCCAGTCTCCTTCTTCCTCCCTATCCCTGCCTACCCCGGGTGACAGGGTGAATCCAGGTGATAGCAGCATGGATCCGCAGGGGACAACCATTGAAGACCTTGGAGAAGCAGGCGCCCATCTGGAGAGGAGGCAGGAGGCTGATGAGGAAGTTGAGGGGCGGTGGGGGCGGTGGAGGGGGGGCAGTCAACAGCTGGTAGGACAGCAGGCGGCCGGGAGGCGGAGCTATGAGACAAACACTTACGTGCACCTTGGGGGTCGGGGGGAGCCCATGGCAAGATGACCTCTGGGAGGGAGGAAAGGAGTCAGGGTCTTACCCGTGGACTCCCATCTCCCCCACCCCGCTTCAGCACCCCCTCACCTCAGGATCTTCCCGGTGCTTCATGGTGGCCCAGGCGGTGGGGAGCAGGGGAGGACTGGCAGGGCCTGGGTGCGGTAGGGGTGGAGTTCCTGCAGGCACAGGGTGGCCGTGAATTCCAGTCCCAGACCACCCCTGGGCCGGCCTCCTGCTCCCCCACACCTGGGCTTACCTGGGAGACTGGGTTGAAGGTCCTCGGCTGGAGGCTCAGTGGGAGATGACCCCAAGAACGGGGCCCTCTTGATGGTTCCTATGGTGTCATCTGGGGAGTCCAGCTCCTGGCGAGAGGGTCAGGCGACCCAGCCTGCTGTTAGCAAGTGACCCTGTAACCTACTCTCAGCCAGCAGCACTCCCACCCCCAGCTCCCCTCCACTCTGAACCTGGAGTTCCAAGGCTGGCCGGATGGTCAGGCTCCTGTTGGGGACAGATTGGAGGGAGACGAGATGTGAGGTGTAATGGGGTCATGAGCCCGGTCCCCACACCTCCCCGGGCTGCGGGCCCTCACCTTTCCTCCAGGGCCTCCTGGACTGACTGCAGCAGGCTCCTGGGCAGGGATGGGGAGGGGTCAGAGGTCAGCCTGCCTCCTGCTCCTGCCCCCCTGCAGCTTCCTTCCCCCTCACTCACCCGCTCAGCTCTTCCTTCCCCAGCAGCGTCCACTCCTCTTCCCACTGTGGGGAAACCAAATCAGAAAGGCCGGGAGGGAGGCAGAGAGACAGACAGGCAACGTGAGAGGGCACTAGAAAGATGGGGGAAGAGAGAGAGAAGGCAGACAGACAGACGGACAGATGGAAAGTGAGATGATAACAGGCCAGAGAATTGGGAGAGAGACAACAAGAGACAAAGAAACTGTGAAAGAGGGACAAGCACAAAGAGTGAGAGAGAAGGAGACCGTGAGAGAGACAGGCGCGGAGAGACTGAGATTGTGGGGGCGAAGAGAGATGCTGATAACAAGAGACAGCGAGAGAGCAGAGACGGTGAGTCAGACAGCCCAGCAGTCACAGCGACTGAGGCAGAGGAACGTGCCGAAGGAGGTGGCAGGGCGAGGGGGGGGGGTCCTCCAACGAGTGACAGGCCCACGTGTGTTTTTTGGCCATGCTGCATGGAGCACGTGGGATCTTAGTTCCCCAACCAGGGATAGAACCCGCACCCCCTGCAGCAGAAGCATGGAGGCCTAATCACTGGACCGCCAGGGAAGTCCCAGGCCCACATCTTAGAAAGGCATGATCGCTCTCTGCCACTCTCCACCAACTGTCCCAAACAACCTGCCCCAGGAATGATACCCCAGCCCTCCCGGTCCCTGCACGGACAGGTCTGTTAGAACGGCTCTCCCAGGCCTAAGGGCCAGGCTGCTGCGGTGTCAAGGCTCCTGGATTTGAGATGCTTGGCTGCCCGCATAGCTCCTAGCCCTGCCCCAGGGACCACCCAGCCACACAGCCAGCCCCTCACCGGCTCGTTCAGTGGGTCTGTTTCCTTCCTGCGTGGGGCGCCGAATTTCACCTGGTGAACTGGGGGCCCAGATCCAGGGGTTAGGGGACCAGAGACTCAGGACTGATCCCTAAACTCATACCAACTCCACACACAGCCCCCCACCAACTCCACACAGATAGCCCTCTGCCAACTCTCCCAACTCTATACATTGAGCCCCCCACAAGGCAAACACAAAGCCCCCCACCAAGTCCACACTCAGCCCTCCATCACCAAATCTACATACATAGCCCCCCAATCCACACAGCCCCCCACCAAATCCATATACATAGCCCCCCAATCCACCCACAGCTCCCCCTCCCAAAAACAGACTCACACTGGATCTCCGAGGGGGTTCTCTCGGCTGGGCCATGCTGCCCCCGGGAGTGAATGGTGTCCGGAAATATGTCATAAGTCTACAAGAGAACACACACGGTGGACACACGCGCACACTCAACTCATACTAGGTATTCCTTGAGGTGCTTTATACACACTGATGTGTTTGTATTCACAATAACGCTCTGAGATTAAATGCACCTTCCTTTCACAGGTGAGAAAACCAGCACAGAGAAGAAAGGAACTTGCCAAAGATCACAGAGAAAACAGAAGGTGGCTTAAGTTAAGGATCTTCAGTTAAGGACCTTCAGTTAAGGTGGCCCTTAAACTTCACAGGACCAAGGGCAAGCACCTATTGGAGTGGGCGAAAAGGAGGCAAACCGGCTCAGGGACGATTCCTAAGGGGTGGGCTCAAGCAGACCAAAGCTCCCTGTGCTGCAAACAGACAAGCTGACGGGACGTGACTGTATCACCTCTGTATTCCTCACCCACAGACCAGGCCAAGACCCAGTCCCCAGGGACTCTCACCTACCTCCAGGTCACAGTCTTCTGGAGAGGGGGTTCCCAGGTGGGGATCGTTGGCCTTGTCCAACAGCTGTGTGAGGAGAGCCCGAGGCAGCTGCTGGGTCGTGAAGGGGTGCTGGAGGATGGAGAGGGGCGCAGCTTGGTCCCTGGCCTCCGGTCCCTGCTTCTGAGCATCAGGCCCCCTGCTCCACCCTCCTGCCTCCCACCTGCAGAAGCTTCTCTGCCGTCGGTCTCTTCTTGGGATTCTTGGTCAAGGCAAGTTTGAGGAAGTGATGGAAATTCTGGGTCCTAGTGGGTACAAGAGTCCCCCCAATCACGGCCCAGGTTAGCCCTCAGCAGAGCATCCTGCCCCCACCCCAGAGGATTCTGCTGAGCCTGCCCAGGAAGGAGCCAGCTTGAGGCCGCGGGCAGCTGGCCTGAGCAACACTGCTGTTGCGACATGGCAGTGCGTCCATCATCAGCCATCTGCCTTTCTTCCTTGTCCACACAGGTCCCCGGCGCGGAGGCAGGGCCCAGGCCCCACTCCTGCAGACGGTCTGTGGAGGCCCAGGACGGGCAGACCCTCAAGGCTGCACAAGGACCCGGCAGACAGCTCCTCCACCCGCATTGGGCTGGACTGAAAGGGGGGCCCCAGCAGGGG
Source organism: Cervus canadensis (assembly GCF_019320065.1). Taxonomy (NCBI): domain Eukaryota; kingdom Metazoa; phylum Chordata; class Mammalia; order Artiodactyla; family Cervidae; genus Cervus; species Cervus canadensis. The sequence goes on from NC_057414.1 coordinate 40,499,694, forward strand.
ATGTGGCCCTTACCAGCGAGTCTTGTCTCTCAGCTTTGGCGGCTGGAAGCTGCTCTTCGACATGAGCATCAAGGCCCTGTGGAGACCACAAGTCAGAGGTCAAGGGTTACAGGGCTCTTGGGCCAGGCCAGGGGCAAGTGTTCTGCTGACCTCATGGGATGTAGGTGGAAGAGAGGCGGCTGCAGCTCGCCCAGCTCGATGGCGGTGATGCCCAGGGCCCAGACGTCACACAGCTCATTGTAGCCACCTTTGCGCTCCACGGCGGCCACCTCTGGGGCCATCCTGGAGGCAAGCTCACATATGAGATGGCCAGGGGCCTCCACTCACGGCCCCCACCCCCTCAGCCAGAGGCGCAGCCTCACCAGTATGGAGTCCCAATGAAAGACCTCCTCTTGGCCACAGACGCTGTCAGCTCACCTGACACCCCGAAGTCAGCTGCAGGGAGAAAAGCCGCTCTCACCCCACCTCAGGCTGCCACTCCCCACCCACGGCCAGGGCACAGGCTCAGGATGCACCTGGCGGGGCTCCGACAGCAGGTGGCCCAGGCTCAGCCACAGCGGCCACAGGCACGAGGCAAGGCCAGGTTCCCTCCTGGGAGGGGTCGACCACCTTCTAGCCCTGACCCAGTGCCCGGTCCCGGGTTAGACTCCATACAGACCCAACCACATCCAACTTTCCAGCAGGAAGGGAGAACGGTGCCACATTCTAAACGGGGAACCAAGGCTCAAGTGGTAAAACGACTTGCCCGAGGACAAGCAGGCTCCCAGACTCCAGAAGCTCCCACAGAACCCTCACCCTGATGGTGTCCCCAGGGTACTGACCCAGCTTGACATCTCCCTGGAGGGTGAGGAGAAGATTGGCTCCCTGTGGGAATGGAGGAGAGAGAATCCCGTCTGGTGCCCCCGAGAATCCCCTCCTCCCGCCCACGATGCGCTTGGCCAGACCCCTACCTTGATGTCTCTGTGGATCTTCCCCTGAGAGTGCAAGTGATGCAGCCCCTGCGGACAGAGGAGCCCCTGAGAGCAGCTGTCCCGTGTACCTCCCCTCTCCTGACCCCCCAGGCCTGGGGCCCCCCACCCAAGCAGCTTCCTCCACCCCTCTCCCCAAACAGGAAGTGACTGAGCCAAAAGGGAAATGGGCTGCTTCCGGCAATAGGGCTGGGGCCCCTTCCCCCCCAGGACCCACAGCCCCTCAGGCAGCTCAGCCTGAGGGACTCCACCCACCCCACCCCACCCCACCCCACCCCAACACACACAGGGGCCTGCTGGGCTGCCTGCCCTGCTCCTGGGGACGAGGGTGTGAGCAGTCCTACGGGCCCAGCTACCTTCAGTGCCTCCCGACAGACATAGGCAATCTGCCGCTCCTCCAGGGGCCCGGTGGCTGCAATGGAAGGGGTAAGGGCTGGCTTGGGAGTCTGGGGGTGATATGCTGACCCACCCAGGCTCCACCCTGTGTAGGGGAAGCAGCAGGCACTGCTGGCAAAAGGGGAGTTGGCCACATCCCCTCCCGACATAGGGTAGGGTATACAGCCCAGAGAAGGACAGCATTTTTCTCAAGGTCACACAGCCAGTGAGACGTGGAGAGGGGCCCAAGTGCAGGGCCTCAGTGCTCTCCTCCTGCCCTATGTTGGGGTAGGGGGATGGGAAGAAGGCTGTGGCCCTCTGGGGCCTGGAGTCCTAGCCCTCACCGTGGTAAATCTCCTGCAGGGACCCCCCTCCGCAGAACTCCATGCAGATCCACAAGCGGTCATTCCTGGGGTGACACAGAGCTGGGGTGGGCACATGGCAGGGCCACATGGGGGCTGCCTGGGGGCGGGCAAGGGGATGAAGCAGCCTCACCTGAGGTAGCTGCCAATGTAGGCCACCACGTTGGGGTGGCGGCACTCACGCAGGATGGTGATTTCCTGCTGAAGAGAGCTGATGTCCTCCCCTGGGAAACACAAGGCATCATGAAGGGGGCCGCCTTAACTCAGTGCCCCCATCTGCAAAATGGGCACAGAGTGCCTCCTCTCTTCAGGCCAGACAGGTGCCAGCCGACAGTACCTCCTGGGGCCTGCCTCTCAGGGGGACCTTGGAAATGTCAACTCTCCGCCCCTCACACCGCGCCCGCCCGCGACGCGCTCTGCCCTCCCTCCAGCGCTGAGGCCCTGGCTCCCGGCCCTCACCTGGGTCTAGCTTGACTATTTTGACCGCGGCCAGTTCGGACGTGACCGTGTCGCGGGCCTGCAGGGGCGGAGGGTTGAGGAGGGATGAGGAGGGGGTGAGGAGGGATGAGGAGGCGGGGCCGGGGGCCAGCTCCCGCAGCAAGACGCAGAGCGCGTATCCCCGCTCTCCGCTCTCCGCTCTCCCGCCCGGCCCGCCGCCCGGCGCACCTTGTAGACGTCGCCATAGGTCCCGGCCCCCACGCGCTGCAGCAGCTCGAAGCGGTCCCGTGGATCCTGCAGCGATACGTTCTGCAGCAGCGCCATGGCCCGGCGCCGGGCAGGCGCGAGCTGCGGAGCCGGCGCGGGGCGGCGCGGGGCGGGGCGGGGCGGGGTGGGACGGGCGGGGCGGGGTAGTACCGCCGGGGCGGGCGCCGGTGGCTCCGAGGCCGCGGGGGCGGGACCGGGCCCCAGGGCGGGGCCAGGCCGGGGATGCCCCGCCGCCCGGCCGGGAGGAGGCGCCCGCGGGACCGACCCTCGGCGGCAAGGGGAAGCCCCGATCCCAGGCGGAGCGGAGGCTCTTCCGTCAGCCACTGGTTCCTTGAGCTCTACAAGTGGGGAGCCTGAAGCCCGCAGGGCCAGAAGGCAGAAGAAAGAGGGGACGCTCCACCCCAAAATTCCCAGATGAAACACCGACAAGTATTTTTTTTTTTTTTTTTTACAAAATGTATTCATCTTCCTTGGAACTGAAAAATAAATCTATGTACAAAACAGGAAGAGATCAGGCTCCCCTCACCCACTCGCAAACAAACCCCTGTAGATTTCCTCTAGGGTCCCCCGAGACAGGCTGGACCTCGGGGAGGTTCCCAGAGGGTCGGAATAAAGGTCTGCTCTGATTTAGGGCCAGTCTGGGCAGGGAGGGGGCAGGGCTCAGGACTCACACAGGCCGGGGGCAGAGTTTCGTGTCCCCGACCCATGCGACAGAGAAGGAAGCTAGCATTTCCAAATTCTGGAAGCGTTTCTTAGGTTCTTTGTGGTAAGGGGCTTGGATTTCCCAAGGAATGGAATTCTGAAGTGCGGAAACGTTCTCCTAGGAGCTGGGCGGGGTCCTTGGTTCCCGGGCTGTAGGTGGGACCTGTGCTTCTAGGGTTTAGAGTGAAAGAGCCCCATGGGCTGGAAACAACCCTGAGCCAATACCGGTCAGGACGAAGGTTAGAGCCTCGGTTCTGAGGTGAATGCTGTTTCCCGTGGCTGGACCTTTAAAAGACTGATGGGCTCAGAGGGAAGGTTTCAGATGGCCGGCTGGGACCCTAGGGGATGGGCTCTATATTCCAATGACTGGGCAGAGCCCTCGATTCGGGCGCTGGGCAGAGTCTGTACTCTGGGAACCTGCAGCCTGGGTTCCGGGTAGGGATGGGGCCTGGGGGCGGAGCCTGGGCTCAGAGGCAGGGGTGGAGCCTCGTCGGGCTGAGGGCAGGCTCTCGGTAGGCGGATATGGAGTCCGGGTACTTCAGAGACCCTTGCGCTGCCGCTTGAGGAAGGAAAGCGTGTAGTCACTAGGTGTAGACACTTTCTGCTTCTTCATCTGCACTTGTGACTGCGCCGTGAGCTGCAGCTTGATGGCGCTCGAATTGATCTTGGTGGCCACAAGCAGCTCCTTCATGCCTTTCATCTTCTCGCTCTGGAACGTCAGCACCGGACCCTCGGGTGGCGGTGATGCGGCAGATGCCGGCGCTGGAGCCGTGCTGCCGCCTTCAGCGCCGCGGGCAGTCCCGGGGACTGTGCCTGGGGGCTTCCGAGGGGGTCCTGGCACCGCACCCTGGCCCGCGCCTGGGCCCTTGTCCAGCGCCGGCTTTTTAGGAGGCGGCGGCTCCTCTGGCTTGGATTCCCGCCGTGGGCCCCGCCGCCGGCCTTCTCTGGCTTCCTCGCCCCACGGCTCTTCAGCCTCGGCCGCCTCCGCCTCTCGGCTCACTATGCGTACCTTCTGCCGCACCTGGGCCGCATGGGGAGGACAAGCGAAGGCCAAGGTTGCAGGCCAGTGGCTGGCACCCCGTGCCCCGGCCATCTTGGGGCGTTGCACCCAAAGGGGAAGGGCGGATCCCCTGCAGGGCTACAAAGGTTCTGACTCCTCCGAGCTGCTGTCACCACCTGCCCTCCTTGCCACCCTGCACAGCTGCCCCTCACCTGTCCCTCAAAACGGCCTAGGGACTGCACAAGGAAGGTGGCCCAGCCCACGTGCAGCACGGGCGTGGGGCTGCCCTCTTCCCATTTGCAGATGCCATCGTAGAATCGCAGCAGATGGGCGAAGCACTCTGGATCCTGGAGGGCAGAACCCTGGCTCTGCGTGCCCTGAGAAAGGGGGAAAGGAGGGTACAGTTAGTTCAGACCCCATTACTCACCCCTCACCAGGGGGAACAGGCCAGACCTCTCGCCTGGACAGAGCGCCCTGGCCCTGGCGGAGGTGAGTAGGGATGGAGAGAATTCTTAGAAACTCCTTTTTTTTTTTAGAAATTCCTTCCTTTTATAAATATAGTCCTTAGCCTGGACTTGGGGGAAGTGGGGAACCACCTTTTACCTCAATTTCACCCCCTCAACTGAATGAGTGACCCTGACGGAGAAAGAGAAGGGCTTCCATCCCATTTACCTCAGCTCCTTAAACCCAGACCCAGGCCCCCAGCTACTGTGTAAGAGAACACAGCTCTCGCCCTGTCCTCCGCCGCCCCAGTCCCATGCAGCGGTTCCACGGCCTGTGACTGGGAGCCCTGCTCAGGTGGGAAGGTGTGCACAGGCTGAAGCCCAGCCTTTCACCTGGGTCTGCTCCCCGGGTCTTTCCTCGCCAGCCTCCAGCAGGCTGGCGGCCTCCTTCAGCAGGTTGGGGATGACGTCATTGGCTACTTCAAAGAACTCCTTGTAGATCTCCTCGTCTTCACGGCAGTAGTTGTAGCTGTGAGGGCAGCAGGGCACTGTGGGGTCTCAGCCATGGCGGGTACCCCCAGGGACCTGGCAGGGGAGGGAGCCCTGGTTTCTTTTCCGGGATCATCCGGGGACTGGAGTGAATGGTTGGGGTCCTCACTCCGAGATGATGGTGCTGTATCAGCCCAGAGCAAGAATGAGGAGGGGGCTGGGGATACAGAGCTGGATGGCAGTGGTCAGAAATCAGGAGAGGGGAGGGAAGGAAAGGCCAGAGGTCCTCAGAGGGGTCCCTACCTCTCAGGCGATGATGGTCTTGGCTGCCTAGTGACTGGAAGGAGAGGGGATAGAACTTGGGACCCAGGCCTCCCTCCTGGATGAGAGGGGTTGTAAATTGGGTGGAAGGGGAATAAAGGCCGGGCTGGGGTCCCGTGGGGGCATCCTCACTCCTGGATGACAGTGGCTGTGTCGGCCCAGGCCTGCAGAGCTTCGCGCACATTGCGGTTGCGACAGTGGTAGCCAGCCAGGTACATGTAGGGGTAGATGTGCTCATCCCGGTAGTAGGTCTTGGCTGAGGCAATGCCCTGGGGATGGAGCAGAGGGGTCTCAAGGAGGCGGCCCCAGATGGCACAAATGTTCCACTGGATCACAACTGGGAGGGGCATCAGGAAGATTCCAGAGAGTCCCCTCCCATGAGACCTTACTACCCTGGTCATCATCTTCTCTACCAGCTGCCCCTCCCCTGGTCTGCAGATCTGCTTGCTCAGGCCTGGGCCAGACTGCTGCAGGCACCCTGCAGACCAAGGCCGAGGAAGGGGCAAGGCTTACAAACACCAAGGCCTTCCAAATCCAGTCCAATGTCCCTCCTAGCCCAGAAGCCCCCAGCCCCATCAACTTAATACTCCCACCTCAGTGCTCTCACCACGTTTGACTGCTGTTATACTCCCAGAAGGACAATGACAGGCAACAGAAAAAGTAGGGCTGAGGGGACAACTCTAGGACCTACCACTCCCAGGCAGAGAACCCAGAACACCTCTCAGACATCCCTGACTGCATTGAATATGCACGCAGTAAATACAAAAAGGGGACTGGATGGGTGATACCCCACAACACATACGAAGGTCTCTCCTCATCTGCCCCCCCAGTTCCCAGGTAGAAGGGGACCCCAGCCACTGCTGGGCCGCCCTTCTACACCTACAATGTCCCCACCTTGTGGTAGAGCGTGAGTGGGTCCGGCCTGCCTGGGGTGGGCTCCAGCTCCTCCAGATCCGCCAGGTTCCCCAGCGCCATCGGGTACCTGGGAAAAGCTCGTAAGTCCAGGCTGTCCCTGCCCTGGGGCCCAGCCTGGCCACTCCCCCTACTGACCTTTCCAGATGTCCCAGGTCATAGAGCAGCCAGAGCAGCTTCTAGGGGCCAAAGGAGAAAAGTGCGAGCTGGTGAAACTGAGGCGCGACCTCAGTCTACCAGGCAGAGAGAGCAGTCCAGCACCAGTAGGGGACTCTCCCCCAGGTGGGAAAAGCCATTCAGGAACTAGCCCCTGACTGGAGTCAAAGCACTTTCATGTCTCAATTTCCCCCTTCCCAAAAGCCCCAGGAAAGTCCAGGCCAGGAATGATTCACCCACGTTACAGAATGGGGAAGCTGAAGCTCAGCAAGGGAAAGCACCCTGGCCCAGGGTCCCACAGGTACCCTCACCTGCTGCAGCTGCAATAGCTCCAGGGAGTCAGTGTGCAGGTCAATGGAAGGGTTGATGGCGCATACCATAAATGCCACCTCCATCTTGCGGTCACAGCGCATGTACGATCCTTTCAGGTATAGCCAGCTCTTGGGAGAGGACAAGACCAGATGTCTTATGATGGCCCACCAGTGCCTGCTGTAGGGACTGACATCAGGAACAGGGCCCTCCCCTTCCGGACATATGGAGGTGGTGACAGGATGAGGGGAGCGTGGCCCAAGAATGCAGAGCTCCTTGGGTTGCCTGGGCTAGAATATGGGGGGGTAGGGGAGTGCAGTACCCGCTCAGCCACACCCGCGTTGACTGTCTGGCCCCTGCGATCCTCATTGCCTTTGCCATGCCAAGTGACTTCAGCTGTTTGTTCTCCATTGGGCCCAAATACTACCCAGGCGTGGTCTTCGGACAAGGCCAGGTGGACATCCCGGAGACCCAGAGCCTGGCAGGCCCCCACCACGGCAAAGGCCACACCAGAGCTGTCCAGTTTGGTGCCTGTGGAAGGGAGAGTAATCAAAGAGGGTCCTCTGAGTTCTGGTCTGTGGGAAGGGACCCGACAGCGATAGGCCATGCTCCCTCCCACCCTCAACTCCATACCTTTGCCCTCAGACACTCCTGCCAGACTTCCCTCTATCTCTTTCCGCCTAATTGTTCAGGGTCTCTCCCTCCCCCCTTACATTCCCCATCTTCAACAGGAGACCTTGAATTTTTCATAGTACCCCAGCTTTTGACCCTGCCTTTTCTCTTTCTCTGCAACTGTATTATATATTTCTGCTAATTTAAGCATTTCCTCATTTTACTGTACTAGGTTATAACCAGGACACTGGCCAACACTTTTTTTACACACCCACTGATGGACACTCCTAATTTATCTCTGTCCTCTTTTCTTGCTAAGCTCAGAAGCAGCCTCAGATTCCTTCTCAATATGGCACTCCAGGACCTGACTGCCAGTTAACTGGCCTTAAAACAAAGAGGAAAGCTCTTTGCAAGTCCTGAGCCTTCAGCTTCTTAAGGTGAAGCCCTAGTCTGTTCACCTTCAAAATGTGTTCATAGATACTTCATGGATTGTCTCAATTCCATGAAACATAGCCTGATTTTGGCTCCTCACCCCCTAAATCTTCTGCTGCCCTCTGTGCCCCAGGCTGCAGTAGCCGAGGTGCTGAAGGGGCAGAGGGTGGGCTCAATGGATTTGGAGTCAAGTGACTGAGGTCCAGTCCCAGCCCTGTCACTCTGTCACTTTGGTAGATCAGTTTCTCTCCCGGAGCTTCAGTTTCTCTAGCTGCAATGGGGGACATACCACTTGGCCCACCTCACAAGGCTTACAGGTCTACAATGCGCTCTGTAAACCACAGTGTTGGGAAGAAGTGGGCCAAGATTCTCATGTGAGACAGCCACCTGTCTCTTGCCACCTGTCAGGCTCCAACCTGTGATGAAGCTGAAGAGGGACTGGATGTGGGCCCGATCCTTGAAGTAGGAGCGGCTGAGGCTATTCCAGATGACATCGGAGACCTTCTTGACCAGCTCACGGCTGGAGACGCCCCCCTCTCGCGGGTAGAGAGACAGGTCAACGGCGCCACGGATCTGGGCGGTGAAGCGGGCATAGAGGGCAGCGATGATGGACAGGTCGGCCACCGGGAAGTAGGTGAGGCCGCCAGGAGGGTCGGGCGCAGGGCTGGGCTGGAAAGTGAGCTCAGGCACGTTGGTGGGGATGACGCGGTTGACAGCTAGGAAATGCTCCACGAAGCCCAGTACCAAGGATAGGAGCACCAGGTCCGGCTCCTCTCGGCCCAGCTCGGCAGCGAACAGGCGCACCACATCGTCGATGGAACGCAGCGGGAACAGCGTTTTCTGGGCAGCCTTCAGCCCCATGGCGGCGGCCCTCGGCCTGCGGGCGAGCGGAGGGGAGGGAGGGTCGGGTGGGCACGGCCCACGAATCCCCTCCCGGGCTCGGCTAGCGTTCCACACCCCCCTACACACTCACAGACACCAACCCTTGCTTCCCCGCCCCTTCACGCTCGGCTCATCTCTTCCCCCTCTTTCGTCGAAGAGACTCCTCAGCCGAGGCTGTAGGGCCTTCTTGTCCCCCACAACACCAGGAGCCCCGGCCCCGACGGAGGTGAGCCCCTAGGACCCCCGCTGAGCACTCCAAATGGCCTTCCCGCCCCCTCTCTGCGCTCATACCCCCGGGGCCCTAGAGTCCGCCGGAAGGCGCCCCTAGGCCAGTCCCCCCAAATCCCAAGGCGAGTCCTGGCCTAGGTCCCCCGCGCCCACCTCCGCGCTTACATCCCACACAAGGCACCGCGGCGCCCGCCGCCTGAAGCCTGCTGGGAAATGGAGTTCCGCCCCCCTCGGGCCGCAGTGCCTGCCGGGAAGTGGAGTCCAAGGCCCGCTGTTGTCCCTGCCAAGTCTTGAAATGGTGGCCGGGCCGGCCAGTCCGCGGTGGCTTATGGGAGTGGTAGTCCCGCTGCTCTGGGCGCCCCAGAGGTCGGAGAAGAGCGGAGGCAGCCGCGCCTTTCTGAGGGCCTCAGGGATTGGTCATTCCATTTCACGCAGACCCAGGTAGCCGAGGAACCGCAGTGCCTTCTGGGAGATGTAGTCCGGGGAGTGAGCGGGCAGTGTCTGCGCTTCTGCAGGTCCTTGCTTGTTGGCAAGATGTGATGACAACGGGTACTTTTTAACACTGCTGGACTACTGTAAACGTGTTCAGCCACTTTAGTTGGTTATTTATCAGTATCCATTAACACATTAAAGTGCCTACTATATGTCTAGCTTTCTGTCCACGGGGTAAATCTGACACGTGTGCAAAGAAGAACATCTAAAGAACCATTGTAGTTATTTTAATACGGCAAAAGAAGAGTAAAGTAACTCTCTGCATCCTAAAATGGATCTTCAGGGCACACAGGAGGAGAGGCTGCAGAACAATATGTATGATGGAGTAGTATTTATATTACCATTTAAAAACTTCAAAGTAATACTAAATAATTTCTACAGAATCAGTCACTCACTTATTCATTTAGGAAACAGATTTTTGCTGCCTATAATGGGCCAAGCTCTCAGGCACTGGCTGTGTAGCAATGAGTAAACCAGATCAAATTCCTACCCTACTTCACTTCTGTACATTTCCCCCCACAAAACTGTAAATCTAGCCTAATCATGAGAGAAGTTTGGGCAAACACAAACTGCAGGACTTTCAGACTGGCCATACCTGACAGCTCTCCTCAAAAGTGTTCAGGTCATGAAAGACAAGGAAAGCCTGAGACACCGTTGCACATTAGAAGATACTAAGGAGACAGGACCGACGTGGTGTTCTAGGTTGAATCCTAGACCAGAGGAAAAAGGAATTAGTGGAAAAACTGGTGAAGAGAGTGGCCAATTGGCCCAGCTTGACCAAGTCTGAGGGGACTTCAGGGGAGTGGGACTCTCAGTTTTAAAACTAAACCAGTCAAGTCTTGGGCACCTGTGAGCCCTTATGAAATTCAAAAATATCTGTAGCTTCATTTATAATTTTCATCCCTAAGTTTTGATAAATGTACTGTGTTGTGTAAGATGTTAACATTTAGGGAAGTTGAGTGAGGCATATATGGGAATTAGATCATCAAGGACTGAGTTCTGGGGTACCCCTTCATGTAGAGGTTGGGAAACCAGGAGGAACCAGCAAAGGATTCTGAGAGGAATCAGCCAGAGAAATGGGAGAAAAGCCACATGGGCATTTGGTTTAGAAGACCAAGGCAAAGGAATGAACCATAGGGTTGGGTGCTGCCCACAGGTCAGCAAGTTGAGCACCAAGGACTGATTGCATTTAGCTCTGTGAGAACCCCTGGCAACCACCTTAGGAGTGGTTTGGAAACAAAAGCCCAGAGTTCTCGGGCTCGAGAAAAATGAGAGGAAAGAATTTGGAGACATGATAATAACAACTCTTTTAGGGAGCTTTGCAGAAGGGAAGAAAAAAACAAGCTGGCAACTGGAGGTAGAAGAGGGTCAAAGGAGGCCCTGGTGGTGTGGCTGTTCTGGGGGTTTTTTTGATAGGTAAGAAGTGGATTTATTCAGATACAGAGCGAGGCACACTCCACAGACAGAGTTTGGGCCATTGCAGAGGGCAAGTGCAGCCCCGAAATCTGGTGTGGTTAGTTTTTATAGGCTGGGTCTTGATGTCTCATCGCAGAAAGAATTCAGACAAAGTGATAGGTGAGGAGTGGATTTATTCAGATACGGAGAATCACACTCCACAGACAGAGTGTGGGCCATCGCAGAGGGCGAGTGCAACATTGCTGTTGTTTAATAGGAGAAAGGCAAGACTGATGACCTTGAACAAGTAGAGAGGATGGGAGTTCCCAATTTGCAGGTCTGTAGAAAAAATTTTTTTTAATTTAAAAAACCCCACAATTTTCAGGCTTGCCCTTTGCTAGTAGCATGAACAGTCTAGTCACAATAATTGGAGATAAGGTAAGGTACACATAGGAAGCCCAGCTGGTCTTCCTCCCAAGCGCCATCTTCTCAATGAGGCTGACCCAGACCTAACTAGCCTACTTAAAATCACACTCTCCAACCAAAATGCTTCTTCTAACCCCTCCCCTCCACTCTGCTTTCTAAAATGTTTTCTTCTAAAGCATTAACAGCTTCCAGAACAGGGTTTCTCAACCGGGACACTATTGACATTTGTATCCGTATACGTGCTCAGTCAGTCGTGTCTGACTTTTGAGATCCCATGGACTGAAGCCCACCAGGCTCCTCTGTCCATGGGATTTTTCAGGCAAGGATATTAGAGCGGGTTGTCATTTCCTACTCCAGGGGAGCTTCCCAACCCAGGGATCGAACTCATGTCTCCTTCGTCTCCTTAACTGACAAGTGGATTCTTTACCACTAACGTCACTGTAGTTGGGGACTGATTTGTGCCCTGTAGGATGCTTAGCAGCCTCCCTGGCTTCTCCCCCTTTTAGATGTCCCTCCCCCTGTTGTGACAGTAGAAATGTCTCCAAACATTGCCAAATATCTCTGGGGGGCAAATTGCTCGCTGTTGAGAACCACTTCTCCAGCATCTCAAAAGTGCTGCATCACTTCAGTCATGTCTGACTCTCTGCGGCCCCGTGGACTGTAGCCCACCAGGGTCCTCCAAAACTGTTGCTGTTGCTCAGTCACTCGGTTGTGTCTGACTCTTTGCAACCCATGGACTGCGGCACACCAGGCTTCCCTGTCCTTCACAATCTCCCGGAGTTTGTGCAAACTCATGTCCATTGGCTCGGTGATGCCATCCAACCATCTCATCCTGTGTTGCCCCCTTCTCCTCCTTCCTCAGTCTTTCCCAGCATCAGGGTTTTTTCAGTGAGTCAGCTCTTCTCATCAGGTGGCCAAAGTATTGGAGCTTCAACTTCAGCATCAGTCCTTCCAATGAATTGATTCAGGGTTGATTTCCTTTAAGATGGACTGGTTTGATCTCCTTGCAGTCCAACAGACTCTCAGGAGTCTTCTCCAGCACCACAGTTTGAAGGCATCAATTCTTTGGCACTAGCCTTCTTTATGGTCCAACTCTCACATCTGTACATGACTATTAGAAAAACCATAGCTTGACTTATTTATTATTTGTCTCAAACCACCAAAATGTAAGCTCCACAATGACAGATAACATGTCTGTTTTGTTCATGGATGTGTTCCATGTTCCTAGAATAGTGTCCTGTACATAACTGATGTTCAATTATTTGCTGAATAAATGAACAAACACATTCATTCATAGGAGTGATTATAATCACTGGCCCAGAATTTAGGCTGTTTGAGGCGGAGGACAGAAGTACAGACACAAGAGGAATGAGGGACAGCAAAAGTGTGGCAAAATCAATGGATTATTGAACTTCCCTGGTGCTCCAGTGGTTAAGAATCCACCTGCCAGGGCTTTCCTGGTGGCTCAGTGGTAAAGAATCTGCCTGCCAATGCAGCAGACACAGGTTTGATCCCTGGGTTGAGAAGATGCCCTAGGGGAGGAAATGGCAACCCACTTCAGCATTCTTGCCTGAGAAATTCCATAGACAGAGGAGCCTTGGTGGGCTATCCTCCATGGGGTCAGAAAGAGTTGGACACGACTGAGCACACACACGAGCAAGGCAGGAGATATGGGTTTAATCTCTGGTCTGGAAAGATCCCACATGCTGTAGAGCTACTAAGCACACACACCACAACTACTGAGCCGGTGCTCTAGAGGCTGGGAACTGCGACTACTGAGCTCACGTACCACGGCTACTGAAGCCCATGGTCAACAGAGAAGGCACCACGATGAGAAGCCTGCACATCATAATTAGAGAGTAGCCCCCACCCGTCACAACTGGATAAAGTCCATGAAGCAATGAAGACCCAGCACAGACAAAAATAAATAAATAAATGGATTGTAGGTTCCAGTGGGGTTAAATCTTTATTGTTGTTGGGATACTAGAGAGAGCTGGAAAGATAAGGGTGTTAGTTAGAGAGTGGGATGTTTGGCATCGAAATTATGGGGAGAAGGTTGCTGTCATTGTTGGCAGTGAAAATATTCAGGGAAACTTCCTGGTGGTCCGGTGGTTAGGGCTCCACCCTCTCACTGGTGAGGACCCTGGTTGTGGAACTAAATCCCACAAGCCATGCAGTGAGGCAAAAAAAAAAAACTTTAGAGCAGTGCTTCCAGTAGAAACCTAATTGGAGCTGTATGTATAAATTTTAAATTTCTAGTAGCTACATGAAAAAAAGTAAAAGATACAAGAAGATAAAGTTTTATCACATATATCATTTTTTTGTTTTCATTTCTTTTATCACATATATCAAAATATATTTCAACTCAAGTCAATATAAAATTATTAAGGACAACTTATGTATTTTCCACACTAAGTCTTTGAACAAGACTTAGTTCCATACACAACAGAGGTTCATATGGTCAGAGCTATGGCTTTTCCAGTTGTCATGTATGGATGTGAGAGTTGGACCATAAAGAAGACTGAGCCCCGAAGAATTGATGCTTTCACATTGCGGTGCTGGAGAAGACTCTTGAGAGTCCCTTGGACAGCAAGGAGATCAAACCAGTCAATTCTAAAGGAAACCCAACCCTTAATATTCATTGGAAGGACTGATGCTGGAACTGAAGCTACAATACTTTGGCCACCTGATGTGAAGTATCAACTCACTGGAAAAGACCCTAATGCTGGGACGGCCTGAGGGCAGAAGGAGAAGGGGGTGACAGAGGATGAGATGGCTCGACGGCATCACTGACTCAATGGACATGTGTTTGAGCAAACTCTGGGAGGTAACTGAAGGACAGGAAAGCCTGGCATGCTGCAGTCCTTGGGGTTGCAAAGAGTCAGACATGACTTAGCAACTCCACAACAACAACAATTGAAGGACAATTGTTTTACAATATTAGTTTCTGCCATTCATCAATATGACTTAGCAACTGAACAACAAAGCCTTTGAAATCTGGTATGCATTTTATATACACAGCATATCTCAACTCACACCAGTCTCATTTCAAATGTTCAGTGGCTACATGTGACCAGTGGCTCCCATATAAGACAGTGTGGCTATCCAGTATGGCTGTGAGAGTGAGTGATAGGAAGGTCAGATCATGGGACAAGATGAGCTCAAGGAACAGAGAGGCCTGGCAGCTGGATCATCCACGTGTACATCAAAGTGTCTAAGAATTAAAATAGTAGTAAGTGAAGTGAATTGAGAGTCGCTCAGTTATGTCCAACTCTTTGTGACCCCATAGATTATATGGTCCATGGGATTCTCCAGGCCAGAATGCTGGAGTGGGTAGCTGTTCCCTTCTCCAGGGGATCTTCCCAACCCAGGGATTGAACCCAGGTCTCCCACATTGCAGGCGGATTCTTTACCAGCTGAGCCACCAGGGAAGTAGGATAGAGGGAATTCCCTGGCCGTCCAGTGGTTAGGACCAGTGCTTTCACCACCAAAGGCCTGGGTTTGATCCCTGGTCAGGGAACTGAAGTCCTACAAGCTGCACAGCATGGCCAGCCAAAATCAATAAATGTAATAAAACAGGCGTTGGATAGAGAGAGTGGCAACAAGCCAGGAGCTAGAATTATTGAGAAATGAGCCATGCATGGGTTGAGAGACATTGAGACAAAGTGAGTGGTAAAAGCCGATAACTTGAGTTCAAACCTAAGTGTTTGAATGGAAGAGGGAGGAGGATGTCTACGAGTGGCCTCGGGAAGGACACCTACCCTATCTCCAGGCCGTAAGGCAGGAGGGCTGTGGAAAGTCTGTGGGACACGAAGCAGTGAGCATGACCCCAAAGGGCAAAGTTTCCACCAGAGCAGGAGGGCTAAGGACCATTTGCAAAAGGGGGCGAGGACACAGGGGATTTTGCTGCAGTTGGACCATCAGCTCTAGAGCTCGTGGTGAACAGCTTTCAGGAGCTGAGGGTGGAGACAGTGTCAGAAAAAGGGATGGCCAGAGCCATGGAGAACCTAGAGGCCTCAGCCCCTGCAGTGAAACTGAGCAACAGGGACAAAGAGTAGGACCAGGTATGATGGTCTTGAGGTAGGGGTTGGGTGGTGGGCAGCTGCAAGCAAGGAGGTCAGGGCTTCCTGCCAAGGACAGGGAGGGTCCTGAAGATCCAGCTTGATTCCTGATGATGGAGACAAGGAGGCTAGGGGAGGGAGGTTCCTCTTGATGCTCGCCAATGACATTGACATAAATTAACGTCATGGAGGGAGGGCAGGGAGCCAAATGAGAGTTCAGCCTCTAATTTATCAGAAAAAAAAATGTGTAATGTTGTAATGAAAATTAATTTAAAGTAGCATCTGCTATGTCTTGACAAAAGTATTGAATGTGAATTTAATGAGGAAACAATCAGACAAATGCAAATTGCAAGTTATTTTACTAAAAAAAAAAAAAAAAACTGGCCTGGACTGTTAAAAAGATGTTAACATCATAAAAAATGACCTAAAAAAGGAAGGAGAAGAAAGTTGTCTTAGGTCAAAGGAGATCCAAGAGACACAAGAATTGAATGCAACATGTGATCTAGATTTGGATACTCAATTTTTTTTTAATGCTATAAAGAATATTTTTGACACCATTATACCACAAACTGGTTGACTTAAACAGAAATGTATCACTTCACAGATGTGGAGGCTAGAAGTCCAAGATCAAAATGTGTGCAGGAGACATAGAGAACAGAATTACGGGCATGGGAGTGGGGTGGGGGGAAGGAGAAGGTGGGACAGATGGAGAAAGCAGCATAGAAACATACATACTACCATATATAAAATAGAGAGCCAGTGGGAATTTTGCTGTATGGCTCCGGGAACTCAAACCAGGGCTCTGTGACAACCTAGAGGGGTGGGATGGGGTGGAAGGTGGGAGGTTTAAGAGGGAGGGGACATAGGTACACCTATGGCTGATTCATGTTGATGTACAGCAGAAACCAACAGAATATTGTAAAGCAATTATCCTTCAATTAAAAATAATTAAAAAAAAAAAAGTCTGCAGGATGTTACTCCTGAGAGCTGTGAGAGAATCTATTCCAGGCTTCTCTCCTAGATACTAGTGGTTTGTTGGCAAACCTATGGCATCCCTTGGATTATAGAAGCATCAACCTGATCTCTGCCTTCATTTTCACTTGGTGCGCTCCCTGTGTGTGCATCTACAGTTCCCCCTTCTTTAAAGGACACCAGTCATATTGGATTAGGGCCCACCCTAATGACCTTGTTTTACCTACTTACGTCTGCAATGACTCTAGTTCCGAATAAGGTCACGCTCTGAAATATTTGGGAATAGGACTTCATTTTTAGGAGTGATAATTCAACCCATAACAGATTGATACAGAGTATCAATATTAAATCTTGTGAGAGTGACTTCTGGTGGTTCCTTATTCTTTTTTTTTTTCCTCTCTTTTTTGGCCTCACCACGCAGCTTGCAGGATCTTCGTTCCCTGACCAGTGCTTGAACTGGGGCCCTCAGCAGTGACAGCATGGAGTCCTAACCACTGGACTGCCAAAGCACAGTCAGAAAAAAAAAGATATGCCCTGGGAACTTCCTGGAGGTCTAATGGTTAGGACTCTACGCTTCCACTGCCAAGGCCACGGGTTCGACATGGATCGGCAGGGAATTCCCTTGGTAGTGGTTCCTTTTTCTTAACAGATGTCTGCAAAGTATTTAGCAAAATTCAGGTTGTGTGTAACTTACTTTCAGATGGTAGCGAAATACATCAGTACATGAGAAATACAAAAGCAGCAAAATGAGAACAATGGTGAATCCAGAAGAGGGTGGGGAGTTCGTAATCTTTCAACCTTTTTTGAAGTTTTTCAACATAAAACTTTGGGAGAAAAAAAATTGTTTTAATGTGAAACTGTGAAAACCTGTTGGCTAAATTATTGAAGGGTGCTAGGGAAATGGCCATTTCTCCAATTTGGTGAGGATGGCTGGAGCCTGTAGCCTTGAGCCTTGAGCCTTGTAGCCTGGAGCCTTGGCATCCCTGCCCTAGGCTCTCTCTTCAGGCTTTGGCATCTCCATAGGCAGAGCAAACATTCCTGAGTGAGTTGAAGGCATTTTATACTGATTATCTCACCAAAGTCTTACTAGAACCTCCCATGATGGGTTTTATGGTCCCCACTTACAGATGGAGAAACTGATGCTTAAGAGGGGTCAGATAATTTGCCCGTAACTGCAATTGTACTTCAGTTGCTCAGTCATGTCCAAGTCTTTGTGACCCCACGGACTGCAGCATGTCAGGCTTCCCTGTCCCTCCTTATCTCCCTGAGTTTGCTCAAACTCATGTCCACTGAGTCGATGATGAGATCCAACCATCTCATCCTCTACATTAGACTGGAATCAAAGCTACACTCCTAACCAGGCCCTGGAATTTCATGGACCCCCTCTGATCCCCATCTCTAGCAAGACTTAGGTCCCTTCTTGGTTATTTTTCCTAGCTTTAGGGCCATCCACAAGCCCTAGGGCATAGCCATAAGCTCCAGGCCTGCCCCAATCCAGGTCTTACCCTCCTGCTTCATCCAGCCCTGCCTCCAGGCCAGGGTCCTGCCCAGTCATGGACACCCCAGCTCAGAACAAGGAGACCCCTCCCAGACACCCCCTCCCTCCCCACCAGCAGCCTCACCTGGGTGGGACAGCAGGCTGTGCCCTCCAGAGCCACTTCTTACCCCTTGCCCTGTGCTCTGTACCCTAAAGGCTGCCCTCTAGATCTGCAGAAACAGGTCTAGGGGCCTCTGGTTGCTGCTTGGGTTTGGACAAAAGGAAGCAGGAGATGGATGGGAGGGAGAGAGTAGAGTGAGGTATAGGAATTAATTTCCTGGGCTGCCTTCCTGCTTGGCCACAGCCAAGTGCTTCCACTGAGAGCAGTAACTTCCGCTGGTAACACCTGCCTTTCCCTGCCCAGCTGACCCGGGGGTGATAATAGCTCCTTGCTGCTGCCAGGGCTCAGAGCACCACCACTCCTTGGTCGGTTCCCCTGATGCCGCCCACACTTTTGTAAACCACCCTTTCACTTATATTATGACTTTAAAAAAAAAAATTTATCTACTTGGCTGCCCCGGGATGCAGGATCTTTAACTACAGCATGTGGGGTCTAGTTCCCTGACCAGGGATAGAATCCAGGTCCCCTGCATTGGGAGTTCACAGTCTTAGCCATGAGGCCACCAGGGAAGTCCCTGTCCCTTCACTTTCAAACTCTCATTTCCCCCCCATGTGAACATCATCTGATTTGTGAAGACACAGGAAGACAACCTGGTCTTTAATTGTCCCTGATCCCCTCCCTCCTCCCTGATCCCTCTGTTTTCTGAACCCCAGGAAGACAGATCCAGGCGGGCAGGCCAGCAGCTTACAAAGCTGTTTTTATTGGTTTCTTACTGCCTCACAGAGCGTCAGGGTTGATCCCTCCCGGGCATATGGCATTTGAGAAGATAAATACTTATTTTGCCCCCTACTCAACCATAGGGGGACGTTTAATAAAAATAGTATTATAATAAAATAATAATGACTGTGATCAATAATAAAATACTCCTATGATCCCCTAATACACAGGTGGTTGAAGCTTTGAGAAAAAGGACCCGTCCCCTTTCTGGGAAGGGCCAGAGTGTGCCTGGAGACCCATAGGGTGCCCACCTCCCACCAAGTAGCCCTTATAAATACCCACCATCCCATCCCTGGCTGGGGTTTGCTTCCTCCTGGACGGATTAGATGGCTGATGGATGCTAGCTGGCTCTTGGGGCCCCTCCCTCTTCCGGCCCCCACCGGCTCCCTGCAGAGCGAAGGGGCCTGGGTCTGTGCTCTCCCAGCTCCCACTCCCTCCAGCCCTTTCCTCTGGCCTCTCTCTTCTCCACTGCTCCTCCTTTATCCTTCTCTTCTTCGCCTTCTCCTCTGGCTGGCTCTCACTTCCTTCCGATCACTATCCTCTCCTATTGCACTTCCTTTCCTCTCCTGACCCTCTCACTACCTTCACCGACATCCTCTCTCCTTCTCTACCTCGGACTCTGGATCAGAGTCTATCTTCCTTGTCCTGCCCCTGAGTGGAGACTGGGATATGCCCCTACTCGCCCTTGCTGGGCATTAGTTCACAGCCAAGACCCCGACTTGCTCCCAGGGGTCCAGCCCTTCTCTGTCCCTCATCCGGACTCTCATAGGCCTCCTGGGGCTTGGCCCTGGAGATGAGAGCTTTGGCACAATTACCCCTGGATGATGGGGCAGAGGGGCCCCCAGAATGGAGGGGGCCATCCTATTCCTTGTGGCTAGCACAGGTTGGGGTTGCAAGCAGAGGGAAGGGCAGGATGAGGGCTGGGAGTTAGACCCCCACCCCTATCCCGCCCGCAGGGGCCTGGAAACCCAGGCCATGGATGCCCAGCCCAGACCCTCCCTGAGTCCAATTTCCACATGTCCCGGACCAGCCGGAGTTTGGCATTCCTCAAGCTCCTTGCTCCCTCATGTCTCTCTGGGTCCTGGGATAGGGAATTGGGCCCTGCCAGAGGACGTCAAGGGGAGCTCTCAGATTCAGGGGCTGGGGGGAGGCTCCGGGGTCGTTCTGAGACCTGGAGGGGGAAAGAAACGGAAGTCAGGGTTGAAAGAGAAAAGCAGGACTCCTCTCTTACCAGGTCAGCCCCTCTCAGAGGCTTTCCCAGGACCCATCTGTTCATTCGCTCATTCTACATTCAATCAACAAATAGGCTTTACTCCAGGCAGAAGACAAACTTGACCCTCGCGATCAAGGACCTCAGAGGAAAACGAGAGCACAGCAGGGTGGACAAGGACAGGGTGGAGGGAGGAGGGGGTCAGAGATGGCACCCGCCCCAGGGAGGCAGTGACCACCTGACCAGGTAGCCAAGTGGTCTTTGGAGAAGGTGATATTGGTGCAGAGCCTTGAGCATGGCCTGAGCCTTAATCAGGTGGAGGACCGGAAAGGGCATTCCAAGAGGAGCAGCAGGGATGGCAGGGATAAGGGCCTGGAGGTGTGAGAGAACACGGCGGTCGCAGGGCTTTGAGTGACCTGCTATGGTTGCAATGGGGGTGGCAGATGGAGACAGGGCTGGAGGGTGAGCGGATGACTTCCCAAATCCTTAGATCTTCCGGGTCCCCAGCCAGAGTGGACTGCTCCCTCCTCTGACCTCTCGCCCGAGGGCTGGGCCTGTGCTCAGAATTCCAAGAGCTCCCCTTCTGCGGTGCTCTCCCTTTGTGCCAGGCACTGTGCTCAGGATTCTTCCCCTGACACAGGTCTCATAACGATAACTGCATTTTACAGGTGAGACAAGCTCAGGGAGGCTGGGCATGTCACCTGGGGCCACACTGCTGAGACAGTCAGAGCCAAGACAGTCAGGCCTAGGCTGACCTGCTTCCAGGCAGGTGGGACCCACTAAGGGGCTAGACAGGGGGAGTCAGCATCTCTTAGCATCCAAGGCAGGGGTAGCCTCAGCTTGTTCTCTGGCCTCAGGTCCCAGCACAAGACAGAAGGGGGGAGGCTCACCTGTATCAGGGAGACCGCAGGGCTCAGAGATCCCTGGGGGCAGGACACAGATTCGCTGGACAGAGAAGTCCAAGGCTTCCTCTTCACTGCTCCAGGAGCAGGATGAGCGAGGGGACGAAAATCCAGGGTCAGATTTGAAGCGTCCAAAGGGGGTGACAACATGGGGGAGGGACGCAGAGGTAGCGGAGGCGGTGAGGCTGTCCTTACTGGGGTCTGCGTCTTTAGCGAGGCCGTCACTGCCCATGGAGGCTGGGCGCCGCGAGGCCTCGGAGAAGCTGTGGGGCCGCTGCGGGCCAGAGCCGCGGGCACCTCGTGCCTTCTCTTCCGCAGCCTGTGAGGGGACAGCGCGAAGGGCTGGGACCAGGTCGCACGAACTGCACATGGCCCGGACGTGCGGAGGTCCGGGGACCCAGGTCAGGAGAGGCTGGTGATCGGCTCCAGAGGACTCATAACTCACCACCGGGGGCAGGTCCCTGGCGCTGGGTCTCCCGTCTGCAGGGCCCACGTGCACCAGGTGGTTGAAGTTGGTGGGCGTTGAGATGAGCTTGGAGCGCACGAAAGGGTCCTTCAGCATCTCCCTACGGGGGTGGGGGAAGGGAGGTGAGCCGCAAAGGTAACACCTCTCCAGGAAGGAAGGCTAGGGTTCGCCCCGCCCCCAAAGCGGGAGGCCCCACCCACCCGCCACACGCGCACGCGCACCTGCGCTGCTGCTGCAGCAGCTCCTCCGACACGCGGAAGAAGAAGCGTCGCTTGCTCTTGGTGCGGAAGAGCTGGCGCCGGCTGTTGTCCGTAAGGTTGGGGATGTCGAACTCGTCCTTCTCTGCCAGAGAAGCAGAGAGCTGGGCGGTGCTCCCAAGGCGCCACGGCCCCAGTCAGCTGGTGCTCAGGGTCACAACCCCTTCCTCCCAGCCCCGCACTCCCTCACCTGCCAGCGGGTTCCGGAGGTAGGTCAGGCGGACCTTCTCGGTACCAAAGAGGAACAGGGAGCCCTCTGGGTTCAGGGGTCGCACCTGAGGCAGCAGGCACGGAGGTCACACCATGTTAGCCAACCGCACCCCAGTCCAGCCCCAGGGGCCTGGTCAGGCCTCACTTTTAAAATTTTAATCAATTTATTTCACTGCATTGGATCTTAGTTGCAGCGCGTGGGATCTAGTTCCCTGACTAGGGATTGAACCCAGGCTTCCTGCATTGGGAGCGCAGAGTCTTAGCTACTGGACTATCAGGGAAGTCCCCGCACTCACCTTCTTGAGTGGCACGGTCTGGACCCATTCTGCCCTCCTCACATCGAACACGTCGATGGCATTCTCGCTGAACACTGTCAGGTAGGGGGCTGCATAACCTGCATAACCAGGGTGGGATACTCTGCGTGCGGCCCCAGGCAAGTCAGGCACCTCTCTGGGCTGTATCCTAGGGCTCACCCTGGGCACTGTCACAGCGCTGTAACTTCTGGGTTGCCCCACCCACGCTCCACAGCAAGTCAGACAGAACCAACAGGGAGCACTCACTCTAAGCCATGTCAGGCCCTCTGTAACCATGTGGCGTATTTTTCCTCCTTTAGTTCTCAAACAACTCTAGGCAGGTAATGTTATCGTCCCTAACTTACAGATGACGGAAACCCCAGAGCTAAGTCTCTCTTTGTGGTGAGTGAGAGCTGGGAACTGGCCCCGGGCAGTCTGGATCCAAAGCCTACACAACAGTGTCTGTGCTACACCCAACCCACAGGCCCCACCCCAGAAGGGCGACTGTGAAAGGAGCATTGTCCCTCTCTTCCAGCCTGTAGCCCAACACATCAGCTACCTGTAGACGTTTGAGTCTCCCCTGCTGCCCTGTTCACTCATTCATTCCTCCAAACATGATAGCTCCTGGGGGATGCTTGCCTGGGCTGCGTGCTGGATGTGATGAAGCACTGCAGGCCCCCCATGTACCAAACCAGTCATTGTGATAAGAAGGTGCTGGGAGTCAGGGCAGAGATCTGAATGGAGGTGGGGGAGCAAAAAGGAGCAAAGGACCAATGTGGGGGCGGGGGGAGGAGTGTAAAAGCGGTAATGAAACTGACAGCAATCACCGGGGTCATTTATGGAGGGCCCACTAGCTCTAGACCCTGGGGCTGGACTTGCAAACTGAAGAGGTGGCCTGTTACAAAAAGGACAGTAGTTCAGGCAGGGGAAGAGCTTGAATGAAAGCAAGGTCCCGTGCAAGAGGAAGATGAAGGAAGGAAGATCCCGTACAAGCCACCAAGGGTGTGTCAGGCAGGAGGGCACATACTGGTCTCCAAATCCAAGCTCAGGAATTTGGGCAGGACCCTATCTTCCTCCGATACCAGGCCCCACCCAGCCTGCCCCTCCACAGGCCTCACCCCAGCCCGTGGGTGCTGCTGGCCACAGCAGCTCTTGCATGCGAGACTTGCGGCCGGCGCTGTCCACGTAGACCCCGGCGGTGGTGAAGAGCAGCAGGAACTCACTGAGGCTGAGCTCCACGGCGCCCAGGGCCTCGCCCAGGCCCCCGCGGGATGGGGGCAGCTCCTCAGGCACAAGACCGGCCCCCAGCGCTAAGGGCGCTGCCTCGTTGAGCAGCGGGTAGAGGGCGAAGGTGCCAGCCGCGCCCACGCACAGCCGATCGCCCAGCAGCCCCAGGCTCTGCACAGGGGCTGGTGCCTGCAGCTCACGGATGCGGCGCTGCCAGGGCCCCGGGCCTGGGCCCAGCTGGTAGCAGAGCACCTGGCGCTTGACCGCAACGCAGAGCACGGGGGTGCGGGCCTGCAGGATGCGCCCGGCCGCCAGGGCCTGGCAGCCTCGAGACTCGGGGATCTTGGCGCCAGCCGCCTCCACGTTCTCCAGCTCTGCCAGGGCAAAGAGGCGCACGCTGGGGCCTCGGCCACACAGTGCGACCAGAAGGCCCGCAGCGGGGCTCACGGCCAGCCGCTGCACCCGCCGGCACTCGCCCACCTGGAAGATGTCTGCGGGGTTGGCAAGGGAGAGTGTCACCAGCAGGTGGGTGAGGGGCACCCGGGGCGCAGCCTCCTCTGTCCCTGAGGGCTGACCCCGCCCACGCCCACCCTGGCCCGCCCGGCGGGTACCGTTACTGTGCAGATGGATCACAAACAGCCCTTCCTCGGTGCCCAGAGCAAGGCGTTCCTGGTCTGGTGGAGGGAGGGAGAGGGTCAGGGGTCAGAAGGCCCATCCAAAGAGGTAGGAGATTGGGCAGTCTGCCTGCCCCTGCCGAGGACTTGGAGAGGACAATCCCACTGACAGTCCCACCGTCCCTGGACCCTTCTGTCCTCGAATCCAGGCTGGCGCTAATGGGGAAGTGCCCCGGGGCCAGGAGTCAGGATGAGAGGCCTCTCCCACCCTGAGCTGTGGGATCTGGGGGTAAGTCACGTCATCTCTCGCAGCCTTGGTAAAATGGGGCTGATAATGGTACCTTTCTCACAGAGCTGCTATGAGGCTGCAAAGAGATGAAGCATCGCAGGGTGAGCATTAAGCTCACAGCCACCTCTGCTCAATAAATGCCCTTGTCCCCTGGCTCCAGGCTGACACAGGGGACTTGGAGGACGCAGGGCCTGTCTCCCGTGGCTCCGTCCTGTGTGACGGCAGGGAGAAGCCCCAGCCCCAGCTGCCGGGGGCAGCCAGGGAGCCTCTTCTGTTCCCCAGTGGTCTGCTGCAGAGGCCCCACTGTGCACGAGGCTCCGGGTGAACGCAGAAGCCCCACAGCGGACAGTGTGAGGCTGCCCTGTCACCTGGCGGCTGCTGAGAGCCTGGAGGGGAACCTCCTTTATCTCTTACTAAAGCCTTGGCTCTTTACACTCACTTGAGATTCTTAAGCAGAAAGGGAGGCACAAAAAGTGGCAGAAGCTAGGCGCCCCACCCCAGCCCAGGTCCCTCACAGCCATGCCCAGAGGAGTGGCGAGGAGGACACGTGTGCAAGAGGGTCCACAGCCCAGGGCTGCAGGGACTGGGCAGTGACCGTGGCCCGAGTGACCACGGCAGGCCGGCGCCCCCTCCGCGTGAGGCTCACCAACGACGGCGGCGCAGAGTGCGTGGGGCAGCAGCGGCAGCCCGTTGTCGTAGGCCTCCTTCAGGGTGTACACAGGCCGGGGCCGGGGCCGCGCGTCCAGCAGCAGCCGCTGCAGTTCGCCCAGCACCTGCAGCCAGCGCTCCCGCTCGCCCTCGCTGTCCGCCAGCAGCAGCACGGTGCACGTGGCGGGCGGCACGGTCAGCTGGGAGGCCGTCACCTACGGGTGGGTTGGGGGGGAACCCAGGCTGGAGGGCAGAGCGCCGGCAGCCAGCTCTCCTTCCTCCCGTCCCTCTGTCCATCGCTGATGCCCTGTAGCACCAGCTGGGCCTGCCCAGCGCAGTGTCAGGCGCTGTCTGGCAGCAGGTGATAAGCCAGGCGGGGTGGTCACACAAGCACGGGGACAACTCCAGAGCCCTGGGACCAGGGCCACCGAGAGGGCAGGACAGGGCCTCGCGGGAACACAGGGTGGGGCCCGCTCACCCAGGCTAAGCGTGAGAGACGAACTCCCAGGGGAAGAGACGTTTCTGCTGGAGCCTGGGGGACGAGTGGAGTAACCAGGAGTGTTCAGAGTCAGGGAGGGGCAGGGAGCCGGCAGGGTCCGAAATGTGGGGCTGCAAGGCTACGGTTAGGAGCACCCTGAGGGCGATGGGGAGCCACCAAAGGGCCCTAAACAAGGCTGGGCACAGTCAGCTTCATGTGTGGAAAATTCTGCACTGCAGGGCAAAGTGTAGCCACACAGACAGGAATGGAGGCATGGGGTGCAGGATGAAGGGGGCAGCCGTGGCGATGGAGAAGAGCAGCTGGAGTGGGCCCAGCACAGAGGCAGACAGAGGTCTGGCCCATCCCATCCCTGAACTCACCCTAAAGATGCGAGGCAGGTCCTTGGATTGGGCGTGGATAACATCAGGGGCCAGGACAGGGGCGGCTGAGAACTGGGGGTCCCTGGGAGGTTCACAGAGCAGGTCAGAGGTCTGCCGGCCCCAGCCGCCCCCTCGACCCCCTGGCCCCTGCCCCCAGCTACAGCCTGGCACCCACCTCAGATCCAGAGCCTGCAGGAGGGCCCCGCTGGCTGGGCTGAGCTTCGGGTCTGGGGCATCGAAGAGCAGCAGGCGCGAGTCGCTGAGGGCGGCGAACACTCGCTGCCAGCCCCGCCGGACACCCGAGGGCCGTGGCACCTGGGGGAAGGCAGGCAGGCACGAAGGTCCCACCAGGCCCCGGCCCCCTGCCTGTCCGCCCGCCCCTCCCCCAGCGCCGGCTCACCGACAGGAAGCCCTCGTAGGCGGTGCCCGTGCCCGTTTCGGGGTGCACTCCCAGGGCTGTGTGGAGGAGGTCAGGGGGCACAGGGCAGGGGGGGGCCTGTGGGGCACAAGTCGGGTGACAGAAGTAGCCGCAGACTGTGGGGAAAGCAGGAGGCGGCGTGAGGCGGGCGGGGGACCGCCGGGGAGCGGGGACCCCGGGCAGCCCCAGCCCAGCGCCCCTCAGGCTGTCACGGTCCCGAGCCGTCGCCAGTTCCCCATGAAGGGAGAAAAGAAAAAGAAAACTGAGCAGCAGTGGGAAATGTTGATGAGACGGGGGGGGGGCGCCTGGTGCAGCAGGATGGGGGCCGCTCCCCCTTCCCCACACCCGGGGGCTGTGGCTGGCACAGGGGAGGCCGGTGAGCAGGGGGCGCTGAGGGTCTCACCGTCACAGCCTAGGCCCTGGCGGCCCAGGCCCAGCATCAGTGAGGTGCAGCGGAGACACTTGGTGGGGGATGGGAAGCTCCGGGGACGCAGCGTGTGTGAGCCGGGCTGGCGAGGGGGACAGGCCCATTACCCATTACTCCTGACCTTAACCCAAGGCCCCCAAGCCCCCCACTTGGACCCCCAGGCCACCCCGAGGTTCAGGCAAGACCACCGAATGAGCCAGGTGGCAGTGTGAACGCTGCGCTCCGAGGGGATCTGGTCGTGCTCAAAACTCAGTGCCACCATCACCATTCCCATCGTGGTCTGCCGGCACGGGGTGGGGGGTACGGGGAACCCCAAGCGGGAGCTCATAAACCTGGCAGAATGGCTTGGTGCCCCCGCCCCGCCCCGCTGGGCACTGACCTTTGCAGGGGGACTTTCTGCAGGGGGTGTGGTGGCAGCAGGCGTCCTGGGGAACACGGCCTGCAGGGGAGGGAGCAAAGAGGTGAGCTGAGCACAGGGGGAGGGTGGGGCCCAGCCCAGCCCAGCCCAGCCCGCCCAGCCCAGCCCCCCCCACCCCGCCTCGGGCCTCCAGTCTATGCTCACCCCCAGTCGCAGGCTGCGGCGGCCCTCCGGCCTCAGCTCCGGCACCTCTCCGGAGGTGCCCGCATCTTTGGCGGAATCCTTCTGGGGAACGGCACAGGGGCAGCATCAAGGCCGCGCCTGTGTCCTTCCCGGGGGGTCTTCCCTGGCCAGCCCCACACCCGTTCTTACCTCTGAGCTCCGGAAGGACAGGAAGGGAATCAGGGAGTTTGAAGGCTTGGTGTCTGCAAACAGAGAGCATGTGTCACGGGGACCAGGGAGCCCCCCGCCCTTAACACTTGTTCCTTAGAAAGCAGGGGCCAGGGTGGGGGCCTCAGTTTCCACCTCACTGCAGGCGGGGAAGGAGGGGGTGGTGGCCTAAAGTGGGGGCTCAATGAGCACTAGCTAACAGCAGATTAGGCAGCAGAGTCTGGAACAGAGTCTTGTCTCCTCAGCCCGGCTGATCCCCCTGGTGACCTGGAGAGGAGGTCTTGCTCCGGGACAGACAGGCTTGCGCACGGCTACTCACCCGCCGGCCCACGCGCCCGCAGCTCCTCCCGCAGCGCCGCCAGCTCCTGCTGCAAGGCCTGGTGCCGCTTCTCGGCCTCCTGCAGACGGCTGGGGAGAACCACATGGGTGCTCACCACAGGCCTGAGGGCTTGCCACAGGCCACCACCTGCGTCCTGGGCCCCTCGCCGCACCGGCCCCTGCCCTCACCTCTCAGCCCGCAGCTGGGCCTCCTGTGCCTGCGTCAGCCGCTCCTGCAGGCCTTGCTTGGCCCGGATCTCGGCCTCCAGCGCTGACTGCAGCTCCAGCCTGGCTGACGCCTCCATCTTCTGCAGCCTCCGTGCCTTCCACTGGTGGTCCTGGTGGCCAGGGGGCATCAACGTGCAATGCCCCCAGGGCCAGGTTGTCGTCCAGGCCCCCCACCTCCCACCACACCACCTGGCCAGGCTCAAAGCCCCACCTCTGCTGCATGCCCAGCGGGAGCTCAGGCAAGTCCCTGACTTTCCATGAGCTCAGTGTCCCTACCTGAGGAGTGCGGCTCCCGGCACCCCTCCCTCCGGGTGTCCCTGGGGCTCACCAGCGGCCGGGAAGGGAGAGTCTGGGTGCCCACGTTCCGCAAGGACTCCAGTTCCTCAGCCATCTTGGTGGCCAGTGCCTGCAGGTAGCCTCTTGACACCTTCTCATCATTCACCCTGATCGGGAAGGGGGCTCAGGGTCAGAGCCTATGCCCTCAGCGCTGCCCGGGCTCAGCCCCTGCCCCCAGGCCCCGGGCACCCACCAGGTGAGGATGTCAGCGATCTGGGCCTCCCAGTTGCTCTCCGTCTCCCGCCGCTCACCTTCCAGCCTCTGCTTGCTCTGCTGTTCCCGCTCCAGCTCTTCCATGAGCTGGGAGGGAAGGAGATTCAAGAGACACAGACGTGCCATGTGGGAGGCGGGCAGGGATCAGCCCCCGGGGGCCCCAGCAGCCCTGAGCCTGCCCATGTCCAGCCTGGCTCACCCACCCCATCTGGCCCACGTCCCTGACAGCTCTGCTCACCCGCCCAGCCGGCTCCCCACCTGTCCCGCCACTTTCAGGTCTCTCCGACCCTCTGTCTGCCCCACTCACCCGCTCCTGCTCTTGGCTCAGCCGCCGGTTCTCCTCCTGCAGCCGGCACAGCGCCTCCTCCTTGCCGCTCGGCCTGCAAGGGAGAAAGAGGACTGGGTGACCCCCTGGCTCAGGCCCCCACCCTGTCCCCTGCCCCGGCTGCCCAGCTCACCCCTGGTCACGGGCCTGCTCCAGTTGTGCACGCAGCGCGGCCACCTCCTGCTTCAGCTGTGTCTCCTGGGGCCCGCCACCCTCAGGCGATCCCGTGCCATTGGTCTCAGAGGTGGTGTGGACGGTCTAGAGGATGCAGAGAGGGGTCAGGGCAGGGGTCCAAGACGCCGTGACCTACCCTACCCCTGGAGCCTGGCCCTGATAGACCCTGAATGGGGTCAGGCTAAGAGAAATGCCACTGGGCAGAAGGTAAGGCCTCACCACCTTGACCTGGGTAGACGCCTTCTCCGGGCTTTGTTCCCGCTGTCTCTGGAGCTGAGTCACATCTCGCTTCAGGGCGGCCACCTGAGCTTGCAGCTGGGATGGGGTGCAGAGTCAGCCAGTGCTGACCTTGTCCACCCCAACTCTGTTTTTTTTGTGTGTGGCAGCTCCCCACGGCATGTGGGATCTTAATTCCCTGACCAGGGATTGAACCTGTGCCCCCTGCATTGGAAGCGTGGTCATAAGCACTAGACCACCAGGGAAGTCCCTGTCCACCCTAACTCTTGACCTTGTTCCAGATTCTCGGGCTTTGCTGGCTGCAGCAGGAGTGGAAGTGGTGGACCCTTGCCCACCCCACCTGCTCCCTTGCTTAGGCCTCAGCCAGCCTCAGTGGGCGTGCAAGGCATTTGGTGTTCCCAGCAGCTCAAACCTCGCTCCCCAAGCTTCCTCCCGCCACACCAGGTGTCATGAGGGCAGGGCACTATTGCTGTCCCCACCCACCCCATCACTCACCTGGCTCTGGGCATCGCGGGCTTCCTCCAGCTGGGAGTTCAGGGCTTGGGTCTGTCTGGCCATGGCTGCCTCTCTCTCCTGGGCCTCCTGCAGCTTCCGGAGCAGCTCCTCCTGCCGCCCCTTGGCCTCTCGAAGCTCCCGCGCCTGTGACTGCTGCCCCGCCTGAGCCTCAGCCAGCTCCTGGGGTCCAGGTGGGCGAGGGGAAGGCCAGCCAGAAGTCAGGGCATGGTCCTCCTTAGCACCCAGCCCTGGGCCACTCACCCATCTCACCACACCCCACCTGGAGGAGCAGATCTCTCTCCTGCCGCAGGTCACTGTCCTGGCCTGGGCTGCCAGTCGGACACCCGTCCGCCTTGCTGTCCCCCAGCGTCTCTGCCAGGAATTGTCACTGAGACCTGCACGTACAGCCTCAGCCAGGAGCTCTACCTGCAGTGTCTCATGGAACCCTTACCCCAGCTTGGTTAGGGGCAGGGGTTGGGGGGTGGGGGTGGGCGTGGATTTCCTTGGTCCATTTTCTATATGCAGAGTCAGAGAGTTTAAGATATTTCCTTAAGATCACACAGCACGTACAGACCCAGGGACACGACTGGAACCCAGTGGACTCAGGTGTGCTGGGAAACCAGCTCAGCCCCCAAGATGAGGGGAGGGGAAGAGACGAGGTGCTGG
This sequence comes from Cervus canadensis, assembly GCF_019320065.1. Classification (NCBI taxonomy): domain Eukaryota; kingdom Metazoa; phylum Chordata; class Mammalia; order Artiodactyla; family Cervidae; genus Cervus; species Cervus canadensis. Next base: position 40,529,870 of record NC_057414.1, read on the forward strand.
GGGCGGGGTACCTGACAGCCTGTCCTGCAGAGTCTGCACTTCCTTCCGCAGCTGCTCCAGCTCCCGATGGTCCGAGGGGGACTGCAGAGCCTCTGCAGTGTGGGGACACCCATAATGTTGAGGAGCTCGTCCTGCGGCAGCAGCCCCAGGGGCAGACCCACCCTGCCCTGGCCCTGATGGCACCCATACCTTGGAGCTTCCGGCTCAGCTCTAGCTTCTCCTGCTCCAGACAGCGGAGCTTCCGCTCCAGGGGAGCCAACTGCTCAGAGCTGCTCTCGGGGCCGGGACTGGGGAGAGCAGGGCAACACAAATTGGCAGAGAACCACCCCCCAGCCTCCTCCATCCTTCAGCATCCAGCATTCATTCATCTAAGAAACGCCCACTGCGCACCAGCTCTGTACCCAAGTCTGGGCTTTGGGCTGGGGAGAGAGACAGATGGGACCACACCTTGCCCTTAGGAGGCCCCAGGCAGGTACCACGGGTGGCGGCCAGGACAATGGTTCCAGAGTCCCCTGGGCGCTGGTTCCACAGACCCTTATTGTTTGTGTGACCTTGAACAATAACCTAATATATCAGGGTCTCAGTTTCCCCAGAGGAAAAGGGAGGTGATGCTAGGGGCTCTCGCAAGGGCTGTCAAGAGGACTCAGTGATATGGGCCCAGGACATAGGGAGCACTTCATGAATAAAGGTCAGAGGCATCTGCTTATACTTCACAGTTCCCACTCCCTCAGGGCCTCGCTACAGTCTCAGGCCAGCCCTACAAGCAGAACTGGGCTGGGAGCATCTACCCATTTTACAGAGGTACAAAGTGAGGCTCGGGGAGCAGTACTAGATCTCTGGCTCTGAGTCCACTAAACACCCAGCCTGTCATGAAGGGTCCCATGAGGAATAAATACTGGGGCAGAACCCATAGGGTAGGGGTCATAGCCTCACCAGGAACTTGAGAACATGAAGGGTTGTCCTACTGGGGGCTCAGAGCAAACTTCCCAAGCATCTGTCTCATGTGGATACAGGTGAGTCATTCAGTCACTTTCCCGGGGTCCTAATGAGCTGTGCTCCCAGTGTTCTCCAGGCCAGGCAGCCCTCAGCTTCCCACCAGGTGTGTGAGGACTACTCACCTGCCTGAGGTGTAAGTGAAGCCCACGAATGGCAGGTGGTGGCCTAAGAAAGTCCCGTGGGAGGGTGGCGGCAGGGTTCCCTGCAGAAAGTGGGGAAGGAGAGTCAGAGTAAGAATACAGCTCCAGGTGGAGACTTGAGACCCAGGAGCCCTCAAAAGACTACAACTCCCACAAGTCTTTGAGGTTCTGGCCACACAGGTGCTGCTGGGAGTCTTCTTATAGGATGTCTGGTTGACAGGATGACACTTGTGGTCAATGATCCTTCCCTTGGCACAACCCACTTCAGTGCAGATGAACCAGCCCAGGTGAACCGTAACTCCCATGGGCCTCCATCCCCAGCCCAGCAATTGCTTTGGGGAACTTTGCGGGGCAGGGGAGGGTCCCGCAGACACTGAGACTCCAGGCAGTTGTCCTGCTGCTGTGGGTCCCTCCACTCACTGGATGGTTGAGGGTGTCATCGTCCACATCAAAGTTGGAGGTGTCCATGGGTCCGCGCAGCTCGGGGATGTAGGGGGCAGTGGTGGTTGCCAGCCTCTCCCAGTCCACGCCTTCAAAGAAGGGATGGTTCCGGAAGTCGTCCAGCCCTCCGCGGCCCAGACGGTCCTCCTGGCGGCACAGCAGCTGGCGGATCAGGTCTCGGGCACTGGCCGGCACATCGGGCACATCTGGGGGGAACTGCAGGTGGTCCTGGGGTCCCAGGGGATGGGTGCAGGTGAGTGTCCAGAATGCTACCCCCACCCAGGGCATCTCCAACCTCACAGCCTCAGGAGTCCCGCGGCCCTCCCAGAATCCCAGGGCCTGGCAGCCAGACCTCATGGTTCATGATCTTGCCGTAGGTTTCCACCAGAGATTCAGCATAGAAGGGCGTCTCCCCGAAGAGCAGCTCGTAGGCACAGACCCCCAGGGACCACCAGTCGCACTGTGGGCCGTAGTGGCCCTTGCCCTCCTCCATGGCCTGCAGGATCTCAGGGGAGATGTAGTCCGGTGTCCCCACTGCCACCGATGAGTCCACCTGTGGGTGGTGATATTGATGGCGCCACAAAGACAGCCTCGCATCTGGGCCCAGCTCCCCCACTCCCTAGGGCTGGGCTGGCCCAGTGCCCCCACCTAGGTCCTGGGCTTAGCCCTTCCTTCCCCTGGGAGTCTCATGCCGCCCGCACCAGGCCTGGTGGCTCCCATTCCCCTCAGAGCTCTCCCAGCCAGGTGTCCTCTGTCCCACATGGGGCGGGGCTCTTACCATGCCACTGTTGTTGAGACGTAGGCAGGAGCCAAAGTCGGCCAAGCGGATGTGCCCGTTCATGTCCAGCAGGATATTGTCTGGCTTGACATCCCTGGGGGAGGGCAGGGAGAGTAAGCTGTGAGTGTGGATATGCATTTAGGCACGTTCCTGGGTGTGTGAGTGCGTGCATGTGCACACACCAGCGTGTGTATGCACACACTTTGTGTTCCTGCATGTGCCAGCGTGTGAAGGGGGGAAGGATGGTGGTCGGGCCTCCTGGCTCCCAGGAAGGAAGACGGTGGTTAAGTTGGGGAGAGGACCCTTGGAGGCAGCTGAGTGTGCCGTGGGGGACACAGGAGCTAGACTCCCCCAGTGTCCGAGTGGCTGAGTCACCGCAAGTTGGGTGCTTACCTATGCTAAGCCCTGACTTCCTCATCTATAAAATGGGATGAGGGTAGCTCCCATGACACAAAGTTTGGGGTGGGAAGAGTCACAGGTTCTCTGCATACGAAGCACCCAGCACAGGATTTGGCATATATGTGCTCAGCTTTCCCCAGAGGTGTCAACAGGGGCTGGCAAAAACAGCAGGGGCTTTGGGGACCCCACCTGTGGACGTAGCCCAACTGATGCAGTGAGTGGATGGCCAGCACCATCTCAGCCAGGTAGAACTGCGCCAGCTCGGGCGGGAGGCGGTCTTCAAAGCGGCTCAGCAGAGTAAGGAGGTCCCCTCCAGCGTAGTAATCCATCACCAGGTACTAGACAGTGGTGGGTGGGGGGCAAGAATCAGATGGGGGGCACCTGTCTCCCACACACCTCACAGGGGTCCCGCAGGGCTCTGGAAAGGCAGGGCCATGTCTCTCAGCAGCTCTGGGGCGGCCAGCTCCCAGCCAAGGCTCAGGCGAGAGGCTCCAGGCCTGCGCTGGTGGGGAGTGGAAACTTCTCAGACCCAGGAGGAGGGGTCTCTCTCTCCTTGAATCAAGGCTTCTGGCCCCCAAAGGTCTTCTCCTTTGTCCCCAGGGATGGCATCACTGACTCAAAGGACATGAGTCTGAGCAAACCCCGGGAGCTAGTGAAGGACAGGGAAGCCTGGCGTGCTGCAGTCCACAGGGTCGCAAAGAGTCGTACACGACTGAGTGAGTGAACAACCACCACCCCCCTCTCCAGCTTTCTGAGCATCCTCACCAGATACTCCTCATCTTGGAAAGCATAATGCAGAGCGGTCACCCAGCGGCTGTCCCCCTTCACCAGAACATCCCGCTCCTCCCGGAAACAGGCCGTCTGTAACAGTTTGGGGGAATATGGGGTGGGTGGGGTTGGAATCAGAGCCCACGAACCCCACCTTGCCAGTTCAGGGGATGGAGGAAGACTCAGTAAGGCTAGGAACGGGGATCAAGGTCACCTGTGTTAGCCTGAGCCTCGGTGTTATCATAAGAAAAATAGAACAACCCTGCTTTTACTAAGAAAGGCTTCTTGTGCGGAAGGGATGGGAGGAACCCGCGCTGCTGGGGGTGGATCCTCTGCCTGTTTGGCAGCCATGCCTGGCCGCTTCCCCTGCAGGTCTCAGAGGCCTGTAGACTCCCCTCTGCAGGGACCCCAAGTCCCCCCGGAACCCAGCACTGACCTCAGCCCGCTTCAGCATCTCCCATTTGTGCAGCATTTTCATGGCAAAAATCTGCCCACTGTCCCTCTGCCTCACCACAGCAACCTGAGGCCACAGAGAGCACTGGGGTCACGCCGGTCTGGGGGCAAACACCTTTTTCCTCCCCCCACCGACTCCAGGGACATCTGCTCACCTCCCCGAAGGCCCCTCGGCCGATCACCTTCAAGATCTCAAAGTCATCTCTCTGCAGCCGCAGCTCTTTCACCTTTGCTACGAAGGGACCGACTGAGGGCACAGAGTGGGGCTCAGAGAGCCTGTGCGGAGGCCCGGCTCCCTCTCGCCTGCCCTCCCACGAGGCCAGGGCAGGGACGACCTCCCCAGCGATGGCCTCTGGCCAAGGGGTTGACAGGAGCTGCAGCCCATTCAGCCACGATCAGGAAGCACGGAAGATTGCGTGCTGGCTCTGCTGACCACCTGGCCCCTGGATCTCCCTGAATCCATGGTTCCCAGGTGGCATCTGTCCCAGGGGCTGATGGGATTTGTAGTCCTCCCCTGTCTGGGGGCTGACCCTGGAGGGCCAGGTCACCCTGGAATGATGGGGATACCATTCCCACCCCCAGCCTGCAGTCCTTGGCCCCTGAGCAGGACCAGGCCAGAGCCTGTCTTGGGAAACTGGACTGGCAACATTCCTTGTCCCCAGAGAGGCTTCTATGCCACCAAGGAGCTGTGGGTCCCTCGTAGGCACAGAGGTACCTGGGTGGAGTGAGGCCTGGGGCTGCCCTGGAGGGCAGGTAGGGCACGGTTCTGCGGGGCTCTGGGAGGGCAGGCTCTGTGCTCCCCGAGTGGGGCCTCCTTGGTCCGGAGGCACAGAGAGGGTTCGCACAAGACTCAATAACAGGGCCAAGACACCTTTTCTGGCACCCGATGCTGGCACCTGAGGGCGTGAGCACTCGGGATCTCCTCCAGGCCTGAGAAGCCCTATGACTCTGAGCCCTGCCTCCCTCTCTGGACGCGGCCTGTACCTGGCCAAGCACCTCCTTCTTACCGCCCCAGACACTCCCCGAAAGGACATCTCCAGCCACTCCCTGGCCCTTCCCAGGCCTGGAGGAGCCCCATGCCTGGGGGAGGAAATTGGGGCCTGGAGACTTAGGGAGGTGAGGGGGAGCAGCTGGGGTCAAGCGCGCTACAGTCTGGGCTCCCTGCCTCAGTTTCCCCCTGCCAGCAGGTACACTCCCTGCCAGCTGGGCAGGTCTGTGGGTGGGACAGAGAGCTGCTCCACAGGTTTATCAAGCAGAACCCCCGCAGCAGGGGTGGTGTGGAAACCTCATTACCGAAATAAATTGTCTCTTTCCTAGGTCTGTGTGTATAGCTGGGGAGGAGCAGCTGCAGGCCTCCAAGGGGGAACCCGAGGTGGGGGCAGCTACCCCATTGACCAGACGGGAGTTGAAGCCTGGGGCCCAGAGCCAGGAGGACCCAGGCCCCCAGGACAGGCTGCCCAGTCCCCTCGCCATGCTGCAGGGATGGGGGCTCTGGGCAGGAGCAGGAACAAGTTGAGGCAGGAGCAGAGTGAGTCACCGCCCTGCGAGTTACCTCAGGAGATGTCAACAGACAGGCCCCCATGCGGGGTCCACGGCGGAGGTGCCAGAGGCAGGCAGGGAGGAGCACGTGGGCATCATGGGGGTGATGACAACACAGTCAGACACACACACACAAGATGCGGGAGTCCCGGGGAGAGAGGCGGGCAGCAGAGCCGAGGGCCCTCTGACCGCCCTCAGCCTAGAGGAAGGCCTGGGGCATGTCTCACAGGCCCCCAGCTGCGCCAGGCCGGGCTTCGCGCCTGCCCAGAGCTCAGGCATACCAGGAATGCTAGTCGCCCACTGGGCAAACACTCACCTCACCCCACCCTCCAAGCCAGGCCCCCGTGGCCTTCCCCCGTGGCCCAGCCAGGTGTAACTAGAGAGCCCTGGGGGCCGGCACTGGCTTCAGGGTCATCCGGGGCCAGCCACTCTTGGTGACTCAGGTGAGTCAACCCCAGGAAGGGTGCAGACCCACCTCCAGCCTGGCCCCCTTCCCCAGCCCTGGGGCACAGCCCTCAGGAGGCCTGGTCAGCCACTTGCCCACAAAGGGTCTGAGGCCAGTGACTGTGCCCGGTCTTGGGTGGTCCTGTGTGTGGGTAAGTGGAAGTGTGTGTGTGTGTGTGTGTGTGTGTGTGTGTGTGTGGTGGGAGTGGGGGATGCTACGGAGCTGTGAGTGGACATAGACAAGTGTGTATCAGAGCCAGTGTGGGTGGGGTGGTCGGCAGGGCTCCCTGGGTCCCTCCAGGAGCTGACCGTGAGTGTTTCAGTGTGTCCGTGGAAGGTGGGAGCCAGAGAAGACGTACTTGTCAGTGGGTCCCATGCACAAGGGTCTCCATGTGAGAATGTGTCCTCACGGGTCCCGAGGTGACTGTATGAGCGTGTGCTGTGTACATGTGTCTGGAGAAACCTGGCACCAAGTTTCTGTGTGTGTGATGTGTGTGGGGCCCACGTGCCAGGTTCTGGGAGTGGGACTAAGTGTGTGGGTGAATCTGAATGACGGTGAAGAACGCAGGTGAAGGAGAGGGCCGGGGGATGGGGGTTCGGTGGCACTTATCAGGGCCAATGCAGCTCCCGTGGGATGGGGTGGGGGAACCTGAGGGAGTGCGGCTCCTCACAGGAGGGCCTGCGAGCGGGGAGCACGGAGGCAGAGGCTCCCTGCGCGGTGTCCCTCTGTCCACCCACCCCCCGCGCCCGCCACGGTCCGGCCCGGGCCACTCACCCCAGCTCAGGAACTGCGCCACATTGCGCTCCCGCCGCAGGGGGGCGCTGCTGAGCTCGTGGTGCAGCCCCAGCAGCAGATCCAGGAGGCCGTCGAGCCCCGGGCCGCCGCCGGCCTCGCCCCGCGCCAGCCGCTCCAGCGCGCGCAGCCGCCGCTCCATGGCTGCGGCCGGAGCCCCGAGCCCGGGCTAGAGTCGGGCCGCTCGCATGCCCGCCCGTCGGTCCGTCCGTCGATCAGTGCGCGGGTCGGTCCGCGAGTCCTCCTCCCCCCACCCTCCCGCCCTCCCCGCTGTCACCGTCCTCCGCTGCCGCCCGCGCGCCCTCACCTGGACGCCGCTCCCCACCCTCCGCCCCGCCCCCCGACGGACGGGCAGGTGTGCCCCGGCCAATGGGAGACGGGACTGGAGGTGAAGGTGGGAGGGCGGAGGCGCGCGGGGGCGGGGCCAGCTCCCGGCCAGGAAGTGGGGGGGCGGGCCCCGAAGAGTAACTCCTGGGCGGGGCGGAGCCAGGAGAGGGGTAGGGGCGGGGGTGGGGTCCCATCGCACCCCGGACGGGAACCGGGTCCTCTCGCGGCCCCAGCCCCAGCCCCACCGGGGCCCTCGCCGGCGCCTGTCCTAGGTGGGGGATGCCCAGGGCACTGCAGCTCCCCTCGCCCCCTGGGGCAGGGGCAGCCTCTCCGGAGAGCCTGCCCTCTCAGCGTGGGGAGAGGGGCTGGGGACGCCTGCGGCCCCGAAGCCGGATGGGAGTTGTAGTCCGCTCCCTCCCTGGGATGCCGGCCTCTTGGCACACCCCCCGCCCCTCAGCCCCCTGGCTAGTTTCTGATTTCAAAATTTTGTTTGCATCGTTACGGCCGACCTGGGAGACGGGTAGGTGAGGCAAGGATGCTTCCACCCATGTGGCAGATGACGCACAGGGTTGGGAAGGACGAAGGTGAATTGAGGGACCAAGGGGTGAGGAAGCTCCGAAGCTAGATCCTGGAGGGGGCTGGCCTGGTAATGTCACCATAGGCTTTTTAAGCTTGGGCGGCCCGCCTGGAACGTAAGGACGAGGGCCAAGGAGAGGTCGAGGCTGGGCCGGAGGAGGTGGGAGAGGGGAGGGTCGGACTATCCAGGGATATTTCTGACTTCTGCCCAGCTGTCTCCAGCTGGGCTGGGCTAGACGCCATGGGGACATGGGGCTGTCCAAGAGGAGGGATCAAGGGTGGGGCATTTTAGTGGCTTCAGACAACAAATTCTTCCTTTAAAAGATCTCTTTGGAGATTTGCCTGCCTCCTTGGTTTGTCCGTGTTGAGCAGGGAGCCGCTCTGTGAAGGTCTGTGGAGCTGGACTGAACATCCCTGGTAGCACACAGGGGGCTTCCTTCGCAGTCTCCCATTTGCTCTGCTCAGAGACCTGCCCTGAGGCAGGGCCAAGGTCTCCAAGGTCTGTGCAATGGTCTGTCTCTCCCAAGTCAGTCAGGTGGGGGAAGGGAAGCCAGGATTCAAACCCAAATCTGGGGATGCTGTCATTGCCTCTGTGTCTCCTGGGAGGGGGCAGGGGACAAGGATCGGAGGCCTTGTTGAGCACTCCTGGCTCTCACCTGAGGCAGGCTAGGCTTCCTTAAAGGCCAGGGCCGAGGAAGGGCTCCCGGGAAGGGTTCTCACCCTCTGTAGCCACAGGGGGGAGCCAGAGACTAGAGGAGGGCCCGGTGCTCAGGACAGGACCAAGTTCCATTTCCTGAGGAGTAAGACCTGATGCTGGTCTTGAAGATTGAAGGCGGGAGGAGAAGGGGACGATGGCATCATCAACTCGATGGACATGAATTTGAGTATGCTCCTGGAGTTGGTGATGGACAGGGAAGCCTGGCGTGCTGCAGTCCATGGGGTCGCAGAGAGTCGGACACAACTGAGCGACTGAACTGAAGACACAGGGCGAGGGTCCTGGTGGAAGATGGGCTGTTCCTCCTCTGCCCCATTGGGACACCTTGATCCCTGCACCCCCACTATGGCCCCAGGGGTCAGCACTCTAGGGCCAGCGTGAGGTGAGGCCTCTGGGTCTAGCTCACTCCCTCTGTGACCTTTAGCCTCTCTGAAAGCCAAATTCTCAAACAAGTCCATCCCCCAGCATGTCAGACTCCATCCCCACAGTACAGCAGAGGGAAAAACTGAGCCCCTGACACCAAAAACTGAGTTCTGCTGGGGTCTTCCCGGGGGCAGAGCAGGGACTGGCACTGGGGACTCCCCACCCATCAGGTATGTGATTCTATTTGGTCCTGTATTCGCTTTTTTGTCACATTCTTGTTTCAAGCTTCAGTTTCCTTGTCCATGAAAGGGGGTTGGGTCTGACCCTGCCCATTCCTTTGCAGCTGTAAGGCCAGAATGCCCCTCAGGACTCATTCTGTGTCTGAACCCCTCTTCTGGCCTCAACAAGCAGCGTCCTCCCTTGCTGTCAGAAACAGCTTTGGCACGTGGGCCCACTTTGCCCAGCAGATCTGTTCTCTGACCCTGTGTGTAGCAAGGACCCTGGACCAGCAGGTGGGTACTCCACGGAGGAGGGAGTCTGAACAGGAGACCTCTGCCATCTCCGACACTCTGGTCACTGCCTCCTGCAGGGCCACCTGTTCCCCGAATAACTTCTCTCCCCTCTGAGTGCCCTTGGCATGGGGTTGCTGGCACTAGCTCTCACTCAGCCCTGGGGGCAGCAGACCTTGCGTTCCTATGGTGCTTCTTAGCATTTCAAAGTGAATGTAGATCTGTTATCTTCACTAGGGTCCTGCAAGAAGGAGGGAGTTAGCAATGCCCTTCCTCATTAACAGATTGCTACCTTGAGGCTGGGGAGGTGGGTGGCGGCTGGCGCTCCTTACCCGGGTTCCAGGCCTAGGCCAGTGCCTGGCAGCAGAAGGGCAGTGTGTGGCACCCAGACTCTGGGGAGGGACAAGGAAAGGCCAGCCTGCACTGGACTTGATGCGGGTAGGCTTCTGAGAAGGGTCTTAGATGGTTAGAAACTGTCAATTTAATGACCCAGGCCTGGCAGAAGGGACGGTTCAGATAAGGGAGGGACCCAAAGAGGACGAAGGCAAATAAGTGGCAGGGAACCCCGGTTTTCTGACCCCCACAGAGGATAGCCCTCTGGGTCTGGGAGGGGCCCAGACACAAGGCAGGCTCCCGGCTCACAGCCGCACCCACTTCTTAGGCCTCCCGACCCTGATCTGTGGCACCCTTTTCCCCAAGGCCAAGGTCCAGCTTGGTGACTGGGATGAGCCTCTCCCAGCCCTGCCCCCAGAAGCGCCTCTCAGCAGGTGCCCCGCAGGTAACTAGAATGGCAAGCTAACCCTGCCCTTGGCCGCGCCGGAAGTGCAGCGCCCCCTTCTGGCCCAGGAGCCGGAGAACAAGGAGGGGCAGCCTTGGGATCCTATAGCCCTGCCTAGTGTTGAGTGATTTCCATCTCTCTGAGTCTCCGTCTCTGTGCGCTACTGAGAACGGCTCCAGCTCAGGCATGGGCGGTCCGTGGTACTGGGAGCGCCCTCCAGTGGCGGCTGGAGCTTGTCTCTCTAGGACGAACACGTGGTTGGAGCGTTGGGAGCACATGTAAAGTTTCACAATGGCTCAGAACTCTGGGTTTTACTTAAATGTGTGTATTTCTGGTGGTCCAGTGGTTAGGACTCTGGGCTTTCACTACCGATGGCACGAGTTCAATCCCTGGTCGTGGAACTAAAATCCCACAAGCCTCCACACACACCCGCCGCACCCCCCCCCCCCCCCCCCACCAAATAGTGTGTTTGCTAGGGTGGCTTGGAGGGAGGGGCTGGTGCAGATGGTGGGGTTGAGGGTCCCCATTCCCCAAGCAAGTCCTTGGCAGCCTCACAGGCCCATTCTCCCACCCACCCCAGCACAACAGGGGTGTATCCTTTGAAACGTCCACGCTCCAAATGGGTGGACATATGGTGATTTCATCATCCTGGCTTTTCTTCCAAAAACCCTCTCTGTGCTGCTCCTGCAAGCCAGAGGGGCTCCCACACCCCACAGCCACAGCGGCTGCAGCCCCACGTGGTTTTCTAATTATCAATCCTTCTGGGCGCACAGGAAGCCAGGCCCAAGCCCCCTCGGCCACCACCCCTCTGGCCCTTGGACGCCACCAAGTCTGGGAGCTGCTTCAGGGAAGGGTGGGTCCTGCCTGCTTTGTTCTGGGAATTGGGTGGGGTGTTGGGCTCCTTGCACCCTCACTCCCACCCTCATCAGCCTCCCCGAGGTGCTCATGAAAGGCGGCCACTCGTTAGGTGTCCATGGGCCCTGCCTCTGGGAAGCAGGGGTCACTGTCTGCCTTCAGTGCCTGAAGAAACAGACCTGGGAGAGGAAAGGACAGATGAGCCCCAGCAAGTGGCAGAGCTGGGATTTGAACTCCTGCCCTAATGTGCTGGATGGATGGGTGGGTTGCCTAATCCTCTCACAGTCAGGTGGCCTTGGGCACATCCTCAGACCAGCCCCTTTGAGCTAACAGGATGGGATTCATGGTTAATCTTTTTATTAAAGAGCAGAAGAACTGTTTATTGCTCTCACATGGAACCTCCAGGTTTAAGACAGAGCTGCTGTGTGGGTCCCTGAGGCAGTGAGTGGACCCCCTTCCTCTCCAGGCGCCCTGGGATCTGAGGTACCATGTGGGCAGACTGCCCCAAATGTCTCTTGACTCCAGGAGTGCTAGGAGGCAGCTGGAACCCTGACCTGACCCCAGTCCAGCCTCTGAAGAGGTAGCCTTTCACCCAGGACCCTGGCCAGGTAGGGAGCTGAGGAGGCAAAGCCAAAGGGTGGAGGCTGGCCCTCCCCTGGAGGGTGGCCACACCTGTTGGCCCTCCTGAACCCCATCATGGCTGGGAGAGGACTCCCCCACTCCCCCACAACCTGTAAAACCCAAACCAAGGCATGAATTCTGGGGCTGCCCTCGGCCCCTGGTCGAACCTCAGAGCAGCATTCCCAGGCTGGGACATGCAGGGGTGGAAGCCCCCGGGTGGCCAGACAGCACTTCTCACACTCAAGGTACAAGGGAACCTGTCAGTCCTGTTTTTTAATAGCTTGGACGAGCATCTCCGCCTCTCAAGTGACTAGAAATCAAGGGGCTGCCCCAAGCTTTCAGGATCCCAGGACTGAGTGACATTTAGTCTTCAAGGTAGGTTTCTCAAGCCTGCATCTACTGCTGCAGGCTTTGGGGGATGCAGTGACCTGTCAGCTTTGCTTTTCCTCTTAAAGAATAATTTCTATTGGAACCTCGGTGGTGTGCGTGCTCTTGGAGCTGGGCAGACCCGCCACACTTGCTCTTCAAGTTCTCCCGAGTCTCAGGTTCTTGGCTGTCAAATGCAGAGAATGCTGACCTTCCAGGTCAGAAGGATCAGGGTCAACCCTCTGAGTGGTGCACTCAGCCTGGCCCTCAAAACCCACAGGCACCTGCTCACATCCTGCCTCTTGCCACAAACGTGCCTGGAGCGGATTCCACCCCAATTGCACCTCAAATCTGCACTTCCTCGGCATCGGCTCCAATTTGTCACCCTCCCTTCTGCGGGTACAAACAGTCCCCCATCTGTGACGTTGGCTGGCTCCACCCTTTGTAGTTTTGTTGCTGGTGTTATCTGCTTGGTCTGCCTTCAAAGTACTGCCTTTCCTGTCTCTAAACCACCCTGGGCCAGCACAGAGCCCAGTATTCTGTGTCTGCTTGCCCCGCCCGCCCCCCAGCTGCCCGTGGGCGCCCACCTGTCTGTCCACGGCTGGGGTGGAGCCCAGGTTGGAGGTGATGTGCTGAAGATCATGGCGGGGGGGGGGGGCACCTGCTCCCCCAACCCATGGGGGCGAGGGAAGCCTAGTCCCCAGGCATCAGAGGCTCTCCCAACCTTTTCACCCCATCTTTCCCCCAAATAAACCATTCCTGCTCAGCCCCCACCAAGCACAAGGAAAGGGGGTTGTTGGCCCCATTTGCAGACCTGACCCAGCTGGGCTTGCCAATCTGTCTCTGCTGGTATCTTGGCCCCCACCCCCTGGCTGTTCTGCCAGCTCCCCGACAGGCACTGTGGGGAGCAGGCCCTGGGAAGAGACATCTCAGAGCCAGAAGCCAGCTTCAGCACAATTTAACTTTTTTTAATGCAAGAAAAAAAGTCGTGTCATCAGTTGCTTTATCTCCCCACGGGCAAGCGTGGTTAAGCCTCTGAAACTTCCGATAGTGAATTCCCAACGAGGCAGCCACCTCCATCCTCCTGACACTGTGTGGGGTGGGGGCCGAGGCCTGCTACAGGTAAGGAGGCCAGTTCCTGGGGACGCGGACCCAGTGGAGGCCTAGAGAGCAGCCCTGGGAGGGTGGGCCAGGTCAGATGTCAGAGTGAAGGAGTCCCTGAGACCCCTGAGGGTGTGCCAGTGGGAAGCTGGCTGCCCTTGCCACAGGGGCTCTGTGATCACAGCCCTGGAGGTCAACCGCTGGCCCATGGGAATGTGCACTGGCCCCGGTGGGCTCAGGCTACTCAGCCTAGGGGTGCCTTTCTAAGGGCGTCCAAGTGGAGCGCTCCTTAGGAGGAAGGCAGGTGGGAGAGGGTAGGGGCTGGACCATCCCTGGTCTGTCTGGCCACCAGGCCCGGGCTGGAGCACCGAGCCACACTAGCCTCCTGAGGACCTGCCGCTCACCAAAGTGGGGCAGGGAGGTGTGCCAGAATGTTCCAGGGAAGTGAGAGGGTGAAGCAGGGGACACCGCCTCTGGGGTCTCTGGCAGGGTGTGCGCCACACGCACCCCACCTCCCATGGCTCCTGAGTGGAGTGTGGGGAAGGAGACACAACTCACAGCTTCTCAACAAGTGGCCGGAAGTTACCGGAAAATTCAGTCAAGTATGAAAGGGGTTACTTTATAGAAGAAAAACTAGCTTACGTATTTCTCTGAAAGACATTCTCTACCCCATCCACCCTGTGCCCCTGGACTCCCTGCAAAAAGGGCAGCTGGGCCTGGCTTCCGTGATGCCAAGTCAGAGGGACGCGCGAGCAAGGGCAGGGCCTGTGGACAGGGGACCTCGGGAAGGGAAGGAGGAAGGCACAGAACCAACTGAACCGCGGGCGGAGGCCGGGCTGGGCGGGGAAGGGAGCCACTGGCCTGACGGAGCGACTCAGCCTGAAACAAACAGGGACCCTGCGTCCCTGTCTACAGAGGCTGCAGCTGCAAAAGGGGCGAGCCAGGGCGACCCCCCTCCTCGGGAGGTGAGGACGGGAGGACAGAGGCCCTGTGTGCGTGGGGCTGCCAGGCGGAGGAGGCAAGAAAGAGCGCTGCCTCTAACGTTATATATTAAAAATATCCATAGTTCTTATGCACAAAATTCCATCCTTCACATATGAGTATCACCCCTGCCTCCCCAGGAGCAGCCTTAAGAGAAAGATGGTGGTTCTCCTTTGCGAGCTGAGCAAACAGCACTCAGTCTTTATGGTCTTGGGAACTGCGGGCCCTCCCCCCAGCCTCCGCCTGGCCGGGCACTGAGGTGCTGGAGTCCGGCGGCGGGGCGCTCACTCGTGCCTCCGCTTGGAGGGCGGGACCAGGTGCGGGGGCAGGTCGGCGGGCAGCTCGTGGCCCTCCAGCTTGACCTTGATGAGGTGGTTGGCCAGGGCGAACTCCTCATCATCCAGCAGCCCGTCCCGATCCACGTCGGCCAGCTTCCAGATCTTCCCCAGCACCGTGTTGGGGAGCTTGGACTTTACCATCTCCTTCTTGGCGTTGGCGCCCGTGATCTTGCCGTTGACCGGCGACAGTGTGTAGAAGATCTCGTCGTAAGTGGGCTTGTCCTTGCCCACCACCCACTCGACGTCGTCGATGCCCTCACCGGCCCCCTCGCCGTAGCCATGCCCGAAGGGCCCGTTCATGGTGCCATCGAAGGCACCGCCCTTCACGACCTGGGCGGGCATCAGGGACTCCTCCTGGCGCACCATCACCATTAGCCGGGCGATGTCGTTGGCCAGCATGTCGTCCACTGTGTCCAGCAGCTTGGGCTTCAGGGCCTGGAATTTGCTGAAGTCCTGGGTCTGCAGGAGCTCCTGTCGGGGCAGGGAAGGGCGGACAGGCCTGGGTCAGGCCCTCCCGGGCTCTGGCGCTGCAGGTGCAGCAAAGGGTCCCCAAGCAAAAAGAGCTGGCTCCATGGCCCCAACCACTTCAATCTTGGCTCCCCCATCTCTTAAATCGGAGGTAAAAACAGTCCCTTCCTAGCAGGACTGAGGCAAGAATCAATTGGGAGGAGGCTGGGGTGCCTGGCATGGCCCTGCCCTCTCCCTACCCCTCTGGATGAGTCACCACATTCCCCTGCAAGGTGTCACAGCCCGGGTCCACCTCTCCCCGGGTCAGCTTCCGATTGGGTGGGGTGCTGCTTCCACTTTGGGAGGCCCCACCCGGTGCAGCTGGGGTTCCCTCCAGAATCACTGCCCCAGTGCCCCGAGCCTTCCGCATTCCAATCTCCACCAGCCCACTCCCGGGGCACAAGGGGGTGGCCGTACCTGCATCTTGCGGAGGTTGGGGAAGTCGCCGGGGGAGATCTGATGCTCCCGCTCAATCTTCTGGTAGATCTCGCCCAGGTTGTTCACCAGCTCTTTCTTCTTGCTCTCCTTCCCAAAGACATTGGGCATCTCCTTCTTGAGGGAGCTGATGATGTAGGCGTGGACCTGACAAGACAGGGAAGGGGCAGAGTCAGGTGCTTCCCGGACACCTTCTCAGGGCGTGGCCTGATCAAGTTATGCATGATCATCAGGACAGCCTAGGGGATGACTAAGGATTAGAAAACTCCCACAAGGCTATTCCTAGATGTTTCAGGCTTTATCTAAACTCAGTACCTTAGTTAGGTATATCTAACATTAGTTCAGTCGCTCAGTCGTGTCTGACTCCTTGCGACCCCATGAATCGCAGCAGTCCAGGCCCCCCTGTCCATCACCAACTCCCAGAGTTTACTCAAACTCATGTCCATTGAGCCGGTGATGCCGTCCAGCCATCTCATCCTCTGTCGCCCCCTCCTCCTCTTGCCCCCAATCCCTCCCAGCATCAGGGTCTTTTCCAATGAGTCAACTCTTCGCATGAGGTGGCCAAAGGCCAAAGTATCGGAGTTTCAGCTTCAGCATCAGTCCTTCCAATGAACACCCAGGACTGATCTCCTTTAGGATGGACTGGTTCTATCTCCATGCAGTCCAAGGGACTCTCAAGAGTCTTCTCCAACACCACAGTTCAAAAGCGTTAATTCTTCGACGCTCAGCTTTCTTTATAGTCCAACTCTCTCACATCCATACATGACCACTGGAAAAACCATAGCCTTGACTAGATGGACCTTTGTTGGCAAAGTAATGTCTCTGCTTTTTAATATGCTATCTAGGTTGGTCATAACTTTCCTTCCAAGGAGTAAGCGTCTTTTAATTTCATGGCTGCAGTCACCATCTGCAGTGATTTTGCAGCCCAAAAATATAAAGTCTGACACTGCTTCCACTGTTTCCCCATCTATTTGCCATGAAGTGATGGGACCAGATGCCATGATCTTAGTTTTCTGAATGTTGACCTTTAAGCCAACTTTTTCACTCTCCTCTTTCACTTTCATCAAGAGGCTCTTTAGTTCTTCACTTTCTGCCATAAGGGTGGTGTCATCTGCATATCTGAGGTTATTGATATTTCTCCTGGCAATCTTGATTCCAGCTTGTGCTTCTTCCAGCCCAGCGTTTCTCATGATGTACTCTGCATATAAGTTAAATAAGCAGGGTGACAATGTACAGCCTTGACGTACTTCTTTTCCTGTTTGGAACCAGTCTGTTGGTCCATGTCCAGTTCTAACTGTTGCTTCCTGACCTGCATATAGGTTTCTCAAGAGGCAGGTCAGGTGGTCTGGTGTTCCCATCTCTTTCAGAATTTTCCACAGTTTACTGTGATCTACACAGTCAAAGGCTTTGGCATAGTCAATAAAGCAGAAATAGATGTTTTTCTGGAATTCTCTTGCTTTTTCAATGATCCAGTGGATGTTGGCAATTTGATCTCTGGTTCCTCTGCCTTTCCTAAAACCAGCTTGAACAAATGGAAGTTCATGGTTCACGTATTGCTAAAGCCTGGCTTGGAGAATTTTGAGCATTACTTTACTAGCGTGTGAGATGAGTGCAATTGTGCCGTAGTCTGAGCATTCTTTGGGATTGCCTTTCTTTGGGATTGGAATGAAAACTGACCTTTTCCAGTCCTGTGGCCACTGCTGAGTTTTCCAAATTTGCTGGCTTATTGAGTGCAGCACTTTCACAGCAGCATCCTTCAGGATTTGAAATAGCTCAACTGGAATTCCATCACCTCCACTAGCTTTGTTCATAGTAATGCTTCCTAAGGCCCACCTGACTTCACATTCCAGGATGTCTGGCTCCAGGTGAGTGATCACACCATCCTGATTACCTGGGTCGTGAAGATCTTTTTTGTACTATTCTTCTGTGTATTCTTGCCACCTCTTCTTAATATCTTCTGCTGCTGTTAGGTCCATACCATTTCTGTCCTTTATCGAACCCATTTTCTTGAAGAGACCTCTAGTCTTTCTCATTCTGTTGTTTTCCTCTATTTCTTTGCACTGATCGCTGAGGAAGGCTTTCTTATCTCTCCTTGCTGTTCTTTGGAACTCTGCATTCAAATGGGAATATCTCTCCTTTTCTCCTTTGCTTTTCGCTTCTCTTCTTTGCACAGCTAATTGTAAGGCCTCCTCAACCATTTTGCCTTTTTGCATTTCTTTTCCATGGGGATGGTCTTGATCCCTGTTCTCCTGTACAAGGTCACGAACCTCCGTCCATAGTTCATCAGGCACTCTGTCTATCAGATATAGTCCCTTAAATCTATTTTTCACTTCCACCGTATAGTCATAAGGGATTTGATTTAGGTCATACCTGGATGGTCTAGTGGATTTCCCTACTTTCTTCAATTTAAGTCTGAATTTGGCAATAAGGAGTTCATCATCTGAGCCACAGTCAGCGCCCGGTCTTGTTTTTGCTGACTGTATAGAGCTTCTCCATCTTTGGCTGCGAAGAATATAATCAGTCTGATTTCAGTGTTGACCGTCTGGTGATGTCCATGTGTAGAGTCTTCTCTTGTGTTGTTGGAAGAGTGTGTTTACTATGACCAGTGTGTTCTCTTGGCAAAGCTCTATTAGCCTTTGCCCTGCTTCATTTCATACCCCAAGGCCAAATTTGCCTGTTACTCCAGGTGTTTCTTGAGTTCCTACTTTTGCACTCCAGTCCCCTATAATGAAAAGGACGTCTTTTTGGGGTGTTAATTCTAAAAGGTCTTGTAGGTCTTGATAGAACCGTTCAACTTCAGCTTCTTCAGCGTTACTGGTTGGGGCATAGACTTGGATTACCATGATATTGAATGGTTTGCCTTGGAAACGAACAGAGATCATTCTGTCGTTTTTGAGATTGCATCCAAGTACTACTGCATTTCAGACTCTTTTGTTGACCATGATGGCTATTCCATTTCTTCTAAGGGATTCCTGTCCACAGTAGTAGATATGATGGTCATCTGAGTTAAATTCACCCATTCCAGTCCATTTTAGTTCGCTGATTCCTAGAATGTCAACATTCACTCTTGCCATCTCCTGTTTGACCACTTCCAATTTGCCTTGATTCATGGACCTAACATTCCAGGTTCCTATGCAATATTGCTCTTTACAGCATCAGACCTTGCTTTTATCACCAGTCACATCCACAAATGGGTATTGTTTTTGCTTTGGCTCCATCCCTTCATTCTTTCTGGAGTTATTTCTCCACTGATCTCCAGTAGCATATTGGGCACCTACCGACCTGGGGAGTTCCTCTTTCAGTATCGTATTATTCTGCCTTTTCATACTGCCAATACCTAACATACATCCTGCCAATTAGGGTGGCACACCCTTCCCTTCCCTACAGCGGGCAGTAACACTGGCAACCTGGCCAGAGCACAGCCCTCTAATCCTGTCGCCTTGCCAAGCAGCGTCCAGCAAGGAGGGCTGCGGCCAGCCAGCCGCACGCCCTCTTCTCCCAGACCTGCCAACTCCACCCTGAAAAACCCCTCCACTGGCCTGACCCTGTCTATCCCGCAGGGTCGAAACCTGGCTGAGAACTGCCGAGGGAAGCAGGTTGGTCACAGGGTCACAGTCACAGCTTTGCTCGTTACAGGCCGGCAGAGACTGAGCAATTCAGTTCAGGAAAAGGAAACAGTCTCACAACAGCAGGTGCAGGACAAAACTGGAGAGGCTGGGGCTTTCCAGGCATGGTGACTCAATGTGCCCGAGGGCCGCGCCATTACACGCCATCTCTGCAGATGAACGGCAGGGACCCGAAGCCTGCCCCTCGTTCTGTCCTGAGAGGCTGGGAGAGAACCCTGCCCTGGCTGGATTGGAGGCTGGGGAGGGCGGGGTGGCGGTGGCGTGGTCCTTTCCTGCGACCAAGCAGAAGTTGGACCGGAAACAGGAGGCTAGCACTCCCCTCCATTCACCACTCTCTTCCTCAGCTCAGGACGCCACTTGTCCCTTGAGGCCAGGAGCCACTTACGTGGATGTTCTAATGGGTTCCTTTCTCAGAACCAGCTCACTCATCAGGAAGGTTCCAGAAGTGAGACAGCTAGAGAACCCAGCAGCCCTGAGTCCTCTAGGGCAGGGTTCTTCTAGTCCAGCCCAAGTCCTCCAGGGCCGGGTTCTCCCTATTTACTAAGCATACAGTAGGTCACAGGAGACCGTGTCCAAGTGCAGATCCCGGTTCAGTAGGGCAGAGGTAGGACCTAGAAACCTGTGCTTCTAGCAAGCTCCAGTCTACTGGTCCTGGGGCACTCTGGGTAACCAGGATGGAGACACACCAAGGGGTGAAGGATGAAGGGTCACTGCCCATTATTTGGGACAGGGAGCACCCAGAGCTACCTGAATTCAGGCCTCAGACAGTGGGTGCCCTGAGTCACTGTGTTTGGCCCACAACAGAGTCCCAAAGCCTCTGGGCTACACACAGGCAGTCAGCTCCCTGGGGGCAGGAGCATGGCCTGGGGGCTGCCCGGCTCTCCCAGGACAGGGCCTGCCCCTGGAGATGCTCACGATGCGGCATTATCCAAAATAAATCATATGTCCTAAGGGAACATGCCATTGATCCCGTGGTAAAGAGTCCGCCTGCCAAAGCAAGAGACTCAAGAGACATGGTTTCCATCCCTAGGGTGGGACGATCCCCTGGAGAAGGAAATGGCAACCTACTCTAGTCTTCTCGCCTAGGAAATTCCACGGACAGACGAGCATAGCGGGCAATAGTCCACAGGGTCGCAAAGAGTTGGACGCGACTGAGTGTGTGAGCCCAGACACACAAGGGAACGTGCTCTGCCCCTCGATGTCTGAAGGGTCCACTGGCAGCATTAACCTTCCCTTCCCAGACCCCGGAGTCTTGTGAGGTGGGCAGCAAGGCACTGAGGCTCCAAACTCGAGCAATTCAGATGCTGTGTGCAGATGCCAGCAGGCCCTGAGCTCCCATGGAGGGTAGGGATAGTTTACAAGGCCTCTGGGGTGTAGGCCAGCCAGTGGTCTCCCTGGGCCCGCAGGCCGTCACCCTAATTCTCCACGAACTACCTCCTGTTCCAGCTGAAGCACCACTTCCCGCCCAGGTCCCCCCAGTCTGGTCCACCCTCCTCAGGACAGCTCCCCAGCCACCCGCTTCCGTAGCAACCAAGACAATACAAATAAACTGTGCTTTCTCCCCCGTGCGGCGGACAAATGCTGGGAGGGTGGGAACCTGGCAGTTCACACTGCATCCCCGGCACCCGGCATGTGCTGCAGGCACTCAGCGCTCAGCAGGCCTGGGGGGGCAGCGATGAGGCCTTGAGCGGCTCCCCCACTCACTCTCCACTCCCTAGGCCGCCTCTCAGTAGAGTGGCACCTTCTTGTTTTGATGTTTATGTGTTAAAAAGAATCTCAGTGAGGAAGAGGTTGCACCCACGGGTGCACAAGAGGACAGATTCAGACGAGGCGCGGCACAGTGTGGGCAGTGAGTGCAGGGCTGAGTCTGGGGCGCCCAGTCCCCGGGCCCTGAGCGGCTGCCCCAGGGTGCCCTGGCCCCCGGCCGCTCCCCCACGCCTACCTTGGCCAGTCGCGCCCGCTTGATGAGGTCGTTGAGCTTCCTGAGGGCGGCGTTTCGGGGCAGAGACTGGATGTCTTTGAAGAGGTCTTGCTCCTCGGCCTCGAAGAGCTTGCGGTTGTCAGGGATGAGGAGCGGGTGGGACCAGAAGGAGCCAATGTACACCCGGACCACCTCGGGGGTGTTGATGATCTTCCCCAGGGACCACATGAGGGCCCCGTAGACCCGCATCAGCTGCTGCGTCTCGATCTGGTCAGCCTTGTTCAGCACCACGCGGATCTTGTCCTCGTGGTTCTTGAGGGCCTTGATGACCTCTGAGAACTCATCGGAGATGTCCAGCTTGTGGGCGTCGAAGAGCAGGATGATACGGTCCACCCGCTCGGCGAACCACTCGAGGACGGCTGCGAAGTCATACCCTGCCGGAAGAGAAAGGGTGGGTCAGGGGCCCTGGGGGTCTGATGGCTCCCAT
The DNA here is from genome assembly GCF_019320065.1 of Cervus canadensis. Classification (NCBI taxonomy): domain Eukaryota; kingdom Metazoa; phylum Chordata; class Mammalia; order Artiodactyla; family Cervidae; genus Cervus; species Cervus canadensis. Next base: position 40,551,127 of record NC_057414.1, read on the forward strand.
CTCTGACTTGGCCTGGCACTTCTCAGCCTAAGTTTCCAGAAGGGACTCCTGTGGACAGCGCAGCACCCTTAGGGCAACGGGTCAGTCAGGCACCCCCTACCTCTGTACCCACCATGGTAACGCCCTCACCCATGTAGCATCTGGCACTAAGAGGTGCTTTACAAACAAATAATGGAAAGTGAAAGTCAAAGTCACTCAGTCGTTTCCAACTCTTTGCGACCCCAGGGACTATACAGTCCATGGAATTCTCCAGGCCAGAATACTGGATTGGGCAGCCTTTCCCTTCTCCAGGGGATCTTCCCAACCCAGGGACTGAACCCAGCTCTCCTGCATTGCAGGTGGATTCTTTACCAGCTGAGCCACAAGGGAAGCCCATAATAATGGAAATGAAAAAAAAAGAACAGACTTGGGCGCCACCAGCTGGGTGCCCTGCACGGCAGCCACCGCTAGGAGCAGGAAAGCCTGCAGCTGCCGCCTGCCCAGGGCTCCGTGCTCTGCGGGAATGGCATCCACCCTCCACAACAAGGCTTGGCAAGCTACAGCTCAGGGGCCGGATGTGGCCCGCCACCTGTCTCATAAGGTTTGATTGGAACACAGCCTGCTCACCTGCACTGTCTCTGGCTGTTTCTATGCTAACGACAGCAGAGCTCGGCTGTGGCAGAGACCACGAGGCCTGGAAAGCCAATCATTTTGAACACTCTGACCCTAAGAGAAAATACTTGCTGACCCTTGCTCTATAAACCTATGAAGTGCTACAAACCACTTCCCCCTCTAAAATGAAATCGGCTAGACTAAGCCCCGGTTCCCAACTCTATTCTGTGCTGTTTCCCAACAACAATTAAGGCTGTTGGTCTGTGGCTGCACAGCTGACAGAACTGTCTGGTTTCAGCTGAATTCCCAGTCCCCCAGCTTCAAACTGAACTTCCCAGCCTCTCTGCTGCAGAAACGAACAAGCCATGAAAAGGCGCACCAACCCTTTGTCCTATCTCCCTCCCCAGGGACTGGAATGCAGGTGTGAGGACAGGAGCTGGAATACCTACTCTGGATTCAGAACTATTGTATTTCACACAAACTATCAGATGCCTCATTGAAGCCAATGGATCTGTGAGTCTCTGCAATACTGGTTTAATTTGTAACCCCTTTTTACAATTATGCCACCTCAAAATGCTTCTACCTGTACTGTCCCCAGAAGTAAAACTTCTGCTTATCTTTTAGGAATACTAAGGAGTGGTAGGAAGGCCATGGAAACAAGGCCTCAAGAGTCTTTGGGAAGCTTGGGTCCCAGCCCTCGAGCCGCCACTCTCTGCATGACTCTGGGCAAATCCCCTTGTTCCTTACCTGCTGGCCAGAGGCTACCCCAAATGCAGGCCGGCCCTCCTAGGAACCACTGTGTCCTTCCCAGAGTATAGTCACGCCCCTGAGAAGGTGCCAGAGAAAGCACTCCTGTACAGAAGGGCCTGGGACACTGCCTGGAAATAGGCCAAAAACCAGCGCCCCCTCCACTGCAGAGATGTACCCACACTCCCCACCCCAACCAGGCTGGGATTTAAACAGGCCTTCTCTAGAGGCAGGAAACAGCAAAGTAGCAGGTAGAGGGGGAGACCAAAGAAAAGGACCAAGTGTCAACAAAAGGCCCAGAGTGACTCACGGTGCCACAGAGAGCGCCGTCCTCCCTGCCTTCTTGTAAGGCGGGGGCTGAGCTGTCCCGCCAAGCCTCCAGGGCTGAACGTGAGTCCAGCCTCGTGGGCCGCCTCCCCTCCAGCCAGAACACTCCCTGGGGGCGGGGGGTGCTTTAAGATAAACCAGGCCATGTGGGGCGTGCCGGCGGTGAAGCTATGCCTGGTTAGACAAACATTCCGGCTGCCCGGCCCCTGGTTCACATGGGCTCCAGGGTTGCCTGCCCGCCTGAAGCCACAGCCATGCAGGCATCTGCCCGCACCCGGAGACACGCAGAGGCAATGCAGGCCCTTAGTAAGAAAGCCCTGGAGTCCATTCCCGGCTCAGGCCACTGACTCTGTGACCTGAAGTTCTTAACTTCTGAGTTACACTTTTTTCCCTCTGTAAAAGTCAAATTACAATTCCTTCTCCTAAGTTCACAGAGAGGACTAAATGGGCTCCCAGCACAGGCCCCAGCACCGCATGACACCACATGCGGGTCAGGCAGGCTCAGGCCGGGGAGAGGGGGCAGGGCCCCCTGCAATGAGGCTCTGGGTCACCGGGTGCATCACCGCCTTGCTCTAAGGCCGGAGGCCAGCGCTGACCCTTGTGGGAAGACACCGAAACTTCAGGAAAACCCCAAATGTATGACTTCCGTCAACTTAGCACACAGCCTGGCCAGGGCAACCCGTTCCCACCACAGGACGGGGGGCGGGGAACCAGGACGCTCTGACAGGAGGCTCTGCCCGCCCGCCTGCCCCCTCCAGTTTTTGAACAGGGTGGGAGTGAGGTGGAGTCGGGGGCAGCAAAGCCCCTGTGAATGTGAACTTGAGCCTGGGCAGGGGAGCCATCAGCCTTCCAGGGGCTGTGCAGACGAAGGAACAGCCGGGCTACCAGATTCCCTGCACTCAGAGGGTGTATGAAGGCAGTGGGCAAGGGCCGGGTCACTTCCCTGCCCGCCACCGCCAGGCTGCAGGCTCCAAAGTACAAGGTCCCCAGGGCCCTGGAGGAGCCGGGAGCGGGCTGGCCCCAGCCTCGCCGCCAGCGCCTTTTATGGCCGGCTCTGGGAACGGCAGGTCAGTGCTGAGAAGGCAGTGACTCAGGACTGAAGGGCTGCTCCCTCTCAGCAAAAAAATGAGGCCCCCCTTCTCCCCTCGGCACACTGTTCATCCTCAGACCGCCACAAGTCCAAACGACCCAAGTCCCACAGCTGGGGAGGCGGCGATGCCAAAACCGAGCTGCTGGGAGAGGGGCGCCCTGATGGGCTGGGCTCGAGGCCCAGTTCGCTTTGGCCTGGGACTCAGCACGGCATGCGGGGAGCTGAGGTCACCCCCGGGCCCCACCCAGCATGGGGGGGGTGGGGGGAGCTGATGGGGGGAGAGAAGAGAAGAGAGAAAGGAGCAGGAAGACGAGAGAAAGAGGAGGAGGAATCGCCTCTGAACGAGGCACCAGGTCCACCAGCCCTGCCCAGAGTGACCGCGACCCTGCCTGCAAACCCAGCTACTCGCCGCCATCTCAAGCTGGAGCCAACAGAGCGGAGCCCATTTTTTTGCAGGTGAATGAAATTTCCTGTTTATATGGAAAGTGCTCACACTTTTGGTAAGAGAGACCGGGTGGCTGGCCAAGCACGCTCACAGGTCATGCACAGGGTCTCAGTGCTCAGACTCGAGACGTCATCGCAGATGGAGGACCACGTCCTACCACGTGGCTGCAGCCACGCAGGGCCCCCCAACACCTCAGCCTGTGTGTCTCCATGGGCACCAAAGGGCTGGACCGACCCACATCAGGGGTGCTGAGAGCAGCGACTGAGTCTGCGCCCTGTCCCAAGGGGCTCAGTAGGAGGTGACAAGTCCTGGGACCAAGGATACGTCCAGAAAGGAACTCTCGGACCCCAACACCGCCCCAGGCACTGAGCCTCCAGGCTCTGGGGCATCCTAGAGGTCAGCCTTGGCAGCAGGATCAGGCCTCACACACAGCAACCCACGCAGAAGCAGGAAGGCACGTGCGCCCAGTGAGAAGGACACCACGCTCCACGCACCAGTGCGGACACCGTGCTGCAGCCTCGGGCATCTCAGAAGGGGCGGTCATGAAGGTGCCGACACCCACAACGGCCACAGACCACACAGTCGGGGCAGGAGCTGGAAAGAAAGGGCTGAGCCTGCAGTGTGAGTAAAAGCCAGCGCCGATAAGAGACAAGCTTGGCTCAGGAGGTTCTGGGACATTGAAGACTTTATGAAATGATGAAACAAGTCAGTCACGGGGGATGATTCTACCGGTATGAAGTGCCTCGAGTCAAACCCACAGACAGAAGGTGGAATGGTGGGGGCCAGGGGCTGGAGACGGGGCGGGAAGCTGTACTTTAACGGGGACAGAGTTTTCTCTTGGGAAGGGGAAGAAAGTTAGGGAGGAGATAGGTGGTGGTGGTGTTTGTACAACAATGAGAGTGTACTTAAAGCTACTGACCTGTGCACTTAAAATATGGTTGAAATGGTAAACGGCATGCTATGCATATTTCAGACTTCCTGTAGCTCATACGATAAAGAATGTGCCTGCAGTGCAGATCAGGGTTTGATCCCTGGGTCAGGAAGATCCCCTGGAGAAGGGAATGGCAACCCACTCCAGTATTCTTGGCTGGAGAAATCCATTGACAGACCATCGGGTTGCAAAGAGTCAGACATGACTGAGTGACTGACACTTTCATGCATATTTTACATGGGCGTGTAGACAGGAGGCCCCAGCCTGCCCCTCGCCTTGGCCCTGTCCCCACTGAGCCTCCTGCAGGTCCCAGCTGCTGCAGAGGTTCTGCCCCTGTGGATCTGGCTCCCTCCAGACAGGGTCTGCCTTCCAGTCAAGAGTCTCGCTCTCCACCCTCTGGCACAGAGGTGAAGAGGGAAGAGTTGGGATTCAGGCTTGCCCCTGCCCAGCACCCTCCAAACACAGGTTAGTTCCAGTAGCTGGGGGGAAAGCTGCTTCAGATATTCCAGAAGTTTCTAGAATGCAAACAATAGAGGGTTTGTCTCCAGTCGACTTTTGTTTCCTGCCATTCAAGCTGCGTGGGCCTTGGCGTTTCTTGCCACAGCTCCCATCACATATGCTTGACCCGCACCGGGGCCAGGAGGAAGGGGTGCAGGAGGACAAGAGAGATTAAAGAGCGAAGAATACACACCGTGAGGACTTATTCAGAGTTTCCTTGGGCTACAGTTCTTACGGGAAGGGCACAGAGGTGGCAGAGTGGGGCCTCCCCAGTATAGGCATTTACCCAAAGAAACTGAGAAATTGGGACTTCCCTGGTCCAGTGGTTAAGACCCGGCACTTCCACTGCGGGGGCACCGGTTTGATCCCTGGTCAGGGTACTAAGACCCCATATGCCTCAAGAACTGAGAAATTAAAATTAGCACCCTGCACGAATTAGAACCCTGCAGAAGCTTTATTCAAAACTGCTCCAAACCAGAAACCCAGATGTCACTCGACAGGAGGATGGATGACAAGTTACAATACATCCATACTCCAGGATACAACAGCTACAAAAAGGAATAAATTGCAGGCTCTCAGAGATGAATGAGCCTCAAAAGCACATGCTAAGTGCAAGAATACAGACACTAAAGGCTTCATTCTGCATGATTCCGTCTATGACTTTCTGGAAAGGCACGACCTTGGGGCAAAGATCAGCGGTTGCCTGATGAGGGATGTAGATGAGGGACTACAAAGGGGTGCAGGGAACATTCTGGGGGTGATGAAAGCTGTATCTCGGTCATGGTGGTAGTGGTTACACAACTGCTGCCTTGGCTGAACTTTTATCGTATGTAACAGACCTCAATAAATCTGGCCTAGAAATAAGCAACAAAGAACAGGGGGGGGGGGCGGGGGGAAGGGTGGATGGACTCTGGAGTCAGGCCTGGACCTTCTACTCTCTGAGCTTCTGTTTCTTCATCTGCAATGTGAAGGTGGTTAAGTTTCACTGTGACTGAGTGAGTGCCTGACCCGCCCTAAGCACTCCGTAAATGTTTGCAATCTCTTACTCACAGGATTTGTATTTTGGGCCCAAGAAGCTCAAATTCCGACGGCTGTGTGGGCAACGACTTCTAATGTGTGAAGAATGCCTTGTACCCCAAATATAAACTGAGCGTTTGCAGGCAGCTGCCCGAGAACAGGTGGGGCTCCAGCATGGGCTGGTCCTACGCCCCCGCGGGCAGAGCGGCCAAAAGCTGGGCAGGGGCGGGGGTGGGGGGGGGGTGGGGGGAGGTAGTGAGAGGAAGGCCCTGAGGAGGGTAGCTGTGCTGAATGAAGCCAGGCCCCCAGAGGAGGTCCTGGAGTCTGAAGGGAAATGCCTGCTGAGTCAGGGCTGCCCCTCCTCCAGCCTCCTCGGGATGTCCTTCAGAGAAAGGCCTTCCTCATCACAGTCTGGGAATCCCTGGGTTTTTCAGTGTATTTTTCTTCAGCTGACATTTGTGGAACACTGAACTGGGCAGTGGGCACTAGGGCAAAAGCTTAACACATGCAAATTCCTGTGGCCATCGATGAGGACCCGGAGGCTGGGCGGCTCTCCCTGTTCTATTGACGTGGCTCCTGGGGGCGCAGCAACCCCCGAGGGCCCAGCTCCTAAGCACTGACCTGGGACCCGAACCTTCTGCCATCATCTGTGCTGGGGGTGCTGGAACCCAGAAGGGATGCAGTACTCAGCCTCTCACGAGGCTTCAAGGCAGCCTCATGGAGCCGTTCAATGGGCTACGGAAAACCTAGTGAGCTTTCAGGGCCAGGGCCTCTCAGGAGCAGGCAGCAGGAAGGGCCACCTGTGGTCAGAGGGCTCCAGGGTTGGGCCAGGGATGGCTCCTGAACTTAGATGGAGCCTGGGATCCAGGGACAGCTAGCAGGAGCAAGTAAGAATCCAGCCTTAGCCAGGGCTCCCAGGTCCTGTCCATGGACAGACTTCTAGCTGGAGGCAGAGAATAAGGAGGGAGAAAAAGCAGAAAGAAAGCTCAGCATTGCTGTTCAAAGCCCTAAACCTCAGGCCCATTTCTGGACTTGGAATCTGATCTCAGGTGGGGAGAGAAAGACGGTAGACCCTGCGCATTCCCGGAGCCGAGCCCGGCACAGCAGGGCCCAGGGCTTGTCGGAGCCACGCTCTTAGAGCTCCTCGGCCCAGAGCGCCATCCTCCGGCACACTGAAGCCTCTGCTGGGCTTGAATCCCAGCGCCAGCACGTGCTGGCCCGTGTCCTCTTAGTCTCCTTAATGGTGCTAAGCCTCTGTTTCCTCATCTGAAGAGCAGCGGCTTCCTGACAGAGGCAGCTGCTGCAGCCGGCGAGTGGCGCTGGTTTCCAGTGCAGAGGTCAAGCAGAAAGCAGACACTGGCCGGCCGAGCTCCATCCCCTAATGCAACTCAAAACGACTGGCCCCTGCTGACTCCACTCCCACAGGGAGGGGGAAAACGAGGCACAAAATTTGCGGCTCAGCTCACAGCCTCGCCGTGACAGTGGCAGGGGTGCCCTGGCCCGGCCCCTGCTTCCACCGAGCGCCTCCCTCCGCTGCCCACGAGGAGCGGCGTGGGAAGACCCACTCCTGCCCAGGCCGTGCCGGCAGCCAGCAGCCTGGGAGCCCCAGGCGCCAGCCCCACGGGCCCCATGTGCCCTCTGGAATGCCCTGTGTCAGTCACACGGGCAGCACCCAAGAATGAATGCCGGCCCCGCAGGTCACCTTTGTCCGCTGACATGAGAGCACTTTATCTTCAGAGGCACTCAGGAGATTAGCACAAGGGGGTTGGGGGGCAGCCCCAGACCCCCCCAAGGCCCCTGCTCTTCCCTGCAGCACTTCTCAGGCGTCTCCTGCGGGGCCTGGGCTGGGTCCTGACTGCTTTGGGCCTGCTCGGGCCCCACCTCTTATCTCCCACCCAGTACTTCCTGCACACGCTAGGCCCCGTTCAGAAAGGGGAAAAGTCAGGAGGGTCAGGCCAACAGGGTGGGAACTGGAGGTAAATGCAATAAGTGACACCAATTTTAGCCTCCAGAAGGCTGCTCGACTTCCAGGGAATGAGGTCAGCAGACCGCAGAAATGCCTGCTGCCTGCCTGGGACCCATGTGTGCTGTGGACCTGATCTTTCTGAGAGGGAAACACCTGCTTTCCACCCTGTAGGCCCCGGGAGCGAGGGGTGGCCACCAGGGAGCCTGGAACTCACTGCCCTCCCGACTTCCTCTGCCGGGGGACACGGGACGTCTGCGGCGACAGATGAATGGGGTCTCCAAGGAGAAGCCAACCACTTTTGTGTCCACCTGGAGGACACCACCCCGGAGGCCATACCCAGCACATCTAAGAGGTCCAGTCCGATGGCCTTTCTCCACTGATAAAACGTTGACCCCAAACATAGCCCACAGTAAATCCCAACTTGGTAACTTTTAGTGCGCGCTAAGTCGCTTCAGTCGTGTCCGACTTCGTGCGACCCCTTGGACTATAGCCCCGCAGCCGCCTCTGTCCATGGGAGTCTCCAGGCAAGAATACTAGAGTCGGCTGCCATGCCCTACTCCAAGGGATCTTCCCGACCCAAGGATCGAACCCACATTTCTTCAGTCTCCTGTATTGGCAGACGGGTTCTTTACCACTAGTGTCACGTGGGAAGCCCAAAACTTTTAGTAGAATACTTTAAGACCACTAGAGTTATAGAGGGAAAGAAACAGTGGATAAAATCAGCTGGATCCCTCACAGGAGAACAGCCCTCCTTCAATCAAAGTGATGCACTTATCGGTAAGCCAACCTCGTTCCTCCTGCCCATGATGGGGGAATACAGCAGTCTCCTGCTAGCTTCTTCCTCCAAGTATCTGCCATGTGCATGGGTACCAAGTGGGCCGGGACGGCCTGGTGCCCAGTAACATGCATACGGCCTGACTGCAGAGCACGCTGAGGCCCTGCTCGGTGCCTGCCCTGCAGGCAGCAAGTCCGGACACCACTGCCTGCCTTTCTAGGGATGGGGTGAGGAAGCAGACGAAAGGGAGCAGGGGAGGGAAACACCCCTGCAGGCAGGGCCAGGGTAACCTGTGCAGCAAGACCGACACTCATGGGACTTCCTTCGTGGTCCAGCAGCTAAGACTCTGTGCTCCTAATACAGGGGGCCTGGGTTCGATCCCTGGTCAGGGAACTAGAGTTCACATGCCACAAGAAGACTTTGCATGCCCCAGTGAAGACTGAAGAGCCTGCGTACTGCAACTGGGGATCCGGTATAGCCAAGTAAATAAATATTGGGAAAAAAAAAAAAGAAAGGCAGATACGCCCAACTCCTCAGTCCCCTGAGCTCTAAGCCCCCTGCCTGAAGTTTCAAAAACTGCCCAGCAGGGGAACTTCACAGCACTGGTGGAAAACTGCTGTTTCCGAGTTCCCTTTTAGGAGACAACAGGGACCACAAGAACCCTCAATGCTTTTCCTTAAATACCTTAACTGCCAGCTCTGAAGGTTGTAAGAGGGTGGCGTTTGGGGAGGATGTGTGTGTGCGTGCCAAGTCACCTTAGTCATGTCCAACTTTGAGCCACCCTATGGACTGTAGCCCGCCAGCCTCCTCTGTCCATGGGATTCTCCAGGCCAGAATACTGAAGTGGGTTGTCATGCCCTCCTCCAGGGGATCTTCTCGACCCAGGGATCAAACCTGTGTCTCCTGCTGCTACCTGCACTGCAGGCGGATTCTTTACCGTAGAGCCACTGGGGAAGCCCTTTTTATGAAGCCTATTATTATCCCTTATCCAAAGATGCATTCACATCAACTGACCAATCTGATCTGACTTCCCAGAGTCAGGAGACCCCTCTCCCCGCCTACTCCCCGAAGCCATTAAAGACAGAACTCTACAGAGCCTCAAAGGAAGTTCCCCCAGGGTAGCTCAGTCCTGGAGGGAGATGGAGAAGAAATTCCCTTTTGTGGGTCTCTCTCTTTAAGAGTAACTTAATCAGATATTCAAGGCTTGTTTTGGCAAATGACAAGAGCCTTGTTTATCAGGCATTTTCTTAAAACCAGGTTGGAATAATAACAGCAATAAGAAAGAAAAAATTGGCCCTGCCACTTTCAAAGAGGTCCCTAAATCTGCTCTCTTGAGCCCTTAGAGTGTAACTATCATCAGGGTGGAAAACCTAAAAGTTGAAACCAGATGGAGAGATAAGAGAGCAGTTTCAGCATGTTCTGATGCAATCCCGTATCGACAGGGGCCCACAAGCCAGGAAAAAAAAAGGAGCAGCAGGCTTTCTCAGCACCGAAAACAGGGCCCCCGCCCCCTCACAGATATACTGCCTCCCAAATCTCAGACTGCTGGCTTCTGCTGCGAAGCTCACTAATGCCAGGCAGCCCGCTGGGGAAGGGGGAGAGACAGGAGAGGCCTGCGAGTTAATGATAAACAAATCTGGCCACTTGTCCTCAACCCCCTCTGAGGCTGATCCTGTTTCACTTTTATATTTGCAGCTGCAGGCTCTGCTCCGAGCTGGCCCCCATGCTCCTCCCAGAAAGCATTCAAACCCTGAGGCTCCCCTCCCTCTACAGAAAGAGGCAGCAGCAGAAATATAACCCAGTTCAGGCACATCCTAAACCAGATCTTTAGAAAAGCTTGGAGAAGTTGGGACAGGAGTTTACACAACTAGAATGGGCCTGGTGCACTAATATTCAGCACGTAAAACTTACCACCACGCACGGCACCCAGGGAGGCTGCTGATGAACAGCATTTAAGCAAATTTAAACATGTTTCCACAGCCCAAAATGTTTAACAGATCCCTGCCAGCTTCTCCTTTTGGCTCACTCTTTCAAGTCAAACTGTTCTCTCACAGTCCTGCTGGACTCGCTAGGAATTTATACACCTCTGGGAGGCAAAGTTTTCAAACTAAGGTGAATGAGCCCCAGGGGAACCAGAGGCTCATTCAGAGCAGCCATGCTGACTGGGGTACCTGGACCTCCCAGCCAACCAGGATCCTGTCCTCCTTTCCAGAAGGCCCCAGGGACAGCTGGCTGTCGTCCCACCCTGACAGCTCCTGTATCCTCAGCAAAGGGAGCCGCCACGCAGACAGCAAGGCTGATGGGAAAAGGGTTCTCACTCGGGCTGGGAGAGACTTGAGCAGCCTCTGGGCCACGTCCCTGACGTCAAACCGAAGTCGTCTGGTGACACTGGGTGCCCCGGGCTGTGTTAGAGCCTGTTTACCTCTGCTGATGCGCTGCTTCTCTCCAGACAGGATCCCCGGGGTGTCGATGATGCTTATGCTGTCCAGGACCGGGTTGGGCAGCTGGGCGCACATGAACCTGAACGAGAGCAAGAGCCCGAAGAGCGAGGTCAAGATTCGGGTATCATTGCCCTGGGTCAAACAGCAGTGATGTCTGTACTCCCTCATCTCTGCCTCTGGCTTCCCTTTAAGAAGCAAGGAACCTAAAGGAGGTTTCTCTACTGTCTTAAGTTTCCAGGGGTGGGAACTCCCTGGTGGTTCAGTGTTGAGGATGCTGCCCTTCCACTGCAGGAGGCACAGGTTTGATCCCTGGTGGGGGAACTAAGATTCTGCATACCGTGTGGCCAGAAAAAAAAAAAAAAAGGTTTCCGGGGTGGCCAGCAGATTGCTAGTATTGTCTTAACTGGGAATCCAACCAGCAAGCTCCAACTGACAGACATCAGCATTTCCCTTACTGAGCTCTTCCCCCCAGAGTTCGAGAGTTCAACTTCCAAGTTGCTGACATGTTAGCGAAAACTGCACGCACAAGCCTCAGTCACCATTCAAATCCAGAAGGAAGGGAGAAGAGTGACAAACGGGGACCTTGGAATTCCATATTCAGATTTTCAACCACCTGGCTACATTTCCACACACCAAGAGAGATGGTCCTTTCCTATACCTGCGGGAGCCAGCTGGTATGGCTGGCTGGTATGGTGGGAGGGAGCCTTCCCTCCCACCCAGCTGCTCGGGTGAAAGTACTGCGGTGGCCAGCGACAGCCAGGGGACCACACAAGCTGGTGGATGGTGGGGCAGGGAAGCACAGACACCAGATTCTCTGAAAGTCAAAGCAAAGTGGGGAGGAAGGAAGCCACAGAGTCATGGGCGAGGGCTCAGCTCTGTGTGCGTGAGTTCCCGCCGAGCTCAAAACAGCCCAGAAGGACTGTCCCATCTGATACCAGAGATTCTCGACTGGTCACAGAGAAGTCCGTTAAACACTTCTCTAGAAAAGGTACTGCAAGCAAAGAAAATACTGGCCCATTGTCTAGGAATCTGAGGAGATGAGCTTCTCCCTGTGGCCCCAACCCCCTAAGTGACCGCAGCCCACAGGCCAGGGGCCGCTGGCCGGGGGCAAGGGGTGCTGCCTGCAAGCACAGCCGAGCAGAAGCTGCTGACCCTCACGATGAAGAAAGCTTGAGCCTCATCCTCACTGTGCCAGCAGCAGAGCACACATGCTGTCAATAAACCGCACGACCTGGCGCTCCTGCCAGGGAAGGAGTCAGCGGCGAGAAAACCAAAACGGGAGGATTTTCAGCCGGCTCTGAGACGTAACATACGTAAAACGGTCTAGTCAAGAGCCTAGCCAGTAAGTTGACATTTGTTCAGATCAGGTGCTCTGCAAAACCCGGGGAGTGAGGCTGCAAACATGAAAGGGAGCGGGCAGTGTAGATGCATCCCATCCTGTTTTCTCACCAACAAGGACGTGCTGATTTCATCTCGAGCTACAAGTACCAGTTACAAGTACCCAGGCTGCGCCCTGCCTCTGACTTGAGTCTTAGAGCAGCCACTCAGGGGGAAGAGGCCGGAAAGTCAAGTCCATGACTCAATGAGTCTCTTTAAGGGTGAGGGAGAGGCTGTGTCAGCCAGTGAAGAGCCCCCTTTGTGTGCCCCGGCTGGCCGGCGGCGCTGGTGTACTACACGGGCTGACACAGCTCGGGCCTCGGCTCCAGCGCAAAGCCACATCCCCACCCTCGGCTGATGAGGCCCCTTCCGGTGAGGTCGTTAGTATTTTGGGACCCTCTGGCGAGGAAGCAGTGGCAGAGGAAATAAAAGCGTAGCTCTGGGGTCCTGCGGCACCAGCATAGTCAGGGTGCCTCTCTTCGACTCGGCATTCCTGAACTGCTGTTTTGTTCTGTTTTTTTTTTTTTCCCAGGGAGAAGCAGCAGGAGGAGGTAACTGGCTGCACAAAGGCAGACAGTCGGCTCTGCAAGGGCGCTGCATTAACTTGCTCGGTGGTGAACTCGTCAACGGCTGGGCTCCCTGAGCAGCGGTTTCCTGAACAAGATGATGGCTAAGATCCCTTCCAGCTCTGAAACTTTAGGTCTCCAAATTCAGAAAACAGGTCATACATCCACTTCTCCTTACAAAAAAGGTCTGCTCTCGCAATCAATAGTGGACACCTAAGGCCAGCAGGAGATATAGCTCCTTCCTTCTAGCCTCCCAAATTTCTCCGGGAGAGCAGACCTAAGAGTCTCGGAATTCCCAGCCTGGCAGGGAAACTTTCCACAAGACTGTACGGTGCCCACCAGGTGACAGTCAGCCAGCTGCCTGTCTACAGGTACAGGTCTCAAACCCCAGTATCCCTCCGAGGCGGGCTCCTGGCCAGGAGGACCCTGCCTCTTCAGGAGTCTCACTCCAAGGACTTTACTCTGGCCCTAACTCACCAACACCAGAAGCCATGAAACAGGAAGGCAGGTTTAAATGCCCCGAAGAGGCAAAAAGACAACAGAAGCCCGCCTGTCTTCTCGGTTAAAAGGTCAGCTTTGCACACCTAGGTCAGCCTGGCCACTGGCTGGGATCAAGGGTGAGCTGGTCTACCCTGTGGGGCTGGACTGTGTCTGGAAAGGAATGTGATCACACAGGGCGGGGACCTTCTGGAAGGCAAGAGTCAGGGATTCCTTCCTAGGCCCTTCCCCAGAAGGGACTTTGAAAGGCATGTAAAGTCACTCCTCTAAAGGAGTTTGGCAGAGAAGACAGTAGATTTGTGAAGTCCTTTGGTATGTCCCCTGGGGGCGTGGGGGGAGGGATTTTAGAATCCCCATTGAGCTGGGACCTTGAGTTCCTTTAGAGAAAAGTGAACCAGGCTGTAGCGCTCCTGAGAGAGCAGGCTGACGCATTTCATTCATAGCATCCTGAAGGTTAGACCTTTACAGGGTTACCCTCATTTACCCATTTAACTGGGAAACGGAGGCCCAAGTAGGTTTGGGAACATCCTAGGGAGTTTACAGGGGCTGGAATCTCATTCGAGGGCTCCAGGGGCCACGGCCTGGCCGCCCAGACCCTTACCCCAGAAACCTTTAAAGCAACACAGGCCCTTCAGAGCTGCCCCTGGAAGAAGTGCTGGGGCTCCCCTCTGTCTGCTGCCTCTGCAGGCCGCCCCAAACTCAGCAGGCCACAGCAGATCTCCCCGGTCCCTCCTCCACAAACCACCGGTCCCCGGGGAGACACACCACACCAGCAAAGTGAACATCTAAAAGTTTCACTGTATTTTTCCAGGACACTTAAGAAACAGACCCTTGAAGCGAGGGGGTGAGGGGGTTGGTTTGAATGAATTAGGTGCGCCCAGACTTAGGGAAGGAGGTGGAAACCAAGATTACCTGAGGGATGTGAGGAGTCTGGGATCTGCCAGGGTGGGGGGTTGGGAGTTAAACCGATAACCTGGGAAATTCGGGGGGTGGGCCGGAGACAGAGCCGCGGGAGCCGGCGACGCCCATTCGCAGACCCCCTTGGTAAGGGTTTTCTTTGGAAAGCGGCAGGGGACCCAGTTCCGGGGAGTGGTCGCTGGCGGGGGGGGGGGGTCTCGCGGGGGCTTCGGACAAAGAACAGCGGAGGCAGTGGTCACTGGACGGTCGGGACCGGCGGCCCCCTCCCCCGGGTCGAGGGGTGGCTACCTGTTGAGGAAGGCGTTGCCGAAGGCGTTGAGCTTGCGGAAGGGCCGCCGCGGGTCGACGACGAGCGCGTTGCCCGGCACCACGCCCTCGGTGGGGCCGTGCATGACCGCGATGAAAGAGTCAGTGGTGGGCTCGGGCCCGATGCGCATCCCCGGGAAGTCCTGCTCAATCAGGTGCCGGATGAAGGTGGTCTTGCCCGTGCTGTACTGGCCCACGAGGAGCACCATGGGCTTGTTGTCGAAGTCAGCGTCCTCCAGCGCGGGCGAGTGGAACTCGTGGAAGCGGTAGTGCTCCTCCAGGGGCAGCAGCTTCTGCGCGTACAGCTGCCGCAGCCCCTCGGACACTGTCTGGAAGAGCTCCGGCTCCTTCTTGCGGCGGGCATCCTTGCTGACCCAGCTGAACATGCTGCCGGACACCGGGCTGGCTGCTGCGGGGCGAAGGGGCGGCTGAGAGCCGGGCGAGGACGCGGAGCCGAGGCTGGGCCGGGCCGGCCGGCTGAGGGGGCGGTGGGGCAGGGGGGCGGGGAGCGGTCCGCACTGCGCAGGCGCACGGCGCGGCCAGCCGAGTGCCCTTCTGTACAGTGGAACGCGCGCCTAGCCGTGCTCTCTTTATAAGGCCCGGCCGCGCGTCCCAGCGCGCGCGCCGCCGCCACTCGGGGCCGCGGGGAGCTGGGAGAGGGAAGGAGGAGCCCCGCCCGCGCGCTCCGCGCCACGTCCTCCCCTCCCCCGCCTCTCATTGGCCGATTCCAAATCTCGCGAGCGCCGCTAGTTCCGCTGAGGCCCCCACCCCCACCCCGGGCCCGGGTGCCGTGGCAACCGCACCTGTTTCGCCCCGCCCCTCGTGGGGCTACTCGCGGAAGTCCTGCGGTCGCGAAGGCGGCTGGCCGGAGGGCGGCGCGCGGAGCTTCTAGGGTCTGCACGCCTTCCTCCCCCGCGAGATTCCCAGTTGGACACCCCAGTACCCTGAATACGCGCCCCACCGCAGCTCCCGCAATGGACGGCCCTCCTCCTCCCACTCAGAATCCCCCAGAAGCATGGGGGAACCCCTGGTGCCATGCGTCCCCTGTCTGCACTGCCCTTCCTTGCCTCCTCCTCTCGCCCCTGCTTCCCTGACACTCCTTCTCATCCCCTCGTCTTTTATCTGCTCTGGGAGAGGGAGAGACAGGAATGAGGTAGTGGAGAAAGCTGAGGGAGTACACTATCCAAGGCGGGGTGGTGACTGGGGAAATAAAAATGGGAAGGGAGGAGGCTGGTGGGGAAAGTCTGAGCCGTCGCAAGAGACCTGAGCTCCCCACAGGCCAGGAATTGGGAGCTGGGACACTGCAGTGGAGGACACACATGACATAGAACACGCAAGAAAAAAGATACCGCCTCCCTCAAGAGGCTGCCTCTGAGGGTGGGGAAGTGGGGTGAAGAGGAAGTTAGGCCCTCTGGCACTTCGAGTTTTGAGGAAGTTCATCAGAAATTCCCTATGTGGGGTGGAGGGGAAATGTGGGGCAACAGTGAAATCTTGTGGGAACTCTGGGGGAATTAAAAAACCCAAATACTTCCGCTTTCCTCTCTGGGTCACCACCAGTTACCATGCTTTACTCTGATCTGTGCCTCCTGCCCTTACCAGTTGCTGGCTCTTCTGTTAGGCTCATTCCCCCACCATCATCCCAGGCCACACATAGGCCCCCTTGGCTGTCCGGGCCAGTGAGAATCTTCAGTGGGTGAGGTCAGAGCTCTGAGGACTGTGATTGTTATGTAACCGGTATCAGGACACCAAAGTGGCCGGGGGGGGGGGGGGGGGGGGGGGGGGCGCTTCTGGACAGATCTAAAAGATCTAAAATGTACCTGGGAGTGTGAAGGCCTCCCGTCCAACTTTCTGGCTTCTGGGAAGTGTGGGAACCTGGAGGGCTGGGTACCTGTTATCAGGCACCTGTTATCAGGGAAGAGAGCAGGCTGGCAGGCTGAAAGGACAGATGCAGGAACTCAGATCCGAGACTCAGCAGAATATCAGGGCACTGAGTCAGGTGGGAATCAGAGGGGGCCAGATGGGAGGTTTGATCCCCCACCCCTTGTAGGATCAGGTCTCAGCGCCTTCTGAGGGAATAAACCACATTAAATTGATTGCCTGCCCTCCACCCCCCACCTCACCCCATTAGAGAGTAGCTGAGTAATTCCAGCCCTGTCTGCAATCTTAGCTCTCTGACTTAACTGCTTTTATTTGGGACTTCATTAGCATTCTTTTCATCAATCACAGTAAAACACAGAAACCACGAGACTCTGGCTTTCTCCTCAAAAGAGGATATTGAGACTCTTAGGCAGGGCTGTCACCCGTCCAGACTTCCGGGGCCAGCCTTAGAAGCCAAAAGGACTTGCTTCCTCCATAGTGCTTTGAGGGGTCCGCCCCGGAGATACAACTTCTGGGGTGTTCCAGGGAAGGGCCTGAGGCTGAGGAACCTGAAAGAGGTGGTTGTCTAATGGCCTGAATGAGGGGGCCCAAGCTTGTCCCAGTAGTTCTCACACTGACCTGTCAGGGTTTTCACGTCTCCCTAGAGCCTTGTATGCTGGGAAAACCCAGTCCTAAAAAACTGAAAACAACAAAATGTTCCTGGGTTATTTATAAATGAAACCAGCCCCTGTTGGTTATGTATGGCCACTTGACTTTCTCCAAGGACTCAAAGGATTGGAAGAAGGGAGCTCTCTCCCTTACAAGGCTCAGGTGTGTGGAAATTAGTTTCCCCAGTTTCACCGAGTTGGCACCTGGGTCCTGGGTGGCTTCTAGTGTATCTGTGTCACTGTATCTAATGATGCCCCAGACTGTGAAAACGTCCTGACTTTCTTTCCTTTTTTTATTTTTGTGTAGGCTAGTTTCTATTTGGTGGGAAGGTTTCATCAAACATGAATGAACAATTTCACTTTTGGTTTCTCCCCTTTTACTTTCTGTTTTTACCTGGTTCCCTGACAAAAGGCTAAAGAAGAAGTTAAATGTTTTCATTTTGCTCAGAAATGATGGCCATTCCCCCACTCCCAGGATTTTCTTCCTTCAAATTCACATACACCGCCTGCCAAACCCTGTCTTGGGTGATGCTAAGTCTCCTCTGCTCCCAGCTAGCAGAAGTGGGTCACCTGCTTACCCTCCAACCAGTCTGCTCAGCCCCATGATGGCCTGGTCTAGAGCAGTGTCTACATGACTCCTAAAAACAATTTTAAAAAAAAGAAAGAAAAGAAAAACAGAATTTTTCTCCAAATATGGCAGAAGCATCAGGCTGGAAAAATCCAATAACACATAGATTTGTCCCTGGGATCAGAAGTGGTTCATTCTTTCCACTGAAAGTTTGCATATAAGCACAGTTTTCTTTCTCTCAGTCATGAGGAATAGATTTGGCCAACAGGTCAGTTTTGCCAAAACAAAATAAAGAACCAGGGAATTCTGAACTTCCCTGGTGGTCCAGTGGTTATGACTCCAAGCTTCCAGTGCAGGGGGCACAGGTTCAATTCCTGGTTGGAGAAGTTCCACATGCTTTGGGGTGTGGCCAAAAAAAAAAAAAAGAACTAGGGAGTTCTGTTCTTTTGCAGGCTGGGGGCTCTAGCACCAGCCGGAGGGTATCCTCTCCACCTACATGGGACCCCTCTTTGGAAAACTCAAGGACATGCCTCTAGGCGCTAGGGCTCTGGGAGGGTTGCTGGGCTCCAGAGACCCCTGCAGGTGTCCGGCAGCAGTCAGGACACGGTCCACCTTGGAGGGGACAGAGTGTCAGGGCTGCTGAGGATCTCTGCCTTCAGATCCCAGTGAGAAAAAGCCCAAGGTTCAGGGATGTTGAGTGACTTGCTTGAAGTCACCCAGGTTGAATGAGAAGCTGGACCTTTGGAATTTTAACACTGTGTTCTTTCCACACCCAAACCATTTGAAGTTGCAAGGTCGGGCTGGTAGCAGAGCAAATCAAGTGGGTCTGAAGAGCCTTTGCCCAGGTACCAACTGGGGTGAACTCTGCCCTGAAGCAGCAGCCCTCGCTCTGCGGCAGGGGGGCCCTGCCAGGGTACTGTGTACGTATAGCCACGTGGTGCTTTACAGCGCTGAGCTGCAGAGGCCTCAAGCACTTTTGATAGAAACTACACTGCAAGGCTGGAGGAGGCCACCCACTGCTGGGCTTCCAAACAGTCCCAGTCTTAGCGGCCTCTGACCTCATTTTGCAGGAGCTGCCCATCTGATCTCAGGGGTGCAGTTTTTACCTAAACTCCCCGGAGAGCTTGGCTGCCATCCCAGCCCTGCCCTCCAGGCCTTTGCTGTGGACACATCACGTGTGGGGACTTCCAGGGAAGTGGTTTATCATTTTCACATAAGAGGTCTGCCTTCCACAGTGGTACCATCAGGGTTCCCTTGGCAGCATCTTTGTTGTTCAGTCGCTTAGACGTGTCCCGCTCTTTGCGACCCCATGGACTGCAGCACGCCAGTACAGCATGTTTCCTGTACTTCACCATCTCCTACACTTTGCTGAAACTCGTGTACATTGAGTTGATGATGCTATCCAACCATCTCATCCTCTGTCACCCCCTTCTCCTGCCCTCAGTCTTTCCCAGCATCAGGATCTTTTCCAGTGAGTCAACTCTTCATATTAGGTGGCCAAAGTATTGGAACTTCAGCTTCAGCATCAGTCCCTCCAATGAATATTCAGGACTGATTTCCTTTAGGATTGACCGGTTTGATATCCCTGCAGTCTAAGGGGCTCTCAAGTAAGGGTCTTGGGGTCCCTTTACTCTACATTGGTGAAAATGGTGGTTGTAACCCCGATGTCCCCGTGGTCTCAGAAGACTGAGAATGCACGTGAGCCCTGTGGATGTTGCTGCCTGGGTGACCACGCTCCTAGCCCTCCACCACTTGCCTTTCCCATGTCTTCTCCATGCATGTTCTCCTGCTCCAGCTGCCCCTTCCCTCCCCACAGCCTCTCTACCCTGTTCCCCGGTGACTGGGGACTGCCCTGAGCCTCACCATGGGCCCCCCAGGCTGGGGACTGGTGAGTAATGCTGTCTCTACTTGTGCGCCCCACTCGGCCACCATGGCGCAGAAACCTCTTCATCTTTAACAAGCCTGGCTCCCTGGTCCCTGGCCCAGCCCCTCACACCCACACCTCGGTGGGGGCAGACATTGTGTCCCGGAGTACCTCCAGTCCTTTCTGCTAGACAACACCTCTGTCCTTTCCCCAAGTCGGTCTCCACCCAGGTCGCTCAGAGCTGGGTGGTCCACACAGCTGCCCCAGCTCACCTTCCCTGCCAACAGTCGGATTCTCACCTCCCTTTTGACCTTGCTGGAACATTCGTCTGACCTAGCCTTCATCCTGATCTTCAGTACAGATCAGGGTCATCTGAAAAGGGACCGGAAGTGGGGGAGAAGAGAGGACTCATGTCTGCCCAGGATCCATGATCGGTCCCAGAAGTACATGCTGGGGCTTCTCGAGGGGCAGGAATGCAGCAGGACCCTTCCTGGAGTTGGGGTCAAGCCTCCAACTGGCACCTCCAGATGGTACCCCAACTGGTACCATCCAGTCAGGGTGGTGCCTCCATCTCCTGCTCACCCAGCCTGGCCTCCTCCCCTTTGGTCCCGAGTCCTCCCCCTGCAAGAGCCCTTTGCCCTTTGGTAATTTCGGTAGGCAGAATGCTGAGATGTTCCCAAGACTCCCCGCCCTGGTGCGCACACCCGTATAAAGCCTGTGAATATGATGAATATGACTCCTGCAGCTGGTCATGTTTGATGGTACAGTGGACTTCAGATAGGTTATTCCAATGACCTGACCTCATCACACAAGCTCTTTATTTTTTGGTTTGTTGTTTTGGTTGGTTGTTTTTGGCCACACCACATAGCATGGAGGACCTTAGTTCCCTGATTAGGGATCGAACCGTGCCCCGTGTAGAGGAAGCCCTGAGTCTTAATCACAGGAACACCAGGGAAGTCCACACGAACTCTTTAGAAGCAGAGCTCTGGCTGATGGCAGAGGAAGTCAGAGACTCAAAGTGCAAGAAGAATGGCAAAGGATGTGCCCTTGTTGGCTTGCATTAGGAGACCACTTGGAGAAGAACATTGGTGCTCTAGGAGTCTAGAGCAGCCCTCAGCTGACAACCAGCAAGGAAATGGGCACCTCACATCTGGAGTCGCAAGGACAGAATCCTGTCCATCCCTGCCAGCCAACAAGAACAGGCATGGAAGCGGATGCCTCCCAGAGCCCCCAGAGAACTCAGCCCTGCCAACACCTGATGTCAGCTTTCGAGACTGGGCTTCTGACCTACAGACTCGTGAGCTAATAAGTGACTACTGTTTTAAGCCACTTAGTTTGTGGTTATTTGCTGTGCGGCAACAGAAGACTCCTACTGCAATGGATTTGTTTTTTTGTCAACCGTTTATTGGACTGGCAACTCCTGGCAACAGGACATGAGAAGAAAATGAAAGGAACCTAGAGTGATCATGGAGTACAAGTAACTGGGAAAAGTGAAAACGTGAAAGTGTTAGTCGCTCAGTTGTGTCTGACTCTGTGACCCCATGGACTGTAGCCCGCCAGGCTCCCCTATCCATGGAATTTTCCAAGCAAGGGTACTGGAGTGGGTAGCCATTCAAAAAGATATCAAACTGAATATAAAGTCACCTGGTTTCACTCACACACACACACACACACACACACAAAGGGACTCTCAACTGGAGGTGACTCTTCTCCCCTGGGGACATCCTTGGCAATGTCTGGAGACATTCTTGAATGTCACAGCTTGAGGGATCTGCTGGCATCAAATGGGTGGAGTCTAGAGATGCTGCTAAGATCTTATAAGGCACAGGACAGCCCCCCACAGCCAAGAAATACCTGGTCCTGACCCAAAATGTCAGTAGGGTGGAGGTTCACACACACACACACACACACAAAACCAGCCAATTTGGAGAGATAGTACAGCATAAGCGCCAAAAAATTGATGCTTTTGAGCTGTGGTGTTGGAGAAGACTCTTGAGAGTCCCTTGGACTGCAAGGAGATCCAACCAGTCCATCCTAAAGATCAGTCCTGGGTGTTCATTGGAAGACTGATGCTGAAGCTGAAACTCCAATACTTTGGCCACCTCATGCAAAGAGTTGACTCATTGGAAAAGACCCTGATGCTGGGAGGGATTGGAGGCAGGAGGAGAAGGGGACGACAGAGGATGAGATGGCTGGATGGCATCACCGGCTCGATGGACATGAGTTCGAGTAAACTCCGGGAGTTGGTGATGGACAGGGAGGCCTGGCGTGCTGCGATTCACGGGGTCGCAGAGTCGGACACAACTGAGCGACTGAACTGAACTGAACTGAAGGGCTAAGTGCACCATCAGGTTAGAGTCTTACCTTGAACTTGATCTCTAGTAAGACTCAGAGTCTCTGGGACAGGCTGTAAAATAGAGCTAAGGAAAGCACCCACCTCTTAGAAGTAAATGTTAGTGTACAGAGTGCACAGGACCGCAAAGGCAACTAACCCGAGTGCTCACAGGAAATATCTACAGGGCTATTCTTGCATCAGAGGAGCTGGGGCAATTTTGGTTTTGTTGTTGCCGTTGTTGTTTAGTCACTAAGCCGCATCCAACTCTTTGTGACCCCATGGACTGCAGCACATCAGGCTCCTCTGTCCTTCACTATCTCCTGGAGTTAAACTCATGTCCACTGAATCGGTGATGCCATCTAATCATCTCATCCTCTGTCGTCCCCTTCTCCTCCCACCTTCAGTCTTTCCCAGCATCAGGGTCTTTTCTAATGAGACAGCTCTTTGCATTAGGTGGCCAAACTATTGGAGCTTCAGCTTCAGCATCAGTTCTTCCAATGAATATTCAGGGTTAATTTCCTTTAGGATCAATTGGTTTGATCCCCTTGGTTTATTTCTTTTAGTTTACTTCCCTATATTGTCCAAATTTTATATGATGGATATATTTGATTTTCTTCTTCTTTTGTTTTACTTTGATTTTCTTAATGGGAGGGGAGAAGAGGAAAAAAAACTGAGGGACATTCTACAAAGCAACTGCCCTGTACTCTTCAAAAATGTTGTTGTTGTTTGGTCACTGTCTTTTCTGACTCTTTACGACCCCATGGACCGCAGCTCTTCTGTTCTTCACAAACGTTAAAGTCTTGAAAAACAAAGTAAGGCTGTGGATTGTTCCAGATTAAAGACTAAAGAGACCTAACAACCAAACGTGAGGCGTGATCCCAGTTCACTGGGACAATCAGAGACACCGGAAAGGGGCTGGCATATCACATCCCAGGGTTGCATCAGTGTTGCATCACGGTTGCCAGGCCTAAGTTGGTAACTACTGTGGTTGTGTAAGACATGTCAGTTTTCTTAGGAGATACATGTTGAAATACTTGAGTGAAAGGTCACGACCTACGTAACTTCCTGCCAAATGGTTCAGAAAAACAATGTGTATGAGACAGAAAGCAAATGTGGCAAAATGATAATTACTGTGAATCTGAGCAAAGGGTATTATGGATGGTCATTGTACTTCTCTCGCAGCTTTTCTGAAAGTTTCTTGACTGTTAAAAACAAAAAGAAGGAAATTCCCTGGAAGTCAGGCACAGGTTCGATCCCTGGTCGGAGAACAAAGATCCAAAAGCTCCCGAAAGCCAGCCGTGACGGGCTGTAACAAGGTACCCCTCTCTCAGGAACCATGTGGCCTTCTCCGGTATCTGCTCCTTCATTACCAAGTAGTACCAAGGTCCCTTTACAGTCCACTGGATGAATCAACTGGATTCTACTCATGCAATGGAGCACTGTGGGCAATGAACGAATGGGAACAAACTTGCAGGAACCACCTGGCATCCACCCAGCCGCAAGTTTCCACTGATTCAATAAACGACCCCAGGCCAAATCAACACACACTGTTCTGGGCTAGGTACCTGGGTGATAGATCGCAGAGAAAGGCAAGGAAATGGTTATGGTAAAGGTCAGCATTCTGCTTACCTGGGGAGGGGCCACCTTCAAGGACATCTGCAAGGAAGCTCTGCAAGGCAGATTTTCTTATCTTCAATGGTGCTACACATGGACTCATTTTATACTCATTGAATATATACTATGCATTTGTTTTATACACAAGCAACAATAAACGTCCCACCAGAAACCTCACTTAGTGTGAGATGCGCGCTGAACACCCGGGACCGCCGCTGCGTGCTGGGCGCTGACGGTGTCCAGCGGACCGGGAGGGGTCCGGGCGGGGCGGGGCCGGGGTATGGCCGCTGGGACCAGGGCTGGGCGGGTAGGCGGTTCGGGGTGCCCCCTGCTGGTGGCCGCTGGGAGTACGGCTTGCAGAAGAGCGGGCTCCCGGGCCGACCGCATGAATGCCGGCTTCCTCTTTCTGCACCCACCGTTGCCCCTGTCACTCTTTCCGCCCCTCCAGTGCTCACGACCTCTTGCTGGGCTTCACCTCAGCAAAAGCTGAACTCAACTCACCTTCCTCAGGGAACCTGTCCCGATCAGGGCCACCCAACTCTGACCACTCCTTCCCTGACGTCCTTTCTTTGAGGGTGGACAGTTAACTTGTGTGTACTCTCAGCCACCGTAGTCAGCATCGCCTTGGTCCATGGATGTGTGGAGATGGTGAGAAAGCGGCTGACTGGCATTTACTGAGGGCCTCCTCCCCGCGGGCACTGTGCTGACTGCTCCAGGCTTCTGCCGCCCCTCCCCCAGGCATCTTCATTCACAGACCTGCTCCTTCAGCGTCCATTTATTCAGACACCTACTCTGTGCCCCTCTCTGAGGCTGCAGGAACCAAAGTCAGTGGCCGCTGTTCCTCGGGTTCAGTCTGGGGGCAGAGCAGCCGGGTGTTGGTGATGGGGTGTTAGGGGAGCTCTAAGACAGGCCACGAGCACCCTGGGGACCAGTGAGTGGGGGAGAGGGCGAAGCCGGCTCTAGTGTGAGCTGGGAGGCATCCTGGAGATCTCCAGGCTAGGTGAGATGTGCGCAGGCCCGCACCTGCTGGGGAAAAGCCATAAGTCAGTGGTGATGGAGGAACCCGGCAGAGGGAGCTGGGTCTGCCTCTGGCCTCTGAGAGCCTTCAGAGGGCTCTGTAGAGGCAGGTGGAGGAGGAAGCCCAGAACAGGAGGCTGCCTGCTACCCCTTCCCCCAGAAGCCAGCACTCTAGGCCTGGGGCCTGACAGCCCCAAAAGGATCAGAGTTCAGATCCTCCCCCCAGCCAGAGTATGTCAAACACCTACTGTGTTGGGCTGCCAGGCCAGAGAAGATGAATGAGTCCCGGACTTTGCCCTCGAGGAGTCTGGGATCAACACAAGGATAAGATAAGCTCTTAGAGCGCTCAGCCCCGCACAGAATGAGATAAGGAGGCAGAGAGAGGGGCCCAAGGAGCTGGTACAGGTTGGGGAAGCAGATTGTTCAGTCATAGGAGGGTCATCCCAGAGGGCCCCCAGCAGAGGGGATGGGGCCCCGGCGATCTGGAGCTGACAGACACCGAGAGCAAAGCTGCATGTGGGAAGGAGCGAGGGAAAGGGGGCCGATCCTTTCCCAGCCGCGCGAAGTCCTTAGAGGGAGAAGGTCGACTTGCTCTGTGACTTTAGCGAGATGCTCACCCTTTCTGAGCCCATCTTCTCGTCTCCCAGACCAGCCTCACGGCAGCTACCTCACAAGGCTGCTGGGGTGATTCCAGATGATTGATGTAGGCAAGCTCCCAGCACACAGAAAGGGCTCAAGAACATTCCATTTACTAAGCAATTTGGACTTTATCCCTAGGTCTGTGTTTCCAATGTTTAAATACTAATTTTTTAGCAGCAGAAACCTTTTTATTCAAATGAAAATGTTCCCAGGACTCCATGTTATAAAAACCAGGCAGGAGTGAGGCTACTATGGGAGCCGGAGCAGGGGTGGGGGCTGTGCTTCTGTCCACGGCGGGGCCTGGGCAGCCAAGAGGGCAGAAGGGGTGGGCGGAGCGGGGGCCTGGCTCCTGGGGGGCTCCAGCCCAAACTGCAACCCAGAGTCCTTGGCTCCTCTTGGCCACATTGGACTGTTGGTGGCGCTTCCTCAGGGTGCAAGGTGGAGGCCCAGGGTCAGTCCAGAAGTTTATTGAACACACACCTGGGCTTGGCTTGGGCTGGGGGCTGAGCCATAGGTGGTGGGGAGAACAGAAACACGGGGAGAATGAAGTGCTTGCGGGAAGCATGGGGTGGTGGGGGGTGCTCGCTGGGCACTTCCGGTCAAGTGGGCTTTAAGAAGGCTTCCTAGAGGCAGCAAATGATCCAGCAAAGCTTGGAACAGTTATTAACAGTAAGTAAGCCTGACAAAAAGGCTGGGAAGGGTGCTCAGAGGGAACCGCATGGACTGAGCACAGACACACAGCGCAGCCAGTGGAGGTGGAGCCCTAAAGCCATTCATTCATTTTCCCTGCGCAAGAAGGAAAATGGAAAGGGCGGAAGGCGGCAGGACTGTGGTCGACAGGTTTCACGGCCCACCAGGCACCCCCAGCCCGCCCCTTCCCCCGCAGGTCCTGGTGGCTGGCATTGAGGCGAACATACCTGTGACCTATGGAATTGGCAGCCAGAGGGGACACGAGAGCACTGGCTGTCAATTCATAGGTCAGAGCCCTGTGCACTCGGTCTCAGCAGCCTGCTGACAGCCCACCGCCCGTCGCCACCCTGGTGCTGGGAGTGTGGCCATGGGGTGGGGGTCCCTGCTGGTGTGCTGGGCAGTCGCCGCTTCGCCTCCTCCGTGGGCGTGACCCCCACCCCAGATAACAGCAGCCCCACTGGAATTAGTGGTACTTCCACATGGAGTTGCTGTTACAGGGGGTGGGAGCCAGTTAGAGGCCTGGGCCCTGTCCTCACTGCCCCTGATCCAGTCTTTTTATGGAGGCTTCTTATCATCTGGGGCCCACACCTGGAGTCTGATGCCAGCACTCCTTCTGGGCGAAGTCCAGGCTCAACCCCAGATCTGCTCATAAAGCCGGGAGTGGCTCCCGTTTACAGCTCCCGGGCAGCCTTTGCCCACTGACACCCCCACACCCTCTCCCCAAGTTCCTTGTTTCCTTGTTTCTTTCCCAACTAGAGCTGGGCCCTAGGTTCAGGTTTGCTGTTGCGGCCTCCTCTCTGTGCCCTTTGCCCACCCTTCCTGCTGCAGCCACAGGGCGGAGGAACAGTGAGGGAACACTGGGCATCTGCGATCTCCAGGGACCTCTGAATGCCCAGAACCCTGAGGAGGGCGCCAGACACGAAGCTGGAGATGAGACGGAGAGAATGGTGGGGGGACAGAGAAGGGAAGACAGAGAAAGTGGGAGAGTGAGGCTGGGGGGCCAAGAGAGGGCGATGAGAAGGGCAGGCAGAGAACGGGAAAGGGACAGAGCTGGGGGGCGGGGAGCACAGGGAACCGGAGAAGGTGCTTGAGACATCACCCCCCACAGCGCTAAGCACAAGGCTATGAGCCGCTGCCTTCTGGGAGAGTGCTCAGCACCTCAGTGGCCTGACAGCCAGCAGGGTCCTGGGAGCTGGGTGACCTTGAGCAAGTGGCTTAACCTCTCTGAGCCACTGCTGGTTCTCATACCAGGGCGTGTGAGGTCACCCTGGCCGGCGCTATTGGGGATCCACCTTCCCTTCCACCTTTGGGTCTGCTCCCCCAGTGGGGAGAAGCGGGTATTGGTTGGGGTCCCTGAGCTGGCCCAGGGCCCCGGGGGAACAGCCTCCCTCCTGCAGTGTGTTCTCATCCCCACCAAACAGGCTGTGGCCCCTTACAATGCCAGTCCTGTGAGGCCTAGGGCATTCTTTGGAGACCCCAAAGCTTCTGGGGAGAAAGAGGACCTGGGACTTGGAGCTTTTAGAGTGGACCTAGGCTATGGACTCCTTTCCCAGCAGTGGAAACCGGCCCTGGCGGGCAGAGGAGGCTGCCCAAGGTCACAGAGCAGGCTCTTTCGAAGACCCACAGGCAAGACCAAGTACCTGGTCTGGCAGAGGCAGGAGCAGCGGCAGAGATGCCGCCCACCATCCACTCAGGAGTCCTGACCCTTGTCCCGTTGGTGGAAACCGAGGCCCAGGGGCAGAAGGGACTCGCTTGGGTCACCCAGGAGTTGCCTCGGGTCCCTTCCTTACATCTTAGAAGGGCTGGGCTCGGGAGCATCCGGGGTGGGAGGGCAGAGGGGCTGCAGGGACCTAACCCCTCAGGGAAGGCTCTTACCTGGGTGCTGGGCTGGCCCTCGGGGCACGAGGAGGAAGTGGGGCCACTCTGGGCCCAGCGCCTTTTGAGCCGTTGGCCCAGCCCCTGGCCACAGTTAATGATTACCCCGCCGCCTGTCAATACCGATCACAAGTGCAGTTCGAAGGGCATCAAACCCTGGACTGTGCTCGGGTAGGGTGGGGCAGTTCCAGGAAGCATCAGCCTGGGCCCCACCTGCCTCTCCTGGTGGCATCAGGATCCCAGCCATCAAAACCCCACTCCCCTGTCACGGCGTGGCCCACCGCCCCACGCGACCGTGGGCAGTGAGGGCCAGGGGGGCCCCTAGGACAAAACTTCTGCCCGCTCACTAGGTGCCCAGGCCCTCACCGAGGAGGGGCCACAGGGGCACAAAGTGGGCTGGGGGGCTTTACTGACGCCCCAGAAGGGTGAGCCTCTTAACCTGGGCCTCAGTTTCCCCACGGGCCCTCCCATCTCAGCGCAGTGCTCCTGGAGAATGGGGTGGGGAGGGGCCCAATAGAGTGGCCCCTTCTTCCTTGTTCACCAGAAACAAGGTGAGAGGTGTTGGGAGGGGGCAGGTGACAGCCACTTCCCCGACCGAGTGTTTCTCTGCAAAACTCACTGTCAGGCCCCCTTCCCCCTCCAGGGTGCAGCTGGGACCCCAGGGCAGAGGTTCCAGTCACCTGAAAACCTGCTAAGGAAAGCAGGTGCGGCCCCAGAGGGCCCAGCCTTCCAGGAATGGCCTTGACTGACCCTCGTGGCCCCTGGGTCAGCTGGGCAGAGATTACTGGGAGGGGCCTGAGGCTCGGAGACGGACGGCGAGGCCTCAGGTCACAGGGTCGGGGCCTGAGCCCCCCTGGGGTCCTGCACAGTCCTACCCTTTGCTCTGGTCCAGTGCCCTCCCAGCGCCCCAGGGAGGGCTGTATTGGGCTTTTTGGGGGAGGCGCCAAGAAATGTGGTCTGGGTGAGGTAGGCTCCAAGGACCATTCCTCCTCTCCTCTCCACTCAGTGCCTGCCAGGTCACAAGTGGTGCCAGGGTGGCAGTCCCCCAGGAGAGGGGCGAGGGGCCCAGCATAGCAACAGGGCAGCGGAGGGGAGGAGCACAGAGGCGGGCAGGTGGAGGGGTTTGAGGCCGGGGCGGTGGGCTGTTCACCTGCCCGGTGGGTGGAGAGGGTGTGGCACCCTTGGTGGTGAGCTGGGCGGTGCTGGGGACAGAGCCGGGGACGGGGCGGTGCAGGTCGAGGCGGGGGCACTGCAGGGACACAGGAGGGGCTGGCAGTGGGCAGTTTATTCCACGTCATGCAGACACTGACCCACACGCTCAAGGAGCTTAAAAATACATTGAGCCACACGGTGTCCGTGCCCCCATCTCCCGCCGAGACACAGAAAGACACTTGGCTGAGTGGGTTGGGGTCCGAGAGCCTCCATTCTGGAACAAGGCAGCGGTGTGGGCCCAGGTGGTGGGGGGGCGCGGTGTCCTTTCTCCCGGGAGGAAAAGTGCAGAGACGGGGCTGAGGCCCCAGGCAGGGAAGGTCCACTCTCACAGCGGTTGGCAGCGGGTAGGCCCATCAGGGTCCTTCCTGGTCCATTTCTGAAGGCCTGGCCCAACCAGCAGGGGGCTGCAGCGCTCTGGAGGTACCCCTGGGCTGGCCGTGCGAGGTGGGGTCCCGGGGCCCGCGCTCAGTCCCGGGCCTCGTCCAGACGCCACTTTAGAGCGTGGTCCTTATGCGCGTCGGGGAGGATCTGGTTGCGCATCCCCCCCAGCAGGTTGGACGTGGCCTCGGTGGCCAGGATGAGGGGCTTCACCACGGTAGGGGGCAGCTGGCGGATCACGCCCCCCACGGCGCCGGTCAGCCCCTTCTGTTCGTGGCCCCGAGACGCCACCTCGCAGATGGTCTGAGCTGTGTCCAGGATGCCCTGTGGAGGCCGGCGGTCAGCGCGGGGGTCCGTGGTGGGGGTGTGGGTGTGGACGTGGGACGACTGGGAGCGGGGCTGGGCCTCCTTACCTCTCGAACCGTGTCGTAGGCCTTGGCCACGCCCTCCCGGAGGTCGGCGGGCTGCTGGCCCTTCCGCAGCCTCCGCACAGAGCGCTTGTCCTGCAGGGAGCGCGAGACGGGCGCCGCTGGGGACAGGATGTCATACACGGTCTCAGCTGTGGCCTGGGCACGTGGGGGACATCAGATGAGGAGACAGGGCCAGGAGGGAGCCCACTACCGCCCCCCCCACCCCTGCCTCCCCAGCAGCCACACTGTATGTGCTGCTCCTGGGGTCCTGCCAAGATCCCAAGCCCCAGGTCAGGGGGCTTTCGGGTGACCTCATGCCTCCTGAGGGGACTCCCTGAATGTCCTCTGGACCCATACCCCTCCTCCTGCCCGTCTGGGGTGCTACAGATGCAGCCTGAGTCCAGCGCCTTGTCCTCTCCACCTGCTCCTTGGGAGCTCCAGGGGCGGCCCTGACAGAGACCTGGGTTCCCCTCTCCCACCCCCACAGATCACCGAGCTGTCACCGAGGTGACTGTCTGTCTGCTGGCTCCTCTGTTCTCTCACCCCCAGCGTCATTCCCCTCACCCGACCTCCTCACCTGGCTGGGCCACACCCCAGCTCACTGCCCTGGGAGGGCCTCAGATACCCGCGTATCCCTCCAGCCTCCTCTCGAGAGATCCTGCCTGCCCCTCCCCAACTGCCCCGAGGATCTGCACGCTCCCCCTCACTTCTGAGATTGGACACAACACCCCTCTACTCCAGAACCCGGGGCACTCATCTACAGCTGCTCACAGAGTAATCCCCGGACTTCCCCCCTGGGCCTGGTGAAGCGCAACGGTCAATCTCTGGTTCATTCAAGAGAACCAGCCCCTTCCCTCCCCGTCAGGGCAGAGCCATGAACGGACGGACACCTAGCGGGCTCTAGAGCTGGGGGCCTGACGCTCCCACACGGGAGCCACGGGGGCTCCAGGCTGGTCACTTGGCCTCCTGTCTCTGTGACTGTTCCTCCTAAGATCTCACACGTCCAGACTGCCCACGCTTGGTAGAGCTATGAGGAGGGAACTGGGCACCGTGGAGTAGAGCCTCCCCGCCCTGGACGCTGGGGGTCCGCTCACCTGGATAGCTTGCACCAGCCGGTTGCTGAGTTCCAAGGCGGCCGAGGCTGTGGACGAGCCGAAGGAGGCAGCACCCCGCTGCAGCCCCCGCATGAGGCGGCCGTCCTTCCTGTACTGCTCGATGGGCAGCCACAGCAGGTCCCGGAACCCTTGGACTAGGGGGACGGGGTGGTCAGAGATGCCCGAGGCCGCCCCCACCTACCCTGCTGCGGGAACTTAACTCCCCAGAGCGGCTTCTAGGCTGCCCGAGTGTGGCAGTTTCCAGAGCCCCCAAAGCCAGATACTCACAGAGCTGAACGACTGAGTGCATGGGGCCCACGCCCCCCAGCAAGCCAGGCAGCTGGTTCTTGCGGATGTCCTGCAGCCACTCATTGAGCGCGTAGCCCAGCACCTTGTCTACGCCCAGGAGCCTGGGATGGGGCGGGGAGAGGAGGGCAGGGCGAAGCAGACCCACTCACTGAGGGGTCACAGGGCCAGAGGGACCCAAGGCACCCCAACATGCCCCACAGCTCCACCCAGCCCTGTAGGAGGGATTAACTGAGCCCATTTCACAGAGGACAAAACTGAGGTGCCAGAAGGGTGAGGTCTTGGCCAAGGCCCGAGTCAGGAACAGAGAGAGGGCCCTGTGAGAGGCCTGGAGGCTCACCCATGCCGGCAGCAGAGCCTCTTTAGCTTCAGCTCGGAGCAGTTGAGCTGGGCCAGGCCGATGAGGAGGCCTGCGAAAGTGCCCTGGGGAGGGGAGAGGAGCTGGAGTTATACACCCTGGGGCCCAGGGACTGGTCCAGCCCCCCGGAGCCTCTAGAGGCTGACAGCGGCCAGTGTTGCCTGCCCCCTGGCCTCCCAAGGCCACAGCAGGATGGGGACCTGAGAGCCCACTCACCACCTGGTCCATGGTGACGTGCTTGCCATGGTAATCCAGCCAAATGGGCACCTCAGATGTGAAGCGGAACTCCCTGGAGGGGGAGTAGGGAGAGGGTCCTGAGGTCACTGGCCTGGCCCCCTGCGGCCTGGCCCGGGATCCCCGGCCCAACACCCTACCTGAAGTAGATGGGCTGCTGCTCAGCAGAGGGGGCGCCGTGCCTACCGCCTACGGCTTCCTGGGAGCTGGTGGTCTCCACACTCTCGGGCTGCCCTTCCTGGGGGCCGCTGGGTGGGACCGGGGTCTCAGGGCGAGCTGGAGGGGAGATGGTGGGGACAGACCAGGGGTGGGCCCAGGCATGGTGGTGAGGCGGGAGGCCCGGACCCTCCCCTTGCCGGCCCAGTTGCTCACCTTCGGCGGAGGTCTCTACTGAGACCATGGGGTTGATGCTGGCTGCCAGGGTGGTGAAGAAGTCCCTGAGGAAGAGCAGGGCGTCCTGCGGGGAGCAAGGGGATCAGATTCAGAGGCCGGGGGGAGGGGGCGGGGGGCGGGGCAGCGGGCTCGGCTCAGGCTCCGACCCCACGTGGCCTGCTCACCTGGTCCACGTTGAGCCGCAGGGGCAGCAGCGAGACGCGGAGGCAGCACTCGGGACCCCCCAGGTTGGTCAC
Organism: Cervus canadensis; assembly: GCF_019320065.1. Classification (NCBI taxonomy): domain Eukaryota; kingdom Metazoa; phylum Chordata; class Mammalia; order Artiodactyla; family Cervidae; genus Cervus; species Cervus canadensis. The sequence goes on from NC_057414.1 coordinate 40,583,368, forward strand.
GGGGGCCACGTGCAGCGCTTTGACCTTGAGCTGAAGGCAGGAGGTGAGCTCTGGGCCCCGCTGGGCCTCAGGCCCCCACCCCCCCAGTGCTCACCCAGCTGGTCCTGCAGAGGCCGCTCCCTCAGTGAAGCCCGCCTGTGAGCCCCCCACCGTCCTGGACTCACAATTCTGTGTGTGTGTGTGTGCCTGCAGGCTCGTGTGTGGACGTGTGTGGCCCCGGGCGGAGCCCGTACCATGTTGGAGTGGGTGCGCCGCGGCATGCGCTCGCTCGTGTGGAGGTACAGGAACTTGTTGATCTGGGAGGAGGCCAGCCGGTCGCGGACCTCCAGCTCCTGCACGATGAACACCTGGCGGGACAGCAGCTGCTCCTCCAGCTCCCGGCCGGGGGCGACCGGGCCTGGCTCCGCCGGGTACACCTCGTGTTGGAAGCTCACCTGTGGGGCGCACAGCGGCCTGAGCGGGCAGCTCCCTGCACTCTCAGCCCTCCCCCGGCCCCCCCAGTCTCAGCCCCGCCGGCACGGCACGCTCCGCACAGCCTCTGGTGAACCCGCAGGGCCCATTCTCACAGCCCTCCCATCCCCCAAGGGGCACCTGCGCCCCCGTCACTCTTGAGGGTGCGGTCCTCCCCCGGCATCTCTCCATCACCAGGGCTGTCAGTCCTGCCTCCTCTACACAACCCTCCAGTCCCCCCGCACGTCTGTCACCTCCGCAGCCGCCCCTGGCCTCAGGGCTGCCGCTCCCCCTCCCCTGAACACCCCCTGCTCATCCCCTCCAGCCCCTTCTCTGTCCACCTTTGTAAAGTGTTCGCCCGCCCACCCCACGCCTGCAGACTTCTCCCCATGGCCTGGAAAGGCTGCGCTCTCCCTCCAAGCCCGCCCTTGGCCCTTGCCCTTGATGTGCGGCACCCTGGCCTCTCTGCCCTTGACAGGTCAAAGCCTCCCTCAGCCGCAGGCCCTTGCCCCGGCCTTCTCTCCCCATTGCTCCGCGCTGTCACCAGCCCCCTGGCCTGTCTGGAGTCCGAGGCACCCTCGCCACCCCTCTGAAGCACTTCCCCCGGAGTTCTCTCAGCACCTGCGCCCTTGTGAGCTCGGGGAGTGGGTCTGTGCGGGCTCGCTCTCATTAAGCGGCCCTTGACCCGCACCATTTCTCAGGCCAGCCTGGCCCGCTCTCTCCCTCAAGGACACTCAGTCCAGCAGCCCATCCTGTGGTTCTTTCCGCCGTCCCTCTGGTAAAACCCAGAACCGCCCGTGGTCCTCAGGGCCTATGGAGCCTGCCCAGGGTCGGATCTCTGGCCTCATCTCCTACTGCTCTCCTCCCTTCTCAGCGGCAGTCTCGCTGGCCTCGTTGCTGGTCCCAGAACATGCAAGGGATGCTCCTGGTTTATAGCCCTCATGCCGTGCCCTGTGCCTGAAAACCTCCTCTGGGCTCCTTTCCTCACACCTTTGTGCAAAACGGCACATTTCCACGAGGACTTTCCAGCCCTTCCCCGTGCTCCCTGAGCCCTCTTGCTGCTCACATTCCCCAAGCACTCATCACATTTGAGTATATGTATATATAGTCTTTGGAGGGGGGCATGGCAACCCACTCCAGTATTGTCGCCTGGAGAATCCAATGGACAGAGGAGCCTGTCCATAGAGTTGGACACAACTGAAGTGACTGAGCACACACATTGGTCCTATCAGGCTCCCTGTACTGTGACTCAAGGGACAGGAAGGCAGGTTTCTGTCTGCTTTGCCCATCGCTGTATCCAGCACTTAGAATAGCACATCAGCTAACCAAGTGCATGACTCGCGGGTTCCACGGAGTGAAGCGCTAGCTGGGCAGCGGGCAGGGGAGGGCCTGTTCTGGTCCCCCACCCCTGCCTCCTCTGCCTGAGCCCCCTGCTCACCTTGCTAAGCTGGATCTCCATAAGGATGTGGTGCTGCCTCCCACTGCCCCCTTGCGCACGCCAGGAGTTCTGGGGCCGGTTGGGGCCGGAGCTGCGAGAAGGGGAACTCCGGGGGCCTGAGAGGCCGACCCTTGCCCTGGGCAGAGGAACAGGGGACGAGTTGACTCAGGGGGAATCTCCTTCCCACATTCCCTCTGGTTAGAGTTGGGGCCAGAGACCCTCCCCCGGGGAGGTAGGCGGGGCATGGGGAAGAGGAAGCCTGAAGGTCAGAAGATGAGGCTCAGGTTCAAGGTCACCAGCTGCCAAAGGTCAGCTGGCCCGGGCCCCATCTCCTGGGGGCCCTGCTGCCACCCGCACCTGCTCCTTCTCACCTGTGGCCGGGGTGGGGGCCAAAGTCTCGGCCGCCATAGAGGTGCCAGACGAGGGAGACCTCACGCAGCACCACTCGACTGCTGGGCACGGGGAAGTGGGCAGGTGCCCGCAGCAGGTCCGTGCTGCCCAGCGGCTGCGCAAAGTGCCCATCCCGCACTACGATGGGGCCTGGGTGCAGCTGCGTCACCACGGGCTCGCCGTCGGCGGGCTGCAGGGGGGACGCCACGTGAGCACAGCCGCTCCTCTCCCCCGTCCTCACAACCCTCTCCCCTCTCCCATTTCACAAAAGGGGAGTCTCATGGGCCGTGACCTGGAGGGGCCTGAGTGCCCCGCGCTCCTGCCTCCCTGAACCAAGGTCTCGCTTGTGTGTGACAGTGAGCTCGGACGTTCCCACTGGCACTGGGCGGCCGGGAGGCCAGCGCCCTCACAGCGAATGGGTCCCCTCCCCCTCCTGCTGTCTGCCCTGCTCCTCTCCCTCTGACCCTCAAAGTCCCCACCCCTCTGCCCCGGACACCATGCCTTGTCACTTCCTCTGGACCTTCGTCAACTTCTTCCAAGCCCACAGTGAGGGCTGTCTCCCCAGGGAGCCCCAACCCTCATCCCCTCAGACGGTGACCACCTCCTGCCTCTTTCACAGTGGGATCTCTAGGAGGGCCCCTAACTGAGCACCCTCTTCCTGGCCCTGCCCAGCCTGCCCACCACACACCAGGATGCCCAGGCCAGGAGCGTCCAAGATGCAGAACTCATCGCTGTCCAGAGTGTCTCCATCCCCCTCCTCTTCCTTTTCAGCTTCTTTGGCCCCGGAGCGGGACCCCAAGCTGCCAGTGGGAGCCCCAGCAGCAGGTGAGGGGGGGTGGGCCCCACTCCGTTCTCCGGGGAACAGGTAGACGGACACTGGAGAGGCCTGGAAGAAGGGGCCGCCTGTGGGGGAGGGAGGGGCCGGCTGAAGGGGCTGCCTGGTGTGAGTACTGACTGCGTCTGCGGACCCCGCCTTACCCCGACCCCACCTGAGGCCTGCGCCAGCTCCCGCAGGCTGCGCTCTGTGTCCAAGAGGGCGTCCGTCAGGTCCCGCTGGTTGATGAGGGCCGTCTCCACCGGCGGGCACGAGGGCAGGGAGGCGGGGCTCTCTGAGAGCTGGGCCGGGCAGGGGGTACTGGTGAGCTCGAGTTAGGAGCGGGGGCGGGGCCCAGGGCGTCCCCATCACCAGGGCCCTGGTGGGGGCCCCGGCAGGGGCGGGGCCTGGGCGGGGCTCCGGGAGCCGGAGGGGCGGGGCCTCACCTGCACCTTCTGGCCTGCGATCTCCGTGGGGCTGGGCGGCCGGGGTGGGGGGTGCAGGTCCCCTGAGCGCGTCAGGTACTGCAGCAGGTTGACCAGCAGGGCGCAGGAGTCGGCACAGCTGTGCACGTGCATCGCGTTGTTGGAGCAGCGCAGCTCGAACAGCGGCTGGCTCTGCGGGGCGGGGCGGGGGTCAGCCTGCGGTGGCCAGTCAACAACCGGCTGAGAGCATGGGCGCACTCAGCCAGAGGGGAAAAGCGGCTTCGCCCAGGGCTGTCCGGGGAGGCACGGGGGCTCTTCTGTGCCTCCAGGCCCCCGAGTCCCGCACCTCAGCCCGGTGAGCCGGGGCCTGTGATGGGGGTTTAGCTGCTCAGTTGTGTCTGACTCTTGGCAATCCCATGGACTGTAGACCACCAGGCTCCTCTGTCCAAGGGGCTTTCCAGGCAAGAATACTGGAGTGGGTTGCCATTTCCTTCTCCAGGGGATCTTCCCCACTCAGGGATTGAACTTGGGTCTCCTGCATTGCAGGAGGATTTTTTTTACCAACTGAGCCACCAGGCCTAGTATCTGTCTGTTACAAACAGGGAAATCAGGGGCCCCCAAGGGCTGTCTCCTCAGGTCCTGCTCTTCCTGGGCTACAACTGCCCTGTGCTGGTGGGGTTCCTACAGAGGGATGTCTATCTAGGGCTCCCAGGAGGGCCAATAACCACAGGGGAGGGCTGCCAGCGACTGTGACCTGAGCCCAGGCCCCGGGGCAGAAACGAAAGAGACAGCAGGTGGGGAAAAGTGATGCCCGGAGGGCTCCCTCGCCCAGATACCTGCTCTGGCTCTGGGGACCCTGGTGGACCCCAGGTGCCAGTCACACTCACCAGCTTGTCCTCAGTGTTCCCCTTCCAGGTTTTGATCACAAGCTCCAGGAGGTCAACGTCCAAGACGCAGACATAATCTGAGGCAGAAGGCAGAAGAGGGCCCTGTTGCCTCCTCCTACCCAGCCCCGGCCCTGGTGGGAGAGTCTGGGGTTTGAGTGGGTGCCGCCCTGGTGTGCGTGCGCGTGTCTGTGGGCCCTGAGAACCTGGCCGGCAGCTGGGGGAGGACGTCTGGCCACTCTGGGGGTGGCCGGGGCCACAGTCCCTCAGAGGGGAGGGAGCCCAGTCTAGGCCCTGCCCACCTCGCCGCAGATCCAGGGTCTCCATCTCACACTTGTCGGACAGGTACAAGGCGGAGTCGTCGAGGATGAACCTGGCGGGGAACAGGGCTGAGAAGGGCCGGGAGCCGCTGCAGGGCCGCAGCTCCTAGGAAGGTGGGGCTCGTAGAGACAGGTAGAGGGGGCCCTGACAGGGCATCCCAAGCTGACAAGAAACTAGTGCTGGCCCTTCTCTGGCCTTGGCGTTCTTGTCTGTACCATGGGGAGACCACAGGCCCAGCCAGCAGGCACTCGGGGACACTGGGCAGCATTTCTCTTTCTGAACATCTATCCAGCTGTCTACCTCACCCGGAACTCACAGCAGCCCTGGGAGGGAAATGTCCTGCGTTCCCCCCACTGCTTTTAAATATGTAAGAATATAGCTAATCTCAGATTCTGAGAAGAGAACCTTGGCCCTTCCTATCTGTGGGTTCTGCTTCTGAGGATTCAACCAACTGCAGATCAAAAATACTTTTAAAAAAATCCATTCTTGGTCAGGGAACCAAAACAAACGAAAATCCAGAAAGTTCCAAAAAGCAAAACTTGAATTTGTTGCATGCTAGCAGTTACTTATGTAGCATTTACACTGTGTTGGGCGTTAAAAGTAATCTAGAGATGACTTAAAGAATATGGGAGGATGTGCATGGGATACATGCAAATGTTGCCCCCTTTTATGTAAGTGACTTCAGCGCCCCTGAATTTTGGTGTCACGAGAGGTCCTGAAAGCAAGCCCCTGTGGATACTGAGGGATAGCTATCCATCTCCTTCCAGTCTTTTCCGTGAAGACACGGAGACATATATAAACACACCCCCAAAAATCTTTAAAAAAGTATGTATATATGGCTTTATATCTTATTTTTTTCAGTAAATATTATATGATGGCATTTTTCAATGTTACTTTTAAATTTGACTTTAATGGTTGGGTAGGCCATGTTTGGGTCAGGAAGAGCCACTGGAGGTGGCCATGGCAACCCACTCCAGTGCTCTTGCCTGGAGAATCCCGTGGACACAGAGGAGCTGGACAGGCTACAGTCCATGGGGTCGCAGAGTCGCACATGAATGAAGTGACTGAGCACAAGGCCATGTTTACTGACTAAGGTCGTAATTTCAGGTCATTTAAATTGTTTACAAGTTTTGACTATTTTAAATTATACTATGGAGGCTTTATATTTCACCCTTCTTATCCTTTTGTCCTGAGGACGACCTCCAGAAGTGAGATTATCAGGCAAGAGCTCAAATGCTCTGCCTCAGAGGTTTGACTGCCTCTAGATAGGTGAAACCTACTAGACTTCCTCAGAGAGGGATCACTCAGATGCACAGAAAGGCTCAGACTGGCCTGAGGACACACAGCAGGTATGTGGGACCCTGGGGAAGGGGTAGCTACAGCTGACTTGGGGTGGGATGGATGGGGGGCTTGGGTAGGAGGAGTTGCATACCTGAGCAGGAAGGTAGAGGTGTCCATGACGATGTTGCTGGAGAGGGTGAAGGTCTCAGCAGTGACAAGGACACGTACGGGGAGGTAGAGGGGCCTGGGAGGGAAGGGGTCACGTTTGGGCTGGGGCAGGTCCTTGCTCATGAGAGCCTGGCCCCAGCCCCAGGCCCCCAGGCCCCTGAGCCTGGGTACCTGTAGTCCATGGCACAGGAGAACAGGTGGACGTGCAGGATGGTGATGACCGTTGGAGGCAGGTAGCCCAGCACTGGGTCATCCAGGACATCTAAGAACTCCAATAGCTTTGGGGGCCAGAGGAGAGGTACATGAGGGTGAGGGAGCTTCTTCCTTCCCCAACCCCCGACCCCAGCCCAGTCCCCTACTTGCTGCCCACCAGCTGTCCACCACACCCTGGCCCAGGGGCTCCACCCACAAGTCAGCTCCAGTCCAAGGTCAGCTCTGGCCCAGCCCCTGCCCCTCACACCTGCCTCATCCAGGCCTGGAGACCTGCCCGCTACCCCGCCTTGGCTCACCTGGGAGTGCCAGCTCTGCTCCGGCAGGGCCATGCGGTGGCGCAGGGTGGCCCTGTGCAGCCGCAGGGTCACCAGGAACTCCTGGGGGGCAAGGCAGAGTCAGCACGGGAGCCCCAGGGACCCGGGAGGCACAGCCCTGACCAGACAGGTGGGCCGGAAGCAGGTGGGCCTGTACCTTGACGTTCCTGTGAGGGTCCAGCTGGATGCGCACCGCTGTGGACAGCATGTGGGGGCCCCGGCCCTGGCCTCTGTGGCCCGAGGCTCCTTGTTCAGTCACCCCGCCCTCCGACGGGTAGATGGTCTGGGCCAGCTGGGCCGGGGGAGCAAAGGTGGGCAGCTCCAGGCGACCGGGCAGTGGGTAGTCATCCATGGCCGCTGGGGAGGTATCTGGTGAGCTCCCCTGCCCAGCTGGTGGACGACCCACTCTACCGAGGGCACACATCCCTCCTGAGAGACCACCCCTGACCATGGACCCCTGGGACCCATGGCAACTGGCCCCCAGCCCTCACACCTCGGTGGTAGAGTGCTGCCTTCTCAGCTTCCAGGCAGAAGTAGCCAAGCCCCGGCTGGCCTCGGTACTGAGAGACACTGAAGATAGTGCCTTGTTCCACGTCCAGTACCAGCTCCCCGTGGGCGCCCTCCAGCCGCTTCCCACACTCGTCCTGCAGACAGAGCGCGCAGCCTGGCCTCAGAGGCTTTACTCGGCAGCCCCCACTCCCTCGGGGTCAGGGGGCCTCCGAGCCTCGATCTGAATGGGATTGGCTCTGGCCACTCTCCAGACTGCTGGAGGTCCGGGGCAGCACCCAGAGGAGAAGGGTCACCCTCCCTGTCTACCTCCAAGCATTGGATGGTGCCTGCTTGGACTCTGAGCCTTACCTAACCCTAACCCTGAGTGCCTTACACAAGGCAGGTGCTAGTAAGCGGCTGATGGGGTGTGATGGAATGGGTGGGGTGGCATGGGTGGGTCTGGGGGGCAGGTGGGTGCTAATGGCTGGGCAGGCCACACTTGGACCTCAGTGGGGCTTCTGTTTCCCACATTCCTAACTCGGAGCAGCTCGCACAGGCCTGGTTTTCCAGCCAGTGGCTCTGGAGTCGGGGGTCCCTGCCCCTGGGCGGTCCTCACCTTGGTCTCACAGTGGGCGGTGATCCGGCCCTTCAGCACCGTCACCAGTGCAGAGAAGGTACTCTGGGAGCGAGGGTTCCGGGACTCACGGGCAAGGGGCTGGGGGGCACCTGACGCCCCCGCTGAGAAGTGGGTGTCCTCGTCGTCTGAGTCCGAGTCTAGGGCGAGATCAAGGAGCCGAGTGGCAAGAAGACCTGGAGGTGGGGGAGGGTCTGCCCCGGCCCCCGGGACCCACCGGAGCATGCCTCCTACCCAGCTTGAAGGCAGACTTGCACATCTTGAAGCTGTCGTGCCAGAAGCCCGAGGCATCTGGGCAGCCGGCCGGGGGTGCAGCGGGGGCAGGGGCGGGAAGCAGGTCTGCGGGCTCCCACATGAGCAGGTCGTTGTTGATCCTGGAGGACGGTTGGACCACGGCAGTGAGGGGGGCCCGGCCCAGGCCCTGGCCGCCCCCGCCCCGCCCACACCATCACCTGTTGTAGAGGCTCTCGTAGACCTCCTTGCTGGGCAGGAAGATGTGGGCGGCGGGCAGGATCACTTCCAGGCTACAGCGGGACAGCGCCAGGGCCCGGTTCTGAAAGGCCCTCATCTCCTCAGGGTCTCCAGGGATCACCATCTTGAGGGGGGGGCGGGTGGGGAGAGCAGGGAAGGGGATGTGAGAGAGGTCAGGGCCTGCTGCCAGACTTAGAATCTGCTTCCTGAACTCCAGCCGTCATTCACACGCGCCTCCTCTGCTGGGATGTGTGGCAGCCATCTTGTCTGGCCTGAAGGACTGACTGCATGAGAACCCAGCTCCCAGGGCCTCATTTATGTTACCTCCTCTGTCCTCACAGCAGGCCCGTGAGACGGGTCACTACACCCACTCTCCAGACGCAGAAGCTCATCTGGAGCTCACTTTCCAGGAGGTTGGACAGTCCCGAGATGACACAGCCACTGAGTGGCAGAGCCTGGACGCGAACCGAGGCCGCTTGGACCAGAGGCCAGGCCCTTAACTGCCTCTCACTCGACCCTCAGCACCTTCAGAAGAGGATCCCGCGGCCCAAATGTCCACTGCTGAGAAATGGCTGATGGGCTGGGGTCATGTCTTTCCCACCCAGGCCCAAGGCCCAGGGCGCTGCCCTCGCCACGGCCCTCACTCTCAGGCCCCACAAGCTGTGGTGTTTCTGACTCTTCACTGACCAGAGACAGTGGAAGACATGAAATTCTCACTGGTGCTGAGTCACATGTTATCTGGCCCTGCAGGTGGTCCTGTCCCCCTGACCCACAGCCACCAAGTGGCTCCTGAGAGACTCAGAAGGCCTGGACCTCACCTCTTCCGTCTCGTACATGGTCCTTTTGGAGGAGAAGGGCGAGGGCTCGGGCTCCCGAAGGTCGCACAGGTTCTCAGCCGACAGCTCCAGATCCTCTCCCTTCTCCGGGGCCACTTCCCACTGTGCGTTGAGCTGGGGGTTCAGGGTCACCACTACCCTGCCAGGGCACAGGCCTGTCACTGGCCTGCGGGGCCTCCCTCTGCCCTCGGTAGCAAAGCCCTCCTCTCCTGCCTGCTCCTTCCAGAGCCCCGACTTACTGGGGCAGGAAGTACTTGTGCCCAGGGCTCTTGGGATCCAGAGCTTTGGAGACCCGCAGGCAGGGGACCGGCGGCTTCTCTCCATCTTCATAGGTGACTGGAGGGGATGGGGAGGAGTGGGGGTCGTCACTGCCACCTCTCCCCATCTCTTCCTCAATGCCGATGGGTCAGTGGGGGCCTGGAGCCTTGCCCACGAGAGCTGTGTTTTATTGTTTACGGACCTGTGCCCTCCCTTGCACCCACAGTCTGCAACGGCCCTGAGATAAACAGTCCACTCTGCCCACTGCAAAGAGGAGCCCAGGGAACGGGCAGTGAGGGCGCCACACAAAGCAGATGAGGCCTGGACCCCACTCATGACCCAGCCCCTTCTGGTGCCCCGAGCCCACCTCTCCCAGAGGCCTCAGCTCCCTGCCCAAGGGGTTGTCTCTTGGGGCAGTCTTACCATGCAGGTCAGAGCAGGTAAGTTCCAGGCGGGTGGGGGCTGGGGGACCAGGCCCACTGCTCAACTCTGACCGGAACTGGGGCTCAGTCAGCTCCAGGCTCAGCTGCTCGGCCCGCACGGCCCGGCCTGCCCAGGGGTCCCGCTCAGGCCGCAGGTCAGCGATAGGGAAACGCAGCTGCAGTGTGGCCCGGGGTGCTGAGAGCCGCACCAGCGTGTGCTGCTCGGCTGCCGCCGGGGGCTCTGTCTGCGAGGGAGAATCAGAGCTGCAGCCACCCCTCCACCCCCGTGGTCAGGAGCCAGAGGATGCGTGCCCCACTCTCCACCCTGGCTGGGCCTCTCACCAGCAGGCCCGCAGGCAGCTCAGGAGGGGGTGTGGTGGCCAGGTGCAGCAGAGCAGTGAGCCGGTCCAGGGCCCCCAGCTCCACATCTGCCTGGAAGTCGGCCAGGTCCAGGGCCAGTTCTGAGTGACAACGGCAGGCAGGTGGGCGCCGGGGCCGGCTCTGAGGGGGAGGGTGCTCATGTCAGCGAGGGCTGTGTGGCGGGGGAGGTGAGGGCAGGTGGGCAGGAGTCTCCGTGAGCGAAAATAGGAAGAACACAAAGCCCTTCCAAGAGGAGACGAGCTCGGGGAAGGGACCCGGGAGGGGGGTGGGGTGTCACAGACTGCTCGAGTCAGACAACCACGCTGCCCAGAACCTACCACCCCCAGTCCTATGGGCTGGCAGGGCTTTGTCATGAGCCAGGAGAGGGGCCGAGAGGATGGCATGCACGTGGCCCAGAGGTATTTCAGGGCTCCGGGGTGGGGGGTGTGCTCTGGATGGAGCACAGGGAATGGGGTAAAGGGTGGGAGCAGGGAGGCACCAGGGGTGGCTGGTGGGGGGCAACACCCACAGCAAACAGCCAAGGGCCCCCAGGCCTGGGGTCGGGTGGGTTACCTTGGGCACCCGGCGCAGGGTCTGTGTGTGGCGCAGGTGAGCACAGGGCTGAGCTGAGGCCTGGGATCGCAGGCTGTTGGGGAAGCTCAGGATCTGGGTGGGGACGGGGAAGATGGCGGGTGACCCCCGCGCCCAGCCTCACCTCCAGGCCCAGCCGACCACGCGCACAGGCTGTCAGCCCTCACCTCTGCGTACTCAGGCTCCGAGGCGCCCCTGGGCCACAGGCACTCCAGCACCTCCAGCTGCCCGAAGTGCACTTCCGTGCTGGAGACCCGCCGGCCCCGGCTTGTCTGCAGCTCCCAGGACAGCTGCACGGCGGCACCCGTTAGCCTACGGGGAAGAAGCTGGGCGTCAGAAGGGGGGACTGCAGGGGCTCGGGGAGTCCCCTTGTGCTCAGGCCCGCCTTGGGCTTGTACCGGACATGGCTGCAAGGACAGGCCCTCTGGAAGCGCGGTCGGAGACGGTACAAGTCATGGGAGCCGAAGGACCCATCCACGGTGGCATCAAACTCAGCAAAAAAGTGGGTGGTGAGGTCAGGTGGTCCAGAAGATGGGGCAGATGTCTGAAGCAAGGTCAGGGTCACACCCCCCAAGGTCATCTTCAGCAGCGAGTCAGGGCGCAGGGAGTTCGAGGGGGGCACCGGGGCTGTCCTGCCTGAGAGGACAAAGACTTCACCAGAGGCTCCCCAGAGCTCGTGGGGACCCCAGGTCAAGCGACAGTCAGACACTTGGGCTCGGGGCTGGGAGAAGCCTTGGCTGAAGTGAACCCTGACTCCGGCCGGGAGCTTGGCCAGGCAGGGGTGACACGAAGCCTTGTTTATGTCAGACACTGAGTCCAGGCTCGATTCAACCCCTTCAAGGAAACTGGACAAACTGGAAATGATAAAGCGCTTACCCAGTAGCTGACACATATAAGCTCCCAAACATACAGCCTGGTGGGGTCAGATCTCATCCCTCATGAAAGGAGAAACTGAGTCTCCAAGAGTTTAAGTGCTTGGGCCAATGTCACCGACTCTACTGCCTGAGCCCTGCGGGAAATCCCCAGGGTCACTGACTCTGAAATCCAAGCTCTGTCCATCACATTGCCACCTCCCCTGAGTGTTCCCCCAGAACCAAGTCCCCAACGGTGGACCCCCAGGCCTTCTGCACCCACATAAGCAACATGACCTGACACCGCGCCTTCCTCCAGCTCTCCCTGACCTGGGAGGACTCACCGGTTGGGGGGGCCTGGGCAGAGAGCCGGCGGGAGGCTGTGGTACTGTGCACAGAGGAGCCCAGGTCTACGTCACAGAGCGAGAGCTCGGACACGGCTGAGGCCACACTGCTTGTGAGGCCCGCCATGGAGAAGAAGAGGTCTGTGGGTCAGAGGAAGGCGTCTCAGAGACGGCCGGGCTCGGCCCCCCAACCCCTGCACCCATACCAGACTCCCCCGTCAATTGCCAGGTCTAGCTCCACACCCACCGGTGCTCTCCAGGTTGACAAGGGGGTTTGAAAGGGGGTCTGGGCTGAGGGGCTCAGTCCCAGTCCCCGCCTGCAGCTGCTGGTTCAGATCTTGTTCAATCAGCCACAGGTCTTCAGCACCAAGTGGGCGACTCTTGTTCAGCTTGTCCACCAGGCTCTCGGGGTCTGCAGGGGAGGACATGCCCTTGAGTCAGTCCTGTCTGCCTGCCCCTTCCCAGGCATTCTCCCCTTGCCCCCAGGACTACCCAGATGTCTCACCTGCAAGGCTCACGGCGCTAAGCAGTTCCTGAAGCTGCTGGAGCTGCCGTGGGGTCAGGAGCAGATGTAGGGAGCCCAGCTGTCCACACACCTCCAGCTAGAGGAGGAGGGAGCAACCATGGAGCCCATGCCAGCCACTGCGGCCACCCACCTGCCCTCACCCTTAGGAGGCAGCCTGACAGCCGCCACGCTGAGCTCGGCCACCAACTAGCTGTGCGACCCTGGCCCCAACTGCACCACTCTGAGCCTGTTTCCCTGTTTCTCCAGTTGCCTAGAAGGCAGTGAGCTCCCCCCGCCCCCGCCCCAATGACCTCGCTCTGTCCCAGGGAAGACCAGCTCTGCTGAGAAGGACGCTGAAATGGGGTATAATTCTCATCCCCAGGGGCCTGGGGACCCACCTTGGGGCCTGGGAAGGCCTCATTCTGCTTCAGTTTCACTGTCAGCTCCAGGCACCCTGAGCAGCTGCCGATCTGCAAGGGCGGCTCTGGGGGTCCTTCCTGGGAGACGAGATATAGGAGAGGAGGGGTTGAAAAGATGCAGTCAAAATGGCACTAGTGGTAAAGAATTCGCCTGCCGATGCAGGAGACGCAAGAAATGTAGGTTCAATCCCTGGGTTGGGAAGATCCCCTGGAGGAGGAAATGGCAACCTGCTCCAGTATTCTTGCCTGGAAAATTCCATGGACAGAGGAGCCCGGCGGGCTGCAGTCTAAGGGACCGCAAAGAGTCAGACATGACTGAGCACGCACATGGTCAGAAGGGGTGGAGAGGGACAGGTGGGTCGAGGACAGGGATTTGATGGAGAAAGAGACTGTGAGGACCAGAGTCAGCCCACCTGTTGGGGCAGCTCCTCGAAGTGCAGGCGGACCCCCGCCAGCTGCAGCAGCTTGTGGAGGAAGGCAGGAGGCTGGTGCACATCCACCGGGGGCGCCTGGCTGGGGTCTCGCACCGCCTCATCGCAGTACTCCAGTCTGGGGAGTGGAGGATCAGACAGTGCCCGGACCACTGCGAGCTGGGGCCCCCCGCAATGCACCGTATTCTAGAAGTCTGGGGTCAGTGACGTCTGGCCTGCAGAGCTACTGCATCGTAGCCAGGCCATCCTAGAACTCCACGGCCAGCTCTTACTCCTCAGACCCTCAGCGTGTGACCTGGTCCTGGGGGCCCAGCCACCCTGGCCCTGCACTACCTGGCCCTTGGACACCACTCCAGGCTCCCAGCACAGTCCACCTCCCTCTGCCACGGCCACAGCCCAGGCCCACTCAGACTTGCCCTGACACCTCCTAGGAGCCTGGGATGGGGATGCGGGCAGGGCCAGGGCCCTTCAGCAGCCCCTCGCTCCCCTCCCCATTCACACAGCCCACCTGTTCAGCCTGCCCCTACCTCTGCACGTGGGCCTCCACTGCGACGCCACGCTCCCCAGTGCCCGGCGAGTGCTCCACCCTCACGACAGTATCCAAGAAGGTCACCTTGATCCTTCGCAGTACTGAGGGGTGGGGGTGGGGGGGGAGTCTCAGGTCAGGCAGAGCAGTGAGGGCCAGACAGTTTCCCCATCAGGCAGCAGGGTGCTGCCTGAGGTCCTTGCGCTAAGGGCCGTGGAAGGGTCTGCTCACCAGTCTCGATGGTCTGAGCGAACATCTCCAGTCCTTCCAGGGGCTGCGGTGGCTCAGAGGGCTCAGGCAGCCCGTCCCGCAGGCACTCCTGAGCCAGCTGCATGCTCGTGGTCATGCACGAGGCCCAGCTCTGTGAGTCAGCGGTCCCCGGCCCTGCAGGTAGGAAGAGGGTCTCAGGGCAGGTGGGCCTAGTCAGAACCTGGGTGCCCAGGCCCACTCCCACTGTCTGCTCCCCTCCCCCACCCCCCCACCTGAGCTTCACCCTGCTCTTACCTGGGCCCTGGCGGGGTTGTAAGGTGAGCTGGAGGCCCGACACATGCACAGTGCAGTGGTCGGTGAGCAGGGCAGCCCAGGGCACGGCCACTTCAATGGAGCCCACAAAGCCTTCCACCAGCTCCAGTGGCGACTCCATAGACTCCAGTACCTCATTCACAGACTGGGAGCAAACAGGAGACAAAGCCAGCTCAGGGAACTCCCAAACCTGGCTGTCTCCCTGGCTACTGCACTCCTCACCAGGCTGTTCCACCTTGGAGAGCACCCTTGCTCTCCCATCCCTCCGCGTGCTACTTACAAAATCCTACCTTTGCTCAACTGATAACTACTCTTGGCTGCCCTATTACTGTACAGTCCAACACGCCCAGTCTTTCAAACCTGAGGAAGGGGGAGCTGAAGGAGGAAGAGGAGGGAGCCAGGCAGAGGGGATGGAAGGGAAGCTTCCAGGCATGGGAACAGCATGCGCAAAGGCCCAGCCGAGAGTACGGCAGCCCATGTTCACCTGGGCAAGCATGGGGTTTAAGGGGAGTGTCCGGGAGAGGCAGGCAGGGGCTGACCTGAGCTTGAGGGGGACGTCCAACTCCACCTGGTGTAGCTGCACCTCTCTCTGAGGCACAAGGCTAGAGCCTCCCATTACAAATATAGGGGCAGCCCCCTGCACCAGTCTGGGAGCTCCCCGGCGGCAGGAGCCCACCTGCTTCCTCGGTGTGATTCTAGGCACTGTGTGGTGCCACCCGGAGAGGGCCTCAGTAAACCTTTGTTGGATCCATGAATAAAATACATGGCAGAACCAGAAGGTACACAGAGATCAAGTCCAAATTCCTTAGCCAGAGATCCACAGGTGGGGAAACTTGAGGCCTAAACAGAAGGGACTTGTCTAGTCAACCAGTGTACTCTGGGAACTGAGGCCCAGGCTTCTCTCTTCCTCCTATTGCAGGGTCCCCAGGGACCAGGCCTCTCTGGGGATCCACAAGGTAGGGGCTGCAGGCCTAGCAGCTTGGAGAAGGGTGGGCATATGGGGAAAGAACTGGCATTCCACCAGGGGTCAACTTCTCCCTGGAAGCCAGGAAGGAAAGTAGCCTAGCTAGGAGTCAATGCACTCCCCAACCAGAGGGTAGGGCAGGTGAAGTGTAGAAAGACGCAGCCTACAGGTTTGGGTCAGCCTAAGAGGCTGAGGTTAGAGGTCAGAAAAGGTCTTCTGCACTGGGATTCACAGGTAAGAAGTGTCACCAACTCTAGGCCTGGGGGTCTCCTCTGCTCCACATTTGCTCAGGAAGGCCTGGTCTACCGTAAAGCCCAACTCTTCCTGCCCAGACTATATTGAGGTGAGGCACACTGTCTGCTCCCCTAGAAAACTGAGAAGTCCCTGTCCTCATGGGGGCTTCCCTGGTGGCTCATTTGGCAAAGAATCCACCTGTAATTCGGGAGACCCAGGTTCGATGGCACCCACTCCAGTATTCTTGCCTGGGAAATCCCATGGACAGAGCAGCCTGGCAGGCTACAATCCATGGGGGCAAAGAGTATAAGTATACAACTTAGCGACTAAACCACCACCCACCACCTGTCCCCTTGCCCACCCCTGTTGCTCTGGACTTGTCTTTCGCCTCTACGTGGAGGCTCCTTTGCAACTTCCCAGGTCAGCTGTACATGAGTCACAGCTCTTCACCGCCCCCAGCCTCAGGCCTCTGACCCAGACCTTATTCCTCTCTGCTTGCCCAGAATCTCTCTCCTCTCTGCCTCAGGCCAGACCTCTCCACCTTTCCTCCAGGGCTTTCCTCTAGGTGATGCTAGATGCTGATGCCCAAGCCCCTCCCCAAACACCCATTTGGTCCATCCCACTCTCCCCAAAGCAGGAAGTAGGCAGCAGTGGCAGTCACACAAAGTGTTGATCAACAAGGGTGCTGACGCGGTTGTTGACATCCATATCCGGAGATGAACACCACCCACTGAGCCTGGGACGTGGGGTCAGGAGGTCAGGGCACCTCTCCCACAGGTGCCCACAGCAGGGTCCTGGACCCCTTCCAGACTTCCCCAACCAGCTGTATGTCCCAACTCTGCCACATCCCTGGCCTGGTCCCACCAGGGCCCCCAAGTTCCTGCAATCCCTCCTCACCTTCTCCTTAGCCCCTTGACACCACCCTCAACTCTGGCCCCCAGTTTGATAGCTTATCCTAGCATTCTCCAGAGAAGTGATATCCGGCTCCCCAGCCTCAGTTTCTCTTCCTGCGAAGAAGAGGCAGGGACCCCTTCCCGTCTAGCTTCTGGCTCTGGACGCGACTGGCTGGGGTCCCTCTGACCCCTGGAAAGGGCCGGAAGCCCAAGGCCTCGCCACTCTGGTGCCTGGTCCCTTAGGTGGACCCTTTCGCAGGCAGCCTCAGGCCGCTGAGCCCCCCCGAGTCTGACCCTTCCCGGGTTCGGATCCTCACCCAAATCTCCAGATGTATATCGCGCAGGGCAACGCTGCCCTTGTACAGATCCAGGCTGAGCTGGTCCAGGCTGAGGTGCTCCTGGAAGAAGTGACCCAAGTAGTGGTGCAGCAAGTAGCGGCAAACCCGCTCTTTCACACAGTTCGACCACGGCCACAGCCATCGTGACATCTCGGGGACCGCCGGGCCCGGGCCGCTTCCACTCGCCGCCTGCCAGCGTTCCCCGTCCGGTTGCGCTGTTCACTAGAGCCCCCGGCTCACCCCGCCGCTTCTCTTAGCGCCAGGCCGCACCCCCGGACGCGCGACCACGCCCCCCACGCTCACTGCCATTGGTCACTGCAAAGGGCGAGGCCTACTGATTGGCCGCGGGGGCGGAGCCTTCAGGCGCGAAAAAGGGACTGGGCTCCCAGGACGATACAGAGCTCCCGATATTGATTTACGCTTGCGTACAAATTCTGTGTGGGTGGACCTTTAACCTCTCCTAAGGGCTCCGGGAAGGCTGTAGCCTGAGGTGCCAGCCCTTCAAAGGAATGCGCATGTGCCGACTCTTCCAATTGGTACTTGAGGTGGTTGAGGAGGATTTAAAGCGACAGTGTCCCATTAAACTTAGTAAAAGCTTTTTAGAGGACTACTTAGTGTCAGAGCCCCAGCACTCATCTCTAGAAACAATTAAGTGAAAACATTTGCATTTTGAGCATTACTTTGCTAGCGTGTGAGATGCTTTTGAACTGTGGTGTTGGAGAAGACTATGGAGGGTCGCTTGGACTGCAAGATCAAACCAGTCAATCCTAAAAGAAATCAGTCCTGAATATTCATTGGAATATTAGCGAAGAAGAACTAAAGCGCCTCTTGATGAAACTGAAAGAGGAGAGTGAAAAAGTTGGCTTAAAACTCAACATTCTAAAAACTAAGATCATGGCATCTGGTCCCATCACTTCATGGCAACTAGATGGGGAAAAAATGGAAACAGTGGCTGGCTTTATTTTGGGGGGCTCCAAAATCACTGCAGATGGTGACTGTAGCCATGAAATTAAAAGACGCTTGCTCCTTGGAAGAAAAGTTATGACCAACCTTGACAGCATATTCAAAAGCAGAGACATTACTTTGCCAACAAAGGTTTGTCTAGTTAAAGCTATGGTTTTTCCAGTAGTCATGTATGGATGTGAGAGTTGAACTATAAAGAAAGCTGAGCGCCGAAAAATTGATGCTTTTGAACTGTGGTGTTGGAGAAGACTCTTGAGAGTCCCTTGGACTGCAACGAGATCCAATCAGTCCATCCTGAAGGAGATAAGTCCTGAACATTCATTGGATGGACTGATGCTGAAGCTGAAGCTCCAATACTTTGGCCACCTGATGCAAAGAAATGACTCATTGGAAAAGACCCTGATACTGGAAAAGATTGAAGTGGGGAGGACAGGGGGACGACAGAGGATGAGATGGTTGGATGGCATCACCGACTTGATGGACATGCATTTGAACAAGCTCCAGGAGTTGGTGATGGACAGGGAGACTATTGTAACCATTTTATAGAAAAGGAAACAGATTTATAAAGGTTGCTATGAGCCCATAATGAAGAAGGTCTCACCTGGAATGCTTGAGAGGAGATTAACGGATCTTCCCTTCTCTTTGTACTTGGTCAGGCCTCCAGCCTCTCTCCCTGTGATAATAATAATAACTTGTAATATCTCTAATCCTAAAATCCAAAAAAGAATGGATTCTAACCCCCTTGAACAGGGGTTTATTATTTTGTACAGCCCTTGAACCAAGAGTGGTTTTTACATATTAGAATAGGTGGAAATAACCAGAAGAAGAGTAAGATTTCATGACCTAAATAGCATATGAAATTCACATGTGTCCACAAATAAAGTTTTAGTGGAAGATATCTATGTTCATTTGATTAAGTACTCTAGGGCTGCTTTCTTTTTAAAAATTTTAATGAATTAATTTGGCTGCGTAGCTGCAGCACGTGGGATCTTCCTTGTGTCATGCAGCCCATGGATTCTCTAGTTGCAGTGCAAGCTTAGTTGCTCCTCAGCATGTGGGATCTTAGTTCCCTGACCAGGGATCGAACCTGTGTCCCCTGCGTTGCAAGGCAGATTCTTAACCACTGGACTAGCAGGAAACTCCTTCGGGCTGCTTTCTTGCTACAGCAGAGTTGAGTACTTGAGACAGAGCCCTGCAAAGCCTAAAATATTTATTTTCTGGCCCTTTACAGAAAAATTTGCCCACTCCTGCCTTACCGGTTTGGTCACACAAGACCCTTTATATCATGATGACTTAAGAGATACTCACAGGTAATTATAATCCCATTTTAGTCTTACAAGAGAGATGAACTCTACTGAAATCTAAAACCAAAAGTTGGCCTGAAGCCCAAAGGTCAGGGATCTGGATTCCCATCCCAGCTTTATGTGGCCTTAGGCAAGTCACTGCTCCTATTGGTGAGCCTGTTTTAATCCCTTTAACCTGGGGTTGGGTTAGACAGCTCATTACCTGAAGAGACTGAGAAACAGCCTCTGAGAGAATTGTTAGAAACACTAGGCAGGCCCCATTCTAGGAGGCCAGCTAATAAGATGCTGCTCAGAAAATGCTTGTGTAATGAGTCAAGAGGTCTGCCTGACCCCCATGATAGGCCAGGAGCAGAGCTGTGTTCATCGAGTGTTTATTAAATTAATAATAAAGATAACAGGGCTTCCCTGGTGGTCTGGTGGCTAAGAATCTGCCTGCCAGTGCAGAGGACAGGGGTTTGTTGACTTGAAAAATAGCCAGAATCTAAAAATTGAAGTCCTCCCCTGGACAGTAAGGAGATCAAACAAGTCAATCCTAAAGGACATCAACCCTGAATATTCACTGGAAGGACTGGTGCGGAAGCTGAAGCTCCAATACTTTGGCCACCTGATATGAAGACCCAACTCATGGAAAAGACCCTGATGCTGGGAGGGATTGGGGGCAGGAGGAGAAGGGGACGACAGAGGATGAGATGGCTGGATGGCATCACTGACTCAGTGAACATGAGTTTGAGCAAACTCAGGGAGATAGTGATGGGCAGAGAAGCCTGGCGTGCTGCAGTCCATGGAGTCACTAAGAGGCAGACACAATTTAGAGACTGGACAATAACAAAAATTGAGAGTCATGTTTTATCTGGGAGACAGCATTTCAGGTGACCCTGAGAGCGGTTGGGTTGGGTCGGGGCTGGTGGGTGGGGAATCAGGTTAAACAGAAGTTTGCAACAAAGAGCAGAAAATCTGAACATCAGAAGTATTTTTGTGAATTAGAGAAAACCAGCACTCCCAAGTTAAGGAGTTAAGTGCTTTTCTCTGTATGGGAAGATGCAAGAGTCTGGCCTCACTGAAATCATCCCTTTCCTGTACACTTCAGCTATCTGGGGCCAGTATCTTGTGCTTTTCACTTTCTGAGTTCCTCAGTGCTCAGCGTGGGGAGCGGCTGCAATCTGATGGCTGCTATATCTCAGGTATTTTTCTCTTTCCTGAGTGCCCTTAGGGCTCAGAAATTCACATTTGGAGACTGGGAATCCTGATGACTGTGACATCCTTGCTGACTCATGTG
Organism: Cervus canadensis; assembly: GCF_019320065.1. Lineage (NCBI taxonomy): Eukaryota > Metazoa > Chordata > Mammalia > Artiodactyla > Cervidae > Cervus > Cervus canadensis. The sequence continues at coordinate 40,603,697 of NC_057414.1, forward strand.
GCAGGAAATACTCTATTTCTCAGGTTGGATCCCTGGTCTGGGAAGATCCCATGTGCCCAGAGCAGCTAAGCCTGCGCGCCACAATTACTGAGCCCTTGCACTGCAGCTACTGAAGCGTGAGCATCTAGAGCCCGCGCTCCACCGCAAGAGAAGCCCGAGCGCCACAGTGCAGAGTAGCCCCCACTGGCCACAACTAGAGAAAGCCCACGGGCAATAACAGAGACCCAGCACCGCCATAACTGTAGCGCATCAGGCGCCTCTGTCCATGGAATTCTCCAGGCAAGAACACTGGAGTGTCTCAGTTCAGTTCAGTTCAGTCGCCCAGTCGTGTCCCACTCTTTGCAACCCCATGGACTGCAGCACGCCAGGCTTCCCTGTCCATTACCAGCTCCCGGAGCTTGCTCAAACTCATGTCTATCAAGTTGGTGATGCCATTCAACCATCTCATCCTCTGTCGTCCTCTTCTCCTCCCGCCTTCAATCTTTCCCAGCATCAGGGTCTTTTCCAATGAGTCAAGTGTCTTCACATCAGGTGGCCAAAGTATTGGAGCTTCAGCTTCAGCATCAGTCCTTCCAATGAATATTCAGGACTGATTTCCTTTAGGATTGACTGGTTTGATCTCCTTGCAGTCCAAGGGACTCTCAGGAGTCTTCTCCAACACCACAGTTCAAAAGCATCAATTCTTCGGCGCTCAGCTTTCTTTATAGTCCAACTTTCACATCCATACATGACTATTGGAAAAACCATAGCTTTGACTAGACTAGCTTTTGTTGGAAAAGTAATGTCTCTGCTTTTTAATACGCTGTCTAGGCTTGTCATAGCTTTTCTTACAAGGAGCAAATGTCTTTTAATTTCTTGTCTGCAGCCACCATCTGCAGTGATTTTGGAACCAAAGAAAATAAACTCTGTCACTGCTTCCACTGTTTCCCCATCTAGCTGCCATGAAGTGATGGGACCGGATGCCATGATCTTAGTTTTCTGAATGTTGAGTTTTAAGCCAACTCTTTCACTCTCCTCTTTCACTTTTATCAAGAGGCTCTTTAGTTCCTCTTAGCCTTCTGCCATAAGAGTGGTGTTATCTGCATACTGAGGTTATTGATATTTCTCCCTGCAATCTTAATTCCAGCCTGTGCTTCATCCAGCCCAGCATTTCTCATGAGGTACTCTGCATATAAGTTAAATAAGCAGGGTGACAATATAAGCCTTGACATACTCCTTTCCCACTGGAGTGGGCAGCCATTCCCTTCTACGGGTGATCTTCTGCACCTATGGATTGAACCTGGGTCTCCTGCATTGCAGGCAGATTCTTTATTGTCTGAGCCACCAGGGAAGCTCAAATAAATAAATAAATCTTTAAAAAAAAAAGACACTATGAATTGAGCCCATGTGAAGTCTGGACCTTGGGCTTGTCACTTTACAGGCATGACCTCATCTACTCTTCACCACAAAGGCTCATGAGGGAGGCACTATGGAAACAGGAGGGGAGGGGGCAGAGCACAACTTTTGAAAAATGACATAGCGTGAGGACACAACATAAACTGATTAGAATCATATGGGTCCAAGATGGCAGACAAGTCAACTTAACTAGACCTTGATCCTCGATCAGCGAAATGACATACCCAGAGGCACCATGACAGTTCCAACCCACCATCAAAAAACCACATAGTGGCCCAATTCCTGGAAACTCCACTCCTTCCCCAAAATAGTTGGAATCATCCTCCCACTCATTAACCTATGAAATTGAAACTGAAAAAAAACTGAAAATGTTAGTTGCTGAGTCATGTCCAACCCTTTGAGACCCCATGGACTATATATAATTTGCCAGTCTCCTCTGTCCATGGAATTCTCCAGGCAAGAATACTGGAGTGGGTGGCCATTCCCTTCTCCAGGGAGTCTTCCTGACCCAGGGATCGAATTCAGGTCTCCTGAATTGCAGGCAGATTCTTTACCACCTGAGCCCCCATTAAGCCTGTAGAAGCTAACCACACCACAGTTTGAGGCCGCTGTATTTGCCCTCTGTGATGGCCCACACTCTGTCTGTGGAGTGTGTTTCTCTCTGAATAAATCCACTTCTTACCTATCACTTTGTCTCTCACTGAACTGTTTTTTGATGAGACATCAAGAACCTGAGCTTCATTAGGTTCTGAAAGCAGGTACTGTGGGTTTTGACTGGGTTTGAGTCCCAGCCACATGGATTAAGAGTCCCAGGCAGGGTTTAGGCTGGGTTTGAGTTCCAGCACAGGGGATCAGGACCTGCCCTGAGGTAAATGGTTTCAGCTTCAGGATGATTCAAGTGCATTACATTTACTGTGTATTTGATTTCTATTATGATTACATCCACTCCACCTCAGATGATCAGGCATTAGATTCCAGAAGTGGGGGGTTCCCTACCCTAGACAATATAGAGTGAGCTCCACAGAAATCCAACAAATACAGTGGCCCTGGGCAGTGGACAGCTGGATCCCAGAGAACTCAAGGGGCCTGGAGAAGCATGGGGCCAGGTTACCTCCTCATAGAAAGAAAAGGGGGAAGGCCAGGCTTTGGGAGGCTTCTTGTACACATCAGATAGGTGGGAACTTGTCAGACAAACAAGGTGCTGTAGGTCTCAGGGGTCCTGGGGGAAGGTTCTCCCTTAGATAGGAATGGTCCACCCAGAGGAAGCCCCTCACTGTGATCAAGATAGGTGTAAAGGTGATCAAAGAAGATGGCCAGGGGGATGGTTTTTTACTTAGCCGAGGGGGAGGGCCTGGATTTTGCATTTTGTCTAAATTGTGCTAAAATAGAGACTGCTCAAGTGGTTCATCAAGAGGTTCTTTTGTTCCTCTTCACCTTCTGCCATTAGGATGGTGTCATCTGTGTATCTGAGGTTATTGATATTTCTCCTGGCAATCTTGATTCCGGTGACTGAATGACAATAGATGGTCCAGTGACTAAGACTCCACGCTCCCAATACAGGGGGCCCAGGTTGGATCCCTGGTCAAGGAACTAGATTCCACATGCCACATCTAAGAGTTCGCCAGCCGCAACTAAAAAACACAGGAGGGTCCTGCATGCCACAACTAAGACCTGACACAGCCAAATAAATAAATATAAATATTAAACTGTGGTAAAATATACATAAAAAATGTTACCATTTCTAAAAGTACAATTTAGTAGTGCTAAGTATATTCACCTTTGTTGTAGCTCAGTTGCTTAGTCGTGTCGACTCTGCCATCCCATGGACTGCAGCATACCAGACTTCCCTGTCCTTCGTTGTCTCCCAGAGTTTGCTCAAATTCACATCCATTGAGTCGATGATATCATCCAACCATCTCATCCTTGTTGTCCTCTTCTCCTTCTACACTGCTCAGTCTTTCCCAGTATGAGGGTCTTTTCCAATGAGATGGGTCTTCACATCAGATGGCCAAAGTATTGGAGCTTCAGCTTCAGCAGCAGTCCTTCCAATGAATATTCAGGGTTGATGTCCTTTAGGATTGACTGGTTTGATTTCCTTGCTGTCCAAGGGACTCCCAAGAGTCTTCTCCAACACCACAGTTCAAAAGTATCAATGCTGTATGACAAAACCCACTGAAATGTTGTGAAGTAATTAGCCTCCAACTAATAAAAAAATTTAAAAAAAAAAAAAAAAGTATCAATGCTTTAGTGCTAAGCCTTCTTTATGGTCCAACTTTCACATCCATACATGACTACTGGAAAAACTATAGCTTTGACTAGATGGATCTTTTGTCAGCAAAGTGATGTCCTTGCTTTTTTTTTAATATACTGTCTAGGTTGGTCATAACTTTTCTTCTAAGGAGCAAGTCTCTTTTAATTTCATGGCTGCAGTCACCATCTGCAGTGATTTTGGAGCCCAAGAAAATAAAGTCTGTCAGTGTTTCCATTGTTTCTCCAACTATTTTCCACGAAGTGATAGAACTGGATGCCATGATCTTAGTTTTTTGAATGTGGAGTTTTAAGCCAACTTTTTCACTCTCCTCTTTCACTTTCATCAAGAGGCTCTTAAGAAAAAAAATAAAAATTAAAAAAAAAAAAAAGAGGCTCTTAAGTTCCTCTTTTCTTTCTGCCACTAGGGTGGTGTCATCTGAATATCTGAGGTTATTGATATTTCTCCTGGCAATTTTGATTCCAGCTTGAGCTTCTTCCAGCCCAGCATTTTGCCTGATGTACTCTGCATGTAAGTTAAATAAACAGGGTGACAACATACAGCCTTGATGTACTCTTTCCCCAATTTTGAACTAAGTCTGTTTTTCCATGTCTAGTTCTAACTGCTGCTTCTTGACCTGCATACAGGTTGCTCAGGAGGCAGGTAAGGTGGTCTGGTATTTCCATCTCTTTAAGAATTTCCCATAGTTTGTTGTGATCCACACAGTCAAAGACTTCAGTGTAGTCAATGAAGCAGAAGTAGATGTTTTTCTGGAATTCTCTTGTTTTTTCTATGATCCAACGGATGTTGGCAATTTGATCTCTGGTTCCTCTGCCTTTTCTAAATCCACCTTGAACATCTGGAAGGTCTCAGTTCACACACTGTTGAAGCCTAACTTGAAGGATTTTGAGCATTACCTTGCTGGCATGTGAATGAGCACCACTGTGCGGTAGTGTGAACATTCTTAGGCATTGCCCTTCTTTGGGATTGGAATGAAAACTGACCTTTTCCAGTCCTGTGGCCACTGCTGAGTTTTCCAAATCTGCTGACATATTGAGTGCAGCACTTTCACAGCATTATCGTTTAGGATTTGAAATAGCTCAGCTGGAATTCCATCACCTCCACTAGCTTTGTTCATAGTAATGCTTCCTAAGGCCCACTTGATTTCACACTCCAGGATGTCTGGCTCTAGGTGAGTGATCACACCATCGTGGTTACATTGTTGTACAACTAACCTCCTGAACCTTTCATCTTGCAAAACCAATATTCTATACTTGTTAAACAGCAACACCAAAATGAGTGAATTTTGTGGTGTGTTAATGATATCTCAATAAAGATGATTTTAAAAATAATTTTCAGGCTTCCCTGGTGGCTCAGTGCTAAAGAATCTCCCTGCCAATGCAGGAGACATCAGTTCGATCCCTGATTCAGGAAGATTCCACATGCCTTGGAGTAACCAAGCCCTGTGCACCACAACTGTTGAGCCTGTGCTCTAGAACCTGGGAGCCGCAACTGCTGAGCCCATGTGCCACAACTACTGAAGCCCTTGCTCTGGGGTCCCTGCTCTGCAACAAGAGAAGCCACCACAATAAGAAGCCCTTGTACTGAAACTATTAATAGAGAGTAGTCCCTGCTCATGACAGGTAAAGAAAAGCCTTCATAGCAACAAAGCCAGGACAACCGAAAATAAATAAATACTAAAAAATTATTTAAAACGTATTTTTCAACTCTCCAACCACCATTTAACATTGTATCTATTCTGAGACACAGTTCAAAGGCTATTTCTTGCAGAAAATCTTGCCTGTGTTTTCCACTTTTCAGAGCCCCAGTCCTCAGTCTGAGGGTTGTACAAAGCACCAACCTTCCACAGCCACTCTGGCCTGGAGACCCTCAGAGTTCAGAGCAGTGGCCCGAGGACCTGGGCTGCGGGCTGGAGCTGGTGTGCTCCTGACTTAGGCTGGGAGGTGGGAATCTGGGCCACGGTCCCAGATTTTAATGGTAGGGTATGTAACCGTGGGCAAAGCACTTCTCTCTGCTCCTCAGGGACCTCATCCGGTTGTAAAAGGCCCACCAAGCCTTTTTTCTGTAGGGGTGTTGGAGAAGCTTCATCTCCTGAGCCTGGGCAAGGAGGAGAGTATGGGCTTCCATTTGACAGATGAGGTCACAAGGGCCAGACAGACAAGGCCTACTGAGCAAAGGGTTCTGCTCTGGATCTCAGCCTGGCTAAACTGCGGCCTTTGCTTTTCATTGCTCAAGTAAGTGGGCGCCCTTTGGGCACCCAGGCTCCCTCTGCAGCAGGCAAGGTGGCTGGGTGGTTCTAAGGCAGCAGAGTGGCCAACAAAGCCTAGGGCAGGGTGAGAAGACTCTGAAAAGGACCCCAGCCCCTTCCTGACTTCATCGCCAGGTTTCATTGCCCACTCCTGGTGCTCCATGGACCAGTTGTTCATTTGGGCGGAATTTCTGGGTGGAGATATCGCAGTATAGGGTAGGGGATGGAGTCCAGGGGAATGAAGGGTGTTGGGGTCCAGGGTGCTAGGAAAGGGGCCCAGGACTACAAGCTGGGAACTTTTGGCAGGAATGCCAAACTCCTGGAATTCCACCTGTGCCTTGGAGTCCCTGCAGCAGGGTTTGGAACTAGAGACCCCAAGAGCACATCTTAGGTCCCAGAGAGGCTGGCAGTTCCATCCAGAGAAACTAGCTTGCTGGGGTGGTGTGGCAGCACCAGGGAGCACCTCCAGCTCTGATGCTTTGCCACTCCTAGGCTGGCCCTTTAAACCCAGACCATGATGTCACCTTAGACAGCAAGGGACGGGAGGGGGACTGCAGGCTGAGGAAGGACTTCATTTCCCAGCAGCCTTGGGGGCACCACACCCCTCCCAGCAGGCACTGGCTCACTGCAGACTATTAACCAGTCCAGTGCCATTTTCTACTGGGGTTTTAAAGTGTCCAGCCATTCTGGAGTGAGAGTGGCATTCCCTTGTGGGTGGACTGCCTGGGGCACAGATGGAGCAGGGCAAATCTTTGGGTGTGACAGAGGATTGGGCCTCTTTGCTGCCAGAGTCCTGGCATTGCCCCCAGCTTCCTGGTGCAGACTCCTGAGTCTTCCTTTCTCCGTATGCACTCTCCCTTCTAGAGCCCAGGAGCCCAGTCCCAGTTGGACCCCGTCCCACTCTGCTTTAGTCTTGTTCCCTGGTGCCCGCAGGAATTACCCCTTCGGTCAGGCAGCCGCTTTAATTGGTGCAGGGACTACATCTCCCAGCTGCCCCCGGCGGGAACTTCCTGACGCAGCCCCCCTCCCCCGCCCCCCAAACCCGCGGGGATGTGCGGGCCGACTGGGGGAGGTGACTTGATGTCATCGTGAGAAGCTGGGCGGCGGGTGCCGGTGCGCAGAGAGCCTGGGCTCCCGCGGTGCCGCGCGGGTCGGGTCCCCGGACTTGAGGAGAGGTCTGCGCGCTGCCCCAGCCAACCCGGAGCCCGCCGGGAGCCCGCGCCCCGACCCGGGGCTGAGTTGGGGGCATGCTCCGGCCCCCCTGGAGCCGGAGAGAGAACCCAGGAGCGCCGCCGCCCAGCGCCAGCGCCCCGAACCGCACCGCTTCGAAGGAACCCTGAGCAGCTGCTCCCCTCCCCACAGGCAGCCCCTGGAGGGCCCGTGACCTAAGTCTGGGCATCTGAGAAGTGAGTGTCCCCCCAGTGGGAGGCAGATGAGATTTGGGGGTGAGGAAGGAGAAACTGAGGTTGGGGAGGGTGCCGGGTTGTAGGAGGGGGGTGGCATGAGGATAGGGTTCCCATTCTTGGAAGAGTCCCTGGTGACCCTGATTAGTGGAGCAGGAACGGGGTCCCCATTCTGTTAGGGGCCAGGGATGAGGGCCAAGGTCCCCATTCTAGACAGGGTCTGGCTTGGGGGAGAGGCCCTATTTTGAGGGGATTGTTTTGGAGCCTGGGGCCTTTATGTCTGGGAGAAGGGAGGCACCTGCACCTCGTTTAGGGTCTGGGCCAGGGTCGGAGGGCAGGAAGACGGGCTGTCAGCGGCAGCCCCACAGGCTGTCCTGAAAGAACTGACAGGCTCTCTGTCTCTTTCTTGCCGACCTCTCTGCCCTGACTTCTTTTTCAAAAGAGCCAGGCTGGGAACCCTAGCTGGACTCTTCGGACCCTCAGGAAGGACCTGAAACCTGAGCCATCCTCCTCTCTACCGTGCTTGCCCCCCAGGACTGGGCAGTTGCCAAAGGTCCTGGGGGGGGCCCAGGACTGTGGTTGTGCCCACCCCATCCCCCCGCGACCTCCCCCAGCGCACAGGATGGGCCCAAGTTAGTCAACCCAGCCTCACTCAGCATCCTGCAGGCCCAGAGGGAAGCTCAGAGGCTCTGAAGGCTTGACCCACCGCCTAGCCGCCATGGAGACGAAGCTGCCCCCGGCGAGCACCCCCACCAGCCCCTCTTCCCCAGGGCTGTCCCCTGTGCCCCCGCCCGACAAGGTGGATGGCTTCTCCCGCCGTTCCCTCCGCCGGGCCCGGCCCCGGCGTTCCCACAGCTCCTCTCAGTTCCGCTATCAGAGCAACCAGCAAGAACTCACTCCACTGCCCCTGCTCAAAGGTGAGCCCGGCTGCTGGCCGCGAGGGGACCTGAGTCCTGGAGTGGGCCAGCGAGCCTTGGGGGTGGGGGAGTGAGAAGCAGCTGGCAGCTGTGATCCGACGGAGTCTGGATGGCCCCTTCCGAGCAAGGGACCCAACCACCTGAGCTGACCCCCACCCCCAGCCCTCTCGCCCTCTGTGCTGACGCATGGCCAGACTGGCCTGTCATCCTTGGAGGTGGGGCATCTGGAGGTGGTGCCACCCTGGGGGGCAGACCAGGGCTAAGGGTGGGGCCTACAGCCTGGGTTCCAGGAAGCCGCTAGCAGCCTGGCTGCTGCCAGGGTCCTGGAGCAGGTGCTCAGCATGGCTCCCTGCAACAATCATGGTGTCGTTCCCCCCACCCCTGGCTACAGGGCCCCACTAGCTGAGGCAGAGGGCACCCAAGAGACTCCTAATCCTGCCTCTTCTCCCCACTTCTGGCTCTTAGAACAGAGTGCTACTTAGGAGAGGGAGGCCATGGCTGTTTGGGGCACCTGTGGAAGGCCCGGGCATCCAGGGTCTGTAACTATGCTTTCCAATCAGGCCGTCATGTTCTCTGGGCCTCAGTTAGGATGAAGAGATGAAGCTCCTTTACCTCACAAGAATGGAGGATGGGACAGAAGTGGTTTACTTTCTGCACGGAGTGGGAGATGGCCCAGAAGCACGGGGCATGGGGGCAGAGGAGCCTGCCCTAGGGATTAGGAAGGCCCACCCCTGCCCAGAGCTGCAGCAGCTGCAGCCCGGGCTCAGACCCCTCCTCCTTCCCCAGATGTGCCAGCCTCTGAGCTGCATGAGCTGCTGAGCCGGAAGCTGGCCCAGTGTGGGGTGATGTTTGACTTCTTGGACTGTGTGGCTGACCTGAAGGGGAAGGAGGTGAAGCGGGCGGCACTCAATGAGCTGGTGGAGTGCGTGGGGAGCACCCGGGGGGTCCTCATTGAGCCTGTCTACCCAGACATCATCCGCATGGTGAGCCCCTGGCACAGGGCTTGGTGCGCGTGGGAACCCTACTGCCTGCCCGCAGAGCTCCCGGGCAGAGAATAAACCCATACTCTTTGGCTTGGCCTTAGGGCCCGTGTCTTCCCGCCTGACCCGTCTCCCAGCCCCACTCCTGCCCAGCACCCTGCAGTGTGGGTCCCTCCGTGCCTCCTGGGCTTGTCCCACCCTGCCCTTTTGCTCACGCTCCCCTGAGGCCCGGTGTGCACTCCCCACGTTCCTTGTGCCACGGCCTAGCTCAGCTGCTGCCTCTTCCATGAAGCCTCTCTCAGCACCCAAACTAGAAATCTCCCTTTTGCTGCTTAGAAGGTCCGTAGACCTTACCATTTTCCATCTTGTCTTCCCTGTTGGACTGCACCTGATAGAGGGTGAGGATGTGTATCATCTGCCCCTCAATCCCCAACCCCAAGCCTTCCATGAACCAGATGTTCAGGCAGTGATTGCAAAGAAGGGAACTGCTTGTTGAGGCAGGTGCTGAGACCCGTTAGACTTAGGATGAGGGATGTCCTAGCTTCTGCCTCAGAGGGTTCTTCCTTAAAGAACCCTGACCTGCCCCTCAGATCTCAGTGAATATCTTTCGGACGCTGCCGCCCAGTGAGAACCCTGAATTTGACCCTGAGGAGGATGAGCCCAACCTTGAGCCTTCATGGCCGCATCTTCAGGTAGGAGGGCTGGGGAAGACAGGGATATGAGTTTCAGAAGAGACCCAAGGACGGGTAGAGGGTCTCCTGAGGTCCTGGGCTGTTGGCTGAGGGCCACAGTGCAGGATGAAGGGGGAGGCTGTTCCTGAACTCACCATGTTGTCTGTCCCCTCCTCCAGCTGGTATATGAGTTTTTCCTGCGTTTCTTGGAGAGCCCAGACTTCCAGCCCTCTGTGGCCAAGAGATATGTGGATCAAAAGTTTGTCCTGATGGTGAAGTGGGGAACCCAGGCTGGGTGGTGTCATGGGGCAGGGGCAGGCTCTCTGTGGGGGCATGGGGATAGGACGGAAGTAGCCTGGCTTGGTCTCTCTCCTAACCCCTGATCCCGGCTCCCACAGCTCCTGGAGCTGTTTGATAGCGAGGACCCCCGGGAACGTGAGTACCTCAAGACCATCTTGCACCGGGTCTACGGCAAGTTCCTGGGGCTCCGGGCCTACATCCGCAAACAGTGCAGCCATATCTTCCTCCGGTGGGTGCCTGCTTCCTGCCCAGCTGAGACCTGGGGAGGAAGCAGGGAGAGCTGTGGGAAGAAGACAGAGGCAAAGGCTTCTGGGCTGGGGGACCCTGTAGAACTATGGTTTATTGAGTTTTTTCTTGGCAGCATGTACTAGTGCCAGTAGCACTGCTTATACAAATCCTGTGAGATCAACAGAGAAAGGGCATTTATTTCCATTTTACAGATGAGAAAATGGAGGCTGAAAGAGGAAATGGTTTGCAGGGACTAGGTCAGTTCAGGGGGCCTGGGATCTAAATCTTTTGATTTTTGTCATACCAGGCCATAGGACCCAAAGAAAGGGATTCTTTGTGTAAATATGTATTGAGCACCGCTGCCTACTTGGCATCAGGGGCCCATATGGCCTTGTAGTTGAGACTGACTCTTGAGCTCAATGGCCTGTGTTTGAGTTTGGTTCAAATATTTGGGTGAACTTGGGCAAAGTATTTAAGCTCTTTCCTAGCTTCCTCGTCTCTAGAATGGGAATGATAACTCTACTAACACAGAGACAGTTGTCAAGATGAAATGAGGCAATGCCTTCACTCACTATAGCTCCTGGACCAAGGCTAGAACTCTGAAACCTTAGCTCTTATTGTTATTAGCTACGAAATAGGTGAGGAATGATCCCTGTCCTCCAGGAGTTCAGTGTATTAAGATTCCTTGCTTATTAACTTTAGGGCAAGTTTGATTGAGCTGCTGAGCCCTGATTTCTTCATCTGTGTAATGGATCTAATAAGCTCTACCTCTTGGGATGATTTTGAGAAATAACATAGCACAGAATAGACACTCTGTCATTCTTTCGGTTGATTTGAATGAAGAGTGAAGGACTCGGGCTGAGTGCCTGTGGACTGGATGAGGACCAGGTAATGAGAGTTAGGGTCTGGCAGACGATGCTTCCAGAAGAGGTTTGAGCTGGGACCCAGAGTGGCAGTGGGGCAGGGCTGAGAGGGTGATATAGAGGTGGGTGATATAGAGATCTCAGTGGGCCTGGTTTGGGGTTTGGGGAAGAGAGCACAGCCTGTGGGTTGGGAGAGAGCTGGGTTGATGTGCAGGGCTCAGGTGGGTAGGCAGGGTGGCTGAGAGGAGGGTTGGGCCTGCTCCAACTGTCTTGAACTCTTGTGCATCCTTCTCTTCCTCTCAAAGGTTCATCTATGAATTCGAGCACTTCAATGGCGTGGCTGAACTGCTGGAGATCTTAGGAAGGTGACTCTCTCTGGGCCTCAGCTGGTGCATCTGGAGGATTCTGGGAGGTGGGACAGAAGCCCAGTCATCCCAACCCTCTTCATCTCTCCTGTCCCCTCCTCAGCATCATCAATGGCTTTGCGCTGCCCCTGAAGACCGAGCACAAGCAGTTCCTGGTTCGAGTCCTGATTCCCCTGCACTCTGTCAAGTCGCTGTCTGTCTTTCATGCCCAGGTAAGGCCCAGGCCTGGCCCTGCCATGGCGGAGAGGTCCTGAGGGTCAGGGCAGCCACCTGGACTGGCAGGGTCAGCCTGACACTCTGACTCCAGGCACACTAAAGCATGAACTCATGGGATCCTCTCTCATCTTTTTCTTGTTTAATTCTCTTCCATCTACCTTAGAGAATTGCCACGATCCTTTCAGGCCAATCTTAGACATCAGTTCTCTGAAGACTTCCCAGCCCCCTCCCTCTTAACCTGCTCTGGGCAGGATTAAGCTCTCCTCCTTCTATATTCCCATAGATCATAATACAGATTTTGGATATGGAACCTTTTATAAAATTTATAAGGACTAGTTTGCTGAATATTTCCCGTGTAGGGTCATTATTGTGTCCCTGCACATCAAACACAGTGCCTGGTATGTCCTAGGTGGTCAGTAAATGCTTGGTGAATGAGTGAAGAGCAAGTGAGCAAATCTCTGGTGTCCTGTCCTGGTCCCCTGCTGACCCCTGTCCTCCTCCTCTCTGCCTCCCCCTCCACCACCCCGCCCCCACTCCCTTGCAGCTGGCATACTGTGTGGTGCAGTTCCTGGAGAAGGATGCAACCCTGACAGAGCATGTGAGTACCTCTGGTGTGGGTGCTAAATCGCTTCAGTCTTGTCCGACTCTTTGCGGCCCTATAGACTATAGCCCCCCAGGCTCCTCTGTCCTTGGGATTCTCCAGGCAAGAATATTGGAGTGGGTTGCCGTGCCCTCCTCCAAGGGATCTTCCCAACCCAGGGATCAAACCCACGTCTTGTGCGTCTCCTGCATTACAGGTGGATTCTTTACCACTGAGCCACCAGGGAAGCCCTCAAGTACCTCTGGCGGGATAGGCAACCTGGTGTCCTGGCAGGCCACCCTGGGGGCCAACCCTGGCAGGCCTGACTCCTTTCTGCCTCAACTCCCACAGGTGATCCGGGGGCTGCTCAAATACTGGCCAAAAACCTGTACCCAGAAAGAGGTATGAAGGGCTCTGATGTCCCCTGCAGGGAGGCTGGGAAGGCTTGGCTTCGGGAAGGCAGTCGGGGGAGATGGGAACCGCCGTCCCTGTGTCCCTGACCCCACCCCAGGTGATGTTTCTGGGGGAGATGGAGGAGATTCTGGATGTTATCGAGCCCTCGCAGTTCGTGAAGATCCAGGAGCCCCTCTTCAAACAGGTGGCCCGCTGTGTGTCCAGCCCCCACTTCCAGGTACGGGTCGGGTGAGAGCCAGGGTATGGACTAGAAGGTTGGGAGGTTGACTTCACACAGCTTCCTCCGCCCTCAGTTTCTCCTCTGGACCTTCCAGGGTCTGATAATGTGGAGATGCTGAACTCAGGGTCAGGAGACCTCCCAGTGGCTGAGGAGATTTGAGTAAATCACTTCACCACTCTGAGTTGGTTTAAGCTTCCTCATCTGTGGGATGGGCCAGCTGGGTGGGGAGGAGAACTGAAGAGATGGTAGCATAAACACATGTGGTAAACTGAAATGGATGTTTACCAAATGTCTATGAATGGGACGGATGGTTGTCATCACTTTCCCCCTTTCTTGGTGGCTTTAAATTTCATTAGCCTCACAGAGACCAGCAAGACTTCCCCACTCCATCCAGGCTGGATGTAGCCAGAGTTCTCCTACATGTATGCAGGAGAGTTTATGCAGACTTTCTCTCATTTTTATAAGCCATAACCTGGTACTCTGGCACTTCAGTTTACTAAATACCTCATATGATTCTTATAACAGCCATATGGCGGTAGCTATTATTAGCCCCAGTTTGTAGATTTGAAAACTGAGGCTGAGGGGTAAATTGCCTTTCCCAAAGTCACGTGGCCAGTGTGTAGTGGAGCCAGGATTCACCTTTGAGCACTGGACTCCAAATCCAGTGTTCTTTGCACCTCACCACGTTGGTCAGATGAACCCTGAAGATGGGGTGTAAGGAGGACCCTGGGTTTGTGGCTGGGTCTGATTCCAGGACGGGCACCTGCAGGGAAGGCACTGAGGCGTTTACTCTGCCATCTCGCTGCCCCAGGTTGCAGAGCGGGCTCTGTATTTCTGGAACAATGAGTATATCCTGAGCCTCATTGAGGACAATTGCCACACTGTGCTGCCTGCTGTGTTTGGGACCCTCTACCAAGTCTCCAAGGAGCACTGGAATCAGTGAGTGCCCAGGCTTTGACTTCACCCACAGAGGCTGGGGCAGGGCCAGCCAGTCCAGAACTGGGGCTACTGGTAGCTGGAGAGGATCAGGGAAGGCATCTGAAGGTGGTGGAGGGGTGGTGAAAGGGGAAGGAGAAGGGTGGTGCTTGTGGTGTTCAGGGCTGCAGGCCGTGTTTGGGACACAGAGATAGACAGAATGCTGGAGAGGGAGGTGGGACCTAACTGAAATTGGTCTCATCTCCCACCTCATCCTTGTCCTTGCCAAGAACCATTGTGTCTCTGATCTACAATGTGCTCAAAACCTTCATGGAGATGAATGGGAAGCTGTTTGATGAGCTCACAGCCTCCTACAAGCTGGAAAAGCAGCAGTGAGTGCTGAGAGGCTGGGCATGGAGGGAGAGGGGAGAAAAGCAGGAAAAGGACCAGCTCCTAAGGGTTGGAGGGGAGCTAAAAGGACAACCCATATCCCATCTGGTCAGATGTTTAAAGTCTCTCCCTGTGGTCTTGTCACGTGCTGAGCCATCTGTGCCCAGCTATCCACTGCATCCTCCAATTATCCTCCCAAGTACTTCCTCCTAATCTAGAGGTTCCTACTTGCCTGGTGGCTCAGTTGTAAAGAATCTGCCTGCCAATGCAGGAGATGCGGGTTTGATCCCTGGAACAGATAGATCCCCTGGAGAAGGAAATAGCCACCTCCTCTAGTATTGTTGCCTGGAAAATCCCATGGATAGGGAAGCCTGGTGAGTTACAGTCCATGGGGTTGCAGAAGAGTCGAATATGACTTAGCAACTAAACAACAACATAACAACAACCCTTCAGGCCGGGCCTCTAAAGGCCAGGCTGATCCATCTACTCCATGACCACAGGCTGGGACCCGTCTCTCCTCAGTGTTTTCTCCCCAAGTGGAAGATTCCCATTGAGTCTCTCCTTGCAGATGGGGTGGTGGTGAGGGAGTTAGATTGCAGTTGGAGCTCCAGGAAGGGTAACTGCCTCTCCCTCTCTCCCCAGGGAGCAACAGAAGGCCCGGGAACGGCAGGAGCTGTGGCAAGGCCTGGAGGAGCTACGGCTACGACGGTTACAGGGGACCCAGGGGGCCAAAGAGGCCCCACTCCAGCGGCTTACACCCCAGGTCACCGGTGGAGGTCAGAGCTAAAGATCCCCAGAAGGGGAGGAGCTAAACCCAGAGCTATCAGTCCCTCCACCCTCCCTCCTGCCCAGGGGCCCACAGAGATACACACCTACTCCTGGCCTTGCCAGCAGGGGCTTGGAGGGCTCCTTGCCTGGCCCAGCATGGGCAGTTTCCTCTGGGGGGAGAGGAGGAGAGATGGTGGTCCTGGCAACAGAACTGTCAGGCCCTCCTGGTAGGACTGGACCAGGGTGCACTTGATCAGGAAGCGGCCATCGGGGACTGCCCTGCCCCACAAAGCCGGGCTCCAGACTGTAGGCAGGTTCCCACGCCCCGCTCCCAGCCTAGGGCAAGGGGATGCAGCCCCTCACCTGCCCCACCTTGTGCCAGCGCGAGGTCCTTCCTCACCCCACCATGGGGTCCATGGTCTATTTATTCTCCCCCAGCTCCCCTGCAACACAGACATTATCCTGGGCCTGGGGCACCCTCTTCCCCTCCCCGCCCTGGCCTTGTACATCCTTGTCCCCTTTTTATTTATTGGGCAGGGGGAGGGGTAAGGGCACAGGCAGAAGATTCCCTGTGTCCTGGGACAAGGGGGGTGGTCACAGTCTGTTCCCCTTTCCATGGCTGGGGGTAGATTTAATAAAGAGAGGAACTCACGATCTGCTTGCTTTATTTAGGGGTAGGGACAAGGGGGAGGTGAACTGATGAAGGACTGGTTCAGAAGTCAGGCGGAGGTGGGAAAGAGGCAGAAAACCCCCTCTTCTCAGAGGGTTGGACTTGTTATCCTTACTGAGGTTCAGGAAATATAGGATACACTCCAACTCTGAACCCTGTGACCAAGGGGAGGGGGATGGGGAAGGATGGGCTAATAGCGTGAGAGGCGACACATGTCACACTGGCAGGCCCTGGCCGTGAAGATCTCCAGCTCCTCCTTCCGGCTCCCCCCACAGTGCAGCTGCACCTTCACCTGTAGGAGAGGTGCGTGTCTGTTGCAGGCTCCTTTCTCAGGCCATCTTAGATCCCTGCCTCCTCTGTCCCCACACCCCCAGTGAGCCGCTGCTGAGCTCAGCCCCCTCACCTTCCTCAGGCCGCTGATGGTACAGCACTGAGACACGGAGGTGATGTTATGTCGATAACCACTGGCCACCAGCACGGAGTACCGGGAAGGGAAGGCACTGGACTCGCAGTGGCCCACACAGGCCTGTGCCACATGGGAGCCCTGGCAGGTGCCTTGGCGGTCACTTCGCACCGTCACGTTGAAGGCTAGAAGGAGACAGGGGAGTGGTAGATGGTGCCGTGGCGAAGGCTTGCCCAGCGCCTGTTGCCTGAGCCTCACTGGGTCCCTCGTGGGTGCTGCCTGCCCCGCCTTGGTCCAGTCTATCAGCTCTTTGCTTCCACCCAGCTCTCTGCTCCTAGAGTCACTTACGGTGCAAGTGGCAGCCTGGGATGGCGGCCTGTCGACTCTGGCCTTCAGTGGCCACCAGGAGCAGCAGGCAGAGGAGCAGGGTTTGGGGGCACGCCATGGGCATCTGAAACACAGAGGGTGAATAAATGTTTCTAGGTGGGTGAGCAGGTGTTGGGGAGGAGTTCTTTAAATGCTGCATGCCTCCGGGTGAATGAGCCAGGGCTAGGCTGGTCTGTCTGACTGGGGTGAGGCATGCCTTGAGGGGCTGCCTCTTCCTTGTGTGTGCCTTTGGGTGAATGTGTATGTGCATGTATGTGTGTACCCATCCTCTCTGAACGAGTATGAGTGTGAGCAGCTGTCCCAGTGTGACTCGCATATCAGCCCACTGCAGTGATTCTCCCCGGAAGTCTCCTCCACCATCTGGAGCACAAACCTCTGCCTCCCTCCACCTGCCCCGTCTGGGCATGTAGGACCCTTAGCTACAGCCCCAGGCTCTGCCGGGTTCTTGCTGCCTCAGTGAGCTCACCGCTTCTGAATGGATTGTTGAATGGCTCCTCTTGCCTCCTGCTGGTCTCCAGACGGTGCTGGCTCTCCGACTTTTTATTCGCCATCATCCTGGAGCCACGCCTTCTTGGAGATCAGCTTTCAGGCCTGCCTCTCTTCTGCCCGAAGCCTCACAGCAAAACCACCTGGGAGATCCTGCTCGAATCTGAGGTGTGGTCCTCAGAGGGTAGTTTCTGCTTTCCAGCAAGTGAGGTGTAGAGGGAAGGCCAGGACCACTCCCAGGCAGAGGGGGCAGTGTGTGCGCCTGGGGAGAGAGGGCTCTGGACTGGGCTGATTTGTGGCCACCTGGGTTCTCTTCTTTGCTGTGTGACCTCAGGCAGGACACTTCTGTTTAGGGCTTTGCCAGCCCAACCTTAGTGATTAAACTCAGCCCTGGCTATCTCTTTTACCCACTGCAAAGGTAAGGGTGGAGAGGAGATTCTTATGGACAAGGGAGGTGATAGCATCTCACTGATGGTATCAGTGGGGATATCCTGAGAGGTGCTTCATGGCAGAGCCAGAGGAGAGTGGGGTGGGGGTTCTAAGTTCGTTTCAGAGCTTCACTTGCACTGTCAAGTGGATGACTTCTCATTCTGGGGTTCAGCTGCAGGGTGGGGCTCCCCCTAGTTCCTGGAATAACAGGGACCGTCTCTTGGAAGAGCCTGAAGCCATCAACCCCAGCAGATCCAATCATTTAATCCAGCCCTGGCTCTGGTTTTGCAGGTGAGGCAACCAAGGTTCAGAGAAGGAAATTTACTGAAGGTCACACAGCTAGTTCATGGCAGGGCTGATTTGGAACCCAAATTTGCTGTTCATGCATGGTGCTAAATTAGACTTGGGGCGAGAATGCGGCAAGTTAGAAAAAGACCCCTCATCAGCGAGAGCCACAGGGGCTGGGGCAGGGGAGAAATCAGAAGGAAGCCTGTGCTAACTCTGGCTCCGCACACCCCAGGGCTATAGTCTCACTGACCTGCTCAAAGAAGCAGAGCCAACCACACAGCCAGCCAGAGCTGGAAGGCACTTGAGAGCTCATCAGATCCTACCCTTTCATTTTCCAGATGAGAAAATAAGAACCAGAAAGGAAAGTGACTTTGCCAAGAGTTCATTGTAAGCTTGGAAGTCAGAATAGCACTACTCAGATCTCCAGACTCTGGAGCTGAGCCTCTGGACAGCTTTGTAAAGCAGGCTGTGTTTGGGACAGGAGGGCAAAGGCTGTAAACACAATTTGTCCCTAGTCCTCCAGTCCTCACACACAGTGACTTCCCCTTCAGCCCTTCTCCCCTCAGGTCCCAGGCCCTTCAGTAGCCCACCTCATCTGTCCTCCCCACCTAAGGGAAAGGTATCAGAACAAGCGGTCTCCAAGAGACCCCTTTAGCAGTCCAGCCCTAACTTCTCCATTCACCATGAGAAACTTCCAGCATGACAGATAATCGGCTCTGTTCAGAGCAGGAGTGACAAGGGCTCATTACCTTACAAAGTGGCCTATTCTAATTCTGGTCATCTCTACAGTTAAAAAAATGCCTCTAACTTACACTGACTTCAAGTTAATCCAGTAAACTGGTCTGCATTACTGTCAAAAGCCAAAGGAGTAGCTAGCTGAGAAGAATTTATCTACCAAGAGATTGTATCTTGGGGCTGAACGGGGTGAACTGACAAGACATGATTTCCTGAGGGGCAGCAGGACTCAGGACACGGAGCCTTGCAAGACCCCGTCCTGTCACCCCGCCCTCTCACCCCACCGGGAGAGCTGCCGATGTGAGGTCAGGTACAGACCCCGCCTGCCCAAAGTGTTCCGTCAACCACTGTATCCCTGTATCTTGAGAAAAGAGTGCTCTCTCTCTACCCCACTAAAACTCAGTCAATAAGGCTTCATAAATAATTTATTGTCATTAGAAATCAAAGTGCTAGAGATGAAAGACCCAACTGGCCCATTGGGCTGTAAAATTCTCAGACTAGAGCATTTTAGAAACTTACACTCTTAGTGATTTAAATTGGGGGAGGACATTCCTTTGTAAAGAGGCAAATGACAGGACAAACCCACAAGAGGACTCAGGGAGTCTGGGGCTTTCATTCTCCCTGACTGGAACGTCATAGCAGAGAGTAGAGTGGGAAGGGTCACATCCAGAGCCAATGCTCTTCCCACTGCTGCATTTAGGAGGCTCACTGGCTGCTCTTTCTGAAGAAATACCTAAACGGGAAGAGAGAGCTGCAGAAGGAGAGCAGAGCAGGTTGAGACTCCAGAGGTCCAGTTCCTGTCTCCCAGGTCCCATTAGGGCTCTATTATTAGCTAGGGCATTTCTTCTCTGGGACCACTGATTGGAAATTCAAGTCTAAAACAGCATTTGAAAAGGTACCCAAGTTAAATTATACTCTGGATGTATAAATAAAGAACAATAGCAATGGGACGGCTGAGCTTTAGATAGATGAAAGGATTTGTTTTGTACTCTGCAAAAAGGACTCTGAAGACAGAGCCTAGGTTCAGAGAGAAGAATGGAACTATTTTAGTAATGAAATCAACTGAATAACCCAAACACAATAAGAATAGTTTTCCAAGTAACATTTAGGATATCAGATTCAATGCTGGGCACATCAGGGTGGGGTAGGTTAGTTAGGACCCTAAAGCTCTATCTCATTTCCATCATTTGTTCTGCACAAAATAGAGATTATAAGGGTAATCTGCTTTCTTTTCTAGTCTACTATCCCTGAGAGCTTCCATGGGGGTAAGTTTAATGGCAGGAGAGAAGTCTGTCTTACGTCAGAAACCCAAAGAAGCCACTGGTTCCCAGCTCTGCGGGCCCCTCAGCTGGAGGTGGACTGCTCTGCTGCGGTGGTGGGATAGTCGTCCCCGCTGGGCCGTCCTCCCACTTGGGATCTGCAAGGGGACACTCAGGCAGGGAGAGCGCGGCCTGCACGTGAGCAGGAGGAGGCAGGACAGCGAGCACGAGCCAAGGGCGGCCTCAAACCAGGGTGGCTGGAGCCAGATGCACTGCTTGCTCTGATCTTCTCAACTTCATCCCCGCTCAGTAAGGGGCTATTCTGACCTTGGAGTATTTTCAAAGTCCGCTCAAATCCTAGACACCTACCGTGGCTGTGTATCTACACACGGACTGACAACTTGTTGGAGCACTCACTTTGCTCATGTGCCTGCATCTGTGATAACTGCATCCATACTGAATCCTCATGCTGAGTGAAAGATCAGCAAGCAGAAAGGGCGACACCTGACATGCATTCCCAGCCCCTGCCGAGCACCATCTGCACCTTCGATATTAACACTAATGCCCCAAAGAGAAGAGGAGGAGAGAAAGCTTCCCAGAGATTGTTCTCTGGGATAGAAAAGCAAAGCATATCCCTCCCAACTTTTCTGTAAAACTTATATGGAATGTTCTGAAACTGTGGGAGCATCAATTTTGCTATCAGAAGCACAAGAAGAACATGCATTGCCTTTCACTGCATTTGGGAACTGCAGGGGCTTCTATTACCCAAGAGCACGCCCCCAGACTGAATGGCCAACAAGCACCTCCACGGGAGCAAGGCACATCGCCCACGGAGCGTGCCCAGACTCAGAGCTCCGTGCTGCTTTGCTCATCAGGGGACTAAAGAGGACAGGATGCTTATTAGGGGAGAACAAATATGAATTTCTCAGAACCTACCCTGGTCCTGGACATCAGTGACATCAAATGCTGGGGTCTTCTGGCATTCTCGCTGGGTTTTTCTTTCTCTGTTCTGATGAAAAGACCAAGAAAAGTCTTAAACTTTACTGTTT
Organism: Cervus canadensis; assembly: GCF_019320065.1. Lineage (NCBI taxonomy): Eukaryota > Metazoa > Chordata > Mammalia > Artiodactyla > Cervidae > Cervus > Cervus canadensis. The sequence continues at coordinate 40,624,545 of NC_057414.1, forward strand.
TCCAGCTTGGGGGTCTGAATGCTATTTGCTGGTGAAGAGATTTCACATCAGTGCTGGGGTCTGGCTTCAGACTGCCCAGGCAGGATCTATTTTTCCTTCTATAGGACTGTCCTTTTCCCATTTCAGCTTCCCAAACACTGTCCTTCTAAAATCATAATGTTTAACAGACAAGAACAAACCAAGCAGGGTGTACCTTACCATTTCATGTTTCTGAGTGCCAGCTATTGCCAAGGACAGAATTTCAAGGTTTCAGAAATCAGGAGGACCTTTATTTTACCTTGGAGAAAAGTATAATCTATGTGGTAAAACTGACATATAAACTAAGTACTATAAGTCAGTGTGATAAGACTACCCTATCAGTCTATATAGAGTGCTGTGGTTGCTGAGAAGGATGTGAAGAGAGTGGGTAGTGGTTAGACACAGAAGACTTCACAGGGGAAGTGTTATTTAAGTGGGGCCTCGATGGCCAGCATCAAGGAGTCAAAGAGAACAGGGCATTCCAGACAAGGACATGATGTACAAGAGCACATTGCCATTAACATGTAAATATGATCAACATGGCTAGAGCCAGCAGAAACATGACTGTGGCATAAGCAGCCAGCATACTACAACACAATCTTATTATTTCTCCCTGTGCTACTGCCGTATAGACCTTCCTTTGTACTTTGAAGGGGACACTCTGTAGCCTGGTTCCGAGCCTATAATATTCTCTGAGACACCTTGATAGTCAGAAACAGTTTATATATTTCTTTTTGGGAAACACTGACAACTGGTCACTTCCCTCATTGAGGCAAAACCTGAGGCTTGACTACCCAGCAGTGCTGGGGAGTTCCTTGAGCCATTTTGCCAGTGAAGAATTCTGTAGCAAGGGGCTGCCGACTGTCAGGGTATATCACAGGGGCAGAGGCACAGCATTGCCAGGAAAGGGAGGACAGGTCCTCCATGCTAAGCATGAGCTGATACTGCTGGTAAGCTCTTCCACAAACCCTTAAATCCCAGACCACATGGGCAGCCACCTAAGTCATACTCCTATAAAAGTGAAAAGAACTCTTGGGCAGAAAGAGACTACCTCTCACTTCTATATAGGGTGGAGGGGAATTTAGAGGACCTAGATATGATTTCTAGCTTGAGGGAATGATTCTCATGAACTTAAGGAAACTACAGTTTGCAATTTAAATCCTGTTGCATTGGTCCTAAGGAAAGCATCTACTAAGGCTGGAAGTGGGGACCGGAAGGGCAAAGGCCCTGGAGCAGAGGTACAGCCTATCTCTGAACCAGTGGAAATTTCCGTGGTAAGAGAGTCTTTGTGCTCTCCTGAAATCTTGACAGAGGTTTCCTCAGGCAAATGTTGTAAGAGAGGAAAAACATTATAGCCTGAAATAAAACTGAGGGTACCATCCAGGACATCCAGCCACACACAATACCCTGAAAACCTGATGCAAAGCTGTCCCCTGTACGTTCAGGGCCACCTCTGCTTGGAAGTGCAGTTCAAGCAGAGGCGGAAAAGAAAGCTACATGCACGGCAGTCTGTTTGCCTTCTGGACCATTCATCTGCTCTCTTCCATTTTTTATCCTTTTAAAGTCTAGATCTCTAGATCTGGGAGCTGAAGTGACAAAAGGAATGAGTCTGCCCTTCTTAGCCATTCTCCCAAGACACCTCTGATGAAACCGAGACCTTATTCAGGTACGTGTTGTATTCTAAGCTTTCCCTGCACAGGCTCCCTATGTGTACAGATGTGCACAATCCATACTGTGTTTCTACACCTTAACTTCCCCCAAAGGGGAGTGAAGATATTAAGCACTGGACCATAGCAGCAAGTTTGATTCTTCCGGCTCAAGTGACTTGCACTAACAGTCACTGTGATCACGTTAATTTAGGAGACGTCTGCTCTCTGGGAACAGGGTCTACAATGGAGACCATTTGGGCTTTGAGTCAAAATCAATAAACATGTTCCTTTTCTTTTTTTCTCAGAGTTTTTTCTAACCCGGTATCAGGTTAACAAGGTAATTATGTTGAGTTAAGAAACTGTGGGTTCTTTAGGGAAATGATGCGTCAGACTAAGAATAGGAAGGTACAAAGGGTAGAGAGTGAGGGAAGTGTTCTTTAATAGTAATTATCTTGGTTGTATAAAGTGTCTTTGTTCTCCAGAGCTTCATGTACTCTTCCTGTACTTTCTAAATTCTTCTTCTTCCCTCTCGAAAGGATGAGAGCACTGAGGGAAACCATCTGCTAAAATCACTCCACGGGCCAGTTGGCCATGGGTATAACGTGACTCTGAACCCTGCCCCTGCCTACAGAGGCAGAGGTCTTCATCTTTAAGGGTTCACTCTACTCCAACTAAACGGTAAACTCCTGGGAAAAAACTAGATTTTATATGTTTGTGTACACCCCAGCACCTAACGCAATGCATGGCAAACAGGGGACAGAATTGTTTAGAAATGAAATCACTTCAGTTTTCTGCTTAAAAATGTTTTAGGGAGTTCCTGTGATCTTGAAGGTGGCTTTAAGACCTTTAAGACCTACTCTGGGAACTCTCTCACATCCACCTCGTCTCAGTGAGGTTCTCCTTTGTGGTCCCTTTGTCCCCTGGGCTTCCTTTATTCCTGTTCATAGCACACTTATCATAAATTGTCTGCCCAGCTTTACACTTTCAGCACTTTTAGGGGAGAGTGTGCTTGTCAGTACTTGGCACACAGTAGATACTCAATAAATGTTTGCTGCATGAATGAATATGTAAATGTTTACTCAATAACTGATCATGTTTTGGATCCTAGGAAGGTGAGGGAGGTGAGCTAGGAAATAAAGGTCAGAGTTGCTTTGGAGCTATGGTGGAGAGTCAGAAAAGTCACAAATAACAGCTATTTCAAGGAAAAAGGGCATTATTTTAGGGACTATTATGGAAAAGAAGCCCTAAAATGGAGGAGTAGCAGATGTATGAATATCTAAATGGAGAACAGACCTCACAAAATGAATCAAGTATTATTGAGGCCCACCCATCACTGCTCTAAATGAAGTTTTCTTTTGCCAGTATCCTGTGCTGATACAAACCTATTTTGTCTGTAAAAATTAGATGTTCCCAGACTCAGACTCCAGTGCAGATGAGGGCAAAAAGCTTTCGAAAAAAGAAAAAAATTCTACACTGGATCTCACCTCAACTCAACAGACCTATTTTCTTTTTCAACTGCAGAGTATAAAAAAGCAGCTCTTTAAGCTAAGAGAAGGCTTTTCAACAAAAGGACTCATCAATGTGTGTATTATGCAGCTACATTTAGGACAGGCTGTGGCAAGGGTGGATGGCTGAAAGCTGTTCTGCAGACAGGGAAACCTGAGAATGAGTGCAGTGAATTCAGTCTGTGCTTAGGACCAAGATGTGCTGGTAACAGGAATCCTGACTCGTAACCAAACAGAAATAGCCAAGAATCTTGAAGTCTCCATTTTGGTGCATACCCTCCTGGTTTCCATAGGGGGCTTCTTTTTGCTGAGCCCTTGACTGGAAGTCCCCATCTTGGCCCTAAAGTGGGAGAAAAAAGCCCAAGAAACATTACTGGCAGCGGCAACATCATCACATTCAAGCAAAAGTGTCCCAGATGAATATTTCAGCAGGTTGGCTATTTTTATGCCACTCCTGGCCTGCAGAATAAATTGTGTGGCCAAATTCTCTTTGGGTGATGCTTTAATTCATAGGAGAATCACAATTTGAGACACTTGGGAATCTAGGGGTTGAGAAAGGGAAAATGTGATTGACAGCAGGATTTTGAAATATTTGCTTGGGTATCAAAACACAGAGAAAGGGAAGATATGAGGCCCCATCTCTGTGAAAAATTCAGTCAAACAGAACCAAGCAAAACTTCATACCTCTAAGCACCCTCACATTGTACCTGTCTGGGAAAGGAATTTCCCACCTCTTCACTGACATGTGCGTTTGGACAGTGTAGGGGTCAGCTCCTTCGTGGTCCACCCTCACAGCCCCATACGTCCCCACTGCCCTTGTATGTCTTGGTGCCCACATAGTACCAGGAAAAGAACAGCTGCTTTCTGTGAACCTGAGCTGAAAGCACTTTGGGTTGGGGAGCAAACCATACCTTGGATTATTCCAGCATCTCTCTGTGGGTGCTAATATGAACAACTGAATTGTCTTACTGACTCATTCTGTCCCTGACAGAGAATCAAAAGAAGAAATAAGTAGCCCCTACATTAGTAACGTCAACATGTTAAAAGTTGTGCTCAACACTCCCCATAATCTGCAGCACTTCAGCCAGTAATTGAGGCATACCCTCTTACAGACAACTATGTTTCGGCCTGTACGACCTCTTAAGGTAGAGTTCCAAAAGCTGCACAGGCTCCGCATGCAGCAGACACAACCACCCACACCTGCCGGAAAAGTGAGAGCAGGCACAAAGATATACTGCTCACTACATAAAATAAGATTATATTTTATTCGTTCTCACTCTTTTGAGGCTTTCTCTATGTTCATGTATAATACTGTGGGGCTTCAGATCTTATGCCTTCTGAGTGCCTTTTCTTTTTCCTTTCTCTTTTTTGGCTGCACTGCTCGGCTTGTTGTTTAGCGGCTCAGTCCTGTCCAACTCTTTGAGACCCCGTGGACTGCAGCCTGCCAGCCTCCTCTATCCGTGGGATTTCCCAGGCAAGAACACTGGAGTGGGTTGCCATTTCCTTCTTCGGGGGATCTTCCCGACCCAGGGATCAGACCTGCGTCTCCTGCATCGGCAGGTGGATGCTTTACCCCCGAGCCACCAAGATCTTAGTTCCCCAACCAGGGATGGAACCTGTGGCCCCTGCAGTAGAAACGCAGAGTCCTAACCACTGGACCACCAGGGAACTCCCTTAGTCCTCACTGAGAATAATAAACAGAAGAATTCTACTTTGCTGAGGAAGTAGATTTGCAAATTACATTGCAAATACCAACTTGCTTCCTTCCCTTAGTCCACCCACCCGAATAGCAGCTATGAATGAAGCCCTGAGACAGAGTGACTCGCCCCAACAGAGGGCAAGGCCTAACTCAAATGCAGGGTTCAGCGCCTCACCCAACACCACTGACCTGTCCAGCTCTGGCCTGGCTGGGGAGCTGGGCACTTCTCTGAGTTTTCGTTTCTTCAGCACAGCTTCTGCTGCTTTCCTCTCTTCTAGGACCTTCAGAGAGCAACCAGTTTCCTGAGACTCTTCCTTTTCCAGAGTTGCTCACATGAGGGCACCGTTAAGAGAACTGCCCATCTTTAAATTGCCAAAGGCAGCTTTTAACATCAGCTTTGTAAGTAAGGACAGACAAAGTCTCAGAAATCTAGCCAAGAAGATAAAAAATTCTCAAGTATACAATTCTTATTGGACCTGGGCAACAACCAAGGGGCAAAAAAGAAGATTCAACAGCAAAACATGAGATAATAAGAGGCAATAAAGGCAATTTTCATTTCATACAGAAAAGGCAAACTTACCAACCCAAGAGGACTGCTGTTCACTGATTTTCCTACAATAGGAAATTTGAATATCATAATGAAGCAAGGCTGTTTCTTCACTGACTTCTTAGAACTGGTCCTAGATAAACCTTTGGTGTGTGCCCTTTTCCCTTTCACCTGGTATCACTTTTCCTAGAATTACTGTCTTCAAACTTTTTTTCTCCCTTATTTTATTGTCATCTACAAGCTAAAGAGTCTGACACAGATAATATTATAACAATAAGTCACTTAAAAGGGGATGATCCCTATTATGAAAGAAAAAAGGTGGAACTTATGGCATCAGTGACAAATGAATTGAGGTATTTTGAGATAATGCCTTTGTACTTTTTTTTTCCAAATCAAACTGGTAGATGTCTCCTTGTCCCTCTATTTGTAAAAATAGCAATGGCCCCCAGAGATTAAAAATTGGGAGATATCTTTAAGATATTACTAAGATGAAAGTCATTAAATACTCTAAAATGGAAGGAATTATTTATATCATAGGTTATTTTTCATTGAGTTATTACCCTAAGTCACACTGTACTTTCCATTTCCGAGTACACATTTAATATTTTCAACAACTCAATGACTATTATTAGTTTTCACCATTTCACAAAGGAGGCATACAAAGATTGAGTAATTTATCTAAGGTTACACACTCTTAAGTGGCAAATCCACCAAGATTTGAACCGGGCAGCCTGGCTTGGAGGACACGCTCCGGACTTCTGCAGCGTCAGTGTTCAGGCTCAATCTGGCTATTTCACCACTATTTCAGCTCTGCTAACCTGTGGATGTTCAACCTCCCCCTTTTCCTTCTCCACTACCTACACTTCCAGCCTTCTACTTACCTGGTGACAGATTTTCATGAAACCATTTCATCTCCACGTACAGAGTGAAAACAAATGGATAAGGGACCAAGACAGTTTCCCCATGTTTGAACTTCAGATGGGACACTCTTTCCCATTTGCTTTTATCTGGGAAATGTGCTAAGGAGTGAGGATGTAGCCAGTATGAATCCCTGAGTACTATTTTAGAGAAAAGACTCCATCTCCTTTCCTTGACCTACCCTCCAAACTGCATGGGTTTGCTGCTTCCACTTGAAACTACAGTGTGAATTGTAGTTCATTTCCACCCAGGAAAGAAAGGATACAGGGAAATACAATAAAGTGTTCTGTAGCAAATGGCTGTAAATTATCCAGGTTTCCTAAGACTGCACGAATAGAATCCTGAAAAAACAAAAATGTGAAATAACTTTAAGACTAATTTCAGCCGATCTGTCAATTTATCTTTATCACTGCTCTTCACATACCCTACACTCTTTCAAAGTCAAACTGCTAGCTGTTCCCTGAGTATACCTTCCACTTCTCCACTTCTCTGCTCTTGCCTGAAATACCCTTTTAGTCTATCATCATATGACTAAATTCTACTTACCCTTTTATGGCACAACTCAAAAGCCATGTCCTCCACAAAATTTTCCCTGATTTCCCAAGTTGAATTAACTATAGGTCTCAAATTTCACAGTAGTTAGCCTTGGGCCTTTAGTATATTCCATGCATCTTTTTTTTTTTTTTTTTTTCCCTTCTGTGCCTCCAGGCTTGTGAAATCTTAATTCCCTGACCAGAGATTGAACTCTGGCCCGGCAGTGAAAGTGCTGAGACCTAACCACTGGACTGCCAGAGAATTCCCTCTATGCACATATTTTTATTTTCTTTACTAAGAAATCTTCTTGAAGTAGAATATATACCTGATTTATCTCAGCATCCCTTCTCTACCACAGTGGATGAAGCATAACAGGTCCTCAACAAATAGATACTGGATTTGTTGCTCAGTTCTGTTGGACTCTCTATGACCCTATAGACTGCAACCCACCAGGCTCCTCTGTCCATGAAATTCTCCAGGCAAGAATACTAGAGTGGGTAGCCATTCCCTTCTCCAGGGGATCTTCTCTAGCCAGGGATTAACCCCATTACAGGTGGATTCTTTACCATCTGAGCCACCAGGAAAGCCCCAGTGAATAATATTGGTATTTATTTATATGTACTTATTTTGCTTTTGCTTATGTCAAACCTTTTCTTCTATTCTCTTTAAATCTTAATTATTTAGTCTCTAATTAACCTATGCTTATTAGTATATGGGCAAAGAATCAGACATGACCAAGCACTCACCACTACTCAAGAACCCTTTAAGATAAAAGATTTCTATTATCCTCATTTTACTGACAAAGAAACTAAGACAGAAAGAGGTACAGTGACTTATGGAAGGCTACACAGATAGTAAAGATGAAGTTAAGACACGAACCCAGGCACTGGGGCTCCAGAGCTTACACTCCTAACCATTAGACTAAACTGCTTATCAATATATGTTTTCTAAGTGAATGACAAAGGATAACTTCTGCTTCAAAACTAATGAGAGTTTAAAAAAAAAGGAGCATATAAAAAGCACTTCACCATGGCTGATTCATATCAATGTATGACAAAACCCACTGGAAAAAAAAATAATAATAATAAAAAAAAAATAAAAATAAAAAGCACTTCAAAAAGTTTTAGGGAATTCCCTGGTGGTCCAATGGCTAAGACTCCACACTCCCATTGCAGGAGGCCTGGTTTTGATCCCTCGTCAGGGAACTAGATTCTGCATGCTGCAACAAAGGGTTCGCATGCTGCAATAAAGACTGAAGATCCTGAAACTAAGACCTGGTGCAGCCAAATAAATCAATAAATGTTTTAAAAAAGCAACATTTTTATATGATTATAAATGTATATAGGTGTTCTCTAGCTACCATCAGATGAACTACTATGCAGCATGAACTGCATACGTCTATTTCTAAACCTCACTACAATCCTGAAAACTGATATTATTTATCAATCCTACTGACAGGTAAAGAAACAGTCTCAGATAAGGAAGACAAATTTCCCAAAAATTGTACTGTGAAGGCAGAACTAGAGTTCAAATCCAGGTTTCATTGGTTCTAATGACTGTTTGCAATCCTTTACTGCCTTGAGCTTTTCTCTGCCCATATTAAGTGAAGCAAAGTGAAATAAATTTTGCTTTACTCATAATTAAAACAAGCAGATAACTGTCATGGTCCTATGTTAAAATAATTGTTATTTATAATGATGCCTCTGAAGTTCTCAAAGATCCTAATGTATTTTTCAACACATAGCTAAAGAGTACCTTTAAGGCTTTGACTCAACTTTTTGGTTTCACAGTTTTGCATTTGTGTATGTAATTATATTCAAATTCTTTGAAATGTGGCAGCACATGTCTTTATAAATCACAACAGTCATAGATCACTCAGTCATGAAGTTAGAAAAGAATACACTAGTTTAAAACTCTCATGTTATGAATGAGGCAAATAAGACCCAGAGAGATAAGTGATTTGCTAAGGCTCACACATTTCTTAGTGGCTCAGCCAGGACTAGAAACCAGGGCCAGCACCCAGAACTCTAATTCCTTGTCCAATGCTTTCACCAGTTTACAAATCTGTCCACCTTCTTTGTCTTCTTCTTGTGGGAAAATCTAAAGCCATTAGAGTTGGGTAGGAAAGGAATGAAAATGAAGTGGAAATACAGCAGATGCAAATGTTTCCAATTAAAATGAAGACACAGCAGCCTTGTCTGTGTATTTACAGTTGAGCTTCCTGAACGTCAAGTACCAGGCAGTGGTTGGGATGGTGAGGTTTCCCAGAGGCCTGGAAGGCAGCAGTCCTCCGGATGCTTTCTCTATGCCAGCTGCCACAAAAGACAGCTGCCCATGGCTGGGAACTCTAGTGGAAACAAAATAACTCTTAGCCTCAAAGGTGCTGACACTTCAACTAGGAAAATTGAGAAACAGTATAGGCTTTAATTTCCCTGGAAAAACAGTAACCTTTCTCTGCAGAGGAAATGTGGCAGGGAGAAGTCAAATAATCAAGCAGAGATTGTGACTCAGTTTGTAGGAAACAACTAAAGTCTAAGTAGGGATGCATCCTCAGCTTAAAATACAACATTCCCAGAAGCTGTCTGCTCCTCTCCCTACCTCCAGCTCCTGGACGATGACTTCCTTGTTTTCTGCCTCTTCCCCTCTAGAAGGTAAACAGACAAGAAGTAAGTAAGCCAAGAAGAAAAGCTCTGGAGACAACAGACTCTAGTAAAAATGACATTTCCAATGAGCTAAGGGAACATAACTAAATAACAATTGTGTGTGCTGACTCAGTGCTCAAGGGAAGAAGAGCTCACTAGGTGGTGTAGACTGCAGACCGGTATGAGGCTGTACCAAAATATCTTCTCCACTACCCTGCCAAGACCTGACATTTCCACCGGTGAAGTTAATAATTGATTAGACCAGTAGTACAAGTGTAATCTGCGGACCTACAGGGGTCCTCAAGACCCTTTCACGGAGTCTCCAAGGGCAAAGCTAGTTTCATAATAATACTAAGATATTACTTGCCTTTTTCACTATGCTGACATTTGTATCAGTGCTGCAAAATCTGTGGTGGTGAAAATACTGGTGCCTTAGCACAGATCTAGTCAGTTGCCCTAAACTGTACTAGCAATTGTAGCCATCTTTGCCACCACACAGGAAAAAAAATTCCAATTTCATTTAATATCTTAGAGGAAGAAGTAAAGCCTTAATAATTCTATAAATCTCACCCCCCCCAAATAATGCATTTTTAATATATTATGTGCTAAAACAGGAAGTATGGATAAAGTGTTTCTGCAGCATACCAGAAGATGATGGTTCTCCTGAGGAGAAGTGCCTGCACGACTGTTTAAGTTGCAAACTGAACCACTTACTTTTTCATATTTTACTTGACTGATCAGCTGACAGATAAACTACGGTGCTTATTCGGACCAGGGAATGTGACAGACATTTTCTCAAAAGTGAACAGTGAGCTTATCAATAAAACTGACAGTATTTGTTGTTAAGGGTAAATTTTTGGATTTCAAGCAAAACTTCGAATTGTGGAAAACTTTTATCCACCACTGTGGGGTTGACAACTTCCAAATACTTAGACATTTTTCTGATAAGGTTGGCAGTGATATTAGCAAATATGATTTTTGATTTTTGATACTGTATAATGAAGTGTGTTGACATTTGAACAATGTGCATAAGCTAGTGAAACAATATTTTCCAAGTGACCATAGAAACACTTCATGTTACAAAATCATTCTAGGTAAAAGATAGATCAGCTTTTAAAGAACAAGACAGACCAATGGATTTTAATGTTGCAGAGTTCAAAAAGTACAGTGATATAATTTCAGATTCCACATTGCAACTAACCTTTAAAAAACTACTATATTTTTAAAAAATGAAACGGAGTTTCCTGGTGGTCTAGTGGTTAGGACTCGGCACTTTCACTACTATGGCCTGGGGTTCAATCCCTGGTCCTGAAACTGAGATTCCACAAGTTGCATTGTGCAGCCAAAATTTAAAAAAAATTTTTTTTAATTTAAAAAAATTATAAAAATTTAAAAACAAAATAAACAACTATTACTTGTCAAGTGTTTTTTTTTTTTCTTTTCTGTTTTTTTTTGTTTTCTTTACTTGTCAAGTTTTGATGCAGGGCCAAGGAAGAATATCCACAATGATCTGAGAAGACTATTAACATATTCCTACCTTTCCCTACTACAAGTATTTGTTGTTCAGCTGATTAGTAGTGTCCAACTCTTTGCAATCCCATGGACTGCAGCATGCCGGCTTCCCTGTCCTTCACCATCTCCTGGAGTTTGCTCAGACTCATGTCCACTGAGTCAATGATGCAGTCCAACCACCTCTGTTGCTCCTTCTCCTCCTGCCCTCAATCTTTCCCAGCATCAGGATCTTTTCCAATGAGTTGGCTCTTCACATCAGGTGGCCAAAGGATTAGAGCTTCAGCTTCAGCATCAGTCCTTCCAATAAATATTCAAAGTTGATTTCCTTTAGGATTGACTAGTTTGATCTTCTTGCTGTCCAAGGGACTCTCAAGAGTCTTCTCCAGCACTACAGTTTGAAAGCATCAATTCTTCGGTGCTGAGCCTTCTCTATAGTCCAACTCTCACATCCATACATGACTACTGGAAAAACCATAGCTTTGACTATATGGACCTTTGTCGGCAAATATATGTAAGGCTACATATATATGTAAAGCTAAATTTTTCATGTAATTCAACCAAAAGAAAAAATTCACAACAGAATAAATGTAAAAGCAAATATGATAATCTAGCAGTTTTTTATTAAGCCAGATATTAATGAGATTTGCAGAAATTTAATGTGATGTCAATCCTCCCATTAATTTTTTGCTTTAGAAAATATGGTTTAGTCACAAAGTTGTGTTTGACTCTTTTGCCACTCCATGGACTGTAGCTTGCCAAGCTCCTCTGTCCATGGGATTCTCCAGGCAAAAATACTGGAGTATATAGCTATTTTTAATAAAAATATATTAAAACTTAATAGGTATATCATTATTATTAATATTACACATTTAAAAGTTGTGGTAAAATACATATAACCTCAACTTTTCCATTTTAACTATTTTTAAGTATATAATTCAGTGGCATTAATTAATGGGTTGGCCAAAAATTTCGTTCAGGTTTTTCCATAAGCTATTACATTCAAGACCATGGCTTGCAGTCAGCACTACCTATTTCTAAAACTTATTTCCACAAATAGAAACATTGTGTTCTTTAAACAATAACTCCTCATTCTTCCCTCCACCCAGCTTGTCTCTATGAGTTTTCCTATTTTAATATTTCATATAAGCAGAATCATAAAAGATTTGCCCTGTTGCGACAGGCATATACCTAGGAATGAAATTGCTGGGTCATAAGTTTCGTCTAGTCAAGGCTATGGTTTTTCCAGTGGTCATGTATGGATGTGAGAGTTGAACTGTGAAGAAAGCTGAGCACCGAAGAATTGATGTTTTTGAACTGTGGTGCTGGAGAAGACTCCTGAGAGTCCCTTGGACTGCATGGAGATCCAACCAGTCCATCCTAAAGATAAGTCCTGGGTGTTCACTGGAAGGACTGATGCTGAAGCTGAAACTCCAATACTTAGGCCACCTCATGTGAAGAGGTGACTCATTGGAAAAGACCCTGATGCTGGGAGGGATTGGGGGCAGGAGGAGAAGGGGACGACACAGGATGAGATGGCTAGATGGCATCACCGACTCGATGGACATGAGTTTGAGTAAACTCCCGGAGTTGGTGATGGACAGGGAGGCCTGGCATGTTGCGATTCATGAGGTCGCAAAGAGTCGGACACAACTGAGCGACTGAACTGGACTGAACTGAACTGATGGTAATTTTATGTTCAACTTTTTGAGGAACTGCTAAACCACTTTCCATAGTAGCTGCATTATTTTATATTCCCACCAGCAATGTATGAAAGTTCCAATTTCTCCACATCCTTGTCAACAACTGTTGTTTTGTTTTTTAATTATAGCTATCCTAGTAGGTGTGAAGTGGTATATCACTGCAATTTTGATTTATTTGCATTTTCCTAGTGACTAAAGATATTGAGCATCTTTTCATGTGCTTACTGGCCATTTGTTTATCTTCTTTAGAGAAATATCTATTCAAGTCCTTTATCCATTTTCAATTGGATTGTTTATCTTTTTGTTGTTGAGTTGTAATTCTTTATATATTCTGGATATTAAGCTCTTATCAGATATATGATTTGCAAATATCTTCTCTCATCTGTGGTTTTCCTTTTCATTCTGTTAGTAGTGTTCTTATACATATAAATTTTATAAAATCAACTAAGTCCAATTCATCTCATTTCTTTTGAGGCCTGTGTGTTTGGTGTTGTATTTAAGAAACCACTGCCAAATCCGAAGTCATAAAGATTTGCCCCTATGTTTTCTTCTAAGAGTTTTAGTTTTAGCTCTTATTTAGGTCTTTGATCCATTTTTAGTTAACTATAGTATATTGTGTAAGATAAGGGTCTAACTTTATTCTTCTGCATGTGGATATCCAGTTTTCCCAGAACCATTTGTTAAAGAAACTGTTCTTTCCCATCGAATGCTCTTGGCATTCTAGTCAAAAATCAATTGACCAGGGGGTACTCTTTTGCCCCCTTCTGATGCCTATGTCAGAAGCTTTCTCTATCTCCTTTATACTTTAATAAAACTTTTATTACACAAAAGCTCTGAGCGATCCAGCCTCGTCTCTGGCCCCGGATTAAATTTGTCTCCTCCGGAGGCCAAGAATCCCGCGTCTTATCTTTCAGCAACAACCTTTCATCTTGGGGGCTCGTCCGGGATCCTTCAGGACAAGATGGGCCCGATAATCTATGTGAGCCTACTTCTGCTGACTCCAGAAATCCTGAGTCTGCCGTTTGATCCTCAAGACAATGCCTTCCTGTCCTGGACTCACTCCTATGCTGCATTCCACAATCGGTCTAACTGCTGGGTCTGCGGAGCACTCCCCTCTTCATCAGTGGAAGGCGTTCCATGGTGAACATCTCCACTTCAAGGAAAGGACTTTCTCCAAGTCTGCAATACCTTCAACAATCGCATGTGATGCCTCTTCTTAAACTGATGACATCTAACAACCTTAAGATGGACTGATGTAACTATGGACATAATGTGACTTTTCATTTTGATTTTAACTTGGTTTAATGACTATTTTGCCTTACCTCTGTAACTGTATTATGGGGTTTTCTGTCTAAAAGCCTTTAATTTACAAATAGTTGTCCGAGCTCCTATGAGTGCCACAGCCTCCTCCAACTATTACTTGGAGCCCCTGGATCAGACATCCTCACTATGAGGATTAGGAGGATACGTTGCCTCACCAATTTAGGGACAACGCCCCTTGTCAGCTCGGAAGCAGTTATGGAATGAGAACGACGCCCCTTTTCCCTAGGCAACATAATTCTCCTAAAAGAAAAGGGGGGAATGAGAGAGTCATTTCCTAGGCAGTTTGATAAGAAGTCTAGGGGTCCCCAAGGAGAGAGAGGTCTGGGATATTCAAGGAGGAAGAAAGGACAAACTTTTTTACTTTTTTTCCTCTACATTCCTTAGGATTATATAACAATAATGTATCCTGCCTGAGGACAGTCTTTGAATTAAACCCTCTGGCTAATTCTGTTATCTTAAAACATAAATTATGGGAGTAGGTCTGGTCTTTACAAGGATGTATCCTGCCTGAGGATGATCTTTGGATTAAATCTTCTGGCCAACTCTGTTATCTTAAAATGTAAATTATGGGAGTAGGTCTGGTGAGGTCTTTACAACCTCCAGACATTCTTTGGATTCATTGGAGAGTATATAACTCCATTGGTAACACTAGCAAAGGGGGTACTCTTTTACTCCCTTCTGATGCCTATGTCAGAAGCTTTCTCTATCTCCTTTATACTTTAATAAAACTTTATTACACACACACACACACACAAAAATCAACTGACCATAGATATTAGTGAGGTTTTATTTCTGGGCTCTCAATTCTATACTATTTATCGGTCTATATGTCTGTCCTTATGCAGTATCACACTTTTTGATTACTTGTAGCTTTGTATGAAGTTTTTTAATTGGCAAGTATGAGTACTCCAAATCTGTTCTTTTCCAAGATTGTTTTGGCTATTTGGGATCCCTTGAAATTCCATATGAATTTTAGGTTCAAAAAAAGTGCCACTGGGATTTTGCTAGGGATTACATTGAATCTGCTGATTGCTTGAGTACCGTTTTCATCTTAACAATATATATATTTGGCTGCACCACAGAAAATGCAGGATCTTATTAACAGTTCCCTAACCAGGGATCAAACCTCTGCCCCTGGCAGTGAAAGCACAGAGTCCCAACCACTGGATTGCCAGGGAACTCCCATCTTAACAATATTAAGTCTTCCAATCGATGAACACAGATATCTAATTAATTTTTTTGGCCTCTCTGCATGGCTTGTGGAATCTTAAATTCCCTGACCAGGGATTAAACCCAGCTCTGACAGTGGAAGTGCTGGGTCCTAACCACTAGATCACCATGGAATTCCCACAGAGGTCTTTCTATTTAGATCTCCTTTAATTTCTCTCAGAAATATTTTTAGTTTTCAGTGTGCGAGTCTTGTACCTCATTGGTTGAATTTATTGTTAAGAATTTTTTCTTTGTGATACTATTGTAAGCAAAATTGTTTTCTTAATTTTCTTTTCAGAAATTACTGCTAATTTACTGCTAGTGTATACAAATCAACTGATGTTGATTTAGTATAACTTTGCTGAATTCATTGATAAGGTTTAACAGTTTTTTATTGGTTTGTGTGGATTCTTTAGCTTTTTCCACATATAAGATCATGTCAGGAATTCCCTGGCAGTCTAGTGGTTAGGACTCCATGCTTTCACTGCCAAAAGCTCAAGTTCAATCCCTTGTTGTGGAACTAAGATCTCACAAGCCATGTGGTACAACCAAAAAAGAAAAAAAAAATCACGTCATCTGCAAACAGAGATAGTTTCACTTCTTCCTTCCCAATTTATATGCATTTTATTTCTTTTTCTTGACTAATTGCTCCGGCTAGAACTCTAGTACTATGATGAACAGAAGGGATGAAAGTGGACATCCTTATCTTGTTCCTGATCTTAAGGAAAAAGCTCAAGTTTTTCACCATTGAGTATGTTGTCAGCTGTTGGTTTTTCATATATTGACTTTATATTGAGGAAGCTCCCTTCTATTCCTAGTTTGAGTCATTTTATCATGAAAGGGTGCTAGATTTGGTCAAATGTCTTTTCTGCATCCATTGAGAGGGTCATGTGGTCTTTTTTCTCTTCTTTCTATTAATGTGGTGTATTATATTGATTGATTTTTGTATACTGAACTATCCTTGCATTCCTGGGGTAGTCCCAGGAATATAAACAATGCCAATCTTCTTATTAATTTTTAAAAATATGGCTATTTTAAATAAAATGTTATAATATTTTTAAATTAATAAGTAATTATTTAAAATTTTTCTTTTGATTTTTATATGATAAATATTGACAGGTATGACTCATTTAATCAAAAACTCTTTGGAAGCCTCAATTTTAAGAGTGCAAAGGGGTCCTGAGGTAATTTGAGAACCACTGCCCCAAAGGTATGCTATTACTAATTTAAAAACTTATATGAATAATAAATATATAGAATATAAAATACCTGGAAAAGAGAGCTACAAGGTGCTGCTTCAGCCAGTCTCCCGGACTTGGTGAAGGCAGAGAAGGAATGACCTGTGGGAATGTATTAACCTGTGTTTGTAAAGGCTACCCTCCTAGTTTTAAAATTACCTGATGCTGTTGCCATATCGAATTTTGAATTTATACACGTTGGGTCCTGCATGAAGAAATCTCGTCTCTGGAAATGGGTAGGTGAAAGGTTTTAAACTCATTGCTTCCAAACAGTAACCTAAATAAAATAGAAGTATTAAAGAATTACTAAGGGAGGTGGGAGGGGGGATCGGGATGGGGAATACATGTAAATCCATGGCTGATTCATGTCAATGTATGACAAAAACCACTACAATATTGTAAAGTAATTAGCCTCCAACTAATAAAAATAAATGGGAAAAAAATAAAGAATTACTAAAAAGCTAAATATGGTTCCTTATGTATAGGGAATAAAGCCTGCCCAATCTGTAGCATCTCTTCATCAGTATAATGTCCAGTTCTCAGTATCACTGCCTATGTCCCAGGCTCAGTTTTAATATTAATTACCTGGACCATTTCCCCACCTGCATGGACAGGATACATGATATTCTGAGATAATCTTTACACTTGAAGTCAGGAGACCTAAGCGAAACTTTTGCCGTTTACCTTATGACCTTGTACAAATTACTTCTCTTCCATGAGAGTAATGATACTAACATCTGATGATAACAGGGTTTTTGTTAGGATTAAATCTATCTCCCAAATATCTCTTGAATCTGTTCTCATCCCTTGCCCCCATTTTCTCTGGAACCTAGGCCAGCGTGAAGAGGGCTCAAATCAAACAATGACACAGTTCAAAAGATGCACCAATAAGAGGCAATTGGGAACACCTCTGCTGTTAATTTTCTATGACGTTTAGGAATTAGCACACCTTCCTGCTACAGCCAATGCAATAAATTAAGGATGTATACTAACATTTTAAAGTCTTGCCAAGGAATGCCTTATCTTCCACACCTCTCAACTATTCTTCTTCACCACTTACGAGAGTACCCTGTGCCACAAGAATGCACCCTATTCTCCTAGCACTTACGAGTTTTACTTTTCCTATTCCAGAATCTCTACTCACTTAAGGGCCTCTCTGTGGGAAACTCAGAAGAAATGGAAAACGAAGTATGGCATGCCTCTTCTACTCCAAGAGAGCACTTGGTATGCACTCAGAGGACTTTTCTATGCCTCTTTTTATTTGTAAAGTAGAGATAATAAGCCTTGTACTTTCTGTCTCTTCATATGGAAGTTTAAATAATAAATAATGAGAGTAAAAGGTCCAGAGTTTCTAGGATCACATCTACCTATATACAATGCAAGGTATTGATTTCAGAGGCAGCTGAGCTAAGGTAGACAGAACAAGTACAAAGTAAGAATAATTTATGCTTTAATCTCAGTTCCATTATCCCTACATAGTTTCTCTCGGCTTTGGTTTTATTATTTATACAATAATAACAACTTATGTATGTAACAACTAACAAAAATTTTTGTCATACCCTATTCTAAGTACCTTATATATAGATCTTACTTAATTCTCACAAAAAGCCTACGAAGTAAGTAGTCTAAATTTGATAGATGAGGAAATTGAAGCACTGAGAGATGAAGTAAGTTTTCTATGGCTATGGATTTTGGAATTGGGATTCAAACTGAGGCAGTGTTAATTGAGACTTGGTGGTCTTAACCACTTTTCCACCCTGCTTCCTGGGGTTATAGAAAGCAAAGCAAAAAAAAACAACAACAAGATAATGACTATAAAACCATTTTGCAAGTACTAACATATTATACGCACATAAAGAACTACTTTCATTATTCTTTCCTCCATATTACCCTGATTCCACACCTACTCAGCAGGGAGGGCTCTAATATGTACAGTTGGAAGATCTATGTGCCCAAAGAATGGCATTTCCCACAATTTCCAAAGTTCAAGTCTGGGGCTGCCAGTAAAGAGATATCCCAGTGTCTGATCTTGGCTGCTTGGGATTAGAATGATAGGAGGCTGGAGCCAAAACCCGAGACTATTTAGACTAGAATTGCACTCAAAAGTGAAAAGAAATAGTTGGTGCCAACTGCAAAGTTACCAGAGGGGAAATACTGTTCACATTCTGAGAAAAACTTGCACATTCTCCATGCCCTAGGCATGGCAAGAACCCATGCTAGATTTGATAGTGTTTTTGGTGCTAGATGACGTTACCAAGTAGGCAGGGACCACCTGATGAGACTTAGGTTGCTGTCACAAAAACTGAGCCCTTAATTATTCAGAGGGTTCTTTTAAAATGCAGTCACCTCTCTCCACAGACTGAGGACTGGGGCCATCAGAACAAAGGAAATGAAGAACATTTGCTGGAAATGACAATTCAGAGAGGAAACTTCATGTGCTGTGTTACAGCTGGCTGGCTGAAAGAAGTAAAAACAATCCTCTTCTAGCTGGGGCCTGTTCCTGTTAATTGCTGCCTGCCTGCTTCAGAAACAAACACCACACACTAATTACTCTATTTGAAAATAAGGATTAGACAGCATAATCCCAAACAATCATATAGCAGCAGTGGTTCAAAGATTCACAAGGTTATTTTCCAACATGAGTACTGCAGTCATGGTGACACTATGTCCCGGGAACATATCATTAAGTTGATGAGATCTTACAGATGAAAGGTCAGACTCTCAGCCAATTTTAGGTGATCATAAAACATGATGCCTTTAAAACAAAAGAAGAGAAGTTATAGGCAATATGGGATAGTGGGAAAGACACAGGATTTGTAATTGGAGGACCAAGGCTTGAGTCCTAGCTCTGCCTCTTATCAGTCATTCAACCTTAATCAAGTCACATAGCTTCTTCATTTCTCAATTTCTACATCTCTAAAAGAGGAATACACTTATCCCTGGAATTTCTGTGAGGATTAAATGAAATAATGCTGTAAAAAGCACTTCATAAATGCTGGGTAATTATATTAACATTAGCTCTTTTGATAGATTTGAAGAGTTCCTCTCTTAATGCTTTAATAGAAAAGCACACTCAAGAGAAGTGTTTAGCTTTAATATCAGTACAAAATCTGATGAATCTCAATTAAGACTCTTTCCTTGAAAATCCCCAATAATAGATTTAAATGACACATAGGCATTGATGTTAGAAAGGGAAAGACTTTTTAAAGTTTTAGTAATTTGTCTCACATAAAGAAACATTTGGAAAAAAAAAAAAAAAGAAACATTTGGGTCAATGCACAGAACTTGAATCAGTGCTGAATGCAATATGAAGATAATGATATGATATGCAATATGAATGCAATATGAAGATAATGATATGATAAAGATCATACAGAAGTACTGGCACTAAATATATCTGGTGATACTTGATGGGAAAACCCTCCACAGTGTTAATAAAAGAGACTTCATAAGCATTCATTAAAAATACATTTACTGAGCAGGTCTAACATAACAGGCTCTGTGACCACGAATGAGTTTGGGCCAAAAGAAAAAAAACAGGGAAATCCCACTCATGCTATGAATCCAACATCCAAGTTTTAGAACTGAGGCTGAAGACAGAAGCTTGGCTTCTCCTTCTACCTTCAGAAGTCCTTGGCGAGTTTCAAAAGTCTGCCTGCCTTTGCTGAAATAGATCCAAACTCACTGAAAACCTATATTTCCAATGAGATTCATGCTTGCCTATAGCTGAAGTGCCCTTCATTTTGGAGGGGACAAAAAGGAAATGAATTCATCAAAGAAGGAAATGACTCCTATAGGTCACATAACTCAGTATGGAACAAGGATTAGCCCCCAAGATTGTTGAATCCTTTGGCTGACACATTTTCCATAACACATCACCTGATCATTTTATTAAACTATAACCCTGGTCAATCACATAAGTCTGGGTGGCAAACTCAATTTGGGTACAAAGACATAAAAGCCAAAATGCAGCAATTCCGGATTAAAGCTTTTTAGGATTATATCTTGGGATATAAAGCGTTTCTTTCACATTTGTCTTCGAGCTCTATTTTCAAAAGGAACTATTCTCAGTTTCCTCACCTTGCAGGGTGACTAGGATGATTAATGAAATAATGCATGTATAATTGCTTATTGCAGTGCTCTATGCATAGGTTATTCAATAAAGAATAGCCGTTTTAAAAGCAAAACAAATCCAAGTGTTAAGATATAGGACAAGAAGAGCTGATCTAAGACTACCCAAGATACTTCTATGCCTACTGATGTCATCCTTTCCCATTAGACTTCTGCCTACTCTTTCTGGTAAGACACAATCTTTAAAACACCACTGGCATTTATTCAGAAATATATTTGCAACTGGAACTGTGTCAGATTTTGTTTTGTTTTGTTAGGGAGGGGAGAAGTAACTAAATCTAACAGAGGGATAGGAAAGTGTCCTGAAATGAAATCAAAAGGCCTTAGTGAACAACTCAATAGGGCAGAAAGGAGATTCAGTCAACTTCTTAAGTTACTCTTTACACCTAAATGGCTTTTCCACTTCCATTTTAACCACCCTAAAAGCTAATGGAAGAATTATCTTTGGTCAGTAAATCCAGGACTGTGCTCCTTACTTGGAAAAAGCAATAGAATGGTATCTCATCTTAGCACCCTGCCCATTAGTTGTGGCTTGTTATATGAAGATCCCTGGAGAAGAAAATGGCAACCCACTCCAGTATTCTTGCCTCGAGAATCCCATGAACAGAGGAGCCTGGCAGGCTACAGTCCAAGGGGTTGCAAGAGTCGTACACGACTTAGCGACTAAACCACCACATGAAGATCAACCTATTAGCATTCACATCACACTGAATTCACTGCAGAACTCTAAAAATCTTAATCCCAGGAATCCTAAAAGCATTTGGATGTAAAATTGCAGGCAATGAGGGATATTTTATTTTTTGGTTACACCACTGGGTGAATTGCCCTGAAGCAGTACCTGCAAAGATTTTTAAATGATAAAGAAGATCAGTACTTTCAGAAGGGCAAATGGTGGAGAGAATATCCTTAGCTAAAGAGAAAGAAGCATCTTTTGCAGTTTTGAGCTATAAACTTTGAGTCCTTGATGTACATATCTCAAGGGTTTTAGTGACAGAAAGATGAAGTGTGAAAAGAAAGCTTCTAAAATATACAGCTTTGTTCTTGGCATGAAAAAATGGTAGATTCCGAAGAAATGAAGTTAATAAAAAAACTATTACTTTTTATACAAAGAAAGCAAATTTTACACAGGAAATCTGAAATATTTTATGGCTTTTAATTCTGGTGAGATACTGGGAAGATAAAAATTATATTCACTAGGTTTACAAAAAGATAAACCTGACATGAGGAGATCATCTAATTGGCCAAGGTCATACATCAAGAGCAAGACTAAAACACAGATGTATTGCTAAAGCAAGGTAGGCCCACTGAATTAAGGGTGTCAAGAATACAGGTACCTTATGAATTATCCTAGACTCAATATTAGCTTCAATTCTTTATATCTTTATATTTTACCACCTAAGTATAACTCTGAAATAACAGAATCAAGTATAACTGCTAAGAAACATAAAATTTAGCACTTTGAAAGATCATCAGACCATAGGGATCTGATGAATAAAATCTTACATTTATAAAAGCACTTTCAGTTTATACAATGCTTTTCCCATCTATCCCTAACTCACAAGATTCAAAAACATCTATTGAAGTAGGCAGGGCAGATTCAGCTAATTTATACTTCACACTAAATGCTCTCCTAATTTTTATCTGATTTGATCCTCTCAATCTTGTATTCATTCAATATTTATTCATTCAGTTCACAATTATCTGCATACCAACTATGTTCCAGAAACTTAAGTGCTGGAGATAAAGTGGGGAATAATAAGAACTCAGTCACTGCTTGCAAAGAGCTTACAAATAATTTTAAGGATGATGACTGCTACAAAAAAGGACAGGGTGACATAGGAATATGACAGAGAATCCTAACCTAGAATAGAAGTCAGAGAACTCTATGTAAGTGACTCATATTTGAAGGATGAGTATGAGTTGGGGAAGACACAAATGGCGAATGGGTGAGGCGTCTGATGTAGGTACAAGAAAAGCAGATACAACAGTCTTCAGTTGAGAGAGACTACTGTCATTTCAAGAGGGAGAAGTATAGTACTTCTGAACACAGTTGGCAAGAAGTGAGACAAACTAAGACTACAAAGATAAACAGTGAGTCATCACACATTTGACAGCCTACTATGTATCAGGCATTTCTTTCAGCAATGATAGAGCGGGTAATAAGAAAGACATGATTCTTTGTCTTTAACAGCTTAGATTTCAGGAAGTTTGGAGAGCAATAATAAACATATAAATAAATGTAATTTGAAGTACTGCAAGTATTATGAAGAAAATAAAACAGGGTTCTGTAGTACAGAGTGACTGGGAGACTACATTAGTATAGCCAGTGAAAGTCTTTCAGAAGAGATCAAACTGAGTTATGGCCTTAATGGAAAGTGAAACAACAAAGTCAAGGGGAAAAGCATTCCAAGCAGGAAAAAACAAGCACAGATGCCCTGTGATGATTGGTAGTTAAATGACAGAAAGGTCAGTGTGACTGGAGCACAGAGAATGAAGACTTGAATAGAAAGAAATGAAATCAGAGAGCTAGGCAAGAGCTAGATCATATAAAGGCTGCCAGCCATTGTAGAGTTGCGATTTTATGCTAGTGAAAGTGAAAGTTGCTCAGCTGTGTCCGACTCTGCGACACCATGGACTATATAGTCCATGGAATTCTCCAGGCCAGAATACTAGAGTGGGTAGTCTTTCCCTTCCCCAGTGGATCTTCCCAAGCCAGGGATCGAACCCAGGTCTCCTGAAAAGAAGTGTAATTACTTGATTTATGCTTTAGAAACAGTACTCTGGCTGCCAAGAGAAAGATGAACTGAAGAGTTGTGGTAGTCCAGCAGAAAGATGCTTCAGATTTGGACTTTGACGTCTCAGTAGTCAATAACTACTAAGATTTGGGGTATATTTTAGACTGATGGACTAGATGCAGGAATCAAGAATGGCTCTTGATTTTGGCCTATGCTATTAGACAGGTAATGGTACACACCCTTTACTGAGATGGAGAAGAATTCTGAAGAAAAAGATTTGCCATTCTAGGGAATTCTCTGGCAGTCCAGCAGTTAGGACTCCAGGCTTTCACTGCCAAAGGCCCAAGTTCAATCTCTGGCGGGGGAACTAAGATTCCACAAGCTGCTTGGTGCCACCAAAAAACAAAACAAAAAAAGATTTGCCATTCTCTTTCTGTTCTGGGTAAGCGTGAGAGGCCTGTTAGATATCCCAGGGGATGTGTCAAGGGGGTGGTCTCTTGGTATGCAAGGAGTAGAAATCAGGATAGAAATATAAACTTGAGTTATCAGTGTTTAGATGGTATTTGAAGATGGTATTGGAAGCTATTGGAATAGTAAGATCATCCAGGGAGAAAATACAGATAGAGAAGGAAAGAGGGCTTTCCTCATAGGCCAGGCTATGAACTGTGAAGTCTATCCAAAGAGCAATCAGAAGGCACTGAAGGGCATAATAAAGAGATGACATGATCACATGGCTGTGGGTTTAGAAAAAAAAACAAACAAACCAAAAAATCAAAACAATCCCTCTGATTGTAATGTAGGAAATAACCCAAAACCAGAACAGATGAAAGAGGCTCAGTTAAGAGACTCCTGTGGTTCCTGGCAGAAGCTGATAATAGCCTGGTTTATACTGATGAGTGGAGATGAAGAGAAGTAGTCTGGTTTAGAAGACGTTTAGTCATGATTTGGTGACTTGACAGGGTAAGGAAGAAGTCCAGACAAGGATGATTGTGAGCTGCTTGAACAAACAATTGAAAAATAAAGACACCTCTTCCCCCACCAAAAAAGGAGCCTTAGAAAGTAAGTTTTTGAGGAGAAGATAACTGAGTCCATTTTTGGATATGCTCCATCTTAAGGTGCCCACAAGATATCTAGACATTCTAGGTAGGCTGGTGGATATTTTGGTAGGTTTACTATCTGCAGATTAAGGAATTAAAGTTCAGAAAAGTCAAGGACATAGGGCCAAGTATACCTTTCCCAGATGCCAAGATTCAAGGACCCAAGTAGCTGAACAGAGAGATCTCACTGAGAGCTATGACTCAAATATTGATACTTAACTTCCTAGATTCAGTCAGGCATCTGAAAACAAGAAATTCATTCAAATCATTAAGACATGATGTGACAAGACATATTTCGATGAAAGAAGTCATGTTTTCACGCCAACTCCTAAGTTAGAGGATGGTTATGAACCAGAATGATGGCTTTTGTGTGCAGCTTTGGTTTTTTGTTTTTTTTTTTTAAGAGGCTGTGGTAAGGGGAGGCTCAGAAGACTGGATCTGCGCCAGAGGCAGAACTTTGTGCTGGGTTGGTGTGGCAGCAAGAACTGTCCCTGGGGTTTCCTTCACCTCTGCCCTGCTCACTCGCCCGTGGAAGGGGATCTGGACATAGTTCGGCGCCTGCCTGGCTTCCATCCCTGCTCACCTGGTTACCCCGACCTGAGAGCTCCAGGCCGCCGCCCTAACCACGAGGCCCTGCGCTGGGCGTCCAAAGGGGCCCGGGGCTTCTAAGGCTGCCTCAGAAGGCGGCTGCGGAGTGGGGGCTGGGCCAGAAATCTCCTTCAGAGAAAGGCGCCAACCTCACTAGAGAAACAGGCCGCTGCCAGTTGTTACCTCAGACCCAAGAACCTCCCAGGCGCGGCCTGGCTGTTTCTTATAGGGGTTCTTCGCGCCTCATCAAATTGGCTTCGGCCAGGGTACCCACTAAAATCTGTTCTTTAAAAAGAGCGGAACTTTGTCAAAAAAACAGAATAACTTTCAAAAGGCGGGGGCAGAGTAGTTTCCCCAATTCCAAGACTAAATAACTCAAAGCTCACACACTGAGTAACCATTCGAAACTCTCTTATGAAGCCCCCACTGTTCCTTCCTCAGACTTTACAATGGGGAATAAATACTTTTATTCATCAAAAAAATAAATAAATAAAAGAGTGGGCGCCGACCTCGCAGGAAGCCTGGCTTGCTGACCTGATCGCCCTTGCGTCTGCGCCTCAACTCCTGTCGCGGGCAGACCAGGCCTTCAGCTCACGCGCAACTGCGCACCCAGGTCGCCACGTAGGCTGCGCTCCGAGGCCTGGGCGCGGTCTGCGCGTGCGCGCCGCTGAGACACTGCCCAGGGGTCGCGCGAGACCGAGACCCGGGACGGCGGCTCGCCTCACGCGCCCCACCCGCGGGAGCACAGAATCCCAGTGTCTTTCCTTGGTTCCTGAGCTCCTCGGCCGGTTGGTCTTTCTATGCCTGGCGTGGGTGGGTCGGGTACTGTGGACCGCGCAGCCCCTACTGTGTGTCGGGCATCGTGCTGGCGCTTTCCTTTAACCCTCACCCTTGTACTGTACAGCAGTTATTAATATCCCAGCTCTAAAGAGGCCAGGAAACAGGAGCGACTTGTGGACACGCAAGGACTCGAACACTCAGATGAGTTTTTGTGACTCCAAAGCCCAGCACCTTCCCATCCACTTCCTGCTGATCAAATTCTGACTGCGTTGTGAATTATTAAACCCCTCAGTCCCACATCCAGTGGGTCGGACTGGGTATCCTGAATTCCTGATAATGGACCTGCCTACTTGGGAGATACCCCTCGGCCACAACTCTTATCCCTGTAGTCCTGCATTCTCCAGTCTCCATTTTTGCTGATCATGCCATCCCCTCTGCATGGAATACCTGCCCCCACCGGTAAGGCCACCCCCATTTTAAAGCCTACTCCATATGATGATGGCTGAGTCTTGTGTATTTTTCATACTCGGGACTACTGAGCATCTACTGCCAGCTAGTACTCCACAAGAGCCTGGGAAAGCAAGGCAGGAAAAGAGAGGAAAAAAGTGGGAGTGGGAGGGAGAGAGGAAACTAGATCGAGGAGGATGCCTATCCCATCCAAAGAGGGCATCGGCCAGCCAGTCACCTACTGAAAGAAGGGAAGTGTGGCCTGGTAATGTCCAATCTGATTTTCTTGAGAAATCTCCCGGAGTGTTGGCGGGGCTTTCCTAGTGGTCCAGTGGTTAAGAGTCCATCTTACAATGCAGGGATAATGGTTGGGTCCCTTGTCCAGGAAGATCCCACATGCTTTGGAGCTGCTAAGCCTTTTATACCACATCTACTGAGCCTGTACTCTGGAGCCCAGGAGCCAGGTACTAAGGCCGCGCGCCCTAGAGCCTGTGCTCTGCATCAAGAGAAGCCCCCACAGTGAGAAGCCAGTGCACCGCAGCTAGAGAGTAGCCCCTGCTCTCCACGACTAGAGAAAGCCTGTGCAGAGCAATGAAAGACCCAGCACAGCCAAAAATATATAAAATTATTTTAAAATAAAAATGTTGGCAACAGTTGAAAAACTTGAATACAATGTGTGGACTGAAACGAACACAGCTGTGGGCAGACCTAGCTCTTGAGCCACCTATATGTAGCTCTGACCTTGACTGACACAGTAAACGTTGACCAAGTGGATATGGCTTGAGTCCCAGCGCAGGGCACCTTCAGGCCACTATTGGGTGCACATCCATTCCACTCTCCATGCCTGGGAACCAAGAGGAAAAAAACTTTTTGGGTGGAGGTGGGGTCAATGCAGGGAAAAGGAATCAGTCTTCTGAGAGCCTGAAGAAAACTGTTGTGTACCTGTGCTGGTTACTTGCTATCTATTTACCTGGACATTGTTTGTACCTAAGATTGTGGTAAGGAAGGTCATGAGTCTTACATGACCACCTGTGTAATGTGTGTGAAGATTTCCTGTGGAGGAGATCCCCTGGCCAGATGTAAAGGACAGAGGAAGTAACCACTGTTTGGACATAAATAGCCCTCAGTTTCAACCAACTTGGAGGGAAATAGGCAGAAACCCCTGGGGCATTATTACAACCCCAAATGCCCAAACACCCCACTACCAGTCATCTACAACCATGGAGTGTCAAGGGAAACAAAAGGAACACACAAACAGTACGAAGGGATGAGACTGAACCAAAGTGCCCCCTGGCAGACACACATGTACACATATACACTCTGCTGTTGAGGCATGGAAGCAACACTTGGTGGGTCCAAGGTGACTTCTCAGCCCATGTAGCCCACTGGCATTTTCTCCATGCCTGAGGAGAGTGCCAGTTCCATGTTGTGCTCTATCCTTTGTAATGAGGCCAGGGTTGTTTCCACTGGCTAGGGCTGAGGGCCCAGAGTGGCATGCAGCTTGTTGTTCTGCCTGACTGTTTGCAACCCTATGGACTGCGGCATGCCAGGTTTCCCTGTCCTTCACCATCTCCCAGAGCTTGTTCAAACTCATGTCCATGGAGTTGATTATGCCATCCAACCATCTCATCCTCTGTCATCCCCTTCTCCTCCTGCCTTCAATCTTTCCCAGCATCAGGGTCTTTTCTAATGAGTCGGCTCTTCGCATCAGGTGGCCAAAGTATTAGAGCTTCAGCATGAGTCTTTCAATGAATATTCAGGACTAATTTCCTTTAGGATTGACTGGTTTGATCTCCTTGCGGTCCAAGGGGCTCTAAAGAGTCTTCTCCAGCACCACAGTTCAAAAATACCAATTCTTCAGAGTTCAGCTTTCTTTATGGTCCAACTCTCGCATCCATACATGACTACTGGAATAACCATGGCTTTGACTATACAGACCTTTGTTGACAAAGTAGTGTCTCTGCTTTTTAATATGGTGTCTAGGTTTGTCATAGCTTTTCTTCCAAGGAGCAAGCCTCTTGATTTCATGGCTGCAGTCACATCTGCAGTGATTTTGGAGCCCAAGAAAATAAAGTCTGTCACTGTTTGCATTGTTTCTCCATCTATTTGCCATGAAGTGGTGGGACTGGATGCCATGATCTTAATTTTCTGAAGGTTGAGTTTTAAGCCAGCTTTTTCACTCTCCTCTTTCACCTTCATCAAGAGGTTTTTTGCTTTCTGCCATAAGGGTAGTGTCATCTGCATATCTGAGGTTATTGATATTTCTCCTGGCAATCTTGATTCCAGCTTATACTTCATCCAGCCCAGCATTTTGCATGATGTACTCTGCATAGAAGTTAAATAAGCAGAGTGACAATATAGTTCCTTTCCCAATTTGGAACCAGTCCATTGTTCCATGTCTGGTTCTAACTGTTGCTTCTTGACCTGCATACAGGTTTCTCAGGAGGCAAGTCAGGTGGTCTGGTATTCCCATCTCTTTCAGGATTTTCTATAGTTTGTTGTGATCCACCAGTCAAAGGCTTTAGTGTAGTCAATGAAGCAGAAGTAGATGTTTTTCTTGAATTCTCTTGCTTTTTCCATGATCCAGTGGATGTTGGCAATTTGATCTCTGGTTCCTCTGTCTTTTCTAAATCCAGATTGGACATCTGGGAGTTCTTGGTTCACGTACTATTGAAGCCTAGCATGGAGAATTTTGAGCATTACTTTGCTAGTGTGTGAAATGAGCACAATTGTGCGGTAGTTTGAACATTCTTTGGCATTGCCTTTCTTTGGGATTGGAATGAAAACTGACCTTTTCCAGTCCTGGGACCACTGCTGAGTTTTCCAAATTTGTTGACATATTGAGTGCAGCACTTTCACAGCATCATTTTTAAGGATTTGAATAGCTCAACTGGAATTCCATCACCTCCACTAGCTTTGTTCATAGTAATGCTTCCTAAGTCCCACTTGATTTCACACTCTAGGATGTCTGGCTCTAGGTGAGTGATCACACCATCGTGGTTATCTGGATCATTAAGATCTTTTTTGTACAGTTCTTCTGTGTATTCTTGCCACCTCTTCTTAATATCTTCTGCTTCTGTTAGGTCCATACCATTTCTGTCCTTTATTGTGCCCATCTTTGCATGAAATATTCCCTTGTTATCTCTGATTTTCTTGAAGAGATCTCTAGTCTTTCCATTCTATTGTTTTCCTCTATTTCCTTGCATTGATCACTTAGGAAGTCTTCCTTATCCCTCCTTGTTATTCTTTGGAGCTCTGCATTCAGATGGATATATCTTTCCTGTTCTCCTTTGTAGGCATACAGCTACCGGGAGGTATTCTTACCTGGGACAACAGGAGACCCTTTCGTGGGAGCCAACACCTGAGCAGGAGTGCTAAGTGCCAAAATTCTAGGAGTGGAATTAGAGCAAGTGACATTATTGGAGGAGGTGGAGGAGGCTAACATGAATATTTAACTTAGAGTGGATTTAGGAGTTTGGAGCCAGTGAGATAAAGAGCTAATAAATATTTGCTCAATCAACAGACGGTTATTGAGTAACTTCTATACAAGCACTGTTCTGGGCCCTTAGGGATACCTTGGTGAACAAGCCAAAGTCAGCTGTCATTATGGGGATTACACTGAGGTCAAACTAGATGTGAGGGTTATAGTGTGCTTTGGTGAGTCACCAGGAGGGTTGTATGGGCTGATGACCCTGCTTAAGGAGCTGGAAGTGGAAGAGATGCTGACTGTAGAGATGAGACAGTGGGAGAAGCATCCCTTCTGGGCCTGAGGACTGCCTTGTCCCCTGGGATTCTTTTTTCTTCAGTACAGTTCAGTCGCTCAATCGTGTCCAACTCTCTGCAACCCCATGGACTGCATCATGCCAAGCTTCCCTGTCCATCACCAACTCCTGGAGCTTGCTCAAACTCATGTCCATCGAGTTGGTGATGCCATCCAACCAGCTCATCCTCTGTTGTCCTCTTCTCCTGCCTTTAATCTTTCCCAGCATCAGGGTCTTTTCCAGTGAGTCAGTTTTTTGTGTCAGGTGGCCAGAGTATTGGAGTTTCAGCTTCAGCATCAGTCCTTCCAATGAATATTCAAGACTGATTTCCTTTAGGATTGACTGGTTTGATCTCCTTGAAGTCCAAGGGATTCTCAAGAGTCTTCCCCAACACCACAGTTCAAAAGCATCAATTCTTCGGTGCTCAGCTTTCTTTATAGTCCAACTCTCACAGCCATACATGACTCCTGGAAAAACCAACTTTTAAAAATTTATATATAATACAATTCACTGTTTCTGATGTATGTGTATGATTTTTAACATATGCTTAGATTCAAGAATAGATCAGGATAGAGAACAGTTTCGTCACACTAAAAAATTCCCTCAAGCTGCAGTCAAACCCTCCTCCCACCCTCAACCACTGGCAACCTGTCCTTCATTCCTAAAGTTTTGCCTTTTCCAGAGGGCTGTATAAATGAAGTCACATTGTGTGTAACCAGGAATTAGGTTCTTTCTCTTAGTGAAATGCATTTAGATTTATCCATGTTTGTTTTTCTTTTTTTTTTTTCCTGGCCATTCTGTGAGCAGAGTCCTAACCACTGGACCATCAGGGAGTTCCCTAAATTTATCCATGTTGTTGCATGTATCAATATTTAATTCCCCCCTGCCCCCAAAATAGT
Organism: Cervus canadensis; assembly: GCF_019320065.1. Taxonomy (NCBI): domain Eukaryota; kingdom Metazoa; phylum Chordata; class Mammalia; order Artiodactyla; family Cervidae; genus Cervus; species Cervus canadensis. The sequence continues at coordinate 40,655,477 of NC_057414.1, forward strand.
TAACTCCTCTTTATTGATGAGTGCTGCGCTAAGTCGCTTCAGTCATGTCCAACTCTTTTTGATGCTATGGACAGTAGCCTGCCAGGCTCTTCTTTCCAGGGGATTCTCCAGGCAAGAATACTGGAGTGGGTTGCCATTTGTTACTCCAGGGGATCTTCCCAACCCAGGGATTGAACCTGTTTCACTTTCATTTCCTTCATTGACAGGCAGGTTCTTTACCTCTAGCGCCACCTGGGAAGCATTGCTGAGTAGTATTCTGTTGCATGGCTATACCTCTGTTTGCTTATTGATAAATATTTGGGTTGTTTTCAATTTGGGGCTATTTTGAATGGTTTCTATAAGCATTCATGTACCGGTTCTGTGAATTTAAGCCTTCGTATTGTTTTTCCTATTTTTTAGCTGGACTGCACGGCATGCAGGATCTTAATTCCCAGAGCAGGGATCTGTGCCCCGGGGAAGTGGAAGAGCAGAGTCTTAACCACTAGACCACCAGGGAAGTTCCAAGTCTTCATATGTATTAAGTAAATACCTCAAAGCAGGATTGCTGGGCTATGAAATCAACCCTGAATATTCATTGGAGGGATGATGCTGCAGCTGAAGCTCCAATACTTTGGCCACATGATGAGAAAGACCAACTCATTGGAAAAGACCCTGATGCTGGAAAAGATTGAAGGCAAAAGGAGAAGAGGGTGGCAGAGGATGAGATGGTTAGGTGGCATCATCAAATCAATGGAAATGAGTTTGAGCAAACTCCTGGAGATAGTGAAGGACAGGGAGGCCTGGCGTATTGCCTTCCGTGGGGTCTCAAAGAATCGGACACTACTTAGCAACTGAACAACAACGACTACAACAACATGGGAAGTATATTTTTAATTTTATAAGGAATTACCAAACTGTTTTCCGGAGTGGCTGTATCATTTTGCGTTCCCATCAGCAGAATATGAGAGTTTCAGTTGCTCTGCATCCTAGTCAGCATTTGATATTTTCAGTTAAAATATTTTTTGCCATTCTAATAGATGTTGATGGTATCCAGTTGTAGATCTAATTTGCATTTCCCTAATGACTAATGATACTGAGCATCTTTTCATGTGCCTGTAGGATTCTGGGGAATTAATAAACCTGTACCCTAACTCAGATACCAACTTAACAGTGCTAAAGAAGACACATGCAGATTCACACTTGGCCTGCCAAACTGGAACATTTTAACAGCAACGCTCAGCAGATGACAACTGGATTCAAAGCACTTATGCCAGATCTGTCAAGCCAGCAAGCAGGTGGCAAGAAATTCCTGGCTGCTAAGCCATGTCTCCTCTCTTCCAGGCTTTCTGTGGAGAAGAACATTCTTTGCCTTTGCCTTTGGCATATACTTACTGTCAGACTCTTCATCACTTCTGCCATTGCTTTTTTCCTAGACCTCCTATTAAACATTCTCTTCCCCTCTTTCTCTCCTTCACTAAATATATAAATATTTATTGAAAGCCCATATCATGTCAGGCACTGCACTGGGCCCCAGAGTCCTAAAGTTGAAGATGTCTCCTCACAAAAAATTCACATTTCTAACAGGGGGATTAACATAAAGCAGATTTTAACATACAAAGTTGTAAGAGCTCTGATGCACCTATGTTCCAGGCCTTGGGGGACTTAGAGGATGATGCTTAACCAGCCAGAAGTTAGGAGGGTTTTCTGGAGGAGGAGATCCCTGAAATGAGTCCTGGAGGATGAGTAAGTATTGACCTCAGAGCCATAGAGAGGACATTTTGGGAAGAAGAGACAGTGTGAGCAAACGCCTGGCAATAAGAAATAGCATGCTGCGTGTACCTATCTGTGAGAAGCTCAGTTTCATTAAAATATGTGAGTGGAGGTGTGGAGTGGCAGGAGGTTGGGTCCATGAAGGAGGGAAGGGAGAGGCCATGAAGAAGCTTGTGCTCAGGCACTAAAATTTATCCCCAAAGGAACAAAATGCCTTTAAAAGCTAGATTTGGGGACGGGGAGCTGGGGACGTGGGCACAGGCGCCGTGGCCTCAGGCTCTTCTCTGGCAGCTGCGAGGGCGTCTCGGGAGCTGCAGCATACACAACAGTCTTTAAATTCCCAGTTCCATTTCTGATCGACTCAAGAGAGTCAGACTAAGGCGCCCACCCCTCTGCAACAGCGGCCTCTGGTCGGAGGGCAGGGAGAGCACCAGGCTGCCTGCCGTCCAGTCACCACGAAGCTCGGTCCTCAGAACAGGGCTGATGAGGATGCTGGGCCTAGCGAGGATCTGGCTCTGCCTGTGGCCTCACAGGGACACAGAGGCAGGACACGTGTTTTTAATGGAGTCAAATCCACGTGGTTTGTATATTTTTTTCTTTTAATCTTGGGCATTTGTTTCTCTTTCTGAGAATATAACTGGAAACATACAGAGCCAATAATCATAAGAAGTGTACCTTTAAGCTCTGTACAGTTTTATACAAGTTCACCATGTACTTTTGCTGCCTTCTAGATAATTTATGCTGCAAGATATTACTGCATAGTTGTGAATAACTTATGTACTGTAACATCACTTGAGTTATGTGTAAAGAAATAAATTAATGAATTACTTGCCCCCCCCCCAAAAAAAAGCTAGATTTAGGTTTTAGAAGAATGTTTCTGGTGCCTGTTCCTTTTCTGCTTGTTGATTCTATCTCATCCTTCAAGGCCCAACTCAAAGGTCACCTCCTCTGTGAAGCGCTTTCTAATCCCTTAGCCAGAAAAATCTACTCCTTCCTGGGCTCTCTGTCCTGCCTTGTACATACTGATTAGTCTGCCTGGCGGGTGGGAACTTTGATTTACTCCACTTTGGGCTCCTTATAAGGCTTGACTGGAGTCTAGCACATAGATGGTGCTAATAAATGTTTGATGAATGTGAATCAATTTGTGAATGAAGGAAGTTTTCTGGACAGGCCAGTCCAGAGCCTATCAGATTATACCAGAGGTTCTCAAACTTGAACCTGCATTGGAATCACCTAGAGTACTTGTGGATTGCTGGGCCCAATCCCAAACTTCTTCTTCTTTTTTAACATTTACTTATTTGTTTTTGGCTGTGCTGGTCTTTGTTGCTGGGTGCAGGTTTCTCTAGTTGCAGAGAGCTGGAGCTACTCTGAAGTTGTGGTTTGCGGGCTTCTCAGGTTTCAGTCTTGCTGCATGTGGCCTCAGTCGTTGCTGCATGGCATGTGGGATCTTCCCGGACCAGGGATCGAAACTGTGTGCTTTGCATGGCAAGGCAGGTTCTTGACCACTGGACTACCAAGGAAGCCCCAGCCCCCAATTTCTGATTTATAGGCCTGGGGTGGGAAAAGGCCTGAGCATGTGTATCTTGAACTTGTAAAGTAAATTCTCAGAAGACCGTTGATGCCTGGGGGACCACACTTAGAGAATCTTCAGTGTAGCTGTGGTTACAATTCAAGTGTTTCTCACAGCCAAGTCCTGTGCTGGAGCATTGTCAAAGGGCCGTTATTGCTGCAGTTTATCAACCATCTGACAGACTATCTGGCCCTTCAGGGGATTTCCTTGGTATTGACTCTTGTCCCACCTGCTTTGAGCTGCAGCTGGGGGTTCCTGTACCCCTTCTTAGTCTTTTTATCCCAGGGACTCCGTAGGACTTTTCAGAGGAGGCCCTGGTCACATGGGTTTCTTAACTAGCTTCCCTCCCACTGAGTGGTTCCATGAGGGAGCCCCAGAAGACAGGATAAATCCTGAGCTTAACCTGTGAAGAAACTGGGGATGTAGGAAGGAGGAGTGCCAGGAGCAGGGGAGTTCCCCCAACCTCCTGCAGCTCTCCCTGAGAGGCTCAGAATGGGGTCCTGTCTCCTTTAACAGCTGCTGCCCGCTGGGCCTCTGCAGCTCCGCCTCTCCCTCCCCCAGGGTGGGAAGGAGCCACTTCATCAGCAGCTCCACTTCCTGCAGCACCTAGGGTTCCCTCCTCCCCTGAGTCTCTGTCACCTCCCTTTGGGTTTCCCAGGCCAATTACCTGCCTGGTGCCAGTCCTCCGCCCTCAGCCTTGGAGGCTGGAGGCCACAGATTGGCCTGGCAGGGCCACAGGGAGATATGACCCTGCTCAGAGAGGCAGCCTTGGGGGTGGGAGCAGGGGGTCTCCTAAGGGTGGAGACTGTTATCAGGTTAGCCAGTTGTTGCTTTCTCTTTGCATGTTGGGTGTTTCAGTTAGGTCGCTGTGAATCAGTGATCACTGGATTATGAGCCCTGTAGAGCTCAGGGTAGAGATGGGGTGGGTTACGGCTGCTCAGAGAGGCTTCAGAAAACTCCTGGGCTCAGTTTAGATCTTGGAGGCCATTGTGCGTTTGCTAATGAGAGCTGATTCCTGCAGGTGGTGCTCTCAACGGACAGAAGCAGAGAACCCCAAAAGGACGTGAGAGAGACCCTGCAGAGACCTCTTCAGAAGAATGCTCTTTGGAAAGGATTTGTGTTTGGACCTAGCTGGGAGACTGAGCCCCTGGAGGTTCAAGTATGCTAAGAGCTTGTTCTAGCTAGACTCTAGGTCCCAGGCCCAGCCCAGAGAGTTCCACTTAAGAAGGGCAGGAGGTGGAGCACACCCTGCACTCTGCATTTGTACTGAGGATCCCAAGTGGTTCTTGATTTAAAATAATTTTATCATGAAAATCTTCAAAAAAATTTAAAAAAAATTGTACTTCCATCTCTTAGACTCTATCACTACAATTTAATTGTACTTACTTCATCATATATCATCCATCTGTCCATCCATTATTCCATGATTTTTTGAGGCGTTCCAAAGAAGTTGCATACCTCAGCATGCTTCCCCCTAAATACTTTATCACACATTATCATTAAATAGAGATCAACACTGAGTTACAAGCTTTTTCTTTAAAAAAAAAAAAAAATTGGCTGTGCTGTATCTTCGCTGCTGCCTGGGCTTTCTCTAGTTGCGGTGCGTGGGCTTAGTTGCCTCGTGGCATGTAGGATCTTAGTTTCCTGACCAGGGGTCAGACCTGTATCCTTTGCATTGGAAGGCAGATTCTTAAACCACTGGACCACAAGGGAGGTCCCACAGTTTTGTATTTTTTAGTACAGTTTATGTAAAATGAAATGTCTGAGTCTTTATATATATTTGCTGAGTTCTGACAAATGCATACACCTGTGTATCTCAAAACTTTATCAAGATATGGAAAGTTTCCTTTGTACCAAAAAGTTCCCTGATGCCCCTTCCCAGTCAATCCCTGCTCCCACTTCCGCCCCTACCCTGGAGGTTACCACCATCCTAATTTTTTTTTCCATTATAAATTGTTTGCTTGTTTTAGAACTTCATATAAATGAATGTATTTGCTTGCTCAGTCACTTCAGTCGTGTCCGACTCTCTGCGACCCCATGGACCACGGCCTGCCAGGCTCCCCTGTCCTTGGGATTCTCCAGGCAAGAATACTGGAATGGGTTGCCATTTCCTTCTCCAGTGATAAAGTATGAAGTGAGTGGAGTGAAGTCACTCAGTCATATCCGACTCTTTGCGACCCCATGTACTGTAGCCTACCAGGCTCCTCCGTCCATGGGATTTTCCAGGCAAGAATACTGGAGTGGGTTGCCATTTCCTTCTCCAAAATGAGTGTATAGTGTATACTATTTTGTGTAAAGTTTCTTCCACACAGCACAGTGCTTTTGAGATTTATCCATATTGTTGCCTAAATCCACAGTTCCTTTTAACTGCTGAGTAATACTCTGTCTAGATCGGGCCCCTTTGTGCCACAGGGCACCCAAGGGAGGAGGAGGCAGCTCTGCAGCTGGGTTAGGATCCCTCAAGACCTAGTCTACTCCATCCCACAAGGATCTTTTCTCTTGTTTCTGGGCCCTTCTATATGATATTTGTTCCCTTTGCCTAGAATTCTCACCCTGCCATATGATTCCCCCATCACTTACCTGAGTCCTTGCATTAATTATCTGTTGCCATATAACAATTTCTCTCAAAATGTAATGGCTTAAAATGACAAACACTAGGGACTTCCCTGTGGCCCAGTGATTAGGACTCTGTGCTTCTACTTCGGAGGGCGTGGGTTCCATCCTTGCCTGGTTGCGTGGTGCAGCCAAAAGATTTTTTTTAATAAAAATAAATAAGTAAATAAATAAAATGATAAACACTTCTTATCTCACACAGTTTCTATGGGTCAGAAATCTAAGAGGGCCTTAGCTGGATAATTTTGGCTTGAGGTCTCTCATGAGGTTGGAGTTAGGCTATAGGTGGGGTCACAGTCAGGCGGCTCAGTACTAAAGAATCTGCCTGCCAGTGCTGGAGACCTGGATTCGATCCCTGGGTTGGGAAGATCCCCTGGAGAAGGAAATGGCAACCCACTCCAGTATTTGTGCCTGGGAAATCCCACAGACAGAGAAGCCTGACAGACTACAGTCCATGGGGTCAAAAAAGAGTCTTAACACAACTTAATGACTTAACAACAACAGTCATCTGAAGGTTGGAATGGGGCAGGAAATGCTGCTTCCAAAATGCTCACTCATAGGTCTAGCAAGCTGATGCCTGCTGTTGGCAGGAGACCTCATTTCTTCCTTGTCTGGACCTCTCCATATTGACCTCACAATGTGGTAACTGAATTCTCTGATAAAAATAAATTGACCATTTAAATTATTTCCTTTGACTTAATAATTTCCCTTCTGGAAACCTGACCTAAAAAAAGAACTGGAAAAAAAAAAAAAAAAGAACTCAAAGTGTAGGTATTCATTTTTGCACAAAGATATTCATCATGAGGTAATCTATGTGTGTGTGTGTTTTAGTTCCTTATCCATGTCCAACTCTGCAACCCCAGAGTAGCCTCCAGGCTCCTCTGTCCATGGGATTCTCCAGGCAGGAACACTGGAGTGGGTTGCCATTTCCTTCTCTAGGGGATCTTCCTGCCAGGGATCTTCCTGCACTGTAGGCACATTCTTTACCATCTGAGCTATAAGGAAGTCCCAAGGCAATCTATAGTGGTGAAAAATGTGAAATATCTCAGGCATTCCACATGGGATGGATGGTTAAGTAAAGAATGATATATCTATGAAATTGGCATGTTACATAACTACTAAAGTGATTGTTTTGTGGAGTAGATAATGACATAGAAAATGCTTATGATATTCTCAGGAGAAAATTTCAGGATATAAAACTTATGTACAATATGATCCCGTGTGAAGAAAATAATTCATATTTTGAACTGAATTTGAATTTTAGCATATTGAAGAATAATGCTAAAATGTTAAGGGTGGAAATTGCTATGCTCTTAAAATTTTTTGAAAGTTATACAGTCACAAGAAATTACAAAGGCAGTCCAGAAAGGTCCTTACATGACTTATGTGATGTGCTTAGTCACTGAGTTGTGTCTGACTCTTTTCAACCCCATGGACTGTAGCCCACCAGGCTCCTTGTCCATGGGGATTCTCCAGGCAAGAATACTGGAGTATTCTTGTGGATTCCTAAAGAAGGAATCCATAACCTTCTCCAGGGGATCTTCCCAACCCTGGAATGGAACCCAGGTCTCCTGCACTGTAGGCAGATTCTTTACTGTCTGAGCCATCAGGGAAACCCTTTACATGACTTAGTACAGTATCAAAATCAGAAAGGCGTTATTGCTATAAAGTGTGTGTATAATTCTACATCTTTTTATCATGTGTAGATTTGTGTATTCACCACATGGAAGATACAGAATTGTTCCATACCCCCAAAGATGCCACCCTTTATGGTCACCCCAACCCTTCCATCTACCACCCCTAACCGTTTGCCACCACTAATCTGTTCTCCACCTCTATAATTTTGTCATTTTGAGAATGTTATGTAGTGGAATCTTACAGTAGGTGGCCTTTTGAGATCGTCTTTTTTCCACTCAGCATAATGCCCTTGAGATCCATCCACCTTGGTTCATGCATCTATAATTCATTCCTTTTTATTGCTGAGTAGTATTCAATGAATGGTATAGAAAAATCCACCCCCCCCCTTGCTTTTCAGATTTCCTAGGGAGCATGCAATATTTTAAGGCTTAGGGAAAAGGAAACATACTTGCAAGAGGGGCAGTGTAGAGAGAAGCAATTCATGCATTCAAGGAAATTTTGTGTTGAATTAAATAACAGAATTTTAGACTTGGCGCGCCCTCGGCAGTCACCTGGGCAAGTTTTTCCTGTTGTAGAGATCCTCCTTGCAGTATCCTGGCAGGTTTTTGTGCCGCCTCTGTGTGGATACTCCCAGTAACAGGGAAAACGCTACCAGATGAAGCAGCTCATTAAATTGATACAAAATATGCCTTGCTTCCTGGAGCTTGGGCATGACTGAGAGATCTTCTGTCCTGGGTTATTTTTACCCTGCCTGGAGTCTATTCCCTTTCTCCACTAACTAGATAAACACAAGCCCAAGAGAGTGAGAAAAGCCTGCAAGAGCCTGAGCAAGCTGGGGATGTCCTGGATCCAGGACTGGCCTCTCTAGGGAGATTTCAGCGTTCACTGGCTTAGAAATACAAGGGACCGAAGACCTTTCAAAATGGAATAAAATTCTGCATGAACACACACACAGATATCCACGGTCCCCTATGAATGTTCTCCTTTCTGCATGATAGGAGTGCCCTTCGGAAGGCACGGAACTGTCTCAGAGGAAAGGTCTTAGCTTCTCTTCTGCCTGGAGTCCCCAGTTTCAGGCCAGAGAGCTCTTCCTTTTCCTCCAACCATCCTTGAATGCAGACTCTGATCTGTCCATGGTTCTGATTGTTAATGGTTTCACCTGGGGACAAGGCATGTTTCTTTCATTCATTCTTTTGTGGTGACTTGGGCTTCCCTTGTGGCTCAGCTGGTAAAGAATCCACCCGCAATGCGGGAAACCTGGGTTCGATCCCTGGGTTGGGATGATGCCCTGGAGTAAGGGAAAGGCTACCCACTCCAGTGTTCTGGCCTGGAGAATTCCATGGATTGTATAGTCCGTGGGGTCGCAAAGAATAGGACACGATTTTCACTTTCACTTTGTGGTAACTTACCGATCATTTACTGTGTACCAGGGACTGTGATGTGCTCCTTATAGCCACTGTCTTTTTTTTTTTTAATATATAATTTTATTTATTTTTGGCTGTGCTGGATCTTCGCTGCTGCACAGGCTTTTCTCTAGTTGTGGCAGGTGGGGGCTACTCTCTAGTTGCGGTGCACAGGCTTCTCATTGCGGCGGCTTCTCCTGTTGCAGAGCACGAGCTGTAGGACACTCAGACTTCAGCAGTTGCAGCACGTGGGTTCAGTAGTTGCAGCTCGTGGGCTCTAGAGCACAGGCTCAATAGCTGTGGCGCACAGGCTTGGTTGCTCTGTGGCATATGGGATCTTCCCGGATCAGGGATTCAACCCATGTCTCCTGCATTGGCAGGTGGATTCTTTACCACTGAGCCACCAGAGAAGCCCCCCACCCTCTTTCTGTTGAAGTACATCAGACACAACAGGACAGAGCACAAATCAAAAACATACTGTCCAGTGAATTTTCATACGGTGAATACATTCATGTAACCACCACAAAGATCAAGAAACAGAACACTGTCAGTGCCCCCCCCAACCAAGAAGGCCCCCTGTCCCCTTCCAGGTGCTGTCCTCCAACTGTAACCACTACCCTGACTTTGAACAACATAGACTAATTTTTTTTCTACTTTTTAACTTTATATAAATGGATCATACAGATTGTCTTTTTTGTCTCTGGCTTCCGTGGCCCAGCCTTATGTTTGTGAAGTTTATTCACACTATTCCAGATGGTTGTATTGATAGTTTGTTCCTTCCTGTTACTGTGTAGCATTATCTAGTGTAAAATATTCCACAATTTATTGGTTATACTCTTGATGGGGCCTTTTGATTGTTTCCAGTTTTCTACCATTATAAATATTGCTGATATAAAATCTCTTGTTTATGTCTTTTGATAAACATGTGCTTTTCTATTATATATAATGTTTATTACATTTACATGTATATATGAATATGTGTGGGATTCCCAGGTGGCTCAGTGGTAAAGAGCAGGTAAAGAGGTTAACAGGTTAGCAGGTAAAGAATCCACCTGCTAACACGGGAGCCACAGGAGACAGGCTCAATCCCTGGGTCAGGAAGATCCCCTGGAGGAGGAAATGGCAACTCACTCCAGTATTCTTGCCAGCATAATCCCGTGGGCCGAGAAGCCTGGTGGGCTACAGTCCAGTAACTTGCCTCTACTCAACAGAATATAGTAAAACTGACAGGATGTCATTTCTGAAATTAAGTTACAAAAAGATTGTGGCTTCTGATCGCTCACCTTTTTCACTTTCTAGCTTGCTTGTTCTGAGCGAAGCCAGCTGCCATGTCAAACAGCCCTATGGAGAGGCCCACATGGCAAGGAGATAATACCTGCACCCGACAGCCTATAAGAACCTGAGGTCCTCAGTCCAGCAGCCCTCCAGAAACTCAGTTCTGCCACCCACCTGGTGAGTAAGCTTGAGAGTGGACCTTCTGAGGCCCACAGGCAGCCATATATGTGAGCTTGGGAGCGGATCCCCCCAGTTGAGCCTTCAGATGATTGCAGCTCCAGCCAACACTTTGGGGTTTGGGGGCTGGTGTTTTTTTTTTTTTTTTTTTTTCATTTGCTTGGGTTTTTGTTGCTGTTTGTGTGGACCATTTTTTAAAGACTTTATTGAATTTGTTGCAGTATTGCTTCTGTTTCATGGTTGTTTTTTTCTTTTTGGCCCCAAGGCATGTAGGATCTTAGGTCCCTGAACAGGGATGGAACTTGACCCTCCTGCACTGGGAGGTGAAGTCTTAACCACTGGGCTACCGGAGAAGACCTTGGTCAACACTTTGACTGGAGCCTGAAAGAAACCCCGAGCCACCAAGCTGTGCCCAGATTCCCACGCTACGGGAATTTTAAGATGATAAATGTTTGTTGATTCAACCACTGGGTTTTGGAATAATTTGTTATGCAGCAATAGACACACCCAGATATAGATTTCTAGGATATATTCAACCATGTGGAAGGCTTCTGCTACAGTGGTGGCTGTTTACAGTTTGGGGATTCACAGATATTAGCTCATATGCCTCAAGAATCTACAGCACCTCCTCCCACTCCTTTGATTCTGTTTATATTTTTAAACAAACATAATATAAAACTATAGTGACAGTTGCACATTCTATTTTTTCTGCTCAACATGTTGTAAGCATTTTCTCACCTCATTAAATATTCTTCAAAGCATTCTTTGTTCTTACCATCTCTTCTGGGGTATGAGTGTACCAACATTAATTAAATCACTCCCCTCTCTTATTTTGAGCTTAAGGTAGGGTTTTACCTTCTTGGGTCACATCTACAGGCATGTTTCGACCCCTCCATTCAGGGCCTACAGGGAAAGTTCCAGGAAGGTAGAAAGCAGAATCACCTGTGGTTAAGTGCTCCTGAGTTACATCAAGCCTATACCATTTCCTAGCTATGTGACCTTTATACCCGTGGGCCTTGGTTTCCCCTTCCAAACAAAGGGGTAATAATTATATCCACTTTCCAGAGTTATTAGAGGCATCAATGAGTTAACCCAAGTTACACAGAGAGTGCCTGACAAATTTGAGGTTATACAGACACAAGCCAGGCCACAGTATCCTCATCACCCCACGAGTCCTGGAGCACCACACATCATATCGACTCTTGTCCCAGACTCAAGCCAGCCTCCAACCAACAGTGTCTTGGCTTCCCTCCCGCCAGTCTGTTCTCCCTGAACCTGCTGGTGCCTCCTGCTCTGTACCCATCTGCAATCCTGTGGCCATGACACCTCCTCTTACTGCATGACTCTGAGCAATTCCGTCCCATCTTAAGGCCTCAGTCTCCTCATCTGCAATATGGGAAGGGAGGTTGGATGAAGAGGTCCATGAGGGATTGCCCACCTAAGATTCTAGACCATGCTCTTTCCTTTCAAAGGTCTTTTGGTTTCAATAGTACAAAGTACAGTCAGAATTTTAAACAACTAACCAAAGAGAAAAGAATTGGAAAACACTTTATTTGCCATAACATAGGTACCAAGTGCTCAGCATTTCCTGGAGTGTGTCCAATACTAGCCTAGTGTCTGCTTACATGTGTAAATCTGGTGAAGAGCTGGAGTTTCTCATCTCTGTCCCCTTACAGTGTTTGTCTTGAATTTGAATGAGAACCCACCATCCCCCACTTCCACCCCCACCCCCAAGAAGGTGCTGCAACTGCGCTCCTATCTGGTCCCAGGCCCCTGCTCCATCAGGCCAAAGAGCAACAGGGGCATTGCTCAGAGGGGCTGGAGGGTAATGGGGTCTGTGGGCTGCACAGGGATGGGGGCGGTACTGAAGAAGATACCGGTCTCACTGCGTGCTAAGTGCTAAGTCATTCAGTCGTGTCCAACTCTTTGGCACCCCATGGACTAGAGCCCACCAGGCTCCTCTATCCATGGGGATTCTCCAGGCAAGAATACTGGAGTGGGTTGCCATGCCCTCCTCCAGGGGATCTTCCCAACCTAGGGATGGAACCTACGTCTCTTACGTCTCCTGTCTTGGCAGGCAAGTTCTTTACCACTAGCACCACCTGGGAAGCAGGGAATCACAGAGCGAAAGGTTCAAGTCCAGCACTTGCTTAAACCTAAGTTTGCACCTGGTCCTTCCCTCATTCTTTTCACCTGCCTTTTGTGCAGGACTTGAATGCTCTCAGAAGTCCACTCACCATGGCCCTGGGAGGAAGGGAGAGGTAGGGAGCTATTTGGGGATAGCTTGGTGAGCTGACCCTTCAGAATCTCCCCAAGGTCACCATGTGGCTATGGACCCTCAGTATGTAGAAATCCCAGAGGGGACTGCTCCAGGCTTGTCCACAACTCCAACACACAGGTTCAGCTCTTTAGCACTGAAAAAACTACTAGGAGCAGAAAGGATTCTCTTCTGGGCTCCTGCATGGCCCTTCACCACCTGGGTTTGGACCCTGGACCAGCCCCAGTAAGGGCAAACTTTCAGAAACTACAGGGCTTTGTGGCCCTGGGAATCACAAAACAAAAGGGAGAGTCCCTCCCCACTCCCAACTTAAACCTCTCATGCTGACTCTAGGTTTCTAGGACCCCAGCCCCTAGGGTGCCTGGGCCAGGATCCCACCAGGAGAAGGAGGAGCAGATTGTGATGTTTCAGGTCCCAAGAAAGGCTGTGTGACCTTGGACAAGTCACTTGGCTTCTCTGAGCCTCTGTGTCTTTTCCACTCCTAGTTAGCTGGTCAGCCAAGAAAAGCAGCCCCCGGCAGCAACAGAGGAGATGCCTGTGTGCTGAGGCTGCTTCCTGGGTCCAAGGAAGTGGCTAGCCCAGTTCTGGGGGCCGGGTTAGAAGTGAACTTGAGCAGAAGAGAGCAGAGGGAAGTCCAGGAGGGGGTGGGGGCTGGGCCCTTGCCAATCTGCTGCTGAGGAAGCCGGCTTATGCTCCCTGTCCTGCAGAGACCCCAGCCCTGGAGCAGCCGAGGGGCTGTGGGGTGAGGCCCCCGGCTTCCCCCTGGTGGGGTGCTCCAGCCTGAGGGACTCTAGAGGGGCGGCTTGGGCTGGGGGGCTGGGCAGGAGGGTGTTGAGCTTAGAGGAAGGTCTCAGTAGGCTGGAGCCAGCGGGTGAGGTGGACTGGGTAGGAGTTGCAGTGACCGCAGCGGGACCAAGGGACAGTGAGGGCAGAGGGGACAGGAGGAGGCCGAGGGAGCCAGCAGGCTGTGGGTCTGGAGAGGGTTGCGGAGCCGAGGGAGAAGAGACTGGGGTCCGGAACAGGCCCAGCTGCTCCTGGCAGCCATGCTGTCCGTGGGGCACGGGGCCTGGGGGCCGCTCGGCCTGGCTCCAGCAGCCAGCGGCCCCCGGAGCCAAGCAGGAGACACAGTCCAGTGGGCACAGGCGCTCGTGCACGTGCAGGGTCTGACTCCACCAGGCCAGCTCGGCCTGGAGGGCCTGGATCTCCTTCCGCAGGGCGTGGTTCTGCTTCTCCAGTGACTCATGCTGCTGGGGGGAGAAGCAGAGATACGTGGGGAGGATTATGTCAGCCAGAGTCAGAGGCCCAGCTTGAGCCCTATTTCCCAATGCCCCAGGGTCCTCAATTTAGGAGGAAAGATACCGCTGCCACCCAAATGCCCTTTGGCTGCTCTCCGACCAGACACTCATGACCACCGGCTCAGACCTGCCTGCTCTCTCTCCCCAGGGCCAGGTCCCTGAGCCAGCCAGCCTGGGATCTCCGCTCACCCGGGAGCTCCACCAGCCTCCTAACTGGTGCGCCCTCAAACTACCTGAGCTCTTGGCCCAGAGGAGACATTCGATGGCTGCAGTGCTAACGGAACATTCAGTTCAGTTCAGTTCAGTCGCTCAGTCGTGTCTGACTCTTTGCGACCCCATGAATCACAGCATGCCAGGCCTCCCTGTCCATCACAAATTCCCGGAGTTCACTCAAACTCATGCCCATCGAGTTGGTGATGCCATCCAGCCATGGAACATGAAAGCCCTTTAAAGTCTCCCGTGACTCCCCATGTGTGGTGGCCCCAGCTCACACTTCCAGTTTTATCTCTCCAACTGCTCCTGATGCCCCCACTTCCTGTTCCTCAAATGGACTCTGCTTTCTCGCCACACTTCCAGTCTTCTCTGCCTGGACACTTTCAGCCCCGCTTCCTCGGTCTAATCCTGACCTGGCCTTCTTGTGACAACTTAGACGTCCTCTGTCCTGGACACTTCTAGGCTGCTCAGTGCCATTGCCAGACCTCCACGACATCCAGAACTTGCCCACCAAAGCATTGTGGGCAGAGTCCAGGGTCATGTTTTACAGGTTGGCAGCACAGGTATGCTCTCTTTGGCATTTAGTTTCTGTTCTGCTGAGCGCTGGGTGGGAACCCGGTAGGACAGTAATCAATGTGAAGTTCTAAACAATCATTGATTAGTATGATGGCAACAGTGGTGGAAAACGCAGAAGGAACTTTATTTCCACAGCTCATCAGGCTCAGTGACTTCCTTTGAGCCCCTTGCCCTGCGTTTTATGGACACTTTTTAAAAGAAGAAGCTGCAAGGGTGTTTTATATTAAAATGTTGCTTAAGCCACGGATGCAAAGTTCTAACAGGCCTCAAAGCCACCCACAGCCCCACTCCCAAGCTGGTTTCTGCTGTGGAAGGTGGAAAAACATTTTAAAAACAGGTCATTAGGTCACTCTTTACCTAAATTCTCCAAAGGCATCAACTCACCTCCAGAAATTGTGTCACTCTTCATTCATTCATTAGTTTACCACCCTCAGGTTGCTCAGCTGTCACCTCCTCCAGGAGGGCTTCCCTATTTAGGTTTCCATCACCCCACATGCCCCACTCCCTTCCCTCTTCCCTGCTTTAATCCTTCCTAGAGCACTTATCACTATCTGATATCCCAAATACCTCTTGGGTCATTTATTTGTCTGTCCGGCTCCCCCATGAAAATATGAGCCCTGGGAAGGGTGAGCTGGACTTTTGTCTGCTGTGTTCACAGCTGCATCTCCAATGCTTAGAGCTGTGCTTGCCGCACAAGAGATACTCAGTGGGCATTTCTGGAAGGAAGGAATAAATGAGCTCATGAAGTCTCAACTGCTTCCAGGCATGCCATCCTGGGCATCAGTCCTCATTCTCATGCACTGTACAGGGTGCTACTCTCTTACGCTCATGTCAGCCCTATTTCATTTGCCTGCAATGCTTTTTCTTACCTTCATCCATTTGGAAAACTCCTATTCATCCTTCAAAACCAGCTCAGACTTCATCTCTATATCACCTTGACCCAACTACCTGTACGTTGTTCCTACCTATGAGTTCTCACTTTATTCTGACTCTATTGTTCACTCCACAGAGAAATACTGAGTTCCTTCTATCTGCCAGGCACTGGTCCAGGTGATGGGGAGACAGTAGGCAACAGAAGAGTTCCCTGCCTTCAGGATGCTTACAATCTGGTGAAGAAGACAAGCAATGGTCAACATCTAAACTTATGATGGAAGGTCAGCGCTAACCAGAAAAATAAAGCAGAGAAATAGGTGAGGTCTCTTTAGCTCAGTTCAGTTCAGTTCAGTCGCTCAGTTGTGTCCGACTCTTTGTGACCCCATGAATTGCAGCACGCCAGGCCTCCCTATCCACCACCAACTCCCAGAGTTTACTCAAACTCATGTCCATCGAGTTGGTGATGCCATCCAGCCATCTCATCCTCTGTCGTCCCCTTCTCCTCCTGCCCCTAATCCCTTCCAGCATCAGGGTCTTTTCCAATGAGTCAACTCTTTGCATGAGGTGGCCAAAGTACTAGAGTTTCAGCTTCAGCATCAGTCCTTCCAATGAACACCCAGGACTGGTCTCTCTTTTTTTCTTCTGATCTTTAGGATGGACTGGTTGGATCTCCTTGCAGTTCAAGGGACTCTCAAGAGTCTTCTCCAACACCACAGTTCAAAAGCATCAATGTTTCGGCGCTCAGCTTTCTTCACAGTCCAACTCTCACATCCACACATGGCCACTGGAAAAACCATAGCCTTGACCAGACAGACATTTGTTGGCAAAGTAATGTCTCTGCTTTTTAACATGCTATCTAGGTTGGTCATAACTTTCCTTCCAAGGAGTAAGCGTCTTTTAATTTCATGGCTGCAGTCACCATCTGCAGTGATTTTGGAGCCCCAAAAAATAAAGTCTGACACTGCTTCCACTGTTTCCCCATCTATTTCCCATGAAGTGATGGGAATGGATGCCATGATCTTTATTTTCTGAATGTTGAGCTTTAAGCCAACTTTTTCACTCTCCTCTTTCACTTTCATCAAAAGGCTTTTTAGTTCCTCTTCATTTTCTGCCATAAGGGTCGTGTCATCTGCATATCTGAGGTTATTGATATTTCTCCCGGCAATCTTGATTCCAGCTTGTGTTTCTTCCAGCCCAAAGTTTCTCATGATGTACTCTGCATATAAGTTAAATAAGCAGGGTGACAATATACAGCCTTGACGTACTCCTTTTCCTATTTGGAAACAGTCTGTTGTTCCATGTCCAGTTCTAACTCTTGCTTCCTGACCTGCATACAGGTTTCTCAAGAGGCAGGTCAGGTGGTCTGGTATTCCCATCTCTTTCAGAATTTTCCACAGTTTGTTGTGATCCACACAGTCTTTAGCTCAGACATTTAGAAAGACCTCCTCCTTTTGAGGCAGTGACATTTGAGCCAAACACCCAGCAAGGAGTAAAGATCTAGCTTGGCTGTTGTCTGAAGATAGAGGGAGCAGCCAGAGGAGCCCCTGAGGCTGGATGTGCTCGGTCAGGGAAGGAGCAGAGAGAACACGGTGCAGGATGTTAGGAGAGGAAGGTGGACAGTGGGGATGGGGCCGCAGACAGCGTAGGACCTTTGGGTGTGGGGGCCTCTGAATTTTACTCATTGCAATAAGGACTATCATGTATGCAGCCCTACCAAAGGCCAGGTCCCGAACCCAGCTCCCCCCTGAGGTGTGTCCCTTATGCACAGAGGAAGAAGACAAACTCCAAGGTCAGGTTACCATCTGAGGTTAGGTTACCATCCAAGGTGAAGAGCCAAGTGTAAGTAGAGCCCCCCCCCCCGCACCTCTACTCCACAAGGCTCCTTGGCCTTCTTTAGTCTTCACAAGGGTCCTGCCAGGGGGCAGGGATTTTCGGATGAGGACAGTGAAGCTCAGTGAAGGAAACGACCTGCAGCTAAGGAATGCGGCAGCTGGGACTCTAAAGCCAGCCCATCTTAACCCCGAACCAGTTTCTCACAGACGGTCTTGGCCACCCGCATCAGAAGCCAGACAGGCAGGGTGATCACCGCAGCGCAGCACCTCTGAGGTGGGTTCTGCATGGGCAGGGCTCAGGGACCTACATTTGAATGAAGGCCTCACGTGGTCACTGTGCCAGGCTCTCCCTGTTTCCCTCCATTTCTTGTCTCTCCCTCTAGACTGGAGGCGCCTTGAGGGCAGGCCTGGGCTGAGGGTGCCTTGTCATGCCCCTGGAGCCCAGCACACAATTTCCACTCAGCACTCAGGAATTTCTGAATCTCAGCTGCAGAGCCCTCCTGTCTCCCCAAGTTCAGGGCCCCTCGCACCTACAGCAATGCAGGGGGAACTGCTGATTGGTGGGACAGAGAAGAGGTGGCCGGGCCGGGTGAGTGATGCCAGGGATGGGAAGGGAGGCATCCCCACCTGGTGCAGGGCATCCGCCTTGTTCGTGTGCTTCTGCCGGCTTCTCTGGGCGGCCGCCCGGTTCTTCTGTTTCTTCCTCAGCTGCCTCTGATGCTCCTCAGCGTCCTGTAGGGTGAGAGACTTGAGGGCTCAGGGGGCCCGACAGGGGCGGGCTAGCTATAAAGCCATTCCCTTCTCTTTTTTGGGGGGGGGGGGCTGTGCCGTGCGGCCTGTGGGATCTTAGTTTAGCTCAGGAGTTTAGAAAGACCTTCTCCTTTTGAGGCGGTGACATTTGAGCTGAACACCCAGCCAGGAGTGAGGGTCTAGCTGGGCTGCTCTCTGAAGGTAGAGGGAGCAGCCACGGGGAGCCACCAGGGTTCAAACCTGTGACCCCTAAATTGGAAGCCTGGAAACGTAACCACTGAACCACCAGGGAAGTCTTAGCCATAGCCTTCTTGAATCAAGTTCCCAAGGGTCCCCTCTCCCCCAGAAGCCCTCTCTGGCTCCGTTGGTGTCCACACACCCCATCACAGACACAGCACAACTCAGTGGAAAGCCAGCCTCACACACGTACTGCTCACAGCTCATGACGGGGCAGCACAAGCCCCAGACAGAACCCGCTTCACACCTACAGCCTCCTCATGGACCGTGTTGCTCTGGGCAGATCACTCACTTCCCTGAGCCCCGTTGCCTGATCTGCCACAAATGGAGGCACCAGTGCCTTCCTCACCAGCTGGAAGGCAGGCGGGGGTTAATAGCTGCTGTTCTTTCACTACTGTTTCCACCGTCAAGGTGTTGATTTCTTTAGCCCTGAGCTCTTTCTGTGAGGACAAGGGCGGGGTTTCTGATTCTACTCTGTGTTCGCTTGCCCAGCTCAGGCCCAAAGCTAATATTCGTTTATCCCACAAATATTTGCACACCTACTATGTGCCACACAGTGACCTGAGGGGACACGGAAGCAAACATAAGAGGCAGTATTTCCTGCCCTCAAGCTACTCACGTTCTTGCGGGCCAGCAGCCTAGAATGAGTGAATGAGTCCCTTCTGACAGAAGAGCGGACGCAAAGGGGAACAGCTGTGACCCTCACCCTACACTGGGGTTCATGAAACTTAGATGAAATGGTTAACCTAAATGCCCAGGGCTCTGGAAAATCAGACAAGAGGGAATGTTGGAGACCCCACAACCCCCTCCCTCAGGTCACTCTGGGAGGTGTGTTCTGAGTGTGGGGACCTCAGGCAAGACCCTGGCTTCGCTGGCTGAGGACTCTGCAACTCCTAGGTTCACGGCCACAGCAGGCCCCTTGCAGGTGCTGGGGGCCTGAGAGACTGGAGCCTGGAGGGGAAAGACCCGCCCTGAGAAGGGCTTGGGCCTCTGTACTTGGGTTCTGGACTAGGGTTCTGGACTAGGGGAATCGCAGCCAGAGAGCCTTGGGAGGAAACAGGAGGCTCCTGTAACGGCAGCAAGAGGACAGGGAGGCGAGGAGAGAGCTGTCATCAGAGGCCAAGCTCTAAACTGAAGGCTGGATCTGCAGTGTGAGAGCAGGAAAGCCCTCAAGCCAAACCCCTAAGGTGACTGAGGCCCAGAGACGGGCTGCGAGAGGCCTCCGCCCCCAACCCGTGTGAACAGAGCCGGCCCCCGGAGCCCTGGGGCATATTCCCCTTCTTAGCCCCCGAACCTGCTCCCCTGCACTCACCGTCCTGGTCAGAGGCCCGTCGCCCCCGCAGAGGTGCATGGCGGGGAGGAGAACAGGGGCTCACACCCGCTCAGGGCTTCCCTCAGCTGCTGTGACCTCCCAGTGCCCTCTTGGGGCCCAAGGAAGTGGCAGCTCTTTAAATCCCCGGTGACCACTCCGCCCCCAACAAGCCAAGTTTCAGTTTCTCCTAAAGCCACCGGCTGCTCAGAATCCCAGGCTCAGCTTGGCTCACGTGGCTGGAATTTCCTAACACGAACGGGCCTTCCGGTTAGGCCCCTTCTCTGGGATGAGGACGGTGGAGGGTGGCCAGACGAGGGGGGCTGAAGGCCAGGTGTGGGAAGGCTGTTATAGGAGAGGGCGGGCAGGCTGCCAGCGACAGAGCCAAGAGGAGAAGCCAGTGGGGCACCGAGGGCTCACCGGGGATGTGGGAGGACCCCTGGGCTCCACAATCGCAAGAGCCAGGGTCACAGCCCACTTTTGGCTCGTTGGAGCTGCGCAGCTTTGAGAAGGTGATTTATCCTCTCTGAGCCTTAGTTTCTTCATCTGTAAAGGGAGATGATACAGATATCCATTCACAGGCTTGATGTAGGAACTAAGCAAGATAATACAACCACCTCCCCCAACCCTCTGAGACTAATAATGTTGAGACAAGTCTGCAAAAATAAGCAACAGCCCTTAAATAGGCGAACAGATGGCTAATGGCTGTGTTTTCATACAACAGACCACGCAGCAGTAGACAGAGTGATGTCTAGCTGTTAAGAGCACAACTCCCAAGCTACGTGACTTGGGTACATCATTTCACCTTTCTGTGCCTCTGTTTCCAAGTCTGTAAAGTGGGGATAAAGATAATTTTGTTGCAAAGGTTACATATGTGAAGGCAGGCGAGGCACCTGAAAGCATGCCTGGTGCAGAACGAGGGCTCAACAAATATTCACAGTTGTGATGCGGTGGAAGAGTCAAAGCTGCGTGTATCATCATGTCTAAAAGTTCATTCCATCCACTTGGAAGAAAATGACAAGTGGCAACAAGATCTGAATAACACCATTTCTGTAATGTTGAATAATATGGATATGTAATTATGTAGGAAAACTATTAAAAATATGCATGAGAATCAGAAACACAAAATTCAGAGAGTGGTGGCTTGGTGGGGGTGGAGGTGGAGAGGGACTAAAGGGGACCCACAGAGACTTCAGTGTGTCTGTGACTTATCATTGCTTCAACTGTGGGAACACAGTTGTCTTGTGATAGTATTATTAGCTACACTCTGGGGTCCTGGAGAGGGAAAGGGCAACCCATTCCAGTATTCTTGCCTGGGAAATCCCATGGACAGAGGAGCCTGGTGGGCTACAGTCTGTGGGGTCACAAAGAGTCAGATACGACTCAGTGAGTAGACCACCACCACCACACTTTGGGGTAGTCCTGAAATGTTTCATAAAAAAAACTTTTGTTAAAGACCTAAAAAAACCGGAAGCCCCAGGCAAATCTGTATGGTTGCTGTATCTCTAAGACAGAGCATGCTTGGGAGCGACAGCAGTTCAGGGGATGGTGGAGCCATTAATCCCTGTCCAAGAACAGCATCATAACTGATATACAGTGAAGAGTCCTGTGGTCTGCTCACCAGAGTATCTGGGGGTTGTGCCTGAGTCTCAAGGGCTCAAGGCTGATGGTGTGGGTAAATACTGTGGATTCCATCTTCTGATAGATAATGGTTTCCTGAGAGATAATGTGTTGAAGAGTTCACAGCTGTCTCTGAGCTTATTAGAGAAGAACACTGTCAGGAATTCTCTGGTGGTCCAGTGCTTTGGACATGGCACTTTTACTGCCGTGGACTGGGTTCAATCCCTGGTGGGGGAACTAAGATCCCTACAAGACTCATGAGCAGCCAAAAAAGAGAAAAGAAAAACACTGCAATTGATTAGCAATGTCTGCCATGCCGTAATTGATCAGTGATGCCTGTCATTAGCAGGGCATTGACAGCAATAGTCCCCTGCTACCCACCCCAGTATTCTTGTCGGGAGAATTCTGGGACAGAGGAGCCTGGTGGGCTACAGTCCATGGGGTCACAGACAGTCGGACATGACTGAGAGACTTGGGCTTCCCCAGTAGCTCAGACAGTAAAGAATCTGCCTGCAGTGCAGGAGGCCTAGGTTCGATCCCTGGGTTGGGAAGATTCCCTGGAGAAGGGACTGGCTACGCACTCTAGTGTTCTTGCCTGGAGAATTCCATGGACAGAGGGGCCTGGTGGGCTGCAGTCCACTGGGTCCCAAAGAGTCAGACAGGGCTGAGCGACCAACACTTTCATAACACTTTCATGCCTAGAAGTGGGCATGAAAACCTGTTTCTGCTTTAGAGTCAGACTGGACTCTGACACCTGGCACTCTCCTCACCAGGTCTATACCTGGGATCTCAGTGTTCTCGTATATATGCTGTGGATGACCAGGAAATCATACCTGTTTACAAAGTTGATTTGAAGATGGGAAAGAATGAAATGAGAAGAGAGCTCTTTGCATATTGTGAAGTACTGTCTGGCTAGAGTCCATTCCCATTCCTGAGATTTGTGGGGACACAGGAGGAATTATGCCGCCTCATAATTTTAAATGCCTGGGTATACATGGGATTGGGCATGACAGCTGGGCCTGGCCCTCCTTGTGTGTGAAGGGCCTGGGGGAGGAGGCTGAAGTGGGGGCACCCCATGCAATGAGGCTGCCCCAACTACTCTGAATTATTTCTGTTTCCCAGAAACCAGGAGGGCTGAGGCCTCTTGCCTAAGGCGGGCACCTGAGGGGCTCATTAGGCCACAAGCTCCTCAGGGAAGGATCCGGGGGAGTCACATGCATGATGTAACCAAGGAAAAAACAGCTGGAGTTGGGGAGGGAGGGGCGAGTAGGGCTAGGGCCCAAGTATCCCCACCTCAAGCTCCTGGCCCCAGACTTGGACCCCTCTCAAGACTTGGCTTCCGGCGGAAGGGAGACAGCAAGTGTTCCTGTGACCCCTCTCAGAAGGCCACAGCCCCAGAGGAAAATCAAAGAAGGCAGGATTTATGGCTTGATGTCCCTGAGGAGTGGCAGGGAGAGAGGGACACAGAGTGGGTAATGTTTAACCGTGAATGGCCATGCCCAGCTGGCAGAGCAGGCTTCAGGGCCACCCAGTCCAACTTCTTACTTAGAAGGTGAGGAACTAATGCCCAGAGAGGCAAGGTCATCTGGGGGAAGGGGGTGGAGCTGGAGGGAGGACATACCACTTTCCTCCAAGCCCTTGGTCTTTCTCCACACCCAGCATGGAAGGCCCCAGTCCAAGAGTCCCAAGACTGGAGCACCTCCATGAGTGAAGGCTTGGAGGCCTCCCCAAACCAGAGTGACAGAGTGAGCTCCTGGGCAGCAAGATCACTGCCTGTCTTATTCTCTGAAGCATCTCCAGCACCTCAAACACTGCCTCCATGTAACGTTGTCGCTGTTCAGCCACTCAGTCATGTCCGACTCTGTGACCCCATGGTCTGCAGCACACCAGGCTTCCCTGTCCTTCACCATCTCCTGGAGCTTGCTCAAACTCATGTCCATAGAGTCGATGATGCCATCCAATCATCTCATCCTCTGTTGCCCTCTTCTTCTCCTGCCCTCAGTCTTTCCCAGCATCAGGGTCTTTTCCAATGAGTCAGCTCTTTGCATCAAGTGGCCAAAGTACTGGAGCTTGAACTTCAGCATCAGTCCTTTCGATGAGTATTCAGAGCTGATTTCCTTTAGGATTGACTGGTTTGCACTTGATTAACGAACACATGAGTGAAAGTCCGGCAGGCAGGCAGCTTGCCATCAGGGAACCCCACCAACTTCCTGGATGAGTAAAATACTTTCACTTTCCTCATTCCTAGGTTCCTGGGGGACTCTCCCTAACTAACTTCTTCATCTTACCAGTAGGGAAACTAAGGTGCCAGGAGGGGACAGTCACACAGCTGGTTGGGAGAGGCCAAGATGCATTGATTACCTTGTCCCAATTCCCTCCCACACCTCCTAAAGTGAGAGAGATGCCCAGGGTCTTCAGTCACCCAGGGAAGAGGACCCCTCTTTCTAGGTCCCGTCCATGTGCACCCCTCAGTTGAGGCCTGGCCTCTCCAGGGCACCTAGAGCGAGCTTCAGACGATGGCGAGGACAGAAAGAGGCCAGGTGTCAGCTGGTGGGGCTGAGGCTGGCTGTCGACATCCTGCCATGAGCATGGATGGGCCCTCATGGAAGCTAAGCCTCAGCTGGGAAGGGTTCACAACCGAATGGGGTATAGGACGCATGCCCAGCATATTGATGGGCAGGGCAGGAGGCTGACAGCCTGCCTCTGTGAGGGCGTCTGTGGCAGGCAGAGAGCACTTCCTGTTGGGGAGATCAGAGGCTTTCCAGAGAAAGGAAGGAAGGACATTGTCTTTGGGAAGGACATTGAAGAATGGGGAGAGGGACTTGACCCAGGGCCTGGACCTTGATCTCAAGCAAGGCATTTAACTAACGGGACTTCCCTGGTGGCCCACTGGTTAAGAATCTGCCTGGCAATGCTGGGCATGTGGGTTCAACCCCTGGTCGGGGAACTAAGATCTTAGATACTGCAGGGCAACTAAACCCACGAGCTGCAACTACTGAGCCTGTACATCGCAACAAAGACCCTGCATGCCGCCACTAAGACCCAACGCAGCCAAATAAATAAATAAACATTTTTAATTACAAAAAAACCAAACTAACCTCTTTCTGGCTTATTGTAAAATGGGGGTAATAACACAAGTATCTAGAAGTAATACATGTGAAGTGCTTAGAACACTGCCTTAGAACACAGTAAGTCCATAAATATCTTGTAAGCTTTTAACAGATGCACTTAATAAAAAGCTGATGAATTTTTTGTTCACATAGCGCAGGCTTGTCTTTTGTTTTTTTCATTAGTATTTTTATTACTATTATTAATTTTAAGGAAAAAAATGGCAGAGTGCAAGATCAGGCATGAGTTTTTTATTCTAATGAAATACATTTATGAAAAGAGAGTTAATGATTGTGTCCATACGTAAAGAGCAGCACATAATATTTGATGAAAACTGCTCAAAATTTCTCATGCTTACAAAGGAGTCTCAGTAAGAGATGGGAAATTAGCTGTCTCTAGATTCTTAGTTTGTAAATGATCTAGCTAGGCTTAAGTTACTGACAAGTTTTGAGTATACCAGCTTCAGGCACGGCTTGATCACGATGCCCAAACAAGGTCATCAGGAGTCAGCGCCTCACCCTATCTGCTCTGTCCCTGACTGGCTTCATTCTCAGGCAGGTCCTGCTCATGGTGGTAAGATGGCCACTAGAAACCCCAGCTTAGCTGCCCCAAGAGGGGCATCCCTGCTACTTTCCCATTATTCCCAACAAAGATATCAGACCTGGTTCTGCTTGGTCTGCCCTGAGTCATGTGCCTGTTCCTGACATCAGGCATTGTGGCCAGGAGACAAGGTGAGATAGGGAAGGCTGGGGTCCCCTAGGGACCGGGGATGAGGGAGGGGAAACTTCCAGAGAGCTCGGGGCACTGTTGGCAGGAGAAGGGGGACCGGATGCTGGGCTGATGTCACCTTGGCTGAGATTCAGGTATGAGGAAGCTGCCTTTCCGCAGTACATCCCTTGGCCAGGTCATGTCCCCGGGTGGGACAGGCTCGATCCCCACGTGTCTCTCACACCAAGCCCGGCACTCTCTCCTTTTATTGCCTCATGGGGACCTGTAAGTGGGAAAGGAAAGGTTTGCTAAGGGGACGACTCCAGATGAACAATGCTGGGCAAGGAAGGGTAGTGCCATCGTGGGGACAACCCACAGCATAGAGAGAAAAGGACTGACTTTCACCTCAGCACAGCACCTTGACTGTGGGGGTTCTCATTAAAGCTGGAATCTGCAAATAGCTGGGCCTCCCAGGGAGAGGGCAACTTCACGGGGGCCCTGTGATGCCATTACCTCCCAATCCTGCCAGGTCCCCTGGGGCCTCCAAAGCTTTGTGCTTCTGATTCTCTGTTATTTCTTGAATGTACATGTCTTTCTGGGAAGCTGACTCAAACCTCTGGAAGAGGGCAGGGAGTATAAATAGTAAACAACCAAGCACTGAAGAGTGGGCGAGCCTCCCAGGGCTTCTCGGGTATGGCAACAGCGACCACAGCACATGGATTTCCCCAGGTGGCCCAAGTCCCAAACAGGTTGAGTTCAAATCCCTGCTCTGCTTCTTCTA
Organism: Cervus canadensis; assembly: GCF_019320065.1. NCBI lineage: Eukaryota > Metazoa > Chordata > Mammalia > Artiodactyla > Cervidae > Cervus > Cervus canadensis. Next base: position 40,681,482 of record NC_057414.1, read on the forward strand.
TCCATGTGAACTTGGATAGGGCCATTAGTTTCTCTGGGCCTCAGTTTCCTCATCTGTATAATGGGCCATGGTGATAACCGAAACCACATCTGGACAGCAGTCACCAGCAAGCTCCTTCTTGTCCCCGTGTCCCTGGCTGGGCCTCCCTGGTGATGTCACATTTAGACTGTCCACTTTGGATAGTGGAGAAGCCCAGGCTGGGCACCCTGCTGAGACACTGGACCCTGGAGAGCAAAGACAGCCTCCCTGGCCTTGGAGGGAGCGTTTCCCTTCTTCAAACGGTTCTCTCCCCCTGAGCTTCTGTGTCGGTTCCCACAAGAGCTCTGAGAGGCAGGAAACTCTCACTAGGAGGCTAGTTTGGGAGGCGGGCAAGGGCCTGGAGCAACGGGCCTGGAGGACTGGGGTGAGATGAGGGCTAAAGCTCAGCCCCGAGTGGCCAGCGACTCATGGGCACAGACCAGAGAGCGCTCGCCACGGCTGACCCAGCCCAGGACTCATACCAAGGGTGCCAAGAGCTTTGGCAAGACAGACTGACAGTCTGCCATGGTCAGAAGATTCTAGAAATTGTCATCTAGTCTCCTTGCTTTACAGTTGGGGAAACAGGCTCAGGGGGAGGGGACTTGCCTGGGGCAGGGAGGTGGCAGAGCCAGGCAGGCCGGGTTCTGCTGCAGCCCCTGACTTCTCACTTATCCAGCTAACATCTCCCAGCTCTGCTGTGGAAATAGCAGGGACACAGGGCACCCTCAGAAGAGCAGGGAGCACTCACACCTGTGGCAGAAACCTTGGGAGAAGGACTCTGACCTTCGTTGAAGCACCGTTGAAGATGGGGCCTCCCACAGGTCCTGGGCCAGGGTTCCTAAAGCCAGGTGGGGGCCCCCAATCAGAAGAAGCCCAGGAAGTTGTCCCAGGAGAACTGGATTCACCTGCAGCTCAGGGACTGCGAGGGATGAGGCCTCCGGCAGACTTGCGCCCGCTCTGGGGCTCAATTTCCTCATATTAAAAGGAAGGAACGTGACTACTGACCTCTGAGAGTCCTCTTGCTCTGGGTGGAGGCTGGGAACAGCCTGAGGCCTATGGGGAGGGGACACCTCTAAGCAGGAGGGAGTTCCTGCCATTTGAGAGAACAGAGCCAGTATTTTACTGAACCAGGGGCTGCGCATGGAACCCAGGGTGGACGCAGGGGCACAGGAGACCCAGCGCTTCCCTGCCTTCCACACCAGGCCCCAGCTCCCACTTGACACCTGCTGGCAATCTGCCTGTGAGATGCCCTCCTTGGTTGGAGCCTGGTCTGGGCGTTGAGCTCTGTGGGGTCTCAGAGGAGAGGGTGGGGGCCAGGCCTGGGCTGAGAAGCCTGGTGGTTACAAACAAGACGGATGAGGCTCTGCTGCTTTCGGACCACGTGAGCAGCTAGGAAGCAGTTGGTGAACCCTCTGCCCCGTTCCTTTCACTCAACAGACATTTACTGAGCATCTATTATGTGGTAGGCCCTGTTCCAGGTACTGTGAACAGCTTAAAAAAAAAAATCCAAATCCTACTGTTGGGACTTTCCTGGTGATCCAGTGGTTAAGAATCTGCCTTCTAATGCAGCGGACACAGGGGACTGTGAAGCCTTCTTTACATTCCTTTTATATTGATATATGGTAGTTTCTTTAATTCTCAGATCCACCTTGCATGGCAAACATAATTATTATACTGTTTGTACAAAGGAGACAACAGAAACTTAAAACAGTTAATGATTTGGCCCAATTCACAAAGGTGGTGGTGCTGGTGGTTTAGTCACTCAGCCTGACTCTGTGACCCTATAGATTATAGCCTGCCAGGCTCCTCTATGTGATTTTCCAGGCAAGAATACTGGAGTTGGGCAAGAGTACTGGAAATGGGTTGCCATTTCCTTCTCCAGGGGAACTTTCAGACCCAGGGATCGAATCCGGGTCTCCTGTATCACAGGCAGTCTCCTGCATTGCAGGCTGATTCTTTACTGACTGAGCCAGCACGGAAGCCCCCTGCTTTCTAATGCAGGGGACACAGGTCCACTCCCCGGTCAAGGAACTAAGATCCCACATGCCTCAGAGCAACTAAGCTTGCACATCACAACTACTAAGCCCATGAGCCACAATGAAGATCCAGCGCAGCCAAAATAAAAAAGCAAAACAAACAAAAACAAATCTGTGCCCTCATGGTGCTTCTGTTCTTGAGGGGACAGAGGTGTAGGGGAGAATAAATTGTGATCAATTAAGGGAATTACATAGGCTGATAGAAGGACTTAGGTGTCACAAAGGAATACAGAGCAAAACAAAGGATTTGGAGAATGTGGGTGGGGGATTGGGCAGTTTCAAACCTAACAAGGCTGGTCACACTGGACCTCGTTGTGCTATTTGAACAGAAAAAAAAAAATTGTTTTTTTTTAATCTTTTTTTTTTTGGCCACACCCTGTGGCTTGTGGGATCTTAATTCCCTGACCAGGGATTGAACCTGTGCCCTCAGCAGTGAAAAGCACAGAGTCCTAACCACTGGACCCCCAGGGAATGCCCCCCTAAAACTGTTTGGAGACATTGAACATTTGAGCAAAAAATTGAAAAGAGGAAGGTGACAAGGAGGTATGCGTTAGAGGCGCTGGTCATTCAGAGGACTGATGAGCAGGGGAGGAACAGGCGATGGGGGCGCGGAGCATGGGGCGCACTCAGGGAAGGGGCTGGAAGGCCACTGAAGCCCTTGGGCTCTAACACTGAAAGCTACAGGAGCGCCCAGCAGACAGTGGAGGGCTTTGAGCGAAGGACGGACATGATCTGACCAGAGGTTATAAAGGTCTCTTCGCCTTGGGGAGGAGGAGCAGGGAAACCACTGGAGAGACTGCTGTAGCCATCCGGGTGAGCGGAGCCCTGGCTCTTCTGTTTAGTGGGCATAAGAGTGGTACCTGCCTCTCAGGTTGCTGAGTGAAGGCGCAGCAGCTCCTTCCTCGCCCCCTTCCCATCTGCCCCATTCACCAGGCCAGGCCCTGGGGAGACAAACAAGAAGCAGCCGGCATAGCCTTGCTCTGGAGGTTGCCAAGGCATGGGTCAGATGGACATGGAAGAGCTCAGATTTTCAAGTTCTTAATCATTCTTATGGAGAAGGGAACGGCAGTCCACTCCAGTGTTCTTGCCTGGAGAATCCCATAGACAGAGAAGCCTGGAGGGCTACATACAGTTCATGGGGTCACAAAGGGTCAGACACCACAGAGCAAGTAACACACACACACACCATCATTCTTGAGATTCTGGAAAGGTCTGAGGATGCCAGGTGCCCTGAGGAGGATGACTGGGCTGTAACAGCTCATTTTGTCATCTGGGAGTTGGAGAAGATACCTCCCCTGGCTCCCACGAGAGGCATCTGGGCTGAGACCTATAACGAGGATGCTCAGACACTCTGACTTGCCATTCAAGGCCTTCAGCTGTGGCTTGCATGTTGCACACAGGCAATGGGGACACGGTGGCCCTTGGATACTTCAGGCCCACTAAACCACCACCACAGGGGGAACGGGGTGGGGGTGCAGGAGCGGGCCAGAGTAGGACTGTGGTCCATAGGCAGCTATCGATGACTAAGTCATGTATTCAGCCCTCCAATTCTTTGTTCACTCATTAGAAGGACAAAAGCTGCACTTGGACAAACCAGGACAAAACCAGCCACCAAGTGCTGGTTGGAGCTTTCGTCATACATGTGTGATCCCCAAAATAAAACTTGCATCACAGATGTTTCACCAGAGAGAAAAACAGGATTCCTTTGATCAAAACTGTAATTTTTAAAAATATATATATAAGATGGTAAGCTTCTTCACACTACTTTTTTTGAACTCTATTTTTTTGGCCAACCCAGCCCCCCCACCATGGCATGTGGGATCTTAGTTCCCCCGTGAAGAACTGAACCCACTCTCCCTGCAGCGGAAGGATGGACTCCTAACCACTGGACCACCAGGGAAGTCCCTATAACTTCATTTTAAACAACCTCAATTGATCATTACAGTTTAAAAGAATCAAATAGGAAATTGACCTGGAGCAACCTTAAGTATATATACAAATAAATAAAATACATACTTTGGTATATACTCCTTGCTGGGCTTCCCTGGTGGCTCAGCGGTAAAGAATCCGACTGCTGGACTTCCACAGTGCTGCAGTGGATAAGAATCCACCCGCCAAAGCAGGGGACACAGGTTCACCCCCTGATCTGGGAAGATCCCACACGCCTCAAAGCAACTAAAGCCTGTGTACCATGACTGCTGAATCCAAGTGCCCACAGCCTGTGCTCTGGAACAAGAGAAGCCACCGCAGTGAGAAGCCTGGGCAAAAGCAGCAAAAACCCAGTGCAGAAATAAATTTTTTAAATTAAAAAAAAAAAAAAAAGAATCCGCCTGCCAATGCAGGAGATGCGGCTTTGATCCTTGGGTCAGGAAGATCCCCTAGAGAAGAAAGTGGCAACCCACTCCAGTATTCTTGCCTGAGAAATCCTATGGACATAGGAGCCTGGCAGGCTACTGTCCATGGGGTCACAAAGAGTCAGACACGACTTAGTGTCCTAGTGTGTTAGAGTCTGTCTTAACAATAATACTCAGTGCTAATGCTTAATGATCAACAGTTATACTTAAGTAGAGTCTTTTCCCTGGGCTTTTTTTTTTTAATATTATTGTTGTTGTTGTTCCATAATAACAAAGTTTCCTTTATGATTATAAAGGTGATGCAGTGAGTGGACTAGCTGGATCCAAAAGGTTACATCTCTGGGACTTCCCTGGCAGTCTGGTGGTTAAGACTCCATGATCCCAGTGTAGGGGGCACAGGTTTGACTCCTGGTTGGGGAATTAAGATCCCAAATGCCATGGGGTGTAGGAAAAAAGAAAAGTTTACATTTCTTAAAATTAAAACCATAAGGCCAAATTTTCCTCCTCAGACATTGGGTAAATACTTCCTTTTAGAAGGCATCTAGAACTCTATCCACAAGTTAAAATTCACTTACTTAGCTCCAAGAAACTTTCCCTTCAAAAGCCAGTTTCAGAGCTGTCAGGATTTGGGTATTTTAAGCTCATGAGTCTTTCCTGTGAATATGTATATATTCAAAAGATATATATATTCATAGTTATATATAACTACAGCTCTAGAGATCTTCTTTCCCAGTTTTCTTTCAAAGGTATTCCCCAAAGATTTAATTTCCTCAAGAGCAACCTTTCCTCCTTTCCTTAAGGCAAATGAAAATACTTTCACTAGGCTCCTAACAGGGCTTTCCAGGTGGCACTAGTGGTGAAGAACCTATCTGCCAATGCAGGAGACAATAGAGATGTGGGTTTGATCCCTGTATTTGATCCCTGTGTCGGGAAGATTACCTGGAGGAGGGCATGGCAACCCACTCCAGTATTCTTGCCTGGAGAATCCCATGGACAAAGGAGCCTAGCAGGTTACAGTCCATGGGGTCACAAAGAGTTGGACATGACTGAAGTGATTTAGCATGCATGCAGGCCCCTAACAGGTTTTTAAAAGCCCCTGCACCCCAAGTCTCCAACCCCTGACTTCTAGTTACTAGCAATTACTATTCAAAAGTTCAATACAGTTACCCCCTGGTCTCCTAATGTTTCATTGAGCTATGAGGTTTTTTTTTCAAACAGGTGTCCATTGAAATTTTACTACTCCAGCCCCAGGGGAGCTACAACAACAGCTTGGACAGGACAGGGCTATAAAGCCTGACATTTATACAAGGATTTCAACTACTATAACGAGACAAACCTAGACAGCATACTAAAAAGCAGATACATCATTTTGCTGGCAAAGGTCTGTATAGCCAAAGCTATGGTTTTTCCAGTAGTCATGTCTGGATGTGAGAGTTGGACTCATAAAGAAGGCTGAGCACTGAAGAAATGATGCTTTTTGAACTGTGATGTGGAGAAGACTCTTGAGAATCCCTTGGACTGCAAGGAGATCAAACCAGTCAATCCTAAAGGAAATCAGTCCTGAATATTCATTGGAAGGACTGTTGCTGAAGCTGACACTCACATCCTTTGGCCACCTGATACAAAGAGCTGACTCTCTGGAAAAGACCCTGATGCTGGGAAAGTTTGAAGGCAAAAGGAGAAGGGGGTGGAAAAGGATGAGATGGTTAGATAGCATCACTGACTCAGTGGACATGAATCTGAGCAAACTCTGGGAGACAGTGGGGGACAGAGGAGTCTGGCATGCTGTAGTCCAAGGGGTCACAAAGAGTCGGGCATGACTTACTGTCTTAATAACAACAACAACAGTAGTAGTGAAGTAAAACCACCCAGAAGTGCTTACAGTAATAATTTTAAGAAAGAAAGAAAGTCAAAGAAAGTGAAGTCGCTCAGTCGTGTCCGACTCTTTGTGACCCCATGGACTGTAGCCCACCAGGCTCCTCTGTTCGTGGGATTCTCCAGGCACGAATACTGGAATGGGCTGCCATTTCCTTCTCCAGGGGATCTTCCTGACCTAGGGTTCAAACCCAGGTCTCCCGCATTGCAGGCAAACGCTTTAACCTCTGAGCTACCAGGGAAGCCCCTCAAACCTGCTCCAGAGTTAACAGTTGAGGTGCAGCAATTTTCAAACTTCTGTGACTATGACCTTGTGAGTACATATATTCTGTTATAAATCAGAATCTGATATAAATATCAGAAACAAACGTGCTAACAAATACCACTTACCTTCTCTTCAAGGGCCCAGGCAGCAATGTTTTCTTTCTTTCTTTATTTGGCTGTGCAAGATCTTGGTTGCAGCACATGGGAACTTCAATTTTTTGTTGCAGCATATGGGATCTCTGACCAGGGATCAAACCCAGGCCCCCTGCATTGGGAGCAAGGAGACTTAGCCACTGGACCACCAGGGAAATCCCAGAAGTGTTTTGTTTTGTTCATTCTGTTTAACTTTTGCTAATGCTACCTGGCTGAGCTATATGAAACTGGTATGTGTGTGGCCCAAACGGTCAAATACGGGCAATTTCATCTGGTCCAATTTATTTGTGACACTAAAGTAACTCTACAGTCTACTTAGTGGGCTACTTAGTATCCCATAGTTTGAAAATGATATTGTTTAGGGGTTATTGTCATTTTAAAAATTAAAATGGGCCTGAAATTCATTTCTTTCATTTAATATGGCATGCACATCTTTCCATGCAGGTATTGGGTTGGCCAAAATGGCCCTTCGGGTTTTTGTAACATCGTATGAAAAAACCTGAACAAACTTTTTGGCCAACCCAATATTACACCTTTCTCAAAGGTTTAATAGAAACCACCACACATGATTACCCCAACTTAGGTTAACTGATGTCCACTGGAGACTCTTAGATTTCTTCCAATTACTTGCTGTTCCAAACCATGCCAAAGTGAACATCCTTGTCATAAATGTTCATGTGCTGGTGCTAGAATTTCTGTAGCATAGACTCAGGGAGGCGGGATGGAAACACACTGTGGTCTTACCTGTATTTTAAAGCCTTTGAAGAAAAATTACTGTCACTGTTTTCCCTTGGTGCGCTTGGTAGAGAGCAAGTGGGGCTGACCGTGGGGGCCCCACCAGGCACCCCTTTCTGTGCAGCCCTCATCTCTCTACAGCCTTCTTCTGCAAGATGGGAAGTTCCAGCTCACCCCAGACCTCTCCCTCTGTAGACAAACATCATGGAGGAACCCAGAGAAACAACGCTCTGTACTGCCCACCACTAGTTTAAATTGCTGCCCAAGTTCCTCAAACTCTGGGGACTCCACTATCACATCTACAAAAAGGAAATAAATCTCTTAAGAGTTGCAGGGAAGATAAAGTAGGAAATGTGGATGCTTTATAAAACGTCACAGCAATTAGCCATTCTTTTCAGCTAGTGCTGCGCTGTTCTTTTCCAATCATGAGACACAGCTTCTTCTACTGCCTACTCACATTCACCCTCTAGTTCCCTTGGGAAGGGCTCAAAACAAAGACACTTAAGCCTCACCCTTCATTTTTTATTTTATTTTTATTTTTTGGCCTCCTGGCACAGCAGGAAGGATCTTAGTTCCCCCATTAGGGATTGAACCAGCACCCTGTGCAATGGAACAAAGAAGTTTTAACCACTGGATCGCTAGGGAAGTCCGAGGCTCACCTTTTTTTTTTGGAAGGGGGCACTGAGTGGCATGCTGGATCTTAGTTGCCGACCAGGAATAGAACCCCTGCCCCCTGCAGTGGAAGCAGGGAGTCTTAACCACTGGACTGCCAGTGAAACCCCAAGTTCATCCTTCTGAGTTTCCAATCTGTGGAGTCCCTGGCCTCAGCTTCCTCACTTATTCTGGACTTGAGCACTAACGTAAAGAACCAAACTCTTCGACAGTCATTCATTAAACTACAAATATTTATTGAGCACCTACTACATGTCAGTTATGCTAAGCACACGTGAGCATCAATTTTCTTATTGGCAAAATGAAAAATGGCGCTTCTCAATAGAGAAACAATGGGCATCTTGAGCGGAACAGTTCTTTGTGCGAGTCTGTCCAATGACCTCTAGATGACAGGGGCTCTACCTTGTAATTGGAACAACTCACTGAGAGCCCTACACATTTCCTCAGGGGCATTTCCACCCGGGATGAAGAATCCCGTCCACCCTCTACGATTGATTTCGGAAGCCAGGGAATGAGGGGAAGCCGTAACACTGGCAGATTTAGGATGACGCCTTTCAAGGCCCAAGACAGTAGGATCTGGATCCTGTTTCCGCGGAACAAAGCCCTACGGTGGCCCCCAGGGTGACGTCAACGGCCTTGGGGCTCTCGGTTCTGACTCCAGAACTCTTACTCCCTCTGCACCTAAGACACAGCAGCGGAATTTCAGGTTTCCATTCCAATAAGGCCTGGGGTCCTGGAAGCGCGGTGTTCTGGTCACCCAAGAAGTGGGGATGCGAAGAGTTAACGCCAGTGGCCACGCAGAAGCGTCCCCCCAGCAGGGTAGAAAGATTGCGCATCCCAGAACCTCCCGGCGCCTTCGCGGTCACGTGGGAGTGAGGGCGGGACCAATCGAGGAGCCAGCCAATAGGCTGTGCTGTCCGTGGGCGTGACAGCCAATAGGAGCAGGGAAAGGGGTCCCGGGATACGAAGAAACGGCGGCCGGGAGGGGGCTACCGGGACATGGGGCTTCTGACCATACTGAAGAAGATGAAGCAGAAAGAGCGGGAGCTGCGACTGCTCATGCTGTATCCTTCCTGACGCCGGAGCCGGAGTTGCGAGGGTAGCGGGGGGGTGGGGGAGGGGGGGCCCCGCCGGGCGGGCAGTGTCAGGCGCCCCCTACCGGGCGCTGCGTGTGCGGCCGGCCGGCCTGTACCAACTGCCCATTGTGCGTCACGCTCGTGGGCCCTACCATCGCTTTTGGCGGGGGGGAGCCGGGAGGAGGCCGTACCACCGGCTCGAGGCTGGGGGGGGGGCCTTCGTTTCCAAGGTGTGGGCGTCACGGCGCGGCGGCCGGACCAGGTGTCCCAGTGTAGGGGGAGGCGGGGCTGGTGACTCGAACGCTACCACCGGTCGGCCCAAGCGTGGGGCCGCCGTCCTCCCCCGCCCTAGGCGCCTCCTCCCCCAGTTGGAGGGTGCCAGGCCTCGGCCCCGCCCTCAGGGTCGGCCTCTCGGGGGCGTGCGGGCCCCGCCCTACTCTCCCAGTAGAGGGCGGGGCTGGGGGGTGCGCCGTCTGCGGGTCGCTCGGTTAGTGTGGGTCCGGCTGTCCATCTCACGGCCAGTCGGAATCCCCGCGGTTGACTGCTTGTAGGCCCGAGGGCCTTGCCGACTTTCTGAGTCTCGCTCGTAGGCAGCCACATCCGTTCCCCCTCCTCCATGCCAGCCTGGGGCGGGGTGGGGGGCAAGCTGAGATCCAAGAGCTGGGCCGGCCTCACCCCCAGCAGAGAGGAGACATTTATGTGCACAAATAACTTAGTAATATTTACATCATGTCTGTTTTAAGAACCCTGAGACAGGCACAGAGAATTCACTCATCCAGTAAACATTTATTGAGCGCCTGTTCTGTGCTAGGTTCTGTCCTGGGCGGCTAGGGAAAACAGCAAAACAAACAAAAATCCTACCTTCGGACATTTTGTGTGATACTGAGGGAAGAAAGATGTTAGCAAAGTTAATAAGTAAAATATATAGCACTTACAGAGAATAATCCTGCATAAATACGGTGGTCAAAGAAGACCATACTGAGAAAGTGACAGTTGAATCTAGACAGGTGAGGGATGAATTATGTGGAGATCTGGGGAAGACTGTTTAAGCAAAGGGAGCAACAAGTGTAAAGACCTCCGAGGAGGAAGCCAACTGGTGTGTCCAAAGGACTGTCGAGGAGGGAAGTGTGACCTGAGGGAGCGAAAACACTGGAAGACTAGGTCAGATGGAAGAGGTATTTCAGGTGGGGCCTTTTAGTTCTGAACTTTTCCTCTGTTTATTAATTTGTGTGTGTGCGTTTTAACGAGGACCATTTTTAAAGTCTTTATTGAATTGGTTACAATATTGCTTGTGTTTTGTGTTGTTTCTTTTTTGGCTTTGAGTCCTGTGGGATTGTATTTCCCTGACCAGGGATTGAACCCACAGCCCCTGAATTGGAAGATAAAGTCTTAACCACTAGACCACCAGGGAAGTCCCATATTTTTAATTATTTTTTAAATTTTATTTTTACTTTGCACTTTAATTTTATTTTGCATTAAATTAAAAAATTAAAAATTTTAATTTATTTTGCAGTTGATTTTTGGGCTTCCCAGGTAGCGCAAGTGCTAAAGAATCTGCTTGTCAGTGCAGGAGACAAAAGGGACAGGTGTTCAGTCCCTGGGTGGGAAGATCCCCTGGGGTAGGAAATGGCAACCCCTTCCAGTATCTTTGCCGGGGAAATCCTATGGAGAGAGGAACCTGGCGGGCTACAGTTCATAGGGTTGCAAAGAGTCAGACGTTACTAAGCACACACATGCACATTGTTAATTTACAATATTGTGTTAGTTTCAGGTGTATAGCAGAGTGTTTTAGTTACATATATATATATATATTCTTTTTCCATCCATTTTTTGAGATGGTTGGATGGCATCACTGACTGGATGGACATGAGTTTGAGTAAGTTCCAGGAGTTGGTGATGGACAGGGAAGCCTGGTGTGCTGCAGTCCATGGGGTCACAAAGAGTCCGACACGACTGAGTGACTGAACTGATTCTTTTTCAGGTTCTTTTCCCAAATAGGTTATTACAGAATATTGAGTAGAGTTCCCTGTACTATACAGTAGGGGACGTTTCCTTTAATGAGAAGCGCAGAGAGGAAGCGAGAGCTGAGACTGGTTAGGCCACTGCAGTAACACGGGTACAGTAGGATGGTAGCTTGGATCAGGATGGAAGCAGTGATGGATGTTGATTTAAATCTTGATAGTAAGACCAGCAGCAATTGCTGCGTGATTGGCCATGAGCTTTAGAAGAAGAATGGTGTCATCAAGCATGGCTCCTAGCAATAGGATGAATGAGGAGCCACTTGCTGACAGGTTTATAGAAGGGGATGGGGAACACATTCAGGGGGAAGATGAGAGCTCAGATCGGGCCCTGTAAGATGCCGCTGCAACATCCTAGAAATGTCACCTGGGCAGCTGGATATAGAGACCAATGTCCAGGGGTGCAGCCGGGTGGGACGTTTGAATTTGGGAGTCATCAGCATAAAGATGGTATTTGAAGCCATGATCCTGGATGAGACCACTGAGGGAGTGTGTGTGGACAGGGAAGAGAACCTAGGGGCCAAGCTCAGATCAAAAGGTCAGGGCGATGAGGAATGGTGACCAGGGAAATCAGGAGGAGAGCCAGGTAAGGCCGTGTCCCGGAGTGGAGGAGGGGGCTGGCCAGGAGCAGGAGGAAGAGGGCTGAGGACTACCCGGTCAGTGGAGAACAAGGCGTCTCTAAGGACTGACCTTGGCCAGAGCAGTTTCGGGGAAGCAGTGGGAGCAAAGGTCTTATGGGTTCACAAAGGAGCAGGAGGAAGAAACTGGAGAGGGTGAGTATGGACACCAGTTCTGAGATTTGCTATAAAGGAAATGAAGGAATGAAGGAAAAAGTCAGGGGGAGAGGGGTCAAGAGAGGGTGGTGTTTGCCCCTTCTTGGTGGGAGAGACATCTGCTCATCAGCTGATGAGAATGGTTCAGTGGAGAAGGAAGCAGGATGATGGAGCTGGGATGGGGGGCAATGAGGGGAGCAATCAGCCACCAATGATCAGGGACTAAGAGAGAGGTCCTCTCGCCCCGCACTCCCAGGTGTAAGCCCCCTGGGTGTTAGAAGGAAAAAGGAGGGTAGTTTTCTCCGGCTGGTGAATGTACCCATTTGTTTGCACACAGCAGCAAAGGGTTTGGAATATTCCAGAAACAAAGAGCAAGGGTGGCTGCCTCCAGATTCTTGCTCTGGTTGTCGCCTCTGCCTGGAATGCTCTTCTTCCCCTGGTCCTTCCAAAAGCCGGCTCCTTGCAGTCTGGGCCTCGGTCCAGCCGTCTCACACTGGAGTGGAAGCTGCACAGGGCAGGGACCGTGACTCCAGGGCAGCCCCAGCGCCAGAGGTATTTCTGGAGCAGTGTAGGCCTTAAGCATGGAGTTGGCCAATAAGTTCATCAGGTTTTTCTGTAACATCTGTGGCGAAACCGAAGGAACTTTTTGGCCAACAATACATTTTTATTTTTTATTATTTGCCTGCACTGGGTCTTCATTGCCACACAGGCTTTTCTCATTGCAGTGAGTGGGGGCTGCTCTCTTGGCAGGCTTCTCATGGTGGCGGCTTCTCTTGTGAAGCAGGGGCTCTAGGGCCCATGAGTTTCAGTGGTTGCGGCTCCTGGTCTCTAGAGCACAGGCTCAGTAGTCGTGCACGGGCTTAGTTTCTCCTTGGTGTGTGGAATCTTCCCAGACCCGGGATCGAACTCGAGTTTCCAGCATTGGCAGGTGGAATCTTTACCACTGAGCAACCAGGGTAACCTAGCCAACAGTATATGTTGTGGGATGAATTAAGAGCATCTGGTCATAAGATAATATATTTTCACATTTATCGTGTAGGTCAGGCAGGTACTCAACATACTTTGATATGTGGTCAGAGAGGGGCCCTGGGATGGTGTCACCAGCCCACAGAGCCTGGGGGCTTCTCCTTAACCTGGCGCGCCCCCAGGGGCCTGGACAATGCCGGCAAGACAACCATCCTCAAGAAGTTCAACGGTGAAGACATCGACACCATCTCCCCCACACTGGGCTTCAACATCAAGACCTTGGAGCACCGAGGGTGAGCGGGGTCCTCGAGGGCAGGCCTGCCCAACACGGGGCAGGGAGGGCAGGCGGAAGCCAGACTGACCCTATAGCCCCCACTTCCCTGTCCAGATTCAAGCTGAACATTTGGGATGTGGGCGGCCAGAAGTCCCTGCGGTCCTACTGGCGGAACTACTTTGAGAGCACCGACGGCCTCATCTGGGTGGTGGACAGCGCCGACCGCCAGCGCATGCAGGACTGCCAGAGGGAGCTCCAGAACCTGCTGGTGGAGGAGGTGGGCAGGGGGCTCCCCGCAGTGTCCGGGTCCCAGTGCGTTGTGCACCTGTGTGGGTGTGTGACCACCACCCTCAGCCGATCGCCTGCGGGGTCCATGATCCCAGGGCGACACTCAGGTGGGGTCTGTTCCTTCACCCAGCCCTCACCACGTGTCCAGCACCCCTGGGGAGGCAGAGACGATCTGTACACCCGCCCCAGGGAGGCTCACAGTGCCGTGAGCAGAGCACGGGTCCATGTGGACTGAGACGTGGGTCCATGTCTCTGCAGTATCACTGCTTCACCACCCTGAGCTTCAGCTTCTGCACCTTGAGTCAGGCTTTGGGGAGGATGAAGCTTTGGCAGGCTTTGGTCTGTGAAGCTTTGGCAGGCAGTGGAGCCTGGCTCAGGAGTTGGACTGTTTGGTTAGTGATCTCAGGCAAGGCACTTAGTTTCTCTGAATCGCCACTGCATCTCTCAGATGGGCATTATATTAATAGTTACAGTGATCTTAAAATGTACTGTCTGGGCCAAAATGCTCTTCTTTAAATAAAATTTAGATTTATAGAAAAGTTGCAAAGATAGTGAAAAGTTACCCATGTATCTTTCACCTGGTTTCCCTTAATGTGAACATCTTACAGAAGTGCCAAACATTTGTTAAAACTGTTTAATAAGAAATTAACAAGTTACTGTTAACCAAACTACAGGTTTTGTTTGGATTGCACCAGTTTTTCCACTAATGTCCTTTCAGCATTTAGCTGAAAATCAGGACACTTTTGAGAGTTGAAGACGGAGTTGTTAATAATTATTCAGGGACAACAGGCCTAAGCAGCGGTCGAGCAGGTCCAGTGAGATCCTGGCTGTTGAATGCTCAGCCCTGGCCTGGCACCTCAAGTCCCTTTTTAAGGGCTAGAGCCACCATCCACATGGAGGGACTCCAGGTCACAAACACACAGAAGGAAATAACTGGAATCACAGGCAGAGAGGGAGGCCTGTCAGGGTAGTGGGACAGTTAGGGGACTGTATGAACTTGGAGGAGGGGAAGCTCATTGCCCCTAGCCCCCACAGCCCCTGGGATAGTCGTGTTCTTTTTGATGGCAGGTCATCAGGTCAGAGCAATAGAGAAGCAGAGGCTTGGGGATCATCTTGTCTATCAACTCCTCCCCTTGTCCATCACCCACTCCCCTAGTCCATCACCCCCTCTCCTTGTCCATCACCTGCTCCCCTAGTCCATCACCCCCTCCCCTTGTCCATCATCCCCTCCCATTTATAGAAGAGGAATCTGATGCACGGAGGAGAGAGGTGCCCACTGCGTGTGACTGTGCTGGAACCAAGGTCTCAGCCCAGCCCACGGCTCCCTCCAGCGTCCATCACCCCCTCCCCTTGTCCATCATCCCCTCCCATTTATAGAAGAGGAATCTGATGCACGGAGGAGAGAGGTGCCCACTGCGTGTGACTGTGCTGGAACCAAGGTCTCAGCCCAGCCCACGGCTCCCTCCAGCCCATAATGGCTGGACTGGAAGGCCGTGTTCACACTGCCCACCCTACTTGTGTCTTTGTAGTCACCATGGGACCTTGCTCTAATCTTCCAGACTGATCTCTGACCCCAGCTGCTCTGGCTGACTAGTGCAGGGGCCGGGCTGCCCTCTGAGCCTCCACCCCGCCTCCCCTAACCCTCTGTTTCTCTTCCCCAGCGCCTGGCCGGAGCGACCCTCCTCATCTTTGCCAACAAGCAAGACCTGCCCGGAGCACTGTCCTCTAACGCCATCCGCGAGGTGAGTCCAGGCCTTGGCACAGGCTCACAGAGGAACAGGGGCATGTGATTCTTTGCTAATTTATTTAGAAAGCATTTATTAGCCCCTACTGTGTGGCAGGACCTATTCAGGGTACTGGAGATTCAGTGATCTGAGACAGAGTTGTGCTCCACAGCCTGGGGGATGGCAGACCTGCAAGTAGATTATCCCCGGGATAACAATAGCCAACATGCAGTGGGTGCGTTCTCTGTGCTAGGCTCTCTGCGTGGATTAACTCAGTCCTCACAGCAACCTCCTGAGTTAGGAGCCATTATCATCATTCTACAGATGGTGAAGGAGGCTTCGAGAGGTTAGGTAACTCTCCCAAGGTCACACAGCCAGGAAGCAGACAAGCCAGGGTTTAAACCCGGGCCTACGTGACCTCAGGTTACATCTTAACTCTTACTCTGGAGCTTGAATACCAGAATGAGAAAGAGTGGGATTAGAATCTAGGTTCTGCCACTGATCAGCCGTGTGACCTTAGACGGGCTGCTTAACCTCTCTGACGTAAAATGGCAAACACTATCCCTGGCTTAAGGGGCCACGGGGGCGAATGGATGAGAGGACATTTGTAGGGCCCGTAGCACAATGTCAGGAGCCCTTGTTGCCGTCCTATTATAAGGAGGTGGTGCTGGCATGGTGGTGACAGAGCCCAGGTGCCCTGGGAGGCCGCAGATCTTCACCAGGGCCCAGGGGAGGCTTCCCAAAGCAGGCCCTTGAAGGGGCTTGGATTTCCCCTGGGCCAGGGGAAGGAAGGGGCTGAGGGCGGGCAGGGCCTGTGGTCCCTGGCCCACCGTCACCTTCTGCCCTCCCAGGCCCTGGAGCTGGACTCCATCCGTAGCCATCACTGGTGCATCCAGGGCTGCAGCGCCGTCACCGGGGAGAACCTGTTGCCTGGCATCGACTGGCTCCTGGATGACATCTCCAGCCGCATCTTCATGGCCGACTGAGCTGCTCCTGATGCCCCCACACCCAGCTCACAGTCCAGGCGCCCCCCCACCCCCCCACCACCAAGCACCATCCCTGGAAGGGTGGGAGTCCACCAGCCCAACTAACAGACCCTGCCCCCCTCCATACCCTGCTGCTGCTGCTGCTGCCCACCGCTGCTCTGTGGCCAGCCGGCTCCCGAGGCGGGAGCCCTGTCACCCTGGCTGTCCCCCTGGCTCCTGACCCGGCCCACCTGCAGCTGCGGGACCAGGAGGAGAGGGCTGTGGCTGGGAGGGGGAGGCCTCTGCTGCTATCGAGGCTGTGGGCCTCATCATTTGCTCAGCTGTGAGAATAAATCGTTCCCCGCTCCCATTCCTGGCTGAGTCATTTGTTGATTCTACAGCCCTGCAGACTGCCTAGAGCCCGCAGCCCAGTGGGGGACGAAAAAGACATCATTTCAGTCAGAGCATTAACTGTCGCTATATCAAGGGAGTGGCAGAGAATTATAGAAGCAGGGGACAGGGCATTGGAATTCCATACGGAAGAGTTCAGGTGGGCTGCCCAGAGATGACGTGAAAGCTGAGAGTCAAGGATGAGTAGAAGTTTTCTGGCCAGAGGAAGGGGAGGGACAGTTTACTGGAGCAGCTGCTACCCTCAGAGGTATGAATGAGAAAAAGGAAGGCACCCCCACGTCAGGGCTCTCGGCTTGGCGAATGGAACATGGGCTGAACCTCAGCCCCCAGCTTCCCACTGCAGCCAGGAATCTCTGCGCAGTGGGCAACTTGCACGGCTGTGTGAGGCAGCGCTGGTTCAAGCAGAGGGGCTCACAGGACAAGGCCTGAAGAGCACGGGCTCTTGGGAAACAGGGAGGGGTGATGACTCCGGTGTAGGAGGATGTAGACATCTGTTGGGTCCTTTAATGGACCGGGACCTGGCGGTCCGGAGTCAATGATAAGAAAGTGAAAGAGCCGGAGGGAGGGAGAGAGAGAAAGACACGGGGATCCAAGCTCTGATGGAGCAAAGGTGCTTTAATGATTTTGCTGTGAGTATATATAGGCTGTAGTATAAGAAATTTCTTTTGATAATGATAAAGATCAGAAAACCAGACGTACAGTAACTGTTACCAAGGGAACAAAGGATAATAATGGTCACAAGTTCAGGAGACAATGTATATCTCAAGAAAGGGGGGTGAGACTAAGCAGTTTTGTCGTAAAGAGAATGTTTTACTAAAGGAGACCCAAGCCCATCTCACACAATGACCTCAGTCCTGAGAGCTGCGTGCAATTCTTCTCACTTCTGGCAGAAGCTGATAAGGAACAGAGGATTTATGAGAAACAGCACGTAGGAATCCTCCCGTCAAACACTCCCTGACAGACATCAGGCCGGTTAGCTAACCAAGAGCAGGGCTGGGAAGGGAACTTCCCTTAAGGCTAACGGGCTCTCTTTGAGGCAGGGGCCAGGGTGGGAAAGGATGGGAAGGAACCGGGGGGACCCCAGGGTCCCCATGCTGGTGGCAGGATAAGTGGATATTTGTACAGGGTGCCCTGCTTGTAGTCCTTCCAGTGGGGACTTACTCTGCAGGGCTCTGTTTGAAGGACTTCTCACTTACATCACACTGAATTATAAGCCCAACCATATATGTCCCCGTTTATGTAGGAACAAAGCCTCCAGGAGGTCATGTGACTTACTCAAACCAGCCAGCTAGGAAGTAGAGGGGCTGGGATTTGAACCCAGCACACTGAGCCACTACACCCTGCTCACCATTTCGTGTTTGTTTCTCTGCTCAGAATTCCAGTGCCAGATGGAATTTGGCATAACATGTTTATGAGGGAAGGTGAATTTTCCTAAGGGACAGGTGAGGAAGAGACACAGATTCACTGCTGAACTGGCATTAAGAGCCCTCCCTGGAGGGTGGAGACCTACCCAAATCTGGGCTCTGTTAGGATGGGAGAAGAGAAATGGATTTTGGGTGGACAACCTTGAAATATAAACTTGTCGGGACACCCCTGGTGGTCTAGTGGTTAAGAATCTGCCTTCCAGTGCAGAGGACGGGGGTTCGATCCCTGGTTGGGGAACTAAGATCTCACATGCTGTGAGGTGACTAAGCCCGGGTGCTGTAACTACTGAGCCCTCGCGCCTGGATGACAACCCCACGTGGCAAATAAAGACCTGACGCAGCCAAATAAAATAAGAAAATAAGTACTTTTTTTAAGAGTATAAACTGTCCGTCACCATAGAAATTGAGAACCACCTGCCGTGTCTTCTGTGCAAGATAGACACCACGTCCCATGCTTCCATCCCTATGGTGAGCAGACATACCCAGTCTCCAGAGCCGAACCCTGGCTCTGCCTCTCACTGATTGATGAAGAGCAAGTTGCTTAACCTGTTTGTGCCTTGGGGTCCCCACCTGGGTTAAAGATAGTGTCACCTACTTCCTAGGGTTGGGAGGAGAATCAGATGGGTGGGGTGTCTTGTGTGTCATATGCACTATAGGTCAGCTATAATTATCTTTATCTGAACCAGTAGGAGTTCAGGCAGATCCAATCAATGTGAATTCAGATATCCACTGATCTGGGTGAGTCAACCCAGTGTTCAAGCCCTCCTAGGGGCCCTTAGTAAGCAGCATCCTTTCATTCAGAGGTGAAGGTAACTGTTCATGGTTAATGACAAATATTTCCCAGGCAAGAATACTGGAGGGCATGGGTTGCCATGCCCTTCTCCAGAGGATCTTGCTGACCAGGGATCAAACCTGGTCTCCCACATTTCAGGCAGATTCTTTACCATCTGAGCCATCAGGGAAGTCCAGAGACAAATAAGAAAAATAACAAGGTTACAGTCATCACAAGTCCTCTGAATGTGGAGGATGAGCTGCAGCAGAAAGTCTGCATCATGTGGTCAAGCTGACCCAGTGGGAATGTAGGGAGCAGACCCCCTTCCCCTGTGCATTTGCAGCTTTTCCTTCTCCCCTGCCTTCTGAGAAGGCTCTTCTGTTCACTTCTACCAGTGACGGAACTCCTATGGAAGGAGAAAGCCCAGGGGCTAGGCTGACCTAGATGGGAAAGGTCTTAGATGGATAAAGAGGGCAGAAATGGGAGAATAGGGAGCTGCCGGGCAAGGGAGGGGAGGGAATGATGGGAAAAAAGGGGACTTGAAGCCAGGGCCCTGCCAAGAGAATTCTGAAAACCAGGGGTGTGTGTGTGTGTGTGTCTGTTAATCACTCAGTCCTGTCTCGACTCTTTGTGACCCTATGGACTGTAGCCCACCAGGTTCTTCTGTCCGTGGTATTCTTGAGGCAAGAATACTGGAGTGGGGAGTCATTCCCTTCTCCAGGGGTCTTCCCAACCAAGAAAGGGGTCCTCAGAGGAGCCCTGTGTATGCTGTGAGAGGGGACACAACCCCATCCCAGCCCCCTCACAAACACCTCCGGATGAACTACCCTGTTTCCACGTTCCCAAGAGTCTGGTTTGGGAGTTTGCTTTGCGTTTCTGAAGTTATAGCACCCACTCATCTGAGTTCCAGTAAGAAGAGTGGCCACCCGTGCTACTCCAGGCTTCACAGCCTGGTGGTGGTGGGATCAGTCAGGGTCCTGGGTGCGCTGTCCAGACACAGATCACTGCCTTCAGCAGAAAGAACCTTTCTTGGACAGATACTGGGAACTCAGGGCATCTCGATGGAGACTGAACAGCTCCAAAGGCTGGGCAGCCAAACCCACAGCCGACGCTGTACTCTAGGAACAACGTTGTCCCCTCACC
Source organism: Cervus canadensis (assembly GCF_019320065.1). Lineage (NCBI taxonomy): Eukaryota > Metazoa > Chordata > Mammalia > Artiodactyla > Cervidae > Cervus > Cervus canadensis. The sequence goes on from NC_057414.1 coordinate 40,701,423, forward strand.
AGGCACTGTGCCTGTCCCTCACTCAAGAGTCAAGGCTTTCAGGAGGGAGTCCCTGACCCCCAATTGGAGCCTGGGGCAAGGAAAGGAGCTAGCACCTTTGGATTCTGAGCTAAGAGGCTGGAGGGCTGCACATACTAGCGAACTACCTCCAAAGATCTGGTTCTATGGTGCTAACAGAGGCAGGGGTGAATGGTGGACAGACCCACAAAGGAAAAAGAGAAACATCCACTGCAGTAGATTCTATATCAACATCCCCATTCTAGAGATGAGAAGCTGCAGCTCGAGTAGTTAAGGGAAACTCTTGTAGTTAGTAAGGCGTGTGACTTCAGAACCCATGTCCCCATTGTACTTCTCTGGAGTTCTTTATGTTCCCCTACCTACAGAAAACGTGAATTTAGCGAATCCTAGGGAAGGAGACAGGGAAATAATTTGCCAGTCTGGCACATATTGAACACAATAAAATTTGGGGGACTGGATGAAAGAAGGGAATTGGGAAGCAAAGAAGTCATTTGGCGATATGTGATGAGGGTTTACCATCGCATGGGGTGGGCTTATCTCTAAGCAGACCTGAGTGATCCAGTTTCCCCAATCCTTCCCCGAATCACTTGGTTCCTGCTTTACCAACCATCGAGAACTTTTTAGACGCTCCCTTGGCCAAGCGCCTGGCCGAGAATTGCACTGTCACTTGCGACCAGCTCCCTGGACCGTAGGATGAAGGGCGCAGGCCCGGGCGAGGCGGCGACTGGGAAGACAGAACTGGAGGGGCGGGGGCGGCGTGGAGGAGGCGGAGGCCGGCTGTCAGCTCCGCTCCAATTTGTTTGCCATGTCCCGGCAGGCGAAAGACGACTTCCTGCGACACTACACAGTCTCCGACCCCCGGACCCACCCCAAGGGCTACACTGAATACAAAGTGACGGCGCAGGTAGGGTGGGGCCCAGCGGGAACTTTACCCTTTTAACAAGAGCAGGGCCGTGTTTTACTTTAAGGCAAGACGCTGCTGGAAGCTCCCGTTTTAGACGACAGAATGGATTTCCCCTTTAAGGGGGGGATGGTGGTTAACCGGCTTTAGTTTACTTCTTTAGCCATCAAGGGGCGGGGCCACAGGAGGGCGCTGCTCTTTTAAAAGGGCGTGCCGGCAGTTCCCCGACTGCGAGGTGTGGGTGTCCACGCCCAATGCGAGGCAGCTTGGCGTCAGGCTGTAAATTTCTTTAAGTTAACCTGAAAACTCTGGCTCAGCCGAAATATTGATTAGGTCTCCAGTCTCTTGGAGTAAGTTTTGTCTATTGGTTTGTTTCATCTTTATATGAAAACTCTTTAAGGAGTTGAATTACTTTAAATTTTTTCAAAAAATTATGCCTGTGTATGACTAAAAATTCATACACTTCAAAAGAAGTAAAGGAATAAGCCTCTTCACAGACACAACAGGAAGTCAGTAGATTAAGAGGAAAGTTGATATATGTAGTGATAACGTTATAAGTGTATAGAGACAGGATATCATGAAAGGAATTAAAAATAGAAACAGTATAACATTATCTGTAGAATGACATACAAGAACTAATTGGGGAAGATTTTTCACTGTAAATGTTTTTGTATTTTTACAGTTTTGAAGTAGGCAACTATTAAACTAGTGCATTAATAGATATTAAAGTAAAGCAGAAATGTAAAGACTTCCTAAATGATTTAAATGCAGAATCCTAGATGTTTAAAATGGTCTTTCCTCCAATCTTTTGTGTCATTCCTGTATCTAAAAAATGCAAATATTAAAAAAAAATTACAAAATGAAAATAAAAAGATAATCCCAAGACAGATACCATATGGTATCACTTATGTCTGGAATCTAAAAAAATTATACAAATCAACTTATTTAAAAATGAACAGACTGACAGACAACAAACATGGTTACCATAAGGAAAGGGGGGTGGGGAATAAATTAGGAGTTTGGAATTAGCAGATACAAACTACTATATATAAGATAGATTAGGGCTTCCCTGGTGGTCTAGTGGTTAAGAATCTGCCTGCCAAAGCAGGGGACAAGTTCGATCCCTGATCCGGGAACATGCCACATGCCACAAAGCAGCTGCTAGTGCTCCATTGAGCCTGTGTGCCCTAGAGACCATGCTCTGCAATGAAAGAAGCCTGCGCACCACAACTGGAGTAACCCCTACTCTCCAAAACTAGAGAAAGTCCACACCCAGCAAGGAAGACCCAGTATAACCAAAAATAAATAAATAAATCTTTTTTTAAAAAAAGGATGAGCAACGAGGCCCTACTGTATAGCACAGGGAACTATAGGCAGTACCTTTTTTTTTTTTTTTGCCTCACCCCCAGGCATGTGGGGTCTTAGTTCCCTGACCAGGGATCAAATCCATGCCCTTTGCAATAGAAGCCTGGCGTCTTAACCACTGGACCGCCAGGAAAGTCCCTATAGTTGATATCTTGCAATAAGAAGTATTAGTCACTCAGTTGTGTCCGATTCTTTGTTACCCCATGGACTATAGCCCTCCAAGCTCCCCTGTCCATGGAATTCTCCAGGCAAGAATACTAAAATGGGTTGCCATTTCGTTCTCCGGGGATCTTCCCCAGCCAGGGATCAAGCCTGGGTCTCCTGCATTGCAGACACATTCTTTACTGTCTGAGCCACCAGGATCCCATCTTGTAATAAACTAATAAACTCTAATGGAAAAGAATCTGAAAAAGATTATTTATGTATGTATATATACCTGAATATTGTAAATCAACTATCTCAGTTCAGTCAGTTAGTCAGGTCTGACTCTTTGCGACCCCATGGACTGCAGCATGCCAGGCTTCCCTGTCCATCACCAACTCCTGGAACCTACTCAAACTCATGTCCATCGAGTTGGTGATGCCATCCAACCATCTTATCCTCTGTTGTCCCCTTCTCCTCCTGCCTTCAATCTTTCCCAGCATCAGGGTCTTTTCCAATGAATCGGTTCTTCACATCAGGTGGCCAAAGTATTGGAGTTTCCGCTTCAGCATGAGTCCTTCCAGTGAATATTCAGGACTGATTTCCTTTAGGATTGAATGGTTAAATCTCCTTGCAGTCCAAGGGACTGTCAAGAATCTTCTCCAATACCACAGTTCAAAAATAAGTTCAAAATCAACTATAATTCAGTAATAAATAAGAGTTGAAAAAAAGAGTCCCTGGGCATTGCTGGGTCATTTGCTGGGCATATGTGTAACTTTTCCTAGTAATTGCCAGTTTTCCAAAGTAGTTGTACCATTTTATACTCTCATTCTCACCAACACTTGATATCATCAGCATCTTTCATTTTAACCATTCTTGGTGGGTGTGTAGTATTTCACTGGGATATTAAAATTTGCATTTCTCTTATGACTAATGAGCATATTTTCATTATCTTTTTGGTCATTCAAACATCTTTTGTGGGAGTTGCCTGTTAAGTATTTTGTCCATTTTGTAAAGTTGAGTTGTTTGTCTTTTTGATATTGATTTACAGAAAGTTCTTTTTTTATTTACTATTTTCTATACTTTGTTTCCAACAATTCTTACATGAACTGCAAGATTTCCCCTTCTTGTTTGTTTGGTTTTTATATTAATTTTATTGAAGTATAGTTGATTTACAATGTTGTGCTAGTTTCAGGTGTTCAGCAAAGTGATTCAGCTATACAGATACATATATTCTTTCTTTTTTAGGTTCTTTTCTCCTTTAGTTTATCACAGAATATTGAGTAGAGTTCCCTGTGCTAAACAGTATGTCCTTGTCGGTTATCTATCTTATATATGGTAGTGTGTGTATGTTCATCCTAAGCTCCTGATTTATTCCCCTATTTCCCCTTGGGTAACCACAAGTTTGTTTTCCATATCTGTAAGTCTATTTGTTTTGTAAATAAGTCCATTTGCATCTTTAAAAAAAATTAGATTCCACATATGAGTGATGTCATATAATATTTGCCTTTCTCTGACTTACTTCACTTGGTATGATAATATCTCGGTTCACCCATGTTACTGCAAATGGCATTATTTCATTCTTTTTTATAGCTGAGTTATAGTCTGTGTATATATGTACCTACAGGAATTCTTTTGGCTTCCCTGGTGGCTTAGTAGTAAGGAATCCTGCCAATGTAGGAGATATAGGTTCAATCTCCTATTGGGAACATCCCTTGGGGAAGGAAATGGCAACCCACTACAGTATTCTTGCCTGGGAAATCCCATGGACAGAGAAGCCTGTGGGTTACAGTCCATGGGGTTGCTAAGAGTCAGGCACGACTTGAGTGACTGAGCGCACACACGGGAGTTCTTTATATATTCTGGAAAGGAGTCCTTTGACAGGTACATATTCCACAATGATTTTTCAATATAGTTTCTTTTACCCAAAATATTTTAGGCAAGCCTGTTGTAAAAAGCAAAGGCCAGGGTTTCAATGCTAGTAGTCCCCCCACAGGTCACAAGCCTTCTCTAGGCCTCCATTTCCTCATCTTTTAAATGGGCACGTGAATCATACCTGCCTCCCTAGGATGTAAAATAATGAACTGGAGATGTTTGGAAACTGTCAGAGTTACTTCAAGCTGTAGGGTGTTATTTTTTAATTCTTATGAGCATGCCCTAATGAAAACGGAGTCTTTTTTCCATGTCAGACACCAGTCTGCTCTTCACAACCCCAGTGAGTTTTCTTCCGTGTCCAGGAGTGTTCACTTCCGTGTCCAGGAGTGTTCACTTCCGTGTCCAGGAGCATTCACCCACAGAGGCTTCCTCCTTGAACGGAGGTGTGGCTCCTGGGACAGAACCTCATTCTTTAGAGAACTTGAAGGTCTTTGGTTTCAGAAAGAAATTCAGGGACTTACCCTCTGAAGAAAGTGAGATAAAAGCTGGGTTGAGGATGGAGTCCTCTAGATGGGTCTTTAGGGATCCTCCCATTTTGAGACTGGCTGGGACCTGGGACCGACCCTGTACTGGCGTACTTACACTTGCACTTAGACAAACAGAATACGAAGAAACTATAAGGGCGGGCCTAGTTGCTAAGACTCCACACTTCCAGTGCAGGGGGCCCAGGTTCAATCCCTGGTCAGGGATTTAGGTCCCACATGCAGCAACTAAGAGTCCGCATGCCACAACTAAAGGATTCCATGTGCTGCAACTAAGACCTGGTGCAGCCAAGTAAATACATACATAAACAGAAAAGTGTGTGTTGGCTGCTCAGTCATGTCCAACTCTCTGCGTCCTCGTGGACTGTAGCCCGCCAGTTCCTCTTGTCCATGGAATTCTCCAGGCAAGAATACTGGAGTGGATAGCCACTCCCTTCTCCAGGGGATCCTCCTGAGCCAGGGACCAAACCCGGGTCTCCTGCATTGCAGGCAGATTCTTTCTTATCTGTGCCACCAGGGAAGCCCGAATAGACAGATACTTTTTAAAAAGAAAGAAACTGGATGGGATGGGGAGGGAGGTGGCAGGGGGGATCGGGATGGGGAACACATGTAAATCCATGGCTGATTCATGTCAATGTATGGCAAAAATCACTACAATATTGTAAAGTAATTAGCCTCCAACTAATAAAAATAAATTAAAAAATAAAAAATAAATAAAAAGAAAGAAACTATCAGGGACTCAAAATAACTGCCTGCATGATAAGTCTAGGCAGTTGTGAACTGTGAGATACAATAAGGCCACAAACCTACTGCCGCTTCAGAGGCGCCTGGCGCAAAACGCAGGGCGCTGTGCGTGGTCCCTGCACACTGAACCACCAGGGGGATGAGCTGATCACTCAAGCCACCCCTCGGGCCCAGACCACTGATCCGCCCCCACCCTCGCCCCATTTAAGGAACCAGCCAGCCCTCCTCGGAGAGAGCGAATAAGGGTACCTGTCACTTGTTTTCCACCCATTGTGCTGCATTTGGGTCCCATTAAAGCCTTGCCTGATTTTCTCAGCCAGCCTCATCAGTTTCTGTTGATTAAAGAGTCCAAAGACCCAGGTCGGTAACAGTTTGACAGATGAAGAAACTAAGGTACGTGGTACAAAAACTTCTCAAAGTTATACTCAAGGCCTTAAACCAGGACCCCTTGATACCACTGGCTGAAGGGCTCTGCCCTTCTGAAGGGGGCTTGGAGGTAGCTGGGCCGTCTTTTACAGGCGATGGATGTCAGTCTCACCGGTTCTTGCCTTTCTTCCTCAGTTCATCTCAAAGAAGGACCCAGAGGATGTCAAAGAGGTGAGCCTCATGGGAGGAAGGGGACCATCTCCCGATTCCAGATCTGAAAACAGTGAAGGGACACTGGTAACTGTACAGAAGACCAGCCCCTCTTTCTCCCTGGCTCTGGGAGGAGGGGGTGCTGTGCCCTAATGCACACACAGCCTGGAGCCAGGCTGGGGGTGGGGAAGGCCGCTTCCCACCATTGCTCAGCCCAGTCAAGTCACGTGTCCCTCTTAGGTGGTGGTCTGGAAGCGGTACAGTGACTTTCGAAAGCTGCATGGAGACCTGGCCTACACCCACCGCAACCTCTTCCGCCGCCTCGAGGAGTTTCCAGCCTTCCCCCGCGCCCAGGTGTTTGGTGAGCCTTGATTCAGACATTCAGGCCAAAGATGGAGGGAGCATTGAGCAAAGGGGACACTTGCTGCTGAGGGCTGGATGGAGGGGATCTGAAACTCCCGGCAAAGATGTGTTTCAGACCACTGGAAGGGCCCTTGTGTGTGTGCGCGCTGAGTCACTTCAGTTGTATCCGACTCTTTGCGACCTCATAGACTGAAGCCTGCCAGGCTCCTCTGTCCATGGGATTCTCCAGGCAAGAATACTGGAGTGGGTTGCCATGCCCTCCTCCAGGGAGGGCATTCCTGACCCAGGCATCGTTAGAGACGGTCTCATTTTACACATGGGGAAATGGCTCTGCCCTGTTGTGTGTCGAGCCCTTTAATATTAATTCCTGTCCTCATTAGCCCCATTTTCAAGATGAGGAAACTGAGGCTCAGGATGAAGGGGCTTGAGCTGGAACTCCAAGCCACAAGCTGGTGTTTCTTCTAGACCTGCACTTGTCCAGAAAGAGCAGCCATGAACCACCTGTGGCTGAGGGGCACCAGAAATGTGGCTCGTCTGGACTGAGATGTGTTGTACAGGCCGAATACACTGAAAAATCAATGTAAACTATCTCAGTAGTTGATATATTGATTACATGTTCAAATGAGACTATTTTGGATATACTGGGTTAAGTAGAATATATAATTAAAATTTAATCTGTTTCTTTTTATTTTTTTTTAAATGCAGCTCCTAGAAAATTGTAAATTACATATGAGGCTCATATATTATATTTCTCCTAGACAGGGCTGGTCTGTTACTTGTGTCTCTGGACTCACAGGAGATGTTCTTTTGTAGCAAGGTGAAAGGTCCTCGCTAGCAAATTATGCCAGGCAGTGGGATAACTCCCCCTGGCAGCACGGTAACTAGCTCAGAGTTAAATAACTCTACATGATGCCTGGAACAGAACAGAGAAGCTGTAAACATGGGGCTACTTTCTGTGTGACCTTGGGCAAGTCACTTCTCCTCTCTGAGTCTTACTTTCCTCCCTAATACATCGAAACCTGCCGGGGTCCAGGCTCGGCAGGATCCAGGGGTACCCTCAGGATGAACGGCGTCGGCGAGAGATAGAAGACATATGAGACCAGCCTTGATAGGGCCAAGTCTGGGAGGGAGAGAGAGAGAGAGAGTGACCAGACAGGGGATGCAGCAGAGTCTGGCCATGCTTTATTTTTTACCGTAGCTTTTATACCCTAAGTTAGTACATTTCCAAGGGGAAGATAGTTTAACATTACATCAGCTTGTCCTTCATGAAACCAGGGTGTTTTCTGCATACTTCTTTGTTTATGAGGGTCTTGTACATTATCTTCTGACCTGGGGGCCTATTAACATTTTATGCAGGTCAGGTGAATGTAAACCTATTTTCTGTTTCTATGGTGACCTTAACTGAAAGGTAGCAGTCTCATAGGGCAACAGTACAGAGTAGAAGTATAACCTTGTTAACACAAAAATTAATCCTTCTGCAGAAGTTGTCAGTTGCATTTATCTAAGAAGTTTACCCCACACAGACTCTGCGGCTTCAGTGAGGCAGCCTCTGCCTAGCACTCCTGGCTGACAATTAGCAACCATCTCATTGTTACCACACTAGGGCTAAGTTCTTATTTCTCTAGATCTTCAACTATATTAACAATGGTTTCTATAACTCAACCGTAGCACATTAAAAGCAAAAACTTAGCAAGCAAAACACAGCAAGCAAACGTCAACCCAATAACCACCTTTAGAATAATTTTTCTTATGTTTTCTTAATAGGGCTTCCTCACTCCCCGAAGGGCTCTATGTCTATTGGGGCCTTTATATGATCAGGTTATTTATGCTATTTTATGATTAGGGTATTATGAGCAATCATGCATATTAGTACCAAGGGCAATAACGCATTTGCCAAACAAACTAAAACTAAAATACCAACAAAGGAGTTTAAATTAAAACACTCCTTTCACTCTGGATAATCTCATAAAATACCACCACCGGGAAACTTATTGATTAAAGTTCTAAATTGATTCTTATTTGGAAAGAGATCGGGGAAGGCCTTCTGCCTGTGTCACAGAAATTAGGGAGTAGTCTATTGAAGCAAGCATGAGAAAGACAGATATCATCTTTAAGGTGAGCTCCGGGGGCAGCTTTTCGAAATCCCTGAAAACCTGATCTGCCTTGCCTGTCAGGCTTTCTCCTCGTGACCTTGTCATTGGTGGGATCTTGTGAGCTGGCCTTTTTGAAACCCCTGAAAACCTGATCCGCCTTGCCTGTCAGGTTTTCTCCTTCATGACCTTGTCATGGGTGGGATCTCGTGCGCTGGCTCCGGCAGAAACCATCTGAAATTATTTGTTTCTTGTTGGTTGCCTGCTTCGCCCTGTCTAGGATGTAATAACCATGAGGGCAGAGACCTCACTTGCTCTCATTCGCCTCCTGAACTAACCACATAGTAGGTGCTCCATACTCATCCGGTAAATGGATGAATAGGGAGATAGGTCCCTCTTTGCAAGACCCTCACCCCAGGCAGAGCCAAGGAAGATTTCTGAGAGAATGGGGTGGGGGCCAGTGGGCTGCTCAGATCCTCTCAGGCAGGACCAGGAAAAGCGGCCTGGAGGCCAGAAGTCCCCGTGGGTCACTGTTGTCTCCTTGTCCCTTGTCCTGGTGGGTGCAGGCCGGTTTGAAGCCTCGGTGATTGAGGAGCGGCGAAAGGGGGCCGAGGACCTGCTTCGCTTCACTGTGCACATTCCCGCGCTCAACAACAGCCCCCAACTCAAGGAGTTCTTCCGGGTATGTGCACCTGCTCTTCCCCGGTCCTCAGCACCTGGGAAGCTTACCTGCCCACACGCCGTCCCCTGTGACTCCCCCGGCTGGTCTTTCTCTTGTGCAGGGTGGGGAGGTGACTCGGCCCTCCGAGGTGTCCAGAGACCTGCACATCCTTCCCCCGCCCCTGATTCCCACACCACCGCCCGACGAGCCCCGGACCCAGCCGCATGAGACTTGGTTGTCGCAGCCACTTCCTGCAGAGAGAAGGGGCCTTGAGGAGTTGGAGGTGCCAGGTATGTGGGGCGGGAGAGCGAGCCAGGGCTAGAGGGTCCAGAGCCTGTATGTTTGGGGGGTGGGAACCACTCCCTCCTCAGTGAAAAGCCATTCCCGACTCCTCTACCACCATCCTGCTGAGGAACTCTGCACAGGTCATTTTCCTTTTCAGGGCTATAGTTTGTTAATCTGTAAAATGGGCACAAACCTTAAGAATGGATTTGTCTATGCCCATGGTTGCTGCAAGGCTTCAGTGAGCGGGTAATGACATTTTGAAAGCTGGGAAATAATAATAAAAGCAGACATGAATGACCCCACTGATCTATTCCTCAGCGGACCCACCACCATCCAGCCCTGCTCAGGAGGCCTTGGATCTCCTCTTTAACTGTGGGAGCACCGAGGAGGCATCCAGTTCCCCTGCCCGAGGCCCCCTCACCGAGGCTGAGCTTGCCCTGTTTGACCCCTTCTCCAAGGAAGGTAACAAGTTGGGACGAGTTGGGTGGGGGTAGGGTGAGGGGATGGAGCTGGGCAGGAGGTCCTTACCTGTAGGGAGGCAGAGGCAGCCATAGCCCCCAGCTGCACCTTGCCTGTGTAAATCGGAGAAAGGTGCCCCACTGTGGGTGAAAGGCAGCTTTGATGAGAATTAGAAGCAGTGCCCCTTCCCAAGGAAGGTGTTGGAGAAGACTCTTGAGAGTCCCTTGGACTGCAAGGAGATCCATCCAGTCAATCTTAAAGGAAATCAGTCCTGAATATTCATTGGAAGGACTGATGCTAAAACTGAAACTCCAATACTTTGGCCACCTGATGCTAAGAACTGACTCATTGGAAAAGACCCTGATGCTGGGAAGGATTGAAGGTGGGAGGAGAAGGGGACGACAGAGGATGAGATGGTTGGATGGCATCACCGATGCGATGGACATGAGTTTGAGTAAGCTCTGGGAGTTGGTGATGGACAGGGAAGCCTGGCGTGCTGCAGTCCATGGGGTCGCAAAGAGTCGGACACGACTGAGCGACTGAACTGAATTGAACTGAACTGCCCCTTCCCACGGAGAAGGCAATGGCACCCACTCCAGTACTCTTGCCTGGAAAATCCCATGGATGGAGAAGCCTGGTAGGCTGCGGTCCATGGGGTCGCTAAGAGTCGGACACGACTGAGCGACTTCACTTTCACTTTTCACTTTCACTTTTCACTTTCACTTTTCACTTTCACACATTGGAGAAGGAAATGGCAACCCACTCCAGTGTTCTTGCCTGGAGAATCCCAGGGACAGGGGAGCCTGGTGGGCTGCCGTCTGTGGGATCACACAGAATCGGACACGACTGAAGTGACTTAGCAGCAGCAGCAGCCTCTTCCCAGGTGCTTTTGCTGCCCTGGCCAGCTGGGTAGCCCAGCACAGTGAGCAACTGTCGAGGAAGTGAGCCACTTCCCACTGTGGATCCCCTCCCTGAGAACGCTTTGAAACCAGCAGGGTGTCACACTGCCCTGAGAGGGCCTGACTTCTTTTGCTCGGAGCCGGAGGTGGAGGTTTCCTGGCTGGCTCAGGGTCTGGCTGTAGATCCTGAAGGCTATAGATCCTGTCGGTGAAGGGCAGTGAGGTCTGGGCTCCAAGGACAGCAGAGGAAGCCCCTAGGGCAGCCTCTGGCGTGTGAGGGCAACAGATGTGGAAGGCCCCCCACCCCACCCCACGGAGGCCCTGGTCCTGAGCTCTTTGTCAGATCAGGAGCTTGACAATCCCCAGCTCTGAGACTCAGGATCTTTTCATTTTAAAATTCTCTGAGTTTATGCTGTTACTGCAGCTCGGGTGTTGAAGTGGTCGATTGCACTTCGGGTCATCATGACAGTTTCATTTTGGCTTCCTCAGCTGTCTTTTTCAGCCTGTTTTGTTGGCTTCCCTTCTTTACCCTTTGGTGATCTCTTGGGCAGGCCCTGAGCTTTCTGATCATTTCAGGCACTTGAGTTCTCTCACTCTGATGTCCGATCCAAATCAGGACCTCAAGTCTTTCATCCAGTTTTCAGCCTTACCCTGTACCTACCCCCGCAACTCGGGCCTGATTGGTGGCTGGGCCCCTGGCCATGGTAACCAGGGTGTGAGGAATGTCCCTTGGAGGAGAAAGGCAGGGGTAATGTCACCGTGGCTGATGAACCTGGCTACAGAGAGGCAGGATCCAGGCACTATGCCTGGCCCCAGCCAAGCCTCCTGGGGTGCCCAGTGCCCAGGTGCTTGGGCAAGAGCCTGGCAAGACTCTTCAAAGGCAGCTCCCATAAGATATTCCCTCGACCCATGGAAAAACTCCTAAATCTTCGCCCCCACCAAGCTGGAAGGGCACTTTGCTCAGATGCTGCCTCCTGTCCTTGCCCCACTTTGTAGGGTCATCCAGCCAACATTTTACCATCAGAATTCTCCAGGTGAGGAGCTGGCACTCATCTCTCTCTCTTCGTCACCAGGCTCTTGAACTCAAGTACTAGGGTGTCCCAAGATCTCTTCTGTCTTCTGCTTCATGAGCAACACAGGAAGGGCTATAGTCCAACTGGAAAGTGAAATGTCACCTTACCTTCCTATAAGGCCCCTGGTCTCCACATGGGGTCCCTCTGGTGGGGCTCTAGAGAGGCCTACCCTTCCCTCTCCAGGCCAGTGGTGTGCAGTGGTGGTTCCTAGTCCTGTACTTCCCTTTAAAGGCCTTTTCATCCAAGGTTCACCAGATTGCTAGCCTTCTTTTGTGGAATCTACAGAGGGAATCTTTCATCATCTCCTTGCCAGTCCTAGAGGATATATGAGCCCTTCTGTCTGGAATGTGTGAATACCTTCCACCCAATTCTTCCCATTTGGGGCCTCAGCTGAAATTGAAAGACTTTAAAAAGCCTGGAGGTTCTCTGGATCCATCATTCTAAGATTCCAAAGCTTGGAGCATTTCTACCCTTGGCCTGGCATGCTTGGCCTAGCATCCTTCAATTAAATTTTGTGGAGGAAATTCTTGAATTTGTTGTAGTCAGGAGGGAAGTAGAACCGGTGACCCAGAGCTTGCAAATTAATGTTAATGATGACTCACCTGCAATGCAGGAGACAGAGGACACCCAGATTTGACCTGTGGGTTGGGAAGATCCCCTGGAGTAGGAAATGACAACCCACTTCAGTATTCTTGCCTGGAAAATCCCATGGACAGAGGAGCCTGGCAGGCTACAGTCCATGGGGTCTCAAAAGTGTCAGACGCAACTGAGCATGCATGCACACAAAGAAAGTATTAGGCTATGTTGTACATGTGAAACTCATATAATATTGTAAATCAACTATATCTCACTATAAACAAAGAATTAGGGAAGTAAGACTATTTTTACAAAAGCACACAAACTCCACCAACCAAATAGATCATGGCTAGTGTGCTATGCACAAGTGGCTTTTGGATTGCTCAGGCACTGAGAAACCCAGGACAGGTTGGTGGGCCAGAGAGGTCTGGTGTTGGGCAGCAGGCCCAGGGAAAAGGAAGGCCAGTCTGACCTGAGTCCTCCATATCTGATTACAGAAGGTGCAGGACCCAGTCCTACCCACGTAGGGGAGCTGGCAGCATTGGAGGCAGAATCTGGAAGACTGGACCAGGAACCCTGGGAGCCAGGTGGACAAGCAGAGGAAGACGACGAGGAAGGAGAGCCCGCCCCTGCCTATCTGAGCCAAGCCACAAAACTCATCACCCAGGCCCTACGGGACGAGAAGGCAGGCGCCTACCCTGCCGCTTTGCAGGGCTACCGGGATGGCGTGCACATCCTGCTCCAGGGAGTTCCTGGTGAGCAAGACTGGAGGCTGGAGGGTCAGGCCTGGGATCTTGGATGGTGCAGTGAAGGGAAAGGAAAGTGAAAAACAAGGATCAGAATTGCTCTTCACTGACCAGTTGTGTAACCTTGGGCTGCTGCTTTATCTCTTGCGGCCTCAGTTTTCTTATTTGTAAAATGGGGAGCATATATCTGACTCCCAAGGAACAGGGAAAGACACATGGTGATGCTCTGTGGACAGTAAGGAGCTAGACCAGGGGTTCTAAATCCAGGTACCTGCTGAGCCATTCTGTCTTCCCAGGTGACCCATCACCTGCCCGCCGAGAGGGTGTGAAGAAGAAGGCGGCCGAGTACCTGAAGCGGGCAGAGGAAATCCTGCACCTGCATCTGCCCTAACTCCCACCCCGAGATGGGAGTGGACCCGTTCCCAGGACTCTGGCTCCAGCACTGCCAGCCACCCTCTTCTCTTCCTGGTGCCTGATCACGTGGTCCTATACCTGGCCATTCCTGTATGTAACTGGACCAGGAATGAGAAAAATAATGAATTCTCAGCTCCCTGACCACACCTGCCACGTTGGAATCAGGGACTCACACGTCTGAGCCTGCCTGTCTCTATCTTGATATGGGAGGCTGCAGCTCTGGTCCGTAAGCCGTCTGTTATCCATCTAGAACCGGGGTCTGCAAACTACTGCCCACAGCTGGATATGCCCCACTGCCTTTTTTTATAAGGCCCATGAACTAGAAGAGTTTTTACTTTTTTTTAATAGTTGAAAAAATCCAAAATAATAATATTCTGTGACAGGTGAAAATTATAATGAAATTTAAGTGTCTAAAAAATAAAAGTTTATTGGAACACAACCAGGCTTTTTCATTTAACTGTTGTCGACCGTTGCTTTCTCACTACACCAGCAAGGCTGAGTGATTGGGCTGTGACCTGTGACCTGTAAATCCAAGACTATCTACTATTTTGGCTCTTTGTAGAAAAAGTTTGCTGACCCCTGATCTAGAAAACAGGGAGAAGAGTCCTCAAGGAAACAGAAAAGAATGGCAGTAAAGCCGACTGAGTCAGGTTATCGGGTGAAGAGGAACCAAAGCGGGTGGGTCCCCACTTGGGTCGGGTGGTTCAAAGCTAAAAGGTGTTGCGATTAGAGAGCGGGAGCCCGGGAAGGCGTGGCTCCACGCCTGCCCCGCCTCTCCTGCAAAGCGATTGGTTGCGAAAGGGAACTATAAAGTGGTGCATCATGGGAGTGGTCCGACTACAGCGGTGCACTGTGGTTGGGCTTTAGCGGGACACGAGCTTGAGGAACTGTTGGCGACGCTGAACTACAACGCAGAGGATCTCGGGAGGCCTGCAAGGAGGTCTGTGGGAGGCGGCAGGACTCGGTGAGGACGGCGGCGGCCAGACGGGCGGGGGGAAGGCTCAGACGAGGGCTGGGAGGCGGGCCGGACGGGGTTGCCCCGCCTTCGCCAGCCTTGAAGTGCTCTCCTGCAGAATGGGGTGAGGGGCCGCCGCTGTCCACTGGATGCTGAGCGCCCGTCCTTTCCCCCGCAGCCCACCTATGCCCGGCTACGAGCTTCCCGTGGGCACGTGCCTGGACATGTGTCCGGCTGCCGAGCGCGCCCAGCGCGAAGAGGAGCGCCGTCTGCACCGATTCGAGGTGGCGCCGGGAAGCCACGGGGACCGGCCCCGAGCCGACCCGCAGCGCGCGGTGAAGGAGTACAGCCGGCCGGCCGCCGGGAAGATCCGGCCCCCGCCGAGTCAGCTGCGTCCGCCGTCCGTGCTGCTGGCCACCGTGCGCTACCTGGCCAGCGAGGTGGCCGAGCGCACCGACGCGTCCTGCGCGGAGGTGGCCAGCTTCGTGGCGGACCGGTTGCGCGCTGTGCGGCTGGACTTGGCCCTGCAAAGCGCGAGTGACGTCGAGACGGCGTTGGTGCTGGAAGCGGCTCTGGCCGTGCTGCTGGCCGTGGTGGCGCGGTTCGGACCCAACGCGACGCACGGGCCAGTGGACCCAATGTTGCTGCAAGCCCAGGTCCAGGAGAGCTTCGGTTCTCTGCGCCGCTGCTACGCGCTGGGCGCCGGTCCCCACCCCCGCCAAGCCACCTTCCAGGGCCTCTTTCTGCTGTATAACCTGGGTGAGTCAGGGTCCCCGCGGCAGAGCAGAGGCCGGGACAGTGGAGGCCGAGAAAGGGAGAAGCTTTCAAACCTCACTAGTAGCTCCCTCTCCATCCTAAATGTCTCCTAAATGTGTGTCTTAGCCATTGCACAAGATTCACTGAGCCCCTACATGAACCTTCTGACTCGTCCCTTCCCTTCTCTGGGTCTCTGCTTTCTCATTATGAAAGTGGAGGGGATAGCATTGGAATGGGACAGTTGAACCTAGATAGTGATTTTCAAGCTTTTTCTTTTAAACCTCCATTTCAGTCAGTATTGCAAAACAGCCAAGAACACATGTGCCAACAAATATATCTGAGATAGAAGGTTCAAGGCTAGATTTTTTCCTATGGATGGATGATGCTTTTTAATTAATTCTACTTAATTTAATGAAATGCTGTTGACTTAATGACCCACTAATGGGTCGGTCAGTTCTAAAGGAGATCAACTGAATATTCACCGAAAGGACTGATGCTGACGCTGAAGCTGAAGCTCCAATATTTTGGCCACCTGATGTGAAGAGCCAACTCATTGGAAAAGACCCTGATGCTGGGAAGGACTGAAGGCAGAAGGAGAAGGGGGCAGTAGAGGATGAGATGGTTAGATAGCATCACAGACTCAATGGACATGAATTTGAGCAAACTCTGGGAGATAGTGGAGGACAGAGGAGCCTGGTGTGCTGTAGTCCTCCGGGTCACAAAGAGTCAGACACAACTTAGTGACTGAACAGCAAATGGGTCAGAAGCTTCAGTTTACCCAGGGTCCCAGTGTTGTCATTCTCCTCCAAAGGGGAGAAGCAGAATTTGAAAAAGAAACTGCCTCACCAGGTAGACAGCAGAAGGTGTGGCAGAGCCAACTCCCAAACCTTGGGGCAGCTAGGGCCGTGGAGAAAGGGCTGGGCTTCAAGTCAGAAAACTTGGATTTGATTGGGTCACCTTCTTAAATATATATGAGCTCTAAGACAGTCAGGCAAGTCATTAAATGATCACAGCCTCTTTCCTTCATCTATAAACACTGCCTCACTTTATTATGAGGACCCAGGCTGTTTGATGGGATTCTGGAATCACTGGCAACAAATTCTGATAGTGATCAAGAAGGGGCTAAGGGGTAGGGAGGGTGGGCTTGGCTTGGGATGGGGCGTGGCCATAGCAGGAGCAGGTGGGGGAGGAGTGAGTGGGGGGGGGGTCAGAGAAGGTGGCTGAAGATTCATGAAGGTGGGAGGGGGATGGGGGAAACCTAAGGGGATGGACTTCCCAGGTGGCACCAGTGGTAAAGAACCCGCCTGCCAAAGCAAGAGATGTAAGAGACAGGGGTTCAATTCCTGGGTTGAAAAGATCCCCTGCAGGAGAGCATGGCAACCCACTCCAGTATTCTTGCCTGGAGAGTCCCATGGACAGAGGAGCCTGGCAGGCTACAGTCCATGGGGCTGCCAAGAGTCAGACACCACTGAAAGGGGATGGCACGGAAGGTGGGCCTGCTCCCTTACTCAACATCCTCATGCGGGCTTCTCACCCTTCCAGGCTCGGTAGAGGCCCTTCACGAGGTTCTGCAGCTGCCTGCAGCCCTGCGTTCCTGCCCGGCCCTGCGCGCGGCCCTGGCAGTTGACTCCGCCTTCCGGGAAGGCAATGCCGCCCGCCTCTTCCGCCTGCTCCGGACGCTGCCCTACCTTCAGAGCTGCGCTGTGCAGTGCCATGTGGGCCGTGCCCGCCGGGGAGCCCTGGCCCGCCTTGCTCGTGCCCTCAGCACCTCCAAGGGCCAGACCTTGCCGCTGGGCTTCGTGATCCACCTGCTGGCCCTGGATGGGCCCAAGGAGGCACGGGACCTGTGCCAGGCCCACGGACTACCCTTAGATGGACAGGAGAGAGTGGTGTTCCTGAGGGGTCGTTACACTGAGGAGGGGCTGCCACCTGCCGGGACCTGCCAGGTACTGGTGGGGAACAAACTTGGAGGGCGCACTCTGGAAGACGTGGTCATGGCAGAGGAGGAAGATGAGGCTGTGGACAGACGCACGACCGAGATGTGAAGAGGACTGTGTGGTCTCCCAGAGCCCCAAGACTGGGGCTGAAGCACTCAGGTTTCCTTTTTCATGATTCCCACACGATACAAGGAACAACAGCTTGGCTTGATTTATTTGTGGAGAGCAGGGAGGAGTTGAGATGTGCTGGGGGCGTAGGGGAAGAGGAACCCAAACTGGACCATGCCCTGTCCACCCTGGGCCTTAGTTTCCTTGCTGATCACTGGGGGGTGGCTCTGGTGGTCTCTGAGTTGACATCTAAGGTTGGCATTATGTGTCCCATCTTCACCCATCTGCTACCAAGAGCAGCTGGTGGTTTTGCCATTCCCCTCATCCCTGTCTCCTGTTCACCCTCTGCCAACCAAGATCCAGCAAGAGGGTAATTTTCATCTGGGGCTTGTCACTCCCTTCAAGTGTCCACACTGGTGAGACCCCTCAGAAGTTTGAGAGGGTCCTGTGGTCGTGCCCTTTGCTAGCATGAAGGGAGATGGGGACACACTCAAAGAAAACTGGAGGGGGAGAGGGTAGGATAGAGTGGGGGTGGGAGCTGAAGAATGAGGGTGGGGTCAGAGGTCAGCCACGGGCCTCAGGGTGGCTGCTGCGCCCTCCAGGGCTGCCACCACGATGCTGAGCTGTCTCTGCACCTCAGCCCAGGCTGCAGGTTCATGGCCTGTGTTCTCGGCCTGGGAATAGGCATTCGACAGGCCGGGGAATGTGGCCACAGAGCCGGTGCGGGGTGCCCAGAGCACATGGCTGAAGGGAGAAATGGGGGAGGGTCAAGGTCATGCAGGGGCCAAGAGTGAGCAGAGCTTCAGCCTGCAACAGCTCCTGTATACAGCTAGGGACAAAAGCACCTCTCTTCTGGTAGTGGGAGGAGATGTAGGCTCTAGTCCCAGGGTGACCTTAACTGATTTGCTTCCCCCACTCTTTGAGCCTGGCTCCCCAGCCATCTCAAGGTACTGGGTTGTGCTCTAAAGGCCAGCAAAAGTGACATTCTGCTCCTTCGGGTGGGTACCCACTGCCCAGCCTCATTTCACCACACCTCCCAAGAGCTTTGGACAGGCTCACTTGTAGTAGCGTTCTTCCGGGAAGGCTTGTGAGTTCAGGAAAGTCCGTTCCAAGAGCATCAGCTGGTCATTGATCATCCGCACCTGTAGGGGACTGAGGGTGACAGGACCCTCTGGTCACCCTACAGCCAGTAGCCCAGCTGCCAGCCTGCATCCTGCCCTGGATGCTGCCCTCCCAGACACCTGCTTGCAACCCTTGCTTACTCGGGGGTGCCCTCCCGCAGTGTTGCTATGCGTTGGTTGAATGACGTGGCTGCCCCCTCAAACTTCTCCACTGCGGTCACCAAGGGTCCTGTGGGGGAACAGCCAGCATCTTAGCCCTGGGGGTGCAAGGCTCCCCATGCCTTGATATCGGGGTCTCCGTACCGAAGCTGATGTTATGCTGCTCCAATAGGTCCCGGAGGTTCTCGGCAGCCTGCAGGAAGCTGCGGAGGGTCTCACTGTAGTCACTGACGTTAAGAGGCAGGAAGAGGCTGTCACTGAGCCGGAGAAGCACGCTTCCTGCAGTCCGGGCCACGGCCTGATGGCTGCTGAAACCTGTCAGGGAGGGCGATGAGGCCAAGCTCAGCCTTCAGCCCCGCCTCCTCCCGCCGCAGGAGACCCCTTGCCCCCTTCCTCACCAGGGTCCAAAAACTTGTCCACGTAATCAAAGGTGTCAAAGGCCGTGTGGTAGGTGGGGTAGATCCGGGCTGAGGTCTTGCTCTGAGGAAACAAGACCCACGGGTGACAAGCTTGGGATGAGAAGTGGAAGGAGGAGTTCAATGTAGAGCCATTATCTCAAGTCAGTTGTCACCACACCTGTGAGGCAGGTTCTAGAGTTCCCACTTTACAGAGGAGGAAATGGGCTCAGAGAGGTTAAGTAGCCTTCCTGACATCACACAACTAATAAGTGGCAGAACTGGGTCAGGTGCCAGTTTCCCGTTTCACATGAAGGAGAACGTGAGGCTTTGCAGTCAGACAGGAGGATTCAAATCCCAGCTCCACCACTCAGGAGCGGAGTGGCCATGGAGGGGAGAAAGGATATTTTGGAGCATCAAACAGGGAGACAGGCTGGCACTCTGCAGCCCTTACCTCATTTTACCTTCAAATCACCTGTTTTATACTGTTCTTTATTTTTTTTTTCCTTAATAAATTCTGAGTGAATCTTGCCACAGTACATGGGCTTTATTTTTTTTTAAATTTATTTATTTATTTTTTCAGTGGGTTTTGTCATACATTGACATGAAATATACTGTTCTTTAATCTATTCTGAGACAAACGTTTTTTCACATTTTAAGATCTCTGAAATTAGGATGCTTCTTACAGTCAACGTCACCCTGCAATCAACTGACCGTGTATTTCCCCTCCCCTGAATAATGCATATCACAACAGTGCATCTTATACTCAGTGGTGTCTTAAATTTGATAAAATAACATAGATGAGGATGAACATGCTCAAGAGAGGTAAAGAAACTTGGTTGAGGTAGCACAACTACTGAGTGATGGATTCAGTTCGCACAGGAGCAGCCCGAGGGAGAGGAGGGGGCTAGTGGAGCAAAGTACCCGGCTGGGGACTAAGGGGTGCCTGCTTACCCGGTCATAGGTGTAGGCGATGTCCATGGAGGAGATGCCCAGGAAGTGAATGAAGGGGGCATAGTCGCTGCCAGCGCCCAGAGTCCCCACACTATGGGAAGGAATATGGTTAGGCTGCAGGGCGCTGAGCCTGGGGTCCAGGGGTCCCCATCCCGGCTCTGGGCTCACCTGGGGACCAGGCCGTACACGGAGCTGCTACGGTTGTAATATCGGATCCAATTGCCATAGATGCTGAGACCGCTGGAGCCCGGTGCGGAGATCTGAGTGGAGGGGAATCTAGTCTGCGGCTGGCCCCTCCCCAGGTCCGACAACCAGGCAGGTCCTCCGCGCCACCCACCAGGGTTTCCAGCCCTTGCACAATCCTGCAGGTCCTACAAGGCCCTCCCCGCAGCCTCAGCCCCTCTCCAAAGTATCAGCTCCGCCTACCCCCTGTAGCCCGCGCCCCGACACGCCTCCTCCCGCCCCGCTCCCAGCCCCTCCCCTTTCCACCTGTTTGGCTGCGGAGAAGACGACGCTTTGGACCGGGGGCGTGCCCTGCACCCTCAGGGTGGCATTGGCTGTGAGAAGATACAAGGAAGACTCTACTCGGGCCCCACCCTTTTGGGTCCCCGCTCCCCGAGTCAGCCCCGCAGCCCCTCGTACCAAACACCGAGATGTCCACGTTGATGTAGGCCACGGCACGCTCCTGCAGCTTGCTGAAGAACTCCTGCAGGTGGACGCGACCGCGTCAGCCCCGCGCGGCCCGCCCCGGGAATCCCCTGGAGCGCCCGGCTGCGGGGCTCACTCACCTCCGTGAATTCTGTGGAGCCGATGAGCCCAAACTCCTCTGCCCCCCAGCTCGCAAACACGATTGATCTGCGGGGACGCCAGGTGCCTGGGGAGGGGGATAAAGTGCTGGAGGGCAAGATCCCCCAGATCTCGGGGTGGCTTAGGGGGAAGGTTGGGCATGTGGAGGGGAGGGAGGGCTGGAACCCACAGGGCAGCTGGCGATTGGAGGTAGGTCTTGGCACCTCCCGGGCCAAACCTTCGTTGAGGCTCCGCCCTCTTTTTACCAGGGCCTCTCCTCTGCTGTGACACTCCCAACTTTGCCCCCGCACACACACACCAATCTCCAGTGGGGCGGTCCGTTCTGCCAGAATGCCCTGCCCCTCTCTTCTCTCTGGATGTGATGATTGGAGATCCCCTAACTCTCTTCCTGGCATCTTCTGCAAAACTGGCCCCTACTCCTATTCATTTAGTGATGAAACACTCACATTGTCCTTAGAGCATTATCCATATTGAGCCAGTCCTTACAAGGTCTTGAGAGACAGACTCTCATTGTCTCCGTTGATGAAATGGAGCCACAGAGAGGTTTAATGACTTGCCCAGGGTTACACAGCTGGTAGGCAGCAGAGCCAGAGTTCAAATTCAGGGTCTGGCTCCAGAGTCCAGGGGCTTAACCAACGCCCCACATCGCTCTCATAGCCTCCTGCAAGCTGGCTCCCATCTCCAGTCTCATGCCCTCACTGCTCTTGCCACAGTCCTCAGTCACCTCCTGGAAGCCTGGAAGCCTCCTTGCTTGCCCCTCACCTCCTTCAGACTCCCCTCACCCTCCATGGCACTGTGTGCTCTGGGCTGTACTCCCATCTCTGGCTGCAACTCAGTCCCCTTTGATCATTTCTCATCTTTTTGTTTTAAATCAAAAAAATTTTAAGTATAAAATGATTACATGCTTGCAATGGAAAGTTCCCACACCTTTTTCTGCCCAAAATGCATAAGCTGAATCTAATCCGACAAACCGAAATTGAGGGACAGTCAACAAACTGAATATCAGGATCAGGAAAGAAAGAACAGCTAAGCAACGATTACAGATGACCCATGCAATTACTACATGTGCAACCTGTGCTCCTGGATTGACTCTTGGACCAGAACATTCTGCTCTAAATGTTATCGGAGGGACTTCCCTGGTGGTCCAGTGGTTAAGAATCCATCTTCCAGGGGACACAAGTTCGATCTCTGGCCAGGGAACTAAGATCTCACATGCCTCGCTGTAACTAAGCCCTGTGCTGCACAAGAGAAGCCTGCACGCTGCAACCAGAGAAAGCCCTTGAGGGGCAGTGAAGACCCAGAGCAGCCAAAATATAAACAAATAATTTTTGAAACTTATTGGGACAATTGGAAAATTTTTTAATTTTCTGATTCTGATCATTGTAGTGTGGTTATGAAAGAAAATGTCCCTATTTTTTAGGAAATACACAGCTCTGCCACCTGGTCCAGCCACTCTTTTCCACCTGGATCCCCATGCCCACCTGGAACTGCCACCTCCCTGAGCTTTGGCTTCCGCCTGGAAAGCCCAGTAGATATTTTCCCTAATAGGACGTTTCACAGTTGTCATTACAGCCAGAATTCTGGGGTTCTCTGGGGGACATCCAGTGCCTAGAGCTGGACTGGCACATAGTAGGCCTGGCTGAAGTGTTTGTGGAGTTAACGACTGTCCCCCTGCCTCAACCAAGCTGAGACTCCTTGAGGGCAGAGCCTGGGCACGGGCTTGCTCGCGACCACACCTGATTTCACTTCACTAGAGGGGTGCAGAAGACCCTCAGAAGGTATTGCAAGAGTTCCCTGCACCACACTGGGCTGCTTGAGCGAGGCCAGGGCTAGTGTCATGCATGTCTGCCCCCAGGGTCCTTAGGCTTGGCACAAGTGGGCACAGGCGAATGCGGGAGTGGAGGGGGTGTCAGCGCCCAAAATTCAGGGAGGACTGGCTTTAGGTGCCCTCTTGGGGAGCGAGCCCCTGGACCGGGGCAGGGCGGCCCGCTCACCCTTCTTCAGCAGAGTCCCCAGGACGCGGGAGAGCTCCAGGAGGACGGCAGTACCAGTGCTGGGGTCTACGGCTCCGTGAACCCAGCTGTCCCGGTGGTTTCCATATAGCACGTAGCGATCTGGCAGGAGGAGCAGAGTCAGAAACCTCAGAGGAGCGACGGTGGGCGGGGCAGCCAGGCGGGGCCGAGGGGGCGTGGTCAGCGGCGCCCACGGTTGGGCGGGGTCCTGGGGGCAAGGGGAGCCGTGAGGAGGCGCTCACCTGGCTCCACAGCCCCGCGGATGATCCCCAGGACATTGGAGGAGTTCCGCAGCTCCAGGCGGTTGTGGACACTCACGTTCACCTGGCTGGAGGGGGACAGGAGTCTTGGCACCACCCACTGCCCCCTCCAAAATGCAGGAAAACCTGAGGCCCAGAGTCAGAAAGGAACCTGGCAAAGTCACCTGCTTGGAAATACCAGGAGAGACAGCGAGGCTAGAGCCCAGCTTTTCTGATTCCAATTCTCCTTCGTACTCACTCGGTTACTGGATACTCAGTGTATGTCAGCATCGTACCAGCTCTGGGCAATGGCTGAGACAGACATGGACCCCACCCTCGTGGGATCTCCCACTCCTGGAGCATCCAGACACCAAGGAAGTGAGCAACTGCAGGCAGTGGAGGAGCTTGGGGGGAACACTGACAAGGTGCCTGGTGGTTGGTGGGCTGTTAGGGCAAGCCAGGAATGGCAAAGCCTGGGGAAGAGTGTTCCATCAGTCGGAACAGCAAGTCCAGAGGCCCTGATTTGGGAAGGAGCTTGGTGTGTTCAAGAGAGGGGGTGGCTGGAGAACGGAGGTCCAATGTGAGGTCGGAGGACTCCACAGAGACTTGTGGGGCACACAACTGATTCACAGGCTCCCCAGGACAAGACAGGTATTTTGGAATCAAGGAGGGGTTGGGAGAGAGGAGAAAGGGAAAGGCCAGGCCTCGAAGTGAGCAAAGAGGAAACCCAGGGTCAGGGAAGCATAACCGACTTCCCTGGTGGTCCAGTGGTCAAGAAGCCTCTTTGCAATGCAAGGGAGACGGATTTGATCCCTGGTCCAGGAAGATGCCATGTGCCATGGAGCCGCTGAATCTGTGAGCCACAACTACTGAGCCCACATCTACTAAAGCCCACATGCCTGAAAGCCTGTGCTTGGCAACAAGAGAAGCCACCACAATGAGAAGCTGGCACACCACAACTGGAGAGCAGCCCCTGACTGCCGCAGTGAGAGAAAGCCTACGTGCAGCAGTGAAGACCCAGCACGGCCAAAAATAAACAAATAAATACATAATTAAAAAAAAAAAGAAAGCATAACAAGGGAAGAGAAGGGGAGAGTTGGGGGAGGAGGGGGCTCCATCTTACCTGTCTTCTGGGAAGATACCATTCAACCGGAAGCCTGGCCCCAAATTGTAGTCACAGCCCAGTCCTCCCTGCCAGTCAGCCGGTGCTAACTTTCCTCCAAGGTTACTGGGGAGGAGGGGGAGGCCCTTCAGAGCAAATAGGGACGTGGGGGTTGAAGTCGGGGGGCCACCACCGGAGAGTGGGCAGGAGACCCCAGGGCACAAGCTCACCAGAGAAGGACTCGTGCATCCTCGAAGCCAATGGGTTGAATGGGAATTGGGGGAAATCCAGAGGCATTGTCAGAGTTTAGGCGGAAGGAGGAAGGCGTAGCTGGAAGGTAAGGAGTCAAGGGATCCCCAAAATACTCGAAGTAGGAGCCTCGCTCCACGCCTGAGGGAGGCAGGCACCAGGAGTGTGGGAAGGTCTCGTTCGGCAAGCTCTTCCCATCGTTGATGTCTTTGGGGTCCGTGTACACTAGCACTCCAGCCACCCCGTATTTGGCAGCATTCACAGCCTGCAGGAAGCCAGAGGAAGCTGTGTTTAGGGAAGGGTGGTGAAAAGGGGGCACATCTCACATTGCTCCTCTTCTTCCCTTCATCACTGTGGAAGCCAGGACAGGTCTGTCTTCCTACCAGCAAGATGACTCTTTTGCAACAAGTCATTTGTTGCAGTGCTGCTTGAGACAGCAGAAGATTGCTGAATGTAGGCAATGGCTTCTCAGCGGGGCAATTAAACTGAGGTACCCTACAGTGTATAAAGGAAGGAGTAAGCACTATTCATAGTAGCCAAAAGGTAGAAACAACTCAACCGTCCATCATTGATTTACAGATAAGCAAAACCTAGTATATAGCATGCAAACGTAAATTACTCAGTCTTAAAAAGGAGTGAAGAAAAAAAAAAAAAAAGGAGTGAAGTTCTGATACATCAATGAACCTCAAAACATTCTGCTAAGTGAAGTAAACCAGACACAAAAAGACAAATATTGCATGATTCCTCTTACGTGAGGTACCTGGAATAGGCCAAGAAAGTCAAATAGAGGTTACTCGGGGCTGCAGAGGGAGAATAAGGGTGTTAAAGGGTACAGAGTTTCACTTGGAACCGTGAAAGCAGTCTGGAAATGGGTCGTAGTGATGGCTGCACAACGTTGTGAATGTTCTTAATGCAATCGCAACATACATTTAAAAAACAGCTCACCGGGCTTCCCCAGTGGCTCAGTGGTAAAGAATCTGCCTGCCAAAGCAGGGGACACGGGTTCAGTCCTTGAACCAGGAAGATCCTGCATGCCTCGGAGAAACTAAGCCAGTGTGCCGCATCTGTTGAGCCTGTGCCCTAAAGCCCGGGAGCTGCGATAAGAGAAGCTACTGTAATGAGAAGCCGTGCTCGCTGCAACCAGAGAAAAGCCCTCACAACAGCGAAGACCCATTAAAGAATGGTTAACGTGGTCAAGTTTATGTTATGTATATTTTAAGTCAATGAAAACAAAACAGTACATTAAAAAAAAGAAGATCAAGGACAGAGTTTATGCACCACTTGAGAATGATCTCCAGAATGACTTTTTGTTTGGTTGGTTGGTTTGGGGTCGGTTTTTTTTTTGTTGTTGTTGTTGTTTTTTGCCAGGCTGAGTGGCTTTTGGGATCTTAGTTTCTCGACCAGGGATGGAACTCGGGCCCCCTGCAGTGGAAGCAAGGAGTCCTAACTGCTGGACCATCAGGGAATTTCCTATAAGATATATTAAGATGAAAAGAGCACAGTTCAGAACAGTGGGTATTGTATGCTACTTTTATATTAAAAAAGAGAAAGAAATGAGAATATACCTTCATATGTTCTTCTTCCCAAGGAAACTCTGGATCACATTCCATAAACAAACAAATAAAGCTACCTCTTTGGAGGGTGGCATTATGAGGAAACTTTTTTTCATCCTATACTTTTTTTAAAAAAACTGAGTTTCATTGTCTGTATCATTTTACCACATCTGTTCCCCTTTCCTTTCTTTTTTTTTTTTTTCCCCACCAGCTCTTATCCAGGGTACTTCTTTTATGTATGTATGTATGTATTTTTACTTTTAAAATTGTGATGAGAGGGCTTCCAGTTCAAGATGGTGAAGTAGAAGGATATGCACTCATCTCCTCCCACAAGAGCACCAAAATTACAATTATCTGTTTAACAACCATCAACAGGAAGACGCTGGAACCCATCAAAAAAAAGATACCCTGCTTCCAAAGACAAAGAAGATGCTGTAGTGAGAGGGTAGGAGGGGCACAATCATGACTAAATCAAAGCCCATACCCGCCGTGTGGGTGACCCACAAACTGGAGAACAATATACCAAAGAAGTTCTCCCACTGTTGTGAATGTGAAGGTTCTGAGCCCCACCTCAGGCTTCCCAGCCTGGGGATCTGACAAAGGGGCTGGAAACCCCCAGGGAATCTGACCTTGAAGGTCAGTGGGATTTGATTATAGGAGTTCCACAGGACTGGGCAAAACAGACTCCAGTCTTGGAAGGCACAAACAAAATCTTGTGGGCACCAAGACCCAGAGGAAAGGAGCAGGGACCCCACAGGAGACTGAACCAAAGCTACTTGCTAGTGTTGCAGGGTCTCCTGTGGAGGCGTGGGTCAGCAGGGGCTCACCACAGGGATGGGGGCACTGGCAGTAGCACCCCTGGAAGGCCCCCCTTCATATAAGCTGTCTTGGAGGTTGCCATTAACCCTATCATAGAGCCTATAGGCTCCAGGGCTAGGTCCTCTTAGGCAAAACAACTAACAGGGAGGGAGTGCAACCCCACCCATCAGCAGATAATTGGATTAAAGCTTTACTGAGCACAGCCCTACCCACCAGAGCAAGACTCAGTCCCTCTCATAAGGAAGCTTACACAAAACTCTTAGCCCATCAGAGGGCAGACAAAAGAAGCTAGAAGAACCACAATTGGCTAGAACAAAAACCACATCACAGAAAGTTAATCGGGATGAAAAAACAGAAAGTTACATCCCAGATGAAGGGACAAGATAAAGCTCCAGAAAAACAACTAAATTAAGTGGAGTTAGGTAACTTTTCAGGAAAAGAATTCAGAATAATGATAGTGAAGATGATCCAGGATCTTGGAAAAATAACAGAGAAGGTGCAAGAAATGTTTACTAAAGACCTAGAAGAACTAAAGAACAAAGAAACAGAGATGAATAATACACTAGAAAGAATCAATAGCAGAATAATTGATGCAGAAGAACAGATAAATGACCTGGAGGATAGAATGGTGGAAATCACTACCACAGAATAGAATATAGAAAAGAGAATGAAAAAAAAAAAAGAAGACAGCCTAAGAGACCTCTGGGACAACATTAAATGCACCAACAATTGTATTATAGGGGTCCCAGAAAAAGAAGAAAGAGAGAAAAGACCTGAGAAAATATTTGAAGAAATATAGCTGAAAACTTTCCTAACATGGGAAAGGAAATAGTCAACCAAGTCTAGGAAGCACAGAGTCCCAGGCAGGATAAATCCAAGGAGGAACACACTGAAGCACATAGTAATCAAACTGACAAAAATTAAAGACAAAGATAAAATATTAAAAGCAACAAGGGAGGGACTTCTTGGTGGTTCAGGGGCTAGGACCCCTTGCTCCCAAGGCAGAGGGCCCAGGTTAGATCCACGGTCAGGAAACAAAGATCCCAATTGCCACAGCTAAGAGTTTGCATACCACAACTAAAGATCCCGCATACCACAAGGAAGACTGAAGATCTCATGTGCTGCAACTAAGACCCGGGGGCAGCCAAATAAATAAATATTATGTATTTTTTAAAAAAGCAACAAGGGAAAAATGACAACATACATGGGAACTCCCATCAGGTTATCATCAGCTGATTTCTCAACAGAAACTCTACAAGCCAGAAGGGAATGGCATGATAATTTAAAGTGATGAAAGGGAAAAACCTACAGCCAAGAATACTATACCCAGCAAAACTCTCAGTCAGACTGATGGAGAAATCAAAAGCTTTCCAGACAAGCAACAGTTAAGAGAATTCAGCACCACCACACCAGCTTTACAACAAATGCTAAAGAAACTTCTCTAGGCAGGAGACACAAGAGACTAGAAAAGATCTACAGACTGGAAAAGATCTACAGAAAATAAACCCAAGACAATTAAGAAAATGGTAATAGGATCATACATATCAGTAATAAATGTAAATGGATTAAATGTACTAACCAAGAGACATAAACTGGCTGGGTGGCTGAATACATGTGCATGTATGCACTTCCACTTACTACATCACTCTGCTTGACACCCCAAATTGTATGTAATTATTTTATATTGTTATGTTAACATATTCTCATTATGGCTTGCAATTATAATCTTTTATTTTTGTCTAGCTATCGATTGTGAAAACTGATAAATATGTTTTACTATTGTAGAAAAAACTGTGATGAATACACATAACATAAAATTTAGTATCTAAGTATATAGTTCAGGGACTAGATCCCACATGCCACAACTGAGTTCACATTCTGCAGCTAAAAAGTATCGAGTGCCACAACTAAGACCCAAGGCAGCCAAATAAATAAATACCGGAAAAAAAAAAAAAGGAGTACAGTTCAGTGGCATTAAGCACATTCCTATTATTGTGCTACCATCACCTCCATTTATCTCCAGAACTCTCTTCATTTTGCAAATTTGAAGTTCTTAACCCACTAAACACTAATTCCCTAGTCCCATCTCTTGTTCTATACCTTTTTAAATTTAAAATAAGTAAGTAAATAAACATTTAAAAACCATAGACAGGGCTTCCTTAGTAGTCCAGTGGTTAAGAATCTGCCTTGCAATGCAGGGGACACAGGTTCAAACCCTGGTCTGGAAGATTCCACGTGCAGGAGGGCAAGTAAGCCCTCGAGCCACGACTGTGGAGCCTGTGCTTCAAAACCACTGAGGCTTGAGTGCCCTGGGGCTGGTGCTAGACAACAGGAGAAGCCACATGCACCGCAATGAAGAATAGCCTCCCACCCTGCTGCCGCAATTAGAGAAGGCCCGCATCAAGCAACCATGACCCAGTGCAGCTAAAAATAAAATAAATAAATAAAATAACAATAAATAGCAATAGGCATGGAATCCTCCATCAAAATTCTGTATGGAAAAGAAGCAAATTGGTGGGTGGGAGGGGACAACAGGAGGGATTTAAGTCAGATATTCAGGAGAACAACTTCACAGGAGGACTTAGACTTCCAGAATATGAAAGCTGAAAATTTTGCCCAATTCCTTTATTTCCCAGGGCTCAGGGATGTTGGGGGAGGCACCCATGGTTACATAGCACATAAGTATTCTTTGGGCCTACCCATGGACTAGAACCTGGGTGGGTGGAGGCCCATAGCAGCCATCGTGGGTGGAAGGAGGAATCACCCCCTTCTTCTGCCCCAAGCCCAGGACTTGGTGCCCCACTCAGCACTGCTCATCCCCTTCCCCTCACTCCTCCTGTCCATTGCCGGCCCCTCTCCCTACCCAGCCCCTTGCACTGGGGGCTGCTGCTTACCTTAGCCCCGCGCCCTACACCCCCATATCGGGTCAAGACGATGCTGTCTTGGAGTTTGACTGCCTCTTTCTGTAGTTCCTTGAAGTCTTGTTCCGAGCCCTGGTTGGCGTAGACGAGGGGGCCCTATTCCCAAGAGAAGGTGACTTAGAGCCAGGCCCAGGAAAGAGAGGGAAAGGCTGAATGGCAGGATGAAGGATTTAGATCCCGTCCCCCGACCTCACCCAGAGCTTCTCAGCTCCCCAAGACCAAGTCACACCTGGTTTTCTCTGCGCTCTGTGTCCAGGTACCCTGTAACAGGCCAGGCCTGGAGCAGGGCCCGTTAGTGTTTGTTGAATGACTAAGTGATGGGCAAAAGCAGTAGTAATGCAGTGTGGAAGCGAGTAAATTCTGGGTGGGGGCTGAGCCCCAGTTGAGGCACTTTGCTTCAACAGCCCGTGGGGTCAGGATGGGAGCAGCTGAACTGGGAACAAGGGGGAGTTGGGCCATGGCAGTGGGGAGGGGGTATCCCAGGCCCACCTGTGGGGTTCCGGGAGGAGCATACGCGGCATAGGGCGGCACCACATTGGGGCCCCCCTGCTCCCCGGTCACGTTCTCCTCACTCTGTCGGCAGGAGAAGAGGACAGCCCCAGTGGAGTTCACTGTCGAGAGAGGGCGGTGTTGGGGCGAGAACCGGCAGCTCGCCCAGCCCCCAGGCATCCCGGAGCCAGAGCGGGAACTCACCCACATCCACACGGTTGGGCTGCTCCCCGCTGGGGAAGGACAGCAGCACCTCGTACTCAGTGGTCCTGGCTGAGTCCAGGCCGGACTCCGGGTCCTGCCAGCGCTGCAGCAGCAGCTGCACCAGAGCCTCATCCCGGGGGCTGGTGGCCAGATGCGGCTCCTTGGAGAGTTCTCTGCAGGGTGGGCGGGAGAGGGGTGGGTCCAGGGTCAGGGAGAGGCCTCTGGCACACGGGAGAGGCGCAAAGGCAGGCCTCTCACCTAAGGTTCTCCCGGATCCTGTTGGCATCTAGCTGTTCCATGACGGTCTCGAGGATCTTCAGGTCCAGGTCCTGGGAGGCTGAGGCACTGGGGGCTGGCGAGTCAGCCCCCTTGGGGATGGCAAAGTGACCCACAATGATCCCCAGCCCCAAGAGGGCAGCAGCCCCCACCACCCCTCCCAGTACCTTCACCCACTGCATCCTGTGGAATCTTGGCCAGCTCGGTGGCCACCTTATAGATGGGGCCTCAGGTCCGGTTAACCATTATCTAATGTGCGGCCCTGCCCTTTGGTCACTAGCTGGCAGAGAAAGGACGGGACGTCCCAAGGAAGCTCCTTACATCCACCTCGATTTCTGCAACATTCACTTGGAAGAGACTCCCGAGGGGCAGCAGATCCACACGTGGACACTGAGGCTTGGAGATGGGCAAGGTCTCACCCACTGTCTGCCAGTAAAAGAGGCCAGGTCAGGACTAGAACTCAGAGCCCCTGTCTTCAGAGCAGGGCCGGCCCTGCCGCCCGCCATCCCGGCCTCTGGTTCCTCTGTGTCACTCGATCTCTAGCCCATCCAGCCCTGGCTCCTTGAGTAGGTTTTAAATTCAAATCCCATCCTTTGCTAGACATTAGCTGTATGACCTTAGACAATTCACTTAGTGTCTCTGAGCCCGTTTTCTTCACTGTAAAAATGGGATAATATAATAGAACCAATTTCACAGAACTGGGGTGCTGTTTTTATTAAACAAGGCCACATCTGTAAAAATGTCTAGCTTGGTGTTAGACCCATAGTGGGAACTCAGTATATTTTAGCCATTTCTGCCTCATCTAAACCCCCTAAAAATGCTAAGCCTAGAGCTAAGGGAAGAAGAGAGACCCAGAAGGACTCTCTGTAACTATCCTGTAGGGATCTGAGCTTACGGAAGTAAGTGAGACTCTTAAAATGAAAACTGTTCTAGAGGACGGAGCTGGGGAAGCCCACACTTTCTTCATAAGGTGACCACCTCCTCCATCATCCCCTGTATCAGGAATCCATCCATATGTTCATGCACCCACCCCGACATTTGTTCACCCATTCTCCCATCCACCCATCCTCTGCACTCCCCTCCATCCATCCATTCATTTATTCATTCCTTCACTCTTTTTTTTTTTTTTTAATTTTTTATTAGTTGGAGGCTAATTACTTCACAACATTTCAGTGGGTTTTGTCATACATTGATATGAATCAGCCACATTCCTTCACTCTTAACTGCCAGCATCTTTCATTTATTCAGCCCTATGCCAGACCCATGCCAGGCTCTGGGGAAGCCAAAGTGCCCAGGAACTCAGGTCCAGCAAAGGAACCAGACAGGCTTTGGGTTCAACCATGTGGGGAAGACCAGTGTGCTATAGAGGGGAGGACCAGTGTGCTCCCAGTGGAATGAATGACAAATTCTGTCCAGAAGGGAACATTTGAGGGGATCTTCCAATGATAAGATAGTATTCAGCATGCAGAAAAGGCAAGGGGCAGGCCATCCATAGAGATGAGGATGGGTGGAGAGGGACAGGAAGCCACCAAGTATTCAGTCTAAGTGTTGAGCCTCTTTCTGACTTCAAAGAGAGCCAGGAAGGGCTGGGAAGATCCCTGGGGCTCAAATGTGACTCCTTCCACCCTCCATGGCTTATCCTGCCTTGGGATTCTGTCCAGCCAAGCTGCAATCTATTGATCATCCCAAAGATGCCTGGAGATCCAGGAGAGCTGGGCAAGGTAGACTGTGTATGTGTGTGTGTGTGTGTGTGTGTGTGTGTGATTTCACAGCACCCTCTCAGAGCAGAGCAGCCCCCTTCCTACTGCTTACAGCCCCATTCACCTGTGCCACGATGCCCACCTCCCTCGTGCTGTTGGTCAGGAGTGTTAGCACATTAGCGTGGCAGGACTAGGGGTGGGGTACAGTGTGATCAGGGACTTCAGGGAGGTGCCCCCAAAAGCCAGTTATTGGAGAGATGATTATCAGCGCCCAGGATGTGATCTTATCAGTAGCCCATCAGTGTGGGGAGTGTACACATTCCTTTACAGGGGCATGAGAGGACAGTTACCACCGGGCAGCCAGCCAGACACCAAGGTCAACTGATAATTAAGGAACAGATGTGGTGATGACACCATGAGACAGAAACCCCATGGTCCTGCCCTACCCCCGTCCTGGGAAGTGTGAGGCCGCAGACATGACATCTGGACAAGAGTGTGTGACATCTGAGTGGGTGACATCGGAGAACTCCGGCTCAGGTTGTTGGAATCAACTGACGTCAACTCTGCTGTCTGCACCAGACATTAACTTGATCAATCTTCTTTCTCCATCTTGGCTGGGAGGATGGTGTGGCCCCTCTCTCAATATTTTGGAGGGACTGTGGGTATTGATGGAAATCCCTTCAGAAAGCTAATGCATTTGATTTCCTTTAGTGAATGATTATGTCCATCCACTCATCTGCACCTATTTATCTTACTTTTGGGGCGCACCACCTGGCATGTGGGATGTTAGTTCCCCGACCAAGGATCAAACCTGCAACCCCTGCAGTGGAAGCATGTTTAACCGCTGGACCGCCAGGGAAGTCTCTTGATTTCCTTATCTTCCCACCTCACTCCCTCCATCCCTCGGACTCAGAGAGTTCTTCGATCCTCGAGGACTGCCAGTCCATTGGTGCTGGCTCCTGTCCTTTCTCTCTCAATTCCCAAGTGTGCTTAACTTCTTCCTCACCCAGCCGGAGTCTCTTGAAAACCCTCTCCACCACCTTGATCCTCTCTGCTTTGGTCACATTCACTGGAAAAATCCCTGACCTGGTTACATCCAGTCCTCTGCTTACACTTCACCTTCACTCTTGACCCCGAATGTACCTGTACAATCAGATGACCTCATTCATCTCACCTTAAGTTTATGATCCGGGACCTCAAGCAGGCCCTCAATACTGCCCAGCAATCTTACCATCCTTCCCTGGTCCACAGTCCCTCCCCCCATCCTAGATGGTGGTTTCATAGTCTGTCCTCTCTTTTCAAGCTTCCAACACATTCTTCTCAACCCTTACTCTCAGCTGAAGACTGTGCTTCCTATTTCACTGAGAAAATCAGAAGGAACATCCCCGCCCCCCCCCCCCCCAAAAAGAAGGAACGTCCCCTTGTGTGATCCACACCTCCATCCAAGGGAGCCTGTACCCTGGGCAAAACCCACCCTGCCCTCACTGCTCAAGGATGGGGCTCCACAAGTCTCCTGGCCTTTACTGGGTCACTTCCATCCACCTAAAGCTCCTGTTTATGGTGCTTAACACAATCCTAAAACACACACACACACACACACACACACACACACAACTCTCAATTCCACTTGCTAGTAACTGTCCCATTTTCTGTCCCCTTTTACAAAAAACTCAGAAGAGTGGACCATGCTCGTCTCCAATTCCTCTCCTCCCATTCTTCTTCTTCTTTGTTTTACATATTTATTTATTTGGCTGTGTTAGGTCTTAGTTGTGGAACTTGGGATACCTGATCTTTGTTGCAGCATGCGGGATCCTTAGTTGTGGTGGGTGAGGTCTACATTCCTGACCAGAGATTGAACCCAGGCCCTCTGCATTGGAAGCGAGGAGGCTTAGCCACCGGACCACCAGGGAAGTCCCTCCCCTCATTCTTTCTTGAGGCCACTCCATTTAGGCTTTATTCCACTAAAATTGCTCTTGAAAAGGTCCACT
Organism: Cervus canadensis; assembly: GCF_019320065.1. Lineage (NCBI taxonomy): Eukaryota > Metazoa > Chordata > Mammalia > Artiodactyla > Cervidae > Cervus > Cervus canadensis. Next base: position 40,735,895 of record NC_057414.1, read on the forward strand.
TTGCTCTATGTTGCTCAAAGCACTGGTCAGTTCTGTCCTCTTTTCTTACTTGAACCGCAGCAGTGCTGCTCACAGACGATCACCCATCGTCTTTCTGCGCTTTGGTCACTTGGCTCCCAGGACATCTCACTCACCTGGTTTCCTTCTTCCTTTCCAGTCCCCTTTGCTGGGTCCTCTTCATCTCCTGCCCTCTTAGTGTCAGACGACCAGGGCTCAGCCTTGGATGGCTTCCCCAGCTACACCCATTTCCTAGGCGATCTCATGGCTGTACGTCCCACTGTGGTCCCTCCCTCAGGTCCCCTACATCTCTGCTCAAATGTCACTTCTGTACGAGATCTTCCCTGCCACTCTCTCTAAATCCTTTACCTTTCAGGCTTTCCCTCCCCTCTCCCGCTTCATTTTTCTCTGTTGCATCCATCACTGTCCTGATATTAATTATCCCTTATCTCCCCTTCTAGAATGTAAGTTCTGCTAGGGCCCGCATCTTTGTTTTATTCACTGCTGAATTGCCAGAGCCCAGAGCAGTGCCAGGCACATAGGAGACACTCAACCATACTTGTAGAATGGATGAAAAGCTGACCTGAATGAGCTCAGCTCCTCCACCCTGAGCATTCATACTCAGCTGTCTGATACTTAAGGGGTGTTCAGAGCAACCACAGGGATACAAAATGTGGGCACGTGGGCTTCCCTGGCAACTCAGTGGTAAAGAATCTGCCTGCTAATGCAGCACACTTGGGTTCGATCCCTGGTCCAGGAAGATCCCACATGCTGCAGAGCAACTAAGCCCATGCGCCACAACTACTGAACCTGTGCTCCAGAGCCCCGGAGCCGCACCTGCTGGGCCCACGTGCCCTAGAGCCTGGGCTCCACAACAAGAGAAGCCACCTCAATGAGAAGCCCGCATATCGCAGGTAAGAGTAGCCCCCACTTGCTGCTGCCGCTGCTAAGTCGCTTCAGTCGTGTCCGACTCTGTGCGACCCCAAAGACGACAGCCTACCAGGCTCCTCCGTCCATGGGGTTTTCCGGGCAAGAGTACTGGAGTGGGTTGCCATTTCCTTCTCCCCCACTCCCTGCAACTAGAGAAAAACTCACACAGCAACAAAGACCCAGCACAGCCAAAATTAAACAAAAACATAAAACTAAAATAAAATAAATAAATACATAAAATAAAAACTGCTGCCTAGCTTGCCAAGGTGGGATAAGGGGGGGATGTATTAAGAGTTTGGGATTAGCAGGTATAAACTATTACATGTAGAATGGAAAAACAGCAAGGTCCTAAAACATGCTGCAACTAAAGATCCCCCATGCTGCAAATATACACAGGGAACTATATCCAATATCCTGTGATAAAACCAGCCTAAGGCAGGCAGTCCCCCACTGTCCAGGTTTGCTGGGCAGTGCCAGCATACTGGTGCCAGCAGAGACTTCACAGGGAAGGACAGAGCTGTTCCAATAGTCTGCTTTCTGTGGAGGGGATTACTGAGACAGGGAAGAAAAGTACAAGAAATTGTCAGTGGTGCTACCTGATGGCAGCTTTGACATGGGTTCTTCTTTATTTTTTAAATCTTTGTAATTCTCGGGCTTCCCTTGTGGCTCAGCTGGTAAAGTATCTGCCCGCAATGCGGGAGACCCTGGTTCAATTCCTGTGTTGGAAAGATCCCCTGGAGAAGGGGAAGGCTACCCACTCCAGTATTCTGGCCTGGAGCATTACATGGACTGTATAGTCCATGGGTTGGAAAGAGTCAGGCATGTGAGCAACTTTCACTTCACTTCACTTGTGATTCTCACCTACCCTAATCCAATCTTTATAAAAGAGGCAGTCTAGAGAAAAAAAAAAATGCATGCATATACACATAAGATGTTATGGAAAAGCCCAAAAGAAATTTTTGGTCAATCCTATTTAACTGAATTACTTTGCTATACAGCAGAAATCTGGAGGAGGAAATGGCAACCCACTCTATTATTCTTGCTTATAAAATCCCATGGACAGAGGAGCCTGGCGGGCTACAGTCCATGGGGTTGAAACATTCAGACATGAGTGAGTGACTGAGCATGCAGGCACAGCAGATATTAACACATCAGGAAACAACTATACTTCAATAAAATAAATTTTTAAAAACCTGCCACCTATCAAAAACGAGACCATGCAATATCTTGGAGATAGACGTCCTAAAGTGGTTAAACTGATTTAATCATTTAGCTGATCTAACTATCCTCAATATCATTATGGTATGACTCCCTTCAGGAAAAGAACACAGCTATACCACTGGGTCACTGGTTGGCTAGGGGAGGAGGGTGGACTCTTGGGAGTGGAGGTCAGGTAAATCAGAGCCCAGCTCAGGTGGTGCTTCTGGTAAAGAACCTGCCTACCAATGTAGGAGACACAAGAGACTCAGATTCAATCCCTGGAGTAGGAAATGGCAACCCACTCCAGTATTCTTGCCTGGAAAAGAAAAGCCTGGCAGGCTACAGTCCATGAGGTTGCAAAGAGTCAGACATGACTGAGCATGCACACACACACAGTTCAGTCTAAAGCTGTGACCAAATCAAAGCTTCACTAGTGCAGTGAGTCATCAGGTTTCGGCCTGTGCGGGATCCCACGGGTCTGGTATAGGTCAAACTGGGTCTGACAGGGGCGCAACCTGGACTTCCATCTTCCCAGCTAGTGTCCCCTGCAGTGGGTATATGAGGGCAGAGAGATGATTCTTTCCATGCCACACAAGAGGATTCTGCCCAGTAAACAATACCACCCTTAGGGTTATGGGGCTTTGCCCAAAGTTGTCCCATAGCATGCTGACCGATTTCGTATCTCATTTAGCAGTCTTGTTTCAGGATTCCTCCTCTTTTTCTCCCTTGAACATATTTGTGTCTCGCTTTCTTGTATCCTCCTTTAAACAGGCTTTGTCAGCTTGCTGGCTCTGTTCTCCTTCATTAGGGAGTTTAAAAAAAAAATCTAAAGCACGTTCTTTGTTTAGTGGTATGGGAAAAGTTTCTAAGTTTTTGAATACCTGTACATTCTCTGTGCATCTCTGTCTCTGTCTTTACTCTCTCATTACATCAGTAATCAGGGGATGCCTAGGAAGGCTCCCCAGGGCTGGCCAGGTCTGAGGGCAATGAAGCTGAGGGGTACAAGACCTGAAGGCCTGTCGGTGGCCAGAGCACAGGGACCACAGCTGGACGCTTGGGTTCATGGATGAGGTAGGGGTGGAATTTATGACTCGGGACAGGAAGACCGTCAATGGTGAAGGGGAGCAGGTCTCAAGGCGGGGCCCCAGGAGAACCTGGTTGGAGGTGGGAGTGGGAATTCAAACTCCAGCAGCATTTCTAGGCCTGAAGTATGTGGGTTTGGGGCCCCTTTGGGGAGCTCTCACTCTCCCCACCCCCATGACTTGACTGACAAAGAAGACTCATCCAAGGCCACTGGGTAGAAAGTGGCTCTTCCCGCCCCTCCCTAATCTGCCCTTTGGAGTTAGACCTGCGGCTTCCAGCCTCCCAAGGACAGGGTGCGGCCCCCTTCCAGTCCCACCCCAGCACTTATCACAGGATCGCTGATCTTGAGGATGATAACAGCCAGATCTGGAGCCTCTTCTGGGGTGGGGGCAGCTCAGGGCCCAGGGAGGTGGAAGATGTTGGAGGATGGCCTACTTGGAGCTGGTGGCCTTTATTCCCAGGGTCCACACACAGGCAGGGGAAGCCATGGCTCAGATTCGGTAAAATTTACTGAGGGGAGCTGGAGAGGAACAGCCAGAGGGGTTCCCCAAGGAGATGTGCTGTCTCCAGCCTCGGCTCAGCTAGGGCCTAGGGCTGACACGTGTTTCCGCTGTTGAGGGCAGGGTCAGGCTGCAGGATGACCAGTCCTGCCATCTGAGAGCTGGGTTCCTGCAGACAGTGGGGAACCAGTTGAGTGGTGCTTGGCAAACTGGTCCTCTCACCCCACCCACAGCTGGGTGGAGCTCCTGGTACCTGGAACAGCGCCCCCTCCTGGACGGCCAGGGCTCCTTCCTGGATGGTCTTACCCTCCTCCTGGAGGGCCTTGCCTTCCTCCTGGACGGCCTTCTCTCCTTCCAGGATGGCCCTCGCTTCCTCTTTCAGGCTTTTATACAAGGAGTCAGGCTGGAACAAAGGGTTGCAGGGGCCAGAGGTGGGTAGACGATGCCAGGCAGGATGGCCTGCCAGGGGCCTGCCCAGGAGCGGGGTTGGGAGGTGGGGAGGAGGCACCACAAAGGAGGCAGGTCCTGGGTTGAGGTCTCACCAGGTCTCGCAGCTTCTCCCCCAGAGCCAGATTGTCGGCTTGGATAGTGCTGAGTGACTCCCGAAGCCTAGGGTTGAAAGGGAGACCCGCCCCCTCAGCCCCCAGACTTGTCCTAGGCAGCCCCCCACCCCCATGGCACACAGCTCTTGCATGAGCTCCTGATCTGGCATAGCCACAAGCCCAGGGTTTCACCAGGAGCCCGGTCTGGTTCTGGCAAAGCCACAGGCAGGGAGGGAATTCTTCTCCCCTTGTGACTGGCAGCAGGGGACCTAGAGGGAGATGAATCCTGCTTCTCTTCTTTAGCAAGGGGAATTCAAGCTGCTGCCTCGCATGTACTGGCCCAGGAACCCTCTAAAGTAGCCTTGGGCTAGCCGCCCACCCCTCTGGTCTGCAGTGGGGGCTGTGGCAGGGTTCTGTGTGGTTTCTGTGTGGAATTCGCCCGGCCCGAGCACCTGGGCCAGCTACAGATGAATATGCGTCGACCACTCAGATCCACGGCTGTGGGAATCTCCTGCAGCCTCGGGGAATGACTGTCACACTCCCCCCCCACCCACCCCAAGACCTCTGTCTCCAGGTTGAGTTTGGACCCTGGCATTGCCACTGATAGATAAGTGGCCATGGGACTGTGCAGACCTAAGCTCCAGAGCCTGACATCCAGAGAACTGACCACCCCCCTCCCCTTTCTCCACAGACCAAAATACCCCTCAAGTTCTTGGACAGTTAAAGATGGCGGCCCCTTGCAGGCAACGACATAGACTGCCCGCTAATCAGGCACATGGGCACATTGATGGGAAAGAGCTGTGGCCCCCACTCCTCTGGGACAGGATATACAAGGCCACTGATGCTTGAGAGGGAAGGGACCTACTGGCCAGTAAGGAGGTCACCCAGAGCAGAACAGAGAGAAGGGAAGGGAGGGAGGGAAGGAAGAGGGCCCAGTGAAGGTGCCAACTCACATCAAGCCCCAGGCCCTGCACTCCATTCTGGAAAACCCTGTCACCCTCCCTGTCCCCGGCTGCCCCTGTCCGGCTCACCTCAAGCAAACATTTTGCAAATGGCTCATTTCCTTTGAGGTCCGCTGCGGGCCCCAGTCTTCCTTATCCAGGAACTGGGACTCCTGGATTTCCAAGTCCCTGGGTGGGTGCACAGTGAGTATTGGACCAGAGTCTGGAGGCTGGGGTGAGCAGAGGGGGAACCCAGCCCAAGGCCCAGGCTTCTTCAGTCCTGTCTGGGCCACCCCCACACACGCCCCAGGGCTGAGTCCTGGCCCAGGTCTGAATGTCAATGGAGAAGCACCCTCTGGCCCCTCCGCTCTCCCTCATTCATGTTCACATGGCCTTACTCTGCAGGGTCGCTGGCGGGCTCTGTTGCGGTCAGGAGTGTAAACAGGAACGTAGCGCTGGCTTCCTGCTCCTCGCCCAGCTTCTGCTCTGAAGAATCTGAAAGATTCTTTGAAAAGAATCTTTGAAAAGAAAGATGGCTTTGGCAGAAAGGGTGCCCTGGTGACTGAAGTGGCATGAGGCTGGCTGGCCGCCCGAGAATTGGGGTCCTCCCACACCCGAGAGTAAGAGGATGGGGCAGAGTGGCTAGCGGTTCAGACCTCCCTCCAGGCAGGAGAAGAATTTCTCCAGCCCCCCCGCCCCCCTGCCCTCGGCCTCGGGAGGTCCTGTCACCTCTGTGTCTGGCTCCCCGCCGATCTGAGTGTCTTCTGGCTTCTGCTCCCCAGCAGGTGGCAGCACTGGCTTCTCCTTGGGCTCCGAGTGAGCTGTTTGTCCATCCCAGGGACACTGAGGGAGATGGTAACTCAGTTGGTGAGCCACCTCCACCATCCCGCTGGTCTCCCCTTTCCAGCCTCCCCTGGTTTTCTTGGGGCGGCCTCCAGCCTTGAGAACCTCTACCACCAGCTCTGCCCTCAAAGTTAGGGTTGCCAGATTTAGTATGTAAAATATAGGACACCCAGTGAAATCTGAATTTCAGAATAAATGGTCATTTTTTCAAGCATATCTCTCAAACATTGCATAAGCCACGCTCATACTTTAAAAAGTGTTTGTTTTTCATCTGAAATTCAAATTTCACTGGGGTGTCCTGTGTTTTATCTGGCAACCCTACCAAAGCTATATGGTAACAGTATCTTGTCAACTGAATTCTTGCAAATGCAAGGTGTCCCTGGTAACTTTGCTTTGGAAACTGGGCCTCAAGAAACATCTCCAAAAGAAATAAAAATAATTCACACAGAGGTCCACAGTAGCCGACTGACAGCCAGAAGAAAAACTGAAGCCTGCCTAAAGGGCCCAAATACAAGGAAAGAGAAGTAAACAATGACTTATGATTGTGGTAGAATGCAACCTGCTCTGAAGTTAATGGTCTTCAGTAAACACTGGTCCACCAAACTCTGTCCCTGAGCCAAGTGTTATGCTGGATCCTGAGACCACACAGATAGATGATTGTGACCAAGTTCTGGCCAGAAGCTCCCAGGGATGGGGGGCAGGGTGGCCTGGGCTCTCAGATGCCCGCTGGGTAGGGACATGTGCCATCCAGAAGCCTGTAAAGAAAGCCTTGACTGAGAGGGCCACTTGGCTTAGGAGCTCCAGAAAGACTCCACCAGTGGGTGTTGCTTGATCTACGAGCGAGGTGTCTTGGCCAGAGAAGGAAGAAGGGCAATCCGAAAGAGGAAGTGGCTTGGGCAGGATGATGCCAACGGACATGACACATTCAGGCGTGGGGTGCTCCCATGGAGAGCCGGGATGAGCAGGCCTGGGCTGTGGCCCCCAGGGGACAAGGAAGATTTGAAGTAGGAGATAGATGGGCCCCTGGGCCAGAGACCTGGTGTTTGTCTAGTGAAATAAAACTGAAGCTTTGTCCTCAGTCAGGTGAGAATGATGCCTGATTTCCTTCCTCCATTGATATGGAGGGAATGAACTAATGATGGGGAATTTGTTGCAGCAAAAATAGAAATGAGACTTTTCTGATAACTAAGAAAAATAAGGAAACAATGAACAGGCTGAGGAAACAGCACAAACAGGCCTGAAATAGTTAAGCAATCTTGTATTCTTTAGTGTTACTGCTAACAAACAACTTGTAGTTGGACTTGTCCTTCACAAAGCTAAACAAGGCAAATTACTCTCTGACTCCGCATGAATTACACTCTGCACCCAGCATTCTTCTCCCCCTACACTCTTTCGTAGCATTCTTCACTTCAGAAAGGTCACGGGCCGATAACCAGAAAAGACCAACCCCAGTTACCATCTGCCTGATGCCAGCTGTGGCTGTTTTGAAATTAAAAAAAAAAAAAATTCTATTTCTCTTTAAAATTTTTTACATATTTATATTGGCTGTGCTGGGTCTTCACTGCTGCACGCGGGTTTTCTCTACTTGTGGCCGCCAGGGGCCAGTCTTCGCTGCAGTGCTGGGGCTTCCCATTGTGGTGGCTTCTCTTGTTGCGGAGCATAGGCTCTAGGCACTCGGGCTTAGTTGCTCCGTGGCATGTGGGATCTTCCCGGACCAGGGATCAAACTTGAGTCCCCTGCATTGGTGGGTGGATTCTTAATCACTGGACCATCAGGGAAGTCCCTGCTTTGAAATCTTGCAAAAGAAAAAAATAAAAAAACGCAAGACTTTCATTAGGATATAAAACCTCTGTCTTTTCTGCGGGCACAGTTCTTGAGGTGCTGGCCTACGGTTTCCACTTTGCCTGGCAAAGAATAAAGCTACTCTTCCTTTTTTCCTCCAAACTCTGTCTCCGTATTTCTAGTCAGCATCAGTGAACCGGGAGCCAAGATTTTAGCGTCTGTGTGGGAGAATTTTTGGTGTTTGTGTAGATTGTCTGATTGTCTGGGCCATGGCTGGGCAGATGGATGGGAGGAGGAGACCCTGGGGGCAGAGGCCCAGGGCCTTGAGGGTGAAGGAGAGTGGCATTCACGACTGCTGCCTGTGACAAGTGTCTACCCTGAGTGGTACCCTGGAAGGCGAGCATGAGACACTGTCAGGCCACAAACGCAGGCCTCACATGGTCTTCATGTGCTACGCACCAATGCACCACACAGGTTTGCCAAATAGAATACAGGATGCCTGGTTAAATCTGAGTGCCAGATAAACAATAAGGTTTGTTTTAGTATGATCACGTTCCAAATATTGCAAGGGACATACTTGTACTGCAAGATTATTATTTATTGAATTTGGGACACGATTACGTTGCTCAGAGGTTAAAGCATCTGCCTTCAATGTGGGAGACCCGGGTTCGATCCCCGAGTCGGGAAGATCCCCTGGAGAAGGAAATGGCAACCCACTCCAGTATTCTTGCCTGGAGAATCCCATGGACAGAGACTGGTAGGCTACAGTCCACGGGGTCACAAAGAGTCGGACATGACTGAGCGACTTCACTTTACGTTAAATAGAAAATTCATTGTTTGTCTAACACCCAAATTTAATCAGGAATCCTGCATATTTTTGTTAAATCTGACACCACACCCACCTATTGGTGCCCATCAGAGGAAACTGAGAGGCACGAACAGCTTCCTGGCTAGAATTAGTAACCAGGAAGGACTGGAGAAGATGATTGGAGATATAGGAGAGTATCTGAACAATAAGAAATATGGAAAGTTGTAACACGATATTGAGTCCAGGGTCACTAGTTCTTCGACTTCCCTTTGTGTCCACATCAGCCTTCAGCCTGGCTGTCTAACAGCCAACTGTACACAAGCTCTTTCCTCCAGTCCATTGAGTGCTTCCCTAGAGAATGCCTGGCATTCCCTTGGTGCCCCATCAGGGTCCTACGGGCCAAGCATAAGAGGTGGTTAATTCAGATTTAGATAGAAGACAGCTCCGAGCTGAAAATCCATAGACCCATATTGGAGTCTCGCTTTGCAGTTCAAAGACGAGGCAGCCCCAAGCACTCAGGTTCAGTTTCCTAGCCTACAAAATGGGTATCAGTTCAGTCGCTCAGTCATGTCCGACTCTGCGACCCCATGGACTACAACACGCCAGGCTTCCCTATCCATCACCAACTCCCAGAACCTACTCAGACTCATGTCCATTGCATCAGTGATGCCATCCAACCATCTCATACTCTGTCATCCCCTTCTCCTCCCGCCTTCAATCTTTCCCAGCATCAGGGTCTTTTTCAATGAGTCAGTTCTTAGCATCAGGTGGCCAAAGTATTGGAGTTTCAGCTTCAACACCAGTCCTTCCAAAGAATATTCAGGACTGATCTCCTTTAGGATGGACTGGTTGGATCTCCTTGCAGTCCAAGGTACTCTCAAGAGTCTTCTCCAACACCACAGTTCAAAAGCCTCAATTCTTCGGTGCTCAGCTTTCTTTATGATCCAACTCTCACATCCATACATGACTCCTGGAAAAACCATAGCTCTGACTAGCAGAGACAAAGTAATGTCTCTGCTTTTTAATACGCTGTCTAGCTTGGTCATAGTTTTTCTTCCAAGGAGCGTCTTTTAATTTCATGGCTGCAGTCACCATCTGCAGTGATTTTGGAGCCCAAGAAAATAAAGTCTCTCACTGTTTCCATTGTTTCCCCACCTATTTGTCATGAAGTGATGGGACCAGATGCCATGATCTTAGTTTTATGAATGTTGTTTTAAGCCAACTTTTTCACTCTCCTCTTTCACTTTCATCAAGAGGCTCTTTAGTTCTTCTTCACTTTTTGCCATAAGGGTGGTGTCATCTGCATATCTGAGGTTATTGATATTTCTGCCAGCAATCTTGATTCCAGATGGTGCTTCAGCCAGCCCAGCATTTCGCATGATGTACTCTGAATCTAAGTTAAATAAGCAGGGTGACAATATACAGCCCTGAAGTACTCCTTTCCCAGTTTGGAACCAGTCTGTTGTTCCACACTCGGTTCTAACTGTTGCTTCTTGACCTGCATACAGGTTTCTCAGGAGGCAGGTCAGGTGGTCTGATATTCTCATCTCTTTCAGAATTTTCCACAGTTTGTTTTGATTCACACAGTCAAAGGCTTTGGCACAGTCAATAAAGCAAAAGTAGATGTTTTTCTGGAACTCTCTTGCTTTTGTGATGATCCAGAGGATGTTGGCAATTTGATTTCTGGTTCCTCTGCCTTTTCTAAATTCAGTTGGAACATCAGTTCACAGTTCACATACTGTTGAAGCCTGGCTTGGAGAATTTTGAGCATTACTTTGCTAGCATGTGAGATAAGTACAATTGTGTGGTAGTTTGAGCATTCTTTGGCATTGCCTTTCTTTGGGAATGAAAAGAAAACTGACTTTTTCCAGTCCTGTGGCCACTGCTGAGTTTTCCAAATCTGTAGGCATATTTTCACAGCATCATCTTTTAGGATTTGAAATAGCTCAACTGGAATTCCACTCCACAAATATTTACCAAGCCTTCATTTTGTACCGGGCCCTGCCCTGAATGTGGAGAGAATACAAAAAGGAACTCCCTCCTTTGGGGAGTCTGTTACGGACCTCATATAAGGACGCCAGTGGTCAGTTATTACATATTCTACCAGGAGCTGTGCATGTGACCATCAACCTAGACAACCAGTTGACCAAAGCAACTCTGTCATAGAGGTGGGATCAGCTCCACTTTTCATAAGAGAAAAGCGAGACTCGAAGAGGTTAAGTAACTTGGTTATGGTCTCAGAAGAGACAAAAGTGGGGCTCAGACCCAGGGCTTTCTGAGTTCCAGTCTGATGGAACTTCATTAAAGCCTGAAGAGGTGGCAGGTTGCAGGGGCTCAGGGCTCAGGATGAGGTGCGGGGTGGGGGGTGGGGGGCAGCGTGGTGCTGGGTTTGGAGCTGTCCTGTGCAAGAGAGCAAAGTCTAACATCCAGGGCCGTGGGGATCAGTGTGAACCCTGTGGTCGGGTCCAGGATTCGTACTGGGGGAAGCTGAGGGCTCAATGCTTGCCTCAGGCCACCCAGGTGCCACTGCTTCTGACTCACCCTGCCCCTCTTTCCTCCAGGGTGCTCTAAGCTCTCCAGGAGGGTGTGAGCAGCCATGGGCCAGGCTGGAGGGAAAGCATCACCCCTCTTCATCCTTCACGCGCCTGGACACTGGGAGGACAGAGCTAAATACTGATTCTGCCTCCACCCTCGGAGCTCAGACTACCGTATAAGTGTGTATGCCCAACAGACAGACTGCGAGCTTAACGGTGCTGCGAGAGGTCTGCATGTGGTCTGGGGAGTTAGAAAGGTGGGCGTGGTCAGGTCTACCTGTAAATAACTATTGTTCACTGAGTACTTACCATGTACTAAACACTTTACTCAAAAAAAATAAATAAATATAAATAAATAAATAAAATAAACACTTTACTCGTATCATTTCCTCTCATTCTCACCAAAATGCCGAGGTGGGGACAGGTATCCCCCACTTTTCCAAAGTTCACTTTTTGCCACCTGTGTTTACAAAAAGACCTGACTTTAGCACCTGTTCTTGCTAACCGAAAGAAATTTTCAGTTTTAGGAAACTGGAGAAAATTCTCATTTTTAGGAAAAAAGTTAAGAAGCAAAAACAGCATTCAGCGTTGGTTTTGCAGGGAGCAGTTATGGAGGCTGCTCGAACCCCAAGCAGCCAGAATAGCCCTGCCGGCTCCTCCACCAGAAACTGCACCCGCCACTGCAGCACCGTGAGCATCCGAGCTTCACCTCGATTTATGCTACGCCTCTGTGAGCAAGCTGTTGTGTCCTAAGGCTTCTTCACTTTACACCACTTCGGTTTACAAAAGGTTTCACAGGAATGCTCTATTTTCAGATATCTGGGAAACCTATAGTTGTTGTTGTTTTTTAATGTTTATTTATTTATATTGGCTGCTTTGGGTCTTTGTTGCTTCACGGGCAATTCTCTAGTTGCAGTGACTGGGGCTACTCTCCAGTTGCGGTGCACAAGCTTCTCATTGTGGTAGCTTCTCTTGTCGTGGAGCACAGGCTCTAGGGCCCCAAGGCTCAGTAGTTGTGGCCCGGGGGCTTAGTTGCCTGGGGCACGTGGGATCTTCCTCTATCAGGGATTGGACCCTTGGGACAGGTGGGTAGGAAAGACTGAGCAGATGTGACACTTGAGCCAAAGCCACACCTAATCAAGGCAGAACTCAGCAGGTGAGGACCTTGCAGCAGCAGCTCAGGGCCTGCACTGGCTCTCTGGACCCTAGACTGGAGACCTGGCCAGCAGCCTCACCCTGGAGTCCTCATGAGTCCCACCAAGCAGTCTGGACCAGCAGGGCTCTGGGTTGCAAATAAGAGAAACAGCACTGGGTAATTTGAGCAAACGAGGAAGGACCCGGGGAGTCAGGGAACTCGAAGGGAGAAGACTCACAGGGCCAGAGTGCGGGGTCCTGGCTCCCAGGACCACGTGAGGGCCCCACCAGGACCCAACTGGGGTGCTCTGCCATCTCCACACTGGAACAGAGGTCTGGGGTTGCCACGGGATCTGTGAGGCCTTCACCTCACTGAGTCCTCAACGATCCTTTCCTCTCCTCCTGGTCCTCGGTCCAGGTCCTCATGCACAGTCTGACTGGCTGACTCAGGTCAGATGGGATGTTCTGGTCACTGGGATCAGGGCAAGCAAGTGTCTGGCTCCTTCATGTCCAAGGAGAAAAGCAGGTCTTGCTGTTGGATCATCTGGAGGGGTTGACATTCCAGGGCAGTCAAAACCTGATAACACCATTACACGATTACACGGACAATGGAAAGTCATCAAAGGGTGTTTTTCTTATGGCTGCTTTTATTTTTGGAGGGGTTGTGCTGGGTCTTTGTTGCTGCACGCAGGCTTTCTCAAGTTATGGTGAGCAGGGGCTACTCTTCATTGTGGGCTTCTCACCGCGGTGGCTTCTCTTTTGCAGAGCACAGGCTCTAAGCGCATGGATTCAGTGGTTGCACACGGGTTCAGTAGTTGCACACGAGTTCAGTGGTTGCACCTGCGCTATGTTGTAGCTCACAGGCTTGGCAGCTGTGACACATGGGCTTAGTGGCTCTGCAGCACATGGGATATTCCTGGACCAAAGATCAAACTCGTGTACTTATAGCTATGATAGAATATACAAAAATGTATGTATTACATTTTATCCATTCATCCATCGATGGATATTTGTGCCATTTCCAACTTTTGGCAATTGTGAATAATGTTCCTATGAACATGGGTGTGCAAATATCTTGAGACCCTGCTTTCACTTCTTTTGGATATTGTACCCAGAAATGAATTGTATCAATATACATTTTTGTTATATACAATAGGGACGATGGAATGTTATCCAGCCTTCAAAAGGAATTGATTCTGACACATGCTATAACATGGATGAACCTTGAAAACATGCTAAGTGAAATGAGACATAAAGGAATGTCCCTGATGATTCAGTGGTTAAGAATCCGCCTTCCAATGCAAGATCCCATGTGCCACAGGGAACCTAAGCCGGAGTGGCACAATGAAGACCCAATGCAGCCAAAATAAAAATAAACAAAATTTTAAAAACTTTAAGAAAGAAATGAGACACAAAATGGCAAACATTCTCTGGCTCCTCATGGACAGAAAGTAGGATGGTGGGTGCCAGAAGCTGAGGCAATAGGGAATAGGGACTTACTGTCTAACAGGGACAGAGTTTGACTTTGGGAGGATGAAAAGGTTCTAGAGATGAGTGATAGTGATGGCTGCACAGTGCTGTGTGTTTACTGCTACCAAACTGTACACTCAAGATGCTCAAAATGGTAAATTTTGTTATGTACTTTGCCACAATAAATAAAAAACAAAACAAAACAAAAACACCACTCTGGACTTGCCTGATGGTACAGTGGACAGAAATCCCCGTGATACACAGGGCTGTTGTTAAGGATTGAGTCAGATAATGCGTGGGATTACTGTATCAAAGGGTTTTAAGCAGGAGAGAAACAGCATCATATTGTTTCTTAGAAAACTCATTCTAAGGAGATCCACTAGGAGGCCAGAGCAAATGTCCAGGGGCCACAGAGGTGGGATGGAGGGGTGTTGAGGAGGTTTTAGCTGATGGAATGGGGTGAAGGAGAGGGTAGAACTACAGATGACCCCAAGTTCCTGGCTGTGTGACTGGGTCAGCAGGTGGTGTTGATAATAACATGAGAAGCACAGAAAAAGGCACGCTGGTGGATGAGCTGAATTTGAGATGACTTCTGAGTTGAGATACTGTTTTAGAAGACAGTTCTAGATTCTGGTTTGAGCTCAGTGGAGACGTATGGTTTGGAGATAAAGACTAGTAAATCTTGAGATTTGCCTGGTAGTCCAGTGGTTAAGAATCCACCTTCTAATGCAGGGGATGCAGGTTCGATCCCTGGTCAGATCCCACATGCCACTGGGCAACTAAACCCACACACAACTAGAGAGCCTGTGCACTGCAACTAAAGAAACCTGCACGCTGCAAGCAAGATTCAGTGCAGCCAAAAAAGCCCCACAAAACCCTAGAAAGTCTTGAGCAAGGAGGTGGTGTGTTTATTCTAAAAACTAGGAGGCAAGGGCAAGAGTCGGAAGGATGAGGGAAGGGAGAGTGGGTGTGCCACCTGCATAAAGATGCATGTATGTCCCTGGGCCTCCTCTGGCCTGGTGGGAGAATTCCTGGGAATCACAGCTTTGACTAGCTCCCCAGGGCGTTCTGCACCCACCGCTGTCGAGCACCCAGGCTGAGCCAGTGAGGAACTGGCTCCTTCACAGGAGTCTGTCCACAAGAGCTGGACTCAGGGAAGGGTGGAGGGGTGGTGCTCAGGTGCTAAGAGTGAAGCTCTTAGCAGCCTCACCCCAGAACGACTTCTTTCCTCCTGGGACACGAGGGTATGGGGTTCCCCTTCTTGGAGGAGTGACTGGACAGAAAACACAGACCTGGGGGTGGGAGTGATCTACCACAGGGCTACTGGAGGACAGGCTGGCAGTCCCCTTAAAAACGGACAACCAGCCCAAAGAAAGCATGGTTTCCTGGGTCCCACACCCTCAGCTCTGCCTTTGACCCAACAAAAGAAAAGAGTCTATGAACAGGCAGAAACTTTTGTTTGTTTGTTTTAATTTTAAAAAGAAGTCCCAGTTTTCTCTTAAACTCTATTCTTAGTTTTTCAGGGACAGACAGAAGTCTGTAGTAATGACATCAACTCAACATCATCTGGTGACTTCCGGCTTTCAGGACAAAGACATTTTCCCGGAGTTGTCCTGCTCGTCAGCGAGGACAGCTCTCCAGGTATGGTCCAGTTCAAGGGTGTCTGGGTTTACCCTGGCAAAGGGGCTTGCGTGACAAAGCATGAAGCACTGGACAGGTAGCCTAGGGCTCCTAGGCCTTGCAGAGCTTAACTGGTACCTACCAGGCCTGTGCCATTTAAAGGACCCCAACCAAGCAAACACTCATCTTCCCTAATGTTCTCTGCTATCCACTAGCCCCTCCACATTCCTCTCAGCTTCTACTTCCATGAATCCATAATTATCAAAAGGTACAATGGCCTGGGCTACAGCGGAAGCTGTGGTTGGGCAGCCTTTGAACGCTCACCTTTTACCAATATTGAGAAAAGAGAAACAAGGGCTGGGGCATGCAGATCACCAGAGACAATGAGATGACCCCTTTCTCCCCCCAGTTCAACTCCTAGTACCTACCTCAGGCAGGGTCCTCGTGTGAGAGGACCCTAAGGAAGCTGAAAGTTAAGGCTGCTATCAACCTGGCCCCTTTCTGGCACGTGAGAAAAGCTTCCTAGAACTTTACAAAACACTAAGGTCACAGGACCATACAACCCCAAAGCTTTTCTTCTAGAGCTGAGTAAACTGTACACTTTGTAAAAAACAGGTATGAGTAACAAGAGAGGGCACCTTTAGCCATGGGCCCCTTTCCGGCCCTCTGCAGGCATCGACCCAGAATCCCTGAGCCTCAGGTTCTATGTTGTCTCAAGACACCTTCTTCACCTCAAGCAGCCATTGCTCCATTAGCCTGCATTTAACCCAACATCTCAGCAGCAACACATAGAACTATAAAATACAGCTTCCTTGTAGTAGACATTACCATCTGAGACCCAACCAAGGCCTCCCTCTCTCCTACAAAAAAGACTCCATAGGCCGAGGGTCCAGATTCTTCCTCACAGATAGGACTTCTCCAATCCACGGGTTCAGTGCTCCCAGACCATCTACAGAATCTAAGAGGAAACCCAAGCTTCGCTACCTAGATGGGCTCGAGGAGGGGAACCAAGCCCCAGCAGAGGTGACTCAGTAGAGAAAGCCCGAGGCTGGCGGTGGCCCCTGCATCCGTCTCCGGTGGGCTGGTGCAGAACAGTGGCACTTCCCCACAGGAGTAGAGAAGTGCCCTCTCTCTCCCTGACCCCCAGTCCTTTAACCTCCTCTGGCCGGGCCAGTGATTCCTGCTCCTAGTCTGTGGCCTGACTGGAGAGTGGCTGGGCTACTCTGGGAGGCGGGGGGCGAGGATGATAGGTCACTGACTACAGACGGGACACCAATGCGATCCTGGACCAGGCAGGTCCCATTTCCTGAAGCTTGGATGGCTGCCGCCGCTGCACCATCCCCCAGAAGACAGGCCTCACATGCAGCAACAGCACATGCGTGGGGAACAAGACCAGGGCAGGGGACCCCAAGCGTCTTTTCCACAAGGAGAGGGAACTATGTACAGCAGGAGGAGGGCAGAGTCTGGCCAGGGACACCCCCACTTCATCTCATTCAACCAGGAGATCAAAGCGCTCAGCAGCTTCAAACTCAGCATTCATGGCCGCGGCCCACTCATCCAGCTCCGATTTCTGAGGGAAGAGAAATGGGGGGCAGGTGAGTGGAGAGGGGGCATGTCGGCTGTGCATCTCCACCCATACTCTGCAGGTACTGCCTTTCCACCACAACAGCCAGGGCTGAGCCCCGGCCCTGCCTGTGACCTGATGTGTCTCCCCATGCGTCTGACATGGTAGCAGAGGAAGACCCCTGCCCCTCACTCACCAAAATCTCCGGCACCTTCTTCTTCTTTCGTTTCTCTTTGACAACCAGAGGGGAGATTCCAGGGAGAGTCGTGTCTGGGGCCCAGGGCTTCACAGGGACCCTGGGGACCTCAGCCAACTTTGAATCCACCACAGGCGAGACTCCAGCCAAGTCTTCAGCTGCCAGCAGCCCCTCAAAGCCAAAGCAGGACCGGCGGCCTGGGGTGGAGGTGGACGCAGAGCCCAGAGTCTCCAGGCGGCTATATGAGCGCCTGACCTTCTGTGACATTTCCAAGTCTCTGGCGTCCAAGTCTCCTTTCCAGGAGTTGGACTCAGCATTCACGGGGCACAGCACAGGAGTGGAGGGGGCGGTGACAGGGACACTGCAGGTCTGGAAGAGGTCCTCCTTAGTAAGCTTCTTGCTAGGAGGGTTGTTTTCTTTCTCCAATAAAGAAGCGAGCTGCAGCAGGACAGAAGAGAGAATGCCTCCAGTTATTTAACTGTGTTACTTACTTCAAGAAGGGCTCAAGGAGATTTAGGGTGAAAAGAAAGACCCACAGGACCTAAAATGTCCATTCAGTCAATAAGTCCTTATTGGTCACCTGCCACGCACTGGGAAGACAGCAGGGAAGAAAACAGAGAAGACACCTGTTTCCACGGAGCTTCCATTCTAGTGGGGAAAAGACCACAGGGGGAATCATGTCATATGTTCAAGGCGTTAAGCACTTTGGGAAAAAAAACAGAACAGGATGGAGCATATATGAGGTGAGCTAGAATATTACGTAGGTGTAGGTCAATGTAGGTCTCACCGAGATAGAGGTAGCACATGAAGGAAGCAAAGGAGTCAGTCATCCAGAGGAGAACTGTCCTAGGTAGAGAACAGAAAGGGCAAAGTCCTGAGGTGAAACTGTGCCAGTCAGGGTCAAGGAACAAGAAAGGCAGTGAGGGTGAAGTGAGAGGGAGTAAGCCGAGATGCTGATGATGGGATTCGAGAGGTAACGTGGGTGTTATAGGGCATGTTTCGCAGGCCACTATAAGGGGAGGCCCAGAGAGCCATGGCAAGGTTGCAAACAGGGAAGCACTTAATCTGACATGTGTATTAAGACATTCACACACTGGTTTCTCATAACTCCAGTCTCAGCTCTAGTGCTGCTTCCTCAGAGAGGCCGTCCTGCCGGAGCCGTTACAGGAGGTCCTGCCCGTGATAAGGTCATGAAGAAAATACCGGGCAGGCAAGGCCGTCCGGGACCCCATCCATGATGAGGTCACGAGGAAAAAAACCTGACAGGCAAGGCCGTCTAGGATAAGGGACCCTCCAGGTTGGCCTCAGCCTCTACCCCACCCTGTATCCTCCCCCCTTTTCTGCTGTTCTTGTTTGCCCTGCTGCGGATTCTTATGTTGCCTGCCGAGAGCTCTCCTGCTCCTCTTTCACTGAATAAAGACCAACTTAAAACCCTAATTAATAAATCTCCTGGACGCTGGTACCCTATGAAGGGGCCAGGGATGAAGGAAATGCTTCAATTCAAACCCTTTTGCTGGCATTCTGGCTTGTGTGATAAATATGTGCTCTCATTACACAAAATGCTCTTGATTGTTCTAAACATCCTAAGCACAGTACGCTAACGAAAGAAACTATTAAGCATAGGCCCCTTCACGGGGTGAGAAAAGCTCCACAAATATGATAGCCACAAATGTGCCTAATAGAAAATACTTTAGATAGAGATTAGCTGGTGACTTCTTGCAGGTAGTTAACTTTTAGACTAAGAGCCTGTTTTGTGCCATATCTGCTGTTTCTGCAGTCCTTCGCATTTCTGTTTTGTAAAAATGTAATCCTATCTAGTTCCCATAGAGATGATGCTTATTAGAAAGAAAATAGATTAACTATAAGAAAAACAGGGTCGGCTACTGAAGTTGCTTAAGTCACACCAGGTGCAAGCCATAAAATGTTAGCAGGCCTGAAGGCCAAATGATAAGAAAGACTCTTGTGAACGAAAAAGTATGTGGGTGACATCCTGTTTCTGTTGAAGGTCAAGTTGCTGTCATGTATTGAGATGCCCTGTGTGTAAGCAATATGCACTTCCGCCAAAGATGTTGTTAAGGGTATAAAGGGGCCGTGCAAAAATAAACTTCAGACTCAGCCCCAAGCTTTGTCTCACTGTCTCTCTCTCTCATTCACCGACGCCGTTCATCCTGAGGGTTCCCCTGGATCCTGCTGGGGCTGGACCCCAGCACGGTCCCTTACCATGGAACTGAGACCAGCCCCTCCTTACCTCTGCCTATCACTCTCTGTCACAGTGACCCCCTTCCTGGCCAGTGGGATCACTACCTGATTTTGATTGTCTGCTGGTTGGCTGAGACCTCAACTAGAATGTGCATGTCACACATGAGCAGGTGTCGTCATCTGTCTGGTTGACCTGGCCTATGCCCAGCACCTTCAGCAGAGCCCTGCATGGAGTAGGTGTTCAATACATAGAGGCTCAATTGACTTTCACAAAACTTGACACTGAGCTTGCTGATAACTAAGGTGAGAAACAGGACAAATTTAGTGACCCTTGTCGTTTAATAGAATTACATTAGTTATCATGAGAGACATTTCCTGGCTACAGGCCCTGGGGAATCTATCCCATCAGTCTTAGTAAAAGGGATGCTGAACAAAACGAGGGTCACCCAGACTACCACTTTGTCAGTCCCCACAGCCATCCAAGTCCTTGCACATTTTTTTGGTCCAATATCCCATGAATCTATCATTCAACCAATAAGAATGGCCACCATAAGGGAGACAGAAGTCTCTGCCCTCAAGACAACAAATATACAAAGTACTCTTGGCTATTCATAATGCCTATCGGGAAGGATGTGTGTGTGATGGGGCTCTCCAGCAGTAGTCCAGCAACACTCCACCTTTACCTTACTTCATGCTCCCAATGTCTCACTTTAGGACTCCTTTGATGTCCTCCTACTTGGTCTTGGAGTCCCCAGAAGGCTTTCTCCAACCCGTTCTCCAACTAGACCCAAGAAGGATCTTTCTAAAACACCCAAGGCTGCCTCAGTCACTACCTTGCGACTCTCCAAAGCTGCCCACAGAACGAAGGATGAAGTCCAAGTTCATCAGGGTCTGCTCTGGCTTAACACACTCCCTCTCCTGACAAGGTCTACTGCAGACACACCAAAAGTGCTGTTCCTGAAACCTTGTGCTTTTCCTTGTGGACTCCAGGTGTCTACAAACACAGCTTCCTTTGCCTGGAACACTGCTAACTTGTCTTCAAAGACTCAGTTCAAACACCTCTGTGAACCATTCCCTGAGCTAGCTGGTCTGGGTTAGATACCTTTATAGCATCTACTACTTTCTTTAATACAGTCCTCAGCATACTATGTTATCACTTGTTTTTCTCCCCAGTTGACTACAAGCCTTGGAAGCTACTCAAAGGCAGGTAACATTTCTTATTCATTATATCTTCAGGTGCAGATCTGTTAATGAGACACCTTTAACAATAACTTCTGCTAAAATAGTTCAAGACATTATAGGTTACTGAGAAAAAGAGGCTAGAAAGAAGAAAGAGTAGTGACACCCAGCTCAACTTTAAAAGGAAAATGGTAGAGAATACCAGGGCATTAAATGCACCAAGTGTGCAGGAAGTAAGCAAGCCTGACAACATATGTAGGTGTCCAAAGGCAAATTGTTTCAAAATACAGCAAAAACAACTCCCTGGGCAGACATGAGTGAGTGAGTGAAAGTCGCTCAGTTGTGTTTAACTCTTTGCGACTGTGTAGTCCATGGAATTCTTCAGGCCAGAATAATGGAGTGGGTAGCCTTTCCCTTCTCCAGGGGATCTTCCCAACCCAGGAATCGAACCCAGGTCTCCTGCATTGCAGGCGGATTCTTTACCAGTGGAGCCACAAGACATGAGCCGCCATTATATTCCGCCCCAGCTCTAGAGTGTCTGTCCTGGATTCCCCTTAACTAAGAAAATGAAAATGAACTTACCCGGGGGCTTCTTCGAGGAGTGTTAACAGATGGGATCTGTGGAGACGAGTTGATCACACAGCTGACTTCCAATCCTGGCTCCCCACCTACAACCCCTCTCTCAGCCCTCACCTCTACGGTATGGGCCACGATCTTCTTCAAGACGATGGGCTTTCTGACTGGAGCCTCCTGAGGTGCCTGGAGAAGAGCAGTGAACATGAGTTCTACATTAGCCCAGGGGCTTCCGAGGCAGGAGGAACCTGAGGCTCACCTTAGGCCAGATTTCCGGGAGGGTGTTTGGGAGATCAGAGCCTGATTTCCGCTGGGACCTCCGCAGAGACCGAGTGGGAGTTGGGGCGCTGGGTCCTGCAATCAGAAAAATTTA
Source organism: Cervus canadensis (assembly GCF_019320065.1). Classification (NCBI taxonomy): domain Eukaryota; kingdom Metazoa; phylum Chordata; class Mammalia; order Artiodactyla; family Cervidae; genus Cervus; species Cervus canadensis. The sequence continues at coordinate 40,757,363 of NC_057414.1, forward strand.
GGAGGTAGGGGAGGACTCTAGGCCTCAGAGTCTAGACAACAGGTTCTGAAGAAAGCGAGAAAAGGTTCCCAAACAGGCCCTTTGGGGGCGCCTTCCGGGCCAGGAGACGGGGGGGCGAGGGCGTTCCTCACCGAACGGTTCAACCCCACCTCCCTCGCGCGCCCCCTCCGCTCACCGGGGCACTGGGCGGCCCCTCCGGACCGGGTTCGTCTCTCGGACATGTCTAGCTTTGGTCTCTATCCCCTCTGCCGCAGGTACCGCCACCAAAGCTCGCGCCAACCCGAAGGGTAAGCGTTCGAATTACCCGCCTTGCCCGGGAGGAAGCGGAAGTGACGTAAGGGGGAGGGCCCCGAGCTCCGATCACTCCTTTTTCCACCCGCCTCCACGTCTAGCGTCTACAGGGGAGGGGTCACTGACCTCCTGACGTCATCAGCGCGCGCCGCACCCGGAAGAGACGTGGCAGCCGAGGGATAATCGGAGCGTTCTGAGCTGGGGAGAGCTGGGCGAGAGCTTGGCTGAACGTGGTCTGACCTTCCGCGCTTCGGCCCGGCGCTCGCGCCCGTGGGGACCGGTGCCGCAGCCGATTAGTAACACAGAGAGTGGGGTCTGTGGAGAAGGTGGGGGCGGGGCATGGAGGGGGTGGGGCTCAGGAGGGCCCTCTGGGGGCGGGGCCGGTGGTATCGGAGAGACTGATGGAGGGGCCTGCCCTAGGATGGGATGAGGGACGAATGCTGGGGTCTCAGGAGGCGGGACTTATGCAGGGGCCGCGGCCCAGAATGTAGAGGGATGGTGGGCGGGAGTTTGGGGTTGGGGCGGATACGAGCGGTGTCTAGGGAAGTTAAGAGTGGAAACAAACTGGGTTGGTAAATGTGTAGAGGTCAGAAGAACCTGGCTCCCTGCCAACTGTGACACCTTCCTCAGGGTCGACTATGGGACTTTGCAAGTGCCCCAAGAGGAAGGTGACCAACCTATTCTGCTTCGAACACCGGGTCAACGTCTGCGAGCACTGCCTGGTAGCCAATCACGCCAAGGTGGGTGTTCAGGGTAGAGCAGCGCACTAGGTGGGCAGGTCCTACTGACTTCCTCTAAATTTAGAAAGGTCTGGCCCTAGAATGGAAGCTCCACAAGGGCAGGGACTTCGTTTATTTTCTTCACTGCTGTATCCCCAGTCCTTAAGACAGAGTCTGGCACATGATGTGTGCTCAATGAATGTTTATTGATTGGTCAAACAGAAGAATGAATCTCCTCTGTGATGACAGAAAAAGAGGCACCTGGGCCTTGGGGAGATGGGCTGTGGAGCCCTGGCTCCAGTGTGACCTCCTTCTCCCACTTCAGTGCATCGTCCAGTCCTACCTGCAGTGGCTCCAAGATAGCGATTACAACCCCAATTGCCGCCTGTGTAACATACCCCTGGCTGCTCGGGAGACAACCCGCCTCATCTGTTATGGTGAGGCCCCGGTACCTTGGGGGTGGGGATCTGGACAAGACCAGTGTGAGTGGTTTCCAGTGACTCCCCAAGCAGCAGGACAGTGAGACTTTCAAGCTTGGGAGGCTGGAACTCAGATTCTGGTCCCACTAGGTAACTTACTTGCTGTGTGAGCTCAAGCAAGTCATTTTCCCTTTCTAGGCCTTGGTGTTTTTCCCTAAAAACTAAGCTTCTAGTTTCCTCCCTGCCAATCTCTTGGGTGTGGTTGTGGCTGTGAGCAGTAGCCGGTTGTACCTATAGTGAGCTGAAAGCATGGGGCTCTTAGACGTTCAGGATCCATTTCTAATTCCAACATTACACAGAGAGGAACCGAGTTTCCCACAGTAACGTCAGTTAAAAGAAGTCAGCAGAGGCATGTGTTGTGATCTTGACCCAACTCTGCTGTAAGAGCCTTAGCTCCACTTTTTGAAGGAGCTAGTGTAAGAGAGTGAGCTTAACATATGTGTTTCTCACTGTGAGTGTGTGTTTATATGTGCATGAATTAAATGTGCATTGTGTCTTTATCTGTGTTCACTAGTACTGTGGGTGAGTGAATGGGTCAGTGTTGTATGTGAACATACGAGCACGTTGTGGGGTTGCAGAATTCCTGGGTGTGAATGCTTGGGTGTTAGCATACTTGAGTGTATGTGAGAGTTAGTGTGCCCATAAGTGTGGATACAGGGGATGGCACTTGTGTTTGACTATGTGTATATAAATGTGTGCATTTGTGCCGATGGATGTGTACATGCATACAGTTGCCTGTGTATAGGTCTAGTAACCTTTCGAGCTCTTAGCCCAGTGAGTTTGTGATGAGTGCAGGTCCAGCGAGGACTCCTGGAGAGTGTAGGTGGCATATTCTTCCCACCTCCCCCCACCCCCTAGTGGGCTGGGCCGCCTGGTAGCATCTGCCTTGTCTTAGTCAAGATTGTGGTGGCCAGGAAGACCAAAGTCTTAAGGAACACTGATATAGTTGACCTGGGAAGGAGGGGGCCCTGGGCTTACAAAGATGTGTGCAAATATCTCTGCAGTGGGCTAGTGGACTAGGAGTCCTAAGTGTCTTCTTCATGTCTCTTCTCCACTGCTTCATGGGCTCTAAGATCTCTTCCACTGGGCCTGCCTCAATGAGCGTGCTGCCCAGCTCCCCCGAAACACAGCACCTGCTGGCTACCAGTGCCCCAGCTGCAGTGGCCCCATCTTCCCTCCAACTAACCTGGCCGGCCCCGTGGCCTCTGCGCTGAGAGAGAAGCTGGCCACGGTCAACTGGGCCCGGGCAGGACTGGGTCTTCCTCTGGTGAGAGTCTTTCTGCCCTGGGTCGCATCTGGGCCAGAGGGGTGGGTGCGGATAGCACTGGGCAGACTGGTGACATCCGTTCTTTCCTCCAGATTGACGAGCTGGTGAGCCCAGAGCCTGAACCTCTCAACACTTCCGAGTTCTCTGACTGGTCCAGCTTTAACGGTAAGTGGTGGTTTTCACTGCTGATGGGGTTCTTGCCTCCTTGCCCTGCTGACCGCTCTCTTCCTGTCCGTAGCCAGTGGTAGCCCCGAACAGGAGACAGCCAGCGCTTCTGCTGCCCCAGCCTTCTACAGCCAAGTCCCCCGGCCCCCTGCTTCCCCGAGCCGGCCTGAACAGCACACGGTGATCCACATGGGCAATCCCGAGCCTTTGACTCACGGTGAGCTGGAGAATTGTCCAGGCCAGAGGGGGATAGAAAGGGGGGTGGGTATACGGAGGGAGCTTGGTAGTCCACCCACCACCCACAGAACCCTTCCTGTTTCATCAGACATCACCTCCCCACCTCCCCAAGAGCATCACCTCCCCAAGATGCTCTGTCAGGCTGAGAAGGGCCGGGGTCTCCTGTCCTCCCCCTCCCCACCCCGTTCTGGGCCAGTTTCCTGAGCCTGTGGATGCCGGTGGCTCTGCCCCTGCAGCCTCAGCCCCGAGGAAGGTGTATGATACGCGGGATGATGAGCGGGCACCAGGCCTCCACCGGGATTGCGATGACGACAAGTACCGGCGCCGGCCAGCCCTGGGCTGGCTGGCCCAGCTGCTCAGGTACATGGGGTCAGGTGGGGCAGGAACAGGGAATGCTAGGAACGGGGAGGTGGGGAGGTGAGAGCCAGAGGCCCTGGCAGGACAGTTTCATGATAAAGGAGGCCTGTCCTGGGTAGTAACGGGACCTGGTGTTGGGGCCCTGCACGAAGGCCTGGGCTGGGGTCTGCCTCTCTCCAGCTCTTTCCTCACCTGCTCCGTATGAGGTTCAGACTCAAGCTCTTGAGGCCCCTTCCTGCTCTGACACCTTCCCGGTCTTTGTGACCCCTTACGCCTAACACATTCAGGCTTCCAGAACACAGCTGTTGCCTCAGCTGCTTGGAGCTGCACGATCATCCTTGTAGCGGGCAGGCGCAGGGATGAGCCGCCCCCTCTGCCCCCACGGCCCATTTGAGGAAACAAGGCTCAGGGCTGGTGGCACTGGGGCCAGAAGACGAGGGTCGTGGCTGGCACTCCTCTCCCAGCCGCAGGGCCACCAGGGACCGGAGGCCTGACCTGACTTTCCCCTCACCCCCCCAGGAGCCGGGCTGGGTCCCGTAAGCGGCCGCTGACCCTGCTGCAGCGGGCGGGGCTGCTGCTGCTGCTGGGGCTGCTGGGCTTCCTGGCCCTACTGGCCCTCATGTCTCGCCTGGGCCGGGCTGCAGCTGACAGCGACCCCAACCTGGACCCGCTCATGAACCCTCACATCCGTGTGGGTCCCTCCTGAACCCTTGCTTATGGCCGGGCCAGCTTAGGACCTGGGGGCCTGAGGAGGGGGGTAGGGGAGGGCGTCTGGGGGGCCCTTCCCTGTTGCTCTCTCTCAAGCCTGAGACACTAAGATCCCAGACCCAAAGTCAAGTCCACCAGAGTGGTTGCAGGCTAGGCCTGGGGTCCCTGCAGATCAAGCATTTGACCTGCTCCTCCTGGGTCTCCAGCTTCCCCCGCCCCCCGCCATCTCCCCATTTTTCCTGCCGACCAAAAGGAGCCAACAGGTGGAAATAAATGATAGACTTTATTAAAACACCCGAAGCAGCCTTTTCCTTCCCCCTTCTCAGCCCGGGTCCCAGGCTTCAGTGGCTCTCTTCCCGGTACTGGATGGCAAGAAACTCCAGGGACAGGCGGTTGAAGAACATGGCCCCGTTGAGAACTGGGCAGAGGAGAGAGCCCCCGTCAGCCTTGCCTGGCCCCTCCTTGCTGTGTCTCTGCATTCCAAAGCTCCCCCCTCCCCCTGAGTCCACCTCCCTCTCCTACTCACTCAGGATGGTCAGGGAAAAGCAGCGAAGAAACTTGTCATATGTCATCTCAGCGTAGAGTGACCCCATGGCGGCCCAGCAGATGCTTATCACCTGGGAGAACTGTAGGCCCCATCCCGTGGGAGAGTGGCCCCTGACACAACAGTGGGGTTTCCATCAGCCCCTGGGCCTGCCCGGACCACCTCTCGAGCCCCCGCCCCGGCCTACCATCAGGACAACGGTGTAGCGGAAGCTCATGCGGTCATAGCGGTAGGTGACCCAGAAGTTGTGGACGTCGCTGGCAAAGACAGCCAAGTGTATGAAGAAGAGCATCAGTGCGGCCATGGTGAGAATCATGCCTTGTGGGAAGAAGAGCACGGCCACGCGGTCCCGCCACCGCATCATGGCTGGAGCACGGACTCAAGGCGGGCCGCAGAGCTTGAGCAGGCAGACACTGTCCAGGAAGAGCAGCTGACCCCTCTGGTTCTAGAGCGTCCAGCCTGGAATAGCTGTGGGATTCTAGAATAAGAAGGACATTATAGAGAACAAGATTCTAGAACATGGGCTGGTTCCAGCCAATACCGGGTGTTTCATGGATGGCCAGGGCAGCTCTGAATTGGTGGAGAGTGCCGGGCTAAACGTACAGAGCAGGGGGCCTTATCGGAGGAAGGGACAGCGCTCCCCATCCCAGTTTGTGCTCTGGTGTGAGTCTTCTCACTGAGTCTGCAACATGTCCACGCTGGAGGTAGTGTGGTCACATTTCACAGATGAAGAACTGGGATCCAGAAAAGGGGAGGGGCATGTGGATCCACAGCACCTTTTAGGTGGGTGAGAGGTCAGGTGTGATCTCATCTATTCAAGCCTCTCCGGTGTAACTGGAGGGTGTAACCAGGTGAGGGCAGGCCTGAGCTGGATCACAAGCTCCAAGTATTTGTTCCAAACTCCTGATGGAAGGGAAGGGACAGTGGATCCTCCATAGCTGTCCTGGGACCTTCCCACACCCTCCCCAGGCATGGCCTGGAGAGCAAGTGGCTTTTCCATCTTCTCCCAGATGTTCTTCCAACACATGACGCTGACCAGCTCTCCCCTCTGCCACCTTCCCGCACTTGGCATCTTCACACCCCTTGCCTCTACTGTGCCAGGAGTCCCAGGAGAAAGCTGGGATTGGTGGCACAAAGCCTATTTTACACACAGGCCTGGGGCACAGAGAGGGATTGTCTGCTCAAGTTTTCACAGACAGTAAGGGACTTGGTACTGAGACTAAGGTCCAGTTCTACCCAAGGCTGTGGAATGGGCAAGAATAGAAGCCAAGAAAAGAAAACTACATGTGAGAGGTGAGAACTCCAGGACTGTCAACAAAATACGGCTGAAAACTGGCCCCAAATGGTGTGGAGGGATGTGCAATCTCCAAGGAACTAAAGTAGAAAAAGTTGATTTTGAACTTGGCCAGCCCCACTGCCTCTTGCCTGACTGCCGCAGAAGTCGGGTCCCAGGCCTGGCCAAGATCTGAAATCTCCTGCCTTTGGAAGGAGTAAGGTTAGAGCCTGACCCATCAACCATGGTTGCTGCCCAGTGTCATTAATCACAAAACCCTCAGACCTCATCTTAACACATTGAAGGGGTGATGCCTGATCCCCTGCTGTGTTCACACTGTTGAAATACTTGTTCACATTTTAGGTTTCATTTGAATACAGATCAACTTTTTTTTTTTTTGTTAGGTCTCCTACCTCAATGCCATTTTAAAAAGTTATCCAAGTAGAGTATGTTCTTGAGGAAGATTTGCATGATTCCCAAGCATACAGAGGAATCTTCCTCCACACCCCTCCCACAGAAGTAACCCCTTCAACAGTTTGGTGAGTGGGCATCTTTTGAGTCCCTTCTTGATATAACTTCATACACCTGCATGTATGTATCTACATGCATAATTTTAAAAAAATCACACCATACATATTGTTAAAATATAATTTTAAAAAAGTTAACATGGGACTTCCCTGGTGGTCCAGTGGCTAAGATTTCATACTCCCAATGCAGGTGGCCCGGGTTCAGTCCCTGGTCAGGGAACTAGATCCCACATGCCACAGCTAATACCAGGCACAGCCAAGTAAATACATATTTTAAAAGTTAAAAATATACTTAGAGAATAAACACATAACTAAGATATATTAACTGTTCAGTGAAGAGGTTCCCCCTCACTCATGTGTAATGCATCATGAGGAGCTAGATATTGATAGGCATTTAAAGAAGAGTGTTAGGACATGATTACTAGATACAAGATTGGTTGATGTCCTACAGGGCAATAGAAACAAAAATCTGAGGTTATTTTTCCACTGGATATTTCCACTGGAATTGTTTCACATCTCTCTAACACTATCTAAATAGCAAGATCAAACAAATGTACACTCCTATGGGTAATTAAATAGTCCTTGGGGGGGCTTGTGAAACAATGCCCCAGTATGGTATTGCAAGGTCATGCTACACTGTCTTTATTCCAACTGTTGGATAATTTTTCTTAACAGTATTCTGTGATTTTTTAAGTTTATAGATTTCCTGGAGTAGATCTAAATCTTTATACTCTTCATTTTTCTTAAGATGATAGCTTCATAAGCTGAAATCTTTATATATATATATATATAGTCTCTGAATATCCCATAGATGCAGGGGTCAACAAACTTTCTGTGAAAAACAAGATAGTAAATGGTTTAGGTTTTGCCCGCCAAAGAATAAATAAAGTGTTTTCCATTCCACCCCGGACCCCCACCCCATCATATGTTACAAAGACCACACTGACAAAGTCTTTTTCTCCCTTTTTATCCATTCAAACACAGTGTGTCTCAATTTGAACTCCCAAGTCTTTCCTTACCTTCAGTTCTTTACTTCAGTGAACAGCTGGTACATTTGTCCCAACCAGAAACCTGAGAATTATCTTCAACACCTCCACTTAACCCCTCAAGGCAGCACATTTCAACAGTCACTTGAAGAAACAAAGTGTTAGTCTTTCAGTAGTGCATGGGCTGTAGCCTGGCCAGGTTCCTCTGTCCGTGGGATTTCCTAGGCGAGAATATTGGAGTGATTTGCCATTCCCTTCAGGGGATCTTCCCAACCCAGGGATGGAACCCAGGTCTCCTGCATTGCAGGAAGATTCTTTACCACTGAACCACCAGGGAAGCCTTATCAGTGACTTAAGATCTACCAAGTGTGTCTTCTCAGGGTATAACAGGAGTTCTCAAATTTAAGTGCATCAGAATTACTTAAAGACTTAAAAAAATAAGCTAGGTCTGAGGGGAGCCCAGAGTCTTTACAACTCGCCACAGGTAATTCTGAAGGCTATTCTGATGCGCGTCAGAGGACCAGGCCACGAGAAACACTTCTCTTGAAGCACTGTAGTTTTCCTTTAGTCCCCAAGTCGTGTCTTTGAGACGCCACGGACTGTAGCCCGCCAGACTCCATGGGATTTTCCTGGTGAGAATATATGCATTTAATCCTCACAGTCACCTTGTGAAATATACATATTTCCCCCGATATTAGAAATGAAGGAAAATGAGCTGCTGCCCGCCCCTTCTCCCCACAACAAGGCAGTGGCAGGATGCCAGGCACACGCTTTCTGGCTCCACTGGCCCGCGCTCCCTCCACTGCATCTAGGGACATAGTGTGGAAGCCACGACTTGTCCTCCTTCCGGGAAGACAGCGACCCAACCAGTTCTTCCATCTGAGAAGCTGAGGGGGAACCCAGGGCTCTCCCGGAACCTCTGAGCTCGGGGAGAAAACATGCGGGGGAACTCTAGTCTCGAAGGACTCGAGGCTGCAGGGGGACGTTTCACCTGAAGGACTGCCTCGTTTCAACAACAACTTTATGGCTCCCGGAAGTGCCTCCTCCCTGTCCCCTGCCCGGCCTCACGCCTGTGGGCTGCACTTGGAGCCATGGCGGCGGCAGCCGCTGCGCCTGGCCCAGGGTCTGGACCTGGGGACTCCCCGGAAGGACCCGAGGCGGAGGCTCCAGAACGTCGGCGGAAGGCGCACGGAATGCTGAAGCTTTACTACGGCCTCTCAGAGGGGGAAGCGGCGGGACGCCCCTCGGGGCCGGACCCCTTGGACCCTACAGATCTCAATGGGGCGCACTTCGACCCGGAAGTATACCTGGATAAGGTGTGTGTAGGGGGAGGGGGAACAGGCCCCTGATATATTACGCCCCAGATCATGCCTCCGACTTTTTGCGGGGGTGTGGGAGGAAGGGTTCATAAAAGCAGGACAGCCCTTGGCGGAGCTGTAGGGGCAGAACTGGAGGATAAGGGTGCGTGGGCAGACTTGAACTGGCCTGAGGTGGTGTGAAGTCTGAGGTCTCCTGGGCTGATGTTCAGATAGACCCGAAATAGGGGGCGTGTCCCAGGCGCTGACTGGCATAGGAAGGACCAGGACTTGCTAAATCTGAGGATTTGAAATGCTGACAGACCTCAAGTAGAGTCTAACCTGGTAACTCTCGAGCTATGCCACTTATAGTTTCCTTGTCTGAAATTCTTAACAGGGGTGGGATCAGGATTTTCTTGCACCAAAAGCCTACCAGTTGGGGACATGAGTGCCCCCTGTCCTGAACACTAACCACCTAATTTCCTCCAGCTGCGTAGAGAGTGCCCACTGGCCCAACTGATGGACAGTGAGACGGACATGGTGCGGCAGATCCGGGCTCTAGACAGCGACATGCAGACCTTGGTCTATGAGAACTACAACAAGTTCATCTCAGCGACAGGTGATTCCTGAGTGAGTGAGTGAGTGAAGTCGCTCAGTCGTGTCCAACTCTTTGCGACCCCATGGACTGTAGCCTACCATGCTCCTCCATCCATGGGATTTTCCAGGCAAGAGTACTGGAGTGGGTTGCCATTTCCTTCTCCAGAGGATCTTCCCGAGACTGGGACACAAATCCTCACAGTCCCACATGCCCCAGTTCCTTCAGTGTTGGGGAAGCCAGCAGAGGGTTTAGACAGAGCAGACCCAGATTATAGTCCTGCCCTGACGCGAATCCACTCTCATCTCTCTCTTAGAGCTTTTGTGGTTTGATAACCATTGAGGTAATAACTGTTCTCAGAGGGTTGTTTTGAGGACCAAAAGGGAAAAAAGGACAAAATGAAATTTTAAAAAGAAATTAATTTATCTGAAGCACGTAGAATCTCTGACACTAAGGAAGTCTCAGTAACAGTTTCTTTCATTAGTGGTAGCTTTCTTTTGTTTCAAGTCTGAATCAAGAATGGGCTTATTTCTCTCTTTTCTTCTTTCTCTCTCTTCTTTCCTTTCTTCCTTCCTCTTTCCCCTTTTCTTCTTCCTTTCTCTTTTTGTAAATGAAGCAAAGAGACAGAAAATGTATGTCACTAAGGAACAAAGATCATGGAAAGGCGTCCCTCCACCCCCTTCTGTTCGCTTTATTCTCTGTTCAAGACAGTGCTAGACAGTGTTCAGCTTTCATCCACACTAGCTTCTGTCCTGTGTTGGGGAAATGTACTGCTCAGACTTGTGTAATAATTTTGGACCCACATGTACTTAGTTCTAGAGGCAGATCTTGTGCGTCTATCTGCAGTGTATATTATCTTTACTCTGAGTGAGATGAAATGAACAGAAGATGGGGTGACCTGACTTTTGTTTTAAAAGGACCCTTCTGTCCCCTGTTGAAAGTAGACTATAGGGAGGCAAGGATGGTAGAGACACACATTAGAAGGCTGTTTTAACGGTTCAGGCAAGGCGCTGGTTGTATGGACCAGGGTGGGTGCAGTGGAAAAGTAGAATGGCTCAAGATTCTTAAAAGTTTGTTAGTTGAGGGATCTGGAGTTCAGAGAAGGCTGGAACTTGAGACACAAGTGGAACATGATGAGATCTAGGGAGGGAGTGTACAGAGAGAAGAGGCCTGGGGACTGAAGCCTGGGGCATCCTAAGATTTGGAAGTCACGAAGGAAAATCTCACAAATCTTCTTTTTCAAAGGAGCAAACATTTGGGAAAGTTTGAGAACAACCAGGACCCTGGGTGTCTTAGAAGATAAATGAAGAAAAGCATTCTAAGAAATTGATAAGCTTGACCAATATGTTAGCTCATGGAGTGCTCATCAGTGATGCAAGAGAGGGAGAAACTACAGAGGCAAGGTCCTCAGGAAAGAAGGAGGGGATTGAGCAGTGCACATTGGAGAGGTTCACCTGAACACAAGGTCAGGAGCCCATCTACTGTAGCAGGAGGGAAAGCAGACTGTGGCCAGAGCCAGTCAGGTGGATAGGTGTGATAGAGAGACCTTCCAGAGCACAGTAAGGAATCTAACCTTTATCTAAAGCATACTTAGCTAATCAAGCTGTTATGATTTTTGTTTTGAAAAGATCCCTCTAGCTCCTAGAGGGAGCATTGGAAGGAGTAGATTGGAGAGGTGGTTAGAGTGAGACCATCTCAGTAGTCCAGACCAGAGATTCTGGGAGCTTGCTCCAGGATGATAATGGTGGAGATGGGCAGTGATGAGTAAACTGAGAAGTGTTAGGGGAAACACTGACAGGACGTGGTGTTGAGGAGCTCTGAATAAGCAGAATGCGCTACTTTCAACTTGAACACTGGATGGCGGATGTGGTGCCCGAGAAACTGCAAGAAGATCTGGTGTAAGAGTGGAAACATAACGGGCTAGGTTTTTTGTTGTTTTTGTTTTTAAGGGGAGTAGGCATGACATGAACCTGGAGGAGCCTGTGGGGCCCCATCAGGAGGGCCCTTTGTAGACAAAATAAGGATTTTGGTCTTGATCATAAGAACTCTAGAGATACTTCATGCAAACAGTAACCAGAAGAGAGTTGGGATAGTAGTACCAATTCAGACAAAATAATATTTAAGACAAAGACTGTTACTAAAGAGAAAGAAGGACATTTTATAACAGTCAGCTCATTAAGATGTTAACAAATATAAACACTTATGAACCTAACAACAGAATCCCAAATAGATAAAGCAAAATTGGATAGAATTAAAGACAGAAATTCAGCAATAATAGTTAGAAATGTCCATATCCCACCTTCAAAAAATGGAGCGAACAGTTAGACAGAAAGACAGCAAGAAAATAGAAGGCTTAAACAGCACTTACTCAGGGAGTTTAAACTGGGGCTCTTTGACAACCTAGAGGGGTGGGATAGGGTGGGAGGTGGAAAGGAGGTTCAAGAGGGAGGGGACATACGTATACTTACGGCTGATGCATGTTGACGTATGGCAGAAACCAGCACAATACTGCAAAGCAATATACCTTTCAATTAAAAATAAATAAATTTTAAAAAACAAAAAACAACACTTAAACCAAATAGACCTAACAGGCACATACAAAACCCTCTCCTGCAACAACATCAGAATACACATTCTTCTTAAGTGTACATGGAACATTCTCCAGGACAGACCATATCGTAGGCCATACAAGTCTCAATAAATTTAACAGCATTGGAATCAAGTGATTAGTGTTCTCTGAACATAGTGGAATTAAATTATAAATCAATAACAGAAAAGAATTTGAGAAATTTGCAAATTTGTCAAAATTAAACAGTATGCTTCTAAGTAACCAATGTGTCAAGGAAAAAAATCACAAAGAAATCAGAAAATGCTTTGAGATGAATGAACATGAAAACAACATTCCAAACCCTATGAGATGAAGCCAAAGCAGTGCTAGGAGGGAAATTTATAGCTGTACGTGCTTACATTAAAAAAGAGAGGACTTCCCTGAAGGTCCAGAGGTTAAGAATCCACCTGCCAATGCAGGGGACATGGGTTCCACCCCTAGTCCAGCAAGTTTCCACATGCCTTGGGGCAGCTAAGCCTGTGCGCCACTACCGAAGCCTGTGAGCTCTAGAGCCCATGCTCTGCAACAAGAGAAGCCTCCTCAATGAGAAGCCCACGTGCTGCAACTAGAGAGTAGCCCCTGCTTACCGCAACTAAAGAAAGCCTGTGCACAGCAACGAAGACCCAACGCAGCCAAAAATAATGTTTTAAAAATAAAGAGAGATCTTAAATCAATAACCTACTACCTAAGAAAGTTAAGAGGAAAAATGTGCAAACTAAACCCAAAGCAGGTAAAAGTCAGGAAATAATAAAGATTAGAATTAAAAGCATAGAAAACAATAGAGAAAAATCAATGAAACCAAAAGTTGGTTCTTTGAAAAGCTCAACAAAATTGACAAACCTAGCTAGACCAAGAAAAGATGAGAGAATATTCAAATTACTACAACCAGGAATGAGAAAGGGGATGTTACCACCTGTACAAGTATAAGACTTGTACATTGAAAACTAAAACAGTGTTGAAAGAAATTAAAGGATACCTAAATAAATAAAAAGATATCCCATATTCATAGACTGGAAAACTTATCATTTAATATTTAAGGTGGCAATACTTCCAAACTGATCTACAGATTCAGTGCGGTTCCTATCAAAATTCCAAATGCCTTTATTTGCGCAAATTGACAAGCTGATCCTAAAATTTATAAGGAAATGCAGGAGATCCAGAATAGCCAAAAAATCTTGAAAAAGAACAAAGTTGGAGGACTCACATTTCTTGGTTTCAGAATTTACTACAAATCTACAAAATCAAGACAGTATAATACTGATATTGGGTAAGCTTTCAGATTAATTGAATAGAATTTTTTTTGTAATAACCGATTTATTAGTAATTATAAATAATAGCAACTTTGGCTAATACTAGACAATATTTATTGAGTGTTTAATATAAAATCACTGAGGTGCTTAGCATATATTGATTAAATTCTTACACATCTATGAAGTAGTTAACTATATATCCATTTTACAAATGGGGAAACAGGTAATGAAATGCTACATAACTCAGTCAAAATTTTATAGGTGAAACACAATGTTTAATGCCTTGTTTCAAACACAAAGCAAATCTAAAAATAACTTTTAAAAAATCAGGTTTTTTTTTTTTGAGAAGGAAATGGCAACCCACTCCAGTATTCTTGCCTGGAAAATCCCATGGACGGAGGAGCCTGGTAGGCTACAGTCCATGGGGTCGCAAAGAGTCGGACACAACTGAGCGACTTCACTTTCACTTTCACTTTAAGAAACAGGGTATAGAAAGGAAAAACAGTGATGTTACAGTGAAGAAACCTGACAGATACTACCTTTCCCAAATAGTCAGGCTTAGGCAACATGGAATCCTGGACTGGATCCTGGAGGAAAAAAAAACAGAGAACATTAGTGGAAAAATCCATGAAATCTAAATAAAGTCTATAGTTTAAAAAACAAAAAATCAGGTTTTTTGTCCTAGTACCTGTGGTAGCTTTTGAAAGAGCTACATGTCTATAAAAGATAAACATTATTATGCATAATAAATGAATTCCTAAATGGATCACTTTTATGTTTGAATATTATTTAACAAGTGAAAAATAAAACCATAGCAATTAGAAAGTAGACAAATAGATTAAAAAAAAAAATATTGCCATAAAGGAGAAATAATAATTCAAGAAGGTGTAGCAGGCCTTCCCTGGTGGTAAAGACTCCGTCTGCCAGCGCAGGAAACATGGTTTCTATCCCTGGTCCAGGAAGATCCTACATGCCATGGAGGAACGAAGACCATGTGCCACAGCTACTGAGCCTGTGCTCCAGAGCCCGGGCACCGCAACTACTGGAAGCCTGCACACCCTCGAGCCCATGCTCTGCAACAAGAGAAGCCGCTGCAGTGAGAAGCCCAAGCATCGCAAGAAAGAGTAGCCCCCACTTTCCGCAACAAGAGAAAAGCCCGAGCACAGCAACGAAGACCCAGCTTCCTTTGTTTTGATTTCCTTTTTGATCCAATAGTTGAGAAGAGTGAGGATTTTCTCTAAATAATGGGATCTTTTTATTTTTTAGTTTTGTTATTAATCTCCAATTTCATTGCATTGTGATCAGAGAATGCTTTTTGTACCACTTCAGTTTCTTCTGTAAATTTATTGAGATTTCCTTTATGACCTAATACATGGTAAGGTTTTGGTGTATTATGGAATCTTGATTATAAATCAAGTAGGTCTTCCCTATTGTGTTATTTAGGTCTTCTGTAGCTTCATTTGGCTTTTGTCTTTTTGATCTGTCATGGATTGACGAAAGTGGATTAAAGTCTCCTATAATAGATATGTTTCCATTTCATCCTCTTTGCTCTCTGTTACACATATTGATGATGAGTTCCAGAGTGGAGTTAGGAAAGTCAGTTGGGAAATGCTAGAAGTATTTAGACAAGAAAGGATAGTGACTTGAAAAGAAAATGTTGGAGATAAACTTTACACAACTTGCTGATGGACTGAATGTAGGGTAAAGGAGAGATAAAAATCAAAGATGACTCTTTAAGAAATGGCAAGGAGCCAGAATGGAAAAGATTAGTGGAGGAACAGGTCTGGGGAGAGTCAAGAATTCTGTTTTGGACCTGTCATATTTGAGGTGCCCATTTGCCATCTGCATCAAGGTGTTAAGTAAGTTGTTCGCAGGGCTCTGGTCAGGCCCGGAGACAGAAGTGTCTGAGTCAGCACAGCCACGGGACTGGAGGAGACCCCATCGAGGTCCATTCACTCTGCAGATTTGGAAGGAGTTGATGTTTACTTGTATTTTCCCTGTGAAGTGTGAATCAGGGTCACCATTTGAGAGTTGGCATATATTGGAGTTTTGAGGACTGAGGAGAAAATGTTAGCTTGGAAAATGGGAACACAGACTCATCTGAAGGATGGCTGACCAATATGCAGTACTGCTTTGGGACCTAAGTCCTATTCAGGAACATTAAGGGAAGGCCAGTTGGTGTGATTTTGTGGCCCATTTTCAACTGTTCCTTCTTAGGCGGTGGGTTGCTAATTGGGCTTAACCTGTGGTAGGGTCTTGCTGATAAATAATGGGAGTCGGGGTCAGGAGAGGCAAGGGGGCTTGCAAATGGGTGATAGTGCTGGTGGGGGCCCACCGATTCTAAGAGGAGTGAGGAGGGAAGTGCAGCCACGAGAGGTATTGCAGGTAGTGACCAGTGGTTGGGCCAGTGAGTCTGGAGTTCCTGAAAAAGCCAAAGGAATTTTAGAGTGTGGTCCACAGGATGAGTGGTTGGGATTACAGAGGGCAGTGAGACTTGAAGCTGAGGTTTTATTTTATTTTTTAAATGTTTTTAAATTAAAAATATATATATATATATACACACACACACACACACTTATTTTTGGCTGCTCTGGGTCTTTGTTGCCATGCAAGAGCTTTGTCTAGTTGTGGCCAGCAGGGACCTCTCTCCATTTCAGTGCACAGACTTCTCATTGAGGTGGCTTCTCTTGTTGGGGAGCACCAGCTCTAGGGAACATAGGCTTCTGTACTGGCGGCTCACGCACCCAGTAGCTGGAGCACTCCAGCTTAGTTGCTCCTCAGGATATGAGATCTTCCCAGACCAGGGGTCTAACCTGTGTCCCCTGCATTAGCAGGCATATTCTTAACCACTGGACCACCAGGGAAGCTTTGAGGTTTTAGAGGAGGCAGTTCTTAGTGAGGGCAAGCAGAGGGTGGCATGGATGAGACAGAGGCAGGAACTGATGGAGTTAAGGAGGTCAGCAAACAGAATCAGTAATGTCCTAAGCTTCATCCTCGTGGATGCTCAAGGAGGTGAAAGTGATCCCAAACTGAGAGACACGGCAGAGAGGACAGTGGGATGGCAACAAGAAGGGGTGTGGTTCAATGCCATGGTCTTCAAAGGTAGAAGCAGCAGCTGTGTAGGAGCTTTAAGGGGCCAAGCCCTGAGCACCTGGGTGGAAAGGAAGAACAGTCTCTTTAGGTAGGTTTCTGTCAGGACTGAAGAGGAAGGGCCCTTCAGAGACAGTCAGTCGTGTTCCAGAAGGCCAACGGCTTGTAAGTCCAGGAAAAAGATAAGGGTGCACAAGTATTTACTTTCTGCCCTGTGCCAGGCAGGGTGCTGGGCATAGAGGATGCCCCTGGGACCCAGCGGACAGGTCCCGGTCCCTCCTTTGAATCTGGGCATCTTCTGAGAGCAAAGACTGTGGCTTCATGGGCCATCTTCTCTCTGCATCCAAGCCTGGGGCACACAGCGGTTGCCCAACAAATCTTTGGGGCACTGACATGACACCTCACCCTGGCGCCTGGTGACCAAGCACCACTGCCGCCCATTTCAAGCACCAAGTCATCCATGTGACCCTCCAGGAGTGAGCTCAGGCGCGTCCGGGGTTGGGGGGAAGGGGCAAGTGTGTGTGAGGGCACCCGGACCGCGTGTCAAGCTGAGTCCCGCCTGCGCCCGTAGTCACCCGCCTTTCCCTCTCCTGCGCCCCTGTCGTCCCAGACACCATCCGGAAGATGAAGAACGACTTCCGGAAGATGGAGGATGAGATGGACCGGTTGGCCACCAACATGGCGGTGATCACGGACTTCAGCGCGCGCATCAGCGCCACGCTGCAGGACCGCCACGAGCGCATCACCAAGCTGGCAGGTGGGCCGCGCCCCAGAGCCGGTGTTAAAGTGGGCCACCCTTGAGGCTGACACCACCTCCGCCTGTCCTCCAGGGGTCCACGCGCTGCTGCGGAAGCTGCAGTTCCTCTTCGAGCTGCCCTCGCGCCTCACCAAGTGCGTGGAGCTGGGCGCCTACGGGCAGGCCGTGCGATACCAGGGCCGCGCGCGGGCCGTGCTGCAGCAGTACCAGCACCTGCCCTCCTTCCGCGCCATCCAGGACGATTGCCAGGTCATTACGGCTCGCCTGGCCCAGCAGCTTCGGCAGCGCTTCAGGTGTGGGTCCTGGGCCACCATGCCACCGCCGCTGGGCTCCCGGGTCTGCTCCTCCCCTACCCACCCCCAACCCTGCCCTGAGTTCTGCCTTCCTGCCCTTCACCTCTGTCTCCCTTCCTGCAGGGAGGGCGGCTCTGGCGCCCCTGAGCAAGCCGAGTGCGTGGAGCTGCTGCTGGCTCTGGGCGAGCCCGCGGAGGAGCTGTGCGAGGAGTTCCTGGCGCACGCCCGAGGGCGGCTGGAGGAGGAGCTGAGAAGCCTGGAGGCGGAGCTGGGGCCCTCCCCTCCGGCTCCCGACGTCTTAGAGTTCACTGACCACGGCGGCAGCGGCTTTGTCGGTGGCCTCTGCCAGGTGGCGGCGGCCTACCAGGAGCTGTTTGCGGCCCAGGGCCCAGCGGGCGCCGAGAAGCTAGCAGCCTTTGCCCGGGAGCTGGGCAGCCGCTACTTCGCGCTGGTGGAGCGGCGGCTGGCGCAGGAGCAGGGCGGCGGAGACAATTCCCTGCTGGTGCGGGCGCTGGACCGCTTCCACCGGCGCCTGCGCGCACCCGGGGCCCTGTTGGCCGCTGCCGGGCTGGCGGAGGCCGCCACTGAGATCGTGGAGCGCGTGGCCCGCGAGCGCCTGGGCCACCATCTGCAGGGCCTGCAGGCGGCCTTCCTGGGCAGCCTGACGGATGTGCGGCAGGCGCTGGCCGCCCCTCGAATTGCTGGGAAGGAAGGCCCCGGCCTGGCGGAGCTGCTGGCCAATGTGGCCAGTTCCATCCTGAGCCACATTAAGGCCTCGCTGGCTTCTGTGCACCTCTTCACCGCCAAGGAGGTGTCTTTCTCCAACAAGCCCTACTTCCGGGTACGCCTGTCCCTGGGCATCCTTTTTTTTTTTCTTTCTCCTTTTTGGGGCATTCTTTTGTTCATCCTGCATGTGGCTTGACAGCTCCAGGGCCCTCAGTCTTTGCCCCAGCAGGCTGGATGTGGTTTCAGGCTGTCTTGAAGACTGCCACAGCCTGGAGGGGTGGGGCAGGCTCTGAGGGCATTTGCAAGCAGGGTCCCCAGTGCAGGCTTTGCCCCCTTGCAGTCCCTTCTCCAAGCAGGGGAGCTGCTCTCAGGTACCGGAAACAGGATGATAGAGGCCACGGCACTTGGGGTCCCAGTAGACATCACTGGCAGCCTCTGCCTGGAAGAGGGGACCTGCTGTGTATCTAGGCCCCCTCCTCCTCACAGGGCGAGTTCTGCAGCCAGGGCGTCCGCGAGAGCCTCATCGTGGGCTTCATCCGCTCCATGTGCCAGACGGCTCAGAGCTTCTGCGACAGCCCCGGGGAGAAGGGGGGTGCCACGCCCCCTGCCCTGCTCCTGCTGCTCTCCCGCCTCTGCCTGGACTACGAGACGGCCACCATCTCCTACATCCTCACCCTCACGGATGAACAGTTTCTGGTGCAGGTGAACTGCTAGCTCATAGCAAGGTAGGGGGTGGTGAAGCTAGGAACACAGGGGACTGGTCAGTGCCCTCATAGTTAGGGCTGCCTGTGCCCAACTCAGCCTCCCCCTTGCCTAGCCTGTGCCCGGCCCCTGGTGGGCACTGGCTGCAGAGCCTGCCCCCAGGACCCACTGACTGCCTGTCCTCTGCATCCGTGGCTCAGGATCAGTCTCCAGTGACGCCTGTGAGCACACTGTGTGCGGAGGCCAGGGAGACGGCACGACGCCTGCTGACCCACTACGTGAAGGTGCAGGGCCTGGTCATATCGCAGATGCTGCGCAAGAGCGTGGAGACACGGGACTGGCTCAGTACCCTGGAGCCTCGGAACGTGCGTGCTGTCATGAAGCGGGTGGTGGAGGACACGACAGCCATCGATGTGCAGGTGCTGCTCCAGGCTGGCCAGCGGTGCTGGGGGACCAGCCCTCTAAGGATCAAGACAGCTGGGGTCAGGCAGTGCCTGCATCTCTGGCCTCCTCCTGCCTCAGCCATGGTGGCATCATCACCCCTGTTAAACCTCAGAGGAGGAAGCTGAGGCCCAGAGTCACCCGGGAAATCAGGGCAGGGCTGACACTGAAGGCTGGGCGTCAGTACCAACTCGTGCTCCATCTTTGCTGCACTCCACTGGTTCTGTAAATAATGACTGGGCGCCAGCGAGGCATGGCCCCTACCCGCCCCCCAACTACCTTGTGTTTATTTTATAACATGTGATTCTTGTAGCATATGAGTGTAACAGGGCATCCTCGGTGGGCTGGAAGTTCCCCATGCTCTGGCCTCCTTGCAGTTCCTCCTTCTGCCACCAGGTGGGGCTCCTGTATGAGGAGGGTGTTCGCAAGGCCCAGAGCAGCGACTCCAGCAAGAGGACCTTCTCGGTTTACAGCAGCTCCAGGCAGCAGGGCCGCTACGCACCCAGCTATACACCCAGGTCTGGCTGGTCAGGGTACCCCCGGGAGGGGGGGGGGAAGGAAGACGGGTGCAGGGGTGGGCTCTGATGGCTTCTCTCCCCCCATCCAGTGCCCCAATGGACACCAACCTCTTGAGCAACATTCAGAAGCTGTTCTCTGAGCGAATCGACGTGTTCAGCCCTGTGGAGTTCAATAAGGTTCGAATTCCCCAGTGACCCTGCCTTCCCTGGGACCCTTGGGAAGGTTGGCTGAAGCAGCCCCACACTGGCCCCAGGAAGCCCTGGGACTCAGTCCCCTCGTCTGTTTCTGGGAAATGTGTCTGGGAGCGAGTGCTCACCCAGCACCCCACGACGACCGTCTCATCGCCCTTGGCCTTGCCCTGGGTGTGCTCTAAGCCTGCGTCTGAGGGGTCACCTAGACTACCTCTTTGCCCTTGTTCTTACGCCCTCCATAGTCGTAGGTCCTCCCTGGGGATGGCCGTTCACCCCATGATCTCTGCCCCCACCCAGCCCACGCTCAGGGACCTGGTGCTCTCTCTCCAAGGTAGTAAGCCTTTCCCCTCCCTAAGTCCCTGCTGACCCCATCTCTGCCTCAGATCGCTGGGCCCTTGTCTGCTCCCCTCCAGGTGATGAGGCAAACATCCTATTTCCCGCTTACCTGGGTTTTGGGACTTTCTACCCCATCACAGCCACTGGCATTTTGCTGGCTCCCTGGCCCCTGCACAGAACGCGGTGCCCTCAGGGATCCCGCACCCGCCCAGCACCTGCTGTAGCGGCTCTGCATCCCCGTGTCCCCATCCACAGGTGTCGGTGCTGACCGGCATCATCAAGATCAGCCTGAAGACACTGCTGGAGTGCGTGCGGCTGCGCACCTTCGGGCGCTTCGGGCTGCAGCAGGTGCAGGTGGACTGCCACTTCCTGCAGCTCTACCTGTGGCGCTTCGTGGCCGATGAGGAGCTTGTGCACCTGCTGCTGGACGAAGTGGTGGCTTCAGCTGCCCTGCGCTGCCCGGACCCAGTGCCCATGGAACCCAGTGTCGTTGAGGTCATCTGTGAACGCGGCTAGGTTCCGTCACGGCCTTACGCGGGCTTGTCCAGTCGCCCCAATCCTCCCATCCCCTGGTCTGCTGCCCCGGCGGCCCTTCCCCTCAAGCTCTGCCTACTGCCTAATAAAGTCGTGCTGTCTCCTCCTCTCTGTCACTTGCGGGGAGGCGGGGCGGGACTTGGAGGACTGGGGTGGAGCTGTGAGCCTGCCTGAGACTGCAGAGGCGGCTTTGGAGGTGCTCGCGTCGGTCTCGCCCCCGAGAGCCGATTGGCTGACCCGCTGGGCCCAGCATGGGCCGGGGGCGGGTCCATTTAAAGACCTCGGGACAAAAGCGGTCGCTGTCTGCTGCCCAGACAGGTGCAAGCCCAGCTGGGCTCGGTCCTCCTCGGCAGCGAGCTGGTCTCCTGGGGGATGGGGTGGGCTGCGTTTCCTTGACAGACGTTTGAGAGGTTCCAACCCCCAGCGCAGCGGAGACCATGGCCTCTCCTCAGGGTTCTCGGGCCCCGCTGGAATTCGGAGGACCCTTGGGTAATGGGGCACAGAGAGGGGGTACTTTTAAGGCCTGAGACTTAGAGGGAGAACTGGAGGGATCTGAGGGTGAAAGACTTTGAGGGGTATCGGGAGGCAGTGGGATCTAGGGGTTTGCAGGGGAGTGTCTGGAGAAGGAAGGGGTTGCAGAGCTGGGGGTTTGTGCAGTGGACTGGGCCGACTCGGGGAAACATGAGCGGAGTCCTCGAGGGGAGCAGGATAGAAGTCAGAACGGGGACCAAGGCCTGAGAACTGGATATGGAAGATGGCAGTGGGAATGCCGAGGGGGCCCTGGATACGACAGGGTGCCTGTGGGGGTCAGGGAGAGCGGACCCCCGGACGCGATCGCCCCCTTCCCCAGGCGCCGCGGCGCTGATGCTGCTGCTCCCGGTCACGATGTTCCACCTGCTACTGGTGGCCCGCTCGGGCCCGGCGCGCCTCCTGGGCCCACCCCCCTACCTGCCGGGACTGGAGGAGCTGTGGAGCCCGTGGGCACTGTTGCTCTGTCTCACCTGGCTCGGCCTGCAGGCGGCGCTCTACCTCTTGCCGGCACGCAAGGTGTGGCCTCTGCTCGCGAACGCGCGGGGGAGGCGGCGGAGGGTGGGGGCTCCGCCAGAAGGAAGGCCCCCCTCAGTCCTTATCAGAACCGCTTTGTGCCCGCAGGTGGCTGAGGGGCAGGAACTGAAGGACAAAAGTCGACTGCGCTACCCCATTAACGGTGCCTGGGGGCTGGGTCCTTGCGTGGAGCTGCGGGTTTGGGGGAGGAGCCCCAGGCCCAATGGGAAGGTCATGGAGATGCGCCCACGACCCCAAACTCTGGTTTTACGCCTCTTTTACGCCCAGGACAGATATAGGGGGTTTCACTGGTCCTCTCCACACCCCTCCTTCCTCCATTCCTAGCACTTGCTGCTACTCAGAGAAGTGGCTGGGGTGATCCTTCCAAGAGCCAAAGTGTCAGATTACTGGCTAGGTCTGCGACCTCCCTTTAGGGTGTGTGGGGGGGTGTGGGGGAGGTGGAGGGTCTCAATCCCAGGACTCACCTTGTGCTGCTGTTCAGGCTTCCAGACCCTGATTGTGTGTGTGTTTAGGGGTGTGTGTGTGTGTGTTTAGGGGTGTGTGTGTGTGTGTGTGTGTTTGGGGTGGGGCGTGGGGGAGGTGGAGGGTCTCAATCCCAGGACACTTAGGGGAGGGTCTTAATCCCAGGACACTCAGGGGTGTGTGTGTGTGTGTGTGTTTATGTGTTTAGGCGTGGGGCTTGGGGGAGGTGGAGGGTCTCAATCCCAAGACTCACCTTGTGCTGTTGTTTAGGCTTCCAGGCCCTGATGCTGACAGCCCTCTTGGTGGGCCTGGGGGTGTCAGCCGGGCTGCCCTTGAGCGCACTCCCAGAAATGCTCTTGCCCTTGGCATTTGCGGCCACCCTCACCGCCTTCATCTTCAGCCTCCTTTTGTATCTGAAGGCTCTGGTAGCCCCTGCCTCGGCCCTGGCACCTGGGGGGAACTCAGGTGAGAGGAGTCCCAGTTGGGTAAGGATAGAGGCAGATGGGGGTACTGGCTTGCACCTTCACCCTCCATTATTCTCCAGGCAATCTCATTTACGACTTTTTCCTGGGACGGGAGCTCAACCCACGCATCTGTTCCTTTGACTTCAAATATTTCTGCGAACTGCGGCCTGGCCTCATCGGCTGGGTATGCTGGGCATGGCTAAGTGGGCCTCCAACCAGGGGGAGGGGTGGGATGGGTGAGCAGGGCAGGGCAGGGCCAGAATTGTGCTGACATGTCATTAATCATTCCACAAATATTTGTTGAGTCCATCATGTGCTCTAAGCACTGCTCCAGGTACTGAGAGACAAAAGAAAAACATAGTTACAGGGAAGAAAAAAAAAAAATGTCTGTCTTCATGAAGCCTACATTCTAACAGGAATAAAATATGTCACATGTGAGGGGATGCTATGAGGAAAAAGCATGGAGGGAATTAGGAGAAACAATTTTAAATAAAGCTGTCAAGTGCAAAATCTATTTCGAAGAGATGATTCTGTGCTACTAGAGGTCAGAACGGTGCAGAACTTCAAACTCATCAATGGACTTAGCAACCTATCCATCATTGGTGGCCTTGACAACAGGCCAACTGTGTTTTTTGTTTATAATCACCCATACTGGTCTGTGGTCACGATTTCCTGAAGGGTCTTTTGGGCAAGGTCCCTGTCACCCTGGAAACTGCTTCATCCAGAGGCAGGAGGAATGCTGAGTGCCCATCCGGGGCCTGGATCGTGGCCTTTGAGGCTATTTCCTCATGTGTGAAATGGAGTAAAGTGGGAGCTTCCTCCCAAGATGATGGTGAGGATTAGAATTGGTAGCCTGACTGACCGCACCAAGCCCAGTGCTACAGAATGGGGTGCTCAGTCCAGACTCGATGCCAGCTAGTCGTTATCGAGCACTTACTATGGCCAAACACACTGCGCTGAGCCCTGCACACATTACGTCCATGGTTATCTCCATTTTCTACGTGGAGATAGGAAAGGAGGCTTTAGAGAGGGCGAGCAGCTTGCCCAGGTGGCAAAGCTGAGATTCAAAACTAGGTCTGATCTAACTCTCAAGCCTGAAGTGTCCAGTTGCTCCCTATGCTGCTCTCCCAAAGGGAACACTGCAGGACAAGGCAAGAAAAAACAGGTCAGGAGGTGGACAGATGCAGTCTCTCTGCCCCTGGAGACACGGCTGGAGCCACTCAACACAGGCCTGGAGAGTTAGTTGACGGAGAGCTGAGACAAGGGGACAGGCTGGTTGCTGCCTTTCCAGGCGCTGTCACCCTTGTAGAAATGGACTGGGGATGGACTACCCTGTCTCACCCTCCGCCTAACCCCCAGGTCCTCATCAACCTGGCCTTGCTGATGCAGGAAGCAGAACTTCGGGGGAGTCCCTCACTGGCCATGTGGCTGGTCAACGGTTTCCAGCTCCTGTATGTGGGTGATGCCCTTTGGTACGAGGTGAGGCAGGACAGGGCCGGGGAGGCAGGGGAGGGTGCCTGAGGACTTTGCGGGGACTGAGCCAGTGTGTCTGGGTCCTGTCCCTGCAGGAGGCAGTCCTGACCACCATGGACATCATCCATGACGGGTTTGGCTTCATGCTGGCCTTTGGGGACCTCGCCTGGGTACCCTTCACCTACAGCCTGCAGGCCCAGTTCCTGCTGTATCACCCACAGCCTCTGGGGTGGCCCCTGGCCTCATTCATCTGCCTCATCAATGGTCAGTCGGGAAGGAGCAGCATTTCCCTTCCTCCTTTCATTATTTATTGAGCACCCCCTGGGTAGGTGCTAAGCCTCACATGCTTCTTTAAAGCTAAGGGCTGGGTCCTCGGTCTCCTGGCAGATTGAGTCTAGGCTGTGGGTAGTTGGTCAGGGTCAGATGGAAGGCCCCTGACCGCCGGCTCATGCTTTCCTTCAGCTGTTGGTTACTACATCTTCCGTGGAGCTAATTCTCAGAAAAACACCTTCCGAAAGAATCCTTCTGATCCCAGAGTGGCTGGTGAGCTGGGTTTCTGGGGTGCTATGAGTGAGATGGGGCGGCTGGACTTCCAAGGGTTCCCCCATCCCGCTATGTGTTTCTCCAGACCTTGAGACCATCTCTACAGCCACAGGGCGACGGCTGCTGGTGTCCGGGTGGTGGGGTATGGTCCGCCATCCCAACTACCTTGGAGACCTCATCATGGCTCTGGCCTGGTCCTTGCCGTGTGGTGAGTGATTTGAGAGGGGCCGCAAGTATGTGTGTTGGGCCAAGGTAGAGGATGCCCAGTCTGGGTGCAGAATGGAGAACAGGGCTGCACCCCAGGGGAGGGAGTAATCAGGGAGCTGGGGATGTACCCAGGCTGTGGCTGGGCAGACCTCTGGGACAGCCTAGCATGCCAGCTCTCCCTGCAGACTTTGGCCCTTTCACTATTGAGCCCATGCCCCCCCATCCCCCCCCACCCCCAACCCCCGTGAGCCACTAGCGGCGGAAACGTTTGTGAACTGGTGGGCTGGTTGAGTGGTGAGAAAAACCCCTTTCCCCACAGGGGTGTTCCACCTGTTGCCCTACTTCTACCTCCTCTACTTCACTGCGCTGCTGGTGCACCGTGAGGACCGGGATGAGCGGCAGTGTCTGCAGAAGTACGGCCTGGCCTGGCAGGAATACTGCCGGCGTGTGCCCTACCGAATCGTGCCCTACGTCTACTGAAGCAGCTCCAGGCACCCCAGGTTGGGGCACGTGCCCGCCCAGCTGCCAGCACACTCACCCAGGAGTCTGGATGCACCCGGGACACAAGGGCCTGTACCCTACCCTGCCCTGGGCTCCAAAACACCGGGATGAACAGACTGATAGGTGGCTGGAGCAAGGGGGAAATGAAGCCAGTGCTCCAAAATGGAGTGGGGGGAGGGGGCTGCTCTTCCTCCTTAGATAAACAGCTGGAATCCTTGGTGCTGCTTCTGTTCCTTTCTGGGGCCAGGCTGTTTAAAAGACTGGCTGGGTCAGCCCTGATCAAGGAGAAGCTGACAGGTAGTTTGTGGGCCCAAGAGTCTGGGGGACGGGGGCACAAGAGCCACCAATCAGAAATGGGCACTGATGACAGGGCAGAGCAGTCACAGCTTTATTAACGACAAAGGGTTCAGCCGGGGAGCTCCTCAATGAGAGTCCTCCGGGCAGGTGGCAGGGGGCCTCCCCAAAGCTGCTCCAGCTCCCCCGTGAGGGCTGCCACCTCCTCGGCCGCCACAGTGTGGGCTCGGTGGGCCGTGGCACAGTCTAGAGCCAGGGGTGTGAGGGCGTCCTCATTTTCGTTGGTCCAAGACAGAAGGAACTGGCATTTCTTTCGGGCTCGGTAGAGGCGATCTCGTTCTTCGGGGGCCACAGCTTGTTTCCGGGCCCGGCCCAGGGTCTGCGCCAGGTCCCCCAGTGCTGCCAGCGTGTAGCTTTTCTGGTTGGCCGGGCCCTCACCCAGCAGGATGCAGGCGGCCTCGCGCATGGCACCCCGTGTGCCCAGAGGTCCGGGGGGATGCTCGCCTGCTTCCAGCACATGGGCTGCGGCCTGCAAGGCTTCCTCGGCAGAGGCGAAGACCTGCTGGGCGCCGAGGGCTCCAGAAACGCCGAGCAGTGTGGCACAGAAGTCCGAGAGCAGCGCCTCGTCGCCGCCGTGATACAAGGCCAGAGTGTGTGCGTAGGCAAACAGCACGTTGGGTAGCTGGAAGCGCACGAGCGGCGACGTCCGGCCCCTGCTCAGGCTGGCCAGCGCGGGGATCCGGGTGGGCAGGGCAGGAGGGCAGGCCCCGAGGAGGTCTCCAAGAACCGGTTCGACGGCCGCGGGCTCATCTCTCACGGGTTCCGGCGGCATCCTCGCGGGGGAGGGCTCCAGTTCCTCGGCATCACCGCTTGGGGCATCACCCAGCTCCTCCAGAAGCCGCGGAGCGGCCCCGCGACCCCACCACCATGGCCGCCAGGGGGGCAGCAGCCGCCCGGCCTCGCCTCGGCTCAGGAGCCGCTCGAAGGCCATCTTCTCGGCCGGGGCCAGCCGCTCCCAGAGTCCTGAGAGGCCGCCGGGCGCCGGGCCAGGCCTGAGGCCTGCGTCCCCTGGCTCATCCTCGGTCTCACGTTGCTGACGCAGCCGGCGCAGGGCGGTGGCCAGGCGGCTGGGCGAGGCGCTGCGGCCGCGCAGTTCTCCCAGCACCTGGTCACGGTAGAACTCTTCAGCGCAGGTGCCATGCGCCCGGTAGCAGCGCAGCGAGCAGTAGGGCACGTTACAGCGAGGGCAGGTGTAGCGAGCCGGCTGGGCCTCCCCAGTGGGGCAGAAACCACAAGGCCCGGCCGGCTCCATGGTAACAGGCGCAGCACACCGCCAACGAACGCACACGCGCGGCAAATCGGAAGTTTCCGGCGCTTCTCGGTTACTTCCGCCTTTTTGCGGACGGAGCGCTTCGTCAAAGCTCTTCCCGGCAGTTTCCGGCCGCATTCGGAGGTCAAGCCACGCCCCCCAGTTGACCCGACAAACAGCCTAGGAGCCGCGGGTGAGGTAGCCCCGCCCTGCGCGGTGGGAGCGTAGGAAAAGTGCGTCTGCCGGGAGCTCGGTCGGTACCAGCCCGCCCCCTAG
The DNA here is from genome assembly GCF_019320065.1 of Cervus canadensis. Taxonomy (NCBI): domain Eukaryota; kingdom Metazoa; phylum Chordata; class Mammalia; order Artiodactyla; family Cervidae; genus Cervus; species Cervus canadensis. The sequence continues at coordinate 40,784,847 of NC_057414.1, forward strand.
TGGTTGCTTTTATCATCATAAAGCGCTTTGGCAAAACCCAATCTGGACTAAAGTTGGTGAAGGACAGGGAAGCCTGGCGTGCTGCTGTCTATGGGGTCGCAAAGAGTCGGACACGACTGAGCGACTGAACTGAACTGAACTGACCTACTCTGGGCCACTAACTGTGCCAAGTCGATGGGAGATGTGGCGTCCCTGCGCTGGAAGGGCAGCCATTCTACTAGGGAAGAATGGAAGGAGAGTAAAAGGAAGACCAAGGAGGGGTACTTAGCCTAGACAGGGTGTGTTGGGGGCAGTTCCCCTCTGGAGGAAGCAACATTAACAAATATTTGAGCTCCTCCCTGACTTCCAAAGAAAATACACCGAAGAGTAAAATGAGATCGGGTACCTGTCCTAATGGAGCTGAGTTTGTGGTAGACTGGGGGTGACTCACCAACTGTGCCAAAAGCTGTGATGCCTCGATTTATGGCATCCCTGAAAGCTCTGGTTCTCTGGTGTCTCACCTTACTCATATCCAGTCCCACAACTAGTTAGTTCTACCTTTAAAATACCTTGTCTCTATTTCAATATGGATCATCTATTTCCCTACCAAGATCTGGATGAATTTGAAGAGTCTGCTCATTTTTGCATCCTCCTTTCCCAGGTGTCGCTAGTGGTAAAGAATCTGCCTGCCAAGACACAAGAGACAGGGGTCTTCAACCCCTGGGTCAGGAAGATCCCCTGGAGGAGGAAATGGCAACCCACTCCAGTATTCTTGCCTGGAAAACTCTTATGGACAGAGGAGTCTAGCAGGCTACAGTCCATGGGGTCGCAAACAGCCGGACATGACTGACAACAGTGCACACACCCCCACAGTGCCCCTGGCGGCCTTGTTCTTCAGTTAGATAACACCAGCCTAACTGGTTTCCTTTTGCCAGCCCTCCAGAAAAGTCGGCCAGAGAAAGTAGATCACAAGTCATATCCCAGCAGGCTCTTACTTAAAAACCCTGACCTGCACTTGGACTGACACCAAACTCCTCTCCACATCTGACAAGACCCTGTAGGATCTGCTACACACCGCTGCAGAGTTCTCCTGGCTGAGATTCACCATCTCACCACGTAATCATTTCCTGTTTAAGGTCTCACATATCCCATCCTCTGAGACCTTCCTAGGGTAGTTATCTGTCCACCACTCACTCCCTCTTTCATTACAGCACCCTGCTTACTTTCTATGGCCACAACACTTGTAACTATGCTTTCCTCACAAGAAACTAAACTCCTAAAAGAGATGGGGCCAGTGTCTTTCTAGAAAGTTCACTATAAAAGACAAAAATAGCCAATACGTTTGTGTAGTTTTCTAGATGGCCGGAGCTGATCTAAACACTTTATATCCTTTAATCCTCAAAAGCAACTTTCAAGAGAAGATAGCAAGGACTTCCCTAGTGGACCAGTGGTTAAGACAACACTCCCAATGCAGGGGGCTCAGGTTCAATTCCTTGGTCAGGGAACTAGATCCCTGATGGTGCAACCAAATTTCCCCATGCAGCTATGAAGATCTGGGAGATGGCGGCAGTGGACTTCTCTGGCTGTCCAGTGGTTAGGAGTCAGTGCTTTCACTGCCGGGCCTGGATTCGAGCCCTGGTTGCCTGGTTGGGAAACCAGAATCCCTTAAGCTCAACACAGTAAAAAAAAGAAAAAAGAAAAAAAGCCAGCCAGCCAGTGAATAAATGGAACAATGATCCAGACTCAAGACAGTCCAAGTCTAGAGCCCAAGATCTTTACCCCCTAGTATGCTGTATCCCAAGAACCAGGAGGTTCAAAAACCTTAGCAGAATCAATGAATGTGTATGCATGTGTTTCTAGGAAACTTTAGTCAGCTTCAGATAACTCCATTTCTGGGAACACTGAACCCATCAACCACGCAACCTCACCTGTGAGGTCTATGATTAGGTTAGCAAGGCCAGTCAGGAAATCACAACAAACAATCACTGTAGTGCCAATGTGATCAGGCAACACTTTCTAAAGCTAGAGTAGACCAGATTCCTGACCTGGACTCCAGTAAGGCCACACCTGTTCCAAGTTCAGAGAAACACTAGACTGATAGTCCCCTAAGGGCTGGCATCTGTGGTTACCAATTTTCACAGGAAGTTTTTTAAAAACATGTTTACCATTCTTCCACTCTCGTCCAGTCACTGAGTTCACAATGCTAAGAAACCAAAGTGAGGCCTGTTCATACCCCTAGAAACCACATCGTTCCCTCATGCCCTGGAAATGAAGATGAAACAATGGTATGATTGGGTTAAGTGGCTTTATTAGAGAAAGCCAAGATTACAGAGGACTTAGGAGTTAGCATTAGGGCCCTTCTTCTTGCCAAAGGTGGGCACAACATTGACAAAGCGCCGGTTGTACTGCATACGCCTCTTGGCCCTGCCCGTCTTCTTCTTCTTCTTCTCTTGCTTGGCCACCTGGAAAAAGGGAGGGATGATCAGACCTAGGTTGCCTCTTCTAGGCCTTCCCTCTGGCTCATTGCCAAGTACGGAGAAACCAAACAGGGCAAAAGCCCAGGGTTTTGGCTTAGCTGTGCCAGAAAAAACAAAATCCAAACACCACCACTAATACTCTCACTTACCTTGGGAGTCTGACCTCTCACTTTCCCAGCACGGGCCAGGGAACCATGGACTTTACCTGTAGTGGGAAAGGAGGACAGCAAGCAGTTAGAACAAGGCACCACCCAACAAAATCCTTTCTCTCTCAACTCAAGCTTTTAAAGGCAAGAGGGGCCCAAGAGGAAATGAAAACAAAGTCACAGAGATTTGAACTCTGACCAAGAATGTCTAGTCTGGTACATTCTGGCGTGTCACTTCAGAATTTTCTAGCTCCTGACTTTAAACAAGACTTAAGGATGCTTCGGGAGATAGTGAAGGACGGGGAAGCCTAGTGTGCTGCAGTTCACGGGGGCGCAAAAAGTGGGACACCCTTAGCGACTGAAGGACAAAGAGCACTTTGGTGATCTGGTGTGACCTCCCAGTTTTATCGAGGAAACTAGGACACAGAGACAAGGGTCTATCTGGTAAGTGACTGAAACAGAACTACACTCTGGCTCAGTCTCTCATGCACCGCTCAAAAGTTCCTTCTGAGGGAGGTAAACAGGAAGAACCACCCTGGATTGATGACACACTCTACACCCATAAGCTTACAAGCGGTTCAAAAGACAGTCCTCCCCAACTCACCTCCAAGCATGCGGCCGGCTACTTCCAGAGTGCTCAGAGCCTCCACGCCACACTGGCCCAGAGTAGCCTCATCCTCTAGGGGCGTGCCAGCCAGGAGCAGGACTTGATCTTCTGGAGCGATGCCCTCCAACGAAGCTACATGAGCCTATGAAGAACAAGGTTGAGCGTTCCCGCAAGGAGCGAGGATGAAGAACACACACAACCCCAGAGGACACCAAGGAGTCTTACCTTGATCTGGGCGACCGTCTCCTGGCCGGTCACCTCGAGAGTGTGTAGCTCCTGGGCGCGGACAAAGAGCTGCATGTTGGCGACTGAAAAAAAGATAGGGAGGGGTGGTTCCTAAGAGAAGAAATACTCTGGGAGAGAGAAGGATCGGTAAATGGGTGGGCGGCCGGGGACGACTGCGCCGGGAAGTAGGTGGTCTCGGGGTCTCACGTGGGTAAGGCCCGAACTGCCAGGGAGGACCGACGGGAATCAGACCCAAGAACAGTCCCTCGTTCCCTGTTTTTCCCGCGTCTTCTAACCTCGAGGCCAATCTGCTATTAAGTCCCTCCGATCCACCCGTAGCCCAACTCTTACCTAGATCGCGGACAACGCTACCGCTACCGCGAAGATGGAGTCGAGAAAGAGGAAGGAGCGAGGGCGCGCACGTCCTCTCCGCCTGCTGCGTGTCACGTCACTGAAGAGCGACCGCCAAGGCCTCTGATATTTGTACCGTCCGAGGACGTTCTGGCTCCGCCTCTTTATGATTGCGCAGGCGTCTTCTCGGTCCTGGGCGGGGCTAACAGGGAGGGGCGGGACCAGGCTGGTTGCGCGCGCAGAAAGCTAGTTAGGCGACAGTTCAAGATGGCGGCGGTTATGTTTCGGTTTGTGTTGAGGGGCTGGAGAACCGGTGTCCCGCCGGGCTGCGGATTACGGCGACTGGTGAGAAAGCTGATCCTGGAGCTGGGGGCAGAGGGCTAGGTGTGAGGCTCACTGTGTGCCTTGTAGTCTAAAAACTGCGTCCCTCCCTAGGGGGCACTTTTCTGGAGCTCAGATACAAGATTGACAGAGAAGGTTGCAGGGCCTGGAGCGCGTTTCCGAATGTGGGGCTTGAAATATGATTGGAGGACAACCTGAGTTAATTAAATTAACAGGACCACTTGAGTTAATCAGCACATCCGACTCTCGCTGCCTAGTTTTTTCTGGTTTTGGCTGCCGCCTTTTTTTTTTTTTAATTTGAAGAAGCCGGTCCAGAGGGTGAGGATTGGCCCCAGATCATTGGCGACACTTTTGGGAACCTAGGACTCAAGATATATAGGCTGCTTCATCTTTTTATTCTCATTGTAACTCTGGGAGCCCGGGCTTTCTGTTGGGAGAAGTATGGAAGGACAGACTGTAATGTGACCTAAGGTATATTGTCTGCTAATGTCTTAATCTATCTTGGATGTATATAGGAGGTAGTAAAAGCCCTAACTTGTCGAATTAAAAGAATTAAGTGAAAACATGACCCGTAGGCACTTAGTGTCCATATGTCCATATGTGTCCATATGAATTTGAGTGTGAAATGTTCCAGGTGAGGGAAGGTCACTTCAGATGAGTGTGGGTGGGAAATTATCAGGATTGCTGAAAGTCCCTAACCCAGAGGTAGAATATTTCAGTAAAATCTTCAGAGAAAACTAAAATATTGAAAAATGCCGGATTGGTCAGACCTAGGGTTACTCTTTCCAGAGGTATACACACACTTTCCAGAGGTATACACACACTTCTCATTTGAGTCCCACAAAACTCCTGAGACGCAGGCCCTTCTGAGTTCCTGACTTGAACCCTTTCTTGTTCAGTCGCTAAGTCGTGTCCCGCTCTGCGACCCCATGGACTGCAGCACACACCAGGCTTTGCTGTCCTTCACGATCTCCTGGAGTTTGCTCAGATTCATGTCTGTTGAGTCCATGGCACTAACCATCGTATCCTCAGCCTTGTACCCTGAGGGTAACCCTGTATCCTCAGACTTGTACCCTGCAGCCTGGCAAACTCAAGTCTGGTGCTTTCCTACTTCCTGACCCCAGGAAAGGGGTAGCAGTGCAGTGAGCAGTCTTTTATTTATACTATTTAAACTCCAGCCTTTTATTTATACTATTCTCTTTGCCTTTAATGTTCCCTTTTTCTACTTGACTGAAGTTCTGCCAGCTGATGGAGAGATTTTTTTTTTTTGTCTCAGAGCCAGACCCAGGGGACTCCTGATTACCCCGGCTTGCTAGAGTCTGTGGATGAATACCGTTTTGTGGAGCGCCTGTTACCCCCCACCAGCATCCCAAAGCCCCCAAAGCATGAACATTATCCCACTCCTTGTGGTTGGCAGCCCCCTAGAGGTAAGCTGGGTGATGGGGATGGCTTGAAGGCTGCAGGGAAACATCCCCCTCCCTAGTGGTCTGTCTGCCCTGGCCCAGGCTCTTGACTCCCCAGAGGGTTATATTGAGATCACTCAGAGCTAGCATCTTAGGTTCAACAAAGGGCCGGGGATTGGATGCCTGTTTTAGTAGGACCCATCCATTCACACTGTTGGGGTGAGGTCTTCTCATGTGGGAAAAGTGAAGCATAGAGAGATGACCCAAAAACTTCCACCCCGGCCATAATTGAGAACATAGCTTGGGAGTTGGGCAGTTCTGTGTCCCAAGTTTCGTTTTGCCATGTATTGCCGGTATGATCTAGTTGCTTAGCTTCTCCCAACCTTAGTTTCAGCAAAATAGAGATCATCTGCTCAGCACATAAAGTGTATTGTGCAGAGCTCGGCCTGTGCTAGGTATTCAGTTCTTGTAAATCGCCATCCCTTTGTGCCAGATTGATTTTAGTCTCCCTGACCCAGTAGAGAAGGGCAACGATTGGCTCCAGAGGGAGACCCAAAGATCCAGGGAGGCATAGCCCCAACTTCATTTCTTCTGCTGGTGCCGGGCCGGTGCTGGGCCTTGAGGTACCAGTGTGAACAAGCTGATCCTAGGAAAAGAGCAGGTTTCCTGGTCTGAAGTCTGGAGGTGGCTTTGCCGTTGGGCTCACTGACCCTGTACACACTGAGGAGAAAGGCGAGGTGAGAGGACGTCTGAGGACGTTTGACTTCCCCCGTCCCTCTGTCACAGACCCCCCGCCCAACCTGCCCTACTTCGTGCGGCGCTCTCGGATGCACAACGTCCCAGTCTACAAGGACATCACGCATGGAAACCGTCAGATGACTGTGATCCGGAAGGTGGAGGGGGACATTTGGGTAAGTGGGTGGGTAGGTCAGGGTCCAATTGTGATCTTTCAGGGCTGAAGGGACAGAAGCCTCTGGAGAGAAGGGTCTCCTGACCAGGTCTGATCCGTCATCTTCCCCCAGGCCCTGCAGAAGGATGTGGAAGATTTTCTGAGCCCACTGCTGGGGAAGACACCTATCACCCAGGTCAATGAGGTGACTGGTACCCTTCGGATCAAGGGCTACTTTGATCAGCAGCTCAAAGCCTGGCTCCTGGAGAAGGGCTTCTGATGCCCAGCTGAGCAGCCTCCATGACAGCATCCCCCTCAGACTGGAGTCCCGGGGATCCCAGGAGGAGGGAGGAGGCTGTTGGAGCAATAAGGAAAGAGGGGGTACAGAGACCAGGGCTGAGGGCTTTGGAGCAGGCCTTGCATGCATAAAGGAAGAAATGGGACTCTGTATGGGTGCCAGCACTGGGGGAGGGCTGTCTAACATTGGAGACCCAGCAGAAACAGCCAAGCTAGAGGGGAGTGTTAATGGCCCCTCTTCCCCACTTTGGTGTGATCCTGCTCTCCCTTCATTGGAGCTCCTTGACTTCAGCTACTCAAGCTTTAGAGGTTGTTAACTGCCCCTCTGTCGAAAGCAATAGCCCAGCCTGGTTTACTGGAGGGTAGCCCAGGGCAGACCCATTGGGCACATTTCTTCCTTGGCCCACAGACCTTCACTGCTACAAAAAATCCCTGAGCCCTTCTAGGTCAGACCTGGCTTGGTAGAGGCTACAGAGAATCCAGGATGACTCATACACAGATCCTGGAGGTCTTCATTTCCAAGTGCCATGCACGTCAGACCCTGGGCTCATTCCTTTTTCCCGTGGAGAGGTAAAATTGGCCTCCATCTCATTCTGTATTAGAGTTGGACCTGACTGGGTTTCCAGCTCCAGGAAGCTAAGTGAGTAGCTGGCCTGCAGGGCTCCTTGAGAGTTCCTTGCACAGCCCACATCCATCCCTTCCAGGTTGCTGACCTACTATCAAGGCTGGACAGGGTGCTTGAGGCAAGAAGATACTGACCTTTTGTCCCTATCGTCCTATCCTGCCCCAGCCAAGGAACCTTCACACTTGCCCCACCTTGGGAGTTCTAAAGGCCAGAGACCTGAGATCCCACCCTACCCCCACCTCAGCATCAAGCTGGCTCAAGACAGGGTTCAAAGCATGGCCCCCCTACTTGCTCTGACCTCAGGCAGGGCAGTTACCGTCTCGGGGTTCAGTTTCTTCATATGTAAAAAGGGTTTATTTTCTGAAGACCTTAATAATTCAACACTGTGCCAAGGACAGTACTGCCTTGTATAAATAAACCCACAGACTCCAGGCCACTCTCAAGTCTACAACCTGAGTTTAGAAAAAGAGGGAATGTGGCACACCAATCCTATCACACCAGTTCCACCAGTCATTAATGCAAGTTTTTATTTAGCTGTATATACAATTTAAGCTATTAAAATTTGTACAATATTTACAAATTAAATAATCATCTGAAACTGTCTCCAGCAACTCTTGTAACATAAAACCAAGGGGAAAAAGACAGGGGCAGGCAAGGCCTTGGCTCCTGTGGGCCCTACCTGGCCCAGAGCCTTTTCTAAACTGGAAAGATGAGGAGCTCAGCACTCCTGCTCCCCTTTCCTGGGGTCAGGCATTCCAATTCAAAATTTAAGCCAGAAGACATAGCAAGGAAGTAACTCCCTTTCTTCTAAACTCAAGAAAAATTCTGCAAGTTAAGAAGTGGCCTTTCTGTAGGTTCTGAGGCTTGCAGTGGTTCAGAAGCAGACACCCCAGCTCTCAGCCTAGAGTGAGGCTGCCTGGTGCCTGCGGGGTGAGACTGAAGTCTCACCTCAAACAAACTACAGGGAGAAAAGGCCCGGGGGGGAGGGGCAGAGCAGGGCCCCTCAGCGCAGTCTGCCCATCCCCCCCAAGATACTCCTTTCCCTGAGTTGTGTGGCTGCCAGTAAGACATCAAAGTGCCACAGGGCACAAAGGGCACAGCAGACCACTGCAAAGAGCTTCCGCAGAGTTTAGGTAGGAAAAGGGGTTAGGTACCAGTCTTGGTGGGCGGGCCCAGGAGCAAGTTCCTGGCCTGCCTCCAGCCCCTTGAGTCCACACTCGGGAACCAGAGCTAATACTGTTCGGCACTGCAGCGTGACTCCACACACAAGGGGGGCTCAGAGGGGCTGCCCCTTCTCCCAGAAGGGCGTTGGGGGGGTCAGAGGGCGTCTCAGATGCTGCACCTTTCTGCCTTCACAGGCCCAGCAGAATACAGGGCTGAAGGGTTGGAGAGGAAGCCTGAAGTGACCCCAAATCCCCATGGCTGCCAGGGGACTGTAAAGGCTGGAGTTGGCTGGGGCCTCCAGCCTCTTTCCACTTGGTCTGGGGTGCCACCTCCTCCACCCAGAGCTGGGGGTTACTACTCCCCGGTGCAGGGAGGGAGGGAGCTGGCACTTGGCAGGATGTGTCCCAGCGAGGGCTGCTCGAGAGGGGGCAGGTCAAGACTGGGGCGTTGTCAGTGGGCAACAGGGGACTCCAGCTTTTGTAGACGGCGGCGGCGCAGCTCTGCTGCGTCAGGCTCCCCATCTTCAGGCAGCTCCTCGGTGCCTGCTGACTCAGGAGCTGGGGACAGAGAGGTCCAGAGGTGGAACCCAGACGAGCCCCCTGGCCCACTCCCCGCGGGCTGACCGCAACTACCTGAAGGCTTTTCAGGTTCAGGGGCTGGTGGAGAGGCTCCTGGGGATGGAGTGGTGGCCTCAGAGCTGGGGCTGCTGGTGGAAGAGGTGGCAGCAACAGCGGTAGGGGTAGTCTCCTCAGTGGGGTTAACTGCGGTGGCAGGCCGGGGGGGCCTAAGAAAGAGAAGGGACAAGAGGAGGGTGTGGCATCCTGGCCTGACTAGATAGACTGTGCACTTGGTCAGCCTGGCAGGGTGAAGTCCAGCACCGACAAGGTCACCAGCAGATGCCAGTGAGCATGTGTGACTCCTTGAAATTCTGTACCACAGACCGTAAACCATGTACAGGCAGGGACTGCATGCAGGCCATGTTCACTGTTACACTGCCGAGTCCCCATCTGAGGTGCCAGGCACCTTCCAGACCAACCAAGACAGTCCACCGAATAACCCACAGAGCAGACGAGTCTCAGACTCAAGCTCCCCTCCAAGTCTGTACTGACATTGCTGGGTGCCAAGCGCTTTGTACACGTTCCCTGCGAATAGGAATTAAAACACCTCTATTCAAATAAGGTAATGAAAGTCACAAAGTGAGTGAGTGACAGGATCAGGACTTGAACTCGGACCAGGCTAGTTAAATGTGACTTTATCTGCTGTCTCAGATCAAGGGCAGTGATTCCCAAGTCAAAGTGTTACCCTGTGTCAAGAGGGTGTACATGATAAAACTGAAGTACCAGGAATTATGAGTAATCTGACTTTAGGAAGTATAAAGGAACAAGATTCAGGTCAGCTCTTTAATAAACCCCACTCCTCTGTAGATCCAGACAGGCCTTGTGCAGGGGCAGGATAAAAAGACACCAAGAACCCTGACACCTTGGGTGTGCCTACAGGTAGAATGCCTGAACGAACAGGTGTCAGAGGGCGGCAGGAGAGAAGGGCTGAGAACCACCACCTTCTCTTGGCAGCCCCACACCCCCGCCGCCCGCCCTGGCTCCGGGTGTAGACGTACCCCAGGGAGGCGAGCACGGTGAGGTACTGGTTGATCTGCAGCATGGCAGCGTCCAGCAACGTGTGGATGTTGCGCAGGCTCTGTAGCCGGGCCTCCAGGTGCTGTCGCTCATGGCCTTCCAGAGCCCGCAGCTCCTCTGGGGTCAACCCGGCAAAGCCTGCAGGAGGCACAGGCATCGGGGGGAAGGCTGAAGGGAGAGAGAGAAGCTCAGCCTGGGCTGCCTGGGGCTGACACGCCCCCCCTCCCCAAACCACCCCTGGCGAGCCCCACTTACCAAAGGGCGGAGGCAGGGGCATGCCCATCCAGGGAGGCGGGAAGGGGAAGCCGGGGGCAGGGCTGGCCTCCGGGGAGGAGGCAGGGCCAGGTGCTGGGGCAGAGGCAGCAGCAGCGGCTGTGGTTGTGGCTGCTCCACTGGGCCGAGAAAGGGCGGCTGAAGAGCAAGAACAGGAAGTCAGCAAGTGTTGACGGGCCTCTGCTTCCCTTCCTTCCATCCCCTGGCTGATGCGGTACCGAAGGGCTCACCTGCACTGGTGGACGGAGGGGCCGCAGCCTCTCCTGAGCCGGGGGGAGGTGGGACAGGTGGAAAGGGGCCCATGGGGGGCCACAGTGGGAACATGCCTGGAGGGAAGGGAGGCAGGAGGCCCTGGGGGACTGCAGAGAGAAGACTGATGGTGAGAAAAGGTCCAAACAGAGAGATCCAGGTCGCAGGCAGGGGTCTGGTTGTCCTCTGTCCTCTGCTCCCACAGGCCCTCTCTGAGCTCAGCACAGATCACTTGTGACTGCAATCATCTGTGTCTCTTCCTGGGACCAGCCCTCGTGGCCCCCCGAGCCCCTCTAGAGGGCAGGGACTGTTTCACCTCAGGATTTCCCATTCCCAGTCCAGGGCAAGTACCCAACAGTGTTGCACGGCCAGATGAAAGGGCCACTCACAGTTGGGGGGCTGGGGCAGGAGTGGTGGGGCATGGGGGGCAGGTGGTGGCCCCTGATCTGCAGGCTCAGGGGGCGGCGGTGACTGGGTCGGCAGCGATGCCCGAAGGACGTCCATACGGCAGGTGGGGCAGGTCTGCTGCCGCTGGAACCAGGAGCGCAGGCAGCTGGAGGTCAAGACCAAGCAGTGATTGGCAGGTCCCTGGGGGTCTGCCTCCCAGAGCCACTCCGGATGCCCAGGCTCCTCTGGGCCTCTCCCACCTGGTATGGAAAATGTGGTTGCAGGGCAGTCTCTTGGCACCAGTCACCATCTCTTCTCGGCAGATAATGCAGACATTGTCCATCGCCTGCAGTTCCTCTGGGGTGGCGTCTGGGTACCTGGTCAGAACAGGCCAAGGGCACTTCAAGACCAGAGCTGGAGGCAGGGCACCCGGGGCAGAGCTTGGGCGAGCAGCTGGGACAGGCCCACTTACAGTGTGTTCATGTTGCGGATAGCTCGGCGAGACATGATGGCGTCAGTCACAGCTTTCTTGAACTGCCTGAGAGGACAGTTTCAGTAGAGGAGGGAGACAGAGGGGGAGGGGTCGAAGGTGTGGCAGGGCCAGGCTAGGCTCACCTCATGGCCAAGTACATCGGCCGGATGGCGAAGAGAGGGAATGTGTGCACCTTGATCATGATGGTCATGAAAGCCATGTACAGCAGAACCTTGATGAAGCCTGGGCGTCAGGGGGACAGAGAGTGGCAGGTCACAAGACTTGGCGGGCAGGGCTGGGGACGCCGGTACGGGGTGGGATGGTCCAGGCTCCTCTCACCTGTGAACAGCTCGGTGTAGAGCATGTACACAGCCTTGTTGTCCCAGGGGTTCTCGCTCTGGAGGTCCACGGAGTGTAGCACATACTTGATGAAGATGGTGAGCACCATGGTCATCAGGATGGCGTACTGGGCGTGGGGTGGGGTAGGGAACATAAGAATGCAGCCCCTTGCTCCAGCCAAACTCTCCTACCCCAGGCCTGTGCACAGCAGAGTGCCACAGTACAAGCACCGGCTCGGACACCACCAGGGTCCTCGCTGCTCCACTCACTAGCTGATGTGACTTTCAGCAACTCACTAAACCACTGGGAACTCCAGTTTCTGTCAATTCAGAATTCTGTCAATGACAGAATTAACTGCTCCTGTGTAACAGTGTTGCTTTGCTGATTAAAACAGATGCAGGTCAAGTGCTCAGCACAGGGCCCGGCATACAGGAAGCGCTCAACAAACATGAACCACCATCGCCGGACATGCCTCTCCAGCTGTCCATCAAGCTAATTCCTTCTGTCCATTACAGCCAGCTCCTCTGGCATCAACTTCAGGAAGCCTCCCTGAGCAACAGGTCAGGGCTCCTCCACATGCCTTTCTAGGCCTTACCCACTTACCCTTCCTCACTTCTAGGAGTGAGCAGTGGGCAGGGCTGGGACTGACAGCTGCTCCTTGGTGGCCCGCGCAGGCTGGCCACAGAGCAGGCGCTCAGAAAGGTTTGTGAAGTCATTCAAGGCACGTGCAGTGCCACCTCAGGCTTGTCCTCCCAACCTCCCAAGCCAGTTTTACCTCAAAGCCAAACACCAGCTGCACAGAGGCCCCTCGGGTCAGGATGCTGTGATAGGCATGGCTGACGAAGAGGAAGTCCAGGATACCCAGGAGGAACATAAGGGCTGTGGGGACCCCCCAAATGGGAGGTTGGTGGGGTCAGCCCAGGGCCTGACAGCCACTTCCTGCTCCAAGACAGCTCCCACCCTCAAGCCCACCATGGCCCCAGCCATCTAGTCAGGTGGGCACACTCCATTGAACCCAGTCCCCTGGGATCTCTGGTTCTGTCTAAGGGCAGCCCAAGCTCCAGGTGAGGAGGCAAAGAGCTAATAAGGGGCCAGGCAGTTGAGAAGCCTTGGAGTGGAACAGGGCAGAGATGATGCAAATTAACTTCCTAAATTATCTTTCCTGTACAGCTGTGGGTGGAGCGGGCAGCCTGTGCTCTATGGTATGCTCCATGGTTAATGACTTTTCATGTTCCAGTCCTTCATGGTGCCTCTTCTCCCTCCAGCTCCCTCCTCTCCAATCCCGTGGGTCTCACTCACAGACAATGCGGCAGTGAAAGAGCCAGGAGATATTGGGGCTGCGTTCCATCTGAGGCAGAACAGAGAGGGGGCCTGTCAGGAAGTCTGGGGCTCACCCCACACCCCCAAGGCAGCCCTCACTCCACAAGTCTGCCCTCCAGCCACTCTGCTCCAGAGAACCCCCTGACCCAACTCACAAAGTCCACACGGTCCTCAGCCAGCCAGTGAAAACACTTGAGGAAGAGAAGGAGAGTAAAGAGAGCAACAAAGCGGGGGCTGAAGTCGTCCCGAAAGACGGTGAAAGCCAGACAAGTCTCAGTGACAGCATACCAGGAACGTTCCAGAAGGTGCTGGAGGTTGAACAAGGAAGGACATGGAACTCAGACGTTCTGTTTGCCCAGCTCCCTGCCCCTCACCTTCGGAGCCATAAACATCTTACCTCCATCTCTGCTGCCCTCAGCTGTCCGAAAAACACCTTGCCCATCACCTTGCCCAAGAGGAAGACAAGGACGAAGGCCTGGATATACAGGACCTAGGAGTGAAGAGAGGCTATGTTTTGAGGTCACTTTCTGCCTAGTTCTGTCCGGGGCTCATCATTCAAGAACCTCTCCACATCCCCATCACAACTGGTTCCTAATTAGGTCTGGCAGCTACTTCACTTTTCTCCTACCTACCTGACCTTTAGCCCCACCCCTGTCTCAAGCAGACTCCTCCTTCCCTCCCAGGGAGTTCCTCCCTGAGCCTTGAACTCACTGCCATGCTGGGGCTAGACTTCGTCAGGTACACCACCGTGGGGTAGAACTGGTGCTTGAGGTAGTAAGCATGAGCCACCACGGCCCCGGTCAGCGCCAGGCTGGCCGCCATCATCACGGCAGTTCGGAACATTGCCCTGGCCTGAGGACCTGCAAGGGGAAAGGAAAGAATTGTTGACACCCATACCGTGCAAACCTAGCACCGTGCCTGAGACGCAGTGTTAATAAACAGAAGAAAGGAAAGAAAACCTCACTTCGTCCTCACCATCATCGCGTCAACAATAACATATGCTCCCCTATCTTACAAATCAGAAGACTGACACTCAAAGGGGTTAAGTGATCACACTGACGCAAGGCCTGGAGCCTGGGTTAGTCCAGTTTCAAATCTAGGGCTCTTTCCACGCTGCCTGCTAGACCGCCGTCTCTAGGGAAAAATGAGGAAAGGCACCAAAGTCGGAGGAGGGACCTGTTCCCTTTGCCCCTAAAAGTGGCTTTGATGGGGTGGGATGCAAAAGTAGAAACCTCCAGAAGCGGGAACAGGCCGCCTGGTCTGGGAGAAGCCAAGGCGCTGGGAGGCGCAGCCGGGCAGGGGCAGCGCCAGTGACAGCTCGGTCAGGGTGGGCAGCTCTGACGCGCGCCCCGCGGGAGCGGGGCGGGGTACGTCAGCCTGGAACCCTGGCGTCCCCCACCCCCCGGGGCAGTGTCAACTCGGGGCACCAGAGAAACGGCCGACCGTCAGGATGCAGGAGCGGGACGGATAGGGACCCGGGTCGCCCCCACCGCCGCGCACCTGTAAGCGCCAGGAGCTGCGAGCGTCGCAGGCGGGGCCGGGCCTCCGGGAGAGCGGCCGCACGGGCGCCCGTCTACCGCCAGCTGACAGGCCGACAGCAGGCGGCGGGGCTGAGGGGGCGCGTCAACCCCGGAGGCCTCGAGGGGAACGCCCAGATCCCGACTCCAACCACAACCCGGGCCCGACCCCGGCCCACTCACCAGGAGCCCAGCACCGCGAGCCCGCTCAATGCCCGCGACTGCGGAGGCGGCTCCGGTTAACAACACTCCCCACCCCCTGCGAGCCGGAACTTGGAGGGTGAGACACCTCACTTCCGGCGGGGCGGGGCGGGGCGTGGGTCGTACCACGCGCCCCCTTCCCGTGCCCACGCTGCCGGTGGCGCCGGGAGCGGCAGTCCCACCACCCGTCTGGGGTTCGCGCCTACGGTTCGCGCAACAGATGAGAGAGGCGAGAGGTGGTCTGAGCGGCAGAGGGGCACCCGGAGAAGATTAGAGTCTCCCCATTTACTAAGCACAGATGGTAGCGTCTCCGCCGCTGAGTGGATTTAACTTAGCCGAGGATTCGGGCTCTCAAAGCTGCTAGCGGGCGAAAAGCTGCTAGCGGGCGACGAGGGCGGGAGGGGAGTCCGTGCGGGCCGTACCATTCGGAGGGGCTGCGTAGGGAAGGGAAGGACATTACAGGCCTAAAAGAAATAAACAGAATGTCTTAGAGACTCATTCCAAGGGGACTCACAACAGTTTGATAAGTTAGGTGCTTTCTGAGAGAACTGGATGCAGGAAAGTAAAACGTGTTCCCTCCTAGATCACCCCCAAATTGGGTGGGAGTGAGTTAGATCCCCGTGGCTGCTACTGATTGCTCAAAATAGAGTTACGCGGACCAATCAGAAAAAGAAGTGAAAACTGCTGGCCTATAGGAAGAGGAAAGCCGTTGAGCCGTTGCTAGGGGCGGAAGGTAGCGTTGTCTAGGGCTAGCTCCAACTCCATAGGGGTAGCGGGTAAAGAAGACGCAATCCAAGGGCGGGTGTTCTGAGTCTGCCCCAGGGCAAAGTTTGCTGAGCCGCGGGAGGGAGCTGTACCTGGGACCGAGAGGAAGATAGACCTTTCATTCCGGTTCACCTTGCGATGGGAGTGTTCTGTGCAAAGGGAGTGACTTCCCCGTCGCGTGCCTGCACCCCTCCCCAAGCCTACAGCGTTGCTGTTCGTAGATGTTCTGTCCTGGGCCGCCGTAGCCACAGCTCGCCAGATCTTGGGCTGTCATCAGCCCACCCAGTCTGCTCATTGACAGAATAGAGCTAATGCGCCCACCGTGCGCTGAGTGTACCTCCGTCATCGCATTTAATCATCAACCACTAAAGTTGATAAGCTGCGTGGTGCGAGTCTCATTTTGTCCTGTGTGCTCAGTCACTTCAGTTGTGTCGACTCTTTGCTGCCCTATGGGCTGCAGCCCGCCAGGCTCCTCTATCCAGGGGATTCTTCAGGCAAGAGTACTGGAGTGGGGTGCCAAGCCCTTTTCCAGGGGATCTTACCGACCCACGGTTCTAACCGTGTCTCCTGCATTGCATTCTATGTGTTCTTATTTTATACATTCTCATTTTATATGTTGGAAATTTAGGTATAGAGATTTAGCAAGTCCTGGGATGGACACCGGATCTGTCAAACTCAATTCCCATACTGTTAGCCTCAGTCACCTTTACCACCACTGGTTAACCTGAGTTGGCCTGACCAGTTTAACTTGTAGCCTGTCACTGAGCTGGCTCCCCCATAAGACCATCTATGGCTTCCTAATGACTATATCCAGTGGGCAGCTTTCAGTTCTTGCGTGACTCAACCGTGCTCTCCTTTCTTCCTTCTGCACCGATAGCATGAGGGATCTTTGATACTCCAGGGATGGGATCCCTGCACCCTGCAGTAGAAGTATCCAGTCTTAATCACTGGACTGCCAGGGACAACCCCATCTCTCTGTTCTTAAAAGTCTTCTCCTTGAGCGTCTGTGACTCCACATGCCTCTATTTTCCCCCCAATTATGTATCTGCCCTCTTCCTCTTCCCTTCATTTAAATGTTCCCTGCATAGTCCTTTCCTTCTTCAAGGAATGTCTTTCTCCTCAATTATCATCACAGTAAACATTGCTTAACTCCTTGAGTTGGATGGGGGCCCCTTCTAAGTGTTGCCAGGATGTTTTGTGCTTCTGGTATAGTGGCTTTCAGCACCCTGGACTGACATTGGCAATGGACTTTACTCTCATTTTTAGAGGCCCTGAGCTTAAGGATGGAGGCCTGAGTCTTTTTGCTCCACACGGAACAGAAGAAGTAGATTTCCAAGCAAACAGTATCACCGCTGATGAGACTTCTCTGGTTGAACTGCTAGGAGAAATAGGCAAATCCATAATAATGGTCAAAGGGTTTAATAAGCTTCTCTCATTCATTGATAGAACAAGTAGGCAGAGAATCAGCCAGAACATAGTAGACTTGAGCAATAGTATTAATCACTTGTCCTGATTAACATTTACAGAACACTTTATATGTTCTGTTAAAGCATACATGTTTTTCTTAAATGAATATAGAGCATTTACCTAGACTGATAGTGTGTGTGTGCTAAGTTGCTTGTTCATGTTAGTCTTTGTCCTGCCAGGCTCCTCTGTCCATGGGATTTTCCAGGCAAGGATAGTGGGGTGGGTTGTCATTTTCTCCTCCAGGGAGACAGATTTATTCTGGGACAGTAAACAAGACTCAATAAATTTAAAAGAATTGAAGTCATAGAAAGTATTTCTATGACCACAATAGAATTAACTGCAATCAAGAGAAATCCTTGGAACATCCCCAAATTTTTGGAAACAAAACACTTTTAAGTAAGTAATGGATTAAAGAATAAACCACAAGAAAAATTAGAAAGAATTTTTAACTGAGTGAAGGTGAAAACACACATAATAGAACTTAAAGAATTCCACTAAAGAAGTATTTGGGGGAAATTTATAGCACTAAATTCTTATCTTAGAAAAGAAGAAAGTATTGCAATTATGACCTTTGCTTCCACCTTAAGAAACTGGAAAGAGAAGAGAAAAATTGAACCCCAAATAAGCAAAATAAAGGAAGTAATCAAATCCAGAAAGGAAATCAATGAAATAGAAAACAGAAATAAAAATCAAAGGAAAAGCTGGTTCTTTAAAAAGATAAATAAAGTTGATAGACTTTTTAATCAGACTGATCAGGAAAAAAAGAGAAAGACACAAATTACTGATACCGGGATTGAGAGGGGTGACATCTGTATAGATTCTACAGATACTAAAAAGGCAATAAGAGAGTATCATGAACAATTTTATGCCAACAAATTATACAACTTCTAAGATGAGCAAGGCAAGGATGTCTGCTTTTTCCACTTCTACTCAACATCGTGCTGGAGGTCCTGGCCAGGAGACTAAGGCAAGGGGAAAAAAAATACAGATTGTAAAAGAAGAAATAAAACTGTCTTTGTTCACAGTCAACATTATTGTCTATATAGATACTACTAAGTGCTTCCCTGGTGGCTTAGTCGGTAAAGAATCCACCTGCAATGCAGGAGACCCAGGTTCAATCCCTGGGTCAGGAAGATTCCCTGGAGAAGGAAATGGCAATCCACTCCACTATTTTTGTTTGGGAAATCTCATAGAGGAACCTGGTGTGCTATAGTCCATGAAGGCACAGAGTTGGATATGACTGAGTGACTAAACCATCACCAAGGAATCCACAGGAAAACCAGTAAAACTAAGTGAGTTCAGCAGGTGTAGGATGGAAGGTCAGTATGCAAGAGAAACTACATTTCTAAATAGTAGTAGTAAACAATCAGAAATTAAAAATTTAAAAATACTACTTCAGTTCAGTCTCAGTTGTGTCCGACTCTTTGCAACCCCATGGACTGCAGCATGCCAGGCTTCCCTGTCTGTCACCAACTCCCGGAGCTTGCCCAAACTCATGTCTATCGAATCAGTGATGCCATCCAAACATCTCATCCTCTGTCATCACCTTCTCCTCCTGCCTTTAATCTTTCCCAGCATCAGGGTCTTTTCCAATGAGTCAGTTCTTTGCATCAGGTGGCCAAAGTATTGGAGTTTCAGCTTCAGAATCAGTCCTTCCAATGAATGTTCAGGACTGATTTCCTTTAGGATGGACTGGTTGGATCTCCTTGCAGTCCAAGGGACTCTCAAGAGTCTTCTCCAACATCACAGTTCAAAAGCATGAATTCTTCAGCGCTCAGCTTTCTTTATGGCCCAACTCTCACATCCATACGTGACTACTGGAAAAACCACAGCTCTGACTAGACGGACCTTTGTCGGCAAAGTGATGTCTCTGCTTTTTAATATGGTATCTTGGTTGGTCATAGCTTTTCTTCCAAGGAGCAAGCGTCTTTTCATTTCATGGCCGCAGTCACCATCTGCAGTGATTTTGGAGCCCAAGAAAATAAAGTCTCTCTCACTGTTTCCATTGTTTCCCCATCGATTTGCCAAGAAGTAATGGGACCAGATGCCATGATCTTAGTTTTCTGAATGTTGAGTTTTAAGCCAGCTTTTCCACTCTCCTCTTTCATCTTCATCAAGAGGCTCTTTAGTTCTTCTTCACTTTTTGCCATAAGGGTGGTGTCATCAAACAATGGGGTGGGAACACAGCCCCGCCCATCAACAGAAAATTGGATTAAAGATTTACTGAGCATGGCCCCGCCCATCAAAACAAGACCCAGTTCCCCCACAGTCAGTCTCTCCCATCAGGAAGCTTCCATAAGCTTCTTATCCTTATCCAACAGAGGGCAGACGGAAAACCACAATCACAGAAAACTGATCACATGGACCACCCATACCCATGTATTGCTCTGTCGTGTTGGACTCTTTGTGACCCTGTGGACTGTAGCCAACCAGGCTCCTCCATCCATGGGATTCTCCAGGCAAGAATACTGGAGTCGGTTGCCATTTCCTTCTCCAGAGGATCTTCCCAACCCAGGGATCGAACCCAGGTCTCCCGCATTGCAGGCAGACGCTTTAACCTCTGAGCCACCAGGGAAGCCCAACATGGACCACAGCCTTGTCTAACTCAATGAAACTATGAGCCATGCCGTGTAGGGCCACTCAAGATGGATGAGTCATGGTGGAGAGTTCTGACAAAAACATGGTCCACTGGAGAAGGGAATGGCAAACCACTTTAGTATTCTTGCCTTGAGAACCCCATGAACAGTATGAAAAGGCAAAAAGATATGACACTGAAAGATGAACTCCCCAGGTCAGCAGGTGCCCAATACGATACTGGAGAAAAGTGGAGAAATAATTCCAGAAAGAAGGAAGAGATGGAGCCAAAGCAAACACAACGCCCAGTTGTGGATATGACTGGTGATGGAAGTAAAGTACAATGCTGTAAAGAGCAATATTGCATAGGAACCCAGAATGTTAGGTCCATGAATCAAGGTAAATTAGAAGTGGTCAAACAGGAGATGGCAAGAGTGAACGTCAACATTTTAGGAATCAGTGAACTAAAATGGACTCGAATGGGTGAATTTAATTCAGATGACCGTCATATCTACTACCGTGAGCAAGAATCCTTTAGAAGAAACAGAGTAGCCCTGATAGTCAACAAAAGAGTCCAAAATGCAGTATTTGGGCACAATCTCAATGATCCAATGATCTCTGTTCGTTTCCAAAATACTAATTACATAGCATTAAAATATGACATACTTAATGATAAAAGTTAATGTAAAAATATGCAAGACTTGTATACTGAAAAGTACAAAACATTGCCAAGAGAAATTAAATATCTAAATAAATGGAGAGATATACCATATCTATGGAGCAGAACACTCAATACTTCTATGATGTCAATAAAAGGGAGAAGATTAATAAAGTACAAAGTTGGCTCTTTGAATAAGCTAATAGGCAAAACTCTGGCAAGGCTGATCAAGAACATAAAGTGAAGGTAAAAGTAAACAATATAATGAATAAAAATGGGAGATAACCACAAACACAGCAAAGATTTAAAAATAATATAATAGGTGTAATTTTATGGCAATACATTTGAAAACTTAGGTGAAAGGAATAATTTCCTAGAAAAGAAAAGGTATGTAAAACTGACCCAACACAGAATAGAGAACATGAATAGACCAATAAATATTTTTAAGATCATTCAGTATTATCTCCATTTCTCCTCCAGACACAACTGATTATCCATGTGGAAAATAACTGGATTTCTATTTCACACCGTATACAAAAATCAGTTCTAGGAAAATTGATTCACTTAAATGTTAAAAAGCAAAAATTTTAAACTTTCAGAAGAAAATATGGGGAAACATGAGGTAGTCAAGGATTTCTTTATTTTTTTCTGTATACAGAGATTTTATTCAATTTTAAAAGAAAATGAGAACTGTAGACAGTGCTTTGACCCTATAACAAAGCAAATCTGTCCAGCTTTGAACCAAATTCCAAGAGTAGCCAGCTTCTATTTTTCAGCAGCTGGCAAGAAGGATTTCTTTAAAAAGACCCAATAAAAAATAAAAAGACCCAACAAGCACAAACCATAAAGGAAAAAAAAATATGGATAATTTTGACTTCATTAAAACATGAAATTTCTATGCACTAAAGATTCCATAAATAGGGTTAACAGTGGATGTGAAGAATCATACGAGGTGATGGAAATGTCCTAAAACTGATTTATGATGATGGTTGTACAACTTGATAAATTTACTACAAATCTTTTGAAATGTTCACTTGAAGTGGGCAAATGACATATATCAGATAAGCCTCAGTAAAGTTATACCATTAAAAAACAATTAAAAGATCCCATAAGTAAAGGAAGCAGTATGTGACAGATTGGTAGAAGACTAAGGATTAGTATCCGGAATATGAAGAGCACTCTTCCGAATCAACAAGAAAACCCAAAAGAAAAATGGTTGGAGTGCTTTTCTAGTTGTTAGATGAAATGCTGTTTTATTGATTCCTGGACTGTGTAATAAAGCCAGTTAATCCACGAAACTTGAAAAGGTACTCAACCTCACCAATAAATAGGGAAATGAATGTACAAAGAAAAATGAGATATAATTTTTTTATTCATAGTGTTGGCAAAAAGTAAAAAGTCTTAACATCCCTGTCCCTAGTGATCCAGTGTTTAAGACTCCACATTTCCACCACAGGGGGCACGAGTTCCATCCTGGTGGGAACCAAAATCCCACATGCCGAGAGGCGTGGCCAAAAAGAACAGTAAAGCAAAGTAACTCTGGTGGAAGAAGGTAAAGGAGAGTGGTTTGGCAATATCTGGTAGACTGAAACACATAGCTGCCCTTCAACCTAGCAATTTCACTCCTTGAGAAAGTCTCCCATGTGTACAAAAAGGACACATACAGAGAATATTCATTGTGGCTCTTCATAAGTAGAGAAGACATCCAAGTAGGCATTCTTAGAAGAGAATTCATAGGTAAGTTGTAATTCAACCATGTGATGGAATATTGTATACTGAAAATGAACAGAGGGAAAACTCGGCAGTGACCACAGGACTGGAAAAAGTCAATTTTCATTCCAGTCCCAAAGAAGAAAAATGCCAACGAATACTACCTTACAATTGTGCTCATTTCACATGCTAGCAAGGTGCTCAAAATCCTTCAAGCTAGGCTTCAGCAGTACATGAACTGAGAACTTCCAGATGTACAAGATGGGTTTCAAAGAGGCAGAGGAAACACAAATCAAATTGCCAACATTCATTGGATCATGGAGAAAGCAAGGGAGTTCCAGAAAAATGTCTACTTCTGCTTCATTGACTACTCTAAAGCCTTTGACTGTGTTCACACCAAACTGTGGAAAAATTTTAAAGAGATGGAAGTTCCAGACCTCCTTACCTGTCTCCTGAGAAACCTGTATGCGGGTTAGGAAGCAACAGTTAGAACCTTACATGGAACAGCTGTTCAAAATTGGGAAAGGAATATGACAAGGCTGTATATTGTCATCCCGCTTATTTTACTTCTGTGCAGAGTACAACATTTGAAATGCTGGGCTGGATGAAACACAAACTGGAATCAAGACTGCTGGGAGAAATATCAACAACTTCAGATATGCAGAAGATACCAGTCTAATGGCGGAAAGTGAAGAGGAGCTGAAGAATCTCTTGACGAGGGTTAAAGAGGAGAGTGAAAAAAGCTGGCTTAAAACTCAACAATCAGAAAACTAAGATCATGGCATCCAGTCCCACCACTTCATGGCAAATAGAAGGGGAAAAAGTGGAAGCAGTGAAAGATTTTATTTTCTTGGACTCTGCTCTGGGCAAAGCCAGGGGACAGCCACCACTGGGTTAGACCGCCTGGGTGTCCTAGGAGGGCAGAGCAGGGCCCGAAGTCCGAGTCTCGGCCCGCTGCAGGGGGTAGGCGGCCAGGTGTGAGGCCACACCGGGACTCAGCCAGGGGTTCAGTGGAAGGGACACCCAATACAGAGGACAGGCCCAGGGACATCACCCATCGCCCAGGTCTCACACAGACAAAGAAAGGTGTGGCTTGGGCAATCAGCTGGCACCCAGGCCATCAGCACACTTGTGTGGAAGCTGTTCCGCCTCAGAGTGGGGCTGGATGCTGGGAACTCAGTTGTGAGCAGAAAGACACCTTCTGCCCTCATGAGCCTTCTTGCCCAGGATAAGAAACCTAAGGCACATACCTTTCCTCCTGCTTCTCCCTTGCTCCTATCTTCTTCCTGTTAGAACAGATGGAGTTTCCCTCCTCCCATGGGTTTTTATTCATCCAACAAGTATATACAGAGTCACCACCATGAGCCAGCCCTTGTTCTAAGAGTAGAGAATGAATTTGTGGACAAAAGAGATAAAAATGTCTGCCCTCCTGGAGCGTGCAGTCAATAAAAGATGACAAACAAGGAAACACATAGGGAAGTGAGGACTTTGGGAAATCCATAGCAGAGGGGAGGGACTTCGTTGGTGGTTCAGTGGCTGAGACTTTGAGCTCCCAACACAGGGGCCCTGGGTTTGATCCCTAGTCAGGGAGTTAAATCCCACAAGCTGCAACTAAGAGTTAGCATGTGTGTGTGTGTGTGTGTGTGTGTGGTCGCTTCAGTCATGTCCAACTTTTCACAATCTTATGAACTATAGCTTGCCAGGCTCCTCTGTCCATGGGATTCTCCAGGCAAGAATACTGGAGTGGGTAGCCACGCCCTTCTCCAAGGGATCTTCCCAACCCAGGGGTCAAACCAGCGCATCTTATGTCTCCTGCAGTAGCAGGTGTGTTCATTACCACTAGCACCACCTGGGAAGCCCAAGAGTTCAAATGCCGCAACTAAAGATCCCACTTTAGATCCCAAACAAAACGTATTTTTAAAAATTAAAAAAAGGTAGAGAAGGTGGAGCAGATGAGGAGGATCCTGAGTGTTTGAAAGGTGGAGAGACAGTTCTGTCTGAGCTGGAGGTGGGTATAGATATGAATTCAGGTAGATACAAGAGTGGGAAAAGAGACGTGAGGAGTGGGGAGAAGCTGGGACTAGTTATCTCATAAAGAGGGAACAGGAACTTTGTATTGAGCTGCAGTAGGAGTACCAGGAAGCATACATGTTCAGAGGATTTTATGGCCCTCTGGCCCTGAGTTCAAAGTGAAACAACCTTCTAGTTATCTGAGTTGATTTCTCCTCCCATACAGGTACCGAGTTGGTGGAAGTGTTCAGCCAGGGATGGAGTCTCCTGGGCGTGGTAGTTTGGGGACATGTCCATACATTCATGATACCTCTCATTTCAAGAGGTGGACCCTAATTCCCCTCCCCTTGAATGTAAGCCCAACTCAGTGATTGGCTTGTAATGAATAGAATAAAATGAAGTAGAGGGTAGGAAGGGAGAAAGGAATAAGGATTGGTGGAAAGACCTGTGGCCTGAAAGTCTGTATTTTAGGAAGCAAAGAGAATCCCAGGGTGACTGGAGCTTGCGGAGAGAGGCTGAGAATGGCCCAAAAGGAGCCTGAGCAGGTGGGTGGGGCCTGATGTGCCAGACGGCACAGGGGCCTGTCGACAGTCTCTACAGGGACTTGGGGTTTATCCAGGTCAGTAAGAAGACCCTGCAGGGCTTCAGCAGGAGATAGCTGGACAGATGTGCACAGAGCACCAGCCCGGAGGAGGGAGGGGAGCTTCAGCTGGAGCAGGAAGAGTGGTCAGGAAGCTGATGTAACCACTCAGGGAGTGATAACGACAGTAGTGCTGGGCTGGGCGGTGGACGGGCTGAAGGTATGACGGGCCAGGAGGCAGCGTCTGATTAAGTGTGGGCGGGGGAGGGACCTCAGAGGCCCCAGTCGTCTTCTCTTTTCAAATATTTATTTTATTTTTCTTTTCCTTTTTTGGCTGCACAGCAGTCATGTGGGATCTTAGTTCCCCGACCAGGGATCCAACCCACACTTCCTGTGGTGTAAGTGTGGAGTCTTAATCTCTGAACCACCTGCCCCAGTCTTCTTGTGGAAGGTAGAATTGTTCTTGAGGATGGGGCTTCCCAGAGACAGCAGGTTTGCAGGCAGCATGTCGAGTTCACTTTGTAAAATAAAGAGGTATTTGACATGTACAAAATAATTGATGTCAACTATACATAAGCAAGGGCTTCCCCAGTGGCTCAGGGGTAAAGAATCCTCCTGCATTCGATCTCAGGGTTGGGAAGATGCCCTGGAAAAAGAAATGGCAACCCACCCCAGTATTTCCACCCCAATTTCCACCCCTGGGAAATCCCAAGGACAGAGGAGCCTGGCGGGCTACAGTCCATGGGGTCCCAAAAGATTTGGGACTTAGGGACTAAACAACAACAAATACTTAAGCAATGGAGTGAAATCAAAATAAATACCCAACTTGAGAAACAGACTATGAGCAACATCGCCGGTTCCCTGTTTCTCTCTCCCATCACACCTCCCTGTCTCCCACCCCAAGATACCATATTCCCAATTATATTATTTTTAAATATTAAATGGTTTTAAACTCATTACCTTGATTTTATTTTTCTCATAAACCCAAGTGATTATTTTATTGTAAATATGCTTGCAAAAATGTTCCAGTTAATCACTGAATGGATTTGCTTTTCAGTGCAGAATTGACTGCACTCCAGATAAAGCTGCCAGTATTTTGATCACATCTCAGCCACTGCCTCTCCTGTTGCTCTAACCACCTGTCCCCCTCTGCCTCGTGGGGTCTTTGTCACTGGGCATGGCACGATGAGCCTTGGCGTTCTCTGAGATGATGCACTTTTTCCCTCCTCTCATCTGTTAAAAGGGTAACTTACATTACTTTTCTTATCCCTAACCTTGCATTTTTGGGATAAATCCAACTTGGGCAGGGTGTCTTATCTTGTCCATATATTACTGCTGCTGCTGCTAAGTCACTTCAGTCATGTCCGACTCTGTGTGACCCCATAGACGGCAGCCCACCAGACTCCACCCTCCCTGGGATTCTCCAGGCAAGAACACTGGAGTGGTTTGCCATTTCCTCCTATATATTACTAGGTTCAGTTTAATAATTTGCTTCGGTTTTTTATATCTGCGTTTATGAGTCTGTATTATGAGCATGAAAATGAAAGTGAAAGTTAGTTACACAGTCGTGTCAGACTCTCTGCAATTCCATGGACTGTCCTGCTCCTCCATCCATGGAATTCTCCAGGCAAGAGTACTTGAGTGGGTTGCCATTTCCTTCTCCAGGGGATCTTCCTAACCTGGGGATCGAACCCAGGTCTCCAACATTGCAGGCAGATTCTTTACCAGCTAAACCACAAGGGAAGCCTGAAGTATGAGCATACGTAATGCCAAAATCTAAAAAGGAAAAAAAATACTGCAGGCTCATACACACAGATGTAAAATCCTAAGCAAATTATTAACCAAACTAGTAATATATAAACAAGGTCACACACTGTCCCCAAGTTGGATTTATTCCAAAAATGCAAGGTGAGGAATAAGAAAATTAATTAATATAATTAACCCTTTAACAGATTAGATGCTACATTTATGACATGTGAGTGGGAAAGGTCCCTCTTCTTATATATCCTGGAAGAATTTGTACAAGATAGAAGTGTTTGTTCTTTGAATGTCTAGTTAATCTTCCATTGAGGCCTTTTCTTTGTGATAAGATTTTTTTAACATTTTTATTGATGTATAGTTGATTTACAATGTTATGTTTGTTAGTTACTGGTATACAGCAAAATGATTCAGTTATACATATGTACACATTCTTTTTTCAAAATGTTCTTTCCCATTATGGTTTAGCATAGGATATCGAATAGAGTCCTCTGTGCTATATAGTAGGACCTTGTTGTTTATCCATTCTACATCTTTGTGATAAGATTTTATCTACTGACTCAATTTAATATTATGGGATTAATCAGCTTTTTTTTTTTTTTTTGGTTGTGTGAACTTTTCTTTGTGTCTCATGGGCTTAGTCATCCTGAGGCATACGGGATCTTAGTTCCCTGACCAGGGATGGAACCCCCGTCCCCTGCATTGAAAGGCAGACTCTCAACCACTGGACCACTATGGAAGTCCCTAATCAAGATTAATATTTCTACTTGTTTTAGTTTTGCTGAGTTCTTTTTTGTATAGGGACTTGTCTATTTTTATATAATTTAAATGTATTTAAATTATATAAAACATAAAAGTTGGCATAAAGTTGTTTATAACATCTTTGCATTTTTATTGTCTAATATATCTCACTTTTTATTCCTGTTATTGTTAATTTGTGCCTTCTCTTTTAAAAATTACTCTGATTACAGCTTGCCAAAGTTTTGTCAATTTTATTGGTATCATTCAGTTCATTTCAGTTGCTCAGTCGTGTCCAACTCTTTGCGACCCCATGGACTGCAGCATGCCAGACTTCCTTGTCCATCACCAACTCCCAGAGCTTGCTCAAACTCATGTCAATCAAGTCAGTGATGCCATTCAACCATCTCATCCTCTGCTGTCCCCTTCTCCTCCCACCTTCGATCTTTCCCAGCATCAGGGTCTTTTCCAATGAGTTGGCTCTTTGCATCAGGGAGCCGAAGTATTGCAGCTTCAGCTTCAGCATCCAATGTATTCAGCTTCAGCTTCAGTCCTTCCAATGAATATTCAGGTTACTTTCCTTTAGGATTGACTGGTTTGATCTCCTTGCTATCCAAGGTAGTCTCAAGAGCCTTTTCCAGCACCACAATACCAAAGCATCAGTTCTTCAGCACTCAGCCTTCTTTATGGTCCAACTCAAATCCAGACATGACTTCTGGAAAAACCATAGCTTTGACTATATGAAACTTTGTTGGCAAAGTAGTGTCTTTGCTTTTTAATATGTTGTCTAGGTTTCTCGTAGCTTTCCTTCCAAGGATCAAGTGTCTTTTAATTTCACATTGAAAATAAAAGAAAGTAAGTTTGAAGTTGCAAAGTCTTTTACCATCTAGGTTCAGAAATCACATGATGTCATTTCCACAATGTCCCGTTGGTACACAGGTCAGCCTTATTCCATGAATACCAGGCTCATTTGAAGGCCACTTGGGAGGCTGGCTACCACAACCGTCCTGTCTCCTCGGTCTTCTCCATTTGGAACAATTTCTCAGGTTTCTTTTTCTTCTATGAACTTGAAACTTGTGGAAAGTATTGGTCAGTTATTTTGTAGAAGATCCCTCAGTTTGGATTTATCTGATGTTTTCTAATGCTTACTTTGAGGTTATTCATTCGGGGCCAGAATAATAGAGAAGTGATGTGCTCTTCTCAGTGTATCCTGTTGGGTGGTACGTGAAGTTGGCTTGTCTTATTATTGGTCACATTAACTTTGATCACTTGGTTAGGATGTGTCTGCCAGGTTTCTCCAATGCAAACTGACTCATTTCTCCTTTTTAATTAGTAAATATCTTGGGTGAGGGGAGATACTTTGAATTTATCCAAATATCTTGTTTCTTTAAATCATCAATGATTCCTGCCTGCAACAATTACTACTGTGGCATTTGCCTAATGGTGATTTTCTATTTTCATCATGCCTTTTCCTTTTATTTATGAAATCCTACTGGAAGAAACAACTATCCAGCTTCCATGGTGGCTCAGTGGTAGAAACTCCACCTACCAATGCAGGAGACATGGGTTGGATCATTTGATCCAAGAAGATCCCATGTGCCTTGGAGCAACTAGCCCATGCACAACTACTGAACCTGTGCCCTGGAGCCTGGGAGCCACAACTATTGAGCCCACGTGGTTCAACTACTGAAGCCCAAGTGCCCTAGAGCTTGTGCTCCTCAACAAGAGAAGCCACGACCACAACTAGAGAGTAGCCACAACTAGAGAGTGGCCACAACTCCACTTGCCACCACTGGAGAAAAGCCCAGGCATCAGTGAAGACCCAGCACAGCCAAAAATAAACAAATTTTTAAAAGAGAAAGAGCTGTCACTTTGCCCCCATTTACTTAATTATTTATTTATACCAGTATAGACTCATGGATATTTGTTTTATTCCATGGGTAACAATCCCTTACAATCTATGATAGTTAATTTTATGTGTCAACTTGACTGTATCAAAGGGTGCCCAGATATGTGGCTATATATTATTTCTGGTTGTGCCTGTGATGGTATTTTCAGTTGAAATTAACATTTGAATCAGTGGACTTGGTTTGCTCAGAATCAGTGAAGAAGTTTGCTCTCCCAAATAGGAGTTGTCATCATCCAGCCCACTGAGAGCTTCAGTAGAGTGAAAACGTGGAGGAAGGAAGAATTCACCCCTTTACCTGATTCCTTGAGCTGACCATCGATCTTCTGTCTTTGACCACCCTTGTTTTCAGGTCTTCAAATTCAGAAGTCATTACACCACCGCTTTCCTGGGTCTCCAGCTTGCAGACGGCAGATGGTGGGACTTTTCCACTTCCATAACTGCATGAAGAAATTCCTAATAACCGGGGTCCCCAACCTTCCAGATCTAATGCCTGATGCTCTGAGGTGAAGCTGATGTAATAATAATAGAAATAGAGTGTACAATAAATGTAATGTGCTTGAATCATTGGAAACCATCCCCGCCCCCCACCATGGAAAAATTGTCTTCCAAGAAGCCAGTCCCTGGAGCTAGGGAGGTTGGGGACCACTGCTTATACTAAATCTCTTCGTATGTGTATCCTAATGGGTCTATTTCTCTGAAGAACCCTAACTAATACACTATCATTGCTATTTTATTGTTCAAATTGTCCCAGGTTAAGACCCAGGAAGCTCCTTCAGGTTGACTCATCTGGCTCCTTGCTTTCTGTCACTAGGGGATATTCCAGATTCATGATGTACTATCTCTGCACCAGCCCTGAAATGAACCATTTCTCCAAAGAGCCCTGATCGCTTTTCACTGAAGAATGGAATTTAAGAACCAAGAACTGGGCATCAGCAGTGCTCATTGTTACTGGGGTGTTATCGCCTCCAGGCCCTCTCAGTGGATAGAGTAGGAAATATGTGTATGTCTGTACCCATCTATTTATTCCTAGACCTACCCATCTGTACATACGTATTCATCACACAAATTTATACTAATGCCTTTGATTCTCATCCAACATCACAGGGTTCCCTCTAGCTTTTCCCTTTTCCTACTTGTAATTCTTCTCTGTCAGTAAGAAATCAGACTCTCATAATTTACAATATTTTATTTATGTGCTTAGTACATGTAAATATTAAATAGGTTCAGAATTTCTAACCCACATCTCTCTGAAAAACAAATTTACTACTAAGAGTACAATACTTGTGTTGTTCAGTTCCTTTTTCTTACAGTAGTCAAAGATTAAAGCTGGAATTAAGATTGCCAGGAGAAATGTCAATAACCTCAGATACACAGATGACACCACACTTATGGCAGAAAGCAAAGAACTAAAGAGCCTCTTGATGAAAGTGAAAGAGGAGAATGAAAAAGTTGGCTTAAAATGCAATATTAAAAAAAAAATCATGGCATCAGGTCCCATCACTTCATGGCAAATAGATGGGGAAACAGTGGAAGCAGTGACAGACTTTATTTTCTCGGGCTCCAAAATCACTGCAGATAATGGCTGCAGCCATGAAATTAAAAGACGTTTGCTCCTTGGAAGAAAAGCGATGACAATCCTAGACAGCATATTAAAAACCAGAGATATTACTTTGCCAACAAAAGTCCATCTACTCAAAGCTATGGTTTTCCAGTAGTCATGTGTGGATGTGAGAGTTGGGCCATAAAGACAGTTGAGTGCTGAAAAATTGATGCTTTTGAACTGTGGTGTTGGGGAAGATTCTTGGACTGCAAGGAGATCAAACCAGACAATCCTAAAGGAAATCAGTCCTGAATATTCATTGGAAGGACTGATGCTGAAGCTGAAGCTCCAATACTTTGGCCACCTGATGCAAAGAACTGTCTCATTGGGAAAGACCCTGATGCTGGGAAAGATTGAAGGCAGGAGGAGTAGGGGGCGACAGAGGATGAGATGGTTGGATGGCATCATCGACTCGATGGACATGAGTTTGAGCAAGCTCCGGGAATTGGAGATGGACAGGGAAGCCTGGCGTACTGCAGTCCATGGGGTCGAAAAGAGTCGGACATGACTGAGCAACTGAACTGAGGTAGTCAAAATATTGTTTTCCAAAGTTACTTAGGTGAGATTTTTACCTCCTCATTTCCTTCAGAATGGTTGTTACTCATTTTAATACAGTTGGATTCATTTCTTATGGTTTAGTTTCCTTTTATGAGTTCTCCCAAACATTCTAGCTAATTTTATTTGATGTTTTGCGAAGTAGGTGAAGCATTAACATGGGTCTAAGAGTCAGAATTATGCAAAAAAACTACACTCAGAGAACTGTCACTCTTTTTTCATTCCTTTTATGCCAGTTCTACCCCATTCCCACTTATTCCACATGGGCAACAAGCAATCATCATTAGTTCTGGTTTATCTTTCTTGTATTTATTTTTTCACAAAAGAACAGATATATGTGTATTTTCTTATAATCTTTTTCTTTTTACATAAAGGATAGCGTTCTATATGCTTTTAGAAATTACTTCCTAGCAATTCATAGAGACCTTTCTCATCCTGTTTTACGGTTGCATAATACTCCATTGTCTGGATGTACCAAATGTTTTCTCCTATCTTCTATGTATAGTGTAGTATGTAAAGATTGCTTCAATTATTTGCAATTGTGATCAATGTTTCAATAAATAATTTTGTGCATATATATTTTCCTATTCTTGGAGGTGTATTTTCAGGGTGAATTTTTCAAAGTGGCAGTGCTGGGTCAAAAGATACGTACATATGTAGCTTTGGTAAACACTGTCAAATTTCCCTGCAGAACCATTGTACCAATTTGCATTTCCATTAGCAACATATGATAAGTTATATTTCTCCAGTCTCACCATCAGAATGTGTTCTCATATTATTTAATTTTGCCAAACTGACAGGATAGGAATGGTATTTCAGTGCTGATTTAATTTTCATTTATTTAATTTTCAGTTAGTCCACAATTTTTAAAATATATTTGAAGAAGATTTTGATGCTTTTTTTTCTTGTGACTTTTCATATTTTTTTTCTAGTTTTCAAAGTATGTGTTTGATCATTTGTCCTTCAATTTGTAATAGTTCTCTCTATTTATATACTGAGAAGGTGTGGGGAGCTTTTATTTTCTATTTTATATATTATATACATTATATATACATAATGTGTATATATACATAGAAACACATTATCATATAATTACATAATATACATTATAGTTATATAAGTATAATATATATTATATAATATATACATACTGTATTATATATAATGTATATATATTATATATATGCATAACATACATATATAGACATAATGTATCATATATATGTATCATATATATGTATAATATATATACATAATATACATGTGTGTATTATATATAATACATAATATATACACATAATGTATATATATTACACATTATATATATTATACTTTATATGACTATAATGTGTATTATATAATTATATGATAATATGTTTCTATTGCTGGTGACCAAATATTATATGGGATAATTAATATTATATGGGATTAAGTATTATATGGGATAATTTCAACTGCTAGTAAAAGGCTCTTCTTCCAACGGTTTTAAAACAGAGGACATTTATTATTTCATACAACAAGAAGTTCAGGCAGGTGGAGAATGCATCAGATTATTAAGTTCACTGATACCATCAGAGACCTAATTTTTTTTTTTTTTTTTTTGCCTTCCCCATGGCATATGGAATTCTAGTTTCTCAACCAGGGATAGAACCTGTGGCCCCTGCAATGGAAACGCAGAGTCCCAACCTCTGGACCCCCAGGGAAGTCCCACATTTTCTTATTTTCCTTTTCTGATATTCTCTAGTGTTTCTGCTTTTAGTAAGATACTGGCTTTAGGACTAAGATGTATATAAGACTAAGAAATATATGTCACATGTTATATATAATATTAACATTCTATATTATATATTAATTATATAAAGTAACATATATACATTAGTTATTATATACATATCTATTTGTATAAGTACATATATATTAAGATATATACATATATACTATATATTAATATATAAAATAGATATTAATTCCTATTTTTTAAAATGTTTTTAAAAAGAAAGGGCGTTGAATTTGGTAGGTTTTTCTAGCGTCTATGCAGATAATCGTATAATTTTTTCCCTTAAATCTATTAATGTGGCCTGTGATATTAATGGATTTCTTATCATTAAATCAATCTTGGGCTTCTGGAATAAATTCCAGTTGGTCATGGTGCATTGTTTTCTTACTGTAGCATTGGATTATGTTTGGTGATATTTTACTTAGTATTTGTGTTTCAACATTCATGAGTAATTTGAGTCTATAGTTATCTTTTATTATTCTGCCTTCTAGGTTTAGATGTCAATGTTTTACTTGCTTCATAAAAGAAATAAGTTGTAACTCAAGCATACTTCAATACAATAAATTTTTTAAAACTTAAAAAAGAGAAAAGAAACAAAGAATGTTCTGAAATGATTTCTAAAACATTGGGACTATCTGCTCTTTAAATGATGTGAGAAACTTCTATGAAACCATCTGGGCCCAATGCTTCTTTGTGAGGTAGTTCTTTAAAACTTTCCTTATTTCTTCTATGGATATTGGTCTAGCTAAGATTTTTTTCATTTTAATGAGATGAATTTTGTTAATCTCTGTTTCCCTAGGACATTATTACTTTATCCCAGGCTTTCCAAATCTACTTTTATAAAAGTCTGCACAGTGACCTCATAATTTTAAAATTCTTTAACAAGTTTATTTATTTAAAAAATTATGGTAAAATATGCATAAAAGTCCCCTGGAGAAGGAAATGTCAACCCGCTCCAGTATTCTTGCTTGGAAAATCCCATGGACAGAGGAGTCTGATGGGCTACAGTCCATAGGGTCACAAAGAATCGGACATGACTGAGCATCTGAGCATACTGTTCATGGGGTTCTCAAGGCAGGAATACTGAAGAGGTTTGCCATTCCCTTCTCCAGTGGACCGCATTTTGTCAGAACTCTGCACCATGACCCGTCCATCTTGGGTGACCCTACCTGGCATGGCTCATAGTTTCATTGAGTTAGACAGGGCTGTGGTCCACGTGACTAGATTGGTTAGTTTTCTGTGATTGTGGTTTTCAGTCTGCCTGCCCTCTGATGGAAAAAGATAAGTGGGTTATGAAAGCTTCCTGATGGGATAGACTGACTGAGGGGGATACTAGGTCTCCTTCTGATGGGCGGGGCCATGCTCAGTAAATCTTTAATCCAATTTTCTGTTGATAGGTGGAGCTGTGTTCCCTCCCTGCTATTTACCTGGGGCCAAACTATGGAGATCATGAACTCCTTATTGCCAAATTCAGACTTAAATTGAAGAAATTAGGGAAAACCACTAGACCTTTCAGGTATGACCTAAATCAAATCCCTAACAATTACACAGTGGAAGTGAGAAATAGATTTAAGGGACTAGATCTGATAGACAGAGTGCCTGATGAACTATGGACGGAAGTTTGTGACATTGTACAGGAATGCAAGACCATCCCCAAGAAAAAGAAAGGCAAAAAAGCAAAATGGCTATCTGAGGAGGCCTTACAAATAGCTGTGAAAAGAAGAGAAGCAAAAAGCAAAAGAGAAAAGGAAAGATATACCCATTTGAATGCCGAGTTCCAAAGAACAGCAAGGAGAGATAAGAAAGCCTTCCTCAGTGAGCAGTGCAAAGAAATAGAGGAAAACAACAGAATGAGAAAGACTAGAGATCTCTTCAAGAAAATTAGAGATACCAAGGGAACATTTCATACAAAGATGGGCTCAATAAAGGACAGAAATGGTATGGACTTAACAGAAGCAGAAGGTATTAAGAAGAGGTGGCAAGAATACAGAGAAGAACTGTACAAAAAAGATCTTCACGACCCAGATAATCATGATGATGTGATCACTCACCTAGAGCCAGACATCCTGGAATGCAAAGTCAAGTGGGCCTTAGGAAGCATCACTATGAACAAAGCTAGTGGAGGTGATGGAATTCCAGTTGAGCTATTTCAAATCCTAAAAGATGATGCTGTGAAAGTGCTGTATTCAATATGCCATCGAATTTGGAAAACTCAGCAGTGGCCACAGGACTGGAAAAGGGCAGTTTTCATTCCAGTCCCTAAGAAAGGCAATGCCAAAGAACGCTCAAACTACCACACAATTGCACTCATCTCACATGCTAGTAAAGTAATGCTCAAAATTCTCCAAGCCAGGCTTCAATAGTACGTGAACCATGAACTTCCAGATGTTCAAGCTGGTTTTAGACAAGGCAGAGGAACCAGAGATCAAATTGCCAACATATGCTGGATCACTGAAAAAGCAAGAGAGTTCCAGGAAAACATCTATTTCTGCTTTATTGACTATGCCAAAGCCTTTGACTGTGTGGATCACAATAAACTGTGGAAAATTCTGAGAGATGGGAATACCAGACCACCTGATCTGCCTCTTGAGAAACCTGTATGCAGGTCAGAAAACAACAGTTAGAACTGGACATGGACCAGCAGACTGGTTCCAAATAGGAAAAGAAGTACGTCAAGGCTGTATACAGTCACCCTGGTTATTTAACTTATATGCAGAGTACATCATGAGAAATGCTGGGCTGGAAGAAGCACAGGCTGGAATCAAGATTGTCGGGAGAAATATCAATAACTTCAGATATGCAGATGACACCACCATTATGGTGGTGAAGAAAGTGAAGAAGAACTAAAGAGCCTCTTGATGAAAGTGAAAGAGGAGAGTGAAAAAGTTGGCTTAAAGCTCAACATTCAGAAAATAAAGATCATGGCATCCAGTCCCATCACTTCATGGCAAATAGGTGAAGAAACAGTGGAAGCAGTGGCAGACTTTATTTTTTGGGCTCCAAAAATCGCTGCAGATGGTGACTGCAGCCATGAAATTAAAAGATACTTACTCCTTGGAAGGAAAGTTATGACCAACCTAGATAGCATATTAAAAAGCAGAGACATTGCTTTGCCAACAAAGGTCCATCTGGTCAAGGCTGTGGTTTTTCCAGTAGTCATGTATGGATGTGAGAGTTGGGCCATAAAGAAAGCTGAGCGCCGAAGAATTGATGCTTTTGAACTGTGGTGTTGGAGAAGACTCTTGAGGGTCCCTTGGACTGTAGGAGATCAAACCAGTCCATCCTAAAGGAAATCAGGTTATTCACTGGAAGAACTACTGTTGAAGCTGAAACTTCAATACTATGGCCACCTGATGTGAAGAGCTGACTCGTTGGAAAAGACCCTGATGCTGGGAAAGATTGAGAGCAGGAGAAGGAGACGACAGAGGATGAGACGGTTGGATGGCATCACCGACTCAATGGACATGGGTTTGGGTGGACTCTGGGAGTTGGTGATGGACAGGGAGGCCTGGCGTGCTGTGGTTCATGGGGTCGTAAAGAATTGGACATGACTGAGCGACCTAACTGAACTGAACTGAGCATCTGAGCACATATACATAAAAGTTACCATTTTAACCATTTTTTAAAGGGTATGATTCAGGGCCAAAAGGAGAAGCGGGCAGCAGAGGGTGAGATGGTTAGAGAGCTTCACCAACTCAACGGACTTGAATTTGAGCAAACTCCAGGAGATAGCAGAGGACAGAGGAACCTGGTGTGCTGCAGTCCATGCAGTCACAAACAGCTGGACACGCCTTACTGACTTAACAACAATAACATAATTCAGTGTGTTAGGTAGGTTCACATTGTGCAACACCATCCATCCATAAAACTTTTCCTCTTGCCAAACAAACTCTGTACCCGTTTCCCTCTCTCTTCAACCCCTGGAAACCACCATTCTACTTTGTCTTTATAAATTTGACTATTTTGTATAAGTTTATAAAAAAGTCTTTACTGAGGTAGCACTCATATGGCATATAATTTACTCCTACATAGTGTAGAAATGGTTCTTAGTATACTCAAAGTTGTGCAACTGTCACCACAATCCAATTTCAGGACATTTTCATGATGCCAAAAAGAAACTCACTCCCCATTGGCTGTTCCACCAGCCCAAAGCAACCTCTAATCTGTTTTCAGTCTCTATAGTTTTGCCTATTCACATAAATAAAATCATATAATATAGCGCCTTTTGTGACTGTCTTCTTTCATTTAAAATAATATTGTCAAACTCATCCATGTTGTAGCATGCATCAGTACTTCATTTTTCTTTTTTTGACCACCATACCTCAAGGCTTGCAGGATCATGGTTCCCCAACCGGGGATTGAACCCTAGCTCTCAACAGTGAAGGCATGCAGTCCTAACCACTGGACCTCCAAAGAATTCCCAGTGCTTCATTTCTTTTTATGACTGAATAATATTCCCTTGCATGACCATATCACATTTTACTTAATCCACTCATCATTTGGGTTCTTTCCACCTTTGGGCTCTTGGAAATTATGCTGCTGTGAATATCACATATACAAGGTTTTGTGTGAACACATATCTTCAGTTCCCTTGGGTATATACCTAGGAGCGGAATGACTGGATTATACGGTAAGTCTATAATTAACTTTTTGAAGAACCACCAAACTATTTTCTGAAGCAGCTGCACCATTTTACATTCCCACCAGCAATGTATGAGGGCTCCAATTTCCTCACACCCTTGTGAACACCCGTCATTTTGTGTCTTTGTTAGCCGTCCTAGTGGGTGTGAAATAGTGTCTGTTGTGGTTTTTTTTTTCTTGTTGCACTTCCTTAATGACTAGTGATTCTGAGCATCTTTTCATGTGCTTTTGGCTGTTTGTGTATCTTCTTTGGAGAAATGTCTATTCTTTTGCCCATTTGAAAAATAGGACTATTGGACTTCTCTGGAGGCTCAGTGGTAAAGAATCTGCCTGCTAACGAAGGAGACACAGGTTCAGTCTCTGGTCCCAGAAGATCCCACGTGCAGCAGGATAACTAAGCCCATGAGCCACAGCTATTGAGTCTGTGTGCTCAAGCCGGGGAGCTGCAACTACTGAGACCACATGCGGAAAGTACTGAGGCTGAGCACCCTAGAGCCTGTGCTCGACAACAAGAGAAACCACCACAACAAGAAGCCTGCATACCACAACTAGAGTAGACCCAGCTCTCTGCAGCTAGAGAAAGCCTGCACAGCAATGAAGATGCAGCAGGGCCAATAAATAAATAAATACATAATTAAAATTAAAGCATAAGGGCTACAGTTGTCAGAGTTCTTTAAATATTACAGGTGCAAGTTCCTTATCAGATACCTGGTTTGCAAATATTTTCTCCCATTTTGTGGTTGTTTTTTTACTTTCTTGGTGATATCCTTCACAGCACAAAGTTTTTAATTTTTATGTAGCTTATTTTTTCTTTTGTGCTTTTGGTGTTGTATCTAAGAAACCCTAACCCAAGTTCATGAAGATTTGTGCACATGTTTTCTTCTCGGAAGAAAGAACTATGGTTTTAGTTCTTAGATTTTAGGTCTATGATTGATTTTGATTTTATTATTCATGTGGTGTGAAGCAGATGTCCAACTTCATTCCTTTGCATGTGGTTATCCAGTTGTCCCAGCACCCATTTACTGAAAAGACTATTCTTCCCTTATTGAAAGATCTTGGCACTGTTACAGAAAATCAGTTGACCACAAATGTCGGTATTTATTTTTGGATGCACGTTATATTATATTGATCTATTTGTCTGTCTTAATGGTGAAATGGAGCAGGACCCTATGATCCTTGCCCCCCATGTCCTCAGCCTACCTTTTGTCTTAGCCAAAGAATAAGTTTAATCAGAGAAGTGAGAAAATCAGAAACAAAGGAAAACAGTCCAACAAGACTAAATAATTGTTTAGTCATTAAACTTAGTCAAGGACCTTTAGTTCCTTCTCAAGGACTATAGGTAATATTCGGAGCCGTATCCTGTGAGCTGTCTTTTAGATACTGAAACCCTCACCTGGTGGAAGAAGTTAATTACATGACGACCGGATTGTAGCCATGATATAATCTGCCAATTCCAAGAGTTGGCCTCTAAGAAATGGGAACAACTCCACCATGGAACTAAAGATTACCTGTACTTAAAACAATCAAGACGATGCTGGTCATACCACTGATGATCAGTTTCAAGATGACTGTCAGAGTTGTCTGCTGTTTCTGCATCTAGCCCCCTCTGTCTGTCTATATTGTTAGTGGGGGAGAGTCAACCTTTGGACAGGTGGTAGCCCTTCCCAACCCCGGTTGCTGGAATCCAAAATAAAGTCAACTTTCCTTTCCACAAACCTTGCCTCTTTTTTGGCTTTTGAACGGCAAGCGGCTAGACTCCACTTTTGGATACAATGGCAGTACCACACAGTCCTCATTATTGTAGCTTTGTGTTAAGTTTTGAGTCCAGGAAGAGTGAATCATTCAGCTTTGTTCTCTCTCTGTTTTTTTTTCTGTTTTTAATTTTTATTGGAGTAGAGCTGATTTATAATGTTGTGTTTGTTTTAAGTGTACTATTATTTTTCTCTCAAGATTGTTTTGATTATTTTGCGTCTCTTGCATATCCACATAAATTTCTGAATCTTGACTTTGCTGTATTCCTGAAACTAACACAATATTGTAAATCAACCAGAGTTCAATTTTAAAAATCAGCCATCACAATAGCTCATTTCTTTTTGTTGTTTTTCAGTCGTTCAGTCGTGTCTGACTCTTTGCGACCCCGTGGACTGCAGCACGCCAGGCTTCCCTGTCCTTCACCATCTCCCAGAGCTTGTTTAAGTTCATGTTCATTGAGTCAGTGATGCCATACAACAGATGCCATCCTCTGTTATCCCCTTCTCCTCCTGTCTTCAATCTTTCCCAGTCTCAGGGTCTTTTCTAATGAGTTGGTTCTTTGCATCAGGTGGTCAAAGGATTGGAGCTTCAGCTTCAGCATCAGTCCTTCCCATGAATATTCAGGACTGATTTCCTTTAGGATTGACTGGTTGGATCTCCTTGCAGTCCAGGACTCTCAAGAGTCTTCTCCAACACCACAGTTCAAAAGCATCAATTCTTCAGTGTTCAGCCTTCTTTATATCATTTGTTCATTTCTTTTTATCACTGAATAATATTCTATTTTATGGATATACCACAACTTTGTTTATCCATTCACCTATTAAAGGATATCTTAGTTGCTTTTGTTTTTGTCAATTATGAATGAAACTGATAGAAACATTTGTGCGCAGGTTTTTGGGTGGACGTAAGTTTTCAACTCCCTTGGTAAATACCAAGGAGAACAGTTGCTGGATTGTATGTAAGAATATATTTAGTTTTGTAAGAAATTATCAAACTCCTTCCAAAGTGCCTGTACTGTTTTTCATTCCTACCAGCAATGACTAAGAAATCCTACTGCTTCATCTCCTCACAAGCATTTAGTGTTGTGGATTTTGGCTATTCTAATAAGGACGTAGGGTATCTCATTGTTGCTTTAATTTGCATTTCTCTAATAACATATGATATGAAACATCTTTTTACATGAATATTTGCCATCTGTATATTTTCTTTTGTGAGATGTCTGTTAAGGGTTTTGGCCCATTTTTAAATTGGATTTTGTTTTCTCATCATTATGTTTTTGTTTTTGTCTTTTTTTGGCCAAGGTGTGTGACTTGCAAGATCTTGGTTCTCCTACCAGGGATGGAACCCAGGCCCTCAGCAGTGAAAGCGCAGAGTCCTGACCACTGGACTGCCAGGGAATTCTCTCCTATTTTGGAGTTTTAAGAGTTCTTTGTATATTTTGAATAACAGTCCTTTAACAGATATGTCTCTTTTGCAAAGGTTGTCTCCCAGGCGAATTCTCTTGACATTGTCTTTTGCAGAGCAAAAGTTTTTCATTTTAATGAATTCCTTTATCAATTGCTTTTTCACAAATCATACCTTTGGTGTGGTATTTGAAAAATCATGGCCTAACACCTTAAACTAATACAACGTTATATATCATTTATATCTCAGTAAAACTGGGGGGAAAAGTCATGGCCAAACCCAAGATTTTCTCCAATGTTAACTTCTAGGAGGTTTATAGTTTTCTATTTTACATTTAGGTCTATGATCCATTTTCAGTTAGTTGTTGTAAAGGGTATAAGGTCTATATCTAGATTTTTTTTTCCATGTGGATGTCCAGTTGTTCCAATATCATCTGTTGTAAAGATTATGCTTTCTCCACAGTATTGCCTTTGCTCCTGTGTCAAAGAAAGACCCACTATATTTTTGTGGATCTATTTTGGGCTCTTGAGTGGGTGAAGCCTGGTATTTGTGCACAGCCTTCCCAAGCCCCAGGGTAGACTGAGACCCAAGGAGGGCCCTTCCTGGCTGCCTCTTTCCCTGATTGTCTTATAAATGTCCAGTTGCCATTTTACCTATTGCTACTAGTATCAAGGAGTACCTTCTTAATTGCTCTCCACGAAAATATCAAAGATCTCTCTTTGTTTGATAATGCTAATAGGCATTGTTCCAGATAAGCTAAGTTCCTCAGGCAAAGCTGTGGAGTTCTTTATGGCCTGCCTTTCCACCTGGGCAGAACCTCTGCCCCACACTTTAGAAACTAGCAGTAGGGAAAGCAGCCCATCACCCATGAGTGACACCCCTGCTCTAGAAGCTGGTGGGAGTGGGAGACAGCAGCTCCTGGTCTTCTTGACTTTTCCCTTCTGGTGTGGACTCTCTGTTTTAGGAGAGCCATGAGGATCCAGTATTTTAGGCCTGTCATGCCCAGATTGTAGAGCTTCTTGCCTGCAAGTGTGGGTTGTGTGGGGGAAGAGATGCCCAGGTCTCTTTTGCCGCACCTGCCTGGAACAGAGCTTCAACAACGAGAGGATGAGAAACGTGGACCGCCTGCCCTTCTCAAGGTGAAAGCTTTGCTCTACACTGGGATATGGGGACTAGAGTGGGAGAGGGCACCCCCTATTTTCTTGGCTGCCCCTGCATGGAGTTAAACTCCTGGAAGACAGAAAGGAGAAGATGAGGAAGGAGAAAGCAGTGGGTGGTAGCTCAAAAGTCATAGACTCTCACTGTTTTTATGTTTTTGCTTTTGTTTTTATTTATTTATTTATTTTGATACCAGCTGAAGCAGCCTTTTTATTACTTTTATGTACAGTACAGAAAACTCAATAGTGTACACTCAGCCCAGCTTGGTGGCCAGTTCTTTGGCCTTAGCCTTTTCCAGCTTGGCGATGCAAGCCACTGACTTCGGCCCCAGGACATTGCCTCCCCAGTGACGACGGATCTCATCGTATCTGTCGTTGTAATTGGTTCTGATGGCTTCCACCAGCTTAGCCAGAGCACTCTTGTCCTCTGAGTTGACTTGTGTGAAGGCTACGGTGGTGCATGTCTTCCTGTGGACCAGGCGCCCCAGCCGGGCCTTGCCCTTGATGATGCAGTAGGGAACCCCCATCTTGCGGCACAGGACAGGCAGGAAGACCACG
The DNA here is from genome assembly GCF_019320065.1 of Cervus canadensis. NCBI lineage: Eukaryota > Metazoa > Chordata > Mammalia > Artiodactyla > Cervidae > Cervus > Cervus canadensis. The sequence goes on from NC_057414.1 coordinate 40,827,357, forward strand.
AGCTCGATGGGATCCACATCGTGAGCGATCACCACCAGCTGAGCCTTCTTGTTCTCCACCAGGGTGGTGACAGTGTTGACCCCTGCTCTAAGTTCAGGTGGCCTCTTGGTGGGGACGTCGCCTTTGCCGGCGGCTTTCTTCTCAGCACGGGCCAGCAGCCTCTGCTTCTTCTCCTGCTTTGTCTCTGGTCTGTACTTGTGGGCCAGCTTAAGCAGTTGAGTAGCTGTTTGTCGGTCCAAGGCCTGGGTGAATTGGTTAATTGCAGGAGGCACCTTCAGCCGCTTATAGAGAATAGCCCTTTGCCTCTGCAGCCGGATGTAGCGGGGCCATTTGACAAAGCGGGTGAGGTCCCTCTTGGGTTGGATGTCCTGTCCAATGCCAAAATTCTTGGGCCTCTTCTCGAACAGGGGGTTGACCACCTTCTTGGCCTCCTGCTTCTTCACCACGGCCGGGGCCGGGGCTACCTTCTTCCCCTTGGCCTTCTTTCCCTTCGGCATCTTGAAGGGCTGGCGTAGAGAGAAAAGCTTTGCTTTTGTTTTTAAGTTGAAGTATAGTTGATTTGGACTTCCCAGGTGGTGCAGTGGTAAAGATTCTGCCTGCCAGTGCAGGAGATGCAAGAGCTGTGGATTCGATCCCTGGGTTGGGAAGATCCCCTGGAGTAGGAAATGGCACCCCACTCCAGTATTCTTGCCTGGAAAATTCCATGGGCAGAGGAGCCTGGGGGGCTCCTCCAAGGGGACACAAAGAGTCAGACATGACTGAGCAACTAAGCAATAGTGGATTTACAGTACTGTGTTATTTTCGGGTGTCCAGCACAGAGACAGTATTTTTGCAGATTATATATTAGAGGCTATTATAAGATAATGGTGCAATTCCCTGTGCTAAATAGTGTATCCTTGTTGCGACTCTCACTGTTTTGAGCAATATTCCCTTAAATGAATGCTTCTGAATTTGCTGGATATGCCTTTAGGATAATCTCCAGACTAAATAATTAGGTAAAAAATTTCTTTCTAGTTAGATAGTTGTTTTACCCGGGGGAATTTCAACTGTGCTCCTCACTCTGCCATTCTGAAAATCAATCTTTTTTTTTTTTTTTGAAAATCAATCTTAAGATTTAAAAATTGTCTTATTCCAATGGTTGTTTTCCTCTTGTCACTTATTTGCTATATATATGTTTTCCCCCCTTTTTCTTGAACAAATTAACAAGTGGTTTGTCTGTTTGTTAGTTTTTCCAAAAACACAAGTCTAATTTCTGTCCTCTACTACACTAATCTCTGTTTTTCTCTTTATTCTTCTCTCTTTGTGCTTTCTTTTGGTTTACTTTCTTGTTGGTTTTTTCCCTAATTTTCTTAGAATTGGGAATTAAATTCATTTCTTCTCTTTCTTTTACTTTAAATAATAAAAGTGTTCTGTGTTATGAACGTTCATCTAATCATTGCTGTACTTTTTTTTAATTTTTTTTTTTTTTGGCAGCTCTGCATGGTGTGTGATATCATAGTTCCCTGATCAGGGATCGAACCCATGCTCCCTGAAGTGGAAGCTCGAAGTCCTATCCACTGGACCACCAGGGATTTCTCTCTAATCATTGCTTTAAATGTATCTCATAGAGTCTTATTATTTTTTAGAATTTTGTATTCCAGTTTTTCACCTAATTAATTTTGTTTTTGTCTTTGTTAATGACTTCTCATTTTGTTACACTGTATTCAGAGACAACTGTTTATAACATTTCCATTTTATTCAACTTACTAAAAATTTTTTGTGATTAATATGATTACTTTTTTTGTGGATATTTTGTTTCTTTGGATTTATGGGAGTTTTTTTCAGGGGTAAGTTTCCTCTGTTGATGTGTGTTGGATTTTGTGTTCTGATAATTTTTTGGTTTTTAAATAATAGTTCCAAATGGATCTGTTAACCTTTTCCTTGTTCATTTTTTTGTGCTATTGGGGTGTTTACAAGATTCCTAGCTCTATCAAACACTCTCATGTCAATATACCAAAGTCCAGACACTTTAGTGGATTTTAATTTGTTTAGTTGGGGGAAGAGGTTTGTGTCCTCCGATTTTCTGTTTAGCTTTGTTTCTCTTTTCTCTTGTAAGATCCTAAATTTTTGCTTTTCCCCTCCTTCATCACTCAATTGCCCAAAGACTCTTCAACCATTTGCCACCCCCCTTTCTTTCCCCTTTCCCAGAACCTATATATTTAAAAGACTGACCCTTCAAATTCCATATACTTGAAGTCCCTTCCCTGTAGTCTGCATTCTGATGTCCCAGGACATTTTCCTATTATTTACAGCCTGCAGAAAAAACATCGTCTTCCTGATGAAGGTTCTGGATTGACAAGCTGGCCGTGTTGCCGCTGTCCTTTTCTCTCTTCCCTGTTTTTCTGGGCACAAAGCCTCCTGAGAAGGTGGCGTGGGGCCGGAGCGCAGGAGACCAGCACGGCCCTGCGGTGCGCTTTCTTTCTGTTTACAGTTATTCTGAAGAGCAGCTTCCCTGGTGACTAGGATGGTAAAGAACCTGCTTGCAGTGCAGGAGACCCGGGTTCAATCCCTCAGTCAGGAAGAGTCCCCTGGAGAAGGGCATGGCAACCCACTCCATTCTTGCCTGGAGAATCCCATGGACAGAGGGGCCTGGAGGGCTACAGTCCATAGAGTCGCAAAGAGTCAAACAGGACTGAGCGACTAACACTTTCACTTTCATTGTGAAGTGTGGACATTCTCTGCTTTCAAGTTCTGATGAGGCTACTGCAGAGTTTTATTTCCCATGCTTGTTTCAACTTGCTTTGGAAGGAAGCACTGGGAGATGGGGACAGAGGCAGCCACTGTGGTCCTCAATTACCCAGAAGTCCCTCTGCTTTTTCTTTGTAAGTTTTTTTTGGTTTTTTTTTTAATAAACATGTATTTATTTATTTGGTTACACTGGGTCTTAGTTGTGCCAGGGGGATCTTTTGATCTTCCCTGCAGCCTTTGGAATCTTTAGTTGGGGCATGCAAACTCTTAGTTGCAGCAAGTGGGATCTAGTTCCCGGACCAGGGATCAAACCTATTCCCTGCATTGGAATCTCACTGGACCACCTGGGAAGTCCCACCTTGTAACTTTTAAAGGCAGAGTTTACCTCATTTATTTGCACCCTTTCTTATTTTCCAATATACGCACTCGAGGTCATAAATTTTTCTCTAAGAATTTTTAGCTGGATCCTCCATCTTTGATATATATTTCATTATGATTTTAATCTAAAACAACCTAAATTTATACTCTATTTTCTAATTTCAGTTGTGGTTTTTTTTCTCCTGTGATCCAGATATTTCATAAAATGTTTCTTCATTTCAAATGCATGGGATTCCCCATTTTTCTGTTTGTTGGCACTGTTTAACTTAATTATATTGCAGTAAAAAGAATACAAACTGAATGATTTTACTTTTTTGAAACTAGTTGAGTTGCCTGATGGTCTAGAATTTGATGGATTTATTGGCAAATGTTCTTTATATGCTGTTCTGCATTTAGGTGCAATGCTTCACTAGGTCAAATTTGTTAACCATATTCTTCATATCTTTTATATCCTAGCTAAGTTTTTTTGCCTGCATGTGTCATGGAGTCTACAAATAAAATTGTGATGTAATCTGCTTTTCCTTGTGGTCCTATATATATATATTCTATTCTATAGAATAGAACCACAAGCGCGGAAGAATTGATGCTTTTGAACTGTGGTGTTGTAAAAGACTCTTGAGACTCCCTTGGACTTCACGGAGATCAAACCAGTCAATCCTAAAGGAAATCAACCCTGAATATTCATTGGAAGTGAAGCTGAAGCTCCAATTTTGGCCACCTGATGGGAAGGGCTGACTCACTGGAAAAGACCCTGTTGCTGGGAAAGATTGAAGGCAGAAGGAGAAGAGGGCAACAGAGGATGAGATGGTTGGATGGCATCACTGACTCAATGGACATGAGTTTGAGTAAGCTCCAGGAGTTGGTGATGGACAGGGGGGCCTGGTGTGCTGCAGTCCATGGGGTTGCAAAGAGTCGCACATGACTTGGTGACTGAACAACAAATATATAGAATAGAACCATATATATATATATGTATATTTATTGCCTGTTGATCTTATTTTTAAGAATAAATTTAAAATTGCTGTGTATTTAAAAAATCACTAAGTAAGCAACCTCTTTAACCTGAAATTTAAATTTTTTTCTGATTTTTTTTCTAATATAGTTATTCCAGACTTTAGTAAACATTTGCCTAATATTTTTTTCCATCTTTCTGATAGAGATGAAGTAGGATAATCAAATAGTTAGCTCAGAAATCCCATTAGGGGATTGTAAATAGAGAGGAAACTTTAAGGGGCTTTGAGAGATCATGGTGAGTTAATGATCATTCAAGAAAGCATGTTTGCTTAACCACAAAATCAAGTAAGCTTGCTGAGGAACAAAAACATGCAACAGAAGAATGAGACATGCCTCAAAACAATAGAACAATGGTGTCATGAGACTCACATTCTACCCAATGAGCTCATAAGTTAATGATCCCTAGGACACGCTCTCTACACTCATGATAATTTGTGGAAAGGATACACTTAAAAGTGAAAGACCCTTATTGTGCTGAGACCTAAAATAATTTTTCCATTGCACCATGACAGTGCTGGCTTGACCATGTAAGGACAAAAAGAAACTCCCCTGCCCAACCTGGAGGAAGAGCTGATAATGGAAGCATGATGTCTATTCAAGAATGAGGAAGAAGATGATCTTGTTCTCTCCCCACTTTTCCTTCGATTATAAAAATGTAACCCACTAAGTACTGGAATCAAGATTGTCAGAAGAAATACCAGTAACCTCAGACACGCAGATGACACCACCCTTATGGCAGAAAGCAAAGAACTAAAGAGCCTCTTGATGAAAGTGAAAGAGGAGAGTGAAAAAGCTGACTTAAAACTCAACATTCAAAAAACAAAGATCATGGTATCCAGTCTCATCACTTCATGGCAAATAGATGGGGAAACAATGGAAACAGTGACAGACTTTATTTTCTTGGGCTCCAAAATCACTGCAGATGGTGACTGCGGCCATGAAATGAAAAGACGCTTGCTCCTTGGAAGAATAACTATGACCATATTAAAAAACAGAGACATTACTTTGCCAACAAAGGTTCATCTAGTCAAAACTATGGTTTTTCCAGCCATCATGTATGGATGTGAGAGTTGGATCATAAAGAAAGCTGAGTGCCAAAGAATTGATGCTTTTGAACTGTGGTGTTGGAGAAGATTCTTGAGAGTCCCTTGAACTGCAAAGAGATTCAACCAGTCCATCCTAAAGGAAATCAGTCCTGAATATTCATTGGAAGGATTGATGCTGAACCTGAAGCTCCAATACTTTAGATACCTGATGGGAAGAACTGACTCACTTGAAAAGACCCCGATGCTGGGAAAGATTGAAGGCAGGGGAGAAGGGGACTACAGAGGATGAGATGGTTGGATGGCATCACCGACTCAATGGACATGAGTTTGAGCAAACTCTGGGAGTTGGTCAAGGACAGAGAAGCCTGGCATGCTGCAGTCGCAAAGAGCTGGACACGACTGAGCAACTGAACTGAACTGAAGTACTCAGGGCAGTGCAATGCTCACCTACCCCCTTGTAAGCCTCACAAGCGTCCTACTGTAATAAATCACTTCTGATCTATCACTCTGCCTCTCATTAAATTCTTTCTGCACTGAGACATTAAGGATCAGAACTCCTCAGAGCCCTCTGAAACGCCACCTAGTGGTATCACTTCTACTTCTGAATGTGTTACATGCATCTCTAAGAACTATCTTATGTTTTTTTGTGTGTATCTTTTATAAATACATGTATATCTCAGAGTTATTGAGCGTTCACTTTTAGACTACTACAATAAAATAATATTGCAATAAAGCAAGGTCATAAAGTTTTTGGTTTTCCAATGCATATAAAAGTTGTTTACACTCGATTATAGTCTATTAAGTGTGCAATAGCATTATGTCAAAACAAAACCATGTACATAATTTAAAAATATTTTGTTGCTTAAAAGTGGTAACCATCATCTGAGCCTTCATGATGATGGATCATGAAGAGTCATGATCAGGTCTTCCCTAATGGCTCAGTAGTAAAGAATCCAACTGCCACTGCAGGAGACACAGGTTCAATCCTTGGTCCAGGAAGATCCTACATGTTGTGGAACAACTAAACCTGTGCCCACAACTACTGAGCCTGTGCTATAGAGCTTGGGAATCAAAACTACTGAGTCCACACGCCATAGCTACTGAAGCCCTTGCACCTAGAGCCCGTGCTCCACAACAAGAGAAGCCACCACGATAAGAAGCCCGCACACTACAACAAAAAGTGGCCCCCACGCTCTGCAACTAGGGAAAGCCCACACAGCAGCGAAGACCCAGCACAGCCAAAAATAAAAAAATAAAAGTAATGAAGGGTCATGATCTTTTTGCAATAGTAGCATCACCATAATAAATATAATAAAAAGGAAAAAAGTGAGAAATTTTGGAAAATTACCAAAATGTGACACAAAAACACAAAGTGAGCAAGTGCTGTTGGAAAAATGATGCCAACAGATTAGCTCCACATACGGTTGTGATAAAAGACATGTTCACATATTGAGCTGTGGGAAAGTCATCCTAGCTTATACATGGGTTAGCTGCTTTAAGTATTAAATAAAAAGACGTGATGACCAGAAGTAAAGAATATCCATGTTAAAAGTAAAGATTAAATGCCTCCTGGGACACCAATGCTGGTCCTCTTTTGTTTAAGACCACTTCCCAGGTGCCAAAGCCATACTGACTCGCTGTGTACTTGCTGGCCTGTTCTCTTGTTTGTTTAACTTTCTGTTTTATATTGGAGCATAGTTGATTAACAGTGTTGTGATAGTTTCAGATATACAGCAAACTTATTCAGTTATGCATATGCATGTATCTATTTCAAATTCTTTTCCCATTTAAGTTGTTACGTAATATTGAGCAGAGTTCACTGTGCTATACAGTAGGTCCTTGTTGGTTATCTATTTTAAATACAGTAGTGTGTACACATCAATCTCAAATTCTCTAACTATTCCTCCCCCCGACCCTTTCCCCCTGGTAACCATAATTTGGTTCTCTAAGTCTGTGAGCCTATTTTCATTTTGTAAATAAGTTCATTTCTTTTTAGATGCTACATATAAGTGATGCCATATGGTATTTTTCTTTCACTGACTTACTTCACTCAGTATGACAATCTTTGGGTCCATCCATGTTTATGCAAAAGGCATTATTTCATTCTTTTTAATGTCTGAGTAACATTCCATTACTTCCCAAGAATCTGGCTGCAATTCGAGAGACCTGAGTTTGATCCCTGGGCTGGGAAGATCCCCTGGAGAAGGGAAAGGCTACCCACTCCAGTATCCTGGCCTGGAGAATTCCATGGGCTGTATAGACCATGGGGTCACAAAGAGTCGGACACAACTGAGCGGCTTTCACTTTCAACTTCCGTTGTATCTGTGTATGACATCTTTATCCATTCCTCTGCTGATGGGCATTTAGGTTGCTTCCATGTCTTGGCTATTGTAAACAGTGCTGCAGTGAACACTGGGGTGCATATATCCTTTTGGACCATATTTTTCTCATCCCAGGATCTCAATCCCAGGAGTGGGATTGCTGGATCATATGGTAGCTCTGTTAGCGTTAGTCGCTCAGTCGTGTCTGACTCTTTGTGACCCCATGGACTGTAGCCCATCAGGCTTCTCTGCCCATGGGATTCTCCAGGCAAGAATACTGGAGCGGGTTGCCGTTGATAGCTCTAGTTTTAGTTTTTTAAGAAATCTCCATATTGTTCTCCATAATGGCTGTAACAATTTACATTCCCACCAACAGTGTAGGAGGGCTCCCTTCTCTCCACACCCTCTCCAGCATTTGTTGTCTGCAGATTTTTTGATGATAGCTGTTTTGACTGGTGTGAGGTGATGTCTCAATACAGTTTTGATTTGCGTTCTCTGTGGTCCATTTTTCAAAACCTTGAAGGAATATATTTCTGATTTGTTTAATGTTCTTTGTTCTGATGAGTTATAAAACTGCTGAAAACCCTGCTCCTCTGGAGCAGTTCCTCAGAGTAATCTGGAAAGCTCTTTTCCAGGCCACAGTCTGCAGCTCAGTTCAAATAAAACTATTTTCTAGGGAATTCCCTGGTGGTCCAGTGGTTACAACTCCACGCTTCCACTGCCAGGGGCAATTAAAATCCTGCAACTAAGGTCCCACAAGCTGTGCAGTGCAGCCAAAAAACAAAAGAACCAACCAACCAACAAACAAACTCTTTTCTATTCCTACTATAGATTATTTATTGATTATTCTTTTTGATGGTTATCATAAAACTCCAATTTGTAAAAAATGCAATATCTATGACGCACAATAAAGCAAAATGCAATAAACAGACGTATGCTTCTAGCTTGTAGCACAATTATTTTATAAACATATAAACAGTATACTAATTAACTCAGTAGAAATTATGCTGTGATAAATGTGGTAGGCAGAATAATGACCTTCCAGATATGTACCCAACCCAATTCTTGGAACCCATGAACATATTATCTGACATGGCAAAAGGGACTTCACAAATGTGATTAAGGATCTTGAGATGGGGAAATTATTCTGGATTATTCACATGGACCCAATATAATCACAAGGGTCCTTAATAGTGGAAGAGAAAAAAAAAAAAGTGGAAGAGGGATCAGAGTTAGTAGAAGCTATGCTACTGTCTTTGAAGAGGAGGAAGGAAGCTGGAAGCCAGATGCCAAGGAATGAGGCTGACCACCTGAAGGAATTAAACCTCACCCACACCTTGATTTTAGCAGACTGAGACCCATTTTGGACTTCTGGCCTCCAGAACTGGAAGATGATAGATTCACATTATTTTAAGCCACTGAGTTTGTGGTAATTTGTTAGGGCAGGAAATGGAAATCCAATCCAACAATATCAATAATAATTTGATATCAATGATATCCAAAATCTCAGCAGCTTTCAATACAGAAGTTTTTTCTTTTCTTTTTTTTTTAATGAGGAATTAGAGGAAATGTTTAACAAAAGTCTTGTTTTTTCTCTTTCTTTTTTCTTTAAATTATGAAAGTATGATAACACATTTACAGGATACTTGGAAAATACAGAACAAAGTTACATGCAGTTCCACTGTGCATTACAAGTTTTTTTTAATTAGATAAATTAAGATTTTTAGTTTGAGTTTCAGTAAGGAGTCTCCTTTTAAAAAGAAATTGAATTAGAGTTGATTCACAATGTTTCACTGTACAGCAAAGTGATTTAGTTATACTTATATTCTTTTTCATTTTTTCCCTAATATATATATTTTACTGAAGGATAGTTGACTTACAATGTTTCAGGTTCACAGCAAGGTGATTCAATTATACATATGTATACATATTATTTTTCAGATTATTTTCCATTACAGGTTATAATAAGATATCGACTATAGTTTCCTGTACAGTAAACCTTTGTTGTTTGCTGCATATCTATTTTTTAAATTAGAAATCTAGCATTCTGTTCATACTAAGTCAAACAGGTAGAATCAAAATGTCATAAATTTTTAACATTTAATAGGTATGTATAATACATATATTTTAGAAAACATGAATTTTTGTCTAATTAAAATTTTTTAATTAAAAATTAATTTCTAGATTTCTAATTTTAAAAAAAATTTATAATGTATACAAAAGCTTTTCTACCACATTTGATAAAAGCTTGAGAAAGAACATAAACAAAAAAGAGATGGAGAAATTGGAAAACATAAACTAAATGAAATGGCAGCACTGAATATAAAATAGAAAAAGTGAAACGAAGTAGTTAAAAGTAAAAGATCCTCACATAGTCCAGTTGTTTTTAAACTCGGTTGCTCATTAGAAACATGCCTCGAGCTTTGGAGGAAAAAAGCAATACCTGAGCATTTGTATTTTTCAAAAACTTCCAAGATAATTCTTGTATGCATCTGGATTTTTAAAAAGTGATTACAGATTTTTCTACTAAATAGTAGTTTTGGTGATATAGAATTCTATTATTTTTCTGTTGACCAATCATGATATAATGGTATTAAGTGAGTAATGGTTACATAATCATAATGGTAAAAAGTGTTTATATGTTTTCACAATCAGTAGCCAGACAAAAAATAAAAGATAGTTACAGTTTCAAGCCATATTGGGAACATGACTAACCTAACAATATAAAATATTACATACAATTTGGGGGGGGTCAAGCAGAGTACTGTGGTAAGTGGAAGTGTATACATGCACATTTTCAACCACCCAGCCAGTCTGTCTTTTGGTTGGTGCATTTAATCCATTTACATTTAAAGTAATTATTGATATGCATGATCCTATTACCATTTTCTTAACTGTTTTGGGTTTATTTTCTGTAGGTCTTTTTCTTCTCTTGTGTTTCCTGCCTAGAGAATTTCCTTTAGCATTTTCAAAAAGTTTATTTCCTAATCATATTATATGTCCTTTACTGTTTAGCTTGAATGTGTGTGTGTGTTTGTTTTTGGCATGCCACACAGCATGTGGGGTCTGAGTTTCCTGACCAGGGATTGAACCTGAGACCCCTACAGTGGAAGCACCAAATCTTAACCACTGGACCACCAGGGAAGTCCCCATGTTGTCTTTATTCTAGACCCCAGGCTAGAGAGGCTACCACTACCTGGAGGTACACTTGACCCAGGGCAGATGGAAAAGAGGAAAGGCAGAACCACCTTAGAGCTCTTAACACTTCTACTGAGATGTGGCATAAATGATCTCTGCTCAAATTCCACTGACTGAAGCAAACCGCATGGGTAAGCATACATGGAGTAGGAAGCAGCGTCCTCCCAGAAGGAAGGACACTTGTCCTTTTGGGAGGGGGCAACATGTATGAGGGTCCTGGGGCAACAGGGTGTAGAGTGGGGGAGGAAAGAGTTGACAGGAGAACTGAAAGAAGCTGCTGTAGCTGGAGGATGGTGATGGAGGGTAGGGTTGGGGTGCTCCTGGAGAGATTCACAAGGGCCTTGTAAGTCATTCATTCATCCAAATGTGAGCAACAGCAGGCTCTGAGTCAGCACAGAGGGTCTGGGGGCTGATAAGGCTAACAAGGTGCCTGTTCTGAAGGCATTGACCTTGTGGGGAAAACGCATGAGAGGTAAGTAAATAAGGAAGCGAGATGACTGCAGATAATGATCAAATACGTGCTATAGTTTAAAAGTGTGTGTTTTACTTGCTTTTAAAAATTGTTATTGAAGTATAGTTGCTCTGGCTTCCTTGGTGGCTCAGTGGTCAAGAATCTGCCTGCCAATGAAGAAGACTTGTGTTTGATCCCTGGGTAGGGAAGACCCTCTGGAGAAGGAAATGGCAATCCACTCCAGTGTTCTTGCCTGGGAAATCCCATGGACAGAGGAGCCGGGCAGGCTACAGTCCATGGGATTGCAAAACAGCCAGACATGACTTAGCAACTAAACAACAACATAGTTGCTTTACAATGTTGTGTTAGTTTCTATTGCTGTTACTGTTCAGTCGCTAAGTCATGTCCGATTCTTTGTGATCCCATGAACTGCATGCAGCACACCAGGCTTCCCTGTCCTTCACTATCTCCCAGTGTTTGATCAGATTCATGTCCACTGAGTCAATGAAGCTAACTAACCATCTCATCCTCTATTCTATAGCAAAGTGAATCAGCTATACATATATATATGCACACATGCTCAGTAGCTCAGTCATGTCTCTTTGCGACTCCATGGACTGTAGCCCACCAGGTTCCTCTGTCCATGGAATTTTCTAGGCAAGAATACTGGAGTGAGTTGCTATTTCCTCCTCCAGGGGATCTTCATGACCCAGGGATCGAACCTGCGTCTCCTACATCTCCTGCATTGGCAGGCAGATTCTTTACCACTGAGCCACCTGGGAAGCCCATGTATACATACATCCCCTCTTTTTTGGATTTCTTTCCCATTTAGGTCCTCACAGAGCGCTGAATAGAGCTCCCTGAGCTACACAGTAAGTTCTAATTAGTTATCTCTTTTATACATAGTGTCAATGGTGTTTATACATCATTCCCATCTTCTAATTCACCCCGTCCCTCACTCCCCCTCTTGATGTCCATACATTCGTTCTCTACATCTGTGTCTCTATTTCTGTTTTGCAAATAAGATCATCTATAGCATTTTTCTAGATTTCACATATATTAGTTAATATACAAGTTTGTATTTTACTAAAAGGACTATTTTTAAAAGATCACATCTTCTTCTTCCATTCCCAGTTCTTTTTTAAAAAAAATTATTTTCTTTTTGGATGTGCTGGGTCTTCGCTGCTGCGAGGGCTCTCCTCTAGTCGCAGAGAGCGAGGGTTACTCTCAAGTTGCGGTTCGAGGGCTTCTCACTGTGGTGGCTTTTCATGTTAGGAACAGAGCCCGGGCTGTAGAGTGAACAGGCTTCAGTAGTTGCAGCACGTGGGCTCACTAGTTGTGGCTCGAGGGCTCTAGAGCTCAATTGTCGTGGTGCCTGGGCTTTGTTGCTCTGCAGCAGGTGGGATCTGCCCAGATCAGGGATCAAACCCGTGTCCCCTGCATTGGCAGGTGGATTCTTCACCACTGAGCCACCAGGGAAGCCCCTCCCAGTTCTTTTGGAGTGTGATCATCAGCAATTCTCTGATGTTCAAAGAGAAACCTGACTGAATTCCTGGGAACCCATTATGATTCTTTGAGCTTCTTGAGATATGTCATCATTTTCACTCTAAAGTGAATCTCACTGCTTTCCTGTTCAATGACCTCGAGCTTAATATCCTCTTCCTTCTTATCCCCCAAGTCCTCAGTTGGAAGTTTTGAAATGGGGAGCTATTGTTTCGTGAGTACTTAAAAATGTGAACTTAAAGGGTGTTAAGGCAGTGCATATTGTTGAAGTTGAGTTATGTGTATTTTATTACGGGAAAAAAAGGGGGGAGAAGTCATCTGTCACATGTAGGTGCTGACTGTCCTATAAAACTAAAGAGTAAAGAGTAACTGAGTCAGTGAAGATGGAAAGGCTTAAGGTCTGCTTGATGGGGCGCGGGGGGGACGCGGGGTGGAGGGGTTGAACTAGGTGCTCCTGGGCAAAGCCTTCCTTCTGCACTTTGGAGCCACTGGCGGGGCTCTCATATCCCTAAAGGACCTTGGAATGGGGATGTGGCCCCAGGGAATTCTCACTCCAAGACAATCTCCTCTCTGGTTCCCAGGTTTGGGGATTCCTGTATCTGTAATAAACACAGACACAAGCAGCGACCCTTCCCCAGCAAGGCACAATCACTGAATATTTATAATTTACTCATCAGCCATGCGCCGTAACCCAGGTTGGTAGCATTCTAGGTCCTGCACCTTGGCACTGCATTTGTAAAGAGCGGAGAGGGGCTCCTGCTGTCTTTCTGGCCCTGGGGTCCCGCTGGCTGCCCTCACCCCTCTTGTAGGTGATGAAACTTGAGAGAAGCCTTTACCCAGGAGAGCCTCAGCTGGGAGGTGCGTGGTGGAGACTGACTGGGTTAACTCCAAGTAGAGGTGAGTGGTGATGACGAGAAGCCACACCTTTTCCCAGAAAGGGGCCTGATTGGTGGAGGGCCTCTAGGGCGGGGCAGCTCTGGGGCTATATAAACGCACTCACTGGGCTTGGAGTTACGCTGTAGGTTAACTCCTGAGCTCAGGTAAGTCTTCCAGAAGGAGGAGGCTGGGCTTACCTGTGGGAACCTAGATGGAGGCCCCTAGGTTGACCAAGCCGTTTTGGATGGGTCCCTCCTCCGAGCCCTGTAGTTGGAGTCTCTTTGTAGCTCCAAATATTTGCGGTGGCTCCACCTCAAAACTCCCCCTAAACCCCAGTATTTTTGTCTAATAACGTTCCTGTCTCTGGGCTTCAGTTTTTCCTCTGTGAAGTAATGGTCTGCTGGTTTTTTTCAGGGCTGCTTGATGAAGGGTGAGGGGGTGGTTGTCTCTGGCTTTGGGGTCAGACAGGATCCACCTTGAAGTGGCTGTGAAACCTCCATGCTTCAGTTTCCGTGTTTGCAAAATGGGTCTACTTACCAGGACGAAATAAGTTAAAGCGTTTAACACAGCTCCAGGCACTTAGAAAACCCTCAGAGGTGCTCCTTGCTGCTGTTGTTACTCTCTGGCCTGGTCTGGGGTGCCAGGAGGAGGGGTGAGGGTGCTGCAGCCCCCAGGAATTCTGCTGCTTTTCTTGTCTCCTCACCACCACTCCCACCCCCGTTTCTCCATGCCCATCCCTCCACCTTCTGGAGGTCGTCTGTCAGGCCAGCCATACTGATCCTCTTGACCTGTGCGGGGCTAATGGGGTAGATGCTAAGTCCTGGGGCTGCTTTCTTTACAGGCCACCCTGTCCCACCCCACCCCACCCACCCCCAACCCCCCAAGAGATGAGCGATGCCCAAGACCCGGCCACAGTCCCTGGAGCTGGCACCCAGGTGAAGCTGAGGGGCTGGAGCCGTCAAGGTGAGGGTGATGAGTCTTCCCACCTCCGCAGACACCAGGAGCTCCAGGCCTTCCTCCACCTTCTGGGTGAGTCCACTTGGGGGCTGGCACAGGGAGGACTGCGAGGACCATGTGTGAACTGATGTGAGAGGTGGGATCTCAGCCTGCCCATGTCTCGGTCCTGGCCCTTCTCAGGTGACTCCGGTTTGGCAGGTTGGTGGGGGTGGGTGGGGGCAGGGCAGTGCTCATGTCAGAAATGTCAGAAAGTGGGTTCAGTGGGGGCTTTGGAACTTAGAATGCTGCTCTCATCTCGTGGGGTGAGGGTGGTAACCCCAGTCTACCGTTTCTCCTCTCTCTCCCCCAGAGCACAGTTCCCTCCAGGATTTCCTCTCCAAAGATCCCTGTTTCCAGATTTCAGACAAGGTGAGTGGGGGGGAGAGTCCAGGCTCACTCAGGGAAGGTTGAATTAGTGGGGCCTGAGTGCAGCTTATGCATTGGGTCCCCTGGTCTGGTGCAGGGAGCACCTTCATTTTAAGCCCGTGTCTTTGCAGGTCCCCCTGCACCATTTTACCCTGGATTTTCTAGGCCTCCTCGCCACCCAGAACCTGCTTGATGGGCCTGGCACTGCCCCCTCCCCTGCCCGCAGTGCCCCGCTCTAACTCTCCCCATCTGTGTCTGCAGTACCTCCTGTCCATGGTGCTGGTCTACTTCCGGCGTGCCAACCTGCAGCTCAGCGAGTACACCCACAGCAATCTGTTCCTGGCACTGTGAGTGGCCCGGGTGCCTGGGGGGATGCCCACTTGGAGTCAAAGGGTGGGGGCAGGGCGGATGCTTACAGCCTCTGTTCCCCCTGTTCCCCACCTCTGTGGCCAGGTACCTTGCAAATGACATGGAGGAAGACCTGGAGGACCCCAAAAGCGTGATTTTTCTGTGGGCCCTGGGCCAAGATTGGCGTCATCAAGTGTCAGACTTCCTGCATCAGAGGAACAAGCTGTGGGCACGGATGGGCTTCAGGGCTGTTGTGAGACGCCAGAGCTGCGAGGAGGTGAGGCCCACCCCCCCCCCACCAGCATCCCAGGGTGGGGGAAAGAGGCTGGACCTCCCACCTCCCACTTACCATCCACTCTTCTCATGCAGGTCATGGCCAAGGAGCCGACGCACTGGGCCTGGACTCGGGAGCGACACCCCCACCATGGCAGGGCTCAGAGGAGCTTTCCAAAGGCCCAGATCCCCCTCCCCGGGGGCCCCGGCCTCTCGCCACCCCACTGTTCTCTTTGTGCCTTGCCCCCTCATCACAGGCTCTGCTGCCCCCGCCCCCGCTTGCCTGTCTTATCCAAGTGCCTTTCCTACAATGCTGAGTGGCAGCGCCCTTCATCCCAAGCTTGGCCCTGGAGTAGGGGCTTCCTCATTGTCCTGCCCACCCAGCTGCCGCTGGAGCCAGGCACCTACACCCTCCACAGTGAGTAGGGGACAGAAGCTGGAGGGCAGCCGGGAGGAGCTGGGAGGCAGGTGTGGAGCCCAGCAGAATGGGAAGGAGGGGCATGGCGCCTGGGGTCCAGCAGGCTTGGGCATGTGTCCGGCTCTGCACCCCCGCGCTGTGTGAGCTTGGCAGCTTCCTCTGAGCAGCTCTCTGTCCTTCCTCCCCCAGTCTTCTCTAAGCTGCTGCTGTGCCCTAGGCGCTGACACTCGCAGGGTGAAGAACAGTCCTTCTGCTTGCCTGCTGGCCCAGTGCTCTACTGACTGTGGCCCCTACAGCCTCCTGTCTTCTTGGCCTCAGGCTGGCAGGGCTGCCCATGCCTCCTGCCCCTTCCTCCCAACCTGCAACTTGTACCCACTCTGACCTGACTCCTCTAATAAATTCATGCCCACAGGACACCGGCTGTGCTTAGGCCCTGGTCTGGGTCCTTCACCCAGGGTGGGGGTAGGGAGGGAGTTTTGGGGAGAGGGGGGTCTGCCAGATTTAGGTACCAGTGGCTGAGACCCCTGAAGCACAGGCCCTGTAATAGCTCTCCCTTCCCACTGGCGACCAGTCATCCCGCTGTTTCTCCTCTTTAACATCTTAGTGGATGCTGAGACCCACATAGAGCCCACAGAACTGAATGAGATGAGCTATATGCAGTCTTTAGAGGGCCTGGGACCTACTGGACCAAAAAGCACTCCAAAGGAAAATGGCTCTATAGTCAGTCTAGAAATGCCTACAGGGTGAGGTCTTTTTCAGAATGAGCCTTGGTCCTTGGTCTGGGCTGCAGTTGCCTCTTGTGACCCCATGAACTGTAGCCCACCAGGCTCCTCTGTCCATGAGATTTCCCATGCAAGAATACTGGAGTGGGTGGCCATATCCTTCTCCAGGGGATCTTCCCAACGCAGGGACTGAACCCAGGTCTCCTGCATGGCAGGGACTGTTTCCTGACTGAACCACCAGAGAAGCCCATATAGTGTGATGAACTATATCAAGTTTGCCCATGCTCGGGTGGTGTGGTGAGGAACAGGATTTTTGGAAAGACCATCTAGAGTAGTGATTAAGACTTGGTCTTTGGTGCCAGACAGCTTAAGTTCAAACTCCAGGCTTCTGTATGACTTTAGCACAATAGATTTAATCTCCTCTACTGCCTTATCTGTAAAATGAGTATTACACTAAGGAGGATACTGTTTGAGATTTGGATGAGATAATACTAGAAGGGTTTAGAACTAGATCTCAAGAAAGGAGCTCAGATGTGGGTGTTATCAGTAGAGAAAGGTTAAAGGGGAGTGTATCTGGAACAGAAAGAAGACAGAGATGTCTAAGGGGTCAGGTGGCAGAGGAATCTAAACGTAATTCCCCTCCGTCCTCTCTGAGTGGCTCCCAAGAAGCATGGGGGTGAAGCCTGGAGGCTGCAGACATTAGAAGCCAAGACAAGGACTGTAAAGTATTTTTAAGAGTTTTTCAAATAGATAATATATTCACATGTATGTTTTAAATTTTGAACCAAGAGTCACCTCCTGCCCCTGACTACCAGCCACCTGGTTCTCCTTTCTGGAAACAATGGAAGTGATCATTTATGTCCATCCAGAGAAAGAATCTAAATATATGTAGCCAAATGTATAATAAAAATATACAAATTTGGTCTTTGTCCCTGGTTCCTGGAACAGAGCGCCTAATAGCCTTAGAATTTCCAGAGTTATAGGAATGTCTTTTGTTATTCATAATGACCTCCTATAGATCACACCAGAGTTTATGCTAATGAGGTTATTCAGGATGGTGGCTGTTGCCAAAAAAACTGATCTAGAGGGTGGGAACTTTCAGCTTCTCCAGCTCTTCCAGGAAGGGTGAGGCACTGGAGATTTGGGTCTGTCTGGTCAAGGCTATGGTTTTTCCAGTGGTAATGTATGGATGTGAGAGCTGAACTGTGAAGAAAGTGAGTGCTGAAAAATTGATGCTTTTGAACTATGGTGTTGGATAAGACTCTTGAGAGTCCCTTGGACTGCAAGGAGATCCAACCAGTCCATCCTAAAGGAGATCAGTCCTGGGTGTTCATTGGAAGGACTGATGCTGAAGCTGAAACTCCAGTACTTTGGCCACCTCATGCGAAGAGTTGACTCATTGGAAAAGACCCTGATGCTGGGAAGGATTGGGGGCAGAAGGAGAAGGGGATGACAGAGGATAAGATGGTTGGATGGCATCACCGACTAGATGGGCATGGGTTTGGGTGGACTCCGGGAGTTGGTGATGGACAGGGAGGCCTGGTGTGCTGCGATTCATGGGGTTGCAAAGAGTCGGACACGACTGAGCGACTGAACTGAACTGAACTGAACTGAGTGACTGAACTGAACTGACTGAAGACTTCGTAAGAACAGCATTATTCAAATAGGAAACGGAGTGAATTCCTAGAAGAATTGTTCAGCCAAAGGTCAAGTCAAAACTGTCATTTTTTAAAGGACCATTTGATTTATTTTTTGGTGGCACTGGGTTTTCACTGTGGCATGCAGCCTTCTCTGATTGCGGCATGTGGGCTCTAGAGTGAGAGACTTCAGTAGTTTCAATGTACCACTTCAGGGCTTAGCTGCCCTGAAGCATGTGGGATCTTAGTTCCCTGATCAGGTATCAAATCCACATTCCCTGCATTGGCAGGCAGATTCTTAACCACTGGACCACCAGGGAAAGCCTCCAAAATTGTCATCTTGAACTTTGCCACGTGTCCATCTGTTGGGGCCATGCCTGAAACACCTCCCCAGCCTCCAGCTGTGTGAAGGCTGTTTTCCACAGCACTCACCAATCAATGAGGAACAAGGTTATTTTATGTTTGCCAAACTGCTAAGGAGAAAATCGTGTCTTGGTGAAGGCTTAGTTTCTATTTCTTTTTCTTTCAAGTGAGCTCAAGCATTGTTTCATACACGTAAGAGCTATGCGTCTTTTTTGTGAACGGTTGTTATCTTTGCGCATTTCTCCACTGGTTTTTGGTACTTGACTTAAATGTAAGGAACACTAGCCTCTCAGGATGTAAATTGTGTTTCTTCAGTTTATCATTTTAACTTTGTGTGTGGTAAAATACATTTTTGTGGCTTCTGGGTTTTGTGTCACAGTTAAAAAGAATTTTTTCACACTGAGATGATTAAAAGAACATTTCCCTTAGCTGCTGGCTGTATTTTTTGTTTTCATTTTTTACATTTAAATCTTAAGTTCATCTGGAATTGATTATATACAAAATTCCCTCCCATTTTCCTAATGCTTTTTAATGAAAAACTCATCTTTTCTCAACAAATTTGAGATGCTGCTCTTATATACTAAATTCCTATATGCATTTGGACCTGTATCTAGATTCTTCTATCTTTCAGTGACCTATATGTATCAGTACTCCTCTTCATTAATTATTATATAATAATTATTTAATCATTATAGATTGGATTTAATATCTGATAGGGTTAGACTCCCTAACGGACCTCCTGATGGCTCAGATGGTAAAGAATCTGCCTGCATGGGAGGTGGGAGGGGGGATCGGGATGGGGAATACGTGTAAATCTATGGCTGATTCATATCAATGTATGACAAAAAAATAAATAAATAAAAATTTTAAAAAAATTATATTAAAAAAAAAAGAATCTGCCTGCAATACAGGAGACCTGGGTTTGACCCCTGGGTCAGGAAGATCCCCTGGAGAAGGGAGTGGCAACCCACTCCAGTATTCCTGCCTGGGGGAATTCCATGGACAGAGAAGCCTGGCTACAGTCCCTGGAGTCACAAAAAGTTGGACTTGACTGAGTGACTAACACTTCACTTTCACAGGGTTAGACTCCTAACTTGTTTTCAGAAGTCTCTTGGCTATTCTTGCTTGTTCAGTTTTCCATAGGAACTTTAAATCAGTTTTTCTAGTTCTTTTCCCCAAATAATCTCTTAGAGTTTTTTTTTTAAACTGTTAGAATTTTAAATTTTTTTTGGCTGAGCCATGTGGCATAGAGGATCTTAGTTCCCCAATCAGGGATCGAACCCATGTCCTCTGTATTGGGAGCTTGGAGTCTTAACCACTGGACTACCATGAGAGTCCCTAGAATTTTTAATTTGGCCAATCTATAGATTACTTTAAGAACAGACATCTTTATGAAACATCTTTGTGTCCAGAATGACATGTCTGTCCCCTGCCTCTACTTCTTTCAGGTGGCATGATGGCCAACGACTCCCAAATTTGTTCCTCTATTCTGAGGGCTATTCCCACCCCCACGCATCTCCCCTTGGATAAGGGCGGGTCCCACAGCTTTCTCAGTTCAGTCACTCAGTTGTGTCCAACTCTTTGCAACCCCATGGACTGCAGCACACCAGGCCTCCCTGTCCATCACCAACTCCCGTAGCTTGCTCAAACTCATGTGCATTGAGTCAGTGATGCCATCCAACCGTCTCAGCCTCTGTCATCCCCTTCTCCTCCTGCCTTCAATCTTTCCCAGCATCAGGGTCTTTTCCAGTGAGTCAGTTCTTCCCATCAGGTGGCCAAAGTATTGGAGTTTCAGCTTCAGCATCAGTCCTTCCAGTGAATATTCAGGACTGATTTCCTTTAGGGTCCCACAGGTACCTCCCTAACCTGATCCTCCAGTATCCCCTCCAGGTACGAGTCCCCTACACCAAGAATCTACTCAGATGGTCTAGAGTTGTCTTTTTCCTCCCTGTCTCTCCAGAGCCATATCGCATCAGTGGCTAAGTTCTATAGGTGTTTTTAGCAGCTTTATTGAGGTGTAGTTGACATACAATAAACTATGTATAATTCAAGGTTCCTTTTTGTTTTGACAATATATACCACCACAAAACCAGTACCACAGTCAAATAAGGGACATATCCATTACCCCCAAAAGTTTCCTCAAGGCCCTTTGTAATCCTTTCCTCCCACCCTTTCCCACCTTCCAGCCCCCCATTCCCCCCAGCAATCACTGATCTGCTTTCTATCACTAAATTGCTATCATTTTCCTAGAATTTTCATAGAAATGAAATTATATAGCAGGCCCTGATAGCTCAGTTGATAAATAACCCGCCTGCCATGTGGGAGACCTGCGTTTGATCCCTGGGTTGGAAAGAGCCCGTGGAGAAGGGAAAGGCTACTCACTCCATTATTCTGGCCTGGAGAATTCTACAGACTGTATAGTCCAAGGGGTCACAAAGAGTCGGACAGGACTGAGCAACTTTCATTTTCACTTCACTTTCTGTCTTGTTTCTTACAAGACATTAATTATTTGAAATTAAATATAATTAAATATTTAAGTGAGGCTCAACAGGACATTTTAAATCTCAGGCGGAAAACTAAATAGGTAAGTATATATAATATATAATTATATATAATATTAATATTAATTAATAATAATTAATATATTCTATATTATATAAGTATATTATATAATATACAATATAATTATAAATATAAAACATATATAATTATAAATATAAAATATAATATAAACATTAATTATAGTAATAATTAATATAATTAATAATAATTAATAATATATAAGTATATATTATATATAATGTATGATATAATTATAAATATAATATATAAAATATATAATTATAAATATAAAATATAATATAAAATAGTGGTTATATTAATAATTAATATAATTAATAAATAATTATACATTTTATATTAATATTAATAATATATAATATATAAAATATAATATATAATTAAGTACAATTTAATCAGTATAATTATTGGAAATTAAACTCAGTATAATTATTCTGAGATTAAGCCATTGTTCCTTTTTATGACTGAGTAGTATTCTGTGGTATATATATAGGCACCACAATTTGCTTATCCAGTCACAATTTGTTGATGAACATTTGGTTATGTCTA
This sequence comes from Cervus canadensis, assembly GCF_019320065.1. Classification (NCBI taxonomy): domain Eukaryota; kingdom Metazoa; phylum Chordata; class Mammalia; order Artiodactyla; family Cervidae; genus Cervus; species Cervus canadensis. The sequence goes on from NC_057414.1 coordinate 40,849,123, forward strand.
TTTTGGGCTGTTACAATTAAAGTTGCTATGAATATTCATACACAAGTCTTTGCATGGATACACGCTTTTATTTCCCTTGGGTAAATGCCTAGGAGCAGAGTGGCTGGGTCATATGATAGGTGTATATTTAACACGCATGCTCCAAGTTGCTTCAGTTGTGTCCAACTCTTTGCAAACCTATGGACCGTAGCCCAGTAGGCTCCTCTTGTTCATGGGGTTTCTCAGGCAAGAATACTGGAGTGGGTTGCCATGCCCTTCTCCAGGGGATCTTCCCACCTCAGGGACCAAACCCAGGTCTCTTATGTCTCCTGCACTGGCAGGTGGGTTCTCTACCACTAGCACCACCTGGGAAGCCCATATTTAACTTTACTGTTCTTTTTTTTAAGATAGACTAATTTTTTTTTAGAGTAGTTTTAAGTTTACACAAAAATTTCTCAGAAAGTATAGATAATTCCAGTACCCCCTTTCCTATCTGCACACAGTTTCTCTATTGACATTTTGTATTAGTGTGATCTATTTGTTACAATTGATGAAACAATATTGATACATTGTTATTAAAGTCTATAGTTTACATTAGGGTTCACAGTTTGTTTAAAAAACTGTGTTTATTTTACTTGGCTGGACCAGGTCTTAGTTGCATGCAAGATCTTCCCTCTTTGTTGCAGCCTGTGGAATCTTTAGTTACATTTGAACTCTTAGTTGCAGCATGTGGGATCTAGTTTCCTGACCAGGGATCGAACATGGGGACCTTGCATTGGGATCTCAGAGTCTTAGCCACTGGACCACCAGGGAAGTCCCCAGGGTTCACTGTTAGTATTGTACATTATATGGGTTTAATGTAATGTCATGTATCTACCATTACAGTATCACACAGAATAGTTTCAGTGCCCTAAAAATGCCCTGTACTCCCTTCCCCCACCTTCCCTGAAAGCTTGGCTATCATGGATCTCTTTACCATCTCTAGTTATACCAGTTCCAGATGTCATATAGTTGGAATCATACAGTATATAGTTTTCTCATACTGGTTTCTTTTACTTAGCAATATGCATTTAAGGTTCTGGCATCTTTCTGTAGCTTGATAGTTTATTTCCATTTATTGCTGAACATATGTTTAACTTTTAAAGAAACTGCCAAACTGTTTAACAAAGTGGTGGTATTCCACCAGCATCGTATGAGAATTCTAACTCTTCCACGTCCTTGCCAGCACTTGACATGGTTAGTCTTTTTAGTTTTAGCCATTCTGGGTTTGTAATGTTGGTCCTTCTAGTTGTTTTAATTTGCATTTCTCCAACGAATAAACATTTTTTCATGTGTTTATTTGCCATCACATGTCTTCTTGGGAAATGTCTATTCAAATCTTTCACCCAATTTTACTGAATTATTTTTTTTAATTGTAAGCATTCTTTATATATTCTAAATACAAGTCCTTCATCAGATATATCTTTTGGCAATTATTTCCTCCTAGTCTGTGGTTTTTCTTCATTTTCATAATAGTGCCGTTTGAGAAGGAACAACGTGTTTTATTTCAATAAATTTCAATTTTTTTTCTTTTATTGTCTGGACTTTTGTGTCATACTTAAGAAATCTTTACCAAACCCAATGAAAGTGAAAGTTGCTCAGATGCGTCCAAGTCTTTGTAACCCCATGGACTATACAGTCCATGGAATTCTCCAGGCCAGAATACTGGAGTGAGTAGCCCTTCCCTTCTCCAGGGGATTTTCTCCACCAGGGATCGAACCCAGGTCTCCTACATTGCAGGTGGTTTCCATACCAGCTGAGCCACCAGGGAAGCAGATCACAACCTGCATAGCCTTAATTCAATACACTAGCTCTGGCTTCTCAAAACGTGGGGATCAAGCTTCATTAAAATAAGGCTGGATAATTACTCAGATTCCCCACCAAAAAACAAACAAAAAAATGATAATGCTGGTACTCGTTATAACAAAGTCCAGAAGAAATGTGTCCAGTACCCAGAGTACTTACATTATATTGCTTAAAATATCTAGTTTATAACAGAAACATGAGACATACATAGAAATAGGAGTTGGAACCATATAGTGGGAATAAAGGGCATTTGAAAAATGACCAGTAAAATTACCCCAGTGAAATTAGGTGATATCTCAGCAAAAAAAACAGTGAGGCCAAAAGGCAGAGGGAAGCATTCAAGGCGTGCTAAGAAAAAAAACTATCAACCAGAATTCCATCTTGACCAAAACTACCTTCTGAAAGATAAGAGTCAAAACAAAGATCCTCTCAGATCAATAACAACTGAAAAAATGTATTAGTTGCCAATTGCCTCACAGGAATTACAGGAGGAGTTCTTCAGCTTGAACATTAGGGATTTCAGAAGACAGTTCATATTAACATTAACAAAGAAAAACACTTGTATATCTAATGCCATAAGAATAAAAGGCAGAAGCAATACAATTTTCTTTTAAGTGATGTCAAAGGAACTATAAAAATCCTAAGTATGTCATGTGTTAGTACACTACAATATAAAGCAATGTGATACCAAACCTAAGACAGACTTTATCTTCTTGGTCTCCAAAATCACTGTGGACAATGACTGTAGCCACGAAATTAAAAGACACTTGCTCCTTGGAAGAAAAGTTATGACAAACCTAGACAGCATATTAAAAAGCAGAGATATTACTTTACTGACAAAGATCCACATAGTCAAAACTATGGTTTTTCCAGTAGTCATGTATGGATGTAAGAGTTGGACAATAAAGAAAGCTGAGAGGCAAAGAATTGATGCTTTCGAACTGTGGTGCTGGAGGAGACTCCTGAGAGTCCCTTGGACTGCAAGAAGATCAAACCAGTCCATCCAAAAGGAAATCAGTCCTGAATATTCTTTGGAAGAACTGATGCTGAAGCTGAAGCTCCAATACTTTGGCCACCTAATGCGAAGAGCCAACTCATTGAAAAAGACCCTGATGCTGGGAAAGATTGAAGGCAGGAGGAGAAGGGGAAGACAGAGGATGAAATGGTTGGATGGTATCACTGACTTGATGGACATGAGTTTGAGCAAACTCTGAGAGATAGTGAAGGACAGGGAGGCCTGGCATGCTGCAGTCCATGGGGTCACAAAGAGTCAGACACGACTTAGTGACTGAAAAACAACACTTTCTTCAGAGGTTGGTTTTTTTTTTTTTATTTGGCTGCACTGCATCTTAGTTGTGGCATAGGGGATATTTTAGCTGTGGCATGTGGGATCTAGTTCCCTGACCGGGGATTGAACCCAGGCTCCCTGCACTGGGAGCAGGGAGTCTTAGCCACAGACCACCAGAGAAGTCCCTCTTCTAGAGGTTTTATAGTTCTAGGGTTTATATTTAGGTGTATAATCCAATTTGAGTTAAATTTTGATATGGTGTATCCTATTAATAAATAGTTTTCACCCAGCCCTGCCACAACTCTCCTCTCCCTTTCTCTCTTAGCTCAAGCAACACTCAGAATATTTTAGTTCCTCCATACGCCAAGGCAACTATTTCCCCTACCTGGCATCTCTCCCGTCCCTGCCATAACTCCTTTGTCTGATTTATCTTTACTCTAATACCCTGGATTAGCAAGGGCTTCAGCTACAGGCTTCCTTCACATCATTCTTCTTCCCAGTTAATCATGGGTGTAAGAGCTGAGTCAATGTCTGCCTCCTTCAGAGGGAGCCAAGGCCTTGGGTCTTCAGCATCTGATGTCCAGGTGACCACAGTGCCTTGCACATACACGAGGTGGTCAGTGCCCATTTGGTGAACAGTCAAACACAGTCAGCTGGAGTGACAGTTTAGTGAAAGTAATCTGGGGACTCTGGGGAACAAAGCTTGAACCAGAGTGCTTTGAGGGGAACGGTGGCCTTGGCTACCTCTCCAGAGCGTCTCCCAGGCCCCTGTTCCCTGCGTTCCAGTCACAAGAAACAGTTGCAGTCCCCTGATTGACCTGTGTCCCCCCAGCCCCTGGACCTTTGCACACGCACAGTTCTTTCAGTTTGGAACACTCATTCCAGCACCTCACTGCCTAGTTAACCCTACTTTTCCAGTAGGATTCACCTTTCTTTTTTTTTTTTTTTCCTTTTTTATCTTGTGTAAGCCACTGGCATTCTTGGTTTTCCTGTAATTTTTATCTTAATCTAATCATGTGTGAGAGAGAAAAAAAAAATTAAGGAGAGTGAGAGGGGATAGAGAGAGGGAGGGTGAGAACTTCACAAAATTAAAAGTTTTGAAAAGATCAGTAAGATAAATATATCTCTGGTAATGCCAATCAAGAAAAGATGGAAATAAATACCATTCATAATAAAAAATATAAATAGAAATAAGAGAGATCTTAACAATTAAAAATATGAAAATTTAAAACATAAATAAAATTGATGGATTTCTGAAAAATATAAATTTCAAAGTTGGCTACCGATACAAAATAATAACCATTAAAACTCAGGAAATGATGACAAAAAATTTGATCTCTTTGCTGTCCAAGGGACTCTCAAGAGTGTTTTCCAGTATCACAGTTCAAAAGCGTCAATTCTTTGGCACTCTGCCTTCTTTGTGGTCCAACTCTCACATCTGTACATGTCTACTGGACAAAGCATAGCTTTGACTATATGGATCTTTGTGAGCCAAGTGATGTCTCTGCTTTTAAAGAAGCACATCAAGGCTGTATATTGTCACCCTGCTTATTTAACTTATATTCAGAGTACATCATGCGAAATACTGGGCTGAATGACTCGCAAGCTGGATTCAAGATTGCTGGGAGAGATATCAACAACTTCAAATATGTAGATGATACCAATTTAATGGCAGAAAGTGAAGAGGAACTAAAGAGCCTCTTGATAAAGAGGAGAATGAAAAAGCTAGCTTAAAACTCAACACTTGTTTACCATGGCTGATTCATGTTGATGTTTGGCAGAAACCAACAAAATTCTGTAAAGCAATTATTCTTCAATTTAAAAATAAATAAAACAAAACAAAAACTCAGCATTCAAAAAACTGAGATCATGGCATCTGGTCCCATCACTTCAAGACAAATAGATGGGGAGAAATTGGAAAGAGGGACAGATTTTATTTTTTGGGCTCCAAAATCACTGCGAGATGGTGACTATGGACCTGAAACTAAAAGACCCTTGCTCCTTGAAGAAAAGTTATGACAAACCTAAAATTCAATGTGCTGCATGCTAAGTCACTTCAGTCATGTCTGACTCTTTGCAACGCTATGGACTGGACCCTGCCAGGTTCTCCTGTCCATGGGATTCTCCAGGCAAGAATACTGGAGTGGGTTGCCATTTCCTTCTCCAGGGGATCTTCCTGATCCAGCATTGAACTCTGGTCTCTTATGTCTCTGGCTTTGGCAGCTGGGTTCTTTACCACTAGCACCAGCTGGGGATGTGTAATTTAAAACTCTTTGAAAAATTCCTCAGTTTGACAAAGATTTGAGTCAAAGTTACATTTAATGGAAAAACTTTAGATGCAGCTCTTTTAATGTCAGGAAAAGACAAAAATCCCAGTTTTTGTGTGTGTGTGTGTAATAAAGTTTTATTAAAGTATAAAGGAGATAGAGAAAGCTTCTGACATAGACATCAGAAGAGGGTAGAAAGAGTACCCCGGATTCACCTTTCTTAAACCCCAAAGCTGAACCAGGAGAGCAGCCTCCTCTAGCCGGCCTCATCTGCCTTAGTCATGGGTCTGCTATGCAAAGACCTGTCAGCAGGGTTTGGTCAAGATTGGACACATAAATGCCCAATGGTGATGAGCAAACAGCTCAGAAGCTGGTTCCAGGCCTGACTCACCAGTTGAAGGAGATCAGCAACCCGCACTCTTAGGCCTCAGTTTTCCTCATCTGTTCATTAGGAGTGAGATAAGAGTCAGATTAGATCAGAGGCCCTTAACCTTCTTGGGGTCATGGGCCCTCAAAAGCAAGGAAGGCTATATGCACTGTTTCCCCAACAAAAGGCTTGTGTGTACATCACATAAGGGGCTTCCCTGGTGGCTCAGTGGTAAAGAAAACACCTGCCAATGCCTGCCAACGCAGGAGACGCGGGGTTCGATTCCTGGGTCAGGAAGATCCCTTGGAGAAGGAAATGGCAACCCACTCCAGTACTCTTGTCTGGGAAATCCCATGGACAGAGGAGCCTGGCGGGCTACAGTCCACGGGGTCACAAAGAGTCGGACACGACTTAGGGACTGAACAACAAGAAAACAGCATGTCAGGGCCGCGACCTTCCTGGCTGGGGCCCCCAAGGTCAATCAAAAGCCCTGAGCCGAGGATCCGCTGCGGTCTCCGTCCCTCCTACTTCTGCATCTCAGGTGGCAGGGTCTCTCCGGGTCCAGGGTGGGCCTGCTGTCCGCCTCGCAGCCTCTGCCGCCCTCTCCTGGGTAAAGCGGTACACGGGCGTTCCCAGGTGGGTGGGCGAGGGAGGGCCAGGAGGAGAGGGCAAGGATGCTGGCCTCTCGCAATTTCCGGGTACAAGAAACCTCATAGCGCAAGATGGGATCCCGCAGTTCCTCATTTCATCCCGTTCGCGGCGCGAATGGGGAAACTAAGGCCGAGAGGGGCAGGGACTCATCCAAGGTCACGCAGCCAGCCCGGGTCCGGGACACCGATTCCCCGAGCCCCGCCTGGATGCCGCGAGCCGCTAAAACGGGGTGGCGACGCTGCGAGCCTGCGCCCCGGGGCGCGGGGGCGGGGGCGGGGTGGGGGCGGGGAACCGGCCCAGCCCGGGAGCCCGGCTGCAGCGAGGACCCGGCGGGGTGGGGCTGCCGTTTGCAGAGCGTCCGGCAGGGGTCTGCCCGCCGCCGGCCCGGCCCCTCCTCCGAGCAGCTGCCGCAGCCCGAGGTAATCTCGGCCGCACACTAGGGGCGCGCGGGGCGGGGGCCATGTGGGGGGACAGCTGCGGCTCCACGGAGGGGAGGGGGACGGACCCCGGGCTGCGGGAGGTGGCGCCTCAGGGCTGGACTCCCGGGAATGCCCTCCGGAGCCGCCGCGTGGGGTGGGGCCGCCCGGCCTTGCAACTCGAGCTGCTGCCCCTGGTTAAAAATACCCCCTGTCGCGTCCTCCCCCTCCGCTCCCCCGCGCTGCCCTGGCGGCCGGGCCCCAGCCCTCCCCAACCCGACAGGCGCTGGCCGCTCCCCGGGGACGACTCTGTCTTTGACTAATTTGTCCTCTCGCGGAGTTGGCCCCGCGTCTGCGGAGGAGGGCCGGGGATATACCGTGAGTTAGAGAGATCGTCGGGGAGAGAAGAGAGGGCGGAGAGGAAGCCGGGTGGAAGCCCGAGGAGGAGGAGGAGAAGGGAGGGGCGGAGGAGGGCGGGGAGGAGCGCTCTTCCTGGTTGGGCCCTGTCCTCAGCTGCCACCCGGGAAGCCCGCGCAGGTACCGCAGCGACCCCCCAACACTCCTCCCCCAGGTAAGGAGGGTGAGGCCGGCCCGGTGTTCCCCCAGCTTGGCCTGGATCCTGGCTGCGGGGCTGCCTTCCCCCCGGGCTCTCTGAGTGCCTGCGACGGGGCGGGAGCTCGGGAACCGCAAGACTCCGGAGCCCGCCCCAGGCTGCGTTCCTCACTGTCTCCAGAGGCTGGACTGGGGGCGGGCGGGAGGGGAAAGGACTGAGGCCGAGCAGCCCTGATCCTTCAACCCGTCTCAGCAGCCTGGGGAGGGGGACCCCGGACTGCCTGGACTTCTCAGCCCCCAAGCCTGGGAAAGGGGCCAGTGCCTAGGCGATTGGCTAGTCTGGGGAGAGGGGCATTCAAAGAGGACTTGCCTCGGGGTCTCCCACCTTCCTCGTTCCTTGTGCTATTATCTCGGGCCCCGCCCTTCCCCACCTGACTGGCTGACCGCAGGCCTGCAGACCCGGGACAATGGGAGTCTGGGAACGGAGAGGTGGTAGCATTGGGTGGGGGTAGGGAGACGGTAGCCAGCGCACCTGGGGGATGGGAAGCCCCCTCTCGTGGATTCTGGGAGCAGAGAGGTATGGTTGCCAGCCCTAATTTAGTGAGGAGGCGGGGAAACCACAGGCTTGGGGAGAAAGGATGGCAGCGGGCCAGAGAGCAGTGTTAGCAGATAGGAGCCCCAGCTCTAGCCCTGGGAAGGCCTGGGTTCTGAGCCGGGCCCCTCTGTCCCACAGGATGGCCGAGGAGTTCATCACTCCGGTGTACTGCACTGGGGTGTCTGCACAAGTGCAGAAGCAGCGGGCCAAGGGGCTGGGCCTGGGCCGCCATGAAAATGCCATCAAGTACCTGGGCCAGGATTACGAGCAGCTGCGGGTTCACTGCCTGCAAAGCGGGGCCCTCTTCCGTGACGAGGCTTTCCCCCCAGTGCCCCAGAGCCTGGGTTTCAAGGAGCTGGGCCCCAACTCCTCCAAAACCTATGGCATCAAGTGGAAGCGTCCCACGGTGAGAGGGGCCACCCTGGGTGGGATTCAGTTTACCTCCTTCCTGGGTGAGGAGTGGGAATAGGACGCCAGGTCCCTAGAGTGGGGTCTGGGATGGCTGGGTTCCAGTTTCTAGGAGGGGCTGGCCCAGAGACAGGACTCTGGGTCTCTTGCAGGAGCTGTTCTCAAACCCCCAGTTCATCGTGGATGGAGCCACCCGCACGGACATCTGCCAGGGCGCGCTGGGTAGGCCCTGGGGGATTCCGAGTGTTTTTTCCGTGGTAGTTCCCTGTGCCCGTTCCTTCCTGCTCTGCCTCAGCCTCTCCCTCCTGCAAGCCCGAGCAGGCTCTGGCTCTCAGTGCTGGGGCTGGTTTGCCCAGATTCCTGGGTCTTTTCTGTAAGTTGAGGGGCACCCTGCCCCGGGAGTCCCAGGTTCTCCCCAGGATGGCACTCACTGGGTGAAGACGGGTAGAGTAGACCTGACGTGGATCCTTCCCATCCCAGGGGACTGTTGGCTCCTGGCTGCCATCGCCTCCCTTACCCTCAATGACACCCTCCTGCACCGAGTAGTTCCACATGGCCAAAGCTTCCAGGATGGCTACGCTGGCATCTTCCATTTCCAGGTGAGGAGCCCCACATGCACCTTGGACAAGGGGGGGGGGGCGTGGTGAGGGAGAGAGGGGTAGCAGGCACTGGAGATGGGCAGGGGGAACCCTGAAGTTAGGGTGGCTCAGGGCCACACCTTGCCGGACCAGCCCCCACCCCCACCCCAAAAGTATTTGACCTCTTGATTCCATCTCAGGTCTGTCATGTGTGAGAATCTGTCATGTGTGAAACGGTTGGGCAGGTATTTTGGGTGGCAGTTTTCCTGGCTGGTTGTGCACACTGGAGGAAAAAAAAGTGCTTAGAAGAGGAGAAAATTCTCTGGGTTATGTCCTGTGGGACAAACCCTTTTCCTCCTCAGGGTCTCAGTTTCCCCGTCTGAGAAATAGTGTTCCGCTGGGGAAAATCGGCTATCACCTGTGGCCATCTACACCCTTGGCCTCAGTCTTCCCCCGACCCCCTCACCCCCAACTCCTCCTGTACTCTGGCAGTCTCCAGCCCTGCGGAAAAGAAAGACTCGGGATAAAGTTTATTTAAACCAGCTTTTCCTGATGCTCTTGGCGCACAGGGCCCACTTTTCAAATCACACTGATGAATTCTCAGCAGGCTCATTTTGGGGAAGAGATACGCCCAGCAACCCTGGATGAGACCCCCTGGTGCTGGTGTCCGTTCCTTCCGACTAGTCAGGGAGCACCTTGCCCTAATCCTCACCCGCCTTGGCGCCTATGGCTTGACTTGCGGGACCCACAATGCGGCACCTACCTGCGCGGGTCCGCAGGGGCGTGGCCTCGCCGCCCTTTCCCCACCCCCTCCTCTCACTCCGCCAATCCGATTCTCCGCGGCCTCTGATTGGCCTGTTCACTTCCTCCACACCCAGCGCTGTGGGTGCACCTCCTCCCTTTCGCCCCATTGTTTTGCACACTCACGGCCCCCAGTGCTGTAGCACAGTCACTTCTGGCCTGGGATCGGGGGAACTCCTTCCCCCACTGGGAAACTTGCCTTTCAAGGCATCTTTGAAGTAAGCCCGCGATTGTGGGAATCCAGTCCATCTTGTGGTTGAAGGATCTGGATCCCGCATTTTCATTTCACACCTAATTTACCTAGGTATCCCCACCCCCCTACACACACACACCCGCATTTTCATTCTGCATCTAATTTACCTAGGTATCCCCACTCGCTACACACACACACACACACACACACACACACACACACACACACACACACACACACACACACACACACACACACACACACACACACCCTGGCCTAGAATGGTGGGGAGGGGGAAAGTCTGGGGTCATGGTAGGTCCCAGCAGAGCCAAGGTCCAAGGGTTTTGCAATGTCTTTGTACCTGAAGAGGCAAAAATATCAACAATGCTGCCTTACAAGCTTACCTGCCTAATCTTGTTTAGTTTTCCCATTAGGAAGGCATTACTGCTCCCTTTTGTGGGGGAGGGAAACAGGCTGGGAGAGGATGATTTGCTCAGATCCTGTGTCTAGGATGCATGGCCTAGAATCAGATACCTAGTGAGTGGCAGAGCTGCTGAGGCCTGACCTCAGGCTTGAGGGATCTCAAAGCAGGGATTCACTATGCCCCTCCTCCCCCAGCTGTGGCAGTTTGGTGAGTGGGTGGACGTGGTGGTGGATGACCTGCTGCCCACCAAGGATGGGAAGCTGGTGTTCGTGCACTCTGCCCAAGGCAATGAATTCTGGAGCGCCCTGCTGGAGAAGGCCTACGCCAAGTGAGTGGGGGCCCAGGGACAGCTCCGGGCCACCCCCAGGGTTGGGGGTCCTGCTCGGTGCAGAGTGCTGACCTGTGCCACCCCCAGGGTGAATGGCAGCTACGAGGCCCTCTCAGGAGGCAGTACCTCTGAGGGCTTTGAGGACTTCACCGGCGGAGTCACCGAGTGGTATGAGCTGCGGAAGGCACCCAGCGACCTCTACAACATCATCCTCAAGGCCCTGGAGCGTGGCTCCCTGCTGGGCTGCTCCATCGATGTGAGTGCCTCCCCCATCCTGAGTCTCCTAGTGGTTCCTTCTCTCTACTCAGCCCAGCCTCAGACTTTCTGCGGGCTTGGCTCCAGACCCTGTCCTTCACCTCACACCATCCCCGGATCCTCACCCAGCCTCGCTTATCAACTCAGTCCTGTCCTCCACCTCCATGCCTGGCTTCCTCCTGGTCCCCAAAACCTCAGACCTCAGCATGTTTTTCGACTTCCTCTTTCCTGTCATCTGAGGCCATGCCCATTCACTGTCCAGTTCATAGCCTGACCTTAGCTCTTCCTGAGTCCCAGCTCCCGTGGGCCCCATGCTCCCCATTTGTTCCTTCAGTTGCTCTTATGTTCCCCGACTCATCTTCAGACCCCCCTCATCCTTGATCTCGGCCTCCACCCCCACCATCACTCCACCCTAACCCTGCCACCGCACTCTTCCCCAGTCCTACCCAACTCCAGTCTCTGCTCACCCCTCTTCTCTGCCTCCCTGTGTCCCTCCACATGACATCCCCTGAGGACCTCATGGCTCCTGGGTGAGGGGAGAGGCTTTGCATGGCTGTATGTTTGTGTTCACGCATGTTTGCCCAGGGTCTGGCCAGCTCTGGCCAAAAGCAGTGTCAGTGGGGTGCACAGGCCCCCTCACCAGCAGTAACATTGGTGGAGTAGCCAGCAGCCCCCCTTCCAGGGACTGAGATGGGGTCAGGGGTCCTGCCTATCACTCCCAGTAACTTGGGTGTATGCAAGGGAAAGCCAAGACTCAGGGCTCATCTCCTGAATGGGGGTGGGGACAGTGGCTGCAGCCCATGTGTCTTTCTGCAGATCTCCAGCATTCTGGACATGGAGGCTGTCACCTTCAAGAAGCTGGTGAAGGGCCACGCCTACTCTGTGACTGGGGCCAAGCAGGTACCGCCCCAGATGGAGGTCTTCCCCGAAGGGTGGTTCCAGCCTCCTTGCCTCTCTGGCCTGTGACCAAGGCTGTGGGAGAGGCCGACTCTCCCCGTGACCTCCAGCAGCACCTTCCCTATCTCCCAGGGACTCTCACCCAGAGATGGTTATCTTGTCCCACCCTGATTTACTGTACTTTGTGTGTAGAGCTGCCTCCCTCAGCAGTTTATGCCCAGACAGGCTTCTCAGCTGCGCTTCTGACGGTGGGTGCTGGGTGCTGAGCTGGGCTCTGTGAGGATGAGGTGGCGGGAAGGGGTGTTAAAGTATGTGCCAGAAGCAGGCGCTGACGGGAGCTCTGGGGAACAGGTGAACTACCAGGGCCAGATGGTGAACCTGATCCGGATGCGGAACCCCTGGGGCGAGGTGGAGTGGACGGGAGCCTGGAGTGACGGGTGAGGGGGCTACGGACGCTGGCCGGGGAGGCCTGGGAAGACTGTTCAGTGACACTGGCATTTCTGCTGGGGTCTCTGCCAGCCCACAGTGGACTCAGGTTTGGACAGAGGGGCCCATCTGCGTGTGACTGGGTCTGGGGGCTGCCCTGGCAAAGCTCAAGCTGTGCGTGCCGGCGGCTGTGCCCGCCTACGAGCATCCTCGAGGTGTCTGACCTGGCCCTCATAAGATCACCTCTGGGACTGGGGTCTCTGGACTTGACCTTGTGGAGGCCTCCTGACCCAGGCCAGGGAAGGACAGGCCCCCAGGGACAGAGCCTGGGCAGGTCAGTGGCCGCCAGCCCCTGGCAGTGCCCTTTTCCCGCAGCTCCTCGGAGTGGAATGGCGTGGACCCTTACGTGCGGGAGCAGCTCCGGATCAAGATGGAGGATGGGGAGTTCTGGTGAGCAGCCCCCTCCTCAGTCTGAGTGGGCACCCCAGCTCCCAACCCCCCCCCCAAAACCCAGCTGTGCCCTGTCTGTTGATGCTCCGACTGGGCACCGTGGTTCACTCTCAACTCGACCCCCCAGGATGTCATTCCGAGACTTCATGCGTGAATTCACCCGCCTGGAGATCTGCAACCTGACGCCCGACGCGCTCAAGAGCCAGAGGTTCCGCAACTGGAACACCACCTTGTACGAGGGCACCTGGCGGCGGGGGAGCACCGCGGGGGGCTGCCGCAACTACCCAGGTGACCTGGGGGGCAGGGTCCTGGGCCTTGCTGCCCTGGACAAGACATGTCATCTCTCTGAGCCTCAGTTTCCTCACCTGTAAGATAGGGGCAGTTGTGCTGGTTTTGCAAATTTGCTTTGAGGATGAAAATGTGTAAATTCCCAAGAGCCACCTTTGACTGCCTTGCTGGAGCCTGAGCTCGGGGTGCTGACAGAGGAGACTTCCTTGCTGTCTGGCTACCTCCTGTCTCTCCTCATTCCGGACCTTCCTCCTGGCCCACCGTCTCCCTCCTTGGTCCTTCTGGTACCTTTCCCTGGGGACCATGGGTATCCTTCCTCTGCTACCCTGCCTTCTCTTCTTAATAGGTTAGCATCCTCATCCTTGCCAGGTTGGAGTCAGCATTTTAATGCTGTCCCTGCAAACACTCGAGTTTCTTGGCTCCTGGTTCCCTCTGTTGCTCTTACCTGGCACAACCGTAATCCTAATTGAACCCTCTCCACCGGCTCCAGAACCGCTGACCGGGCCTAGAGAGAAATCACACACTTAGGGCAGTACTTTCCCTGTAAATTCACAGCCGCAGACCTCAGATATGCACTTTGTATGAGCCCAGCAATTCCACTGTTGGTTGGTATGTTCCCAGTCTCTCCTCAGACCTGCCTCCTCACTGTCACTGTTGTCCGATTTCACAGGACACCCCCTCATGGTCCCACCTCCAAGTTCCCCAGCCTGTCTGGACCTGTGCCTGTCTTTGCTGCCTTCCTGCCTGCGATAGTGGCAGAACTGTGCCCGCTCAGGGGCACCCCCGCCCCTGACCTGTGCGCTAGACCCCGTTCTCCCTCAGGCTCCTTCATCCGTCGCTTCACGCTCTGGGTCATGAGGGAAAATTGCCTGCCTCCAAACAGTTGCCTGTCTCTGGAACCCACTTCCCCGCTCATTTCGCTGCTCCCCTTCAAAGTGAAGTTTCTCAAGATGGCCTCCCTCGCCATCTCCTTCCTCATTCCAGTTCAGTGCTTAACCCGCTCCAGTCCACCGTGCGTCCCCACCACGCTGCTGCAGCTGCTCCTTGTCCCTTTGGTTTTGTCAGATCCACCACCTCTGCTTTGTTCTGACGTCCTGCCTCCTCCAGCAGCTCTCAGCCTGGCTCCCAGCCCTCTGTGTTCAAGCACTCTTCTCCCCCGCAGGAATCTAACTTCAGTTCTTCCCCACACAGATGACCACTGTTCCCTGCACCGTTTACTGGGAAGTCTGTCCCTTCCCTGCAGGTCCAGCCCTGCCGTACAGTTCCCACATACGTGGGTCTGTTTCTGAGTTGCCTTTCTGTCCCTCGGCCTACCCCTTTGCTCCTTGTGCATTGGTTTAGTAGCTATAGATTTATAAGTCCTGGGGACTTTGCTGTGGTCCAGTGGTTAAGACTGTGCTTCCAGTGTAGGGGGTGCATGTTTGAATCCTGGTTGTGGAACTAAGCTTTATAAATCCTGCATTTGGACAGGATGAATTCCTTCTTAAAGAGTCTCTTAGCTCCTCTTGCTCTTTCTTTCTGGTTTTCTTTTTTTGATTTTGTTTCATCTGTGTGAATTTTAGGATCAGTTTACCAAGTCCTACAAAAAGCCCTTTTGAGATTTTAATTTGGAATTGTATAGACTATATAGACCAATTTGGGGAGAATTGACATCTTTCCAATTTTGATTCTTCTTATCCAAGAATGTGCTATGTCTCTTTATTTTGGTCTTTAGTGTCTTTCAATAAAATTTTATAATTTTCATTGTAAAGGGCTTATACACCTGTTGAGATTTGTTCCTAGGTACTCTGTCATCTTGTTGCTGTTGTAAATGGTATCTCTTTTTAAATGACATCTGCCAGGTCATTGCTGATACTGTAGCATGCAGCTGACCTTCTAAGTTTATTCTACATCTGGCAAGCTTGTTAAACTGTAATGAATTTTACTCATTTTTCTGTACTTGTTTTGGTTTTCTAACTGACAGTATAGCATCTGCCAATAATGATAAATTTGTTTCTTTTCAATGCTTATAACTTTTGTTACATATTCATTCTTGTTTAATGTGCTGGCCAGGCTTGCTGCTTGCCCACTAGCACTGACTATGTTCTGGTCTTACCCTTCTTTCAAAGGAAAAGCTTTTACTATTAAATGTTGACTATAGATTTCATCACTAAAAACTTTTCTACTCTAGGTTTTGTGTGTGTGTGTGTATGCACCTTTTATGAGAGTAATGAAACTTAATGTTATGAAATAACTTTATTATTAGAATTAGCTGTTTTAAATTACCCATTAAAACAATAAGTTACATTGATCACTTTTCTCATATTAAATTAACCTTGCATTCCTGAGATAAAACAACAGAGTAATGATATAAATTTTTTATACAATAATTTCGCATCCACATTCATGAGTGAGGTTTGCCAATAGTTTCCTTTTCTCATACTTACTTTATCTAGTTTTGATATGGGTGCTATATTTGGCTGGCAAAGTGAACTGGGAAATGTTCTCTTTTCCTGTTTTTCTGGAAGAGTTTGCATAAGGTGAGGATGATTTCTTGCTTGAATGTTTAGTGGAACTTGTCTAGAAAACTACCAGGCCTGCTCTTTTATTTATGTGAAGATTAACTTTTCATATTGAGTATCTTTTATGGTCATTGAATTTTTCAGATCTTCTGCTTTCTCTTGAAACTATTTTGAAGAGTTTTATTTTCTAGGAGTTTATCCTTTGCATCTTGTTTTCTCAATTATTAACATGAAGTTATCCTTAATATACTTTACCTCATCTGTAATGATAACATCTCTTTTATTCATTGTCTCTTTTGTCTTTATTGATCCTGTGAGGGGGTTGTCAATATAAGTCTTTAAAATAAAATGATTTTTTACTTTATTCTTACTAGTATTTTTTTTCCATATTATGAATCTTTCTTGCTTGTTATTTCATTCATCTGCTTTCTTTGGATTTATTTTTAGAATTTATTTTATGACATTTTTTCCTTCCAGTTTTATTGTGATATATTGACATTCAGCATTGTATAAGATGTACAGCATAATGATTTGATTTACATACATCATAAAATGATGGCCACAATAAGTTTAGTGAATATCCATCATATCATATAGATACAATATTAAAGAAATAGAAAAAAAATGTATTTTTTCCTTATGATGAGAACTCTTAGGCTCTTAGAATGTACTTTCTTAGCAACTTTCATATCTAACATACAGCAGTGCTATATTTATCATGTTATACATTGTATCCCTAGTATTTATTCATTTTATAACTGGAAATGTGTATCTTTTGACCACCTTCATCTAATTCTCTCTGCCTCTACCCCTCAACACTGATTACCACAAATGTGATCTCCTATGAGTTTCTTTCTCCCGTTCAGTAGGCAGTCTTTTCATTTTGTTGGTGGTTTCCTTTGCTGTGCAGAAACTTTTCAGTTTGATGTAGTCCCATTTGTTTATTTTTGCTTTTGTTTCCCTTGCCTGAGGAGACAGATCCAAAATAATATTACTAAGACTGATGTCAAAGAGTGTATTGCCTATGGCTTCTTCTAGAAGTTTTATAGTTTCAGGTCTTACATTTAAATCTTTATTCCATTTTGAGTTTATTTTTGTATATGGTGTGAGAAAATAGTTGAGTTTTGTTTTTTTTGCATGTAGTTCTTCAGATTTCCTAACATCATTGATTTAAGAGGCTGTCTTTTCCTCATTGTGTATTCTTGACTTCGTTGTCATAGATTAATTGCCCATATAAGTGTGGGTTCATTTCTGGGCTTTCTGTTCTATTCCATTATCTGTGTGTCTGTTTTTATACCAGTACCATATTGTTGTTGTTGTTGTTTTTTAAAGAACCCAAATAAATCCTTTATTCTTATTAGCAGTTTTCTATATTTTTTTAGTTGACAATACATGGTGTCCAAAGTGGGACACAAAGCAACCTGTGCATACTGTTTTTATTACGGTAGCTTTGTAGTATAGCTTGAAGTAAGAGAGTGTGCTACCTCAGTTTTGTTCTTCTTTCTTAATATTGTTTTGGCTATTCAGGATCTTTGTGTTTCCATACAAATCTTAGAATTATTTGTTCTAATCTGGTGAAAAATACCATTAGTATTGTAATAGGGGTTGCAGTGAATCTGTAGATTGTCTTGGTAGTATGGCCATTTTAACAGCATTAATTCTTCCAGTCCATGAGCATGGTATGGCTTTTCATTTGTTTGTGTCCTCTCCAATTTCTTTCATCAGTGTCTTGCAGTTTTCCGAGAACAGGTCTTTAACCTTCTTAGTCAGATTTATTCCTAGGTATTTTATTCTTTTTGATGCAATTGTAATTTTATGACTTACTAAATTAGATGCTTACTTCATTAATTTTTTTCTGTGTGTACCTTTGAGTTATACAGTTTTGGTATGTAATATTTTTAAGAATTGTAATATAATTTGCATTCCATAAAATTTACAGTTTTAATGGGTACAATTCAGTGGTTTTTAATATATTCACAATGCTGTATAATAATCACTATTACCTAACTCCAGAACATTTTCACTACCTGCAAAAGAAATCTTATATCCATTAGTAGTAACTCCCTAACCGTCTCATTCACCAATCCCTGGTAACCACTAATTTAATTTTGTCTTTGTAGATTTGTTGTTCTGGACATTTCATAAAAATGGAATCATGCAATATGTGGCTTTTTGTGCCTAGCTTTTTCCCCTTAGCATTGTGTTTTCAAAGATCATCCATGTTGCAGCATGATCAATACTTCATTTCATTTGTAAGGTTGAATAATATTCCATGACATGGATATACCACATTTTGCTTATTCATTCCTCAATTGATGAATTATTTTCAGTTTGGGGCTGTTGTGAGTAAGCTGCTTTGAATACTTATGTACATGTGTTTGTATACGCATATGTTCTCTTAGGTCTACAAGTAGGAGTGAAATTTTTAGGTTGTATGGTAACTCCATGTTTACCTTATTGAGAAACTGTGATCTGTTTTCCAAAGTGGCAGCACTGTTTTACATTCCTCCTATCAGTGCATGAGGGTTCCAATTTCTCCACATCCTTTTTTTTTTTCCCCACATCCTGTTAACACTTATTGTCCACCTTTTTTATGATAGCCATCCTGGCTGGTTTAAAGTAGTATCACATTGCAGTTTTAATTTGCATTTCCATAGTGACTAATAATGTTTAGTATATTTTCATGTATTTATTGGCCATTTGTGTATCTTTTCTGGGATGTCTATTCAAATCATTTGCCCATTTTTAGATTGGGTGTTTGTCTTCTCATGTATTCTTCATATATATATTTATATATTCTGGATGTGAGCCTTATGAGGTAGATGGTTTGTATGTATTTTCTCCCATTCTGTTGGGTGTCTTTTCATTTTCTTAATAGTGTTTTTGAAGCACCAAAGTTTTTAATTTTGATGATGTCCGGTCTTCTATTTTTTCTTTTATTGCTCGTGCTTTTGGTGTCATAGCTAAGAATCCATTGCCAAATCCAAGGTCATTTATCTTTGCATTTTCTTCTAAGAGCATTGTGATTTTAGCTCTTATATTTAGGTTGTTGATCTATTTTGAGTTAGTTTTTGTTTATGGTGTGGGATAGGTGCCCAATTTAGTTCTTCTGATTATGGAAATCCAGCTGTCCTAGGATCTGTTGAAAAGACTATTCTTTATGCATTGAATGATCTTGGCACCCAGTGGTCAAAAATCATTTGGCCATTTATGTATGGATTTACTTTTGGTCTCTCAGTTCTATCCTTTTAGTCTATGTGTCTGTTTATTCTTATTCCAATATCACACTATTTTGATTATTTTAGCTTTGTAGTGAGTTTTGAAATCAGGGGGTATGAGTCTTCCAACTTTGCTCTTTTTCAAAATTATTTTAGCTTCTGGGACCCTTAAAATTCCATATAAATTTGAGGATCTGCTTTTCACTTCTGTGGGAATTTTGATAAGGATTGCATTGAATCTGCAGATTACTTTGAGTATTATTCACATCTTAATAATATTAGGTCTTCCAATCCATGAACATATCTTTTGACTTTTCTATGTCTTTTTTAATTTGTTTCAGTAAAGTTTTGTGATTTTAAGTGTATAAGTCTTTCAACTCCTTGGTAAAATTTATTCCTAGGTATTTTATAGTTTTGGATGCTGTTATAAAGATATTGTTTTCTTAATTTCCTCTTTGGATTTCTTTTCATTGTTGGTGTATAGAAACACAACTGTTTTTTGTGTCCTGATGTAATCTGCAGCTTCACTGAATTTGTTATTCATTCTAATATTCTAATTTTTCAGGTTTTTCCATACAAGATCATGTCATTTGCAAGTAGAGATAGTATTTTTCTTCATTTTTAATTTGGTTCCTTTTTCTTTTTCTTGACTAATTGATCTAGCTAGGACTTGCAGTACAATGTTGAATAATAGTGGTGTAAGAGGCATCTTGTTCCTGATCTTGGAGAGGAAGCTTTCATTTTTTTCACCACTGAATATATTACTTAAATGTTCTTAAATGCCCTTTTTCTTATTGAGGAATTTCTCTTTTACTCCTAAATTTATGTATGTTTTTGTCATGAATTTGTGTTGGGTTTTCTAAAGTGCCTTTTCTGTCTCAATTGAGATGGTCGTGTATTTTTTTTCCCCTCTGTCCTATTAATGTAATGTATTACACTGGTTGATTTTCTTATATTGAACTGTTCTTGCATTCTTGGGATAAATCTTATTTCATAGCATGTAATCTTTTTAATAAACTGTTGGATTTGGTTTGCTAGTATTTGTTGAGGATTTTTATATTGTTATTCATGAGTGATATTGGTCTGTAATTTTCTTTTCTTATGATGTTTTCATCTGGCTTTGGTGTCAAGGTAATGCTGCCCCATAGAATGAGTTTATCCCAAAGAAATAGTAATGTAAATGAGAAATCACAAACGATAGGAGTTAAAACACTGTGTACCTATATTAAAAAAGAACTCAAAACAATAACCTAATTTTCTACCTTAAGGAACTAGCAAATGGGCAAACTAAACCCAAAGCAAGCAGAAGAGCCAAATAAATGAAATAGAGAAATAATAGAGAAAAATCAATGAAGCCAACAGTTGGCCGGCCCTGTGCAGTGGAAATGTGGCATCCTAACCACTGGATTGCCAGGGAGTTCCCTATTTTATTGTTGATTTTTAATTTAATTTCCTTGCAGTCAGAAAATATGATCTATATATATATAAGATCATAACTTTGAAATAAATAGAAGCTGGTACAATGGCCCAGCAAGCATGAATATTCACGTATTCTTAAAAAGACTGGCTAACACTTTCATGTTGTGTACTGTATGCTGAGCACATCTGTAAATATTTAAAATATAATCTACTTAACTTTCACACTGACCCTATGAGGGATGTACCATATTATCACTGTTTTACAGATGGAGAAAGTGAGGCACAGAGAAATTAAATAGTTTACCAACGTCACTAATAAGTGGCTGAGATGGGATTTAACCCAATCTGGAGTCTATTCTCTTGACAGGTCTATTCTCTTGACTATTCTCTGAATGTTAGAGGGAATCTTCTACAATTGTTCATTGTATCAAACTTACTGATTATTTTGTCTGCTTAATCTATCAATTACTGGAAGAGGGATAATAAAAATCCCACACCATCCTGTTGGCTTTGCCAATTTCTCCCTTTATTTCTGTCAATTATTTTTCTTTACATATATTGAGCTATGATTTTAGGTGTATCAAGTTTAAAATTGTTTTAAGTTCCTGGTGAATTAAACTTTCTTTTATTTTCTAGTGCCCACCTTCATCTTAATAATTCTTTTTACTTTGAAGTCTGTTTCAGTCTGTGTGACTATGCTATTCCAGTTTTCTGTTGATTACTGTTTTTGTGGTATGTCTTGTTATACTCTTTGATGTCTGATCTTTCTATAGCTCACTGTTTTAGTTATCTCTTATAAATAGCATATGACTATTTTTTAATAGTCAGATTTGGAAAACATTGTCCTTTGATTGGAAAATTTAACCCATTTACATTCATAGTGTTACTGATATATTTGTATTTATTTCAGCAGACTTACTATGCATTTTCTGTTCATCCCTCCTGCTGTGCTTTCTTTTAGAGTGAGTTCTTTTCTGTCTGCTAGTTTTTCCCTTTTTGAGTTTGGAAGATATAAGAGCTTGTTTAATAAGTTCCAAAGTTAGTTGATCAGTATCTTTACCCTCTACCTGAACAGTATAAAGACCTGAAAATGTTTGAGCTGGATCACATCTTCTCTTTGTTCAATATGCTATCTTTAGCTAGTATTTTAATCCTTAGCTATTTCCTGCCTGTCCTAAAGTAAGCACCATCATCATCCCCGTTATTTGGTATAATCCATGTTTGTTTGAGTACCCACATAGTATTAGTATTCTTGCTCACCATACTCAGACCTTTCACCTGAGATCTTTTTCTGTCTGTCTGTAATATATCCTTCTGAATTTCTTTTAGTGAGGGTCTTTGGTAATAAATTTTCTCAGAACTTGTGTAAAATGCCTTTATGATGTGCTCATTCTTGACGATTCTCTGGATGTTGAATCTTGAATCGACATGACTTTCACCTCCCTGGAGATGCTCTTACTCTTGACTGTGCTGCCACTGTTGCTGTGTGAGTCTGGAATCTGTCCATCTACCATGTCTTCCGAAATGTTTGTCTTTCCTCTTTTAAGATTATTTTTCTTTGATATTCTACAGGTAGACAATGATGTGTGGAGTTGGGGATTCTGTTTTGGATTTGTTGAGCTCCCTGTCTATGAAGATTGATGTCTTTCAGCAATTCTAGAAAATGCTTACCTGTGCTCTTTTATTTATTTATTTATTTTTCATGCTCTTTTAGAATACCATTTTCCTAGTCTCTTTATTTTCTACTGTGAGAATGCCAATCAAATGTAAGCAAGACCTCCTCAGTCAATCCTCTAGATCTCTTAACATCTCTTAAATGGTCCTTCTTTGAATCTCCCTAGATTGCATTCTGGGTAGTTTCTTTAGATCTATTCTCAATTCACTTGACTTTTCTTTTTTGCAGTTGGTTAATCTTTCCACCAAATACTTAATTTCACTTGAAAAATTTATTTCTGGAAGTGTTAATGGCTTTTTTCTAATCTGTTCATTCTTGCTCATATATTCCAGCTTCTCATTCATTTCTTCAAACATAGTAAGCTCAGTCTTCCATAGTCCATGTCCGATAATTTCAGTATCTGAAGTGTTGGCAAGTTGTTTTTCATCCATCATGGCTGGTCAGTCTCAGCCATCATGAGGTTTGTCCACTTGTCCACTCACAAGGCTGCTTGTTCTCAGCCTTGTGAGGTTTTTGGCTTATTTGACCTAGAAGTATATCTGTGGGAGTTCTTTGAGTTCTTGGATGAAGTTAAGTTCCTTGAGTGTTTCTGCCAGTCACCTGGGATACTCCAAAGCCATGACTCTTAAAGATAAATTCTCTCCTTAAGTTTTTTTTTTTACCTCACAGGCAGGATGAATTAAAACTGCAAGCTCATGAGAAGGCTGCTTATGGTTGTAAATTCTCAGAGAATGCTTTCCTTCCTCCCAGTGGTTTTATTTTCTCACACTTCCACTGCTGGCATTCCTCACAGAGCTTCCAGTTTTATTACTGGGATCTCTTGTTGGACTTTTCTCCTGCCCTTGTGCCCAGGCAGGACTCCAGGTCTCTATGAGTCCATAGAAGTCCTTTGGCATTATTTACCTTTCATGGCTCCCACTTTCCATTTTTTAAAAATAGCTTTATTGAGATAAAATTCACATATATTTCACCCATTTTACAGTGTAAAATCCAGTGTGGCCTTCACTGTATTCATAGAGTTGTGTACCCATTATCACATCAATTGTAGAACATTTTCATTACCCCCACAAAGAAACCCTACACACCCCTGGCTGTTACTCCCAGGTCACTTCTCCCCCTTATTTCTATCCTACCACTAATCTACTTTCTGTCTCATATGGATTTGCTTGTTCCAGAAAATAATTTCATATAAATGGAATCATACAACATGTGATCCTTTGTGACTGGCTTCTTTCACTTACCATAATGTCTTCAGTGTTCATCCTTGTTATATAGCATGTGTCAGTACTCCATTCCTTTTTTGAATAATATTCCATTATTGTGTTATATCACATTTTGTTCAAATTGGGTTGTTTCTATCATTTGTCAGTTATAAATAATGCTACTTTGAACAGTCACATACAAGTTTTTTGTGTGGACGTATGTTGTCATTTGGAGAAGGAAATGGCAACCCACTCCAGTATTCTTGCCTGGAGAACCCCATGAACGGAGGAACCTGGTGGGCTACAGTTCATGGGGTGGCAAAGAGTTGGAGGTGACTGAAGAGACTTAGCACACATGCAGATGCTAAGAAACTGGAGGTTGCTAGGATGACAGTGGAAACTACTTTAGAAAAGGTGGTCTGAGGAAAGACTTTCTGGCTGAGACAAAAAGCACCTCCCATTTTATAGAACTTTTTGTAGAGGGGCTTCCCTCATAGCTTTTGTAGAGGGGTTTCCCTCATAGCTCAGTCGGTAAAGAATCTGCCTGCAGTGTAGGAGACCTGGGTTTGATTCCTGGGTCGGGAAGATCCCCTGGAGAAGGAAGTGGGAACCCACTCCAGTACTCTTGCCTGGAGAATCCCATGGATAGGGGAGCTTGGCGGGCTACAGTCCATGGGGTCGCAAGAGTCAGACATGACTTAGCGACTAAACCACCAACACCACATGTTGTCATTAGTCTTGGAGATATATACATATATGTATGTAGGTATACATATACATACATACATACATACATATACCTAGGAGTGGGATCACAGGGTCATGTGGTAATTCTATGTCTAACCATTTGAGTAACTTCCAGATTATTATGCAAAGTAGTTGTACCATTTTATGTTCCTACCAGCTGTATGTGAGGTTCTGATTTCTCTACACCCTCGCTTATTATCTTTTTTTTTTTTATTATCTATCTTTTTGATTAATGTTCATTTGGTATGGGGGGAGGGAATGCTGGACTTACTGGTACCTTTAAAAGGAGGTTTTGTAGTTTCTGTCCCGCACTTTGTTGTTCTAGTCAGGGGGGTTGTTCAGGCAGCTGAATTACTGAACGGCCAGAAATGCAAGTCTCCCTCAGCCCTGTGGCCTCCCCTCAGACCCTCTTTCTCTGCCCCTGTTCCAAGTCACTGTCCACACAGCAGCCACCTTCTAAAACCCTAATCCAGTCACACCCCTCGCAGTACAGACCTGTCAGGGGGTCTTTTTGCTCTTTGATTCAATCCACACTTCTTACCACTGACCTGTCACCGTCCCAGATCCCCTTTGCTCACTGGAGCCCCCGCTGTGGGTCTTTTTTCTCTCTCTGCCTTGTCCTGCTTCCCAGGCCTTCCCCTTCAGGTCTCAGCTCACAGTTCACCTGGAAGATTCCTCCCCTGCCCAACTCCAGCTTGCTTTCTTTGTAACTGTCCCATTGACTAACCCGACTTGCACGCGCGTTGCCTCTCCTTCTGGAACGCGAGCTCCTGAGGGCAGGGACTTTGTGTGTCCCCACCACACACATGTCACCTGGCACACGGTGGACACAGCGATATTTGCTGAATGAACACATGGAGGAGGGAAGGCTTGATGGAGGGCTGCTCTCCTCCGCCTCTCCTCTGATCCCCGCCTCTCTACCTCCTGCAGCCACTTTCTGGGTGAACCCCCAATTCAAGATCCGGCTGGAGGAGACGGATGACCCGGACCACGACGACTACGGGGGTCGCGAGTCAGGCTGCAGCTTCCTGCTCGCCCTCATGCAGAAGCACCGCCGTCGGGAGCGCCGGTTCGGCCGTGACATGGAGACCATAGGCTTCGCCGTCTACGAGGTAAATGGGCGGAACGCGGCAGAGAAAGCGGCCTCCCTGCGAGCTCCGCCAAGGGGCGCCAGGGGGCTCCGGAGGACTTGGTGACACCTGCCAATCCTGGGACAACTGGGGCCGGTCACACCCCTGAGGTGCACAGTCCTAGACCTGACCTTGGGGAAGCACCTGCTGAGGCCCTCCGCCAGGACTAGGGCAGCCAGGGCCTAAAATTCTTCCCGGGAGGCGGATAGTGGGTGAGGAAAATGTTTAGCCAGGAGAAGGGGAGATCCTGAGATTCTTCTCCCTGTCCTCGGAGGCCAGCAGGCTGCTCTTGGGCAGAGCTCTGGCTTAGCTAATGCCTGGGAGACAGACCGCCTGGCTCCATTTCAGAAAGGAGTGGGCAAGTGGTCTCTCCTGGAGAAGCAGTGAGCTCCCCATCTGGGAAGTATGTAAGCAGATGCTGGCCATGGAGGGCCCTGCTACATACTCTGTATTCGTGGCAGACAGACACTTCTGGATCTCCCTGGTGAGGGTAAAGGACAGTCACAGCCTCTGCCCGGGCCCGCAGCCCCCAGCAGCAGATTGGTGTGGGTGTCTGATGTCCCTGGGCTGGAGGACTTCTCTGTTGGCCACCCAGGGGGCAATCCTGGAGACTCCGGTTCAGAGCCGAGGTGCAGGGCATTCCAGGGACCAAGAGGGCCCTCTGGCGTGAAAACAGATCTGAGGCAACAGTAGCCCCAGGCCCATCCCTAACCCACCTGGTCTCCCCATCCTGTCCTTTTCATCCAAAGAACTCGGGGCCCCTGCGTGGCTCACATCACACCCCCTGCCCCTGGGCCAAGCGTGTATCTCTAACTCCCCTCATTTCTCCGGCAGGTCCCTCCAGAGGTAGGTGTGGCACCTGACTCACCTGGATTTACACACCTTTGAACACACGTGGCCTGATGGTGCCCAGAGGGAGCAGGACAGCGGCACACCCACACGTAGAGAGCTAAGACGTCACCTCCTTTGGGGGCTCACACAGTGCCCCCAACCCCTTGCCCGCTATTCAGTGGGCAGAGCAAACACTGTCCTGCGTGTCAGAGCAGGTAACAAGTAAAGAGGCTGGATTTGAACCTTGACCCTCAGAGCCCTGCCTGAACCACACCCATGAGGCTCTTCCTGTCTGACTCTTTACACTGAGGACATCTGGGATGCTGGTTGGGAACGGGATAGTGAGTGGGCTGAGTGTTCTGTGCCCTTGAACAAGTTGCTTAAGCTCTAAGCCTCATAGGCTCCCATGAGCATAAGTGAGGTGCCTTGTGTAGAGGGCCCTGCAGCGTCTTATATGGGAAGCTCCTGGTAAGGATGATAAGAAAGTTATTTCATGGTGTCATCAGTCAGTTCAGTCGCTCAGTTGTGTCCGACTCTTTGTGACCCCATGGACTGTAGCATGCCAGGCCTCCCTGTACCTCACCTCCTCCCGGAGCTTACTCAGATTCATGTCCATCAAGTCAGTGATGCCATCCAACCATCTCATCCTCTGTCGTCCCCTTCTCCTCCCACCTTCAATCTTTTCTAATGAGTCAGTTCTTCCCATCAGGTGGCCAAAGTATTGGAGCTTCAGCTTCAGCACCAGTTCTTCCAATGAATATTCAGGACTGATTTCCTTTAGGATGGACTGGTTGGATCTCCTTGCAGTCCAAGGGACTCTCAAGAGTCTTCTCCAACACCACAATTCAAAAACATCAAGTCTTCAGCACTCAGTTTTCTTTATGGTCCAATTATTATATCAATGCATGACTACTGGAAAAACCATAGCTTTGACTAGATGGACCTTTGTTGGCAAAGTAATGTCTCTGCTTTTTTAATAAGCTGTCTAGGTTTGTCATAGCTTTTCTTCCAAGGAGCAAGTGTCTTTTAATTTCATGGCTGCAGTCACCATCTGCAGTGATTTTGGAGCCCAAGAAAATAGTCTGTCACTGTTTCCATTGTTTCCCCATCTACTTACCATGAAGTGATAGGACCGGATGCCATGATCTTAGTGTTTTGAAAGTTGAGTTTTAAGGCAGCTTTGTCACTCTCATCAAGAGGCTCTTTAGTTCATCTTTGCTTTCTGCCATTAGGGTGTTGTCATCTGCATATCTGAGGTTGTTGATATTTCTCCCTGCAGTCTTGATTTCAGCTTGTGCTTCATCCAGCCCAACATTTCTCATGATGTACTCTGCATATAAGTTGATTAAACAGGGTGACAATATACAGCCTTGACATACTCCTTTCCCAATTTTGAACCAGTCCGTTGTTCCAGGTCCAGTTCTAACTGTTGCTTCTTGACCTGCATACAGATTTCTCAGGAGTTGGTAAGGTGGTCTGGTATTCCCATCTCTTGAAGAATTTTTCAGTTTGTTGTGATCCACACAGTCAAAGGCTTTGGCATAGTCAATAAGGCAGATGTTTTTCTGGAATTCTCTTGCTTTTTCTATGATCCAACGGATGTTGGCAATTTGGTCTCTGGTTCCTCTGCCTTTTCTAAATCCAGCTTGAACATCTGGAAGTTCTTGGTTCATGTACTGTTGAAACCTAGCTTGGAGAATTTTAAGCATTACTTTGCTAGCATGTGAGATGCGTACAATTGTGCGGTAGTTTGAGCATTCTTTGGCATTGCCTTACTTTGGGATTGGAATGAAAAGTGACCTTTTCCATTCCTGTGGCCACTGCTGAGTTTTCCAAATTTGCTGGCATATTGAGTGTAGCACTTCCACAGCATTATCTTTTAGGATCTGAAATAGCTCAGCTAGAATTCCATCACCTCTACTAGCTTTGTTCATAGTAATGCTTCCTAAGGCCCACTTGACTTCCCATTCCAGGATGTCTGACTCTAGGTGAGTGATCACACCATCATGGCTATCTGGGTCATTAAGATCTTTTTTGTACAGTTCTTCTGTGTATTCTTGCCATTTCTTAATATCTTCTACTTCTGTTAGGTCCATACCATAAAGAGATCTCTAGTCTTTCCCATTCTGTTGTTTTCCTCTATTTCTTTGCACTGATCACTGAGGAAGGCTTTCTTATCTCTTCTTGCTATTCTTTGGAACTCTGCATTCAAATAGGTTTATCTTTCCTTTTTTTCCCTTGCCTTTCATTTCTCTTCTTTTCTTAGCTATTTGTAAGGCCTCCCCAGACAACCACTTTGCCTTTTTGCATTTCTTTTTCTTGGGGATGGTTTTGATCATTGCCTCCTGTACAATGTCACGAACCTCTGTCCATAGTTCTTCAGGCAGTCTGTCCATCAGATCTAATCCCCTGAATCTATTTGTCACTTCCACTGTATAATCATAAGGGATTTGATTTAGGTCATACCTGAATGGTCTAGTGGTTTCCCTTACTGTCTGCATTCACTTCCATGGTGTCTCCTCCCCTCACCCTTGTGCAGTAGGCAGAGCTCTTACACCCATTTTACAGATGAGGAAACAAGCAATGTGGCCGAATGTGGGTGACTGAGCCGTGACCCTGCTCTCCGGCCTCTTGGCCAGAACCTGGAGCTTGAGGTCTGGGGTCTGGGTCTGGGGGCAACTCCTAAGGGTGGGCTGAGCTGCAGCCCCCACTTCTTCCTTCCGCCCACCAGCTGGTGGGCCAGCCGGCCGTGCACCTGAAGCGAGACTTCTTCCTGGCCAATGCATCCCGGGCCCGGTCCGAGCAGTTCATCAACCTGCGGGAGGTCAGCACCCGCTTCCGCCTGCCGCCAGGGGAGTACGTGGTGGTGCCCTCCACCTTCGAGCCCAACAAGGAGGGCGACTTTGTGCTGCGTTTCTTCTCAGAGAAGTGCGCGGGGACCCAGTGAGTAGAAAGCCCCTCCCCCGTCTCCCCTTTTCCTCCCGCTACGCCCTCGCTACCCCAACCCCCGCTGACGGGCCCCTCTCTCTCCCCACCCTCTGCAGAGAGCTGGATGACCAGGTCCAGGCCAATCTCCCCGACGAGGTACGTGCCCTGCCCCCGCCCTGGGTGAACGATGGGGACCCGGGTGGCCTGTGTCTTGGTCTCCAGCCGGCAGGGCAGAGCCCCTCCTGGCAAGAGCCATACACATCCCTCACTTGCCAAGCGCTTTACAGTTTGCAAAGGACTTGGTGATAGTAATGGTGCAGAGCCCTTGGGTTCTTGCTCTCTACGGGGTCTGTGCTGAGCTGTTTACCCGGGTCACCCGGTTTCCTCCATAACAACCGTGTCAGGGTGCTGTCGCCGTCTCTCCTCTCAGAGGGAAACTCAGGTTCAGAGAGGTTAGGGAACTTGGTCATGCAACAGGGATCCAGCCTCGCCCCTCATCATTGGACTGAACTTCCGCCTCCACATTTAGACCACAGGAGTTCTGGGCAGGGATAGAGTAGAGGCTGGATTCCCATTTTACAGATGAGGAGAGTGAAGCTCTGAATGAAGTGACACCTAGCTGATGAGTGCTCCCAGCCCCGCCTGCAGCTGCTGGCCATGCAGAGGCCAGGCTGGGGCGCCCCTGACCTGCTCTCCCCGTCTTCTCCCTCCAGCAAGTGCTCTCAGAAGAGGAGATTGATGAGAACTTCAAGTCCCTCTTCAGACAACTGGCAGGGGAGGTAGGCTGGGCCTGGTGGCGGGTGTTCTGGGGCACCGAGGGGTTTCCCCAGGGCAGATGCCATCCTCCTTCTCCCCCCAGGACATGGAGATCAGTGTCAAGGAGCTGCGGACCATCCTCAACAGGATCATCAGCAAACGTGAGTGTCCCTGGGCGACTGCTCTCCACCCCGTGTCCTGCCTCCACCCCCTCATCCCCCATTCCTCCAGACTCCAGGATCTAGCCTTCTCCTCCCACCCTGGGCTGAACCCAACCCCTCGATCTTTGAGGTCTGGCACCCTCCACTGCTTTTCAGAACACTGCTCACCCCCCTTTTTCCTCCTAAGCTCCTCTTGCCGGATCCCATTCTCTGTGCCTGAGCTCCAGGCCCTGGTGTGATTAGGAGCTTAGCTGGGGAGTGGGCCAGTGGTTAAGAATCCACCTTTGATCCCTGGCCCAGGGGCAGCAAAGCCCTTGTGCCACAACTGGAGAGTCCATGTGCCGCAAGGAAGATCCTGCATGCCACAACTAAGACCCGATGCAGCCAGATAAATAAATAGATGGATATTTCAAAAAAGCAGCAGCTTAGCTGGCTGATGGCACCTTAGGGCCGGTGCGCCAGCCCCCTTCCTCCCAGAAGGCAGGTGACAGGTGACTGGCTTCACTCCCCAAGGTATACAACTGAAGGCAGCTGCCTTTCAGCCTTCCCTTTGCCCCCGCCTCTGACCTCTGACCTCCGACCTCTGTCCATGCTTTGCCCTCAGCCCAGAACCCCTCTCTCCTGCTCTTCTCACCCTTTGGGACCTGCAGCAACCCCTAGCCCTGCCAGGACCACCTTTGCTACATCTTTCTACTCCATTTCCTTCACTTCTGTCTAGCACTGTCCCTTTTTACTCACATCTAATCGTGGTGTTGATGTGGCTGTTGGGTCAGCGGCTTGACTTCTAGAATACTTTAAACTCCTTTTTCTGATGATAAAAACAATCCTACACACCTCCTCAGCTAGAGTTCAGATTCCAGGGGACGGGAATGGTGCCTCCCCGCCCCTTTGTCCCACCCAGTCCTCCCAGCTCGGGGCAGGCTGGGGCCGCTGGCCGGGGTGAGGTGCTGAGACTGGTCTTTCTTGCAGACAAAGACCTGAGGACCACGGGCTTCAGCCTGGAGTCCTGCCGCAGCATGGTCAACCTCATGGATGTATCCTGCTGAGCAGGGCCCGGGGTTGGGACGTCGGCCCGGGGAGGGCTGTGGGTGACCCGTCCCAGGAGCAGTGCGGGGAAAAGGACAGGTGTGGACGGGCCAGTTCCTTCTTCCTGGCGTCCTCCCCTTGACTGGGGCGAAAACTGAGACGCAGGGCTGTGTCAAGTGATGGGGGAGGGCCTCGTCCACAGGTGACCCCAAGGCTGGCGCTCAGTGAACGCCCCTCCCAGCCCACCCCGATTCAGGCCTGGCCTTGGGCGGCTCCTGCGGCTTCTCCGCTCCCCTGCCTCGGGTTTCTCTCCACGGCCAGTCTCCCCTCCCCTCGGTGCTCAGCACCCGCTCTCCTGGTGTCTGGTTTAAGCTGTGGAGGTTTCTTCTTAACGGCCACCCAGCGCGACGGCAATGGCAAATTGGGCCTGGTGGAGTTCAACATCCTATGGAACCGGATCCGGAATTACCTGGTGGGTAGTTCCTGCCGGCAGCACCCTCCCCTCTTCTTCGGCCTCAATCACAGCGGGCGGCGGGCCTCCAGTTCCCCGACCGGCTGTGTGGTTCCCAAGCCCTCACCCTGGCTTCTGCGTTTCTGAGCCCACATGTCCCAGCGGCTCACCCCCTCTCCCCCCACCCTCGTTAACCCTCCATGCTGGGCGGATGGGAAGGGCTGGATGCTTACCGAGCCCTCACCCTCTGCCCCCCACCCCAGTCCATCTTCCGGAAGTTTGACCTGGACAAGTCTGGCAGCATGAGTGCCTATGAGATGCGGATGGCCATTGAGTTTGCAGGTGAGGCCTGAGGGCGGAAAGGACCTGTGGAGCCCCCAGGGAGATGGCCCCGGGTCGCTTCCCTGACAGCTCCCAGGGCAGTGGCCCACCCATGGGGGCAGGGGAGAGGGGGCAGGGCAGGGGTGTTGATGGCAATGGTGGTGAAGTGATAACAGCCATCTAACTGCCTTTTTCTTCTGGTGACTATTATCAGCATTTCTTTTTGTCCTCACTGCAGCCTGCTAAGGATAGGGTCTTTTATTATCTCACTGAGCACAGAGAAAAGTGCCTGCTCAGAGAGGGGAAGTGACTGGCCTGGAGCCACACAGCCAGGGAGAAGTAGAGTTGGCCTCCAGGGGCTCCAGTGGGAGCCGTGCAGGGCTCACCCTCACAGTCCCACTTCAGGATGAGGCCAGGGCTTTCCGAGCAGATGAAACTGGACCTGTGGGCCCTGATGGCCAGCTCCTGGGTGGGGCATTCTGGGTCCTCAAGCTTTCTCTGGGCCAGCACTTGCCCAGGACCCCCCACCCAGGGTTCACCCCGCCCAGCCTTCCGTCCCCCTTCCTGCACCTCCCGGTGCTTCACCTGCTCTCCTGGGCCAGGCTTCAAGCTCAACAAGAAGCTCTACGAGCTCATCATCACCCGCTACTCGGAGCCCGACCTGGCCGTGGACTTCGACAACTTCGTGTGCTGCCTGGTGCGGCTGGAGACCATGTTCCGTGAGTGTCCCCGTGGGCGCCCCCTTCCCATGGGGGTCTCGGGGAGTGGAGCTGGGGGTCCACACAGGCTGATGGCCAGGAGATGAGGAGTAGGAAGGGAACTCTGGAGGGAGCTCTTGGGCAGCAGGGGGAGATGCTCCCCGGCTGTGAGGGTACAAGAGTTTGGGATGCCATGGGGAGGTGGAGGGTGAGGCGGGAGGTGGGGCCAGCCCTTGCACTGAGTCCTCCTCCCACCTCATCATTTCTTGAACACACAGGGTTTTTCAAAACTCTGGACACCGATCTGGATGGAGTGGTGACCTTTGACTTGTTTAAGGTGGGGCTCTTCTCTGGTTGGGTGGGGGAAGGCGCTCAGGGGCATGGGTTTTCCTCACCCACCCCCTACCCCGTGGCGGGGGGCTGCAGCCTGCAGCCTCAGAGTCAGCCCTGAGGCTGGCCACCTGTATCCTGCAAGGACACAGCAAGGATCTCTGGTTTCTGAGGGTGGGGGCAGGGAGGCCCAGGCCCCTGGAGGCCTGCACTGGAGCCAGCAGCCTGGGCCCCCAGGGGTGGAGGAGGTAAGAGTGGCCCCCTCCCCAGGAGGGTCCCTCTCCCTCCTGCCCTTGACGGGGGGAGGAGACGGCAGCCCCTGAGCCATGGAGCTGGGAGGCTGGACCTGGGGCTTCTGCCCTGGCTGACCTCTCTCTATGCCCTCTCTGCCTGGCAGTGGTTACAGCTGACCATGTTTGCATGAGGCGGGGGCTCGGGCCCCCTTGCTACGCTCCTCTGTCCTCCTCGTCCGCCAAGCCATGCCTTCCTGTGACGCCACACCAGCTGCAAGTGCCTTCCTTGGAGCAGGAGGTGGCCTCAACCTCCTGTCCCCTCACCTCTCAGCCGTTGCAGTTCATTTGCTCTGGGCAGAGCCGTGGGGCCCTCCCTGCCTCCACCGGGCGCACATGGACTCCCCCAGCTCCTCTGGCCGCCAGACCAGGGAGGCAGCTTTCGCTAGTTCCTGCCTCAGGATGGGGCTCCCCGGGGAGCTGGGGGCCCCAGGCCTCCCACATCCTGATGTGTCCTCTCTCCTCCCCCCACAGGCCCCCCATCTGCCCCCTCCCCCACCTGCACACTTTATAACCACTAGCTCTGCAACAGTCTGCCGTCTAGACCTGTGGAGCCCCCTCCCAGCTGGGGCCCCCTCCCCAGGACTGGGAACACCTGTTCGTGCCTGTGCGGAAGCCAACGCTCCCCTCTGCCCCACAACACCCCCCAGCCTGTCCCTGCCAGCTGGCAAGAAGCAGCCTAGCCTGGGGGGTGGTCAGACCTTCCCTTCCTCCCTCCCGCTCTCCTTTTTTATATTGGTGATTTTAAAGGGGACTCTGTGGGGACTCAGTGACGAGGGTACCAGAGGCACCTGGGGATGGGGTGGGAGGGATCTCATGTTTACATGCGGAGAAACCCCGAACAATAAAGGCAAAGACCCCGCTTTTGTCTCTGGAGTGTGTTTCTGCCTAAACCTGCTGGCGCATGAGGGCACCTGGTCCTGCACCCGCCCTGCCCTGCCCTCTGTCTCCTTCCCCATCGCCCCAGTGGCTGGCACCTCTGCTAGAGTCCTGGGCGTCTGGGGGGTGGGGGCGGGGGTGGGGCCACACTGCTGAGGTCCCACGTGGCCCTGCTGGTCCTCCATGCCCCCCTCCTCTAAGCCCTGACCCCTTCCTTCCCTGCACGTTCTGCAGGGAACATGAGGCTCTGGCTGAGACCCAAACCCCTGCTTACCAGCCTGACCCCCAGGAAGCTCCCCAGAGCACAGAGCCTCCTGAAAGCCTTCTTGAGGCTGGGGGAGGGGAGTTGCGCCTGTGACCCAGACACCTGCGGCTTGTATAAGCCGTTCCGGTCCTTCTGGGATCCCAGTTCTTCTTACCAGAGATAAGAGTAGGTTGAGTTGGGCGTAGAGGAGGGGCTGGGGGGAGCTGCAAACTAGGGCAGCACCTGCAGGGCAGAGACTGACGGGGCCAGTAGAGAGTGGGGACTGCCCTTGGCCCCGGGAGACCCAGGCGGAGCCCCGAGTGGCAGGCGGGGCCTGGAATCTGCATTTTGCCTTTGGGAGTCCATGGGCCGTCCGCTGGGTCTCATCAGTAAGGGGAGTGGCCCGTCATTTCCTGGGCGCTGGGGCTGGTTTGTGAGAGGGGGCAGGTGGAGGGCCCCACCCTCTTGGTTCTCTGTAGTGGGTTTTCTTTGATGAGGGGCTGGGACACCCACCATGGGTGCCCAAGCCTGGAGGCCCTGCCCACCTCACCCACCCTCCACCCAGCCTGAGGGTGCCTGGGGTGGAGACAGGGAGAGCAGGCCTTCCTCTTGGTTGCCCAGTTTGGGCTTTTTTTTTTTTCCAAAAGTTTGGGCATTTTTAAAGGACTTTTTTCTGAGTATCTCCTGTGCAGCCCCCGACTTCCAGGAAAATGGGTGAGAGGCAAGCAGCAGTAATCGCTGGCACCCCCTTACATGATCTCCAAGCTTTTAAGGCTCTGGCCTCAGGGGACAGCAGTGGCAGGCCTGGGTCCCGTGTGCTGAGGCTGGAATTAGGCTCCTGAAGATGCCTCACTGCGGCCTCCAGAGAGAAGGGGAGGGTGACGGTGGTGCTGCATTTACTGTCCCTGTCCCCCCAGTGAGGGCCGTGGGCAGGGGGCTGTGAGGCGGCCCCCTGGGACCCCTCGCTTTTCTAACCCAGGAGGTGAGAGATTAGGAGAAAGGGCCTGGCAGGAGAGAAGCCTGCAGACGTGGGGACGCCCCAGGCCTCCTGTGAGGTGTAACCAGACCCCTGTGAGTTCCGGACACGGGGCATCTGCGGTCCTAAACCTGGCCTGTTCCTCCACCTCCCAGGGCCCCGTCCCAGCCCCTTTACTTAAGGCCCCACACCTGGGCCTCAGGTCAGGCCCGGGGCCATGGCCTTCACAGACCTGCTGGACGCCCTGGGTGGCGTGGGTCGCTTCCAGCTGGTCTCCACGGCCCTGCTGCTGCTGCCCTGCAGCCTGCTGGCCTGTCACAACTTCCTGCAGAACTTCACGGCCGCCGTGCCCCCCCACCACTGCCAAAGCCCCGCCAACCGCACTGCGGCCGCCGTCTACGGCTCGGAGGCCTGGCTGAGAGCCACCGTACCCCTGGACCCGCTCGGGGTCCCCGAGCCATGCCGGCGCTTCACACAGCCTCAGTGGGCCCTCCTGAGCCCCAACGCCTCTGTCCACGGGGCAGCCACGGAGGGCTGCAAGGACGGCTGGGTCTACAACCGCAGTGTCTTCCCGTCCACCATCGTGACGGAGGTCAGGTGGGGCCAGGGGCTGCGGGGTTGGTGGGAGCTGCACCCCAGGCCGAGGCTGGAGCTTCCCTCCCTCCCCCGCAGTGGGACCTGGTGTGCGAGGCCCGCACCCTCCGTGACCTGGCTCAGTCCGTCTACATGGCCGGGGTGCTGGCAGGCGCCGCTGTGTTTGGCAGCCTTGCAGACAGGTGAGCCTTTGGGGGCAAAGGTCTCCCCAGTCTCTCCATTAACTTTTCTTTATTAAAGTTTATTTTAAACTAAATTTTAAAATAATATGTATTTTAATGTATTTAATATGTATGTAAAATGCGTATTTTAAAGTAGATATATGTATTATACATTGTATTATATAATTTATTATAATACATAGAATACATTCACATGGTTCAAAATTCCAGAAGGTACAAGTGGGTATGCAGGCCAGCGTTCTCCCCTCTGCCCTGCACTCCAGTAATTCCTCTAGGGCAGCCTGGTTTCTGTGTATCTCACAGAGATGTTTTACGATTTTGTATGATCCGAGGCTGGGCAAGCTGCAGTCCGTGGAGTCACAGAGTCAGGCACAACTGAGCGATTGAACAACACCAGTCCGAGAGAGCACATGCATGTGCTCCATCCCCCTTGTCTATACAAACGTGGGCACAGCCCACACACGGTTCTCTATCAAGATTTTATTTTACTTCACTCGTGGCCTCTGCGTGTTGCTTCAGACACTGTGTGTTGCCTACATCCAGGCTGCACCCCACTGTGTGGGTGAGCTACTGCTGACCATAAGCGCCCCTGAGGATACAGAGACGCCCCGAAATGCAGCGCACGCCACGGCTCTGATGGAGTTGGCTCCTTCCCGCCTCTGTCCTCTTTCCCTTCCCTCCCTGCTTCGCCTCCCCTTCTCTCTCTCTCCCCCTCTCCTCTCCCCTCCCCACAGCCCCTCCTCTCAATCTTCAGGTTCTGGGGTCCCCTGGACTGCTGTGTCTTATGCATAGTGTCTTCTTTGTCACCAGCCCCCGGCTCAGACCTACCGCTTAGAGGTCACCAATGGACATCTGTGCAACAGAATCAGTGAATGAATGATGGAATGAATGAGTGTAACATGCGGTGTATGAGCAAGAAGTGCTGCCCACCTAGACAAGCTGGGGCTTCGGCCCTGGACCCTCACTTACAAATGGGGCAATGCCAAGGCCCTGTTTCCCTAGCCTTGGACTCCTTTACACTATAACAAGCCCTACCTCACCCTGGTCCCCCCAAAATGACCAATTCCAGTGAAGACCTGGGGTCCTGTTCCCATCAGCCTGGGCCCCCTCAAGGGCTCACACCCCCATGAGTTCTGGTTCGAGGGCTACCCCCGAACAGAAAGTCACTCAGGGGACCCTCTCATAACCCTCTGCACCAGCTTCTGGGCCTCTGCAGAATCTCTGCCTTCCCCCAAATCCTGGGAGAGTCGGGGCTTGGTCGGGAGCTAGAATTCTCCTTGAGTGAAAGAACAAAGGCGGGAAGGTGTCTCTTCATCCCCGCTCTCCTTCCACACAGTGTTCTCCCTCCCTGGCCTTTGCCGGTGCCTGGGCCCCAGTGAGTGCGCTTCTGTTAGGATGCGTGGCTTTCAAATTGGGGGGTGAAGGGGGTGGGGGTAAGTAGCTTCCTCTCATCCTCCCTCCATGACAGTCATGGGGGAAGCTGCTGTCACCTCGGAACCCTAACCCTGTGCCCATGGCTGGGCTCAGGCTGGGCCGCAAGGCCCCCCTGGTCTGGTCATACCTGCAGCTGGCAGTTTCGGGGGCGGCCACGGCGTACTTCGGCTCCTTCGGCGCCTACTGCTTCTGCCGGTTCCTGATGGGCATGACCTTCTCCGGCATCATCCTAAACTCGCTTTCTCTGGGTGAGTCCAGCCATGGAGGGCCCTGGAGGGGAGGGGGCTTGCAGGGGCAGGAGGGCGGTGGCAGCCCCATTGGTGGGCATCGTTCCCATTTCCTTATGGTGGGATTCTCATCCAGTGACCTCAACTCACAGCCTCCCACAGGGGTTCTCAGGAGACCTGGGCTCTCAGTGGTGGCCCTGCCAGCAACAAGCCAGGGACCCTGGGCTGCGATTTGCCTGTCTGCGAGCTGAGAGGGCTGGGTTCACTTCTTGTGTGAATTAGTCAGCAATAACCACTTACAAAGGACCTACTGTGTGCCAGGCTCCTGTGGGGCTTAGTGTGGGGACATGGAAACGAGGTGAGACACAGGGGTCCCCGGGGTGGGCGGCAGGCACCCCGAAAGTATGTGGATCCAAAAGAGGTGAGGCTTCCCCTTGAGGGCACTGGCGGCCTGGCCTCCTGGCTGCCAGGTTAGAATGTCCCCACCCCACAGTGACAGGGTCAGTTGCCACTCCAGGCTGGTTCCAGGCAGCTCCCGGAGGCTCTGGCAGAGAGCTGTGTGGGCAGAGGAAGCCCACCCTGGATGCACGCCCACCCCCTGCCTCTAATTACTTGGTTTGCTGGGGTCTTCTATCCCAGGGTAGTGGGGAATCTTGGGGCTGGAGAACCAGGCTGCTCCAGGTCACACTCTGACCACCTCTACTCCCCACATCCGGACATTGAAGGGTGCTGAGCTCATGGTTGGATCTCAGCAAACCCCAGCCCACCCGCCTCATCCTTCAGGGTGGGCGTCCAGCCATGGCTCGTGGAATCTAAAGGCAGAAACAGTCGTCCAAAATCCATCTCCTGCTAGAATCACTTGCATGATATACACGCCTACACACACACACACACACACAGACCATATACACACACCCTGACTTACACAGATGCACACTTCTAACCACAACACACACCCCTACACAACAATATACACACACCTCTACACATACACATGGACTCCTAACCATAACACACACACCTATAAACACATACTCCTACATACAGACACGCACACACGCTCCTAACCATTACACACACACCATACACACTCCTAACCACAAGACATGCACCATATACACACATCCCTACACACACACACACACACTTCTAGGTGTGGGAGATGGCGAACAAGTAGATCCTGCTCTATAGAGCCCATGTTCTCCTGCAGGAAGACAGATAAACAACACAAATAAGCAAACTGCATAGTGTGTTAGAAGGTGATAAGTGCTACAGAGGAAAACAGAAGGGGGATGAGAGCGGCCAGGCGAGGGGGCCAGGCGGTGGCGGCCTGAGGCGGAGAGAGCCTGCAGTTTTATTGGCTCAGGGCAGGCCTCGCTGAGAAGGGGTCACTTTGACCAAAGCTTGAGGGAGGTGAGGGAAGGGGACCTGTGGCCACCGGGGGAGAACGTTCCAGACAAAGGCCCTGAGGCAAGAGTGTGTCTAGTGGACTCAAGAGCAAGGAGGAGGTCCTTGTGGCTGGACAGAGCTGAGGCGGGTGAGCAGGGCTGGGGTGACAGCGGCAGGTCCTTAGACCTGGGGGCCTTGGAGGACGTTGGCTTTGACTCTGGGTGAGGGGGCAGCCTCGGGAGGGTCCTGAGCTGAGGACAGGCCTGACTTGGTCCCACTGGGCATCGGCCAGGACCCCTCAGGCTGCCATGCGGCTCGAGGACAGGAGCAGGAAGGCCAGTCTGAGGCTTATCCGTCACCTGGCAAGAGGCGAGGCTGGAGTGGGCGAGGCGGTAGCACAGGGGGAGGCAGGAAGGCTCAGGGTCTGGTTTGGTTCCGCAGGGAGAAGCCACAGGATTTGCCAATGGACTGAACACACGAGCTGGCTGCTGACTGAAAGCAGCATCCTCTTCCGTTTATTCTGGTTGTTTTGTGAGAGTGTGCATGCTCTATTTCACCAGGCCCCCACAGAAGGACAATTTAAATTGTTTCCAAGTTTTGCTATTTGCAAAAAATCATGTATTTAAGAGACGCTTCTCTGGTGGCTCAGATGATAAAGAATCTGCCTACAGTGCAAGAGACCCAGGTTCGTTCAATCCCTGGGCCAGGAAGATCCCCCGGAGAAGGGAATGGCAACCCACTCCAGTATTCTTTCCTGGAGAATTCCATGGACAGAGGAGCCTGGCAGGCTATAGTCCGTGAGGTCACAAAGAGTTGGACATGACTGAGCAACCAACACAGACACATACATGTAATTAAGAGTCATTATATTTCCTTTTCAACATCCTTTGCCCATTTTTCCTTTTGGTTAGTTAATTTCCTTTTGGTTAGTTGTTTTCCTATTGATCTGTAAGAAGTCTTCCCAGGTTAGGGAAATTCACCCTTTGTTATTTGAAATGGTACTTTTTTTCCCTATCTTTTTTGCTGAAATTATGATTCTGCTTACGATGGGTATTTTTTTTCAGCAGATACTTCTTATTTTTATGAAGCTCTTTGTTGGTCTTCCCTTTTTTTGTTTCTGGGTTTTGTGACATTCTTGGAAAAGCCTTTCCAGACTCTAAGATCGAAAAGACATCTAGCATGGTTTCTTCTAATATTGTTGTGGTTTTATTGTTACATTTAGTTCCTTTTTAGTATGTATTTATTTATTTTTGGCTGTGCTGGGCCTTCCTTGCTGTGAAGGGACTTTCTCTAGCTTTGGAGAGCGGGGTTATTCTCTAGCTGCAGTGTGCAGACTTCTCACTGCAGTGGCTTCTCTCATTGTGGAGCACAGGCTCTAGGCTCAGGCTTCACTAGTTGTGGTGCACAGGCTTAGTTGCCCCATGGCGTGTGGAATCTTCCTGGACCAGGAATCGAACCGGCATCCCCTGCCTTGCAAGGTGGATTCTTAACCCTGGACCACCAGGGAAGCCCTACATGGAGTTCTTTAGTTCACCTGGCACTTGTCTAAGGGTAAGGACTGAGGTTGGGGCACCTTTGCCCAGGCTCACCGCCTCTCTGGAATGATTTCCAGTGGCCACAGAGTCATCCTAAAGGAGCGGGGAGGCTTGAATTAAACACCCACGTGAGCAGCGAGCCCCACTGAGCCTGGCGTGGTTTTCTCTGCAGTCGTGGAGTGGATGCCCACCCGGGGCCGGACCGTGGCGGGGATCTTGCTGGGGTACTCGTTCACCTCGGGTCAGCTCATCCTGGCGGGCGTGGCGTACCTGATCCGCCCTTGGCGGTGGCTGCAGTTTGCGGTCTCTGTCCCCTTCCTCGTCTTTTTCTTCTACTCTTGGTACGTCCTGAGCAGAAAGGGCTGGGGCAGAATGCACCTGTATAGCTGGGCCCTCACCTGTCCCTGGGGGAGCCTTGGGGTGGGCAGCGACTGGAATCTGGGGGACGTGGTAGGGACATAAAGGAGTGAGGACATGGGCTCACGAGGATTATGCATGGCTGTGGGCAGGTTCAGGATAGAACCCCTTATATTACTGTCAGGCTCCAGAACACACCAAGAGCTTTGCCTTCATCAACTCCTTTGCGCCTCACAACCACCCCAGGGCATTTTATAGGAGGAGTGCTGAGGCAGCCCAGGTGGATCCATGACTTCTTCAAAGCCACATACTGGGAGAGACTGGGATTGACATATACACCCTGCTGCTGCTGCTGCTAAGTCACTTCAGTCGTATCCGACTCTGTGCGACCCCATAGACGGCAGCCCACCAGGCTCCCCTGTCCCTGGGATTCTCCAGGCAAGAACACTGGAGTGGGTTGCCATTTCCTTCTCCAGTGCATGAAAGTGAAAAGTGAAAGTGAAGTCACTCAGTCGTGTCCGACTCTTAGTGACCCCATGGACTGCAGCCTACCAGGCTCCTCCATCCACGGGATTTTCCAGGCAAGAGTATTGGAGTGGGTTGCCATTGCCTTCTCTGATATATACACTATTATATATAAATTAGGGCTTCCTGGTGGTTCAGCTGGTAAGGAATATGCATGCAGTGCAGGAGACCCAGGTTCAGTCCCTGGGTCTGGAAGAGTCCCTGGAGAAGGGAATGGCTACCCACTCCAGTATTCTTGCCTGGAGAAATCCATAGACAGAGGAGTCTACAGTCCATGGGGTTGCAAAGAGTCAGACATGACTGAGCAACACACTTTGACTTTTTTTCCATATATAAAATAGATAACCAATAAGGACCTACTGTATAGCATAGAGAATTCTACTCAGTACTCTGTAATGACCTATATAGGAAGAGAATCTAGAAAAGAGGGAATTTAGGGATACGTATGACCGATTCACTTTGCTGTTGTAACAGAGAGTAGCACAACATTATAAATCAACTATACTCCAGTAAAAATTTTAAGAAAAAAAGAAAATTAACTACAACAAACAACCAAAACAAAACAAGCAAAAAAGCCACCTACTGGGGTCAGAACCAGGTTCAAAACCAGATCTGTGGATACCTGAAGGTCCATGTCGTCTCTAAGTACACTGCAAAAATTCTCTGAAAGATATGCTGCAAAAAAGGGAGGCCACATGTCCCCCAGTCTTCCCGATTCTGCTGACAGCAAGGGTTTTTCCTTTTTTCTGGGGTCTGCAAGGTGAAAGAGGGTGTACTCTGGTTTGAGGAACGGCATGAGTACCACTCAATCCATCCAGTGCCCCAGTGGCCATCACAGACCATCACAGCGGCC
This sequence comes from Cervus canadensis, assembly GCF_019320065.1. Classification (NCBI taxonomy): domain Eukaryota; kingdom Metazoa; phylum Chordata; class Mammalia; order Artiodactyla; family Cervidae; genus Cervus; species Cervus canadensis. The sequence goes on from NC_057414.1 coordinate 40,891,010, forward strand.
ATTTCAGTGCCACTCATTCTCCATCCTTCTCTTGGTTCCAGGTGGCTGCCAGAGTCGTCTCGATGGCTCCTCCTTCATGGCAAGTCCCAGGTAGCTCTGAAGAACCTGCGGAAGGTGGCTGCGATGAACGGGAGAAAGGAGGAAGGGGAAAGGCTGACCAAGGAGGTAGGCAGGTCTGGTGCAAGTTAGGGGAGCACTGGTTTCAGTCTTGCTGGCAGCCTCAAGATGTGCTAGGATTTGGTGACTTGCCAGGACTCATCATCCAGGTGAACAGAGCGGGAAGAGCTCCAGTGGGGCAAAGATGTTTAACCACTGAATGGCGCTGTGATCTGGGGATGTACATCATTTCACATCTTTGTTCATCAGTCTATCCATCCGTGCGATGGGGAAATAACCCATTCACATTTAGCCAAAAATTCAATAAAATAAAATAAAAATCTTAAGATGAAATTTCAAATGATCAATAATAAAAGTACCATTTACTATGCATACCATTTATGATAAGATAGCTACCATTTATTGTAAATAAATACATTTATTGAGCCAGTTGCTCAGTACAGTGCTAAGGGCTTTAAGTACACAATCTCGTTTAATGCCTCACTTTTTTTGTTGTTGGCTGCTCTGCGCAGCTTGCGGGATCTCAGTTCCCCAAGCAGAGATTGAACTGGGGCCACGGCAGTGAAAGCGCCAAGTCCTAATCACCAAACCACCAGGGGATTTCCTAATGCCTCACTTTTAAAGATGAGGAATCTGATGTTTGGATTACCAAGTCACCCAACCCTTTGGATCCAGAGGGAACAGACAGGGAAAGAATAACTTAGGCAATCCGCTTAAGAAAACACAGCAGGAGGTGGCAGAACCCCTGGGAACTCGACTTCTTAACCACTGGCTGAGACTCTCTCAGAGCTGATGCCAGGAGTGGGGCCTGAGGGTGCCCCTGGTTATTTCAGCCTAATCAGTGGGCAGCCCAGGAGTCTTGGGACTTGGGTTGGAGCCTCTGTTTCACCTCAAAGCCCTGGAACCAGCCTGGGGAGGAGACAAGGGTCAACCATCCTGCCAGGGCTCTCGACCTTGGCCCTCCCCTGGGAATAGGATCGCAGATCCCGCCCTTCCGCTGATCAGACTTTCCTTGCCCAGGTGGTGAGCTCCTACATCCAGAGTGAGTTTGCAACTGGTCGCCCCTCCAACTCAGTCTTGGACCTCTTCCGAACCCCAGCCATCCGTAAAGTCACGTGCTGTCTCATGGTGGTCTGGTAGGTATTGCACTCCTATCCAGGACTTTGACCCAAGGCCAGGACAAGCCAGTGTTCCCACTGACAAACTCTTAAATACTCAATGCAATGCGCAGAAGGGTCTTGTGAAGTCAGTCCTGTTCCCCACGCTTTCTCCTGTGTCTTCTGAGCATCCAGGGTCCTCTGGGATGGACCCTGCTGGTTGCTTAGACCTGATCGTGCATAAGATATCCCTGCTGACCTAGGGAACCCACATCTGGGGATGGGTCTCACCCAGCTGGGGGCACTGACTGAAATCAGCCAGGCAACTTGAATATACCTAGTTGCATCCTGATATGCCTCCAGGGGATTCTGGGAAGCTCCTCACTCTGGAAAAACACTTGTGTCCCTGTGCCCTGCAAATGCCGGGTTATCCCCCGCACTGAGCATTCAGAGGGCTTCTGCCCCAAAAGTGTTGCCTGTGAGGCCGTTTTGGGCCTGGGCAGCCAGAGAGCTCCTCAGGACCCAGGTTCTGGGAATACTTTCAGCTAGGGAGCTCACGTCTTCACAGGCCACTCCTTATATTCCCCACTTTCTAATCCCCAGTTGAGCAAACGCGTTATTGAGCAAAGGATATGAATGGAAACCAGTTAGTTTTTGACTGGGTGTCCTTCAACCTTCTCAACAGTCACTTTAGTTTTCATAGACTGTATTAGTTTCATCTTGCTACGTAACAAATGACCATAACTTAACAGCTGAAAACAATACCATTTTTTTCATTAATTGAGTTTCTTTAATGAAATATTAATGATACAGAAGTACATTTGAAGTCTTAAGAAATACCCAGGTTCAATAAACTAACAATGTCTTTTAGGCAACAATTTCCCCCCTTTTTAAATTTATTTATTTTTTAATTGAAGGATAATTGCCTTACAGAATTTTGTTGTTTTCTGTCAAACATCAACATGAATCAGCCACGGGTATACATACATCCTCTCTCTCTTGAACTGCCCTCAAAACAACACCATTTGTTTAAAGTTTATTTTGCTGAACTATAGTTGGTTTACAGTGATTTACAAGGTCGTGTTCATTTCTACTGTATAGCAAAGTAACAGTTATATTACATATATATGCATTCTTTTTCATATTCTTTTCCCTTATGGTTTATCACAAGGTACTGAATATAGCTCCCTGTGCTATACGGTAGGACTTTGTTGTTTATCCATCCTATGTGTAATAGTTTGGATCTGCTAATCCCAAACTCCCAATCCAGCCTTCCCCTCTTCTCTTCCCCATGGCAACCACAAGTCTGTTCTCTACGTCTGTGAGTCTGTTTCTATTTCATAGATAAGTTCCTTTGTGTCATATTTTAGATTCCACACAATACCCATTTATGAGCTTACAGCTGTGTAGGTCAGAAGTCCAGGCATAATATGGTAGAGTTCTCTCTTCAGGATTTTCTGACAAGGCTAAAATGAAGATGGTGGGCAGGCTGCATGGGAAGAATTCACTTTCAGATTCATTCAAACTGTTGGCTGCATTCAGTTCTTTGTTGTTGTTGTGGGACTGATAAGTTCATTTCTCCACAGGCTGTTAGCCAAGGGCCACTCTCACGTCACTGAAGCCGTTTATATTCCTTGCCGTATGGCCACCTCCATCTCAATGGAGAATTTTCATCACAGCAAATCCTTCTCACGTTTTGAGTCTCTGGCTTCCCCACCTTTGACCTCTATATCCAGAATTAAAGGATTTCTATGACCAGGTCAGGCTCACCCAGAAAAATCTGTCATTTTTTCCTCTCTCTCTCTTTTTTTTTTTTTTTTTAATTTTATTTATTTATTTATTTGGCTGCTCTGGGTCTCAGTTGTAGCATGTGGGATCTAGCTCCCTGACCAGGGGTCAAACCTGGGCCTCCTGCACTGGGAGCTCAGAGTCTTAGCCACTGGACCACCAGGGAAGTCCCCTCTCTCTTTTTTAAAATTGAAGTATATACCTGATTTACAATGCTGTGTTAGTTTCAGATATACAGTAAAATGATTCAGTTATACATTATCTTTTTTTTTTTTTTTCAGATTCTTTCCCCTTATAGTTTATTTAAAAATATTGAGTATAGTTCCCTGTGCTGTACAGTTGGTCTTTGTTGGTTATCTATTTTGTATATAGTAGATATGTATGTTAATCTCAAATTCCTCCACTTCTCCCTATAAAAACTGTGAGTTTGTTTTCTATGTCTGTGGGTCTTTCTGCTTTGTATATAAACTAATTTGCATCATTTGTTAGATTCCACATATAAGTGATATCAAACGATATTTATCTTGTCTGTCTTACTTCACTTGATGTGATAAACTCTAGGTCCTTCCATGTTACTGCAAATGGCATTATTTAATTCTTTTTTATGGCTGAGTAATATTCCACTGTATAAATATACCACATCTCCTTTATTTTATTTTAAAAATTTTATTTATTCATTCTATTATTTTGTTCTTGGCTGCACTGAGTCTTCATGGCTGCAGTGGCTTTCCCCAGTTTCAGAGAGCTGGGGCTACTCTCTAGTTGCAGTGCACAGCTTCTCACTACAGTGACTTTTCTTGTTGTGGAGCACAGGCTCTAGGACACGTGGGCTTTAGTATGTGGCACACAGGCTTAGTTGCTCCACGGCATGTGGAATCTTCCTGGACCAGGGATGGAACCCATGTCCCCTGCATTGGCAGGTGGATTCCTAACCCCTGCACCACCAGGGATGTCCTACCACTTCTTTATCCATTCATCTGTCCATGGACATTTAGGTTGCTTCCATGTTTTGGCTATTGTCAATAGTGCCCACAAGAATGACTGTCACCTTTTCCTGAAGTCTGTTCTCCTTTTCTCCATCTTCACTGACTCACACGGCTGGCGATAACTGGGAGGGATGGCAGGAGTTTCTCAGTAAGTGGTTTGGGGGCTGATGCTGGGCCCTGGTAGGAGAGAGCCCACTGCCACTTTCTGTTTTCCCACTTCCCCTCTCCCTACACTCCTGGGTCTGTGCCAGCATGTCCAACAGAGAAATAAGACGGGTGGGTCGTGAGGGCCCATCTCAAGCCCCTTCCTCAGGGACATTTCGTTTCACTTCCAGAAAGTGTCATAAAATACACATAACATAAACTTTAGTATCTTAATCATTTTTGGGGGCCATGTCACATGGCATGTGGGATCTTAGTTTCCAAGGATCAAATCTGGGCTGCCTGCAGTGGAAGTGCAGAATCTATACTACTGGACCACCAGGGAAGTCTCAGCATCCTAACCATTTGTAACTGTGTGGTTCAGAAGTGTTGAGTACCTACAACATTATTGTACCACCATCAGCAGAACTCTTTTCATCTTTCAACGCTGAAACTCTGTACTTATTAAACAATATCTCCTCCATTCCTGCTACCCCCAGCCTCTGGCAACCTGCATTCTACCCTCCATGTCTGTGAACTTGACTACTCTAGGGGCCTCCCGTAAGTGGAATCATACGATATTTATCTTTTTGTGAGTGGCTTATCTCGCTTAGTATAATGTCCTCAAGGTCCATTGGTGTTGTAGCATGGTCAGGATTTCTGCCTTTTTCAGGCTGAGTCATTGCGTGTGTAGACCACTTGTTGTTGATGGATACCTGGCTTGCTTCCACCTTTTGGCTGTTGTGAATGATGCTGCTATGAACATGGATGTACAAGTAACTCTTTGAGACATTGTCTCAGGGACCTTGTAAGTTTCTGTGGAGACCCCAAGTGTTGGAACTCCAGGCCAGTGCAGTCAGCTTGGCTGTGAACCCCGAGATCTTAGCTCCCTGGCCAGGGATTGGCCTACCAGGGCCCTACCGGGGCACGGCAGTGAAAGAGCTGAGTCCTAATCACTGGACCACCAGGGATGTCCCTCCTTCCAATTCTTTTTTTTTTTTTTTAAGAATAATAGAAATATTTTACTAAAACATAAGATTTACAGAAGTTTTCATACAAGCCATACAAAATGGTCACCAGCTTTTTCTTGAACCTCCCTCTAATTCTTGATGTCCTGTCCAGATCAGCTGCTGAAGCCTGGAGACAGAGGGGCAGAAATGGTGCTGGCTGGACTCAGGGTGGCTGGAAAGGGATGTGGATGGAGGGGCGTGGGCTCCAAGGCCAAAATCAGAGGCTTAGGAGACCAGGAGGGAGTGTCCTGTCAAGCCGGGGGATTTTCACTCCCTGAGAGAGGAGTCCTGTGTTGTTCATCCTTGGGTGCCCTCCTCAGATCCAGGACAGTGAGCTCTGGGGTGAAGCAGGACCGTTCTGCCTCCTCCCCCAGGTTCTCCAACTCCCTGGCTTACTACGGCCTGGCCATGGACCTGCAGAAGTTTGGGCTCAGCGTGTACCTGGTGCAGGTGCTATTCGGCATCATAGACATCCCGGCCATGCTGGTGGCCACCACCACCATGATTTACGTGGGCCGCCGGGCCACAGTGGCCTCCTTCCTCATCCTGGCCGGGCTCATGGTGATCTCGAACATGTTTGTGCCGGAAGGTGAGCTGCCCGCTTCTGCCTTTGGGGTTGAGGGTTTGAGGGGCAACAGACACTGTGCAGGAACAAGGCTGAGGGATATGCCTCTGGATCTGGAAAGAAAGTGACTATAGACGACTGGAGTTTTTAATAAGCACTAGGACCTAGTGATAGTACCGCAGTGGAGAATCTACAAAGGACCTGAGTCTTCGCCCTCAGAACATTTACCGTCTTGCCAGAGAGATTAGAATGATGGATAAGAACACCAGGGCTTCCCTGGTGACTCAGATGGTAAAGAATCTGCCCGCAACGCAGGAGACCTGGGTTCAGTCCCTGGCTTGGGAAGATCCACTGGAGAGTGGAATGGCTACCCACTCCAGTATTCTTGCCTGGAGAATTCCATGGAGAGAGGAGCCTCATGGCTATAGTCCATGGAGTCGCAAAGAGTTGGACACAACTGAGCGACTGACACTGTCACTTTTCGCTTCACTGAGAATAGCTGGAGAGGCAGAGGGCTGGCTGGCATGTCCACCTGGAGCCTGGCTAGGCAGTATCTGAGGGTCTGAACTTCTGCCGACTGGCCCTGAAACAGTGGTTTACAAAGCTGGCTGCAATCATCTCCAGTCTGGAGACCTTTGAAAACTCCCAAAGCCCATGGGCTCCAGGCCAAGGTAACCAGTCTCAAAGAAAGGGACCCAAACCTCAGTATTTAGTCCAGTGATCACAGCAAGAAGCCAGGCTTGCGTATCAGAGACCTGAGCAAAGCCAAGGTCCCAGCTGTGACCCCAGTTCTGCCACCACAGCCTTGGGCAGGTTGTTTGACTTCTCTGTGCTTCGTTTCTCCCCTGAAGAATAGATGGGTGTATGGGTTAGTCTCTCAGTCATATCTGACTCTTTGTGACCCCATGGACTGTAGTCCACCAGGCTCCTCTGTCCATGGGATTCTCCAGGCAAGAATACTGGAGTGGGTTGCCATTCTCCAGTTCAGGGACTGAACCGAGGTCTCCTGAATTGCAGGCAAATTGTTTATTGTTTGAGCCACCAGGGAATGGTAGAATAGATAGATTATTACTATTGAAATTTTGACTTATTTTCTTCCAATCTTTTTTCCTATTCATAGATTTTGTACTTGACATAATTGAGATAAATATATACATAATACTATAAATAGGATTATATATGTATATACTGTACATAGTTATCTATATAAAACATATCTCTTTTCACTATTGTAACACAAATCTGCTTTTCCACATTCATGCAAATGTTTCGTGACCCTAATTTTTTATATACTATTTAGTATTTAACCTGATTGGTGTTTTTCAACTCTAGCTGCACATCAGACTCCCCTGGGGGGGTCTTTTAAAAATACCCAAACTTGAACCAGGCCCAAGAGGCTTTGATGCAATGGAGATGGAGCCAGGCCCAGGTGTGGGTGTTTTATAAAATCTCCTCTCCTGATTCCAGTGTGCAGAGGGAGTTGCCCCCAAATCCAGAGGACATGTCATAATTTCTTTGACCATCACCCTGATGTTGGGCTTGTCACTGGAATTTTGCTGTTTATAACCAGCTGCATGATGAATAATGATGGCAGCAGCAAACTTTCAATGACACTGAGCACTTGCGCTCACCACGTCATGTCAACCTTCTGACAAGCCCGTGAAGCAGGTGCAGGTATTTTCCTCATTTTCCAGATGAGGCCAGGGAGGCTCAGAGAGGTTGAGACCCAGTGGCCAGGTCACCCAGCTGAGTCAGAGCTGGGGTTGGAACCCAGGCCTAAGTCTGCAGCTTGTCCTGCCTCCCCAGAAGGGCTGGTGACAGAAGGCAGGAAGGAGGCAGAGGGCAGAGAAGGGCAGTGTGCAGACTTCTGGGTCCCAGGAGGTAGAAAGCCCCCATCCTCCCCTCCATGTTGTGCGCCCCCAGCCTCTGCCCCGGGTCTCTGCCTCCTTTCTCCCTCTGCAGGCTCTGAGCCTCATCCCCCCTCCTCCCCAGGAGTCCCTCCCCTCCAGCCCCACCCTGCTGTGCCTCCCTGCTCCCCTTTTGGGCTCTGGGCTCCCCCTGCAACTCCGTCCCCCTGCCCCCCAGATATGCAGAGCCTGCGCACGGCCCAGGCGGCGCTGGGCAAAGGCTGCCTGGCCAGCTCCTTCATCTGCGTGTACCTGTTCACGGGAGAGCTGTACCCTACGGAGATCAGGTGGGGGCCTGGGGCAGGTGAGGGGGTACGCAAGGGTGCTGGCCCCGAACTGGGAGGGTCTCACTCCAGGCTGGTGCCTGCTGGGTTTGCTGAAGCAGGACCCGATCTCCGTCCTGCTCTGCCCCCAACACCCAGGACCCGGCGCGCCCGGCCCTCCGGGCGTCCAGGCCACAGCCGCTAACCCGGCCCCACTGCTCCGACAGGCAGATGGGGATGGGCTTCGCCTCGGTCAACGCCCGGCTCGGCGGCCTGGCGGCGCCGCTACTCACCATGCTCGGGGAGTTCAGCGCCGTCCTGCCGCCCGTGGGCTTCGGGGCCCCCTCGATCCTGGCCGGGCTGGCCGTCTGCTTCCTGGCTGAGACCCGCGACGTGCCCCTGGTGGAGACCATCGAGGCGATGGAGAGGAGGTGAGGGGCCTCTGGGCACAGTCGGGGTGGGCGGGGGAGACAATGCGGGTCCTCCACGTGCCGCTGACACGTGGTCTGGTGGAGACAACGGAGCCCTGGAGAGGAGCGTCCTGCCCGCCTCCATCTTTCCACAGCGAACGGTCAAACGGAAATAAGAAAAACCTATAGATCAGGAAAAATAGGAGGAATTGAAGCGAATGTGGCAGGGCAGTGGGGTGATGTTTAGCCGGAGGAAGAGGTGCCCCAGTTTGAAGCAGAGACCGGCCCATGTGGTTGTCCAGCGGCTGTCCATTTTGGCTCTAAGCTTCCTGGCAGCAGAAACGGAAACCCTCATTGATGACTCTTTCCAGAGAGGAGGAGGAACACCAGTTCCTTAGAGAAAAGGAAGTTTTTATCAACAGCTAGCAGGGGAAGACGTGTCTCTAACATATCTTCTCAGAGAGGTCACTGTGTGAGTTGACAGGGGTGTCCTTGACAGTGTTTCTAACATAAGAGCCGGAGGGGACTCCTGTGGCTTCTTGAGGCATTTCTCACCAACAAGGGCTCCGTGATGAGCCTTAGTTTTAGGGTGCCAGGAGACCTTTCTGGGTCCAGCTTGACGCCACAGCTGAACCAAATGGGCCCAGAGGCCTGTGTGTGTGAACTGTGTTTGCATCCCTTTAAAATAACCCCCCATGGAATTTTCAGGAGGTCCAGTGGTTAGAACTCAGCACTTCCACTGCAGGAAGCACAGGTTCAATCCCTGGTTGGGGAACTAAGATCCTACAAGCCTCGCGGGATCCATCACCAAAACCAGAAACATCCCATCTCTACCCTGAGCTGTGGACAAAGTCTGGACTCACATAAATGAAGGATGTAGACCGTGGCAAGTCCTGTCCATTCTACCTCCAAAATATATTTTGAATCTGTCCATCTCTCTCCACTTTCCTGGCCACCATCATCTTTTGTCTGGACAATCACAAAAACTTCAGATCCTCCCCTGCCCCTCTCCTCTTTCCTCTCTACACAGGCGCTGGTGTGAAGGACTTATCCTGTAAGTAGAATCACAGCATTTCTCTCCTCAGAACCCTTCCTTGGCTCTTTTTTGCATTGAGGATAAAAATTGAAACCTTACAAAACTCTCAGGACCTGGTTCCAGCCCACCCTCCCATGGTTGACCCCTGCCCACCACCAGGGGTCCCTAGGTGGAATGCTGCTCTTCCTTTTGTTCTTAGCCCCTACTCATCCCACAGAACAGATGTAGGTCCAGGGATCCCAGGGGCTGGTAAGTATTTGTTAATGACCCAGTCCGGAGTCTGTTCGCACGTGCTCTGAGATGTTGCCTGAGAGCCCCAGGTACTTGGAAGAGAAACTGGAGAGAAGTGTCCTTCCCTGGAGTTTCAGACATTTAGATGATAAGAATTCAGAACTTCTCAGCCCCTCTCATTTTTCTGTTTCTAATCTCATCAGATACTTACGAATGTCTGCCACAGGCCTAGGATGTTAAAGATTAAGATGAAAAGAAAATGCCTGTTTCTAAGGTTCAAGTTGCTCATCCTCAAGATCCTTCATTCATCACGAGACCAGATACTGTTTCTGAGAGTATCTGAATGCCTGGTGTGGTCCAGGGCTCAGCCCCAGCTGGGTCTATGCCCTAGTTTGTTGGAGCAACATAGCAAAGGAGCAGTTGACTAATCCTGTTAAAAAAAAAAAAAAAAAGGCCCTTTTATGTAAGAATAGAACATTCACAAAGAAGGAAATGCCAGTAGGAAGTAAACAGAGAAAAAATATCCACCTCAGTCATAATCAGAGAAATGCAATTAAAACCATATGATGTCCTGTTTTAAAAATCCACTAAGGAAATATTTTCAATGCAGGAGATGTACAGGTAGCAAGGAGGAAACTCCTGCAACCTTTCTGGAAGGTTCTTTGGCATTACTACCATGAGTTGGAAAATTTTTCACAAGCTTCTAGGCAGCAATGACATTTCCAAGACTCTGCCCTAAAAAAATTAGCTGAAATGTGGACAAAGTTTATTTACAAGGATAGTCATCATCATGCTTAATGTATCAGAAAAAAATGTCAACTCTCCAAATATCCAGCAATTTAAATAAACTATGATACACTGTGCATTAGTTAAATGTTATGTTGATGAGGAGTTTTTAATGGCATGGGGAATGTTTACAATATGCTGTTAAACAGTGTGTTATAATTAGGGTATTTTCCTAGTTATGTCAAGAAATAGAGACTAGAAAGAGAAAAGAAAAGTATATTAAAATGGTGACAGTAGTTGTCTCAAAGTAAAAGTGATATTTTATTTTTTTCCTGGCTGCTTTCTATGTAGAATTTTTTTCTCCAAATTATCTGCATTGAGCAGGTTTTCTTTGGTAATCAAAAAGATGAGTCACACGATGAAAAAAATTGTAAGAATTCAGTTAGGCCATTTCCCAGACACAGGGCAGTCCCTCTTGGGGCCTAGAAGTAAGCTGAAGCTCCCCTAAGCTTGTGAGGTGTCAGGAAAACTGGAAGAGAGGTAGCCTGGCCTGAGAAAGTGCCAAAGGTCCAACCAGTGACCTTCCATGGAGCTCTTCCCACTGGTGAGGGGCATGGAGAGGTGAGGGGTGGAGAGAAAGGTTCAGCCTTTCAGCAGAGGTCTGGTTTCCACCAAGGCCAAGGGCCAGGCTCTTGGTCAGCTAGGACCTCCTGCTGCCCTCCCACCCATGGTGAACACCAGCTGAATGGCTGACCCAAGCGTGGTTTTAATGCTTACCTTGAGAGCATGGAGTCCTAATCACGGTGTGTGTGTGTATATATATATTATATTTCAGATACTTATATATATATATTTTATACTATATTGCAGATACTTAAAAAAAGAAGACCGTGCATAATTCCCAGGTGGTCCAGTGGTTAGTACTCCATGCTTTCACTGTTGTGCTCTGGGTTCAACCCCTGGTCAGGGAACTAAGATTCTGCAAGCTGCCAGGCACAGCCAAAAAAAAAAAGACTATGGATTACATGAAGAGGCTGCCTCTGGTCGTCTTTGCTCATTTTATGAGTTTAAAAAATAACACTGAGCAAGCCTACCCATTGCAGCAGTTGAATGTGGTGGATGTCTGCCTCTGGGTTTTTAGGAATCATCTTTGAAAGGGAAGAGGATGCTGTTAGACAGAACTGGAGAGAACCACCGCTCAGTCCCCACCACAGGCACTTAGCAGACAAAACCAACAAGCTTCTGTCCCTCAATGACCCTAAGGGACAGAAGTCAGAAAAATGAGGCTTAAAGGGCAGAAAAGAGAGATGCAGAACAGTAAAACAAGAAGAAAAATGTTCCTTTGTGATTATGTTAGGACATGATCACACACACACACAAAGACTTACACCATTGAACTAAAAGATCAGAAATAGAATAGGTAAGGATTAAAAATAAAACACTGATGAAATGTTTTGAACGTGGAAGAAGTTCTAAAAATGGAACTAGCTAAAACTGGACAGGAGAATCTGGCAAGCTATGTGAGTGATTAAGACAAGAAGATAAGAAAAACTAAGTAGAAAAACAAACAGTTCTTAGTCTGTGCCAGAGGAGGATGCAATAAACACAAGAAGGTCAGAACACAATCATATCAAAGACTAGAGGGTCAAATAGGAAACAGCAGAGCTGGATGTGGTCAGGGACAGGCAGCCCTGGGGGCAGCCCTCGGGCTACTGGGAGGCTATTGCAGTGACCTCCCTCCCCTCATCCTCCCCTGATTCCTCCCTCCCTGCCTCCTGAGTGACTGACCTCTACCTGGACCAGGGCCCAGTTCCGGGGTCTCACTGGAGCCCCTGGTCCACAGGCAAGCCCAGCCCAGCAGCAGAAAGTGGGCTGAGCCTGGCACCCTGTTCACCAGCTGTGTGACCTGGGGTGTGCGTCTGGCCTCAGGGCCTCATCCCAAGACTCTTTGACTTTGCATCCTTTCCAAGTCTGGCTGATACCAGCCAGGCCAGCCCCTGGCAGCTGTGGACCTCAGGAGAGGGCGAGGGAGTGGACAGGACGGTGGGAGGGCACCCGCTGAGATTCCTCACAGGGATGAGAGGACAGGCCACCTTCTTTGGGGACTTTGGGACAGCGGAGATAACACCTCCTGTACATGGAACAAATATACCCTTGACCACAACGCTCACAACGCCTGCCCCTCATCACCTCCTTTTTATGTCCTTTGTCTTTTCGTTTCAACAGAGTCACAGAACGCCTGTCCAGGAAGGATGCAGAAGAGAAGGGTGAAGAAGTTTCTCTTCAGCAGCTGGGAGCCTCACCCCTCAAGGAAACCATCTAAGCTGCCAGCAGCCTGGCACTTGCTGGCAGCGCCCCAGCCAGTGTCCAGTTTCCTCCCGTTTCTCCGGGCGCTGATGGGGGCAAGACTGGCTGAGGACAAAGGCGACTCTGCAGACCCATGAGAGAGAGCTGCCCTGACTGCAAGGCTGGGGCTGCCGGAGAAAACCGGTCAGCAGCAGCCCGGTGGCTTTGTGAATGTGGAGAAAAGAGAAACGGTGCCCAGGAATCAAAGAAGGCACGGTCTTCCTTTCCAGTCCCTGAATCTGCCCCTTCAAAACCTCTCTGTTCATCCTTGTCCCACGTGGAAATGCCATGTCTTTGTAGGGTTAAGGTGATATTTCTGCCCCCCGGTTGTCCCTGGAGCAGCCCCTGCCTGCTGGGTTCCAGGAACTTCAGGACTCATTTGGCATTAACTCTTTCCTGCCTTATATGATTAAAGTGCTTCCCCGGTGTGTGACTTGTATCTTCCCCTGGCAAATGTCTCCCTAGCAATGGGCCTCGGAGACAGTACAGTCTCAACACACAATTGATGAGTAAATGATGCAGCCAGACTCGGGCAATGGATAGAGACCTCCACCCATCACTGGCATTCCTAGCAACTCCACTTTGCAGAAATGGGATGTGGTTTGGTTCCCCAGGAGTCAGGCAGAAGATCGGGTCCCTGGTATGACACAGCACCCCTCGGAGCTCAGATCCAATATTAAATATATTTTGAAAGATTAGAGACAAGTTGGAGACGGCAATGTCAGCCCACTCCAGTGTTCTAGCCTGGAGAATCACATGGACAGAGGAGCCTGGCAGGCTGCAGTCCATAGCGTCAGAAAGAGTTGGACATGACTGAAGTGACTTAGCAGAAACAAGTACAACACATTCAAATGCCTTTCCTGATACATTGCATTATTTTTTTTTGTTTGTTTTGTTTTTTGTTTTTTTTTTTTTTTTGCATTATTTTTATTATCTTAGTTAAAAAAAAAAAGTAAATACTAAGACATTGTAATGTTTTCAAGGGGTATTTCCATGGAATATTGGAACAAATATAGAGGTATAGAAATAACCTGTTTCTCTCTCTTCTTTTAAATGGTTTTTGCACACTGTTTTTTGAAGTTATAGCAAACTTCAGTTATAGCAAACTATAGGTGGCATTCTGGGGGGCTCTGAAGAGCTCTGGTCCTTTATGTCTCAGCACAGAAAGAATTCACTGAGAGGCAAAGTGATAGATTAGAAGTGATTTTTTAGAACAGGATGATTTTGAGGTTTACGAGCAGGCGGGGGAGAGGGTGCCGCCCTGAGAACTTAGAGGGCTACAGTTTTATAATCAAAAGAAGAGTGGGGAGGGGGAGAAGACCATCTTTGTCTTTCTTGAGTAGACGTCATGCTTCCAACATCAGCTTCTCCTCCAGGTTGAGCAGGAGAGTTTTTTGTTGTTGTTTCTACATGGTCAAGTCAGGACTGTAGAAATTATTTCAGGTCTCTGTACAGTGAGTACTTTTCTGTAAATTATCATTCTTTATGTGTACAGAGAGTATGTCCTGGGGATCATTAACTTACTGAGTTCACTGGGCAGGACGGGTCTCATGCTTCCATTGTTTTAGTGTTTTGGAGTATATCTCTTGTTTCTGCTACATCATTTTGTTGCTAAGCAAGCCTGCTTGGTTTTGTGGTTAAGCAAACTTGCTTTCTTGTGTAATCATTAACTTAGAGGGGCCTCCCATGTTTTTTTTTTTTTTTCTAATTACAATCCCCTAGTGGGATTAACTATTTCATCACCTACCTTGTCCCTTACTCTCTCCTTAGAAATATGACACTATGGCAAGTTTGAAAAACAGAGTGAAACAATCAACCATGATCTCCACCCCACTCCACTCACCCTCATAATCAGTCATCTGTTGCTGCTTTGCAAATCATCGCAAAACCTGGTGGCTTAAACAAATGATAAATGTTTATTATTCCTGATGGTTTCTGTGGGTCAGGAATTCAAGAAGGATTCAGCTGGGTGGCTCTAACTCAGGAATTTCATGAGGTTTAGTTCAGTTCAGTTGCTCAGTAGTGTCTGACACTTTGCGACCCCATGAATTGCAGCACGCCAGGCCTCCCTGTCCATCTCCAACTCCCGGAGTTTACTCAAACTCATGTCCATTGAGTCAGTGATGCCATCCAACCATCTCATCCTCTGTCGTCCCCTTCTCCTCCTGCCCCTAATCCCTCCCAGCATCAGGGTCTTTTCCAATGAGTCAACTCTTCGCATGAGGTGGCCAAAGTATTGGAGTTTCAGCTTCAGTATCAGCCCTTCCAATGAACACCCAGGACTGATCTCCTTTAGGATGGACTGGTTGTATCTCCTTGCAGTCCAAGGGACTCTCAAGAGTCTTCTCCAACACGACAGTTCAAAAGCATCAATTTTTCAGCGCTCAGCTTTCTTCACAGTCCAACTCTCACATCCATACATGACCACTGGAAAAACCATAGCCTTGACTAGATGGACCTTTGTTGGCAAAGTAATGTCTCTGCTTTTTAATATGCTATCTAGGTTGATCATAAGTTTCCTTCCAAGGAGTAAGCGTCTTTCAATTTCATGGCTGCAATCACCATCCGCAGTGATTTTTGGAGCCCAAAAAAATAAAGTCTGACACTGTTTCCACTGTTTCCCCATCTATTTGCCATGAAATGATGGGACCAGATGCCATGATCTTAGTTTTCTGAATGTTGAGCTTTACACCAACTTTTTCACTCTCCTCTTTCACTTTCATCAGGAGGCTTTTTAGTTCCTCTTCATTTTCTGCCATAAGGGTGGTGTTACCTGCATATCTGAGGTTATTGATATTTCTCCCGGCAATCTTGATTCCAGCCTGTGCTTCTTCCAGCCCAGAGTTTCTCATGATGTACTCTGCATGTACGTTAAATAAGCAGGGTGACAATGTAACTGGCATTGGAGGATCCATTTCCAAGGTCATTCCCCCACATAGCTGGCAAGTTGGAGCGGGCTGTTGGCGGGAGGCTTCAGTTCCTCTCCCTGAAGGCCTCCACTGGACTGTTGAAGTATTCCCATAATATGGCGACTGGCTTCCTCCATAAGAAGTGATCCAGAGCTCAAGGTAGAATCCAGAATGAATGCCCTTTGTCACCTTAGCCTCAGAAAGCACACCCTTCTGCTACATTCTGCTAATCACTCAAGTAAGCCGTGACTCATGCCAAATGAATCTACCTGTGGCCTTGGATATCAGGAGGTGAAGATTTTTGGGAGGAGGTTTTGGAGGTTGGCTGCCACACTCTCCTCCAACACTCTGACTATGGTTTTGGCAAGGTATTTCCTCCCCAGACTTCACCTACCAACTTAAAGCCTTCATACAGTGATAATAATATTATTCAGACATTTTTATCTTTTTATCTATGTGTATGAACTAAGTCGCTTCAGTCATGTCTGACTGTTTACAACCCCATGGACTCTAGCCCACCAGGCTCCTCTGTCCTTGGGATTCTCCAGGCAAGAATACTGGAGTGGGTTGCTGAGCCCTCCTCCAGGGGATCTTCCCGACCCAGGAATCAAATCCACATTTCTCAAGTCTCCTGCCTTGGCAATCAGGTTCCTTACTGCTAGTGCCACCTGGGGAGCAATTCACATGTTGTAAAAATTCAAACTTGAGAGGAAAGTGTCTGGAAAAAACGTGAAATTTTCCTCCCTGTACTCTGTCGGTCCCCACGCTCTCTTCACAATTAGAGGTAAATTCTTTCAGAATTTTTTTTTTCTTGTGATCTTGGGCAAGTCACTTGACTACTCTGATTCTCAGTTTCCTCAACTGTAAATTGAGGGGAAATAAGGCCTACCCAACAGAGCTGTCTTAAGGATTAAATGACATGATACATACAAATAACCTTACCTGGCAACTATCAAATGTTCAATTAATACCTCTCCTGGCTAAAAGTGAAGGAGTCAGTAACTTGACTGACTGACTGACTGGTGGCAGAACTGTAATTTGAACCCAGGTCTGCATTTCCATTATTTTGGTCATCTGATGTGAACAGCTGACTCTCTGGAAAAGTCCCTGATGCTGGGAAAGATTGAGGACAGAAGGAGAAGAGGGCATCAGAGAATGCTGGCTGGATGGCATCACCAATGCAATGGCCATGAACTTGGGCAAACTTCGGGAGATGGTGATGGACAGGGAGGCCTGGTGTACTGCGATCCATGGGTCTCAAAGATTCAGACACAATCGAGCAATGGAACAACTGCATTTCCATAAAACCATTCATTTCCCATTATTTCAAGTACCTATCTGTCCCAGTGCTATCAGTTACTAAGTGTGTAAATTTGAGCAAGGCATTTAACATCTTAAAGCTTAGCTTCCTTCATCTGTAAGATGGGGACAATACTCTGTATAAAGGGAAACTGGTTTAGTGAGCAAATAACTCAGCTCTGCTGATGTATGACAGGTGTGCACAGGTATGACCAGGGCTAGAGGCACTTGTCTACTAAGATTCTTCTAGTCTTTAGCAACAGAAACTGACTCTGGCTAAACCGAATCCCAGGGGAGGTTTTTCTGGACATCTGTTGGGTGAATTGACAGACTGGAAGAAAAAGTGAAAGGATCCAAACAGCCCCAGGGCTGCTCAACAAGAGTGCCCCAGCCTTAGGAGACAACCAGGGCCCTGGGGGTGATGGTGCAGCTCTGAGCATCTCCTGTCTCTGATTCCTCACTTACATTTTCAAATCTTTGGGTGGCATCTGACTTGCTTTGCTTGGTTCTGGTGCATCCTGAACACAAGGATCAGAAAGCTTCAACCAGAATGGGGTATAGCCCGCTCAGAGCCATGGGAGAACTGTGGGTCTGACAGCCTGCTGAGTTATAGACTATTTCCTGCGGGAAATGAATGAGAGACCTGAATCTTTTTTTTTTTTTTTTACATACGATATAAACGCTTTATTAACAGCAGATAATCCTGGTGGGCCACGGCGTCAACCCAGACATCCAGCACCCAGTCACAAGTTCAGCGCAGCCTCCGAGCCTCTCGCTCTGACTCCAACAGGGTGAGCACGTCGCCCTCGCGCACGGGGCCTTTCACGTTTCGGATGATGGAGCGGCTCATGTCGTCCATGAATTTTACGCGCACCTGCGTGCACTGTCCCTGCGAACTGGTCCTGCCCAACACCTTGGTGACCCTGGCAAGCTTGATGGGCTGCACACGGCTCGTGTCCATGATGGCGGCGCGGCGGCGGTCGGGCGGAGAGAGAGAGACCTGAATCTTGATGGAGAAGTTGGCATTGGCCTGGTGGGGCGTGGCGGGGGTGGGGGGTGGGGGTGGAAGGGAGTGGGGAAGAGTCCCAGGAAGAAGGACATAAGCAGAGACAAAGAAGTAAAGATAGTATGAGGCATATTGGAAGATGCAAGGTGGAATCCTGTGGCTAGATGAGCTCAGAGCAAAGGTAACAAAGCCCCCCACTTTCAGGTGGGAAAAACCAGTCCTTGCGGTTCAAAAGAGGCTGGCTCGGTGGCCAGCCTGACCAATCGGAACATGCCATTTCCTTAGCGCCAAGGTTTGGTGCAGGGAGGCCATGTGACCCAAGGAGGGCTAATAAGATTCACTTTATGAAATCCTAACTAAGGTTTGGAGGAAGATATCCTCTGGATCCTGACCCAGGGGGTCTTCAGCAAGAGATCCATGTCCCGGGTGGCAGGCTCTGGAGGGAATCTGCCTGGTTCCAGCTCCCTTACTAACTGTGAAACGTTGGGGGAGCTGCCCAGCCTCTCTCGTCTTGGTTTTCTTCTCTATGAAATGAGAGAAATAAGCATTGCCTACACAACTGGACAGTCAAATAGAAAATAGACACAGAATAGGTAGGGCAGTGCTCCCCAGCCCATGTCAACTGCACACAAAAAAAGTCAGGGTGAGAATGAAACCAACCAGAACAAAGCAAAGTCAAGAGCATAAATTATTTTGAGTCATGCTTCTGTCATTTCTCGTTCATAGGTCCTGACTGAAATACTGGAGCATCAGCTGGGATTGAAAAAAAATGGGAGAGGTGAGGGAAGGTCGCATTTGCTAAACAACTGGCTTTCTCTCCAAATGGCAGCAGAGAAGAGTGTGAAGAAAAATATAATCTCCTAAGGCAGTATCAAGGGAAAATATCAAGGAAATGACCTCTGTTGACATTTTAAAAGCAGAAGTTGTACATGTAGAAAATATAAACACAGAAAAGCACAAAACGAAAAAAAAAAAAAAAATTTCCTCTGTCTGTCTCTCTCCCCAAAGGTAAGTATTGTTCATAGTTCTTTATGGTTTTTTCAGTCAAGGGTTTCAAGTAAGTGACGAGCACAAATGTGAATTTTAGGAAAACCTCTCTGGCAGCAGTGCGGAGGGTCAGATGTGTCAGGGTTGGAAGAAAAGGCAGCAAGAGAAGGGGATGAACTGATGGCTGGCCCTCCTCTCTCCCCCGCCTCTACCCTGGCTAATGCCTTCTCACGCGGCAGGTCCCGGGTGGATATCATTCCCTCAGGAAGCACCCCCACCCTTTGCCAGGATCCCCTCCAGACTGGATCACATGCTCTTAAAAGAGAACCATAGCCCCTTGCACATTTTATCATCTCATTTGTCCTTCTTGTTTAGTGTCTGCCTTTTCTGCTAGACTGTGAACTCTGTGAGGGCAAGCCCCATGACTGCCTTCCCCTAACATCTGGCGATCACTAATCTGCTTTCCTTTTATGAAATTTATTTATTTTTAATTGAAGGATAATTGCTTTACAGTATTGTGTTGATTTCTTCCAAACACCAACATGAATCAGCCACAGGTTTACCCCTGTCCCTTCCCACTGGAACATGACTCCCACCTCCCTCCCATCTCACCCCTCTAGGTACTGATCTACTTTTCTATCTCTATAGATTTGTCTTAAGTACCAATCATAAAGAACCATGAGTGGTACTTACCTTTCGAGAGAGAGACGGACAAGGGAATCATATAAAACCTGTCATTGTGTCTGATTTCTTTCACTTAGTGTAATGCTTCCAAGGGTTATCCCTATAGTAGTGTGTATCCATGCATCATTCCTTTTTATGATCAAATAACATACCATTGCATGGATAAACCACACTTTGTTTCGCCATTCAACTAATGGTCATTTGAGTTGTTTCCACTTTGGCAATACTGTGAATACTGTGGCTTCAGATATTCATATACAAGTATTTGTTTGAATACCTATGTTCAATTCTTTTGGTTAAATACCCAGGAGAGGAATTTGTGGGTAATCAGGTAATTTCTTGAGGACCTGCACAGTGGCTGTGCCATTTTCCATTTGCCCCATAAAGCAGAGCATTCCAGTTTCTTCACACCCTAGCCAGTACTTCTTTTCCATGTTTTATTACAGTTATCCTAGTAGATGTCAAGTGGTATCTTAGTGCAGTTTTGATTTGCATTTTGTTAATGACTGATCTGTTGAGCATCTGTTGCAAGCCTTTGACTAATTAATTTTCAGAGTTCTGAAAAAGTTGATTTCAACATCTTTTGCCAGTGTTCACATGTTTTTATGGGGGAGAAGACTTTGGAGGTACTTACTCCACTGGAAGGACCACTGTCTTTGCTGACTCTTGGTGGATGACATTGACAAAACATTACCATCATCCTCATGTTGCATGGTTGTTTCTACAACAGGGTCTACCAGCACAATTGGAAAAGGACTTTAAAAAGCTTTAGATCTCATCAGCTCACAAATTCTACAATCCTTACATCTTAGTCAATGTTCCATATCTGTCTCCTTGTCAATACAAGGCTCTTTTATCTGGTTCCCCGTTCTGTGCTTTGTCTGCCTAAAACATTTAATAGAACCACTTTTTGACATTATTTGGGTCTTTGCAAATGTTTTAAAGTTGTTTGGGGTTACATTGTTCTGAATCCAGACTCCAGATTTAGTCTGCATTGTCCAATGCAGTTGCTATTGGGTCCCTGTGGCTACTGAGATTGAAATTGATTAAAATTAAATAAAATTTAAATGTATTTCCTGGGTTTCACTAGCCACATTCCAAGTGTTCAGTGGCCACATGTGGCTAGTGGCTACTGTACCAGGAGGCACAGATCTAGAAACTTTCCACCATGGCCCTGCTCTAGATACTTCCTCTCCAGCTGTCTCAGGATCATCACTGTTGGGATATTGAAGGGGTGCTGGGCATAGAGGCTCCTTCATTTACAAGAAGGCAGCTCTTTTAATGAGTCCTGATTACCTTTAATGATAAGGTGATGGATACACATGACTTTCCTGGGTGATTTCCGACTATTTCTAAACAAGTTTCCAGAGTAGTTCTGTGCAAGAGAGGATGACTGTGCAAAACACCAAAAAAACACCCAAACTTAAATAATGCTACCATTGTTATCTCTTTCAGGCAGCTTTTCACCAGCTCCCAGGTGCCAAGACCACGTTTCTCTTTAGCAAGCACTCACCCAAGGGCAACCCAAGGTCAGCTGTCATATAAGCCTAGCCCCAACTCAGCCCTTTCTGGAGAGAGAACCCAGCCAGGTCTCCTGGTTCCCCGGCCATGTCTGCTCCCAGGACACCCCTCCGCTCTCACAGAGCAGCTTCAGTTCTCAGAAGGACTTAATTAAGATTATAAAATAGACACATCAGGCAGAGGGGAAGCAGCTGAAGAACCCAAGTCAGGAGAAGGGCAGCCAGCCCACGGGGGCCTAGTCCAGTGCTGGCTTCAAGTAAAGGAAGGCTCTGGCATTAGCGAGGACTGTGAACACGGCCGACTTAATGGGTGTGCAACCTTGCAGTTGCTCGGAGCTCCACACTCAGAAGGGTCCCACGTTTGGGTATAAAGCTTGGCTTCAACTATCTTGAAATGCTCAGTCATTTCTGAACAAGGAGCCCCGCATTCTCACTTTGCACTAGGTTTCACAAATTACATAGCTGGTCTTGCCTGAGCTTTTCCATGGAAGGCGTTAATCTATGAGCAAGTGGGGAGCCTGGCAAGGAGATGGGGGGAGTGAAGAGCTGGGCAGCAGCCATGGAACACCAAGTGGGGGGTCAGCGAGCCACAGAGCCACCCCAGGGGCCCCTGGGGTCCAGACACTCGAGGGGTAAATGCTTGCTTGCTGCAGAAACATAACTATTCAGAGAAATTCTGATGACACATAGCAAGGATTTCCATATTGTAAATTTGTTTTACCATGATGCTCACAGTTTATTCTCTTCCCAAACTTTTGCCTGATTTCATGTTAACAGGTAAAAGCTAAGTATTTGAAAGTAAATTCAACCAACAAACTTATAATGATACTTTTTCATTCAAGGGACTTCCCTGGTGGTCCAGTGGTTAAGAATTCACCTTGCAATGCAGGGCATGCAGTTTTGACCCCTGGCCAGGGAGCTAAGATCCCACCTGCTGTGGGGCAACTAAGCCCATTGGCCACAACTAGAAAACTGTGGACCAGCTCGGCCAAAAATAAAACATCAGTTCATTCAACATGCCAAACAAGACATTGTTATTTATCAGAAAGCCACGCTACATGCAATACAGTTTGAAGGTTTAAAAAACAGCAATGTGACTTTAGAACATAAAAGGTTACTTAAATATTACACGTAGGGGTGTATGTGTGTGTGTGAGACTGCTCTCAGTCGGGTCTGTTTGAGACCCCATGGACTGCTGCCCGCCAGGCTCCTCTGTCCATGGAATTTTCCAGGCAAGAATACTGGAGTAGATTGTCTTTCCTTACTCCATGGAATCTTCCCGACCCAGGGATCGAACCCACGTCTCTTGAATATACTACATTAGCAGGTGGATTCTTTACCACTGCGCCTCTTGGGAAGCCCCATATATTACACAAAGAATAAGAAATAACTAAATGTCTTCTTGTATCTGAAAAAGACTCATAATGTTCTAGATTTGTTTTTTGGCCTGATTAGGAAAGAAAAAATAATAAACTATGAAAATATGTTAGTTAAAAGAAAACAAGATAAAGAAACAGAAAATAAATCAACTATACTTCATTTAAAAAAAAAAAGATAAAGCTTTTTATGCCTACAAAAAAAGAGAAAGAACAGAACAGAATATCAGAATCAGCCTGATCATCTTGAGGAAGAAGCTCATTGTACCTACTAACACGAATTGAAAATCTGCTATTTACTAAAGTAGGAGAATGTGTAACAACTGTAGCTTTAATTCTGTATAAATGGAGCTTAAAATGCACTTCAGCTTTGTGGCCATTTGCTGGCTACCTCATGTATTCCAGGTATTTATTTTGCTTTCTTCATTAATAATAATAATAATAAAATTAGCTAATTAAAAAAAAAAAAACCTTGCCTTCTTGATAGCTCCATCTTCCAGGCCTAGCTCACACACACCTCCTTGTCTTCCTGAACACTTGCACTGTGCCCACAACCAGTCAGAAAGACATCTGGACTCATTAAACTTGCCCTTTCCTCCAGCCCAAGAACCTGGAGCGGTTGGGACAGCGGCTGCAGTCTGACTGGACCTCAGGGTGAAACACTCAGAGGGAAATGGCACCCCTCTCCGGCTGCTGTCTCCACCCCTCCCCAGCCCTGGAGGAGAGGGGTCAGGGAGGAACAGCTTTTTTTTTGGCCACGCCCAATCCCTTGTGGCTCAGCTGGTAAAGAACCCACCTGCAATGCGGGAGACCTGAGTTTGATCCCTGGGTTGGGAAGATCCCCTGGAGGAGGGAAAGGCTACCCACTCCAGTATTCTGGTGTAGAGAATTCCATGGACTGTATAGTCCATGGGGTGGCAAAGAGTCGGACACGATTGAGTGACTTTCACTTTCACTAATGGCATGTGGGTTCTTAGTTTTCCCACCACGGATCAAATCCATGTTCCCTGCGGTGGAAGCGTGGGGTGTTAACCACTGGACCACCAGGGAAGTCCCAGAACAGCCCTTCTTTGATAAATGGGGGTGGGGGTGGGGGAGGCCGGGTGACCGCAGTGGCAAGGAGCCGCCTGGGTTGGCCCTCAGGGAGTGTTTGCTAAAGGGAGAAGCAGAGCTTGTCTTGTACCCTGGCGTGGTCCTTGGGAGCACAACTCATCTCCCACAGTGTCACCTTTAAGGACAAGGTAAACAGCCCAAACTGGGTCCAGCTCAGTCCAACCTGGTTCTAGTTCACATCATGTGCTAAAGAAGAAGGTCTAGATGCCAAGTATCCTGTAGCGTGAGGGCACAGCTGGGAAAGTGAGGGGAAGAAAGACTGATGTCATTGCCATGTTCTCCCATTTAGACATAGCACTCCTGGGACAGAGGAGGCTGGGAGGCTACAGTCCATAGGGTCGCAAAGAGTCAGACACAGCTGAAGCGACTTAGCACGCAGCAGGCACCCCAAATAAACAGGTTGTCTTTTCTTCATAATTTCTTACAATAGAATGCTTGATTCAATTAAAACATACTATTGGGCTGACCATAAATGCAGGGCCACCTAGCCCATACACCACCCATGAGTGAATTTAGAAAAGATACCCTCTCCAGGCAGATGCAGCATGTTCAGCACCCAACTTGGTGAGTGGGTGGTGCCCACTCCACCCCCAGGGAGATCCGCAGCTTGGCTAGCAAAACATGAGCTTGATTTCAACAGCCTGCTCCCACCCATCTGGCCAGGCCTCCTTGCTCAGTGAACAGCCTGCACAACTGCACTCAGAGGTTCTGCTTACTCAGTAAACATTAAGCTGTTCTACCGTAGAAGGAGGGCAGTTTTCCTGGCCTAATTCCTGTCGTGTACAATTTACTGATAATTCTCAAAACCTCACAGCAGGGCTTCCCTGGTGGCTGAGTGGTAAAGAATCCGCCTGTGAATGCAGGAGACACGGGTTGGATCCCTGATCCGGGAAGATCCCACACGCTGTGGGGCAACAAAGCCCATACATCACAACTATTGAGCCTGAGCTCTAGTTGAGCACACGTGCCACAACCACCAAAGCCTGAGCACCCGAGAGCCCGCGCTCAGCAACAAGAGAAGCCACCGTAATGAGAAACTCTCACACTGCAAGTGGAGAGTATCCCCCGCTCCCTGCAACTTAGAGAAAAGCCGTACAGTAACAAAGACCCAGCAGAGCCAAAAATAAATAAATAAAAATAAAATAATTTTGAAAAAACCTCACAGCAATAGCTACTTTCTTGTTAAATTTTTATTTTATTGTATTAATTTCTTTATTTTTTGTTGCACTGGGTTTTTGATACTGTGCACGGGCTTTCTGTAGTTGCGGCGAGCAGGCTTCATTGCGGTGGCTTCTCCTGTTTCGGGGCACAGGCTGTCGACACCCAGGCTTCAGTAGTTGCAGCACGCGGGCTCGGTAGTTATGGCTCTCGAGCGCTAGAGTGTGGGTTCTGCAGTTTCAGTACATAGGCTTAGTTGCTTGGTATTACGTGAAATTTTCGTGGGTCAGGGATGGAACCTATGTCCTTTGTATTGGCAGGCAAGCTCCAATCCACTGCACCAATGGGAACGTTCTTTTTTTGTTTTTTAAAGAGGAGGCTGCTGGGACTTCACTGGTGGTCCAGTGGCTAAGGCCCTGCAGCTCTCAATGCAGGGGGCCTGGGTTCAATCCCTGGTCAGAGAACTTGATCCCACACGCCCCAATTAAGAGTTCACATGCCACCTGGAGGGGGGTAACTGGGGCCAGTCTGGGCAGAGGCTTAAGGCTTCAACAGGATGTGGTTCTTCATCCTATAAACAAAGGGAAATGAAGGATTGGTCTTACGTAAGACGGGGCAAGACTCAAGAGGTGACAGGTGTGACAGGATTACATTGCTTTTTGAAAAGATTGCTCTGGCTATGGAGTATTAATAGAAAATAGATTGGAAGGGAGCCAGAGTGGTGTGGGGACCAATCCAGCCATCCTGGTGAGACAGGATGGTAGAAATATAATGCAGGTCACATGTGCAATTTAAAATTTTCTAGTGGCCACATTTAAAAAAGTAAAAACAGGGACTTCCCTGGTGGTCCAGTGGTTAAGAATCCATCTTGCAATGCAGGGGACACAGATTCAATTCCTGGTCCTGGGAGATTCCACATGCAGAGGAGCAGCTAAGCCTGTGTGCCACGGCTGCTGAGGCCAAGCCACTGCAAGGAGAAGCATGTGAGCCGCAACTGGAGAGTAGCCCCCACTCACCGCAACTAGAGAAAGCCCACACGCAGCAACAAAGACCCAGCACGGCCAAAAAAGTAAAAAGAAATTAATTTATAATATACATTATAATAAAATATGACATTTTACTTGACTCAATATATTCAAAATATTACCATTTCAACCTGCAATCAATATAAAACAGTATTAACAAGATATTTTACATTCTTTCATTGGTCTCTAGCCAGCACTCCAATGCCTCTATCCTTCCTCCACATGTGTCAACTCATTTTGTTTCATAGCCATCCTGGAGTCCCACAGTCCTTCCACCTGGTTTTATACCCATTTGACAAATGAGGAAACTGAAGTGCAGAGGTCAGCTCATCAGCCCGCGGTCACAAAGGGCTCAACTTGAGTGGACAGAGCGGAAACCTGCTCCCAATCTCGGCTGGCACCTCCACGGCTGCAGGAGCCTAAGCAAGGCCCTCCAACCGCCAGCTTCTTTCCTTTGTTTAGTCAGTAAGCACCTCCCGAGAGCATCTACCTGCCAAGGGTCAGCACCGAGATGTCAGCGCAGACATGTGATCTGCCTTAGGGAGCTTGCGGGAGAATGAGCTGGAGAGATATGAATCCAAGACAAATAAATGACAAATGTGAAAATAAAGCTGTGATAAGGGTCATGAAGGAGAGATTCTGGAGGTCAAGGAAGAGGCCTTGAGAAAGAGGAGTTGGAGTCAATCCGTGAAGAGGGGACGCAAAAACATCCCAGGTGCAGAGCAGAGCGGGAACAAAAGCTCTGCGGAGGATGGACCAGTGTGGCCTGAGAAAGGAGAACAAAGGCCGGGCCTGGGGGTGGGGGTCCAGAGATAAGAGGAATCCACTGAAAGGGCTCTACCCAAGGGGGAGGGCTGACGTGACTACATTTGAATTTCACAGATCACAGAGGCCAAAATAAAGAAGCGACTAACTGACTGGGTAGGCTTCGCTGGTGGCTCAGACCCTAAAGAACCTGCCTGCAATGCAGGAGATCAGGGTTCGATCCCTGGGTCGGGAAGATCCCCTGGAGAAGGGAATGTCAACCCACTCCAGTATTCTTGCCTGGAGAAGCCCATAGACAGAGGAGCCTGGCTACAGTCCATGGACTCACAAAGAGTCAGACACATTTGAGCAACTAACACACACACACACACACACACACACACACACACACGGGGGGGGGGGGGGGAGTAGAGGCTGGTTGCAGTAACACCACACAAGGTTGCCTTAGGAGTAAGGGAAACTCAGGACAGGCACCCAGCAGAGTGAGTGCAAAGTAGATACCCACTGCGGTTATTATGACCCCAGCCTTCAGCCCACCCAGGATGGACCGTCTTTGTAACAATCCCTCCCCCCACCCCCATCTCTGCACCTCAGACTTGATAGTAACTCAATAAACTGTGGTTAATTAGCTCAAGGTTCATAGCTTTCTTTTTTAAAATCTTGCCTCCTTCTATTCAGAATTTTTTAGTTTCCCATAGCAACAGCCTGGGGAGTCTGGGAAGGACAGAGAGAACAGTCTTGCAGTTCAATCCCTGGGACTGTGCCTCACTGCCGCCTCCTGGTGGCAACATGTCTACACTGCAGGGCCATACCTCCAGGCAATACTAGTGTCAGAAATAGAAGATAATATTAATGAAGTATACCAATAAAAGTGGTTAAGATGGTAAATTTTAGGTTTATGTTTTTACCACAATAAAAATAAATGAAATACTAAAAATTAGAAGTGTGAAATAAGTCCTTTCTCACTTGCTTTAGGATATAGCATTGCCTAATATGGGGATTATGCTGTAGTCTCAAGATTTATTTCTTATTATTACAAACTGTATTATTTCATGACAGTTCTGTCCTATCTCTACATTTCCCTCAAGCCCTTTATATTTCTGTTGGGAATCCTTGGGGGTGTGTATCAGTTCAGTTCAGTTCAGTCACTCAGTCGTGTCCGACTCTTTGTGACCCCATGAATCGCAGCATGCCAGGCCTCCCTGTCCATCTCCAGCTCCTGGAGTTTACTCAAACTCATGTCCATCGAGTCGGTGATGCCATCCAGCCATCTCATCCTCTGTCGTCCCCTTCTCCTCCTGCCCCCAATCCCTCCCAGCGTTAGGGTCTTTTCCAATGAGTCAACTCTTCACATGAGGTGGCCAAAGCACTGGAGTTTCAGCTTCAGCATCAGTCCTTCCAATAACACCCAGGACTGATCTCCTTTAGGATGGACTGGTTGTATCCCCTTGCAGTCCAAGGGACTCTCAAGAGGGGGTGTATATAATTATATACTATTAAACATGTTTCATGAGTTTGAGCAAACTCCAGGAGATAGTGAAGGACAGGGAAGCCTGGCATGCTGCAATCCATGGGGTTGGGAAGAGTCGGACATGACCAAGCGATTGAACGGCAATAATATATTATATGCTATGTTTATATATACCGCTGCTCTTTGGCTCAAAAGCCACCCTTTAAGAAGTTTGCAAGCATAAACTCTCAGCATCATTTTCCATCTGATTTCCACTGCGTCAGCTCCTTCTGCGGTACAGAATACTTATGACCTAGCCACGGCATGAGCCAACAGCAGTGTGCCATTGGCCCTGACCTTAACTCCTTAAATCATTTCTAACAAATGTGAGGTACAGGAGGTCCCGATTTGCAATCAAAGTCCAGGATCTCTGACAGGAGCTGGTTTTAAATCTCACCTCATTGTTCCCTGGGAGTTCCCCACACTAGTTTCTCTACACTTACTCACAGCTGCAGTATGAAAGAACTGGTCCACAGTTTAGCTTGTTCCTTACCAGCAATGTGACCCACCCAGCAAATTATCTAAACTCTCCAAGTTTATAGAATCCCTATCAGTAAAATGGGGTTAACAACCAATGTGCCAAAAATCAAATGACAAAGTATAGTAAAAGCATTATAAGCTGGAAAGCACTATGAAAGTATTGTATTCCTATATTGAGATGGGATTCCCTGTTTTTCTTTTCTTTTTTTTTTTCATCTTGGGGAGTTTTGTTTGTTAAGGGCTGCATTTGAAGCATGAACTTGAGGTTGAGATCTGGGCTGGACTGGATCTGCCTCTGCCCAGAGAGAACTCTCTCCAGGCCTTTCACTTCCCTCTCTGAATTTCCTTATTTGCATGTGGGAAATAGAGGTAACAATACCAATGACTCAGGGATTGCATCATCCTTGCACGACAAAGCGAAGGTCAAAGAGCTATCTGAGAGCAGGTTCACAATATCTGGTGGCCAAGGTCTCTGTTAGAAAACACAGGCTGGTCTGGGAACCTCCCCAGAGAGTGGTTGTTCCCTGAATGGCCACTTGGACCAGGAGCTGCTCCTGCCTCCGCCATAGATAGCCTGGGCTTTCCACCCACAGGCAGACTTTATATGGGGAGGACAGCATTTCACAGCATGGGATATCGCATGTATTTTATTCCCTGACCAAACTGTTCCTTTGAGATGACAAGTCATTCAAAATAATAATGATGATGATGATAAACCCTCTCTGCCCCAGCCTTTCATGATATTAAGGGTTTTTCACAGCCTAACAGTGATAGGGACAGAGTAAAGGGACAAAATAGGTGCTTAAATACTTAATCCCACTAGGTAATTGTAAGTAGAAAAAAAATGGGAGACCCCTGTTAATATTTACTCAAGAAAGCAGGTTTGCTTAGCAACAGAAGCATGAAACATGCCCCCAAACAATGAAACAATGGTGGGGGCTTCCCTGGTGGTTCAGTGGTTAAGAATCTACCTGCCAATGCAAGAGACATGGGTTCGATCCCTGATCCAGGAAGATTCCACATGTTGTGGAGCAACTAGGCCCTTGGGTTACAACGACTGAGCCCAGGCTCTGGAGCCCAGGAGCTGGAAGTACCGAAGCCCATACGCCCTAGAGCCTGTGCTCCACAAAGAGAGAAGCCGCGGCCACAAGAAGCCCATGCACCGCAGCTAGAGAGTAGCCCCTGCCCAGCATAAGTAGAGAAAAAAGACCCAGCGCAACCAAAAAAACAACAATGGGCAGCATGAGACCCATATCCTGCCCAGTGAACTCAGCAAGTTAGGACACGCTCTCTGCACACATAAAAAATAACAGCAATTTGTAGACCTAGCTTGACCATGTAGGGACAAGAAAATTCCCTGCCCAACTTGGAGGAGAAGCTGATGATTTCTTCCTTTGATTGTAAAAATGTAACCCACTAAGTTCTCAGGCAGCATCTTCTAGCCTGCCTGCTTGTAAGTCTCACAACGTCCTATTCTAATAAATCACTTATCTATCACTTTGTTTCTTGCTGAATTCCTTCGAGCTGGGACATAAAGGACCAGAGCTCTTCAGAGCCCCCCAAAATACCACCTGACGGTTTCAACAGAAATCATTTTTCTTTAATGTGAGAAACCACATAATGAGCATTTACATTGGTCTATACTATTACAAAACACAGCCACATGACCATTTTTAAAAGCTTTATTGAGATACTTCACCCTTTCAAAGTATACAATTTGATGTTCAGAGAAGGAAATGGCAAACCACTCAAGTATTCTTGCCTAGAGAATCCCGTGGACAGAGGAACATGATGGGCTGCTGTCCATAGGGTCACACAGTCGGATACGACTGAAGCGACTTAGCATGCATGCATGCGTTGGAGAAGGAAATGGCAACCCACTCCAGTATTCTTGCCTGGAGAATCCCAGGGACAGAGGAGCCTGGCAGGCTGCCGTCTGTGGGGTCACACAGAGTTGGACATGACTGAAGCGACTTAGCAGCGGCAGCAGCAGTACATTCACAATGCTGTATATCCACACTGTTGTGTAACCATCACCACTGTCAAATGCTAGTACATTTTCATCACCCCAAAAAAGAAAGCCTTTACCAATTAGCAGTCACTCCCCATTCTCCCTCCCTAGCCCCTGAAACCACAAATCTATTCTTTGTCTCTATAGATGTATCTACTCTGAACATCTCATATATATTTTTTGTTTCTTTTTTGTTTTTTTGTTTCTTTTATTTCTGTCTTCTCTCACTTAACAAAATGCTTTCAAGATTCATCCATGTTGTAGCATGAATTAGTAACTTTATCCCCTTTTATTCACTGACTAATATCCCATTGTATGGATATGTCATATTTTATTATCCACTCATCTGTCGATGGACATTTGGGTTGTTTCCATTCTTTGGGTATTATAAATAGTGCCATTATGAATATTCTTGCAGAAGTATTTGTATAAGCATATACCTTCAATTCTTTTGGGTATATACCTAGGCATGGAATTGCTGGATCATATGGTAATTCCCAGGGCCTTCCCAGGTGGCATTAGTGGTAAAGAACATGCCTGCCAGTGCAGCAGCCGTAAGAGCCACAGGTTCGATCCCTGGGTCAGGAAAATCCCTTGGAGAAGGGGATGGCGACCCACTCTAGTATTGTTGCCTGGCGAATCCCCATGGACAGAGGAGCCTGGTGGGCTACAGTCCAAAGAGTCACAAAGAGTCAAACACAGCTGAAGCAACTTAGCACCACAACATGGTGACTCTACGTTTAATTATTTGAGGAACGATCAGGCTGTTTGCTCTAAATTTTGCATTCCCATCAGCATGTATGAAGGTTTCAGCTTCTTCACAAATTCAACATTTGCTATTGTTCATCCTTTTTTGTTATAACCATTCTAGTGGGTGTGAAGTAATATGATTTGCATTTCTCTAATGACTAATGAGGTTAAGCATAGTTTCATGTCTTATTGGTTATTTGTATATCTTCTTTAGGGAAAAGTATAATCAAGGCCTCTGCCCATTTCTAAATTGAGTCTTTTTGTTGCTTAGTTGTAAGAGTTCTTTACATATTCTGGAAACTAGAACTTTATCAGATGCATAATTTGTAAACATTTTCCCCTATTCTATGGATTATCTTTTCACTTTCTTGATAGTATTCTCTGGTACGTAAATGTTTTTAATACACAATCTGTTAAATTAGAGTGAATCTTTATTTCATCATTATAAAAGTGACATTTTATTACACTCACAAACTAAAAGAGGAAATCATTCTCATGTGGAATTGGGCACAATTCAGCAGCCATTTCTAAAAAACTTTGAGTAAAACAGAACTAGAAGAAAAATACTGGACTCTGATTATGAATTCATAACACAAACAAGTAGGAAACATCAAACTAAATGAGCCATCCTGAAGCCACTGCCATCAGACACAGGAAGAAGGGATGGATGTCCACTGTGATTCAATGCAGGGGGCCTGGGCTCACTCCTTTGTCAGGGAACTAGATCTCGCATGCCACAACTAAGACCTGGCATAGCCAAAATAAATAAATAATTTTTAAAGATTCAGATCAGTATATAAAGTAAAATGTAAAGCAGTTAACAAAAGAAATATTAGAAGGACAGCTGAATAAGCTTAGGTTGGGAAGGTCTTGTTAAGTAAAGCAGAGAACCTAAAAACCTTAAAAGACAGATTGGGGCTTCCCTGTTGGTTCAGTGGTAAAGAATTCGCCTGCCAGCGCAGGGGACACAGGTTCAATCCTTGGTCTGGGAAGACTCTGCATGCTGCAGGACAACTAAGCCCCCGCGCCACAACTACTGAGCCAGCACTCTCGAGTCGGTGCCCCGCAGCAAGAGAAGCCGCCGCAATGAGAAGCCGGAGCAACACGGCAAAGGGTAGCCCCCAATCCCCACAACGAGAGAAAGCCTAGGCGCAGCAACAGAGACCCATCGCAGCCAAAAATTAAATAAATAGTTTAAAAAAAAAAAAAAAGAATGAGGAAGAAAGTGGTCTTTTCCCCTCCCCACTTTTCCTGTGATTATAAAACTGTAGCCCAATAAATTCTTGGGGTGTGGCACCCTCTTGCCCCCTCACTTGTAAGCCTTGTAAGAACAAGGGTTCTATTTTAGTAAATCACTTCTTATCTATCACTTCGCCTCTGAGTTCTTTCTGCACTGAGACATAAAGAACTAGAGCCTCTTGGACCACCCCAAAATACGACCTAACGATTTCTCTAGGGGTGTGATGTACAACATGATAAATATAACTAACACTGCTGTACACTATATATGCAAGTTGTTAAAGAGTAAACCCTTGGAGTTCTCATCACGAGGAAAAAATTTTTTGTCCTATTTCTTTAATGTTGTATCTCTAGGAAATGATACTTGTTCACTAAGCTTATTGTGGTCATCATTTCACGATGTAAGTCAGTCAAATCATTATGCCATACACCTTAAACTTATACAGTGCTGTATGTCAATTATATCTCAATACACCTGGAAGAAAATAAGATAAAAATACCTTTGCTAAAAAAAAAAAACCTGGGAAAAATATACGTGCAACACATTTGATGGACAGTGATTACTGTCTATGGCAAGCATCTGCAAACATTTTCTGTACAAAGCCAAACAGTAAATATTTGAGGCTTCAGGGCCTCAATCATAACCCTTCAAGTTTTTCTCTGTAGCACAAATGCAACCATAAACCATTCATAAACAAATAAGCACGGCTGTGTTCTAAAAAAGCTATATGGATACTGAAGTTTGCATTTCATATAATTTCCACAAATCATTTTTTTTCAACCATTTAAAAATGTAAAAACTGAGGGACTTCTTTGGTGGTCTAATGGTTAGGAATCCACCTGCCAATGCTAGGACACAGTTTTGACCCCTGGTCCCAGAAGATTCAACACACCTCAGAGCAACTAAGCCCACACACCACAAGTACTGAAGCCCACACACTCTAGAGACTGTGCTCCACAATGAGAAGCCACTGCAAAGAGAAGTCTGCTCACCACAGCGAAGACTGGCCCCCATGCGCCTCAACTAGAGAAAGCCTGTGCCCAGCAACAAAGACCCAGGGCAGCCAAAAAAACTAATAAATAAAATTATTTTTTAAATTATAACATCATAATAAAATTGATAATCACTGTTGGTAATAATGCAAAGTAAAGGAATATCCCTTTAAAAATGCAAAAACTGGGAATTCCCTGACAGTCCAGTGGTTAGGACTCCACACTTTCATTGCTGTGAACCCAGATTCTATCTCTGGTCAGGGAACTAAGATCCTACAAGTCATGCTGCTGCTGCTAAGTTGCTTCAGTCGTGAGCAACTCTGTGCAACCCCATGGACTTCAGCCTACCAGGCTCCTCCATCCATGGAATTTTCCGGGCAAGAGTACTGGAGTGGGTCACCATTGCCTTTTCTGACAAGTCATGCACCATGGTCAAAAAAAAATAAATTAATTAAATAAATAAACAAATAATTTTAAATATAAAAACCATTCTTGACTTGCAAGCCTCATAAAAAAGATAACTGGTCAAATCTGGCCTAAGGGCCATAGTTTTTGACCCCTGTCTTTGATGTACCAAAAGCTCCTGCTGCTTGGTAAGGAAAGGCAAAGGGCAACGGATGTAAACCTGCAGGAAAAAACAATCTAAACGGTCACTAAGCATTTGTTACAGGATGTAGAATGAGATTTTTTCCCTTTCATCTGAATACAATATATGATGAATAATTCCACATTCTAAAGAGAAAGTCTTGACATGCTCTTGAAAACTTTCTAGAAGAGACCAGAACCAGTCCTTTGACTATCAACACTCATCACTTATCTCTAGGTAATAATAGCTAATAAAAAAAAACTGGGGGACTTCCCTGGTGGCTCAGATGGTAAAGAATCGGCCTGTAATGCAGGAGACACTGGTTCGATCTCTGGGTCAGGAAGATCCCCTGGAGAAGGGAATGGCTACTCACCCCAGTATTCTTGCCAGGAGAATCCCATGGACAGAGGAGCCTGTCAGGCTACAGTCCATTGGGTCGCAAAGCTGGGCACGACTGAGCAATTAAACATGATAATTCAGAAAGGGAGAGAGAGGAAGGGTCAAAGTCATTCTTAGCCTTTTTAACACCCAGAACAAACAATGTTTTAACTCTCTCACCATTATATGACACTATTTTGGTAATTACCATGTAATGAAACCATATCCAATATTGAAGGCATTATATATTTCAAAATAGATCATGTCATTTTCTAACAACTTCTTCTGCTTTTTTTCTTTGTTATGCTCTACTGGGTCAATATTAAAAAACAGAGACATTACTTTGCCAACAAAGGTCCATTTAGTCAAGGCAATGGTTTTTCCAGTAGTCATGTATGGATGTGAGACTTGAACTATAAAGAAAGCTGAGTGCCAAAGAACTGACGCTTTTGAACTGTGGTGTTGGAGAAGATTCTTGAGAGTCCCTTGGACTGCAAGGAGATCCAACCAGTCCATCCTAAAGGAGATCAGTCCTGAGTGTTCATTGGAAGGATTGATGTTGAAGCTGAAACTCCAACATTTTGGCCACCTGATGTGAAGAACTGACTCATCTGAAAAGACTCTGATGCTGAGAAAGATTGAAGGCAAGAGAAGAAGGGAATGACAGAGGATGAGATGGTTGGATGGCATCACCAACTCAATGGACATGAGTTTGGGTAAACTCCGGGAGTTGGTGATGGACAGGGAGGCACGGCGTGCTGCAGTCCATGGGGTCGCAAAGAGTCGGACATGACTGAGCAACTGAACTGAACTGATTGGGTCAATGTCTTTTCCTGTTGAAGCAGTACCCTCCTCACACTGCTATCAGGGGATTTGCAGATGTAATTATGTCCCCAAATCAGTTGATCTTAAGGAAGTGACATTATCTAGGTGGTCCTAACCTAATAACATGAGCCCACTAAAAGTACTGTCCCTAGCTGGTGGCAGAAACTTCTAGAAAGGAATGCAACTTAGCCAACACTTTAATTTCTACCTTACTGAGAACCCAGACATGTTGTGCCCAGACTTCTGACCTACCGATCTGTGGGTTAAAAGATGAATGCTGTTTTATGCCACTAAATCGGTGATAAATTATTACTGCTTGTCCCCAGGTGGACTGATCCCACCCTCGTCCTTGGCACCCACCAGTAAGAAGTCTTAGGGGGATGTAAGGTAGTTTTCCTTCTCCAACACTCTCTCAGCTGCAGTTAATATGCAGAGTACACCCTGTTTCACAGGGCCGGACTGCAGCCAAGACATGGGCTCTGCCTGGCCCTTCCTCCCGCATGTCCTCAGGTGCCCCCTAAAAGTGTTTGACCCCTATAGTGCAGTCTCTTTTTAATGGTCTGTTGCTGCTGTTTTGCTTCTATTTTTTGGCTGTGCTTCAAGGCATACTGATGTTTGTTGCCCAGGCAGAGATCAAACCCAGACCCCGTGCCCCTGCAGTGGAAGTGCAGTGTCTTCACCACTGCACCACTTGGAAAGTCTCTCTAGTACAGTCTTGAGAATCACTGCTCTAGTGATACTCTATACTTTCTTACCTCTGGATACTCAGTTTCCATTTTTTAATTGCATTTCCTTCTTCACAAACAACAACAACAAAAAATGAAGAGCATCTTTGTGTATAAAACTTTGAACTTTGGCTGGTTTTCTTAGGATAAGAAATGCTGAGTCAAGAAGGATGAATATTTTTAAGGCTCCAGATATATAACAACAAGTTTTTCTAGAGACTCCACCTACCTACCATCCCATTACTGAAGTATAATGTCTAAGGCTGAGCCAATGGAGATTTTTGGCTCAATGAATTAGGAGATATTTGGGGGGAAGACCCTCTTCTCATCCTACCTTTGAACTCTCTCCCACTTACTGACTCATCTTCACTCCCAAGCTTCCAGTAACTCACTGGGAACCTATACCTGAAAATTCCAATTGGGTTGTCTCCAAAACTAAATCACTTGTCTCCTTTCCATTTCTTCTCCACTGAAATGCTCCAGATCCAGAGAACAGATCTATTATTGTGACTGGGGCCATGGTAGTAATCATGACAATAACCATGGCAACCAGATTCCCTAAAGAAATCATACTGAGGGCAGAGATGACCCAGGAGACTGAGTGGGACCACAGACCTTCTTCTCCCGCGTTGGGCACAGAATGGGACACTTAATGGCATGTACTGGAAGCACCTGCGCACCAAAGGACAAGACGAAAGAGTGACAAACACACCTCAATGAGTAACATGGAGCAGGCAGTGCCCGGAAAGCAAGGTACAAAACCGGGATTTTGGTGCTGGCAGTTACAGCTTTGGGCTTCCCTGGTAGCTCAGCTGGTAAAGAATTTGCCTGCAATGCAGGAAACCCCAGTTTGATTCCTGGATAGGGAAGATCCCCTGGAGAAGGGATAGGTTACCCACTCCAGTATTCATGGGCTTCCCTGGTGGCTCAGATGGTAAACAATCCTCCTGCAATGTGGAAGACCTGGATGCGATCCCTGGGTTGGGAAGATCCCCTGGAGGAGGGCATGGCAACCCACTCCTGTATTCTTGCCTGGAGAATCCCATGGACAGAGGAGCCTGGCGGGCTAAGAGTCAGATACAATTGAGCGACTAACCACAGCACAGTTACAGCTTTTGCACGCAGAAGGCTAGCTTTCATGCCAGGCAAGTCACCCTGCTTATTTAACTTACATGCAGAGTACATCATGCGAAAATGCGGGGCTGGATGAAGCACAAGCTGGAATCAAGATTGCCGGGAGAAATATCAATAACCTCAGATACATAGATGACACCACCATTATGGCAGAAAGCGAAGCGGAACTAAAGAGCCTCTTGATGAAAGTGAAAGAGGAGAGTGAAAAAGCTGGCTTAAAACTCAACATTAAAAAAACTGAGATCATGGCATCCAGTCCCATCACTTCATGGCAAATAGATGGGGAAACAATGGAAACAGTACAGTTTATTTTCTTGGGCTCCAAAATCACTGCAGATGGTGACTGAAGCCATGAAATTGAAAGACGCTTGCTCCTTGGAAGAAAAGCTATGATCAACCTAGACAGCATTTTAAAAAGCAGAGACATTACTTTGCCAACAAAGGTTCATCTAGTCAAAGCTATGGTTTTTCCAGTAGTCATGTATGGTTGTGAGAACTGGACCATAAAGAAAGTTGAGTGCCAAAGAATTGATGCTTTTGAACTGTGGTGTTGGAGAAGACTCTTTG
Organism: Cervus canadensis; assembly: GCF_019320065.1. Classification (NCBI taxonomy): domain Eukaryota; kingdom Metazoa; phylum Chordata; class Mammalia; order Artiodactyla; family Cervidae; genus Cervus; species Cervus canadensis. The sequence continues at coordinate 40,928,673 of NC_057414.1, forward strand.
AAGTCCCTTGGACTGCAAGGAGATCAAACCAGTCCATCCTAAAGGAAATCAGTCCTGAATATTCAATGGAAGGACTGATGCTGAAGCTCCAATACTTTGGCCACCTGATGCAAAGAACTGACTCCTTGGAAAAGACCCTGATGCTGGGAAAGATTGAAGGCAGGAGCAGAAGGGAACGACAGAGGATGAGATGGTTGGATGGCATCACCGACTCGATGGACATGAGTTTGAGCAAGCTCCGGGAGCTGGTGATGGACAGGGAAGCCTGGTGTGCTGCAGTCCCTGGGGTTGCAGAGTCGGACACGACTGAGCGACTGAACTGAACTGAAGGAATCTCTTCCCAGGTGGTGCTAGTGGTAAAGAACCCGCCTGCCAATTCAGGACATGTGAGAGATTCAGGTTGGATCCCTGGGTTGGGAAGATCCCCTAGAGTAGGAAATGGCAACCCACTCCAGTATTCTGCCGGGAGAAGCCCACGAACAGAGGAGTCTGTCGGGCTATGGTCCATGGGATCGCAAAGAGTCAGACACGACTGAAGACTTGGCATAGCACCAGGGCTAACTGCGCAGCCGCCGGTAGAGGCGGCAGGCAGCGAGGCACCAGCGCGCGAGCCGGCGCTCAGGCGTTTGTGCTCAAGCTCCCTCGGCCGCGCGTGCGCGCGCATAGTCAGGGACCTGACAGCCGGAAGCAGGGGGAAGGGGTGGGGTTGAACCCGGGTCTCGCGCATGCGTGCGCCGTACAAAGCATTTGGCGGGTTTTTCCGGGCTAATCTATTTTGCTTCCATCAGTGAGAAGCTCTGCGGTAGCTTTTAGGAAGCAGGATGTTCTCCCCAGGATAACGAACTTCTCAAGATTTCTGTTTTCTTCCTCTAGGCGTTTGAGAGCTTCCAAAAAAAGAGAGAAAGAAAAAGTGTTTCTACGTGACTGACAACTGGGGCCTTCTGACCGCCTGATCTTGGTCCATTTGGTCACTCTCCGCCTCAGGCCCTCGGAGGGTGAAAGGATCAGAGGAACCTCGTTCTGCTCATCGATCTCCACGCTTGTGGGTTTCTTGGCGTCAAGTCGGAGCTGGGGTGGGCCCGGCCCCGATCCCCCTCCTGGGTCATCATGGCTGTGTCCGCCCAGCTCTTGGTGGAGGAGTTGCAGATCTTCGGCCTAGAATGCGAGGAGGCTGTGATTGAGAAATGTGAGTTCCTTGCCCCCTCGCTGGACCCCAGCCCAGGTCAACCCCCCCCCCGCCCCGCCCCCTGCTCGATTCCGTGGTTCACCTCCCTAGATGGGGCTTGTCAGTGTTTGTGAGATGAGTGAAACTGAGTTTGAGACTTTGAAATGCTCACAGGGTACTGCTTGGATCCCAACTGAAAAAGAATGTGAAAAATGGTTTTCAGTCAGCGCAGTTGCACAGAATTTAAAGCTCAACAGCAAAGCAAGAGATGTTGGGATTTTGAAATGTAGCTTTTTCTTCCTGGCTCCTCCCTTTCCAGCCTACACCTAAACTTCTGCTGATCCATCACTTCTCATCAAAACTGTTGGTCTGTGCAAATATGAGTCCCTGACGTGGGTTCCTAAAATTGAATTTTAGCTTTGCAAGGAACTTTAAGGAGCTTGTCATCTGTTGCTGACAAAGCTTACAGGTGGAGAAACCTATTGTTGTTTAGAGGCTAAGCGTGTCCAACTCCTTTACGACCCTTTTCAGGACTGTAGCCTGCTAGGCTCCTGTGTCCATGAGATTTTCCAGGCAAGATACTGGAGTGGGTTGCCATTTACTTTTCCAGGGGATCTTCCCGACCCAGGGATCGAACCCATGTCTGCTGCATTGCAGGCAGATTCTTTACCACTGAGCCATGGAGAAACAGATAAGGAGAGTTAATTGCCTGAGCTGGTCTGTGGACCAGATCTCCTGCGCCTGTGTCCAGTGCTTCGTTGTATTGGTGAGGCTCTAGGGCAGTGTCAGGAAGCAAACTGTTAGGAGGTATGGAGTTCCTGGTTTTAGAATCAGGGTGATCAGGCATCTACCTTTACCCTTCATCAGCACAGTGAACTTCTTTTTTAGTATATAAAACCAGAATGCAAACATTAATTTATGAGAGACTGGAATACTCTAAATTTTTATCTCCAGGGCATTCTCTTCCTAACAGGAGACCTGAATGAGAAAACCAATCATAGTCAGAAATTTATTTGGTGAGCCTAGAGTCAAAACAAGGAGAAATCAGTTTTGTGAACTAAGTTTTTAAAGGCTTCAATCCAAGATGCCTGCTGGTTCCATTTCACATAGAACTACGTTGGCAGTGATGTTGGAATTCTAGACTTGTACTTCATAATTGCTAACCTCATCTGGACCTTAATATTGCCTGACATATCATACCATATTTCCCTGATCACTCTGAGTCTCCTGTGGGAGACATTCGTCACCTGCTCCTCCTTTGACAATCTTCTGTCCCACGCTCACTCTCAGCTGATGAACTTACTTTCTGTTTCGCTGAGAAAAATAGAAGGACCTGTGTCTATGCTATATTCCTTGCCTCCTCCCATTACAGTGAATAAATTCTCCATATTTCCAGCAAAAGCTACACGTTCCACTTGAGTCCTGAATCCCATTCCTTCTGTCCTCCTTAAGGACATCACTCCAGTAATTCTTCCCTTTCTTATTTTCTATTTTCTCTCCATAAGATATTTTTTCCTAGTAGTCTAGGAATGTGACTCTTATCCCAACCTTTAAACACTCCATTGTTGCCCCGTCCCGCTCCAGTTATCTTCTCCCAGTTACAACAAATCTTCTCAGAAAGATGGCCTCTTCTTCAGATTTTTCCTCGTTAAGCCCATTTCAGTCAGCTTTTTCATCCCCACGACTTCACTGAAACTCCTCCTCTCAAGGTCACCAATGACCTTCACCTGGCCAAAGCCACAGATGCATTTTTTAGTCCCCCTCTGAATGAGCAGCAGCATTTGATGCCATTCATCAGGTCCTCTTCTAAGGGTCCTCTCCTAAAATGCATTTTCCTCTTAGCTGCTTGGACACTCCTCCTGGGTGTTCTAATGTGCGTGTCACCACCTTTCAGCCTCTGCAGATTCCTCTGTATCCTGAGCCCCAAGATACACGCAGCTCTTTGGTGATCTCACCTGGTCTCATGTGTTTGCTGGTGGTCCCCAAATTTATAACTCAGCCCAGGCCTTTTGCCTGATCTGCGGGCCAGTCTACCTCCCACACATCTCCAGCTGAAAGTCTGATTGGCATCTCAGCCTCAGGTGTCTGAAGCTAAGCTCCTGCTCCCTCTCCTCAGAGTCCTTCCTGCTGCCTCCCCACCTCAGTTAATAGTAAGTGCCCCCTTCTAGATGCTCAGGCTAAACTCACAGCATCATCCCCCATGGCTTTCTCTCTTCACACCCCACATCCGGTCAACAAATCCCAGTGGCTCTACTTTCCGGATATTTCCAGCCTAGAGTCCAGCCACTTCTCCCCTCCTCTACTGACACCGCCTCGACCCAGGCAACCGTCATGTCTCACCATGGATTTGGCCATGGTTCTCTTCACTGGTCCCCCCGATTCTGCCCTCATCCCCTTCAGTCTGTTAACGCAGCAGTCAGGGGGACCCTGTTCAGTGGAAGTCAGGTTGTGTTACTGTTCTGTTCAAACCATCTAGTGATTTCTCAACTTTCTCAGAATAATTACAGGCACCCCCTTTACCCTTTCAGCTTGTCTCTGTCTCCTCCTTCCTCTCTGCATTCCAGCCGTGGAGGTCTTGCTGCTCTTGCTTCTCCCTCAGGATCCTTGCCTAAAAGCCCTTCCCCCTCAACACTGCCTGCCACACTGCTTTACTTCTTCCAGGTCAAATGTCATGCCCCCAATGAAGCCTTCCCTAATCACTGTGTTTAAAATTTCCAGCCCTTCCCTCCAGCCCCCTGATCTCTCTCCAGGCTTTATTTTTTCCACAAAACACATTTAACCAGCTAACATACCTTTTTTACCTATTTGGTTGTTTTCTGTCTCCCCTCCATAGTGAGCTGCATGAGAACAAGAGTTTGTCTCTTTGTTATTCGCTGCTATTAATATATTCTTGTGTCTAGAACAGTGCATGTCCTTAGTAGGTGCTGAATAAATGACTATTGAATAAATAAAGGATTATTTTCACTTTTCAAGGTGAAAGCCACAAGAAATGAACTCACTTCTTATGTGTCCAATTTCCCCCTACAGTGGTAGAACTGTGCATTCTGTATGGACAGAATGAAGAAGGAATGGCCAGCGAGCTTATAGCCTTCTGCACCAGCACACGTAAAGACTGCCTTTCCTTGGAGACCCTGAACTCTTTTGAGCACGAGGTAAGAAGAAACTGTAGGCAAACTAATAATGTGAATTTCCGTGTCTGCTCTGTCGGAAGGCGGAGCACTGTATTGAGGAGTGTGTACCTTAGAATCAGACCTGGATTCCAATCCCAGCATGAGCTTGGACCAGCTCCTTAATGACTCCTAACCTCAGTTTCCTCTTCAGTCAGTGGTTCCCATGATCCGTATTTTTTATGGTTATTGAATGAATTGAGAATGGTTGTGAATCCCTCCTAAAACTATGCTCAGCAGGTGGTAGTTCTTCAGCAAATAATTGGTGTTAATATTAGAATTGTTATGTGTTGGAGAGAAACAGTGACAGGTTAAGTCTTTAGTCTGTCATGTACATCTTTATTCTTCCTTTGAGGAATTTTATACCTTCGATTATATTTCAAATGCACATTATTATTTCATGACTGTGGGAAACGCGTCCTCTATAACTTGACTATGGAATAATATATTCATTATCTTTTCTTCCTCAGTTTCTGAGCAAAAGATTATCCAAAACCCGGCATGGTGCCTCCAAGGACAAAGTGCACGGCGGCCACGCAGGAGCCAGAGACATTGTTTCCATACAAGAGCTGTATCCTTTTCTGCTCCAGGCCCTTGTATCAAACTACATATTGTATTTTATCATTTGTCTGTAGGTGCATGTGTAAGTTAAGAACAAGTAATAAGGGATTTCCCTGGTGGTCCAGTGGTTAAGACTCCCAAGTTCCCAATGCAGGGGACATGGATTCCATCTCTGGTCAGGAAACTAAAATCTGGCATGCCACATGACATGGCCTAAAAAGAAATTTTTAAAAAATAAATAATTTTTTTGAAAACCACAAAAAACATGAGAACAAACTCAAATTAAAAAAAAAAACAAGTAATATACCTAGTATTCAGATTTCTTATTTGATCAATCCTTGCCTTAGATTTTGGGTGGAAGTTTATTGTTTCTCTTAACCATGGTTTTTAGAATTGAAGAGGAAGAGGAAGAGGAGACCCTCTTGAACTCTTACACCACACCGTCTAAGGTGCGTGCACCCTGTTTGGAAATTGCATTCTACACGTAGCATTTTTTTTCTTTATTCTAAAAATAACAGCACGGCATCTGAAGTTCTGAAGGAGAAAATTAGCCACTCATACAGTTCCTACTCTATTTCCACATATGCATCTTCCTTTCCGATCATGTGCGTAGATGATTTTACATGATGGCAGTCCTTGTGGACACACAGGTATCCTGCTTTCTCCAGTTAGCATATCATAAAATTTTTATCAATTTAATTTCTCCATAATTGCTCTTTTTTAATGGGTGTCTAGTTTTGTATCAAGTAGAGGCACTATAACTATTGCTTATCCAGTTTAGGTGTTGAACCCAAGGGTAAGAGGTGGAGTAGGGCAGTGGAAAGGCACTGTCCTCAAAGCCTGAGTCAAAGAGCTAAGTGACCTTGAGTGAGTTGCTTTTATCTCTCTGAGCTGCCATTTCCTCTCCTACATAGTCAGGGTTCATTCATTCACTTACTAAGCAACTACTGTGTGCCAGACACTGGATGAACTGGTGAATGAAACAGGCAAGGTTGTGCTCTGCCCTCAAGAAGCCAATAGCCAGCAGATAATACCCCGTGATATTATCTTGAATAATATCTTGAAGGGCTTGAAAACTAAATGAACATGTAAAGTGCCAAACCCAAAGCAATGTATTCGGTAATCATAGTTAGTCTTTATAGAAAATGAATTTGTGGCAATCCTCAAACAAGGAGCAAGCCTTAATCTGTCAAAGTAAATTATTCTGTAAGAAAAAAGATGATTAGGGAATTCCCTGGCAAGAGCTCGGTGCTCTCACTGCCAGGGCCCTGGGTTCGGTCTCTGATCTGGCAACTAAGATCCCACAAGCCACGCTGCATGGCCCCCCACCCAAAAAAAAGAAGGAAGGAAAGGTGAGTCATTTAAATGTGCCTGTGGAGAATAAGAAAGCTAAAATGTTCGCAGCATCAGAGTTCATATTTGAGAGGACTGACTCGTGGTAACTCAGGTCTCAGTAGACTGACGCATAAATCAGATGCAAATTTACTTAATTTACTGTTGAAGTACACACCTTTCTGATGGCTGAAATACCATATTGAGGACACCCCATTCCTGCTACAAAAGTACTCAGGAGGCTCAGTCACAGATCAAAGCTTGGCCATGAAATCATAGCTAAGAGATGAGCTGAAATGAATGAACAATTTGAAATATGCATCTGAAGCTCAGAGGAGAGGCAGACTGGATCTGGGGTAGAAACAGGAAAAAGGCTTAGACAGTGCCCAGCACGTGGGAACTCGGGCATCAGCGCAGCACGATGACAGGGTCAGAGCCCAGGGCTGGCCTTTCCCACCCAGACCGGTGCCAGGGGCAGGAGAGCCCATGTTGCAGAGGTGAGTATGTCAGTGGTCTTAGCTTGTCACCATTAAACATTTAACTTGTACAATGACAACTACTCTTTTTTTATTTTTAAATATTTATTTATTTCTTTGACTGCCAGTTCTTAGTTGCAGCATGTAGGATCTAGTTCCCTGACCAGGGATTGAACCCAGGCTCCCCTCCATTGGGAGTGCAGAGTCTTAGCCACTGGACCACCAGGGAAGTCCCACCAGCTACTCTTTTGCCCCTATGCTCACCATAAACCTTCTGGTTGTAGTCCGGCTCTCCACATGTCCTGCCTGACAGGGAGAGATGTGTCAGTCTGGGGATTTGAAGTTCCCATGCTGCTGGCATCACGTTTCTAATAAGTGAATAATCTGGCTATAATTTGGGTTCCTGTGTGCTGTGAGGATGTGTTCCCCCCAGGGTATGAGACTGTATTTCTCATTATGGGTGGATAAACCGGCCCGTAGTGTTAGCAGTGAGTCTCCTGAACTTGCTTCGAGTGAGCACACCCCAGGAACGTCTCAAGCTGGTTTACTGACACAATCAGGTTTCACCACGTGGCTAAGGGCTGAGCTCTTTGCTTCATCCTGGGAGATGAACCTGGAGTTCTGTAGCCCCCTATATATTAGAAGGGTCTTCGGGAAAAATAGTTGGAGAAAAACCTATTAAAATCATAAAATTTTTGCCATCGTTTGGCCCAGTAATCTCTCCTACTAAGAATCTCTCATAAGAAATCATCCAAATTCCAGGAAAAGCTACGTGTGTGATAGTGAGCACCTCAGTATTTGCTTTCTCCAGAAACAGATACACCCAACAATAGAGAAGTAGTTACGTAAACTATTATATATCAATTCCATCAACACAGCTACCAGAAAGGATGAAGACTGACAATGTGGGAGAAATGCTCAGAATTAATATAGAGCAAAAAACTCAGTATTTACAATACTTCAATGAAGGATCATATTCAAACTAAGATTATAACTATTAGAATTTTTTCAATTGGAAAAATATTGAAATACTAGAAAGGAGTATTTTTAAATGACTATTGTATAAGTGTCGTACATAAGGAAGGGTCCTTTTAAAATTTAGTTTCCATTCCAGCCACTTAAGGGTGCTTTCGAATCCTGCTTTCTCTCTCCTTGCCTGTCCGTAATCACCCCTGTAGGCAGCTTTGGTGGCATAACCTAAACCCGCAGCCAGGAGGAGCCCAAGGGCAGGGGAACGCCAGCCAACTAGCTGGCTGCCTGGTTTCCCTCCAGCCGAGGATTTTGTCTTTGCTCAGCCATAGTCTGTTGTCCCAGACTCTGGGGAGCAAGGGATCTCGGGATTTGCCGGCTTCACCCTCCACTCCAGGCATCTCTTTGGATTCTTGTTGATGAGCAAAACCACCCAGAAAACAAAACTGACCATCAGCGAGGCGTGTGCTAAATACTCTCCAAGTATGAGCTCACCCGTGTTATCTGCCTGGAGTCACTCCCTTCTTTAATTCTGAAAATGTGTGGTAGACTTTGCCAGAATAAATAGTAACATGGTCCCATCCCCTGACAGGAAAATGTGTCCGTGCAGGTTAAAACTGTGTGTGTAGCCAAACTCCCAGCTGCGGTAAAGCAGAGAGGTAGAGAAGGAAAGTGAACACACGAGCAATTTGACAGGACAGATCGCCTACTTGGCAGTCCTTTCGGGGGATGTCATTGGCATTTTTTTCACAGTTGCCTCCAAAATGGAGACAGTGTACTGATGAGGACTGTATTACAATTGCTGAAGTCTGAGATTCTGCTTGAAAGATGGGGCCTTCAGAAGAAAACCAGCTCTATGCGGTCTGTGCCCTTCATTCAGGCACATCCTCCCTTTCTGCCTAAGGATCCGCACACTTCACTAGCAACCCCTGGGTCTAGAGTGACTGGGCCCTTCTCCTGTTTTGCTTCTAGGGTTCTCAGAAGCGAACTGTCACCACCCCGGAAACCCCCCTCACAAAAAGGAGTGTGTCTGCTCGGAGCCCCCATCAGCTCCTCTCACCGTCGAGTTTCTCTCCAAGGTATGGATCCTGCTGACTCAGCTGCCAGGCAGCAGGCCTGCCCTCCCCTCTCTGGTTACCTGGTGGAGGCCGACACTACAACCTGACTTAAGGAATAGGGGTGGACGTTTCCCTCTGCAATCAACTGGCTGCAAGGCCGACTGCTCCCTACCTTCCCCACCCTCATCCTGTGTGGAAAATTACTGTTTAACAGTAGTTAAGGAAACTCACTTTCCACCCTCTTTTCTGGGGCTCATTTCCTAGATCAGGAACTGATATCTCCTACTGAAAACAACCTGTCTATTCAGAAGTCTGGGAGGCCTGCGAGTCTCTTGCCAGTAGGAGGCAAATAGGTTTCCACCTGCTTCTGTTAGTTCATGTGTTGTTGGGTTTCTTTCTTTCTTCTTTTTTTTAGGTATTTATTTTTAAAAAAGAAAAGCCCATATCTTTGTTCATAGTGTTGCGTAACCTGTTCTTTGTTCCTCACTCAGGTTACAACTAGTTGCCGAGAGTTTTCTTGTCCCTGAACCTACCCCAACTTCATTGGTATTTTATCCCTGCTGCCACTTCTGCACATAAATCCACAGGGATCACGTGTGACTTTTGGAAATCCATAAATGACATGTGTTCCGTGAGAGAATTCTGTAGTGAGAGCTCTGCTGAGGAGAAGAAAGGGCTTTAGGTGCTGCCGCATCGGGATGGGGCAAAGGAACAGTGATGTTCACCAGTTAGGGCGACACTGGCTGCCGGGAGTCACTTCTAGACCAAGCAGAACTTAAGACTTGCCAGCCTAAGGCTTTCTGTCACATCAGAAAGGAAGTGATAGGGACATCCCTGGGAGTCCAGTGGTTAGAACTTGGCACTTTCACTGCCGTAGTCCCAGGTTTGATCCCTGTCAGGGAACTAAGATCCCACAAGCCACTTGGCAGGGCCAGAAAACACAAAAGAGAAAAAAGAAAGGGAGCAATAACATTGTTCAAGATCAGAGGGGGTTAGATTCTTCCTTTTTTACTTAATTTTTTTTCTTTTTTTCCTTTTTTACTTAATTTTTTAAAAAATTTATTTGGCTCTGCCTAGTCTTAGTTGTGGCACGTGGAATCTTTAGTTGTGGCATGTGGGCTCTTGGTTGCAGCCTACAGGATCTAGTTCCCCAACCAGAGGTTGAACTCTGGGCCCCCCGCGTTGGGAGCACAGTCTTAGGCCCTGGACCACCAGGGAAGTCCCCTGAAAGGTAGTTGGATCCCAAGGGCGGATTTGACTTTAGTGTGGCCCACTCCTGCTTTCAGGAGTTTTCACCCTGGCTTCCGAATAGAACTTTCTAGATTTAGAAGGGCATCTTTGGATGCACAGAGATGGCTGGTTACAGAGCGGTTCTCGTAGGTGCCAGCACCATGGCAGCAGTTCTAGTCTCTCAACAAACAAGACTTTGAAACTTGTAGATCTGTTTGCAACGGACCCCGTGTGAGCATCTCCCTGGGTTAAAGGGCCGGCTGTAATGTGCGCCTCACAGCTTCGCAGGGAGGAGCTTGGCGAGTCGAGATGCGCTGCCTAGTCATTCTTTAATGCACGCTAGTAAAGCTGACATCAGAAACTGGGTTCGTAATTTATGAAAGTAACTTCTAAATTATTCAGGTGGAGGCAGCACTGGAGACAGAGGTAATTAATCAAGCTCGTTTTTTGTAGCCTCTCTGGCAGCACCCACTCTAACTGCCCACGGAGAGCTGGTTCCTGCAGGGTTTCAAGGCGTTAAATGAAGCCTGTGGTAACCAAGCCTCTCGGTGCACTGTGTTCACAACCAAAGGCTTAGAAGACCTCGCTGTCCTCTAAGCAGATCAGCCACACTCGTGTGTCCCTGGAGGTGGAATTTATCAGTGAGTGAGGAGAAATATGAGAACTTGCTGGTTGAGACTTGGAGAATGGGAGTGTTTGTTCACTAGCTGACAGAATTCATTACCTGTCCACCTCCAGAAACACTGGGGAAAGCTGATTCCCTTTCATTTAACTTCATTTTGTTACTGTTTCTACCTTGAACTATATCATGAGGTGTTATGTGTACACAGAGCAACTTTTGGCTTATCCACAGTTCCAGGCTCTGATGATATTCTAACAAATGCTAAAAATTCATAAGAAAGAAAACGGTACTCGAAACTGGCTCTTTAATCAATTCAGAGTTTGGATTTTGTTTCACTTTGTTAGTTTTAATCCAGGAGAAGACCTTTTAAACTGCGTCTCTGTGTCTAAGCTTTTCTAAACACGTTTGGTATTCCTCAACCCCCCCTCATTCCTGAAATTCCTTAAAGGTCCAGAATGTCCAACCCCATTAAGCTGATTAGATTTATAAAATGTGAGGCCAGGCTGGCATGTCTTCAATCCCAAATTTTCAAGAGGTAACCTCATCTTAGACTCCTCTCTCTTTTTAGATATGAACGCGGTAATGTTGATGTCTTTTGCTTCCAATCAGTGCTACTCCCCCTCAGAAATACAGCTCGAGAAGTAACCGGGGAGAAGTGGTCACCTCCTTTGGCTCGGCGCAGGGGGTGTCTTGGTCCGGGAGAGGCGGAACTAGTCACCTCAGCCTGAAGGTCTTGGGACATCCAGAGCCGCTCACCGGGAGCTACAAATGCATGTTTCAGAAGCTCCCAGACATTCGAGAAGGTATTTGTTTTTCCCTTTGACATTCTGGAGGGTATAAAACCACCTGGAAGGATTTGAATCAGTAACAAAGCGTCAGCTAGGCTGGTAGAACAAGTTCAAGGTTGCCTTTGATTGATAGATGTTGTCTGGGCACCCATATTAGGAAACGGATATGAGATGACCACTCTCAATAATTCTCCCAAATCACAATCACTTTGCTAAGAAAAAGCACATAACCATTTCCCAGTAACAACCACTTGAACTGTATAAAGGAAGCCAATTACAGTGTTAAAGGAAACAGAGACATTTATGGCTTCTTCCTTGGAAAGACTAGAAGGCTCTTCAGGTTGTTCTTGGCTTCCCTGAAACCCCCCTGACCACCTGAGTAAGGGGGAGGCTGGGGAGGGAGCCAGGCCAACTTTGGGACTGTGACCTCATCCGTGACCCCTTCCCTTCCCCTGCCATGGCCAAATGGAAGGCCGGGTTCAGCAACCAAATATTGGGCAATTGGCTCGAGCTTGAGAAAGTTACCAACTGGCCGGTGTCCTTGGCACCCTGCCTGCTTCTATAAAATGACTGACTAATGTTTTACAAGGTGTTGTGTTTTCTCTGCTTGGCAAGTAAAATGTCTTAAACATGCTTTTCCCCTCTGGGTTTTCAGTTCTGACCTGTAAGATAGAAGAACTTGGCAGTGAACTCAAGGAACATTACAAGATTGAGGCTTTTGCTCCCATTCTAGTCCCAGCACAGGTAAGAGTTGTTCTAATAGTCTTTCCTGATTGATATTGTTTTTTTAAATCAATGATGAAAAGTCAGCCTCCTGCTTCCCTTTCACTAACTGTCTATCTTCTAGTTAGAACATCCATCTTGGATGAACTTGGTAAAATGGGTTATAAGTGCTTTCTGGCTTTGTGACCAGATTAAGTCGTTTTCTTTGCACTTGGGTTAGAGTCTTGCATGTAAACAAGATTGAGGGCCTTAAGCATTCAAGTGTCAGGATATGAGAACAACAGCAAGGTGAAGATTTCCGGAAACGGTGACTCATGGTCTCTCCCCTTCTTTGGTCTCCGTCATCAGGGATCAAGTGCTGTGAATAGTGTCCACGTCAATAGTTTAATCTGGCATGTGTATAGTGCTTTCTCTCTAGAACGTACTTTAAGGGGAGATGTGTTCTCAGAGTTTCTTTGTGGTGCCTCTGTCACATATTTGCATTCAGAGGAGAATGGCCGGCTGGGGAAGATATGCAAAGCCATGTCATATAAGGAAGATTCGGGGGAGCTGGGAGGAAGTAGTGGAGGGGAGACTGGGTTGTACGATCTCATGGGGAAAGATTAGACTTCCTCGGTTTGCCCCCGGGAGTGAGAACAGGATAGAGGAAGCCACCGAGAGAGGAATTTCAGCTCAGTTTAATGAAGAACTTCCTGTTACAAGGCAGTATGGTGAGTGGTTAAAGGATATGGCCCTGGAGCCAAACATCTGGCCTTCAAACCCACACTTTGCCCACTGTTTGACCGTGGTTAAATTATCTAACCTTTCTGCTGCTGGTTTTTCTCATCTCTAACATGGATGCAATAATAATATCCACTTCACAGTTTTTGTGAGAATTAAGTGAGTTGATACACATAAGCCTTTAGAACAGTGCCTGGTGTTTAGTGAGCCCAGTAAACCAGAGCTGTCGTTAACAGTTATTCAGGAGATGTGTGAAGAAGGAAATGGCAACCTACTCCAGTATTCTTGCCTGGAAAAGCCCATGGATGGAGGAGCCTGGCGGGCTGCAGTCCATGGGTTTACATGACTGAGCGCGCATGCATGAGGAAGGTGGAGGGAGATGGATGGGTTGGTAGCAATAAACTGGTAGAACTTAAAAAAAGAGAGAGAGAGATCTGGTAAGTGGACTGGTGGCGAAGGGGTGGGCTTGGAGGCAAGTTCCCCTTCACTGGAGATGCTGTGGCTCAGACAGCCACTTAGAGGGGCTGAGACATTAGATGGTGGGCCGGCTAGATGCCCTTTAAGGGTCCTTTCACCCCTGGGAGCCGAGTGGTCACCTCGGGCTCAAAGTGATGCCCCACCAAAGACACGTGTGCTGTTGTTGGAGGTCTGTTTTGCTCTCCATCGCGCGAACCAAATTTTAAGCTCCTGTGTCCCAAAGGCTGTTGTTCTCCTGTGTATCTCGGTAGGAGCCTGTCACCCTGCTGGGCCAGATCGGCTGTGACAGCAACGGGAAGCTGAACCACAAGTCGGTGATTCTGGAGGGAGATCTGGAACATTCCTCAGGCGCTCAGATTCCAGTGGATCTATCTGAGCTCAAAGAATATTCTCTATTTCCTGGACAGGTGAGATCAGGGGTGTGACTTGCCTCTGGGTGCGGCTATGCTATCTGCTCCTGGTGTGTGTAGTGGGCTGTGGCCAACTGCCCCGCGCTTTTGACCTCCGATGCCAAGAGGTGTAACTGGAGCTCAGGCACCAGAGCAGATGCCAGTATGAGGGTTCCGATCCCCTGTGTGCTCCGACCTTGGCTCTGGGATCTGCGGCTAGGTTTCAACCCCAGCTCCACCCTGCAGGGCGGATGAGTATGGCGATGTTACTTAACCTCCCAAACCCAGAGTGTCCTGATCTGTGAAATGGGAATGATAATTCTCACCTTATAGGAATGTTGTAAAAAGGAGATTACCGTGTAAAGCATAATTATTATTACACTAATATAACCCCCTTCCTTTGTTTTCTAGAAAAACACCCCCAAGTTTACAATTACAGGATGAGAGTAGCTGGGCAGTACTTGTAACTCTATCACAGTAACTTACTCCAGACCTCCTGTTGATCAAGTCTGTCTGCTGCCTGCCTTTCAGGTGGTGGTCATGGAAGGAATCAACACCACGGGTAGAAAACTTGTTGCCACCAGACTCTACGAGGTACAGTGTGTGGGCTTCTGTCCATCCTGAAAGTCGTCCTCTGTAAGGGCCTGTTGATTCGCTTCTCAATTCTCAGTAGACTACAACCTACCTCTAGGTCAGGGCTTAGCAAACTCCTCCCCTAAATACATATTTCAGACTCCACAGACCTGGTCTTCATACAATGTCGACTCTGCGATCATAGCACAAAAGCAGCCGTGGTCAGCCCATTATCCAAAGAGCGTGGCTGAGTGCCAGTGAAAGTTTACTCACAGCAATAGGCGGTAGCCGGATTCGCCCGTAGCTTAGCAGCCCCTGCTCCTACAGTAATCCTCTGCAGGCTTCAGGGGACGCGGAAGAAGTAGCAGCACCGTCCTCCCAGGCAGAACACCGATCCTACAGTCGCCTGTTTTGCTCCTGCTCTTTCCTGGATGTTTTTTTGAGTTTAGTCATGACCTCATGCTACCAGGTGTCTTGCCCACTCTGAGCAGTAAAGAAAAAGGGAAGGGTCATCAACGCTGTAGTCTTACCTGGTAGCTCAGCTGGTAAAGAGTCCACTTGCAATGCAGGAGACCCTGGTTCAATGCCTGGGTCGGGAAGATCCGCTGGAGAAGGGATAGGCTACCCATTCCAGTATTCTTGGACTTGACTGGTGGCTCAGCTGATAAAGAATCCACCTGCAGTGCTGGATACCTGGGTTCGATCCCTGGGTTGGGAAGATCCCCTAGAGAAGGGAAAGGCTACCCACTCCAGTATTCAGGCCTGGAGAATTCCGTAGACTTTGTAGTCCATGGGGTCTCAAAGAGTCAGACACGACTGAGCAACTTTCACTTTCATCAACTGTGGGCTTTTAGCTCCAAGGAGCAAGACACCCACAAACATGCCCCCATTTAGTGCCCACCCCATTCCTGACCAGAGGCGGTGCCTGGGGCAAGACCTCACCACAGTTTTCTCTCCTGTTTGAAGGGTGTGCCACTTCCGTTCCATCAGCCCGATGAAGAGGATGGAGGTGAGCTAGTCTTCCAAGGGTATTTTGCCAACAGTACGGGTGGAGAGGAGTGGGCCAGGGTCTGGAACACAGTTCCTCTGGCCCTGGGAAAGCTTCAGAAGCTGTGAGAGCACCTTTCTGGAGCTCCAGGGGCGACCACAGATTCATGGGTTCACCGGCCCTTTGTGGTGGCGAGGGGTCTGAGCATATGTGGCTTGGTCAGCCTTACTTCCTGTGCTCTGATTCCACAAGAGCTGTCATTTCAAGACTAATGTTTAACAGGTGTTTGAAGGTTGCTTTGAAAAAGAAAAAAAAACAGTGGAATTCCCTGGCCATCCAGTGGTTAGGACCCCAAGCTCCCAGTGCAGGGGCACAGGTTCCATTCCTGGTTGGGAAAGATCTTGCATGCCGTGTGGCCAAAAAAAGAAAGGGAAGGAGGAAGAAAAGGAAAAAAAAGAAAAGGGTAAAGAGCACCAATTTAAAAAAAAAATTCCTTTAAATGCCATGTGATATCCTGGACAAGGAAAGGGGACATTAGTGGAAAAACCAGTGACATTTAAATAAAGTCATGAGCTAACAGTAACATACCAGTATTAATTCCTTCATTTTGATGAATGTACCCTAGTTATGTAAGATGTTAGCATTAGCGATTGCTGGGTGAAAGGTGTACACACCGGAACTCTGGACTCTGTTTGGGACATTTCTACGATTCTTAAGTTATTCCCAAAAAAAACCTGTATTTAAAAAATTAGACACATTTCTCAGGAAGCCTAGAGTTACTTGGTAGCTAACCGAGATGAGAAAAGATGAACATTTCAGTAAACTTGGCTTCAGAACAATTCCAAGCATTTTTGTAAGCAGAGCAGTAGACTGTTGAGGATTAATTAGCAGGGAGATAGCTGATGCTAGCTGTATTGTCAACATCCCCTCCACGTTAATATTGTGTGAGGTCATTCTTAGAGGCAGCCTGGAATTGGGAGCAAAATTTAGGAGTTTATGACATTGCACATTCTCTCAGGAAGTAAGTGTTTATGGAAGCTAGAGTGCTGGTATTGAATCAAGTTCAGGTAACAAAGGGAACAGACAGGGCTGAACTGCCCGGAGCCGGAGCTGTGCCAGGGGAATCTTTGGAAGCAATTGAATAAGTTGGTTTTATTTTGTTAATAGTTATTTTTATTTATTTGGCCCCATTGGGTCTGCATTGTGGCATGCAGACTCTAGTTCCCTGATCAGGGATCGAACCGGGACTTCCTGCACTGGGAGTGCAGAATCTTAACTGCTGGAAGTCCCTGAAAAAGTTGTTAATAGACAGTTTGTGAGCAAGGTGTTGGGCTCAACACCTGGGTGTGGAGACACAGAACACAACATGGACCTGGCCCCCGGGCACTCACCGTTTACCTGGGGCCGGCGTCTCCTGGGCTCCTGGGAACTGAATGTAGCTTTGTCCCCTCCCCTCTTCACAGCACCGGTATTACTCTCCTTGAATTCTCTATCTCAGTTCAGTTACTGCCACGCTCGACGAACAGTGGCCCTCATTCCTGGAATATATTCCTGAACATATTACTTTATATGGCAAAAGGGGCTTTGCAGGTGTGACTAAGTTAAGGCTCTGGAGATGGGGATTGTCTAGGTGGGCTCGGTGTAATCACAAGGGTCCTTATAAGGAAGGGCAGGAGGGGGCGGGTCGCAGAGATCAGACTTGTCAGGTTCTGGCTTTGAAGGTGGAGGAGGGGCCCTGGGCCAAGGATGCCGGCGGCCTCTGGAAGCTGGAAGGGGCCGCGAAATGATTCTTCCTAGAGCCTCCAGAAGGAATGCTGCCCTGCCCACACCTTGATTTTAGGACCTCCGACCTCTTGGACTGTAAGATAATAAGTGCGTATTGTTTTAAGCCACCAAGTTTGTGATAGTTTGTTATCGAAACCATAGGAAGCTAATAAAGCTGCCTGTTAAGAAGTCAAGGATCATTGCATTTGTTGTTGTAAGCTACAGAACCTGGTTCCAACTAACTTAACTTAAGAGAAATTTGTTGGGAAATTCAGGTAGCACACAGACTGGACAAGTGGCTGGAAAAGGCTTATAGCCCGTATCACGGCTCAGTAACGCCAGGTGTCCAGGTAGCAAAGAGTCCTGGGCTGTATTGACCAGGCACCTCAGCTGGATGGGTCAGCGCCAGTCTTTTTTCTGTCCTTGGATAGTTCACCTTGAGATTCTGGAATCCAGAGGAGTGAAAGGCTTAAGCCGGTCCGTGCCTGCTCTTTGGCTGGGGAGGAGGGTGCACCTAATTTACATCTCCATAGGGCAGAGGGGGAGGGGACCTTATGGACGCCAAGGCTGATTCTCCAAAAGGGAAGCAGATGCTTTGAGGAAAACAGCACCCCGATACAAGGCCTTGCACCCCATAACACGAGAGTCTCCCGTCCCAAGCCTTGCCCCCTAGCCTGTCTTCCTGGACCCCTAGATCTACCAAATTCTCCAGCTGCTCTCACCACTGATGATCCCTCCCACCGAGCTCTCAAACCTCAGTGCTGTCGGGGACCCCGCCTTGCCCTGGCTCCTGAAAAACTCTACCCTCAAGTGTAAGCAAAGTCACAAAAAGACAAATACCATATGATTCTCCTTAGATGAGGTTCCTAGAGGCATCAGAATCATAGAGGTGGTTGCCAGGGACTGCGGGAGGGGGAGCAGGGAGTTAGTGTTTAACGGGTACGGAGTTTCAGTTTTATGAGATGGAAAGAGTTGTGGAGATGGAAGGTGATGACAACTGCACAACATTATGGATTTATCTAATACCACTGAAATGTTGATTTAAACATGGTTATGATCAGGAGGAATTTCCCTGGTGTTCCAATGGTTAGACTCCGAGTTTTCACTGCTGAGGGCACAGGTTCAATCCCTGGTCAGGAAACTAAGATCCCTAAAACCACACAGCACTGCCCAGCCCGCCCCACCCCACCCCACCCCCCCGCCGAAAAAAAAAAGTTGAGTTTTGTATTTTACCACCGAAAAAAAAAGTTAAGAGGAAAACCATGTAAGCAAATGCCACTTTGATCAATTCTCTCGTGACTTCCACTTTCCTCCCATCGTCCACGCACTGCTGGTAAATGTCTCTGGAGTTCTGGTTGCTTGCACACTTGCCTGTCTGTGCAGCTCATGGAGGGCTCTTTGAGGCCAGGTCTTTCGATTCCCAGGGTTGCACATGTGAGACTCTTAACTGAGTCCCAAGGCATCTTGCCCTCATTGTCCTTTCTCCCACCATCCCAGCAGCTTCTCATCAACACCTTAACAATCCTTTCTGGCTTAGATTCTGAGCAGTTCATGGTCCTGGTGGCCTGTGGGCCGTACACCACATCTGACAGCATCACCTTTGACCCCCTGCTCGACCTGATCACCATCATCAACCGTGACCGACCGGACGTCTGCATCCTGGTAGGGCCCCTCCAGGGACACTTCACCTAGGGAGGCACCAAAGGGAGAATGGGGTGGGGGTGGGGGGTAATCTTGGAAAAAGGTCTGATGAGGTTCTAATCAAACTCTCCTCCTTCTTAAAAGTATTTTTGAGTTCTTGGTCTCCATCTTTGGTGAGGTGTGTGTGGTTTTTGTTTGTTTTAATATTTATTTATTTGGCTGCATCGGGTCTTAGTTATGGTGCATGGGGTCTTTGATCTTTGTTGCAGCATGCAAGATCTTTAGCTGTGGCGTGTGAGACCTGGTTCCCTGACAGGGATAGAACTCGGGCCCCCTGCATTGGGAGCAGTCTTAGCCACTGGCCCACCAGGGAGGTCCCTTTGTGTGCATGGTCTTAATCAAAAAACCCAAGGTGTTTTGCCACCTGCATTGATTTTTCAGTATTTCACCTCTTGTCTAATTACTCCCATTTGTGAACTCATCTCTTGAGAGCTCAGAGTACTGTTTCATAGAGGTAGATTGCCCTTGCTGGGTTGGAGGGGGAACAAAAGCCCAGTATTATAGGAGGCAAAGCAGCTAGTGACAGGCCCAGTAGGCCTTTCCATCCAGGAGGTTGTGTCCTTCTGCCTGTGATATTGGCTGGGCACCATCCCACCCCCACCCACCTGCTAACTGTCCCCAGCTGTACAGGCAGCCTTGGAGGGAGAGATGGACCCTGGGCAGAGAACTGCTAGGATCGGGTATGTGAGGGTGCTCAGAGGCACGTGCAATTCTGATGTGTTCTTTTGGTACCTTCATTTCTCCGCTTCGGGCTGATCTGCAGTTTGGACCTTTCCTGGATGCTAAGCATGAACAGGTTGAGGTAAGTGGCTGGGACTGGAGTCAGGGAGAGACTGAGTACTCACATTCAGTCAAGGCCTGTTACTTTCATCTCTTGGAGTTTATCCTGCTTCTATAACAGCCTAAATGAATCCCTGTGGCTGATCAGAAAAACATTATTGCAGGGCAAGTTTAATAAAGGTACGGAATGGGAGGGCTTCATTTCACCAGAATACAGAGCCATCTGGAAGCTGGGGCGGGTGGGTGAGGGGATCCAAATGTCTGAGTCCTGGTCCCCCTGGTGTGACGTGTGGCTCTGGGGCAGGAGGGTGGGGGAGGTGCCCATGGTCCCGGAGCTGTGCCTGTGAAAGCCCCTTCCCGGCTCGGGACCCTGAGTGTCACTGTCCTTTGAACTTAAAACACAAATGGCCCTTCTGGAGACAGCGCCTCCTTTTGTCTCAGGAGGGGTTTCTTTGTTTTGTTTTTTTAATTTTCAACTGCTGGGTCTTTGTTGCAGTGCGAGCTTTTCTCTAGTTGGGGCACGCAGGGGCTACTCTTCAGTTTCCGTGTGCAGGCGTCTCATTGCTGTGGCTTCTCTCGTTGTGGAGCATGGGCCCTGGGCCTGCAGGCTTCAGTGGTTGCAGCACATGGGCTCGGTCGTTGCAGCTCCTAGACTCTAGAAGCACAGGCTCAGTAGTTGTGGCACACGGGCTCAGCTGCTCCTCGGCATGTGGGATCTTCCCAGACCTGGGATTTAACCCGTGTCTCCTGCACTGGCAGATGAATTATTTACCGCTGAGCCAGCAGGGAAGCCCTCTCAGGAGGTTTACCAGCCACAGCAAAGTCTTCAAAGCTCTTTTCTTCCTACTTCTCTCCTCGGCTCATTTTCAGGACTGATTCTTCCCCGACCTCCTTGCCTGCTCCCAACTAGACTCAGCTCTCAAAAGGACAGAGACCCTTGCCTTGTCTTGGGTATCTTTGCATCTCCTTCAGCTCTTCACCCAGCATCTGCCCCCAGGGTCATCTAACCAGCATCATAAACAAGTGAACAGACACCAAACATTCACCCTGTAAATCTCCTTTCTTTTCTTGCAGAGCTGTCTGCTGACGAGCTCATTTGAAGATGTTTTCAAGCAATGTCTCCGAACAATTATTGAAGGAACACGAAGGTCAGCATTCAAAATACTGGGCAGAACCTTACATTTCCTGAGTTTCTCCAGGGTTCCCCGTTAAGAAACTGAAACCGTTCAAAAGTCGTGGTAGTTCCCACCCTTATATCCTTTTGAACTGCAGAGGTCAGCTAGAACCCTTGACCTTCAGGCGCGCCGACCCTGAGTGAAGAGGCCTCTTTGTAAAACACAAAGATAAACGCACTTGAAAGGACAAGGCTGCCCAAACTTTCACTCTTCCCTGGCTTTCTGTACTTCCTTCCTTTTCTCACTCCCTTTTGTAGAAATTCCTGTTCCCTGGGAATCTTCCCAGGGTGGGGCTGGGGAGTGTTTGATGGCTTACAGCGCAGAGTGCCGGGTGCCTGACATCTCCTGTGAGTGAGAGTTGGGGGGGAGGCCAAGTCCTTCCCCGAGTCAGTGCTTCCCTGGTTTCACGGGCACCCCGCGACGGCTCGCACGTGGGTGGGGATTTTGAATCCTTGCCACGGACTGGAGGGATGGGACTGGGAAAGGTCACAGCGGTGATGAGGGCTGGGCAGTTCTAATTTGAGAGAAAAGCCGCTATTCCAGGAAGAGCCTGAGCCAGAAGTAGAAAGTTTTTCTGGAAGCCGACACCCCCATTTCCTGTCGCTTCCCTCCAGTGCCCGGGTTCGAGAGAAGCTGCTCTTGGTGGTGGATCTCCTCCTCCGGGGATCTGCCTGCCAGGAGCTGAGCTCATCGAAAACAAACATTCCTGAGGCTAAGTGTAAAATACGTCTGGAACAAGGGTGGTTTTTGAAACAAGATGTATGTCTTCCGCCCTTGGCGGTGAGAACTGATCCCAGCAACGATTAGCTGTCATTCTACCTTCTCGTCCCAGCAGGGTAGGCCTCTCGGACTGGGGGAAAACCCCTACTGACGCCAGAGTTGGGGGGCTCGGATCGTGCGGTGTGACAGCCTGCAGCTGGGCCTGCCGCTCCTTTCTCCCTACCCCACTCCAAGTGATGCGACAGGTGTCTTCCCTCTGCTCCCCCAGGGTTGTTGGGACCCTGAATGAGTTTGTCAGACCTGGAGGCTCCTCGGGAGATAAATCCCTGAAAACCAGGGGCAGCCTGGCGTCTGTTTTGTCAGCCCGCGGGTCCCCTCCAGGATCGGCGGGGACCGCCCCGCACGCCAGCCGGGTGCTTTCCATTTGAGATGGGGTTCTGTTTTTGGTTCCTCACCCCATGTGGTATTGACAGCAATACCACAAACAAAGAACAGACCGGGCATTGTTGCCCTGGGGGTGAGCTCCCAGCACCACCAGGCACTTTCATCTGCAGCCAGAGTGCGCCTCGGGGAGAGGGGCTGCCCACCCTCCCCAAACAGTATAAAAATGGCCCTCTTTGGGGGGGATTTATTTTTACTCTGAGAGGTCAGCAGCGCAGAGCATTGAGCCCATTTATCAGTGAAAACCAGAACCCATGAGGAAGCGCCACCTCCCTCCCGGGAGCCCAGCAGAGCCCCGGAGCTTGAGGGAGCGGCTGCGAGGCCCAGCCCACCATGATGTGTGAAGTTGTGCAATGCTCAGCATAGTTGAAATTTTCTCTCGGATCCCTCCCCCTACAACCCGTGTATAACCCAGAGCAGGAGGCCCGTTTCCTCCTTAACTGTTGCTCTGCCAGCTCCCGCGAGGAAACAGAGCAAGGCCACGTCTTAGCCGCGGCCGGCTGCACCATCACAGACGGAGCCCCGGGGGTCTGGAACACACACTCCCCTCCAGGCCACCCCCAGGCCCATTTGCCAGGCTTCAGCGCCCAAATTGGTAGTCTTGGATAATCACAGGGAACTTTTCAGTGGCAAAGGAACAGTAACTAATTTGCAGAGTACCTTTGGTCTCAAGGTTCAGATTTTCCACTGCAGAAGTGTCGGCTCACGCTTTGAGCAGGCACGATAAACAAGTGGCATGTGTATGAACATCACCAGCACCTTTATCCCGCCTGAGAGGCAGCCATGTCCCTATACCTGCACAGGTGGGTACCTGCCTGTACCCACCTTTGGGAAGCCATCTCGTCTTAAGCAAGAGAGGGCGCTAGAAGTGAGAGCTCGTGGTGGATGTTGTTTGTTGTTTAGTGGCTAAGTTGTTAACGACTCTTGTGATCCCATGGACTGTAGCCTGCCGGGCTCCTCTGTCCATGGGATTCCCCAGGCAAGAATACTGGAGACGCAAGAGAAACAGGTTCAGTCCCTGGGTGGGGAAGATCCCCTGGAATAGGAAATGGCAACCCGCTCTAGTATTCTTGCCTGGGAAATCCCATAGACAGAGGAAACTGGCGGGCTACAGTCCATGGGGGCACAAAGAGTCAGACACGACTGAGCATGCACAGGGATCGGACCCGAATCTCCTGCTTGGCAAGTGGATTCTTCTACCACTGAGCACCAGAGAAGCCCAGTGGATGTTAGACATGCCTCCAAAATAACACCTTCCACCATAGGCCCCTCTGCCAAGGACAGTGAGGGAATCAAGGAGATGGCTTTTTTCCCTTTTCTTCTCTTGTGTGGCTAGAGAGGATAAAGCGATGGCCCCTAGAGTTACAGGGTTTTTCCTCACTTCTGTGTTATAACCCTCCACCAGAGGAAAGATCTGTCATCTCTGCTTTTACCGTTGCTGTCAGAGATTTCTTTCACGTTTGTCAGACAGTCGGCTGAGGAATAAAAACCAGCACTGATTCCCTGTGTGAGGTGGAGGGGCTGGAGCAGGGGAGGGGCGTGGGCTCTGGGAGAACCCACCGTGTCTCCCCCTCCCGGATCCACTCTGCCTGCCTGGTCCCTCCCAAGGGAAGAGCCCCCAGTTAGGGAGGCAACAGGACACCTAAAAGCCACATCTGTTCACCCAGTGTGAAGAGTCAGAACTTCGGCTTCAGCTCTGGCTCTGAGGAAAGTGAAGGTGTATCGTCTCTCAGCCGTGTCCGACTCGGCAAACCCATGGACTTCAGCCCCTCAGGCTCCTCTGTCCATGGAATTCTCCAGACAAGAATACTGGAGTGGGTTGCCATTCCCTTCTCCAAGAGATCTTCCCAACCCAGGGATCGAACCCATGTCTCCTGCATCACAGGCAGATTCTTTACTACTGCGCCGTCTAGGCTCTGAGGATTTCTAGTCACATCCTTGTCTTTCCTGATTTTCTAGAGCTCTGTCTCATCTTCCCTTTTTCTGCTGGTCATCCTCTTCCTCTCTCAGTAGAACATGACACGGAGCCGGGAGCAAGCATGTCCTCAGCCCTCGAGGTGGTCGTGTGATAGAACAGACATCTCTCACACCCAGTGTCCCGTGGGGAACAGCACCCCCTCCTCGTGGAAGAGCTCCGTTCTGAGCATTCCCCTCGGAAGCCGGCTCTTGTCTGAGGCCCTGACACTTGGAATCTGTCACCCGGCTACGAGCTGTGTTCATTTTCCTTCCTCTTCTGACATGTTTTTTTTTTTTTTGCAAACCAGCTCCGGCTCCCACCTCATCTTCGTCCCGTCACTGAGAGACGTGCACCACGAGCCCGTGTACCCACAGCCTCCCTTCAGCTACTCCGACCTGCTTCGAGAGGACAAAAAGGTACACACGTCCCCTCCTTAACAGCAGGCAGCCAAATGCAACGTGTCGGCGGCGACCACCCAGCTCCATCTGGAAGTGCAGGGTGGGGAGATGAAGGGCCTGATTCTCAGCTTCTCTTTATCACAAGCACATGTGTTATGTACTGTGTGTTGAACTTTCAGTGGTCTCCCCAGCCGTTGTGGACCCCCTACTTTGCCAGAGGAGAAGTTTCTAACTTCAGCGTGCTAACGCCTGCCCCACCCTTCTCGTTCCAGCGAGTGCAGCTCGTGTCCGAGCCCTGCACCCTCTCCATAAACGGAGTGATCTTTGGCTTGACGTCCACCGACCTGCTGTTCCACATGGGGGCCGAGGAGATCAGTAGGTGAGAAGGGGGTTCCAGTCCCACGGGCAGTTTCCGGCCTTCTGGACCCTGGTCCTGTCCTTGGCCAAAGGCCTGCTGGGCAGAGTCTTGAACGGGCAGTCCCTAGAGCAGCACTTTCTGCCAAACCCTTTGGCCACTGAGTTTCTCTGCACCCAAAGGGGGTGGCAGGACGCACATGTGTCTGTTACCACTGTCAACAGTGTTTGAGGCCCTGCAGGGCCCCTTCCATCCTGTCTTTGCCCTTAATTTCTAGTCATAGACATTCATCTACTTTGCTTCCTTTGCCATATGTGTGACCTAAACAAGCTGTCCCTGCACGTGGGGTGACTGTATTTACTCTGGAGGGTATTCCCCCTCGCAGAACAGGATGCTACTCTGCAGGGGATCAGACGCTACCGGGTCCCCGAGGCTCGGTGGTTCAGTTCTCCCATCACGGGAAGGAGCATGGAGCCATTCGTGTGTTAGGCGAGATGGGTGTGTGCAGGTTGGCTCTGGTTGGAGGTGCAAGGGTCACCTGGCTACAGCTGGCCCCTCGAGGAGCAGACCCCACGTGCTCTCACATGGTGTGGAGCTGATGACGGCCCTCCTGGGCCCTGATCACAAGGGTTCCTGCTTCTCCCCTTCTCAACCCAGTGTCCTGCTCAGCAGACCGAGCTGATTACAGACACGTCTTTAAACTTCCCCAGAGGCAACTTCCTGTCACACACCTTGGCCACATCGCTTCTCTCTAGTTTAAGAAATCCTCCCCGAAGAGAAACAGGCGCCGAGAAACAAGTTTCCACATTCCATTTCTTGCTTTTCTTCCTTCTGCAGTTCTTCTGGAACTTCAGACCGGTTCAGCCGAATCCTTAAGCACATCCTGACCCAGCGGAGGTGAGCCCGCCCTGTGGGGCGTCTGCCTGTGCTGGGAGTGCTTTGGAGTCACAGAGCTCGGACAGATTTGACTTCGAGAACCTTCCCCAGTGGAAGTGAAAGTTGCTCAGTCATGTCCAACTCTTTGCAACCTCATGGACGGCAAGGAGATCAAACTAGTCAATCCTAGAGGAAATCAACCTTGAATATTAATTGGAAAGACTAATGCTGAAGCTGAAGCTCCAATCCTTTGGCCACCTGATGCAAAGAGACAACACACTGAAAAAGACCCTGATGCTGGGAAAGATTGAGGGCAGAAGGAGAAGGGGCAATAGAGAATAAGAGGGTTGGATGGCGTCACCAACTCAGTTGACATGAGTTTGACCAAACTCCTGGAGATGGTTAAGGACAGGGAAGCCTGGCCTGCTGCAGTCTGTGGGGTCACAGAGTCAGACACGACTTAGTGACTGAACAACAGCCTTCCCCAGGCCACTACCAGGGAGCTCCCTCCTGGCATGACAGGCCTGTTCTGTCCCCCAAACACAGAGGGAAGGGAGAGGCAGTGTGTGACAGCATAGAAACCAGCAGCGGCGGAGGAGTCCGTCGGGAGGGCTCCCGAGGCCGCTGCTGCTGACTCTCTCTCTTCTCTGCAGTTACTACCCGCTGTACCCACCCCAGGAGGACGTGGCCATCGACTATGAGAACTTCCGCCTCTATGCTCAGCTGCCCGTCACCCCTGACGTCTTCATAGCCCCATCAGAGCTGAGATACTTTGTGAAGGTGGGTTTGAATTCCGCTGTTCCCCAGAAACGCCAGAACCAGCTCCTTTCTGGACCCCCGGCACTTACTCTTCTCAGGTCTGCTGGTGGGGACAGTGGCCTCGTTCTTTTGGGGGAGGGGGCAGGAGTAGAAAACAAATCTGTTAGTATAATGCTTAAGTAAGTGATGTGCCCTTGCTGCCTACCATCACCACCCCATCCTACCCCCAGCATGGTACTCAGGCAGCCCAGCCTGGGAGCCCAAGAGGCAGCTAGGAAGGCCCTCGAACCACAGTTCTCACCCATGGCCACCTCAGGTGACCTGGGCTTGCCTGTCCCCTCCCCAAACTCTGAGATGAGCTCCCAGCAGCTCTTGGGCACGTTCAGATTCGGGCCCTCGCAGGGAATCTACCCCGTCAACCTCCTCTTGCCAAACCAGAGCCAGTGCAACCTCCAGAGGTAAACCTTCTTTCACACTGTGAAACAAATAGAGCAAGTGTGTTTCCACGTTTGGGAATTGGCTGACTCACCTTCTTTATTTTGTTTTGGAGACACAAGAGAGACTCAGAGTTTTCTAGTAATAAATTAACATATTGGACCGAAGATGGTTTTCATTTGCCTTTGTTTCCAGTTTCTATAACATCCTCTGGGGCTGAACCCTGAGATGAGTCCAGCTTCTTCACATCCGTGCCCACGGATTTCAGCCTTTCAGCCTTCAACCTGGAAGGTTTCAGCCTTTCCAGACCCATAGTCACTCTTTCCTCCCCCCCAGGACATCCTCGGCTGCATCTGTGTGAACCCGGGGCGCCTCACCAAAGGGCAGGTGGGGGGCACCTTCGGCCGTCTCTATCTCAGGAGGCAGACCGCCGGCGGCGAGGGGAGGCGGAGCCCGTGTGCTGCTGCCCAGGTGGTCAGGATCTGAGCTGTTGTCCTTCGTCACCCCTGTCGCGCGGGCCTCACAGACGTCGGGACTGGGAGCAGCCCTCTGATGAGATCCCACCCGTGGAAGCGGGGGAGCAAGCTGAGGGCAGGGTGCCCTGCGGGAAGGCCTCGAGCAGCTGGTCCCCAGCCCTGAGTCCAGCTTCTCTGGAAGAAAGCAGTTGTTTCTTCCTGGACACTCGGAGTCCAGAGAGAACTGGCCGTGGGTGCAGCATGCTCAGGAAGGTCAAGGCTTTACGATTTCTTATATGAGTCAGACAGAAAAACAACTTTGGGAGAAATAAAATAAATTCTGTAACTTCTGCGTTGAATCTGTCTTCCGCTCCTTCTTTTTCCTGGTAGTGAACAAAGAATGTTGCCTCCTTGACCTCTGTCCAGAGAAGCAGAGCATCTGTCACGCTGGGTTTCCACCCAGCCCCAGCTCTGACCCTCTGAGGCCCCCGTGGCCTCTGTGCTGAGGAGGCGCTGGGCTCAGCTGAGGAGCGTGCAGCTGGCTGCATGCCGGGCCCGCCAGGCGCGGTCCTCTCAGTCCCGGCCCGACCCCTGCATCTGGAGGGGGGCCTCCCAGAGCTGCGCCAGAGCCAGATCCCCTTGCGCTGGCTCGGCCGAGTTGCACCGCCGCCCGGGTCTCGCCTCCAGCCCAGAATGCTCAGACAAGGCCAGGCCCTCCAGGGCCCCCGCCATGTCCCCACCCCTGGGGGTCCTGGCACCTGGCAAGAGGCTGTCGCTGCTAAATGAGGAGTGGGTTTCTGTTCTCAGCTGATGGCCGTCCTGCCTCAGACTCCAGAGCCACGGCTGGAAACCCCCAGCTGCCAGGCCAAGGGCCAATGCCTCGAGTCAGAGATAAATAGGTAACCTAACTGTGTCCAACTTTTGCCTCCCCCATCTGACAGTGAAGTGGAATCAACAGATCTGACCAGGCTTGGGCAGAACCGGTCTCCCTTTGAAAATAAGCAGCTGCTGTTCCATTGCATCCGTTTTACAGGCACCTCCTCTGAAGACCGGAATTAGAGACCAGCCCCACCTGGGTGAGGGTGGGGGTGGGGCTGGTTTTCCCTCCTCCCCAGGGCCCCCCACACATGAAGCACCCAACCATGTTCCAGAAGGCCACTGTGACTTATCAGCCTCCGGACCTGGCATTCTTGGAGCCTGGGCCCCTCTTCCACAATCCCATAGAATTGCCACAGTTCAAGAATGTCATTTGCATTTCTACCAAGCCAAATGTCAGCTAAAAACCCACCCTGCCCCCCCGCTTGGAAAACCCTTGCCTGGGGAGATGACAAGCCTTTGGCCACAATAAACAAAACGACCCTCATCGTGAGCCACGTGTGGCTCCCAGGGTGTGTTATGGCACACCCTGGCAATTATTTTCACATTGCTGCTGGAGAAGCCGTGTGGGGAATGGTAATGTCTTGGTGCCCATTTGGCAAGGATGGGCCAGAGATCCCAGTGGGATGGGGATGGTTAGCAGAGGGGAAATAATACCTGTATCCTGGTGGGGGTGGGGACAGGGCGGGGGGAGGGGAGGGAAGCCCGTGCCGGGCAGGTGGGGGGAGAGAGCTGGAGCTGGCATGAATGGGAACAAGAGCCCGTTGCCTGGATACAAGTCGTGTGACTGGACAGCGCTCTGGGAGGGCCTAGGCAGGCATTGAAAACAAACAGAAAAAGCAGGATGAGAACCCCAGATTCAGACAGGTCCAGCAGACACGCGCCCCCTACACCAGAAACTTCCCTTGCTTTCGGCAGGACGTCAGTGCCCAACGACTGCCAGCCGACTGCTCCTCGGCCCCCTCTAGCTGGCTCAGCAGTTTCCTTGAGCCTCGTTCCTCTCATTTGTCTGGGGCTCACAACTCTAAAAGAAGGCTCTGGGGGTGGGGGGGCCTTGGCGACGGGGTTGGGAGGAGCAGAGGAGCCCAACTGGGCCTGGACTCCTGGGACCCACCTGCCCCAGAACCCGCTTTGGCGGCATCTTCCCTGGTCCGGGTCGTGCCCCGAGCCCTTGAGACACAAGCCCATGGGTGAAGCAGGTGGTTCTGCAGAAGCGAAGTCCTGCACTCTGACCAAGTTTGCCTTCCACACCTCGATGCCCCAGCCCTGCCCTTGGCAGGGTTCCCAGCCCTCTCTCACCCGCTGGCCCGGGGGCCCTGTCCTGCCTCCTTTAGCCCCTGCTCAGCCACCCTTCAGGCTCAGGCTCTGTCTCAAGAAAGGTCAGGGGAGAGCTGCAGAGGGAACAAAAGCCCCTCGTAGCTCTGTGTCTGGGAACCCAAGTGTATACCAACCAGGAAGCTGGGGGTTCTTGGGGGGGGAGGTCCTGGGGGGTGAGGACCTGGGCAGGGCCATAACTTCTCCTCTGCCATCCATCCTTCCTGCCTCCTGCGGCCATTTCAGCCTCAGTGTTTCCTTTCCCTTGGCTTGGGGTCACCCAGGCCGGCTCAGCCCAGCCTCACCGCTTCCCTTGGTGCTGGGAATAGCCATTTGGGCTGATTTTTCACTTCTCTGTTTGATACATACTTCCTTTCCCCTGACCCTGGGGCTCCTGGCTGAGCCATCTGAGAGTCAGTCCCGGCGGGACACACGTGGCCTCTCCCTTAAATAACCCTGTAAGTAGACAAGAAAGACCTTGACTGGTAGGGGGTAGAGGAGGGTAGTTTTGTGTTTTTTTTTTTTTTTTTTAATTAAAAAAAAAAAAAAAAAGTGTTTTTTAATTAAAAAAAAAAAAAAAAAGTGTTACTGAGATATTGGTTGGCCAAAATGTTCATCCAGATTGTCAGTACAGAAGACTCAAATAATTTATAATTGTAACAGAGACCCCCCCCCCTTTTTTTTTTGCCATGTGGCTTGTAGAATCTTAGCTCTAATCAATCAGGGATGGAACCAGGGGCCCCAGCCCGGAAGTGGATGCACCAAGTCCTAACCATTGGACAGCCAGGGAATTCCCAAACTTCACCACTTTAATGCATATAATTTAGTAGGTTTTAGTACATTCACAAGGTTGTACAAACATCATTACTACTTCTAGAATATTTTCATCACCCAAAATAAACCCCATACCCACTAGCAGTTACTCACCATCTCCACCCCACTCCCATCCCCTGGCAAACGCTAATCTACTCTCTGTCTCTACAAGTTTACCTCTTCTGGGCATATCGAATAATTGGCATCATACCAGTGTGTTCTTTTGTGTCTGATTTCTTTCACGTAGCATAATGTTCTCGATGTTCACCCAAGTCATAGCATTATCAGTGCTTTGTTTCTTTTTATGGCTGAATACCATTCCATTGTATGTGCATGTGTCCTAAGTCGCCTCAGTTGTGCCCAACTCTTTGCGATCCTGTGGGCTGTAGCCCACCAGAATCCTCTGTCCATGGGATTCTCCAGGCAAGAATACTGGAGTGGGTTGCCATCCCCTCCTCCAGTGGATCTTCCTGACCCAGAGGTCAAACCCAAGTCTCTCAGGTCTCCTGCATTGGCAGGTGGGTTCTTTATCACTAGCTCCAGCAGGGAAGCCCCATCCCATTGTACAGATGGACTGTATTTTGTTTATCCATTCATCAGTTGATGGACATTAGAGTTGTTTCCACTTTGGGGCTATTGTGAGTGGTGTTGCTATAAACACTCCTGAACAAGTTTTTGTGTGAACGCGTTCTCAATGCTCTTGTGTATACACCCAGGCTCTAAATTTATGAAGGAAGGGAATACAAGGGAAGGGAGGGAGAAGGGAAAAAAGAAAAAAGACCTGAGTGACCTGGAGCCGTGTTTTAGAGCCAGATGACTCAAGCAGTCTAGACTTGTGAAGGAGTTTGGAGAGATTCTGTGTGTCTCAGGGGATCTTTGAAGGCTTTTCTACATCAGACAGACAACATCCAACCTGTAACTTAGGAAAGGGCTGGCAGTGCCGCACAGGGCGAAGTGAAGCCAAGAGAGATGAAGACACTTGAACGGCTGTCAGAGGACAGGACTTCCTTGGTGGTCCAGTGGTTATGAATCCACCTGCAGAGGACATGGATTCGATCCCCGATCCAGGAGGATTCCAGTTGCAGAGAGGAACCTGAGGCTGTGCCCTAGGTAACTACTGAGACCGCATGCTGCAACTACTGAAGCCCACAGAGCAACAAACATGGCCGCATAGCAACAAACTCGGCCGCATAGCAACAAACATGGCCGCATAGCAACAAACACAGCCGCATAGCAACAAACATGGCCGCATAGCAACAAACACGGCCAAAAAAAAAAAAAAAAAAATCAGGACAGAGCCTCCCCAGCACCCTCTGTCTGTTCCTACAGAAACAGTACCCCAGTTTCCGTGGTGGGCAGAACCTCCCCCTTCCTCCCTTGCCTAAACCGAACCACACACTGCATTTCCCTGGCCTCAGTAGTTGGCCAGGAATAGGCACAACCCAAGACACGGTAAACACAATGGCTCCAAGGCTTCTGCTGGAGGTAGGAGAAAAGACACAGCCACGAGAGTGGAGCTGCTGCAGCCATCTTGCTTCCATGAGGGGAAACGCCTTCTGAGTATGGATCAAACCAAAGGACAGAGAACCAGAAGCTGGGGAGAGAGGGGTCAGCACCAGGCCACATTGTCTGGCCATAAAGTCCGGAGGTTGAAGGGATGGGACTTAACCACTTGCACGCAGGCATTTGGACCCCTCTGGTTCCCTGACATCATCATTCTAGATCTTCTATCCCTGAGCAGCCAGGCCTATCTCTGCTCCCTCTGGGTCTTCCTGGAAATGCCAGGGCCTTAGGGGAGTCAGGGCTGGCCTGCTCTTGGGCCCACCAGGTCCATGGCCAGCTCCAGACTCCCCCACCCAGACCCACACTCCTCCTCCTGTCAGCCCAGAGCCTGCCTGACAGCTGAGCACCATGCAGCTGCCCAGGGCCCCTCAGAAGTCTCGGGACAGCTGCCGGCTGTCACCCCACTGACCCCTGTCCTGTACACTGCTCCTTGAGAGCCCAGGCGTCTGCCCCGAGCCTGGTGGGGCCCTGAAGAGCCCCATCTCTCCTGCCAGCTCCATTGCTCCCAGATCTTCCCAGGGTCTGAAGCATTTCTTACTGAGAAACAGAACTGGAGGCCTGGAGGGCAAAGTCAGTGGGCCCCAAAGAGTGAGATGCGGGAGAGCCAGGCCAGCGGAGGCAGCCCTGCAGCAGCCTCTCTGGCTTCTCTGCTCCCAGGAGCTGGAGGAGCCCTCAACCAGAATCTGGAAGGCTCGCCTTGACTGAGCCCTGGGGCCCACCTTCCCCTGAGATCTGGAGTCCTCCTCAAATGTTCTGCCCCCAACTTAACTTCTAAAATACACACACACACACACACACACACACACATACACACATACAGGCTTCCCAGGTGGCGCTGGTGGTAAAGAAACCTGCCTGCCAATGCAACAGACTTAAGAGACTCAGGTTCGATCCCTGGGTCAGGAAGATCCCCTGGAGGAGGGCATGGTAACCCACTCCAGTATTCTTGCCTGGAGAATTCCATGGACAGAGGAGCCTGGTGGGCTATAGTCCCTGGGGTCACAAAGAGTCAGACATACACTTTCACACATATATAAACAGCTCATACACTCAATAACAAAACAAAACAATCCAATCGAGAAATGGGAAAAAAAAAGAAATGGGCAGAAGACCTAAATAGCCATTTCTCCACAGAAGACATACAGACAGCCAATAGGCACATGAAAAGATGTTCAGTATCACTAATTATATGCTGTTGTTTAGTCGCTAAGTCAAGTCCAACTCTTTGCAACCCCTTGGACTGTAACCCGCCACACTCTATTAGAGAAATGCAAATCAACACTGCAATGACGTACCACCTCTCAGGAGTGGTCAGAAATTAAAAAGTCAGTGGTCATCATTAAAAAGTTTACCAAAAAAATCTACAAGTAACAAATGCTGGAGAAGGTGTGGAGAAAAGGAAAACCTTCTACACCATTGGTGGGAATGTAAATTGGTGCACCCACTATGGAGAACAGTATGGAGAGTCCTCAAAAAGCTAAAAACAGGATCGTCATATGATCCAGCAATCCAACTGCTGGGCATATATATAGACAAAACTATAACTCAAAAAGATGCATGCATGCAAATTAAAAAAAAAAACACAAAAATACACAGGCACCCCTGTGTTCATAGCAGCACTATTTACAATAGCCAAGACATGGAAGCAATCTAAATGTCCGTCGATAGATGAATGGATAAAGAAAATATGGTAGTGATTTTCCTGGTGGTTCAGTGGTTAAGACTCCCGACTTTTGAAGCAGGGGGCAAGAGTCCAATCCCTGGTCAGGGAACTAAGATCTCACATGCTGCCAAATATAAAAAAAAAAAAAAAAATGTAGTGTATATATATATATATATATATATATGTATATATATATACCATTTGCAACAACTTAAAGATTTTCATACTAAGAGAAGTAAGAAAGAGAAAGACAAATACCATATGATATCACTTATACATGGAATCTAAAATATGACACAAATGGGGAATTCCCCGGAGATCCTGCGGTTAGGATTCTGGGCTTCCACTGCAGGGGGGCACACATTCAATCCTTTAGTCCAGGAACTAAGATCCTGCATGCTGAGGCATGCCAAAAAAAATAATAGTAAAATGAAATATGACGCAAATGAACTCATCTGCAAATTAGAAATATACTCACAGACATATAGAACAGACTTGCGACTGCCGAGTAGGGGTGGGTGGAGGAGGGATGGTTGGGAGTTTGAGATTAGCAGATGCAGATTACTATATATGTATAACTGAACCACTGTACGATACACCAGAAGCTAACACAACATTATAAATCAACTGTATTTCAATAAATTAAATTAAAAGCAAAACAAAAAAATCTCAAATGTTCTGCTCTTAGACTATCTCGGGGACTTCCCTGGTGGTCTGGTGGTTAAGACTTTGGCTTCCACTGCAAGGGGGTTCAATCCCTGATAGGGGAGCTAAGATGCCACATGGTGCACACCCCAAAAAAACAAAACATAAAACAGAAACAATCCTGTAACAAACTCAGTGAAGATTGTTCAAATGATCCACATTCCAAAAAAAAAAAAGTCTTTAAAACAACAAGAAAAGAATATTTCCAATCACAGTGGTTTTCCTCTGGGGCTGGGGGTTGAAGAAGCAGGGTCAGGAGCAGGAGGTCTCAAGAGAATTAGTCATGTCCATTCTCACATCCTGTTTAAAGTCTTTTGCCATAGGCATGAATTTTTTTTTTAAAGAAAGAAAATAATGTATATATATGTGCATGCATGCTAAGTCGCCTCAGTAGCGTCTGGCTGTGCAACCCTATGAACCATAGCCTGCCAGGCTCCTCTGTCCATGGGATTCTCCAGGCAAGAACCCTGGAGTGGGTTGCAATGCCCCACTCCAGGGGATCTTCCTGACCCAGAGATCGAACCTGAGTCTCATAAGTCTCCTGCATTGGCAGGCAGGTTCTTTACCACTAGCACCACATAGGAAGCCCCATATAGATAAACATACATCTCTCTCGCCCTTCAGCTCTGTAAACCTGTCCCCTGAGGGCAAAGACTTTGTCCTGTCCCTGTAGAGTGCCTGGCACACAGTAGATCCATAAGAGATACCCACCGAAGGAATGCATGGTCATAACATGTTCTCGTCTCCATCCACCGAAACAGATTCTTAGAGAGAAGGAAGGAGCAGCGTGCCGCCCTGGGCCTCAGCCCATCAGTACCCACACCCACTCCTATTCAGACGCCTACTGTGCTACCAGCTCCTGTCGGGATCTCACCTGAGCATCGAGATGCAGACCTCCGAAGAGAATACCTGCTCTATCTGGAGTTTCCACTCCAAGGTAGAAACTGCAAGCCAGCAAGCACTAGCACAAACGCTAAGCAGAAAACCCAAGCAAGCCAGATGACAGGGGGCGCCAGGGAGGGGCCAAGCGGCTGTGCCTCACATGGAGGTGGCCGGCTCCAGGTCCTTCGGCTTCCTAAACCCTCGTCTCCTGTTTGCCCCGTTTGCTCCCTCCCGCGCCCTGCCCTTCATTCATTCATTCACATTCATGGGCATCCACTCCGGGGAGACAGCCCTGGTTACAGTCCGGTGTGGGGGTGAGGGGATGGACATGAATCAGATGATGATGGGACAGAGAGAACTGTGGTCCAGAGTTTCTCCGAGGCAACATGACATCGACTGGGGTTGACCCCATGGCTGAGAGCTGCAGAACAACGGGAGATGGCCCAGAGAAAGGAGAAGCTATGCAAGGTGCCTGTGCCTGGAGCCCGGGTGTGTGCAGGCCGGGTCCAGAGCAGAGGGAGCCAAGAAGTGGCTTAGGGTTGGAGGCGAGCAGGGACACTGCCCAGGGTCTGTGGCCACCGAAGCATGTGAGCCCGAGCGTGTGGCCATCAGCTCGGTGTTTTGCATCAGTCACGATGTGGGATGGAGAGTGGGCAGGGACTCGCTGGGCTCCTCCACCGCCCTTGATGACTCGCCTGTCCTCCCCTTCCTACCCTGCCCCCTCATATCAACCAAGTCATCACCCTGGACTGGCCTGACCCCTCCTTCTCCTTCCTCCCTGGCCCCCGTAGCCCATCTGTCACCAAATTCCAATCTTTCGACCTCACTATCTCCAACGCCGGCTTTTACACCACAGCTCAGAGCCAAGTTGTCTGAACCAACTGTCTCCAAAGTGGCCCCTGCCTCCAATCAGGCCTCTCGCCACACCCTCGTCTCTGAATCGACCCGCCGAAGCATACTTCTCAGTCAGTTCATGGAAAAGGAAAGAGAGCTGGCCCTGAAGACTACGAAAAATGGCCAACCTCATTTATCATAAGAGAAATGTAGGTTAAAACCTCACCAAGGCTTCCCTGGTGTCTCAAATGGTAAAGAATCTGCCTGCTAAGCAGGAGATCCAGGTTCGCTTCCTGGGCTGGGAAGATTCCCCTGGAGAAGGAAATGGCAACCCATTCCAGTATTCTGCCAGGAGAACTCCATAAACAGAGGAGCCTGGCATGGAGAAATCCCCATGGACAGAGGAGCCTGGTGGGCTACAGTCCATGGGGTCACAAAGAGTTGGACACAACTGAGCGACAAACACTTTTGCTTTGATTTTTCAAGCTTCCGTTGTCTTTAGTTAGTGTTTATCAATCACGGTGACAACAATAAAAAAGATTGGGACTTCCCTGGTGGTCCCACGGCTAAGACTCTGCGCTCCCAAAGCAGGGGGCCTGGATTCGATTCCTGGTCAGGGAATTAGATCCCACAGGCCACAACTAAAGATCCTGAATGCTTCAACTAAGACCTGGCAAAGCCAAATAAATAAATAAAATTTTTAAAAATAATCAAAAAAGCTGAGAAGCTGGTACCAATGAAGCTTGAGGAGAAACAGGCCCTGTGGTCCATGTGGGGACCCTGGACCTGGTACATCCCCTGAGAAGGACAAGTGGACAGAGCTGATCAAATGACAACTGCGAGTGTCCTGTGACATTCACGTGCCTGCATGCCAAGTTGCTTCAGTCATGTCCGACTCTTTGTGACCCCATGGACTGTAGCCCACCAGGCTCCTCTGTCCATGGGGATTTCTCCAGCCAAGAATACTGGAGTGGGTTGCCATTTCCTCCTCCAGGGGATCTTTCAGACCCAGGAATCAAACCCACGTCTCTTATGTCTCTTGCATTAGCAGGTGGATTCTTTACCACTAGCACCACCTGGGAAGCATATGACTCCTGAGTTCACGCGAACTTATTCTGCAGCTGTGCTCACGTGTGTGTAAAACAGCATCTATACAAGGCGATACCCTGCAGCACTGCTTGTCACGGAAAGGCCTGGGGACAAGCTAAACACCTATCAGCTGAGACCATTATGGGTTGATAGGCCCATGTCTGCAGCAGAGGGAGCAGAGAAGTGTCTTGAGACTGGAGAGGCCATAATTTAGGTAAATTATGGGGCACCCCATATGGAATACTATGCAGCTATGAGGAAATTACACTGAGGACATACTCTATGAACGGATATGAAGTGGTCATAAGTACAGTGTTAACTGAAAAAAGGAAGGTGCACGACAATATGAATAGTAGAGGTGCAACAAAATGCAGCTTCCCACGGCCCCTGCAAATTCTCCCCCACCACCCCCGGCAATGGGGCCTCTCCTCTCCCCACTCCCACCATGGCCTGCTGTACTTTGGGGCTCTCCTTGTCTAAATATTGCCATTTGTGTAAAAAAGGGCTTCCCTTGTGGCTCAGCTGGTAAAGAATCTGCCTGCAAGTCAGGAGACCCTGATTTGACTCCTGGGTTGGGAAGGTCCCCTGGAGAAGGGATAGGCTACCCCACTCCAGTATTCTTAGGCTTCCTTTGTGGTTTAGCTGGTAAAGAATCTGCCTGCAATACTGGAGACCTGGGTTCAATCCCTGGGTTGGGAAGATCCCCTGGAGAAGGGAAAGGCTACCCACTCCAGTATTCTGGCTTGGAGAGTTCCATGGGCTATATATTCCATGGGGTCGCAAAGAGTCGGACACAACTGAGCGACTTTCACTTGTGTAAAAATAAGATGGGCGAGGTCTTGCTTGTGCAAAGAGTATCTCTAGAAGTGTTTATGAGAAACAGTACTGGTTGTCCATGGGGAGGAGAACTGGTGCCTGGAAAACAAGGGTGAGAGGGAGACATTTTGCCTCTTGTGATTTCTAAATTGTGAACCGAATGAAAGCGCTACCATGTCAAAAAAAAGTAATTTCAATGAAAAAATGCAATTCTGGTCATATCACACTTACACAGATCCTTCCTTCCTCCCCATTCGGCAGCTAGCACAAGCTATTGTCTGTTTTTAATTATTCTTCTTTTTGGCTGTGCTAGGTCTTCGTTGCTATGAGCGGATTTTCTCTAGTTGCAGCAAGCATGGGCCACTCTTGGTTGCAGGGCTTCTCACTGTGGTGGCTTCTCTTGTTGCCGAGCATGGGCTCCAGGGTTCAGTCATGCAGCACACGGGCTTAGTTGCTCTGCAGCATGTGGAATCTTCCTAGACCAGGGATCGAACCCGTGTCCACGGCCTTGGCAAGCAGATCTTATCCACTGCGCCACCAGGGAAGTCCTGCTTTTAATTATTCTTTAATAGGTAAGATTCTCAGTGGCAAGTGACAGAAACCCAATTCCAACTGGACTAAACAAAAGTCGTTAAGTTATTGATTCATATAATGGATGTCTGCTTCAGGCAAGACTGGATCCAGGAGCACAAGCCGTGTCATTGAAAGTCATTCTCTAGGCTCTGTTTTTCTCTGTGCTGGCTTTATTCTTGGACAGGCTCTTCCCTCAGAGTGGCAGAGCTGGCCGCTGGGAGCCCTGAGTTGACGTCTTGCCATTTGTCACCTTATCAATCACAGGCTGAAGCTCATTGCTGGTATATGGTTATGAAAGTCGCTCAGTCGTGTCCGACTCTTTGGACCCCATGGACTATACAGTCCATGGAATTCTCCAGGCCAGAATACTGGAGTGGGTTGCCATGCCCTCCTCCAAGGGATCTTCCCAGCCCAGGGATGGAACCCAGGTCTCCCGCATTGCCAGCAGATTCTTTACCAACTGAGCCACCAGGGAAGCCCTTGCTGATATATACCTATCCCTAAACCATCCCCATCACTCAGATTGGGTAGACCAGGGTCTCAGATCCACTTTTAGAGCTTGGCGGTGGGGTCAATCATACTGGAGACTCTGGAAATTTGAGGGGTGGTCACCAGAATAAGAAGGATGGGAGCTGGGCAAGGCAAACGGTGCCCTCTGCCCTCTTGGTCTTCCCCCCTCTTCTATGCCATGGTCTGCTAGACATCTCTTATTTCCTGATCACACCATGCATCTACTCACACTCCTTCTGGCCTCTGCTTTTGCCCCTGCCTGCTCCCCCTGAAATATCTTTTCCATTCTCCAACTGGCAAATTCCTACTTACCCATTAATATCCTGCTCAAATATCACCTTTTCCTTGAAGCCTTCCTAACTCTTCCACCTGCTTCCCCACCACTAGCAGAACAAACTGGTTTTACTGCTGTTCTTTTTAGTTCTTCCCTCAATCCATTTCCCAGGTGGCGCTAGTGGTAAATCGCCTGCCTGCCAACGCAAGAGACTTAAGAGATGTGAGTTCAATCCCTGGGTCAGGAAGATCCCCTGGAGGAGGGTATGGCAACCTACCCCAGTATTCTTGCCTGGAAAACCCCATGAATAGAGGAGACTGGAGGGCTAGAGTCCATAGGGTCGCAAAGAGTCGGACATGACTGAAGCGACTTATTAATAGTATGCATGCAATCCATTGTCGCTGACTGGGCCTCATCCATGCCGCCTGGGAAGGAAAGAGATAAATCAGAGCTGGCCTCTGCTTTCAAGGATCTCCATCATGGCACAGAAGTGGTCATTTGTTTTACCCAGGGTATTTATTTTCTGAGGGCTGGAACCCAGCCTTGGCCATCTGTGTCTTCTCCAGTTGGCACAGCCCTGGGCACAAGGTAGATGCCAATGAGTTTTCAAAATGAATAATGACAAAGTGTCTCAAAAGGGTGGGAAGTGTTGAACACAACCTCTGCTAACTCTGCGTTGCCCAGACCAAAAGATGGCCATGTGGCTTGGAGGCGCCCAAGGAAGTGCCTGGACTGGTCCCTTCTAGGACAGGGCTGTCACAACTCTGGAAACCCCCTTGGCCCTGGGCCTGGGACCAAAAATCCAGACCCACAGGGAAGTCCCCCAGTCAGGCCCTGCCACCCAGTTCCCACGGAGGGGACCAAGGCAGAGGCAGGAGCTGGGGGCGCTCTGGGGGAGCTCTCATCTGGAGTCCCAGCCTCCGTCGGGTCAGAGCTCCCTAAACGCGGGTGAGAAGCGAGGAGGGCAGGGCTGGAGTTGGCAGGAGCCCAGGGGAGGAAGGAAACAAGAAACAATCAAGGAAAAATCCATCCCAGGCCGGGGGTTGGCTCAGGCCACAGAGCCTTGCAGGCTGGCCTCAGGCCGCCACGGAGGAGGCTTCCTAGGGGCAGATGCAGCCTGTCCCACTCCATGCCTCCCATGGCAAGGGATGGGGGTGGGGGGAGCTGAGACCCTTTCGGAGACCTTGTCTCCTCTCTCTGCCCCCTTGATGTCCCTTCCCTTGTGATGCCTTGCCCCCAGACCTGTCCCCAGACTCCTGGTCCCCCACGTCTCACCTGCCTCCCTAGGTCCCCAGTGGGAGGGGCCGAGGAGAGCTGGCTCCAGCCTGGGAGTCTTACCCTCCGGCTCAGTTCCTCCATCATTCTCCCCAAATGACCTTGGAGAAGGGGGCCTCCAACGCTATCCCCCAGGGCCCTCAGAGGCTGGGGCTGCTGACGCAGGCGATTTCCAGGAAGAAGAGGCCGGGAGGGGAAGGAAGGACTGAGTCAGTCCCTGTGTGGCGATTACAGGTCCTTGGGTGGGGGAAGCAGCTGTGGGGTTGGGGGGCAGCGGGCCGGCGCCTGGGCCTAGCTCAGGATCAAGGCGAGGCTCCAGGCTGCGGGGAAGGGACTTGAATGACCCATTGGGGCATTTCTCCCTCCAGGCTTCCTCACCTCTGAGCTCCCCTGAACGTCCCTCAGGGTCCTACCCCTTAGACACTAGGCTGTCTGAGACCCCTTCCAGCAAGATCAGTCCAGGCCCTGGTAGAGACGGCAGTCCCTGGACATGGGGTCAGGCTGAACAGGAAGCACTTGGCCTGAGCGTCCACTGGGTCAGAAACGCAGGACACCTCGATGTTCCCGTGGCTCAGGATCCCAGCCTCATCACCTGTACTCAGGCCTTTACACACGGCCTGAGACATTGCATAAAAAAAAACAATTCTAGTCAATGAAATCCTGTATTATAAACGCTCATTAACTGCAGGGCTACCATGGCAACACAGGGCGTGTCTGCAAGGATCCCGTCCATTCAGCAGAGCTGAGAGCAGCCAGCAGCAGGCTCCCCAGGGACTCCGCAGGCCCCGGCCAAGCCACACAGCTGCCTCTGTGAATGGTGAGAATGGACCGCCTACCTGAGTGCTTGCAAAGCACAGAACCCAGTGCCAGGCACAGAGTAGGCCTTGGATGTGGGCTTTGCGGGGGCCAGAACTCCGGTTGATAGCCGGAGAGTAGGAACCGTCCAGGGAGCCAGCGCTGGGTGGAACACATCCAGGTGGGCTTCGAACAGCCCCAAAGCGCAGGTGGCACTTCCTGTGGCTTTGGGCCCTGCTTGGGAGCCCTGACCACACAGCCAGGCTGAGCAGATCACTGACTGCTGAGGGAGGGGCCCAGGATTGGGTCAGGCTTGGGGGACAAATCATCGCCCAAGTGCTCTGTCATCCCCAGTGCTTGTCAGTTGCCCTCCCCCATACACCAGAACTTCTCCAAAGAGCTCCGGAGTTGCTTCCTGGCTTTGAGTGGCCTTGGATAAGGGTCTTTGCCTCTCCAAGCTTTCATCCCTGTAATTTTGTTTTGTCACCAGCCCTGAATGGGGCTCCTGACCTTTCCCAAGTCCCTTCCCCCAAAGCAGGATGCTCACTGATGGGCAGAGAGTGGGGGCCGCATCT
The DNA here is from genome assembly GCF_019320065.1 of Cervus canadensis. Lineage (NCBI taxonomy): Eukaryota > Metazoa > Chordata > Mammalia > Artiodactyla > Cervidae > Cervus > Cervus canadensis. Next base: position 40,970,284 of record NC_057414.1, read on the forward strand.
CAAGCCTTATTCCCACAGGCTCAGAGGAGTCATTAACAGAGTCAGCTCTTCATCATTAGACTCATTCCAAGTCAGGTGGCAAGGCCATCCGCCATCCCCCAAAGCTCCAGTTATAATGTTTCCACGAAACTCCTGCCTGCAAGGACTGTGTGTTCCCATCAACAAAATAAGCCCAAGTCCCTTATCTTGTTTGGGACTCATGGAACTCCACTTTTACAGGCAAGGAGGCTCAGAAAGGGATTGTCCTTTCTTTGTGGCCACAGAGCAAGTTGGCAGCACAGCCAGCTCAGAACCTGGGTCTGTGGCTCAGAGACAGTGCTCAGGGCTTGGCATCGAGCTGGCCCCCCAACCTGGTTGCTTTATAGGAATGAGGGGAGGGCAGGGGTGACAATGGCTGGGTGGGAAGCCTGAACGGGGAGGAGGATCCAGAACCAGCAGGTCTTGCCCTTTCAGGCTAAGTAGATCACTGTCAGTGCCCCGAGTTTCAGTTTTCACTTCTATAAAGGGGGATAGTGATGCTGGCTCTGTCCATCTCACTGGCTCTCAGAGGATTTGAGGAGCTCAAGGGCAAAAGGCACTGGGCAAAGGGCATAGGCCGGCCTGGGTGGGTTGTTGACTGACAAAGCCTGGGTGGTAGGAAGGGGGAAGGTACAACACTTCCCCATCCACATCACAACTTGACCTAGGGCCCCCTTCCTGCACTGTCCAGGTCTCAGCTTTCCTCTGAGCCACTAGGCCAGTCCTGGCAGAATCCACCTAACTGATGCTCCTTGGGGAGTTGAAGGAGCAGCCAGGAAGGCTCAAGATTAAAAGTTGAAACTTCCCTGTATTTGTTTTCTATTGCTGCTGTACGAATCGCCACCAACATGGGGGCTTTGTTGTTCAGTCACTCAGTCCTGTCCAACTTTTTGGGACTCCATGGACTGCAGCATGCCGGCCTCCCTATCCTTCACCAACTCCCAGAGCTTGCTCAAACTCGTATCCATTGAACTCCTGACGCCATCCAACCATCTCACCGTCTGTCATTCCCTCCTCCTCCTGCCTTCAATCTTCCCCAGCATCAGGGTCTTTTTCAGTGAGTTGGCTCTTGGCATCAGGTGGCCAAAGTATTGGAGCTTCAGCTTCAGCACCAATCCTTCCAATGAATATGCAGTACTGATTTCCTTTAGGATTGACTGGTTTGATCTCCTTGCAGTCCAAGGGACTCTCAAGAGTCTTGTCCAGCACCACAGTTCGAAGTCATCAATTCTTTGGTACTCAGCCTTTTTTTTATTGTCCAGCTCTCACATCCTAACTTGGGGGCTTAAAACAAGACAAATTTATAAACTTCCATTCTCATTGGTGAGAAGTTCCAACATGGGTCTAAAATCAAGCTCAGTGGGATGTGTTTATTCTGGATGCTCTAGGGGATGACCCTTTTCCTTGTTTTTTCCAGCTTCTAGAGGCTGCCTGCTTATGGCCCCTTCCTCCGTCTTCCTAAGCAGCAACACAGCATTTCTGCATCATCACATCTCTTTTTCTGACACTCCAGTCTCCCTCTTCCACTTTAAGGACCAGCAATAATTATTGTGCTGGACCCACCCAGATAATTCGGATAATCTCTCTGATTTTTTGTTTTGTTTTTTAAAAGCACAACACAATTTTTAAAAATTTATTTGTTTGTGTTGGGTCTTACTTGCCTCACATGGGATATTTTGTTGCAGCACAAGGGCTCTCTAGTTGAGGATGCATGGGCTTAGTTTCTCCGCTGCACGTGGGATCTTAGTTCCCCACCCAGGGGTAGAATCCATGTCCTCTGCATTGTAGGGTGGCTTCTTAACCACTGGACCACCAGGGAAGTCCAAATCTCTCTGTTTTAAAGTCAGTTGATTAGTAACTCTAATTCCATTGGCAAACTTAATTGTTCTTTGCGATGTAAGAAAATACATTCACAGGTTCCCCCTCTTTAGGGGGAGCCATTACTCTGCCTACTGGATTCTGCTTCTCCCCATCCTTCCCTCCCTCCTGGCTTAGCTGACCTTCACCTCCACCCTCAGCATCCTTCCTTCCTTCAGGATGCCTTCCTGACCCCCTCTCCTTGAGTCCCTCCCACATCTACAGTATGGAAGCTTCTGTCATCTTGGTCACATTGTACTGTCACAGATGTCAGGTCCCCTTACCTCATTACCATCCACCCTTTGCAGGGTCTGCCTTTCAGTAAATGTTTCTTCTACTAAATGAATGAATGAACCCACCAACCAACCAATCAATTACCCCCCTGGTCACCGTCATCCGCGAGCCCCAGGACCTCACCCTGCCGCCGCTCAGGCCCCACCCAACGTTGTAAAGTCTGAGTACCAGTCCCACCCCCACCCCGGAAGCCACCTAGCCTGAAGATAAATACGGTAAATACGGGCGTGGCCGGGCCACTCATCCCGCGCACACCCCCAAAGCCCTATTTTCTAGGGGACGGCAAACTCCTGAAAGCTCTCGGAAGTCTGTAATATATTGACGTAAGCGCCTCCGAGGCCTCATTCATTTCCTCAGCAGTTACTCAATACTTTTATGGCGGTGCCCTCCAGGGAGGGAACCCTCCAGGGACACTCCTCTTCTGAATTCTAAGAATTCGGTCTTCCGGCTACCTCCCACCTCGGCCCTCCTAGAACCGAGAGTTTGGGCTCTGACGGACATAGCCGGAGTTCGCGGAGTCCAGCCCCATCACTCGACGCGGCCTGGCCCGCAGCTACCCAAGCTCGGACTGGACCCCCGCGCCCCCGCGGCTGCTGGATCCCTGCGCTGCGCCTCGGAAGACTGAGCCCAAGCGGGCCCGCGAGTGGGGCGAGGCTGTGGGTGTGGCCTAGATGGGACGGCCCCGGCATTGGCTCTACGGGCAGGGGGCGGGGCCTCAGGGGCCACGGTCTTCCCTGTAAGTTCACAGCTCAGGTCTATCCCACCGCCGCGCGGTCCAGCTCCTGCGCTTTAGCCTCTCGCTGGTCAGCCGCCTAATCGCGCGTCAAGGTGAGTTCAGGCCCGGACTCTGCAGCCAGACCGCGGCTCCTAGCGGGGCAGGGGGTGGGGTGTCCCTCGAGAGGCCCATCCTTAAAGCGCCTCATCCCCGATCGCGCCTCGGTCCCCAACTTATCTCTACGTAGGTCCTTTCTGCCGTGAGATGCACGGCATTTCTCACCCGCGCCTCGGTCCCGGCGGCCACGCCCGCGTTCCTCTCGGCCTGCGGGGCGCCGCGCATCCCGAACCCGAATTCCCGGTCCAGCCCTCCATGCTGCGCCGGGGCCCCCGCCCCACCCCCGGGACCCTGCAGTGCCCTCCTGACTTTCAGCGCCCTCGCCTGGACCCGGGGTCGTATTTTTAGTCGATGGTGAGGTGTCCTCCTATCTTTAGCCGTGGCCGCGAGTGTCCTGAAACGGATCCGGACGGGGCTGGGCTGCGCTCGGGCAGAGGGCGGGGAGGGGGTCGGCGCCAGAACCCGAGCTGAGCCTGAATAGCGGGGCCCGCGGGAGCCACGGGGCGGGGGCCGCACGCCGAACTCTGGCCCTGCGCCGAGCGGACACTCGGACATCGCCTAGGCCGGAAAACACAGGGGAGGCTCCTCCCTGAGGTTGGATACCCGGGCAGGGTCTCCGATCGCTCCCTCTTCCCCCGATTGTCTGGTTGTGAGCCCACAATCCTCCAAGGGAAGAAGATCCTGCAGACAGTCCGCACCTGGTACGCGAACGTGCGTGCCTCTCCTTGGGAAGCGCCCGCCTAGAACTGTAGGTTCGCTGGAGACCCCGGCGCTTGCAGGACCCCTCCGGGACGAGGGGCAGTAGAGGGAGAGCGCGCGCCACCTGGTGGCCACGGAACCGAGCGCCGCTCTGCACAGGGAAGCGGGGAGACCCCGTGGCCAGCGAGGGCGCCTGTACCGGAGGACCCCTCCCCCCAGGGGCTGCTCTTTTTCGGTCTTGTCTGGAGCACTGTCCCCGGAGAACCAGAATGCTTGAGGAAGTCCCTAGAGCCATTTGTTGAATAAATGTCGGCGCTGACAGTGACCCACTAACCCCCTCTTACATCCACACTCTCTCTGACTTCCACTAACTCCCTCATAATGGCCTTGTCGTCAACCCATTTCATGGATGAGGAAGGTGAGGCCAGAGAGAAAAGATGTTTTCCAGGTAGCAATGGGTTCAAGGTTAGGGGCCTGACTTTGAAACACCCCTGGTGGGGAGTGACCTAGTATTCCTTGTGAGGAGGGGGCTCTGCCTCCAAGAAGTCATTTTCTCTAAAGAAGGCCCTTGGCACCTTCCAGAGCAGGCCCACAGAGCTGGGATGGCTCCCATCTGCTCCTCCTAAAGCTGCAGGGTGCAGCCCAGCCCAGCCCCTAGAGCCTTGTCCTGATGGACAGCTCATTCTCATATATCTGGACACATGCACATTGAGAGATGGAAACAGTCAAGAGGTAGGACTTAAATGGAGGAGGCCTGGGGACCTGGCAGCCCCAGCCCAGGTGGATCCCTCCTGCTCTCCAGGCAGTGCACATATTTTGGCACGGCCCATTGTATCAGAGCCACTGGAACCCAGCTGGGTAGCAGCGCCCACTCTTCCTCTTACTAGCTGGGTGACCTCGGCAAAGTTGCTTGATGTCTCTGAGATTCAGCTTCTGCCTCTGGATGACACTGTGTTGTGCCTCAGAGGTTAAAATGGGAACCATGCAAGGCCAGCTGGAGCCTGGGGTCTTGGAGTTGCCAAATCTGAATATTTGGGGCTTGATGGCTGCGGTTCCCAGCTCTCCCCGGTGGTTGACACTGGCCCAACCCTTCCCCCCAGCCTCAGTTCTCCTCACATCTGGAATTGGGTGGGTACATCTGGCTTAGAGTGCAAGAGCTGTCAGGGACGCCGGATCTGTTGTGGAAACACTCAGGCTGTCTTGGCGCCCCTGTATGATGGAGGGCGGGGGGAGGGGGGAGGTCTGGCCCAAGTTCTGGGCAGATCCCACCAGTTGGCCTCCTTCTCCATGAGTGAAAAGGAAGGAAAACTATCCCAGGATTTCTTGCCTGCCAAGGGGACAGATAGGATATATGTCAGCATGCCTCCAGACCTAGCATGGTGGGCACAGATAAATGTCTTTTAGTTAAATGAGTGATGGGAGTCCAGGACCTCAGAGCACGTCCTGCCTCCCTCCCCTTCCCCCCCAGCTCCTTCCAAGCTTAGCTGGAATTCTGCCACCAGAGAGTCATTCCTTTGTTTCCTGTTAAGCTGCAGGTGCTCTGGGAGGGGCAAGATGTCCGGTCTCTGTGGCTCAGCACCACTGACCCGAGCTGTCCGGTCCTGGGGTGGGGTTTCCTGAGTAAGGGCCTGGCTGGGGGGAGGGCCGTAGTTGGGATTCTGCGTCTCCTGCATCCTCCTTCCTCCTTCCTGCTCCCTCCTGCCAGCCCCCTCCATCTTCTCTCACCCTGCTCCCCAGGCTGAATGCGGCAGAGGGGACTTCCCTGGTGGTCCAGTGGCTAAGACTCCATGCTCCCAATACAGGGATCCTGGGTTCTATCCCTGGTCAGGGAACTAAAAGATCCCACGTGCCACAAGTAAGAGTTTGCTTACTGCAACTAAATACCCAAGTGCAACAACTAAGACCCAGCACAGTCAGATAAACAAATAAATTTTTTTTTTAAAAAAAGATGAAGAGAAGAATGGGGCAGAAGAACTGGCAGAGGCTGCTTGACCCTTCCCCAGCGATTTCCCACCTGCTCAGCCCCTGTTGGCCCCAGGAGGGTGTGCTCACGTGGTCACCCATTGGGCGACCTTGGATAAGTTTCTTTGCCTTTCATGCTGATTCTACACATCAGGCCAGTCCCCTGCTGCAGGAACTAGAGGGAGTGCTTTTTCCACTTCCTTTTTCTGTTAAACCTGTATGACATCCCTCCAGAGTGTATTTATTTTTTCCACCTTAGAAATATCTGTGTTTATTCTGACTACATGAATAATAGGTGCTCATAAATAATACATGCTTCTTATTAAGAATTTGAGCTTATAGAAGTATGAACAAGAAAGGGGAAGTCACCTGAAATTCTACCATCTTAGAACTACCGTCAACATTTGGCAACCATCCTTTCATACTTAGCTTACTTATATCATTTTTTAGTAATGAGACCTGATATCAAAGATAATTTTTACTGAGAACAACTTTCCTCCCATGTCACAGACCCCACATCCCTGCCCCCCCCCCCGCCTGTAGGCAGCCCCTATGCCAACCTAGTGCCAGCCTTCTATATTATTTCCTGCTCCGATATAAGATATAATCCTATGCAGACCTGTATGTGTAGATACACATACAGGCATGTATGGGGAGTGGGGAGCGGAACTGCTTTCAACAAATGGAACCTTCTAGACTACATTTTTGCATTTTGCTTCTCTCATTTTGCAATGCCTTATGGGAATCCCTCCAAAATGTCTGATAGCTCTGATTTTATTTATTTATTTGGCCATGTCATGTGGCTTGCGGGATCTTAGCTCTCCAACCAGGGACTGAACCCGGACCTACAGCAGTGAAAGCTGTGAGTCCTAACCACTGGACCACCACGAAATTCCCTGAGAGCTCTCATTTTAAATGGGAATGAAAGGAGAGAGTTTGTGATGATTGAATGAGATGGGTTTGCAAAGAACTCAACAAAATCCCAGGCATGGAGCAGAGCCTCCACGCCCCAAATATTTATATCCCCCACTCTCTCTTCCCCTTAGCCGCTGGGACAGAAGGGAGGGGCAGAAACTACAGTAGACTCAGTTCCTGCCCATAAGGAACTCCTAACCCGGAGGAGGAGAAAAGGGAAGCTCTGAGCAAGCATCTCCCTTCCAGGTGGGATGTGATTGGGCCAAACCGATGCTCCTTTCTTTGGCTGGGTGGGCTGAACACCTGCTGTGCGTCCAGTCCTGGGCCTGGCCTAGGTGGGCGAGACAGAGGTCACAAGACCTCCATCCTCGGTCAAGTCAGGAGCTGAGACAAATCTGAGACAAGCGCCCCCCTCTGCCCCCCACGCCCCCACTCCCGATGACTTGGCACTGGTCACGTCTTGGGCACAATTGAGTGCAAACGATGAAGATGAGCAGAACTGCGGACTCAGAACAGGAGACCGGAACCAGGGCTGTGTATGTGACTTCAGGCCTGTCACGCAGGGTCCCCACTCATAGAGGGAGGGGCTTGGCGCTTGGGATCCAGGCCTTGAGGCCGCAGTAAGTCTGTGGAGGAACACAGGATCTTGCCAGGAGGGCTCCCACAGGAGTACGGCCCCGCGTGGGCTCCTGAAGCTCCTGAAGGGCACCCGGAAACCAGACAGGTGCCTCTGCCTTTGTCCTTCCATCTCTTACTGATATCCTTGGTGTTTCAGTTCCTCAGCCTGGACCGGAAAGAATCTCTCAAGGACAAGCCCAGAGAGCATTGCTGACTACCAGCTCTGCGCCTGCCTGCTTCCGGTTTTCAGAAGCGTTTTCAACCTTCTTGGGAGAAAGTGATTTTAGTTATCTCGACCCTCTGACTTCACTGATCGTTTCTTAGCCCTTTGGCAAGTGTTTGGTGTCTGGACACCTCTCTCTGGGTGTTTGTGGTGGACGGGGGTGAGAGGAGACTGCAGAGGGCGCGGTCCTGCAAGTGGCCGGTCCCGGTCCCCGGGGGTGAGGTCGCCATGTCCACCAAGGTGCCCATCTATCTGAAGCGCGGCAGCCGCAAGGGCAAGAAGGAGAAGCTGCGGGACCTGCTGTCCTCGGACATGATCAGCCCGCCGCTGGGGGACTTCCGCCACACCATCCACATCGGCAGCGGAGGTGGCAACGACACGTTCGGTGACATCTCCTTCCTGCAGGGCAAGTTCCACCTCCTGCCGGGGACGGCGGTGGACGAGACCCAGGAGGACAGCGGCTTCGAGATGCCCTTCCAGTTCACGCGCACGGCCACGCTGTGCGGGCGGGAGCTCCCGGATGGGCCGTCCCCTCTGCTCAAGAACGCCATCTCCCTGCCGGTCATCGGCGGGCCCCAGGCCCTCACCCTGCCCGCCGCCCAGGCCCCACCCAAGCCCCCTCGCTTGCACCTGGAGACCCCGCAGCCCTCCCCGCAGGAGGCGGGGACTGTGGATGTGTGGAGAATCCCAGAGGCTGGCGCCGCCCACAGCGGGCTGACCCCCGAGTCCGGAGCGGAGGAGCCCTTCCTGTCCCACGCCAGCTCCCTGCTGTCCCTGCACGTGGACCTGGGGCCTTCCATCCTGGACGACGTCCTCCAGATCATGGACCAAGACCTGGGCCACCTGCAGATCCCCACATAGGACCCGAGAGCGGCTAGTGGGGTGAATGCCGTGGAGGCAGGGGGTGGACACCAACCCTGGTCTAGGAGTCGGGGTCCCCGGGTCCCACGTGTGTGGTTGCTGGCCAGTGATTTCTCACTTTGAGCCTTTGACTCCCTCCCTCCCACCTCCTCCACGTGGACACGGTGGCCTCTTTGCTTCCCCCTAATCCCCACAAGGACACGTGCCGACGTCAGCCCGAAGCGCCCCGTGCGTCTCGGGCCACCTGGACCCCCACCACCAAATGCTCCTCAGACCCCTCAGACGAAGGCTCTGCTGAAATGGACTCCACATTTCACCCGCCTCTAACTCAGCCTCCATGACACCCTGATGGGAGGGGGGCCGGGGAAGAGGCGGGGCACAGCCAACTGGACCTTTGGCTCCATGCTGTGGATTGGGAACGTGGCGTCAGTGACCGGTGTCCCTCCGCCCCACCCCTCCCACGTGACCAGGGGATTCTAGTTGCAATAAAACTTGCTGCTCTGGTACTTTTGCTCCCGGTACTCTGTTCCAGGCCCCTCCTCAAGACAGGCCAGGCTCTAGGAGCTGTGGGCTCACTCACTCCAGCCCCAGAGGGCTTTATATGGTGGGATGGAGTTGGGGGAAGGCATGCCTTCTGGAAGAAACTGTATGGCATTCTGAGCCCATAGTGAGAGTGAAGCTGGAATAAACCAAGTGCCAACTGGGGATATTTTGACATTGATTAGGGTGTCTGATGAGAGGTAGCTGGAGTAGGCCAGGCACTGGGCCCAGGAGACAGGTCTATCAAGAGAGGCCCAAGAGCCAAGGAATAACCAGACCTAGTGCAAGGGACCCGGAGAAGGCAATGGCACCCCACTCCAGTACTCTTGCCTGGAAAATCCCATGGATGGAGGAGCCTGGTGGGCTGCAGCCCATGGGGTCGCTAAGAGTCCGACACAACTGAGTGACTTCACTTTCACTTTTCACTTTAATGCACTGGAGAAGGAAATGGCAACCCACTCCAGTGTTCTTGCCTGGAGAATCCCAGGGACAGGGGAGCCTGGTGGGCTGACGTCTATGGGGTCGCACAGAGTCGGACACGACTGAAGTGACTTAGCAGCAGCAGTGCAAGGGACCAACAGCTTTTCTGGTGTCAGAGGACTGAGGGAGCATGCAGAAGGGCAGGTTAGACCTGGCACTGCGAGGGATCCGACTCATCTCATCAGTGCTGCTTCTTGGTCTACAGTGCATCACATGTGCTCCCGGTGCTGGGGCACCAGAAGACATACAGACACAACCCCCTGCTCTCCTGGAGCTCACAGTCTAGTGGGGGGAAGGATAGCAAATCTGTTATCAAGGGCATTTTCAACAGTGTTGAACACTGTGAAGAAGACACCAAGATCATGAATACCTGGGGCAGGGTGGGGTGGTGTCACGATTCTGAGCCAAACCTGAGGGCTGACGGGCTTATGCTCATTCTTGAACAAAGGCACTGAGGCACCTGAGTGAATGAGAGAGAATCCAAAGCATGGCCAAAAGGGCCTAGGTCTCTGAGTCCAACCTAGTCTTGTGAGAGTCAGTTTCCCCATCTCTAAAATGGGAATCAGTGACACCTGCCTTGCAGGGTTGCTGAGAAAATCAGGGGTAACATTTCTTTATTTGCAGATGGAAGGTATTCAAACATGGTTATGATGTATGTCTTAAAGGAACTCAGGGCTCAGGAAAGACAGGACTGTGAAGCTGGAAAAACAGTTTTAGAGTCAGTTCAGAACTGTTCTACTTGCAAGACTGAAGCTGAGGCCATGAGAGTTGCTGAAAGAGTAGAAGAAGGAGAGCAGACCCAGGTTTTAGAAGGGTCACTACAAAGGCTGAGTGGGAGATGGACCACAGATTAGAGAGGAAAAAGCTGTTGCAGGAAGAGAATTGGCCCCAAGTGGGGACTGAGAAAAAGGGTGGGGCTTGGTGTCTCGAGGTAAGCCAGTCACTGAGGAGGCCCCAGTGACTCCCTTCTCTTCCCCTCTCTTCCATCCTTTTGACCCTACAAAACTGACTCCCACCTCACCTCCAGCCTTTCCTGCTTCTAGGCCAAGATTTCATACTAGAGGTAGAGGCAGAATTGGAGCAGGGGACATTTTTCTTGGTCATACTACCTTTTTATTTTTCAGTGATTTTTTAAAAACTGTGATAAAACATATATAACATGAAATTTACCATTTCAATCATTTTTAAGCATATGGTTAAGTGGCATTAAATACATTCACATTATTCTGCAACCATCACCACTATCCATTTCCAGAACTTTTTTCATCTTCCCAAAGTGAAACTCCATACCCATTAAACACTAACTCCCCATCCCCCCAACCCCAGCCACTGGCAACCACCTTTCTACTTTATCTCCATGACTTTGACTTCTCTAGGCACCTGACACGAGTGGAATCACATGCTATTTGTCTTTTTTGTGATTGTCTTATTTCACTTCGCATGACAACTTCAAGGTTTATCCATGCTGTAGCAGGCACGGAAATTTCATTCTTTTTAAAAGCTGAGCGATATTCCATTGGGCTTTCCAGGTGGCACTAGTGGTAAAGAACCCACATGCCAATGCAAGAGAAATAAGAGACACAGATTCAATCCCTGGGTCAGGAAGATCTCCTGGAGAGGGAAATGGCAACCCACTCCAATACTCCAATATTCTTGCCTGGGAAGTCCCATGGACAGAGGAGCCTGGTGGGCTACAGTCCATAGGGTCATAAAGAGTTGGACACAACTTAGCAACTTAGCACCCAATATTCCATTGTCTGTATATTCCATGTTTTGTTTATCCATTTATCCAATCAATGGACACCTGGGTTGCTTCTACCCTTTGGCAATTGTGAATAATGCTGCTATGAGTATGGGTGTACATATATTTGAATCTCTATTTTCACTTCTTTGGGATGTGTATGGAAGTGAGATTGCTGAATCCTATAATTATTCTATATTTAATTTCTTAAGGAAGAGCCATTTTCCACTGGAGCGGCATCATTTTACATTCCCACCACCAGACTTTTTATTTTTAGTCCGAAAGTTTTGCCATCATTTAGAAATAGGAGTTGCAGTATCTGTAGTGGGATTTTGAACCCAGGTCTGTGAGGCCCCAAAGCCCATACTTGATTGCAACCCTCTACTCCCACTGGTGTTCAGCTTTCAGGCCCTGGTAAAGTATGAAGGCAAAGGGCGGGGAGCTGAAGGCCAGCACCGTCTTGCTTGCAGGCTCCCCCTCAGTTCTTGGGTGGCTTGGCCCCATCTGCCTGGGAGGGGAAGACAGGAAACATGACACCTTCCTTATAGCTTCACCCAGCCAGAAAACAGCCTGTCACCTTGGACCTGAGATGAGGATAAAGTGGCCATGGAAGGCGGACCTTCTTGTCCCAGGTTCTCGGAATTGCTCCCTACCTAGCAGGCACAAAGAACTCTGGGAACCCACTCGGGGCTACCATGCCTGGGTGGAGAAACGGAACTGGATGGGGAAACTGAAGCATCGGACTATCTAAACTTGGGACTAAGGTGGGCAGAGGTGGAGTGAAGGACCTTCCCCCTTCAGCTTGTATAGAGTTGTACCTACTCCCTACAGATACCACTCCCACAAAGGAGTGGCAAAGAGCTGGACATGGCGTAGCCACTGAACAACAGTAACAATGTATACCCACATATCTGCATCTAGATCTGCCAATTAGTACCATTTTTCCTAATTTGCTTTCTCTCCTTAAAAACTTTTTTCCCAACCTTTTGAAAGTAAGTTATAGACATCACGACTTGTCAGTATTTATTTCTGTTAAGTCTTTCTTTAGCTTTTTTGGGCTTTGTCTTCTTCAGTGTGTGAATTGGTGTATTTCATCACTTTTGTAAAATTATTAATCATTTTCTCTTTAAATATTGCCTTTACACCTTTTCTTTCTCTTCACCTTCTGGGACTCCAATTAAATATATCTTAGATCTCTCTATATTTATCCTCTGTTTCTACTCTAATTCTGTATTTCCTGTCCATATGTCTTCCATGCTGTATTAAGGATATGATAGTATCTTCCTGCATATCATACAATTCAGTGGTCCCCAACCTCTGGGATCTAATGCCTAATGATCTGAGGTGGAGCTGATGTAAGAATAATAAAGTGCACAATAAATGTGATGCACTTGAATCATCCTGAAACCATCCCGCCCTCCTCCAGTCCATGGAAAACTTGTCTTCCACGAAATGGGTCCCTGGTGACAAAATGGTTGGGGATCACTCTGGTAGCACACTTGTTCTGTCTTCAGCCGTGTCTAATATTCTTTTTAACCAATCTACGGTGTTCTTAATTTCAGTTATTCCATTTTTCAGTTGGAGTAGTTCAATGTGATTCTTTAAAAATTCCGTTGTGACACTTAACAGAAATTTGTTACCTGCAGATATTTTTACACTTGTCTTTATCTTCTTTAAACTCAGTAAGCAGTGTTCTTTTATGGTCGGTATCAGATAATTCCAGCATCTGTAATCTCTGTAGGTCAATTTGTGCTTTCTATTGGGTGCAGTCAGTTCTTATGCAAAGTTCCTTGTTTTTTTCTGTGCCTGAATGTCTTTGACTACGCGCTGGATATTGTATATGAAAAAGCACTTTTAAGACATAATTTAAGGACTGCGATGGCAGTACGTTCTTTCAAAAAGGATATTGCTTCATCCCAAACATGCTCACTTCTACTAGGTGAGCAGAGGCATTATAAGGATGGGTCCACTTTAATCCAAATTCAAGGCTTGAGTTCCAGGGACTACTAGTCCATTGATGTTGGGATCACATCTTAAAGTATATATGTATTAGTAGCAGGGTATCTGACTTGGGGTATCTGACCTTGCGCAGGCTCTGAGTTTTGATTTTGACCCTCCCCACCAAAGACCACCAAATAAGAGCTCAGTTTCAGTTATATCTTCAAGATCAGTAAATGTCTCCAAGACAAAAACCGTCCTGAATTCTGGGCTTCCGCTGTGTTTCAACCTTCTAAATGTTGGAGCTGTAATTCTTCACTATATTATTAGCTTGTCAATGCTTTTAAGATTTTTTTCCTTTTTTTAAAAGATTTTTTCCTCTGTTTTTTATTTTCTTTTCAGTAGAAAGGTTGGAATTAAATATCCAACCAGGAGGCCTGTCTCCCATTAACTACCTGAATGTGATATTAGAAAGATCTCCTGGGCTTTGTTTACATTTCTCTTCGTCCTCAATGGGTAACAGCAATCCTGTTTACCCTAAACAATTAGAATCAATCACCCCAGCCATCAATGATACTTCCTTTTTACTTTCTTGCCCAGTGACAGGTAGAACTCAAAACAGCCCATTGGCAATCTCAGATTCTGTTAATAATTCAGAGAAATTATTATTGTGCCCCCTGGTGGAAGCCTTCCTCCCTTGTGTCCTAAAGGCTCTGGATCAGCCAGAGCCCAGAGTGGCGAGAACAGAAAACAAACATTTTGCAAAAGAACCATTAGCTGAGATTGCAAGACGCTGCACCCCCCTTCCACTTCTTGGTTCCTGCCTGTAAGAGAAACACTATATGTATCAGTCACTGGTTCAGTGATAGAGCATTTCTTAAAAGAATCCTAACAGAGAGACTTCCCTGGTAGTCCAGTGGCTAAGACTACATTCCCAATGCAGGGGGGCCCAGGTTTGATCCCTGTTCAAGGAACTAGATCCCACATGGCCCAACAAAGTGTCCACATGTCACAACTAAAGATCCTACATGCTGCAACAAAGATCAGAGATCCTACATATGGCAACCAAGACCCAGCACAACCAAATAAATAAAAGAAATAAAAAATCCTAAAAGAATCAAAAGCCATTGGTACTGGGCTCATAAACTGCCTTTCCAATAACAGAGAACTAGGCTAATTATCATTACTAATATCTTTTATTTAAAAACTTTTATTGAGACATACTACAGAGAAGTGCACAAATCTAGCGTAGGTCAATGAATCTAAGTGAACAAACTTGTGTAACCCAGAAAAGCAATATTACTAGCACCTTGGTAGCCACCTTATGCCCCCTCCTTGTTATTATCTTCCAAAGTGAACCACTTTCCTGATTTCTGCCCCCATAGTTTAGCATGTGTGATTATTTAATTTGATATAAATGGAATCACACAATATGTCCTCTTTGGAAATTGGCTTTTTTCAAATATTAAGTTTTTGAGATTCATTCATGTTGTTGTGTAGCAATAGTTTGTTCTTTTCCATGTTGCTTAATCCACTCTAGTGCTATGGGCATTTGGAATGTTCTAGTTTGGGGCTAATACAATTAATACTGTTGTGAGCATTCTTATACATGGTTTTTCATATATGCATGCACGAATAGAATTGCTGGGTCAGAAGGTATGTGTGTGTTCAGCTTCAGTGCTTGCACACTGTCTTAGCTCAGGCTGTTGTAACAAAGTACCATAGACAACAGATATTTATTTCTGACAATTCTGGAGGCTGGGAAATCCAAGATCAAGGTGCCAGCAAATTTGGTTCCTGATGGAATTCCACTTCCTGGCTTGTGGACATCTGCTTTCTTGCTGGGTCCTCACATGGCCTTTCCTCATGGAGAGATCTCCAGCTTCCTCTTCTGGAAGGGCACCAATCCCACCATGAGAACTCCACCCTCAGACTGCATCTAAACTTAATTACCTCTGAAAGACCCCACCTCCAAATACTATCAGACTTAGCGGGTAGGACTTAAACCTATGAATTTCGGGGTGGGGGCTTCCCTGGTGGTTCAGACAGTAAAGAATCTGCCTGCAATGCACGAGACTGGGATTTGATCCCTGAGTTGGGAAGATCCCCTGGAGGAGGGAATGGCTACCCACTCCAGTGTCCTTGTCTGGAGAATTCCACCGGCAGAGGAGTCAGATGGACTACAGTCCATGGGGTCGCAGAGTCGAACACAACTGAGCAACTAACGCTTCCACTTTTCACAAACATTCATGCTGAAACACACACTTTTGAATTCTTTTGGCGTCACCTTTGGTTCCCAGAATCATTTGGGGAACAAGAGTGCAACAGTATTGTCACTAGGTTTTCCTTCCAAGCTGCTGACATCTATTCTGCAAATTTGGTGCAGGGTAAACAATGACAAATACCACTCAACTCTCACCTGCCAAACTTGATTTTAAGGCACAATGATGGTAAGATGTGTCCTGATTCTGAAATACTAAAGGGGGGGGGGGCAGAGAATATGTGCATCTTAGAATTGATGAAATATGGCATATTACCAGGATGAAAGACCAAGCCCTGAGGACTCTGATGGGTCTAGGTAGATGTAAAGACAGAGAGCCAGCAAAAGAAGCTGAAGGAGCTGCCAGTGTGATAGGCAGACACCCAGGAGAGTGTGTGTCTCAGAGATGAGTTTGAAAAAGAAGTGAATGGCCAGTGTTGTCATGGGGGTTGATAGGCTGATAAAGACAGGGAGATCTCTAAATCTGTTGAAATGGAGATCGTGGTGTCTTTGTTAGCTGTTTCAATGAACTGATGAGAACAAAATCCCTATTAAACTGGGCAGAGAGACACTTGGAAATAAATCAACAGAGATAGTAAGTATAAACAGAATATGTGCTCTGAAAGTGTGAAAAGAAAGAGGGTGATAAAGGCAAAAAACGGCTTAAGGAAGGGCTCTGATATTTTTTAAAGAGGATATTAAGCCATGTTTGCAGATGAATTTGCATGATTCAACAGTGAAGGAGAAGTGAATGGTAGAGGAGAGGAAGCTGCAGGAGAGAAGTTCTTCAGAGGAGGAAAAGAGCTTAGGGGTAGGAAGCAGGGGAGAAGAGGTGGGGATCAATTAAGTCGGTGGCAGGAAGGTGGGGGAACTTTTGTCAGAACCCAATATTCGGGCTAAAGATTTGCCAGGTTCTTGGAGTTAATATTTCTCTCCCTAAAATGGGCAGCCCAAGAGGAGTGTGCACTGCTCTTACCTTCGGCTACCCACCAAACCCTAGTCTGTACGTGAGGGCAAAGGGCTATTAACTACGAGGTTAAAGGTCGGCGAGGTAACAGGACGCATGACCTCCATCTAGACCATCTCTGGGCTTGCCAGTTCTCACCAACTTCTCACCTTCTCATTTCTGGACCTGGTCACATCCTCCCTCCCTTCTCTCTTCTCACTAAACGGATGAGGCAAAACATGAGCAGAAGCCTCTGGGCGCGCGCCCGCCTCTATTGCGCCTGCGCGTTCGTCCCTGGGTTTCCAGGCCGGGGAGAACCAGCCAGAAGCTCCTTCTCCGTCGCTCGCTCTCGGGCGCACGCGCCCGGGTGGCGCTTGCGCAGAAGGACAAGGAAATTGGTTCCCCCTGCGGTCCCAGCGCCTGCGCGCTGCGGGCTCTGGGCCTCCCGGCCTGAGGGAGAGAAGCCGGGAAGATGGCGGCTGTGGTGGAAAATGTAGTGAAGCTGTGAGTGGCCGTTTCTTTCTCTTCTAGGCTGGGAGGTCTTGTAAGGGACCTGGAAGCAGGGGGCGGTGTGGGAACAGACGAGGCGGAGAGAGGGACGTGCCCGGAGAGGCCGTGTTGCGACTCCTAGAGGGGAGGGCAACAGGAGACTCGGGAGAAGACGTTGCGCTTCTTTAGAAACTTGTGGAGGCCCTGAGGGGGGCACACGGGAGCCCCTAACGGGCAGCCTCCTTGTGGGGCTGGGCGCTCCTTTAGGCGGAAGGTTTCCAGAGTATGGCTTCCTTGTTGCGTACGAGAGACGGTCCCGGGTTCGCCTCAGTCCGGGGGAGCCGGGCCGACCCCCGCGAAGCCCGGCCGCCGACCCCTCCCCATCGGCTGCCCGCAGCGGGCCCCGGCGGAGCAGGCTCGGCCGCCCTGGCGCCGTTAAGCGCTCAGGGCTGTTTTGTTCTGAACAGCCCCGTGACGTTCCTGGGCGGGCGGGGGCGGGGGTGGGGTGGTCCTTGAGTATCAGGTACCCGAGACCAAAAATATTCCTGGGAAGAATTTGTGGAGGAACCGATACAGAGGGAAAGAACTTCAGGGAAGAGGGGCTTAGCGCCGGCCAGCCCCAACCATCAGAAAGCGGGCACTGGACGGACGCAGTCCAGTATGCCCTGGCCGCCCCGAGGGGCATCTAGGTCGGCCGTCTTCGCTTTGCAATACTCTTGGACTGGGCAGATTTCAAGCAAAGTTAAAGTTCATGGTGGTTTGGCAAACTGAGAATGGCCTGTTAGCTGTGAGTTAAAGATGCTTTGGGACTTGATTTAACCCAGCCTCCTCCCCCAAGAAGAATCTAAATGAGTTTTGCAATGGGTTCTTGCCCCCCACCCCCGTCGGCCAATAGCAAGCTCTTTAATGGACACATTTGGCTTGGTGCAGGGGTAGGAAAAATGAGGTGTCCAGCTTGGCTTTTGGATTTTGACTGGGTGAGAAGGTAAAGGTTTGGGAACTCTTCTAAGGGGCACACAGCTTCTCATCTGTCTTTGTAGTAGACTGAGCCCCACTCTTCACAAGAGCGTTTTTTCTAAGGGTACATTGCTTCTCTCCCTCCCCCTGCCTGGAGCCTTTTCTTTGAGAATGCTTTCCCACTTCCATTAAGCTAAGTGCCTTCTCCTTGTGGGTTTTTTGATTGTGTTTTTTTTTTTTTCTAACATGCTTTCAGCTCCATCCTGCTGCCCATTTCAGCCACCCCTCCTCCCAACACTATTATCTTCCTCTCTGATCTGCCCACTTGAGTTTCCCCAGCTCTCTCTCCAAGCTGACATTTCCCTCAATTTAGAAATGACGCTGCTGATCTACCATTTATATGTTATCCATACTGACTCAGATGTTCTTTCTTTGTTTCCCTGCCTTTCTCTTTGTTGACTGCCCCTGTCCCATTGTAAAGGGAGGTTTTACACAGGTTTCATGCCTCTCGAAAAAGAATCAAAGCTTCTACCTTGGAAAGCTTACTGTAATGGGGGAATGTCAAAACTTGCCTAGGTTTAAGAGTTTTACGTAGTGAGATTGTTTATGTTGGAAGACTTTCATCTGGGAAATAAGGTCACCAACCCTTTTATGCAATATTGGAAGTGAGGGGTTGCCGGTTTAAATAGAGCTTGTTTCTCTTTAAAGATCTGTAGAGATAGTGAGGGTCACCAACTCCTGATTCCTGGGTACCAGTAATAAATAACCAACTTTCTGCTCCTCGATTCTACCTGTAAAGAGCTGTGGACCACAGTTAATACATTTGCCTACAGAACCTGCTCTTTAAAAAGAGATTTCCAGTCTTCCTGTACCGTTCTCGTCCTGGAAAGAGATCCTTTTCTTGACCACGGTGTGCCTAGTCTTTTGACTGCTGAGGTTTTACATCGAGGTCAGGACTACTAGCTCATCTTTTCTGACTTGCATCTTGTTCTGGGAGAAGAATTTTCCTATTTGTAAATTCTCTGTCCCTCCCAAATGTGGTGTCAGAATTGAAACAATCTTTAACGGATCTTACCAGGGTAAAATAATAGTATAAAAGAGCTGTGGTTGCTGACTGGTTTTGAAATCCTCTAAGTTAGGTAACAAGATCTGAAGAATGATGTTAGCTTAAAATTTCTTGCAGTAGGAGCCTTAGATTCTTAAGAGAGCTCTCATTCTTCCTTGCTCTATTCTCATCAGATGCTCTCTTCCTCCAACTTGTATTTCGTTATCAGCTCTCTCACTCACAATGCAGTTTGCCCCACCTTCTGAAATCCCATTTAACTCACAGGAGCTTTGATAGAACATCTCTCTCTCATCCATATCTCAACACCCCCCCCCCCCCCCCCCGCACCGCCACACAGTTTCCAGCCTCCTTGCTCTGACTTTGCAGTTCTCAGCCTGTCTAGCCCTTCCTTCCATCTGACTTACAGTGTCAGTATCAATTTCCATCAGCAGAAACAAAGGCGCTGCCGCACTTAGCCTTGTTTATCCAATTTTCCTCTGTTTAGTGAGGACGTGGCTGCCTCCTAAAGGCGAGCAAATATGAGCCTATTCCTTCTCTTTACTCTCCAGCACAGGCTTCATGCCTACCTCAAATTACAGTCATTACAGCACATTGACTCAAGCCAGACTGTCTTGTGGTGTCACTGCCTGCGTGCAATGTGTGTCTTTTTCAGTTGCTGGGAACGTTCTAAGCTGTGCCTCAGTGGTCTATTGTGGCTGCCCCGTGAAAGCTGCTCTTAGATTCCAGAGCAGGGTTTGTTGCTGCAGGTTGAGTTATGAACATAAGCGACAGAGATTTGCTGTGTTCAGCTTCTCATGCTTGGAGTCTCCCTCTTGTAGAATATGTCAGAGCTTATCTAGTTCAGCGTCCCTAGTCAGTAGGCACCCCACTCCAGTACTCCTGCCTGGAAAATCCCATGGACGGAAGAGCCTGGTGGGCTGCAGTCCATGGCAGCACTATGAGTCAGACACAACTGAGCAACTTCCCTTTCACTTTTCACTTCCATGCATTGGAGAAGGAAATGGCAACCCACTCCAGTGTTCTTGCCTGGAGAATCCCAGGGACGGGGGAGCCTGATGGGCTGCTGTCTATTGGGTCTCACAGAGTCCACGACTCAACTTAGCAGCAGCAGCAGTAGTCACTAGCTACCTGAGGTCCATGAGTCCACATTTATGTGGTGACTTGCAGCCAAGCCAGATCTTTTTACTTCTGAGTCAGGATATTCCAGACACCTTCATGGGTGCTGAGGATATTGTGGGAAAGAAATCATCTGCCCTCAGTTTGTTTACTTTAAGATCAATCAAGGGGAATTCCCTGGTGGTCCAGTGGTTAGGACTCGGCACTTTCACTGCTAAGGGCATAGGTTCAATCCCTGGTTGGCAGACTTTAAGATCCTTCAAGCCACATAGTGCGAGGAAAGAAAAAGTTTGCTCAAATATATAAATGTGAATTGAATTAGTTTAAGCTCTAGTATTACTGTGCTTGTTAAACCCTGAAGGATGAGAACAGGGTTGGTTCTATATAGATGCTTCCTAGAACCAGATAACTCCTGGCATGGTGCCGTTTTGCAGCTTTTTAAAGTGCTTAAAAAATTCGGATTTCAGAGTAAGTCTTTTGAGTTCAAAAAGGTTTTCTTTAAAAAATTGATGGTGTGAGAATGGAGAAGGTTCTAGAAGAGGCCTTTGTGCAAACAGGTTTTCTATCAGTGTAATGGTACTTAGTAGAAAGTAGGCTTCAAGGGTGTTTACATATTTCCAAATGTTTTCTATTGGTTGTAAAGTTAGTATATAGAATTAGCTACTTTGCAAATACCTAGTTTAAAACTCAAAAGATATAGAATGGCACAAAGGAGAAAGTCCCCTAGTCACCTGGTTTTTCTCTTGGATGCCTACAGTTTCTCTTCCACCACTTAGGGACATAAAAGGTAGCATCTCATAACACTCCTCAGCCCTGTACCTTTTTTTTTTTTTTTTTTTGTAGTTATCTTAGAGATTGTTTAATATTTGTACATGAAGAGCTTCCTTTTTTTTTTTTTTTAATAGCTATGTTGAATTTCTTTTTATGGATGGAGTTTGCTAAACTTTAGTAAGTCCCCCCAGATCTTTTGAACTCTTCTTTGTAAACAGGAGTAACTTCAGCTTCTCAGAATCCTGAGGGGTAAGAGAAGTAGCACTTTGGTTACCAAAGGGTTGGATTCATGAGTGGCACAGAACGAACATTATTTTCTTCTCCTCTTTGTGGGTTAGACTAAGGACTGATTAGACACAGGGTGCAATCATGTGCTCTGACAGTAATTTATTTGTAAGATACTTTTCCTCATAATGGCCTAGTGAAGGGGTTTGGTGTCCCATGAGGCAGAAATGGAAGCAAATAAAAGCAGAGTGACATTCTCCCTGTCCCTTGAGCCTTCTAGAGAAGCAGATGGCAAGGGAAAGGGATAGCCCAGCACATAAACACACACATGTGCAGTCACACCTAAGTTTTATCTTTTCTGCAGGCTTGGGGAGCAGTATTACAAAGATGCCATGGAGCAGTGCCACAATTACAATGCCCGCCTCTGTGCTGAGCGCAGTGTACGCCTGCCTTTCTTGGACTCACAGACGGGAGTAGCCCAGAGTAACTGTTATATCTGGATGGAAAAGCGACATCGGGGTCCAGGTGAGAATCCACTCAGGAGCCCAGGGAGGAAGCAGCTTCCTCATCTTAGGTGATGAGCCAGCTGAATGGGTTTTCCCTTTTGCTTTCCACCCAGGGATGCATACGGTCTTCCCATGATTAGAAACCTGGAGAGGTTGAAGCACCTTTTGTTTTCCACAGGGCTATACTGCTCAGGGTCTTGCTGGGCTCTGGAGAGCTATGTGTTAGCCAAGGCCCCTGAGCTTACATCTGTTTTCTTGTCCATAAGCCATGCTTCCTCCAACCCCAGGCGCTCACCATCCATATTCCTCCCTTGCTCTAGAACACTACTCATGTAGAAAGTGTTTGATACTATTTTCTAGGGCTGTGTTAGGGTTTGATTTCTCTCTTTTTCCTACCTTCCTTAGGATTGGCCTCTGGGCAGCTGTACTCTTACCCTGCCCGGCGCTGGCGGAAAAAGCGGCGAGCCCACCCTCCTGAGGATCCAAGGCTTTCTTTCCCATCTATTAAACCAGGTAAAGCACAGTCCTCCCTGAAAGGGATATACCCTTCTGCATAGTCAGAGGCCTGCTAATCGCTTGTTACATACCAGGCCCAGTGCTAGATTCTAAAGATACCAAAATGAATGAGATGTGAGTCTCTCTGTAAAGAATTCAGTCTAATAGTTAAGAGACAAGTAAACAGATAAGTTATGATGCCAAGTAAACCAAAGCATCTTGGTTCCTGGGCAGCCAGAGACCAGAAGACAGTGACTGGCTTGTGATTGGTCTGACACTGTGTAGACCAGGCAGGTCTGTGTTCAGCCCTTCTGAGCCTTACCTCCTCCTGACCTTGCCCGCAGACACAGACCAGACCCTGAAGAAGGAGGGGCTGATCTCTCAGGACGGCAGTAGTTTAGAGGCTCTGTTACGCACCGACCCCCTGGAGAAGCGAGGCGCCCCCGATCCCCGAGTTGATGATGACAGCCTGGGCGAGTTCCCTGTAACGAACAGTCGAGCGCGGAAGGTACACAATTAACACTGTGGTTAAGGAAACTGTGGAGGAAACCAGCCTCCTCTTCATCAGAGGCCACCCGGTAATCAGAATAGCAGCAGAAGCTATGGGCCATGGGGGGCCCCTGCTCTTCTGTTCCTGCCCCATTCCTTAATGAGCGCCGGGTACTGACTGGCTTCATTGTCACCATCCTGTCTTTCCTGTTCCTTTTCTCGTAACTATAGACTCTCGTCTTATGTTGCCACCAGAGTTTTTTTAGTGCCTGAGGTTACATAGGTGATGTCCCTGCCAACAAGGAAGCGAAAACTGTACATAAAAATATGTCAGGCACTATGCTGAGCGCTTTTCTATCATTTTCTGCAGTCTCTACAATCTTAGGAAATAGGTACCATTGCCCATTTCACATACCTGGGAGCTGCAACACATTAGTGAAAAGAAAAACTTGCCACAAGTAAGCAGCAAAGCTCCAGTTTAACTCTAGGAAGTTAGGTGTTGGAAGGGAACCGCTGCTGACATGCTTCCAGGTGGCAGATCAGAGGCAGAAGAGGGCATGCTACTTGGGGTATCAGGGAAATTTTTATGAAAACATGGCGTTTGATTTAGCTACTTGGAGATGGTGAGAAAGGCATTCCAGGCTGGGGGAACAACATGAAGAAAGGCCCAGAGAAAGGAGAGCCCAAAGCCTTGAAAGAACAGCAGTGAGGAGTGAGGCTGGAGTGGAGCCGCTGGGTCATGGAGGCGGGTCTGGCAGCCTTGGCCAGTCCCATCATGGGGGAGCTGTTGGATGTTCTCATTTCTGCCCATCCTAATCCTCCTGTCTACTCAGCGGATCCTAGAACCAGATGACTTCCTGGATGACCTTGATGATGAGGACTATGAAGAAGACACTCCCAAACGTCGGGGCAAGGGGAAGTCCAAGGTGAGGGGCAGCCCGGGGGGTTGGGGAGCCTGCAGAGTCCCACAGTCTTACTGCTTCATGTTGCTGTCATCCTTCCTGAATGAGATTAGCAGCCAATACCAGGAGAGTAACTCTTCAGGCCTAGACACCTTAGTAAGGGCATCTTTTTGCTCTTCTTTGCAGAGTAAAGGTGTGGGCAGTGCCCGTAAGAAACTGGACGCTTCCATCCTGGAGGATCGGGACAAACCCTATGCCTGTGACAGTGAGTGCCTCACGAGTGGGTGGGTAGTCCTTGCCTTGGACCCAGCTCCTCAGGATATGAGAGGAGGGAAAGTTGTATTCTTGCTGAAAGTGGTAAAACAAGCTTGGACTCTTGTCTTGCCTGCTGACTGGTTCCTTCTGAGATCCCAAAGAGGCCCTGGCCTCTGCTGCACGATGGGTGAGCCTTGCATGCTCTGGGGGAGATTTCTGCTGTCCTCTGGGGTGGGGGTGCCCATGAGGGACACACAGCAGGCAAAATTGGCCTCTCAGTAGATGACATCTGGGCCTGCTGGCCCCAATCAAGTCAGGCCCCAGGAGTCCAACGCTGACTTTTCCAACGTCTGTTCCCTCTTCCCCTTTTCTCTGCCTCACCCCACTTCTGACCCTCCACCCTGGGAGCACCGTCACCGCTGGGGTTTCTCTCTCGTTTGCTCTGCTTTCCTGCTGCTGCCGTACCTGTCTAAAGTGTACCAAGGCCCTCTTCTCATGACTTTTCTTTCTGTCTTTCAGATAGTTTCAAACAAAAGCATACCTCGAAAGCGCCCCAGAGAGGTAGCTCTCTCAACTTCTCAGACTTTTGGTTTTCCTATCCCTTTTCCCCTTCTCCCTTTGTTCCTGCCTTTCTCATCTGTGATGCTAGTGTTAAGGTCCCTGGAATGGCATGGAGATAGGAGCCCTGGACCTTCTGTTGCGGTCCACTCCTCACAGTCCTGGAAGCTGCTTCTACCTGCTTGTCTCCACCACATTGCTCTAGGGCTGCTTGGGCCCACTGCATGGGGTGGCTTCAGAAGCATTCTGAGGGACCCGTTATCCCAGATTCCTCTGCTTCCGCTTCCCCAAAACAGACATGTGGTGGTCAGCTAACGTTCCCCATCATCCTGCCACCCTTCCCATCCCTTCCCCATTCCTTTCCTGCCACCCCCCTATTCTTGATATCACTGCTCAAAGGTACAGGGTGCCTCGTGGGGATCTGCTCTCCTTGCTGGTTGAGGGGTCGTTGGTTGGACAGAGCACTGATGTGGGCATGTCTTTGAGTTTCTCTGGGGGACAGCTACCCCAGCAGACTCAGTTGATAGATTTTCCCCGAGAGATCCACCCCTACTTCTTTATTTGGGCAGAGGTGGGCTGTGTTGTATATAGGGAGTAGCATGAGCCTACATTTACTGAAAGGTAAAAAAGTTTGGAGTCTTAGCTTTCCTCCTGCCTGCCATTATTGCAAAACTATAGAAGGTCCCTTTCCTTCCTGACCTGGACCTCCCCAGACTATTCCCAGGGTAGGCAGAAGGTAAGGGCTCAGTCTCCCAGACAGCTTGAGTGGAGGAGTAGAGAAGGCTGTGCTCTGGGCTTTAGTAAGTGGAGGAGCCATGGAAGCTTGAGAGCACCTGGGCCTGATGTTCCTGGCCACGGGGAGGCGGCTCTCAGTAAAGGTCTGTCCCTGAGCAGAGCTGATGGGGGTGGTTACCTCTGCTCAGGTGGAGCCTACAGCTTAGAGGGGCAGGGATGAGGTACCCTCAGATCCTAACACCTTTCTCTGCAATCTTCTCCCCACTCAGTTTGTGGAAAACGTTACAAGAACCGACCAGGCCTCAGTTACCACTATGCCCACTCCCACTTGGCTGAGGAGGAGGGCGAGGACAAAGAAGACTCACAGCCACCCACCCCAGTTTCCCAGAGGTCCGAGGAGCAGAAATGTAAGCTGGTGTCAGGTGGGGCAAGCAGGAGTCAGCCTGGCTGTGAAAAACCCTCCTCGCAGGGATGTCAGGAGACCCAGAGGTCCACATGGGTATCGTCTGAGTTTTTCCCTTTCCCGTTATAGCCAAGAAGGGTCCTGATGGATTGGCCCTGCCCAACAACTACTGCGACTTCTGCCTGGGGGACTCCAAGATCAACAAGAAGACAGGACAGCCCGAGGAGCTGGTGTCCTGTTCTGACTGTGGCCGCTCAGGTATCTCCAACCCAGGGCCAGTGCAGCCCCTGCCGGCACCCAGACCCTGAGGGGCCCATGGCTCACCAGCATCCAGTGGCTGTTATAGCCAGGTCACCTCACTGCTCCCCAGTCTTCAGCTCCCTGATTCACTCGCTCTCCTCCACAGGGCATCCGTCCTGCCTCCAGTTCACCCCCGTGATGATGGCAGCAGTGAAGACCTACCGCTGGCAGTGCATCGAGTGCAAGTGCTGCAACATCTGTGGCACCTCCGAGAATGACGTGCGTGTCCCCCCACCCCCACCCCAGCACACTCCTGCTCAGCTTTTCCTGTCCTTTCCACCAGTAGGAACTTTGATTTATTTGGCAGGTGTTCACTGAGTATCTACTTTGTGTCAGACCCTGTTTTAGGCACTAAGGACGCTGAAGACAAACAATGTCCCTACTTTCATAGGCTTTACACTCTTGTGTGAACAAGCAATTAGCAAGGAAATGAGTGACATCTTTATGATGTTCCATGCAGAGAATGAAACCAGTATTTTGGTTAACTGTTAGAGTAAGTGAATAACTGATTTAGATAGCAAGGTCTTTTCTGAGGCTGTTGGGGTCCCGGTGGGATGACAGTGACTTTCTGGGTGGAGCGGGACAGCAGTGGTTTTTTGCCCAGAGGGTCCCACATCTGTTCTTCCTGCCATCTGCCCCCGCCCCTCTTGGAAGAACCCTCCTAACCCATTCAGCAGCCCAGGCAAGGGGAGTCGTTCACCTCCCCCTTCCTCTTCCATCTCACCTCCTCTAGGATCAGCTGCTCTTCTGTGATGACTGCGATCGTGGCTACCACATGTATTGTCTAACCCCGTCCATGTCTGAGCCTCCTGAAGGTAGGTTTCCCGGTACTCTTACTTAGAACAAGTAGTTATTAGCGACTTGGAAAGTCACTTACACAGTGGGTGTCTTCCCGTTATCAGTGATGCAGTCTTCCCGGTTAGGGAGGAGGCTCTTAGCCTTCACTCAGTCCAGAGTGCTTTACGAGCATTGCAACTTCTAGGGTGTGACATTCTTACGTTAGCACCAGATAACATGTACAGCCACAGAAAATGGACAGCCTGAAGGAAAACATGCTGAGCAGAAAATAATTACCAGAGGAGAGAGCTGTTATCCTTCAGCCAGCCTACAAAACTCAGTCATAGTTTGTCCAGTGAGGGACTTTGGTTTCACCACTCCATGCCTGACAGATTTGAGTGTTCATTTCCACCAGTTGGGAGAGGGAGCTGAACCTGGAACCTGAACAGTTTGCTCCGGCCCTCCAGCAGTGCTTAATAAGATGCTTCAAATTTATGGAAGGTCTTCGATGAAACCAGTGGGGACACCAAAAAGCGGCTGCCTCTCCACAAGTCCTCTTCTCACCAGATTTCTATGCTGAAGTCCCTCCTTTATAGAAATTCAGAAGCTTACTCAGGAGCACATGAAGCCCAGGAGCTGTTCCTGTGACAGAGGATGTGGGCCAGCATTATAGGCGAGAGAAAGTAGCTCACTGCCTGATGTGAGCTGACTTGCAGTGTAGGTCAGACTGCTGTCACCTCCTAGAGGAGGATGTCACTAACAAAGTCTGAGGGTCCTTTAACAGCTGCAGGGAAGCACTCACTCGATCTTTCATCTGTCACACCACATTTATTTGTTTTATCTGTCAGGCAACATTTAGGGAGAAGTAGCATGTTTGGTGGAGAAGGAAATGGCAACCCACTCCAGTGTTTTTGCCTGGGGAAGCCCAGGGATGGGGGAGCCTGGTGGGCTGTCGTCTGTGGGATCACACAGAGTCGGACACGACTGAAGTGACTTAGCAGCAGCAGCAGCATGTTTGGTATTTTTTTTTTAACCATAAAATACCAATTCATAGGCAAAATTCTGCATTAACTATAGAAAGGCTTTTCTATGGAAGTGCTGTCAGACATTGAGGTAGTAGAGAGTTGCAGGCAGCTGGGGAGTACCCGCTAGAACCATCAAATGGTCCAGCCTCTAGGTCAGGAATTCCAAACTATGACCCCAGGCCAAACCGAGCTGAACCCCGTATATATAACTCACAAGCTAAAAATGATTTTTACATTTTTAAACAGAGTTTAAAAAAAAAAAAAGACTGCACTATGTGGCTTACAAAGCCTGAGGTAGTTAACACTGTCTGGCAGTTTACAGAAAAATGTTTATCAACTGCTATATATTGACCATTGGGTTAGAAAGGACCTTAGGTTTTTGAGAGTCACCTCTGAAGAGCTGACTAAAGCTATGGATTCTTTCCCTCAGAATGATGTTGAAATACACATAAGTACAACTATGTTTATAGTTTTGAGGCATTAAGGGCTAATTTTGTTTCTCCAAAAAAAAGGCATAGAAGAATTTAGCTGTAGCAAGTATTAATAAATGAGGTATCAACCAGTTATTTTTCTTATAAGGATTATTATTTCCTATTTGTTTTTTTTTTATGAAACCAGACTTGGGTCACAGTAAGTTGCATCATCATAGCTGGCCCCCTTTTCCTCTCATTGGGTCCTCGGCCTCTGCTCAGACACCTGGTGATGGTGGAGAGCCCTTCTCTTCTGTCTGTGGGCTTTGCAGAAAACTCTACTGTGGAATCAGTATTGGTTTCTCTAGACCCCCTATTCATGATTTTTATTCTAGCCTTTGGGGCCATGAGAACAAAGTCTGGCTCTTCTGTAATCACAAGTTTAAAGTTCGGTTGCTTTAAAAAAGTTTTATGTCTCCCCAGGTCCTATTTGGTGATTATAATTTATTAGGCCCAGAGGTCTTGGGAATCTGTATTCTAAAATAGGCCTCTACGGAGAAGGAAATGGCAACCCACTCCAGTATTCTTGCCTAGAAAATCCCATGGGCAGAAGAGCCTAGTGGGCTACAGTCCATGGGGATACAGTTTAGCAACTAAACAACAACAATAACAGGAACTGTGCAACAGCTGCAACAAAGATGAGTATTTTATTTTAAATCTCTTATAAAATTTCAGCTGTACAGTATTCCCCACAAGTCAGCTAACTTATATGAGATTCACACATTTCCCATTCTATAAAAATGAAATTTCATGTCTTGATGTCTCATTCTTGAGGGTACTGTCAGAACTGCCTGAAAATGGAAACAGCTATTATTTGGATAAAAGAGAATTAAAAAAAAAAATAGGCCTCCAGGTGATTCTTTCATCTCCATTGAGAATTATTTTTCATGCTGTTTCAAGACCTAGAGTTTGTCCCTGCTCAAGATAACTGTGAAACTTTGCTACTGCAGCACATCTCCAGTCCTACCTGTAGCCAGTCCTGCCACTGGAGGTGAGGGGTGGAGGTCGAAGGACAGCAGGTGAGGATTGTGTGGAGCCCTCCTAACCCTTTATGCTTCTCTGCAGGAAGTTGGAGCTGCCACTTGTGTCTGGACCTGTTGAAGGAAAAAGCTTCCATCTACCAGAATCAGAACTCCTCTTGATGTGGCCACCCCCGACCCCTCATACATCTAGGGCTGTTCTCTCCTCCTTTCTGTTTTTCATACCCACTTTCCCTTCCCCCTCTCTTTCTCGAGTCCAGAGAATCGCAGGGTGGTCACGCCAACCTGCCTTTGGCAGCAGCAAGCTGAGGTGGTAGCTCTGACCACCTCTGGCCCCAGGCCCTCAGGGAGAACGGAGCAGCACACTGCTCCAGGGCATGGCTGCGGGCCCAGCTTCCCCCTGCTCGCCCTGAAGTGCATTCGCTCTGTCTGCCTTGGGCCGAGGCCCTGGTGATCACAGGGTTCAAACCTCCGAGAAAGAGTGGGAGAGCAGCTCACTTCTCTCAGCTCGGCCTCCACTCTGGCCCCAGGGTTTTCCCTTCCTGTGAAGGTGAGTCAGACTGGGGCCTATGCCAGAGCAGCTGGGAGTGAGAACTGAGCAAGCTGGCAAGCAGCTGCCCATGCCCTCGTGCTGCTTAGCCTCACCGCCTCCTTCCCCGAGTGGCTTTCTGCGGCCCTCTGTTCCTGCAACCCAGGATCCTTTACCTGAGCCAGGACGCTCTTGGTCCTGCTCCTGACTCTACCCGGTTCCCACCGACCTGCCCCAGGGGGAGTAGCAGCCTCGCCCTGATGTTCCTTGTGCTTGCCTGTTTCATTCTCACAGGCCCTGGTCTCTAGTGACTGAAGCATTCCCCACCCTTGTTATTTTCTGTCTTCTGCCCCGCCTCCCTCCTTATTCCCTTTGGTTTTGTGGGGAGAGGGGAAGCATCACGGGGCCAGGCCAGAAGCTTGGGGGCCACTGGGAGATATTGGATAATGTGCCTGTTTTTTAACTCGATGAAAAAGCCTACCTCCGAAATCCCCTTTTTGTTCTTCCTGGACCTGGGCATTCAGCTCCTGCCCTTAACTGAATTGGGAGCCTCTGCCGCCTGCTCTTGTGTATCCTGTCTCCTGGGTCGTGGGGAAGCCACCTAGACATCTCTTTCTTCCCTCGCACACTTGGCTAGCAGCTGGTAAGGTCTTTCACACCCTGATTCTTTAATTTTCTGCCTGGTGACACTTTAAGTAATAGGGGGAACTGTTCATCCCAGGACAGCCTGGAATGTCCTTCCCCTTGGCTGTGGGCAGGCCCTAATTCACTGTCACTTTGGAGTTGAGGTGTCTTTTTTTTCTTTCTTTCCTTAGTTCCTATATTCTAAGCATTAGTACAAATAAACATTTTTACACAGAGCCTTCTGGTTTCTTTTATCTCCAGATTTCCTTTCCTGCTTAAGGCCACTTTATCCTAAAACTTCTTCCTAAGGACAGTGGTTTTTAAATGTTTCGAGGCATAGCTGTTCACCCAACTTAAAATTTTTGCTTAACCTTAGTAGATTAAGTTGATACAAAATTGGGTACTTTGTTTTAATCTTTTACGTAAATTAAGTTATAACAATATCTTACAAAGAAAAATGAAGTTGTTTTGATTAATACAAAGTTTGGGGGCACTCCTGGTGGCTCAGTGGTAAAGAATCCACCTGCCATTACAGGAGAAACAGGTTCAGTCCCTGGTCTGGGAAGATTCAATGTGCCTTGGAGCAACTAACCCTAATCCGGGGGCTACAACTATTTAAGCCTGTGCACTAGAGGCTGGGAGCCACAACTACTGAGGCCCACACCCTAGAGCCCATGCTCCCCAGCAAGAGAAGGCACTGCAGTGAAAAGCCAGAGCGTTGCAACTAGAGGAAAGCCTGTGTAGCAACGAAGACCCAGTGCAGGCAAAAATAATTTTTAAAATTGCAGTTAAAAATAACTTTAGAATCCTGTTTGTTTCTGTATTTTTGTGTTTTGGGGGGAAATTCTGCTGGATTTGTACATGCAAGCAATGACAGGTTTATAACAGCTGACCTTGCAATTTACTTAAAAATAGGTCCAGAAGCTTGATTATTATATAAATAGAATGACAGGAAAACTCATGACATCATGGTGAGACACGACTTTTTGCATAAGCCATGAACATGAGAGACCCCAACCTTGCTTGCCTGGCGTTCATTCATTTAATTGAATGCAGTGTGAGGGAGCCCACAATGCAGTGTTACAGCCTTTCTCCAGACAGATTTATTAGCAGAAAAATGAATTTCCTTTTCCTGCCAATGTATGAAAGGTATGAATCAGTTATGAACCCGCTGAAATATGCCTAGGGTTTTCTGGGACAGCCTGAAAGCCGTGTGTTTCCTCCTGGAAGGCAGTGAGTGGCCTGGGCCCCTGTGCTCCGTTAAGTAAGCCAGGTGCTCCAGTTTGGAATTGTATTAGGAACACAGCACAGCCCCCATCCTCAAGTCTGTACCTGGAAGTAGGCCTGGAGCAGAGGGAATAAAGCAGTGAAACGATCCTTGCTGGTTGAGTAATCTAAGGCCAGATAAGATGGTTAAAAGAAAAAGTGTAGAAGATGAGAATGCTGATGAGAACCCTGTATTATTGAGAGATTCGGAAAGGTTGCTGAAGGAGGATTTAAGATGGGACATAGAAGGATGGAAGAGGGATCAGGGTTGGGATGGGAAGGAAAGCCTGTGAGAAAGGGGACTGATCTGTGGCCCCAGCCTTCCAAGTGACTGTGAAGGGAGAAGAAAGCAGGCTAGAGCTGAGGATTCGGCATTCTAGACCCGGCGTTAAAAAGTCTTTATTGGACTTCAAAGAACTGAAGTCTAGCAAGGAGAGGAATACTACTAAATCTTGACTTTAGGAACTTGAGTCTTGCCAAAAGGTACCAAAACTAAATAAAAATTAATCTCCACATGCCCTAAATCAGAACTAGCCCCAAGCAAGTAGTCTTGAAGGAGGAGAAAGAACAGGCTCCATCTTGAAAGCAGAACTCCATTTTGGGCCATACTGTGGACTTTGAGCGATAGGCTCAGTGTCTATAGAAACGATATACCAACTGGAAAACCAGAACCCCGGATGGAAGAGCCCCAGGGCTCGTACCTAGACTCTCTGTCGCCTGAAAGAATACCCTAATTATCTATCTAACCCGATAGAATCATAAATTCTATTATGCTTATTGGGGTATGACCACAGGCCTATTGATAATTGTCCACTGTTAACTACCTAGGCTTAAGGCATGTGAATCACAGGCTAACTTTGACTGTGTCTTCCTTTGTTCAAACTAGTCTCAGGGAATTTGGGGAGGTGGGTTTGGGCAGATACACTGAGGGTATTGTAGCATTCTGGGAGACAAAGTCACTCAGAAGGACAATGCAGATAGTGGAGTGCAGTTATTACACTGGTGGGCCCAAGCAGAGTCTCCTCTTAGTCAAGGACCCTGACCAGTTTTTGTGAAAACCTTATATACCCTAAGTGTATGTGCCCAAACCCACTTCCCCGAATTCCCTGAAACTAGTCGAGCAAAGGAAAAGAAAGACACAATCAAAGTTAACCGGTGATTCATATGCCTTAAGCCTAGGTAGTTAACAGTGGACAATTATCAATAGGCCTGTGGTCATACCCCAATAAGCATAATGAAATTTATGATTCTATTGGGTTACACAGATAATTAGGGTATTCTTTCAGGCGACAGAGAGTCTAGGTACGAGCCCTGGGGCTCTTCCATCCGGGGTTCTGGTTTTCCAGTTGGTGTGTCGTTTCCATAGATACTGGCATATCGCTCAAAGTCCACAGTACGGCCCAAGATGGAGTCCTGCTTTCAAGATGAAGCCTGTTCTGTTTCCTCCTTCACGGGTATATAAGATTTTCACAAAAACTGGTCAGGGCCCTTGGCTGAGAGACTCTGCCTTGGGCCCGCCAGTGTAATTAACTGCACTCCACTATCTGCATTGTCCTTCTGAGTGAGTTTGTTTCCCGGAAGGCGTGGCTACAACAGTCTTGTATCTTGGCTGACGGACCTGAGGTCAGTGCTGTCCATGGTAACATCTTTTGTGTGGCTTATAACCTGCTTCTATTTTTTAAAGACCACTGGGTGAGGGGAACGAGATCTGTTTGGTAGATGCGGAAGCTGCCTAGGGTCACGGCCAGGAAGACGTCCGGCGTCCACGCTGCCGAGTCCTGTCAGGCTCCGAGGGCCGGGCCCCCTGAGGCTGGCGGCGCATCCAGGACTCCCGCCGCGACCAGTCTCCGCCTCGCCATCCCTGCTTGCAGAAAGCTCCGTCCCCGGGGGGACCTGACGACCCGCCACTTTGTCAATGTCCAATGAGACTTAGCCGGGGGCGGGACAGACTCCACCGAAGGCCAATCCAATTGGTTCGGGGCGGGGCTGCGGCGGGTGGGAGCTGAGCGGCGAACCGCGGTCTTCCCAGCCGGGAGAGACCGCCGCGCGGGCTGCGCGCAACGGGTGCGCGCGCCCGCCGCCCGCACAGCCCCTCTGTCCGCTCGGCGCGTCCCTCTCCTGCTCTCCGGTAGCCGCCGGGAGGGGGCTCGGGAGTCCGGCCCCAGCCAGGGCTGAGACCGGGGCAGCAGCCGCGGGACGAGCGTCTGAGGTGGGTTCGGAGCGGAAGGGCTGGAGGCCGGGAGGCGGGGAGGCCGGGCAGGCGGATGACTGGGTTCGCCCCGCCAATGGACTCCGGGTCACCAGAGGGAGAGGCCGGCCGAGTTGCGGAGCCTGACTCCTGGCCTGCCTGGGTCCCGGACGCTCGTCCCCCCCGCCCTCCCAGGCCACAAGCCTCCCCGCTGAGGGCAACCCTCCCTTCTGGCTGCCCGCGGCCTCCTAACCCCTCCTGCCCTTTGTCGCCTGTGCACCTGCCTTTCGGCCTTGTGCTCCGCCCGCCCTCTCCAGGCCAGGCCCCGGCCCAAGCCTTCCCTGCTCAGGACCCAGCCCCAAATTAGACTTGCTTCTTCAGCCCCTAGTCCGTCCCTCTTTGTCGTCTGTACACCTGTCACCCCAACTCTGTTCATTCACTCCACCACCCTGCCCCCAGCATCTTCATCTAAATTCAGCCTAGGCCTCCGCCCCCTGCCCGTCCTGGGGGTTCCTCCCGCAGCTCTGATTATCCCCTACACCTGCCCCCCTCGGCCCCAGCCCCCTGTCCTCCCCCGTCCACGCTCCTTTGTTGTGTCTGCAGCTGTCCCCTCGGCTCTATTCATCCTCCTCCCGCGGACCCCTTTCTCCCTCTGACCAGGGGGCCACCCCCTCCAGGCTCTGTTCTGTCATGCCTCCCATCAGTGCCCACCCAGCCTGGCCTGTTCCCTTCCTTTCAGCCCAGCCCTCTCACCTCCTACCCAGGGTACCCTCGCCCTCTCCCAGCTGGTCCAGCCTTCCCTGGACTGCCCCCCGCCCCTTCACACCAACCTCTCTCCCTGCCCAATATACTCTCTTCCTTGCTGCGCGCCTCTCCTAACCTGCGTAGCCTCCACCGTTGGTCCCCCGTTCACCCTTTCCTCCCCGCCCAGGTGCTGCCGAGAGGCCATGGAGCTGTGTGGCAAGAAGAAGCTTCACGCCCTGTCCCTGGCCGAGAAGATCCAGGTGCTGGAACTTCTGGATGAGTCCAAGATGTCCCAGTCGGAGGTGGCCCGGCGTTTCCAGGTCTCCCAGCCTCAGATCTCCCGCATCTGCAAGAATAAAGAGAAGCTGCTGGCGGACTGGTGCAGCGGCACGGCCAACCGGGAGCGCAAGCGCAAGCGGGAGTCCAAGTACAGCGGCATCGACGAGGCTCTCCTCTGCTGGTACCACATTGCCCGGGCCAAGGCCTGGGACGTGACGGGGCCCATGCTGCTCCACAAAGCCAAGGAGCTGGCCGACATCCTGGGCCAGGACTTTGTGCCCAGCATCGGCTGGCTGGTCCGCTGGAAACGCCGAAACAACGTGGGCTTCGGGGCCCGCCACATATTGGCGCCTCCGCTCCCCCCTGAGCCGCCTCCCCCAGCTCCCACTCCCCAGGCCCAGCTGCCTCTTTCTCTTAAAGATTTCTCCCCAGAGGACATTTTTGGCTGTGTTGAAGTGCCCTTGCTGTATCGGGCAGTGCCTGGCAGAGCGGGTACATGTGATCGGGTGCAGGTGCTGCTGTGTGCCAACAGCAGGGGCACAGAGAAACGGCGGCTGTTGGTCAGTGGGCCCCAGGCTGCCCCACGATGCTTCTTCGGGGTCAGCAGTGAGGCCCTGCCTGCCTCCTACCACCCTGACCTGGCCATCCCCTGGTCGGAGTGGTTGTCACAGTTTGATCGGGACATGGGGCGGCAGGGCCGGCAGGTGGCCTTGCTGATGGCTGCCCGAGTGGCAGAGGAGGTGGCAGGCCTGCCTGGGCTCTGCCACGTGAGGCTCTTGCCTCTGTCTGCTGCGAGCCCCACGCCGCCCCTGCCCAGCTCCGTGGTCCGGGCGTTTAAGGCTCATTACCGGTGCCGTCTGTTGAGCAAGCTGGCTGCCGCCCAGAGCGATAGGGCTGGCATGTCACTGGCTGAGGTCAGGATGGGCATCACAGTGCTGGACGCTCTGCACATGGCAGCAGCGGCCTGGGCCAAGGTGCCTC
The DNA here is from genome assembly GCF_019320065.1 of Cervus canadensis. Lineage (NCBI taxonomy): Eukaryota > Metazoa > Chordata > Mammalia > Artiodactyla > Cervidae > Cervus > Cervus canadensis. Next base: position 41,005,598 of record NC_057414.1, read on the forward strand.
TCCAGCTCATTGTGAGCAGCTTCATTCAGGAAGGGCTGGCTCCCGGCAAAACACCACTGGCCCAGGACCAAGCCTCGGAGGTGCCTCAGGTCCCCAGTGGGCTGAGCCTTGAGGAATTTTCCCGCTTTGTGGATCTGGAGAGTGAGGAGCCTGTGTCTGGAGCCTGCAAAGAGGAGGTGGGCCCTGCAGACGAGGCGGGGGGCGGAGAGGACGGCTTCGAGCCCCTGCCCACCAAGGCCGATGCCCTCCGGGCTCTGGGCACCTTGAGGAGGTGGTTGGAGTGCAGTGGCACCACCCCGGAGCTATTTGAAAATTTCTATGCCTGTGAGGAGGGGGTGGAGCGACTCTGCTGCCTGTGAAGGGCCCTTCCTGCCAAAGCCCCCTCCTCTCCTGTTTCCCATGGAAACGCCCTCTCTCAGAAGGCAGGTTGGGGGCTGGTCTCTTTCCCGTGGAAATGGAGCTTTTGTGAAAGGTGTTGAAGGGAGACAAGTTGGGAGACCAAGTCTAGGCTCTGAGCAAAAGTTGTCCAAGCCCTGAGAAGAGAGTCTAAAGACAGGGCATTGGGTAGTGAAGCTCAGCTGCATAGTTTCTGAACCTCTGTGGAGGCTGGGACTTAGGAAGGTGGAATAAGGCTTTACAGACAGACAGACCCCTTGAACTCCGTGTTCAAAACAGTTCTGCTTCTAGAAATAAAGCTTTTAATCAGAAAAGAGGCCAAGGTGTTATTTTCATGTGTGTATGTGTGCTCAGTCATGTCTGACTTTTTGCAACACCATGGACTACAACTCACCAGGCTCCTTTGTCCATGGAACTTTCCAGGCAAGAATCCTGGAGTAGGTTGCCGTTTTCTCCCCAAGGGGATCTTACTGACCCAGGGATCAAACCAGCATCTCTTGTGTCTCCTGCATTGGCAGGCAGATTCTTTACCACTGTGCCCCCTGGGAAGCCCATTATTTTCATGGGAGGAGGGTATAGAAACTTTCAACTCAGGTTTTTTTGTTTTTGTTTTATGCAGGCTACTTTTAAAGTCTTCATTAAATTTGTTACAATATTGTTTCTGTTTTATGTTTTGGGTTTTGACCTCAAAGTATGCGGGATCTTAGCTCCCCAACCAGGATGAACCGTCATGCCCTACACTGGAAGACGAAGTCTTAACCACTGGGTCACCAAGGAAGTCCCAAGACTCAGATTTTTTAAACTGATTGCCAAGGATTGCTGCCATGCAGCTGTCTAGAGTTGTCTGAGAATGACCAGGAGTGAACCTCCTCTCCCAGAATTCCAGCAAGAAGGGACCCTGGTCATGAGGATTCCTCATGGGCTAACAGACAGATTCTCAGGACATTCTGCTTCTCCGATCATTTCCCTCTTTGGGGAATTCACCTCTATTGGGGTGGTGTCTGAGAAAGGAAAAGGGGCAGCTAGGAACATTCTAGGAAATAGAAGGAGCCAGAACTTGGAAGTCATTCATTCTTTTTTTTTTTTTTTTTTTTTTTTTCTGATTATTTCACATCTCTTTAGCAAGGCTTCTTGAGGGCAAGGTTGCAAAGATTGTGTCCCTGCCAGGCAGGACCTTGCGGACAGTGGCTGTGGAGTGCGATTAATGGTCATCCTAAAGGCATGTCAGGACTGTGAGCCTAGGAAGCCTCCGGAGGAGGGGAGCTTTGAGTTGCAGCTGAAGGACAGACGAGAGGCAAGGACAAGACAGGACAGTCCTGGCCAAAGGGCAGCGGGCACGGAGGCAACTTTTCCCAGAGCGCACAGGGAGCAGGAGAGGCCTGGAGCCCACCGAGCCTAGCGGTGGGGCACCCCCAAAGAGTTTCAGTCATGGTGGGGACAGATTATTTGTAAGGTTCTAGAAAACTGAGGTGTGGAGTTGGGTCAGAGATGTGAGACCTGGAGGAAGAGAAGCTCTCACTGGTCCCCGTGAGAGATGGGGCAGCCCAAGCCAGATCCAGGGAGCAGGGCAGGAAGAGGATGGCTTACCTGGAAAGGATCGGGACTTTGGACGCAGACAGACTCAGGCTGGTGAGGAGTCGGCTCCTGGCAGAAATCGTACATGTGGTCTTTCAGGTCGACTGCGGGAATCACAAGCCAGCACAGTGCAGTTTTCTGGGGGCATCGCTGGCAAGGACGCAGGCCAGCTGTGCATCTCCAGCCCAGGCTCCTCCCCATGGGGGCCTCAGCCAAGACCGTTACTGGGTCTTACTGGGATCCTTACTGGGGTTGTGGGCTGAGACACTTCTTCTGCCTTGATGCAGCATTTTTCACTCCCAGCCCTTCTCTCCCTCCCTCCCCCACTCCGACCCCCAGAGCCCATAAAGAGGAAGGAGCCCCTTCAGCAGCCTGCCATCTGACCCTCCTCTCCAGACTGGTGAAGGTGGGCCCCTGGGGAGCTGGTGCCTCTTTCTGCCCCTCACAGGGACACCTCAGTGAATAAAGGCCGACTGTCCTTTCAGTTTGGCTCATCGTCCTCACTGACCACCTCCACGCCTGGCTGCTCAACAGTGAGACAGACGTATGTCACGGTCCACTCGTAAACGGTTCTGAAGCTTCTTGCCAGCTTTCCATTCACAGCATAAGATCCCAAGTCATCTGTCTTTCCCCATAGATTCTGCTTTCCTACCTGCATTCATTCCTTTTTCCTTATATTTATTTATTTCCCTGCTCTGGGTCTTGGTTGCGGCACTCGGGATCTTAGTTGCAGCATGTGGGACCTAGTACCCTGACCAGGGATGGAACCTGGGGCCCCTGCCCTGAGAGTGAGAGTCTTAGCCACTGGACCACCAGGGAAGTCCCCCTGCCTGTACTCATTTAAGTTGTCCTTTTTCTGAAGTTATTCCAGTTCTGACATAACTCTTTAAATGTTGAAGCCAAAACTTACAGGATCTGTAAAGACCTGACCAGAGCAACAGAGGGGACGGATGAGCTGTGTTTCCAGGGGTCCGACTCCCGTTGGAGGAGCGGGATACAGCACAGGGTTTTCTCATTGACTTCAGCTCAGAGCCTTTTCTTTTTTTTTTTTTAACCCATCCATTACGTCTTCCTTTCTTGTGTTGTTACCAGGTATCATACTTACCTCTTCCTGGGTGGCTCCATCTGCTCATTTAAGCAGCATTCACTGACATTTACTGAATGCTTTGCTTGTGAAGTGAGTCCTGTTCCAGGACCTGAAGCTAGTGCTGAACAAGACAGAAAAAAAGAGGATCTTCCTCGCTAAGCCCTTCTTTCCTGGTAGAGGGGATAGAGAAGAGACAAGTAAAGAAATACACATGGTCATTTCGGACAGCAATCAGTGCAAGATGAAAATAAAATAGCGACGTTCTAGAGAGGGCTTCCCTGGTGGCTCAGTAGTAAACAATCCTCCTGCCAATGCAGGAGACACGGGTTCGATCCCTGGTCGGGAAGATCCCCTGAAAAAGGAAATGGCAACCCACTCCAGTATTCTTGCCTGGGAAATCCCATGGACACAGGAGCCTTGTGGGCTACAGTCCATGGGGCCAGAAAATAGTTGGAAACGACTGAGCATGCATGCACACAATAGAAATTATTGTTGTTATATTCATCATCAGCATCAGTCTTGAGATAATGAACGTGGGATGCAGAGATCCCCAAAGCAGGAAGATGGGTTCCCTGTCTTCTTATATCTGCATTGTCCTGTGAGAAATTTCTCCCCATCTACCTTCCAGTTCTCTTCAGCGGTGACAATTCTTTTGGGTTGTTTTTTTAACATATATAATCATTTTTTTCAATGCAAAGAAATAGAGGAAAACAATAGAATGGGAAAGATTAGAGATCTCTTCAAGAAAATTAGAGATACCAGGGGAATATTTCATGCAAAGATGGGCACAATAAAGGACAGAAATGGTGTGGACCTAACAGAAGCAGAAGATATTAAGAAGAGGTGGCAAGAATACACAGAAGAACTATACAAAAAAGATCTTCATGACCCAGATAACCATGATGGTGAAATCACTCACCTAGAGTCAGACATCCTGGAGCGTGAAGTCAAATGGGCCTTAGAAAGCATCACTGCGGACAAAGCTAGTGAAAGTGATGGAATTCCAGCTGAGCTAGTTCAAATCCTGAAAGATGATGCTGTGAAAGTGCTGCATTCAATATGCCAGCAAATTTGGAAAACTCAACAGGGACTCCACAGGACTGGAAAAGGTCAGTTTTCATTCCAATCCCAAAGAAAGGCAATGCCAAAGAATGTTCACACTACGGCACAGTTGTACTCATTTCACATGCTATCAAAGTAATGCTCAAAATTCTCCAAGCTAGGTTTCAACAGTACGTGAACCACGAACTTCCAGATGTACAGGCTGGATTTAGAAAAGGCAGAGGAACCAGAGATCAAATTGCCAGCATCTGTTGGATCATAGAAAAAGCAAGAGAATTGCAGAAAAACATCTGCTTCTGCTTCATTGACTACACTAAAACCTTTGACTGTGTGGATCACAACAAACTGTGAAAAATTCTTAAAGAGATGGGAATACCAGGCCACCTTACCTGCCTCCTGAGAAACCTGTATGCAGGTCAAGGAGCAACAGTTAGAACTAGACATGAAACAACGGACTAGTTCTAAATTGGGAAAGGAGTACATCAAGGCTATATATTGTCCCCCTGCTTATTTAACTGATATGCAGAATACATCATGCGAAATGCCAGGCTGGATGAAGCACAAGCCAGAATCAAGATTGCTGGGAGAAATATCAACAATCTCAGATATGCAGATGACACCACCTTTATGGCAGAAAGTGAAGAGGAACTAAAGAGCCTCTTGATGAAGCTGAAAGAGGAGAGTGAAAGAGCTGGCTTGAAACTCAACATTCAAAAAACTAAGATCGTTGCATCCAATCCCATTACTCCATGGCAAATAAATGGGAAAACAATGGAAACAATGACAGACTTTATTTTCTTGGGCTCCAAAATCACTGCAGATGGTGACTGCAGCCATGAAATTAAAAGACACTTACTTACTCCTTGGAAGAGAAGCTATGACAAACCTAGAGTGTATTAAAAAGCAGAGACATTACTTTGCCAGCAAAGGTCCATCTAGTCAAAGCTATTTTTTTTCCAGTGGTCATGTATGGATGTGAGAGTTGGACCATAAAGAAGGCTGAGTGCTGAAGAATTGATGTTTTTGAACTGTGGTGTTGGAGAAGGCTCTTGAGAGTCCCTTGGACTGCAAGATCAAACTTGTCAATCCTAAAGGAAATCAGTCCTGAATATTCATTGGAAGGACTGAAGCTGAAGCTCCAATACTTTGGCTCTCTGATGCCAAGAGCCAACTCATTGGAAAAGACCCTGATGCTGGAAAGACTGAAGGCAGTAAGAGAAGGGGATGTCAGAGGATGAGATGGTTGGATGGCATCACCGACTCGATGAACATGAGTTTGAGCAAGCTCCAGGAGTTGGTGATGGACAGGGAAACCTGGCATGCTGCAGTCCACGGGGCCGCAAAGAATCAGACACGACTGAACCACAACAATAAATCATTTTTTTAAACTTTTTAAAAAATGATTTTATTTATTTATTTTTGCCTGTGCTGGGCCTTTGTTGCTGCACAGGCTTTTCTCTAGTTGCAGTGAGTGGGGGCTGCTCTTCAGTTGCGGTGCACGGGCTTCTCATTGCAGCGGCTTCTCTTATTGCAGAGTATGGGCTCAGTAGTTGTGGCACATGGACTTAGTTGCCCTGAGATATGTGGGGTCTTCCTGGACCAGGGATCGAACCCATGCCTCCTACATTGGCAGGTGGATTCTTTACCAGTGAGCCCCCAAGGAAGCCCTATAGTCATTTTTATACTCTCTTGTTTCCTCTCTTTTAATTCTTTTATATATTTAGATCTTTCATGCATGGTTATTTTAAATTCTGTATTTGCTAAGTATAATACCTGAAATCCTGGCGGGCTAAATCTGTTGCTTTTGTTTCTCCTAATGCCTTAATTCATGGTGGCTTTTTTCTTAGTGGGCCTGGTGGTTTTTTGGTCCTGGAATTTTTTTTATTGGTTGCACTTTATCTCTGGAAAACCTGAAAATCCCCATTTGGGGACTCTCCTTTAGAAAAACCTGTAGTTATGCCTATGAGACACAAGGGGGCACTACATTCATGATAAATTAATTTCTGGGATGAGGGTGTCCCAGAGCTGAAGGACACTGGTAGCAGATGCTGTGGTTCATAGGAGCCCATCTTTTTTTTTTTTTTCTCTAACTTTTTATTTTAATTGGAGTATAGTTGATTAACAATGTTGTGTTAGTTTCAGGTGTACGGCAAAGTGATTCAGTTACACATACACATGTATCTATTCTTTTTCAAATTCTTTTCCCATTTGGGTTGTTACACAATACTGAACAGAGTTACAGGAGTCCATCTTAATTTTTTCCCACCACAGGGAAAGGCAGTTTTCTTTGTGGGTTCCCTTTACGGTAGGTGGAGTTTTTCTGTTCTACTCTTTTACTGAAGGTGTAGCCCTTTCCAGGATCTTGACTTAACTTATGAATGTTGGGCTCAGCTTCCTCACTCTGTGGGCCAAAGTCTTCTGTTCTGTGGGTTTCTTTCATCTTCAAGTTCTCAGTGCCACCGTTTGCCTCAAGGGCAGCACAGTTCCAGCACATACTCACTTCCTTGTTTTGAAGGGGTCTTTGGGAAGTTCCCTCACTTCTTGCCAAGTTAGCGATGGTTTTACAATCATATTTTGTCATCATGGTTGAAATCTAATGCCTTATAGTAGGAGCGCTCTGTGTAAATTTAGAGTACCAGCCTGCCAGGGGGAAGTGGGGAAGACCAGTTTTCATTCATTCATTCATTTGTTCATTCAACAATTATATATTGAGCTTCTGTAAGCCCACTAGTGTTTTAATGAGCAAAAGAGTCAAGGTCTCTGCCTCATGGAGCTTGTAGTTTAGAGAAGAGACGATTATAACCAAACAGAAAGTGTTAGTTACTCTGTCAGGTCCGACTCTTTGCAACCCCATGGACTATAGATTACTAGGTTCTTCCGTCCATGGGATTCTCCAGGCAAGAATACTGGAGCAGATAGCCATTCCTGTCTCCAGGGGATCTTCCCGAACCAGGAATTGAACCTGGGTCTCCTGCACTGCAGATGGATTTTTTACCATCTGAACCACCAGGGTCACGCAAATGAAAGTATGTGATTACAGACTGAGAAAGGGGAGAGAACATGAAAGTACAAGCCAGTGGTTCTCAAACTGTGGCTGAAACCAGCAGCATTCAGGAATAGAGTGCAAAGCAAATTCTCAGACCCTCTCCAAACTCACTGAATTGGAAACTCTGAGGGGGACCCAACAATCTGTATTTTAACAAGCCCGCCAGGTGATTCTGAATCATTGGCCTAAACCAAAGGACACTGACCTAGAAAGAGGAGCTGAGGACAGTTTCACTAGGGAAGTGATGCTGAACTGAGAGCCAGAGGCACACAGACAGTGAGAACAGCGTTCGCGACGCAAATGTCCTGTGATGGGAGGGAACCAAGAGAAGATGAATGTCCGAGTGCTTTACAGGCTGTGGAAGGGGACTGCCTCGATTCCTCCGAGCAATGGGAAGCCATGGAGGGGCAAGAGCAGTAGAGGGACCTGATCAGATTCGCATTTGAAAAGTTATTTGTCCTGATTTCAGACAGGACTTGAGGTGTGTTAGTAAAATCAGAAAAGGGAGAATAAGTCCCAAGTTTAGAAGCAGGATTCACAGAGGTTGGGGACCCCTTTGAAGTGGGAGCAGAGGAGAAGGAGAGCTGCTTTTCTGGCCTCCGGAAACTCTGGGCACGTGTGGGATGCTCACGGATCTGCAACCAGAGACAGTTAGTTGGCCATGTGGGCTGGGAGCTCAGGACAGCACTCAGGCCAGAGACGCCAATTAAGTGTGACTCCTCTTGGCCCAGGGAGTCTGGCAAAAGTGATTTAACCAGAATCATCCCAGGGTGCTGCCTTGTCCCCCTTTACCTGCATGTGTAGCCCTCGAGTCTCTATACCCAGAAATTAATCTCCTCCATTTCTCCTACTGTGATTGATGCTGCAAGAACAAATATGACAGGGGACTTCCCTGATGGTCCAGTGGTTAAGACCTCACCTTCCAGTGCAGGAGGAACAGGTTCAATCCCTGGTCAGGGACCTAAGACCCCACAAGCCTCAGGGCCAAAAACCAAAACATAAAATAGAAGCACTATTGTAACAAATTCAATAATGACCTTAAAAATTAAGGATGACATTTGATGACCCAAATCCAATGAGACACTGTTTAACATGTTTACCCAAGTTGTAAACCCTTTACTTGTGACCCTCAAACACCACCCCCATGTTCAACCTCAAAGCAGGTTTGTTTACTATTTCCTAGTTTTCAGGGACTCATCTCCGAATAAGTCTCAAATAATGATGCGTGAAAGTGAAAGTTGCTCAGTCTTGTCCGACTCTTTGCGAGCCCATGGACTATACAGTCCATGGAATTCTCCAGGCCAGAATACTGAAGTATTCTGGGGATCGAACCCAGGTCTCCTGCCTTGCAGGTGGATTCTTGACCAACTGAGCCACAAGGGAAGCCTAGTGATGCTCAAACAACTTGTGTTAATTCCTTAAGGAGTTTAACAGGCTATTCTGAGCCCCTGCTGATGTAAAAACATCTGGCTTTTTAAAATATATTCAGTCATTTCCTGCCTGATCTTTGTTTGTCTTTCCACCCTCCTTTCCAAGAGAAGTGAGTTGTTTTCTTTCTAATCACACCACGCTTAACCCTCACCTCACCGCAGTGCTGTTCTCCGGGCCAGCTGGAAGCCCTTGCCATAGGCCAGTGGAAGCGACTCAGGCTTGGGACTGCATGGCCGGCCAGACGGGGGCCTGCCACTCTCTCTGGTTCTAATAAGGAGCACAGAGGAAGGGCGCTCCCGCCCCTTCACACAGAGAGGAAACAGAAACTCTGTGCCCTGCAGTGTAAAGACAAGCTTGCAGGTAGAATTATAGCCCGCAAAAGGATCTAATTAAAACAAAGTTGCAGGACTTCCCTGGTGGCACAGTGGATAAGCATCTGCTTGACAGTGCAGAGGACATGAGTTTGATCCCTGGCCTGGGAAGATTTCACATGTCACTGAGCAACTAAGCCTGTGCTCTAGAGCCTGCAAGCCACAATGACTGAGTCTACATGTCACAATGACCGAAGCCTGCATGCCCTAGGGCCTGTGAGCCACAGATGAGGAGCTCTGTGCCACAACTACTGAAGTGCTTTGAGCCTGTGCTCCGCAGCAAGAGAAGCCACTGCAATGAGAAGCCTGTGCCCTGCAACTGGAGAGTAGCCCCCGCTCTCTACCACTAGAGGAAGCCTGCTTGCAGCAAGGAAGATACAGCGCAGCCAAAAAAACAAAACATAAACAGAAGTGATATTGTAACAAATGCAACAAAGACTTTAAAAAAATGATCTACATAAAAAAAAATCTTGAAAGAAAAAAAGGTCAAAAAAGAATTTTGGAAATTTTACCATTATTATTTTAATTTTTTTGAAGCTGTGTGATTCTGTTTTATTTTTTATTTTTTGGCTGTACCACACAGCATGTGGGGTCTTAGTTCCCCAACCAGGGATCAAACTTGCACCCCCTGCTTTGGAAGTGCTGAAGCTAAACCACTGGACCACCAAAGAAGTCCCCTAAAAGCATTTTTCGATTTTCTTCTCTTGCTAACTGGTGAGGTGGTAAAAATGACAAACTGCAGAGGACCACTCTGACCTCCTTGCCCGGTTTCTAAGAACCACCTCCTCTTTCACTGCATACTCTTTGCTCCCTCTGAAGCAGCCACCGACTCCCCTGAGAAGTTCTGATGACTGCTCCCCAACGCTGCAGTGTGTGGCTTAAAATCCCTGGCACTGCAGCGATCCTGGAGATCTTGGACTGGCCACTTGGGCTTGAGGACAGACCAGTTAGAGGGGATCTCAGAGGAAACTGGGGCACAGAAAGGGCACTGGCTGCCTCGGACAGACCCTGTTTTCCAGACCAGGAGCACGGGCTTCCTCACTCCGTGTGAGAGTGGAGGCCACCGGAACTGGAGTTCAAGTCAGCAGAATGACAACTTCCTCAGCTTGAAAAGGTCATGCATTTCTTCCCTTAGAAGCATCCAAAAAAAAAAAGAAGAAGAAGAAGAAGCATCCAGAGCACCATTTCTTAAACTTTAGCCTGGAAAAGTCCCTATAGCCGAAGCTATGGCTTTTCCACTAATCATGTATGGATATGAGAGCTGGACAATAGAAAAAGGCTGAGTGTCAAAGAATTGATGCTTTTGAACTGTGTTGTTGGAGAAGACTCTTGAGAGATCAAACCAGTCAATCCCAAAGGGAATAAACTCTGGATATCCATTGGAAGGACTGATGCTGAAGCTGAAGCTCCAATACTTTGGCCACCTGATGTGAAGAACCAACTCATTGGAAAAGACCCTGATGCTGGGAAAGGTTGAAGGCAGGAGAAGGGGACGACAGAGGATGAGATAGTTAAATGGCATCACCAATTCAATGCACATGAATTTGAGCAAACTCCAGGAGATAATGAAGGACTGGGAATCCTGACGTGCTGCAATTCATGGGACACAACTGAGAGTCAGACACAATTGAGCAACTGAACAACCACAAAAGATCACCGTGAGAGTTTTGTGCAATGCTGATTCCTAAGCCCCAGCCTCAGCAATTCTGATTCCATCAGTTCAGGGTGGGGCCTGGGACTCTGCCTTTCTAACCCCCTCTAGGAAGTCCTCTTGCTGCTGCTCCATGGACCACGCTGGGATCACCTCTGACCTTACCCACTGTGTTAGTTCGGGTAAAGGCTAAAGAGATGTCAGAATGCAGCACCCCAGGCAGCTGGTCAGCGGTGCTCGCTGAGTCCCTGGGTTCCAGGAGCCTCCTATATCCTCGGCAGTGGCCCCTATTTCCAGCCAACAGTGAGGAAACTCCTCTGAAGCAAGCGATGGGCAATTTGCACACATTTCTTCTGGTCACATGTCGCTAGCAAGAAGCCAAGCAGCAGTCTCCACCGAGGTGAACAGAGCCTCACTCAGTGGCCACGTGCTCAGCGGCCATGCGGTGAGGAGGGAAGAAGGGCAGAATGTTTAGGGTACCGTCTGCCACCTATGATACACGATCCCGTAAACAAGAGATCTGAAGAGCGCACGGGAAGGCTGATGTCGTGGTCTGGTGAGTCTGGGTGAATCTGAGCTTAGGTGTCTCGTGGGAGACTGTCACAAGCCCCAGGCAGAGCAGGGTAGCAGAGCAACCAGGCTCTGGAGGCAGAGGCTCAGATTCGTGCAGGTGAGCTGTGTAAAGCAGCAGCCGTGCGACCTGGGACGGGTGACACACTCTGAGCCAAGGCCACCTCCTGTGTAAACCGTGGTGATAACACTGTGATTGTCTTTATACGGGGCCCCAGTAAATGGCAGGAATCCCAGGCGTTCAGGTCACCATGCGGCGGGGTAGGGGAGGGGGGAGGGCCCTGGTTGATCTCAGACTAGAGTAGGATGTCTGCTCACTTTATTTGCCAATTAAGTGAACCCTTTCAGCTAGTTTTTAATTCCCCCTTAGCAATAGAGATGGTGAAGAAAACAAGTGCCCTCGATGGGAGTGGGAGAGGCAGACAGTGCTCCGCTGCAGACCCCAAGAGGGGCCGGGTGAGGGGCTCTCTCAGTGGAAGCGGTAAGAGGGTGTGGGGGGCGGGGGGCAGGGATGTGGTGGTTGGAGTCGCGGATGGAGGTTGGGCGTGCACTTCATTTCACAAGCATTTATCAGGCTCCTTCAAGCATGGGGCTCTGTGCTGGGAAACAACCAGAAATATGACCCTTGACCTCAAAGAGCACCCAGTCTAATTGGGAAGCCGAGAAGCAAACCCGCAACCATGATTAAGTACAGGCCAAGGCTGTGATCGAGGCATGGGGATGAGCAGAAAGGTCTGGAAACCTCAGGGTCAGTTCCGGGCAGGGGGAGGCGAGCTGAGGAAGGACTTCAGGAGACAGCACGTGGCCCAGGTTGGAGCTGGCTCAGCCCTGGGATGGGGGAGTCAGCCTGCAAGCACTGCCCACTGCTGGCCGAGAGGAAAGGAACCTTCTAGGTGGGAGGCCATGAGAGAGTTCGCCTTGTTCAGGGACCTCAAGCAGGACTGGGCTGCTGAGAAGGGAGGGAGAGGAAAGTTGGGGGGCGGGGGATGGGGTGGGGGCCTTTTCCTGAAGGTGACGGAGTCACTGAAGGATTCTGGACTAGAGGAGGCATAAAGGCTACCCTCAAGTCCCGCACAGAGAGGTTTGAAGGGAAGTGAGGTGGGGACTGAATGAGGATCTCCTCACTCGAATCCAGGGAGGGTGGTTAGCACCAAGCAGCTCTTAAAGGGGCAAAGTCACAGGATGTAGGGGGAGCGGAATGTCACCAGCACCGCTGGCTCTGAGTTAACTTCTCAGATTCAGGAAGCAAAGGAATCAGGGCACATGCTGCTGAGAGGCCCGGGCCAGCCTTGGACTTGGCGGGGAGGGGAGGGGCGCGCCAGGGACCTCAGGCTTCCTGGTCCCATGCCATCTCCCCAGCCCCGTCTGATCTGAGCACTGGAGGTGACTTGATAAAGTCACCCTCTGCATCAGACCCACAAGCCGGCGCTCTCAGCTTGGCCTCCAGTCTGGGTAGGTGGGCGGTGGTCCCGCCGGGGAGCTGCCAGAGTCACCCGGCCTGGCTCACCCCCAGGAGAGGAGGAGGTACTCGTAGCTAAGGAAGGTGATGGCGTTGACCGGAAAGGCGCGGGCACTGTTGATGGTGAGCCCCCGGAAGAAGACCCCCAGTCCTTCCTGCCGGGCACTGCTCACTATGCAGTCCAGCAGCCCCCCGTAGGCTCTCTGCTTCAGCCCCGCCATCTGCATCCGGGACTTGATCACGTCTAACGGGGTGGCGGCGACCCAGGAGATGATGCCGGCAAAGCCCCCTGCCACCAGCACTGTGCCCGAGCCTGGGGGACAGGAATGGGGAGGTATTCGGCGAGGAATGAAACATCCCCCTATCCACAGTCTCCCTCCCCATCCTCCAGGCCAGCCCCCTTTCCTCCCTCCTCTCTGTCCCCCACCCTCTGACACCACTTCACTTACTGGGGTTCTGGCCATCCGGTGTGAATTGGCGACACAGCCATTCATAGGTGACGAAATAGATTCCCAGGGTGGGGGTGTCCCTCAGGGTCAGGGCCCAGGCTCCCCGGAACAGCCCCCGGGGCCCCTCGGCCTGGAAGATGGAGGCGGCACAGTGAATGGGGCCCCGGTACCGGGGTGGGGGGCTCCCCGGCTTCGCCCTGGGCTCTGTCTGGTTTTGTAGCCGGACTTTGATGAGATCAAAAGGAGCCAAGCAGTAGGCCTGTAGGGAAGCAAGCACGAAGGGCCTGGGTGGACCTTTGGACAGGAACAATCTCTCCGAGTTATCTTAACGGGAGGAAGGCAGCGAGCAGACAGGGCAGCATCTTTCTGCAGGACCTCGCGGGCTTCCGTGACCACTCAGCCTCTCTCACACTCAGTGGGGAATGGGCTATAGCCCCTTCCCTTACCATCAGACCCATGACAGCAAGGAGCCCTGCCCCTCCCCTCGGCCAAACTTGCTGACACACCCATGGCACTAAAGAGTTCCCTAGTGGGCCAGCGCTTAGGACTTGGTGGTTTCATTGTCATGGCTGGGGCCCCCCAAAAAAACAAAAAGAGAATTCTCTCTGTGCCCACAAAACAGCAGGGGATGGACCCCTCCCCACGGATAAAGAGGTCACCTCGATAGTGTTGGGGACTCAACTTCAAAGACTCCTCCGGCCTCACCCCCTGCCAGACGCCTCTCAGAGGCCCCTGGGTGGGGAAATGCACCTCACAAAGCCCCAGACTCTAGCGTCCCAAGAAGGTGGGTGACAGGGTGGGATCTGAGGGTCCTCGAACACGATGGCTGAGGCGGATGAGACAGATCTGGGGTAACATTGGTGCTGGAGGGAAGGGAGGGGCCAAGGTGTGAATCAGGGATGCAACCAGGGCAAGTTCAGGTGAGGACTGAGGTCCCAGCCGAGGTTAGCACATCATTTCTGGACTTGGGTGTTTTTTGTTTTTCTTTCGTGGAAGGCACACAAAGTCCTCAGCCCTGGAGATGGCTGATGGCAGCCGGTGGAGGCTGCAGGTTGGCTATGGTGGTGACCTTTAGAGGGTGGCAGCTGGCTTACTTCCTCCCCCGCAGGAAGGGCAGTGGGCTGGGGTCCCTTCCTATGAGAAGGTGCTGTGATGTCACCCTCCCAGCAGAGCCCAAGGGCCGTACTGAGCTGAGGGTTTCACCTGGGGGTGAAGACTGACCCTGGGGGCTGGGCCAAAGGCAGTGTGGCAGGGAGGGGTGGGCTCGGGTCCCTGCCATCCCCACCCTGTGCCCACAGGGGCCAGAGGGATATCAGACACTGTACCAGCCTTAGCTGAGTCAAACGCAACTTTTATACACAAGAGGTGGTCATTCCTTGCTTTATGCTAACCAGAGTCTTCCTCCCCATCACCATGCAAAATATACATTTTCTGCTCTAAGGTGGAAATCAGAGCCTTGGGCTTGGTGGTAAATGGAGCTTCACGTGGTCCCTGGACCCTGTCCCCATCAGTGACCTGACCGTCCCCAGTTCTGCCATCTGTTCTGCTTTCTGAGGAACCAGAGAGGAGGGGGGGATGGAGGAGCTGGGCCCAGCTGAACCTAAATCAGGCCACTTGACCTGGGGGCTCACTCTCTTTCCTGTTTTTTGGGGTGCAGGTCTCAGAGTTTGGGAAATATGCAGGCATGAACCCCACACTAGGGGCAGAAGCAAAGCCAGGACCTTTCGGGTCTCATGAATTATTAATTCACTCAATGAGCCCCTGACTCTGTTCTTTGTCCTTGCTCTCTGCCCTGAAGTGGACAGAGCATCAGGGCAGGTGTCAAGTAGAGGGTGACCTGGGGTACTAGCTGGGGGGTGGGGTACAGCCGGGTGCACGCCCTCCAGCCTCTGCACCCAGCCCCGCCTTTAGCTGGGGTTCCCTCCACCCCACCCCTCAAAACCCAGTACTCAAGCACTGAGAACAAAGACCAGAACCAAATGGTTAGTCACTTAATAATTAACACCCTGGACCTCTCCCAGCGAGATCTGTGAATGGGTCACGGGTGAGGATCAGAGATGGCAACAGACCCCCCCGAGGTGGGCACCAACGGCTGTCTTCTTGGCACTGTCCCCCCCTCACCCCAGCTTTCTCTCCCCTTTGCCCCTTCTGTTCTCCATGACTCTCCCCTCCAGACCTGCAGCCTAGAAGGCCGCCACTCAGCCAGGCCAGGTCCCAGAAGCAGGCCTTTCCCCACCACTCCTCATGTTCCCCTTGAGAAGGCTGGGGATCTGCGGCTGTGGGTCACCAGAGGCGGGTTGGAGGGAAAGGAGTGAACTGATCATCACTATGCAAGTGTGTGTGTGTGTGTGTGTGTGTGTGTGCACCTGTGCACCCCCTCACCTGCAGGAACCCCCCGGTGCAGCCGGCTATGAAGACGTGCGTGTAGCTGGGCGGCTGGGCCCGCCGTTCCTGGTGGGAGGTGGCTGTCAGCGCCAGCAGGGCGTTGCTGTAGACCCCAAACAGGACGGAGTTGACCACAGATATGCTGGCGATGGGAAAACTCATCCCCTTGAAGAAGCCCAGGAGCTGCAGAGACACGGTGTGAGCTGGCTGGGGGCTCTGGGAGCCTCCCCTTGGCCCCCTCCAGGCCTGGCACTGCCTCCTCTGGCTGGAAACCACTCCTGAGTCCGGCCACAGGCAGGTGGAGGCCAGCGAAGACTGGGTATGGCCTCAGCTCCACTTTGGGGGGCGTGAAGCTACTGCTCAGCCCACTCCTGGTGGCCCCAGACTTGGGTCTTGTTTCTCTTTTCCAGGGGGCAGAGCCCTGCTGGGGGAGAAGGAAGCTGGCCCTGACCCCCCAGAGGCCTCCTGCCCACAAACCCCCCAACGCAGGCCACCCACCGACTCATGGCGGTAAGTCTTGACCATACAGTCGACGATGCCCCGGTATGTGGTCTGGGTCTGCAGCCGCACCTGGACAGGGAGGACAGAGCAGGCAGGCAGGCCGGGCGTCCAGCCAGCCCGGCCCTCGGGCCCTTCGAGCGGGACCCCAGCAGGGAGGAAGAGGCAGGGAGAACCTCCACAAGCCAGGCCCTGCTCTCTCCCTGATGTCTGCTTCAGCTGACATCTCTCCTTTCTTGGCGCCTCCCCTAGACTCACCTTCACAGTATCAAAGGGGTGTCCCAGGACCAAGCCCAGAGCTCCTGTGGGGATGATAAGGTGCTAGGAGTGAGGCCCCTCAGGCTGGGCTGAGGAAGCCAGGGTGTGCCAGAGGGGAGCGGGATTCAGGCCAGAGGAAGGGGGACAGGGCCCACCTGCCAGACTCCAAAGAAATGCCAGTTGCCCCCTGGCACCTTCCTCCGTGCCAGGCACTGGGCAGGGAAGGTGTGGGGAGCAGAGAGAGCGAGCCTGGCCCTGCCTGGAGGATACACACGTGGAGGGGAGGAGCCAACCCCAGACACACAGGGTCTTCACCCGTCTGGACTTGACACCCAAGCAGTCTGCTGACTCGTCTAACTTGGGGACTCCAGGGCTCTGGCCTCCCTTCGGCTCACAGCTGCTGTCGAGGGCAAGGCCTTAGTCCAGCCCCTCCCTCCCAGCCCTCTGCCCTGGCAGTGCAGAGTCAGGGGCCTTGAGAGGATGCCTGCTGGCACCAGGGGGGCCCAGCCCCCCCAGCATCTCCCCACTTCCTGGTCCTGCCCTACTTAGCAGAAGCTGGTCCTGGAGCTTTGGGGAGGTCACAACCCTGGAAGGCGAGTTCTGATGTCTCTTTCTCTTAAAGAGGAATGTCACTCAGATGCTGGGCCAGGGCGACAGTGCAGCTGGCCTCAGGGCTCACAGCCCATTGCCAGGTAGGACAGAGGTCCAAAGCAGAATGCAGGACAGCGGGTGATGTCAAAGGTGAACTGTCCTTCTGAGCCCTGGGGAATGGAGCTGGCGGTGCAGGTGAGTCTGGGAGAGCACTCACCGTGGCCCCACCCCTGACAGGTGTCCAGGTTGGGGGGGGCAGCCTGGGGCTCGGCAGTAGCCCCCGCCTACTGCACCTTCCTCTCCTCACCCCCTCAGGCAACTCCCAGGAGGCCCAGGGATGGCTGGTTCTGGGCACTCCCAGGCCACCGGGACTTTGAATTCAGCTCCTCTCAGGTCACCCACCTTCCCCAGGAAAAGTGACCTGCAATATGACAGAGGGAAGGAAAGTGTCTCACCGGAGATCCAGCCGGCCACAAACTCCTCCGCGGGCATGTCTGGCAGGGGTGGGCACAGGTGGCTCCAGCAGAGGAGACGCTGGTGAAAGTGTAATTCCACCCTCCCCGGACCCTGGACTGATAATCTGCTACTAATGTTTAACCCCGGGTGAGGGCCGGGTGCCAAGACCTCAGGGGACCAGGATGGGAAGCCAACCAGCTCTAGAGATGTGCAGAGTGTGAGATCTCATGGGGCAGGGAGGATGGCCCACCGTGGCCTGAGCCCCCTGACAGCCAGCAAGGGCCTCGCGGTGTGACCAGGCCCAGCAGCTGGGCTCGGGAGCTGGGGGGGTCCCTCCGGGGCTGCCTCAGTGGACAAGGATCTAAGGAGCCACCCCCCACCCCGGCCCAACTCCTGCTCATCCCCCAGCCCTGCAGAGCAGGCTGCTCACCCCAGCCGGGGTAGGTGGGGCCTGGCCACCAGGAGCCAGGCCCAGCTGAAAGGAGTGACTCACCAGGGCCGGAAGCTGCCTTCTCCAAGAGTTGTTTACCACGGACTCCACAGCATGTGTCAGAAACAGCCTCCCTCGCCTCCTCCTCCCAGAGCCTCTTTCCCAGGGGAGAGCTGGGGACTTGGTGTATAAAGGGTGGTGTGTCTCTCTGCCTGGGGTGACCAGGCTATTATACCCACTTCTCTGTGGACAACAACCCAAGCCAACAGGCCAGGGACCGGAATCGCTGTCTTCCCCTCTGCTTCCTTAGACCGACTTCCCCTGCTGCCAGTTCACTAAACGAATGGTCACTCCAGTCACCCTCTTGCTCTGTTATGAGCTGTGCCATGCTAAGTCACTTTAGTTGTGTCTGACTCTTTGTGACCCCACGGACTGTAGCCCGCCAGCCTTTTTGTCCATGGGGTTTTCCAGGCAAGAATATTGGAGTGGGTTGCCATTTCCTCCTCCAGGGGATCTTCCCAACCCAGGGATCCAACCAGCTCTTAGTTCTCCTGCACTGGCAGGCAGGTTCAAAAGACACACGCTTTGTTTTGAAAATGCTATTTTGTATCATTTAAAACTGTGTTGCCACTTGAAAAACGTGTTGCCACTTGGCCATACACCAGCTACTAACACAGCATTGTGAGTCAGCTATGCTGTTGTTGTTCAGTGGGTAAGACCTGTCCCACTCTTTGTGACCCCATGGACTGCAGCACGCCAGGCTTCCCCGTCCTTCACCAACTCCCTAAGTTTACTCAAACCCATGCCCATCGAGTCAATGATGCCATCCAGCCATCTCATCCTCTGTCCTCCCCTTCTCCTCCTGCCCCCGATCCCTCCCAGCATCAGGGTCTTTTCCAATGAGTCAACTCTTTGCATGAGGTGAACTATACTTCGACTTAAAGATTTGTGTTGCCTCTCCTTATAAATCGGATGATTGCTCGTCGGTCGTGTTTTCTCTGTGTCTGGTACTTTGATTTTTTCCTACTCTGTCATCTCTCTCTGCCCCACAAGGGGAGACATGTGCACGGAGTGAAAGAAGCTCAGGGTTTGGCATCTTCTAAACTGAGTTCCAGGGGCTTCCTTGGTGGCTCAGAGGTTAAAGCGTCTGCCCGCAATGCAGGAGACCTGGGTTCGATCCCTGGGTCGGGAAGATCCCCTGGAGAACGAAATGGGAACCCACTTCAGTATTCTTGGCTGGAGAATCCCATGGATGGAGAAGCCTGGTGAGCTACAGTCCACAGGGTTGCAAAGAGTCAGACATGACTGAGCGACTTCACTTCACTTCACTTCAAACTGAGTTCCAGTCTGAGCTGCCCCAGCCAGCAAGGTGATCTGGCCAGGCACAAGCATTTTGAGGATCTCTTGTCTCACATCATTTGGGAGGCTTGGGAGGTCATCAAGGGGGTTTCCAG
Source organism: Cervus canadensis (assembly GCF_019320065.1). NCBI lineage: Eukaryota > Metazoa > Chordata > Mammalia > Artiodactyla > Cervidae > Cervus > Cervus canadensis. Next base: position 41,024,767 of record NC_057414.1, read on the forward strand.
GTGTTGGTGTTGTCGACAAAAATAATCAACAACAATCTATAATAAGAATTGAAAAGAGTTTTATTTGAGCCACACTGAGGAATATACCCCAGAAGACATCCTCAGATAACCCTGAGGAACAGCTCTGGAGAAGCATGGTTTTCAGCACAGTTTTATGTCTGATCAGAAAAAGATTCGTCTAGTCTTTGGTTTGGTTTTTTTCAGTAGTCAGCTATGGATGTGAGAGTTGGATCATAAAGAAGGCTGAATGCTGAAGAATTGATGCTTTTGAACTGTGGTGTTGGAGAAGACTCCTGAGAGTCCCTTGGACAACAGGGAGATCAAACCAGTCCATCCTAGAGGAAATCAACCCTGGACATTCATTGAAAGGACTGATGCTGAGGCTGAAACTCCAATACTTTGGCCATCTGATGCAAACAACTGACTCACTGGAAAAGACCCTAATGCTGGGGAAGATTGAGGGCAAGAGGGGAAGGGGGTAACAGAGGATAAAATGGGTGGTTGGCATCACTGACTGAATGGACATGAGTTTGAGCACACTCCGAGAGATAGTGAGTGACAGAGAAGCCTGGCTTCTGCTCTGCTGGACTGCTCTGCTGCACTTCATGAGGTCGCAAAGAGTCAGACAAGACTTAACAACTGAACAAGAACAAAGAACATCAAGGAAATCAGTGATTTAGTCCTGCAAAGTTTCAGAAAAACAAATAAGCACAAACATAGCAAGCCAGTATGGCCTTGGTGCCTGGGAAGGGTGTCTTATCATTGAAGAAGCATTTCATGTTTATTTTTAAGATAGTCATCTTTTTTTGTTTTTTTTTTTCCAGCTGCCCAGCATGTGGGATCTTAGTTCCCTGACCAGGGATCGAAACCGCACCCCATGCAGTGGAAGCCCACAGTCTTAACCACTAGACTGTCAGGGAAGTCCCTTTTCATGGACATTCTTTACTTCTGGTCAATAATTACAGCAGATCTACTGTGTATGTTTGATAGGCCACAAATAGGCTGTTCTAATTAGCATCAAATTCAAGTTAACTCATGTATAAGCCAGAATGACTTCCCCACATCTCAATAAATGAATATTCCTTTTGTCAGTGTCCCCACATCAGGACCACATCATCCAGGGTCATGTTTCTGTCTGTTAATCTCATGTGTATTCCTATGTGGTAAGCCCGGAAGACAGCAGCGTTGGGGATGTGGTGGGGCAGACCTGTGGAGGCAGGCAAGGTGCTGACCGCAAGTTTGACTGCAAACCTGGAGGAATATGGCATTAGGAGAGCCTGGGGGCACTCCGATGGAACACGTACTTCACATCGACAAACATGAAATATTCTGTCAGATTTCTATTCTCAGGAATGTTGGGCAGTTAGGGCCTGGGGGTGGAGGTTGAGGAGAAAGGGATCTTCGCTCAAGGGCACGGAGACCCCGGGCTCAGGTGTCACTGCCCAGAGAAAGCTGTGATGGCCCCAAAGGCAGCCCCAACCCCTGGAGTTGCCTGGACACCTCCCTTTCTCTTTACCTCACCACCGTTCCATGGGGAAACACGTTCATAGTACCTCCAAAACAGACGCTGAATCCAATCCCTCGCTGGCTCCCCCACTGCTTCTGCCCTGGCCCCAAACCACCATCACCGCCACTTGGATACCTGCCCGCAGCTGGCCTCCCTGCCCCTGCTCCATCCCTTCCACTTCCCCTTCCAGCCTGTCCTCCACCAGCAGCCCGATGATGCAACTGAAATTGAAGTAGACCATATCTCTCCCCTGCTCCACACCCTGCAATGGCCTCATCCTGCTCAGAGTCAAAACTGAAGCCTCGGGGACTTCCCCAGTGGTCCAGTGGCTACGAATCCACCATCCAGTGCAGGGGGCCCGGGTTGGATCCCTGGTCAGGAAACCAGATACCACATGCCACAACTAAGACCTGTACAGCCAAATAAATAAATCTTTAAAAACAAAACAAAGCCTTCCAGGCACTTCCCTGGTGGTCCAGTGGTTAAGGCTCTATGCTTCCACCCCACAGGCCACTAAGATTCCCCCCATATGCCTTGCATTGCAGCAAAAAAGAGAAACCCAAAGCCTTCCTAGGCTCTAGGGCACCTCTGCCCACGCTGGCTTCCTTCTCTTCTCCCAAGAGCCTCCTGCCTCCATCTTTCACACCACTGCTCCTGCCCTCCAGTTGGCCTCCTCTTGCTGGGCTCAGACATCACCTACGCAGTGAGTTGGCTCTGACCGGCTGGGTGAAGGTTGTCGTCTGCCCTACCTGCCCAGCATTCCTAGTGCCCCTTCCCTAGCCCAACCCTCTCTTTCACTTGTCAGCTTCTGACACACTAAGCCATTAACTTGTCTGTCTGGGCAGGGATCACTGGCTGTTTTGTTCCCTCATGTTATCTTAAAGGCTTAGAACTATGTGTGGCACAGAGTAGGCAATGAATGAGATATGAATGAGTGGACAAGTCAGGGAAGAGCATTAGATAGCCCTGGGTCTCCAGTTCTCTCTCCCCATTTCCAAAGGGCCCCAAAGAATGTAAAGTTCCCAAACACCCCCTACCTGCCCCTCCAGATCTCCTCCAGCTCTTAGTTTCCCATCTGCCCGAGGACCAGTCCCGATGGTGCTTCTCCTCTCCTGCAGCTGCCAAAGCAGAATGCCTTCCTCCCCCACCACGTTCTCGTGGGTGGACAGGTTCTAGGGAGCAGGGTTCCATCTCCTACCTCCTCCCCCTGGAACTATCCTGGGCTCCTTGGGCTGCCCCCAAAGACCTTCCCGAGCCCTGGTCCCTCACAGACAGCTGGGCTGTAATCCTAGTTTTGCAGTTTGTTCTCTCCTGAGTGATGCTGGATGATCCCTCTGTGGGCCTTTACTGTTTGCAAAAGTCAGGGACCAGCCCAGCAGATAGCTGAATCCAAGGCCTCTTGGCTGTGAAGGCCATAAGGCTGCCTGTCTATTCAGAATGGGCCCCACTCTGTCCTCTAAGCCCACCACACGTCCCCAGCTCAAGCGTCCCCAAAGACCCACAGCCACTCCCCAGGGCCTTACAGAAAGGCCGCCGCACCCCTGGCTAGCTCTTCTCCAATTCTCCAGCAAGGTCCACCAGGTTAACCCTTGGCCTGGCAAAGCAGAGCTCAGGTCTTGACATTCTCTAGCTCACAGCCTCCAAAATGGCTTCACTGCCTGCCAACACCCCACCTCCGTGCCCCCCCCCACATACTTCTACTCCTGGTGTTCATGCCATCCGTGACCCCCGCTGGGTGCCACCCCACCTCCCCACCTGCTGTGCTGTTTGCTCAGGGCTTCCCTGCTGTCCTAACCTTGCTCCTGCCGCTCTCACTACCCGGAACGCTTTTAGGAATTTCATCCAGCACCTCTCCTCGCTGGACCTCACTGGGTTCGTCTCTTCACCACCACCACACATACTGCCAGACATCAGCTTTGTTATTGAACCTTCTGATCCTGTTTTCTCATGAAATGGAAATCTGATGCTCACCTCTTAGTGTCTTAGAAAGATTATAGCACTTAGAAAAGGATCTGGCATGCTTTCTATGCTCCACAAACAGCAGCTACCATTATTCTTATCAGCACTCACAGGGTCCCTGAGGTTGACATGAGGAAACACACATGAAAGGGCCTAGCACACAGTAGGTGCTCAGGAATTGAGGACCTGTTCTTCCTGCTTTTGACACTCTTTGGCTCTTAAGGCAATTCTGTCACCTTATGGGGCTTTACGGGCTTCCCCAGATGGTGCAACTTGGGACTTCCCTGGCAGTTCAGTGGTAAAGATTCTGCCTTCCAATGCAGAGGGGGTGGATTCAGTCTCTAGTTAGGGAACCAGATTCAGCATGCCACAGGGTGCAGCTTTAACATTTTTAAAATAAATAAACACAACATTGTAAATCAACTATACTTCAATTTTTAAAAAATTTTAATGCAAAAACAAAAAACCATGCATCTTTCTTGGTGTTCTCTCTCCTCTCTCCCTCCAGTTCCCAGTGAAACCACAACATAACCTTCCCGAGGGCAGGAGCCGTGTCTCACCCAGATCTCCACACCCTGCCCCAGCCCAAGACCCACACCCCAGTAAGCACTCAACACACTGAACTGTGATCGCACTTCACCCCGGCCGGTTTAGGGAAGACACCGAACTATTGTGTCCCATCCCAGAGCCAGGAACCTGGAGGCAGAGGCCACTTCCCACTGCTCACATCTGAGCTCCCTGAGTCCCTAGGTCATGTTGGGAAGGAAGACATGATGTAATGGGCCAACCATGGGGCAATCTGGGTCCTGGGGGGGTAGGCATAGAGCTGTTTCAAATATTAAGACTTGGACTGTGTTAGGCTGGAGCTGCCTTCCAACACACTGCAATCAGGGCAGGTGAGCCCTCTACCCTCCACCCCTCACCCCACCTCCTGATCACCCAGCCCATTGCTGTCATTTGGAACAGTCTCTGGAAGGTGATCCATGGACCTGTTTTTTTTCTGAGATCTACACTGCAGGCACACACATGCTGGCCTTGCCAGGACACGTTGGTGGCATGACCCTGGGGATAGGTGGTTTCACACCTGCCTCCTCTGAGCCCAACACCTCTACCCAGCCTGGGAAAGCCGCAAGGTGTCCCAGGATGTGTGTCTAAGATAGTGAGGGCTCATGTGACTGCTCCCTGGGATAACAAGAGTGCCCAGCCTGGATTCCTGACACGTAACTAGAGGATCTTTGGAGGTCCTCGAGTCCAATGTCTTCGTCTGACAGAGGGGGTAACTGAGGATCCGAGGGGAAAGAGCTTGTCTGGAATAGTCAAGACAGGTACCCAGTTCCTGACCACCGTGGGGAGCCCATCCCCACTCCCGGCCCCGAGGCACTGAGGCAGGCTGCCAGCATCAACTTTACCCAGAGCCCAGCACATTATGGCTCCGGGACACGTCCCCATGAAGCACCTCGCCTTCACAGGTGAGGGGACTAGCTCAAAGTCACAGGCGTGTGTGCGCCAGAGCTCGCGCCCCGAGCTCTATTCCCTATTTCCTTGAACCTTCGCCACATTCTGTTACAGGACAACAGACGGGGCCTGTGTGTGGGGGTCATGCGCCCTCCAATCACTCTGGTAGGTGGCGGGGCAGTTTGTCCACTCGGCTACCAGGAGACTTAGGCTCGCGGCCGGCATAAGCGCGAGCTTGCGAGGGACGGGCGCGCGCGGGCGGGAGGCAGGGCGCGTGCGCGGCGGCCCCTGGCTCCGATTGGCTCCCGCGGGGCCGGAGAGGCGGGGCCGTGCGCGCCGCGCTTCCTCCGCCCGGGCTTCCGCGTAGCAGCCCCGGGAACCGGAGCGCGGGCGGGATCCTGCGTCTCGGCGGGCAGTGAGGACGGAGCTGCACCTGGGGGCCCGGGTCGGGGCAGGAACCTGGACTGAGGCAGCGGGCGCTGCGTTCCTGCGAGGTGAGAGAGCGGCGACGCCCTGCACCGGCCTCCGCCCCTGATAGGGGTGTGCCGTGTCGTGCCTGGGCATCCTGGCGAGCCGAGCTTGACCCTTCTCCTGACCGCCACGGCCCCGACTCCTTCCACCAGCCCCGATCTAAAGTTGACTGAGGACTCCCCCCAACCCCTCACCCCGCTAGTCTGCACACCTGTGCCTTCAACCCTGGTGTTCACCTTCGTAGATCAGCTCTGAACCCCTTTCTTCCTCAGTGACAGCACCCCCATCCTTGGACCCTCCAGGAACAACTTTTTCTTTTTCCTTCTGCAGATGGACGGGCCGGAAGGCAGTACCGGGCAGCCCGGCCCAGCTGATCGGTCCCATCGAAGCAGTGTGTCCTCCGTGGGAGCCCGAGGTGGGTCCCTGACCCCAGTCCCCACCCCGCCGTACCTTCCTAGGGTTCCAGCCCCGAGGACGTGACCCTGGCTCGTCATCTCTGTCATTGAAGATAACTTTATTATTAACTAACAAATAAGGTCTGTTGGGATGTGGAAAAGTGACAAGTTAGTCTGAAGACCTGAGCTCTGTCACTAGGCTACTTGCAGAGTTGGGTACTCACTTGTAAATCTTACTCACTTGTAAATCTTCCTCACTTGTAAAACCTTAGGTAGCTGTGAAATTCACATGAAATCTCATGAATGAAAAGTGACATATTCACTTTCTCTGTTTGGTAAATAGTTTTTTGAAAACAGGGATCATTATTTACATTTTATAGGAAGGAAATAGGGCCCTAGAGAGGTTAAGCACAGGACACTGGAGCCTTCACTGCCCCAGATGTCCCTCTGAATTTCAGCCTCCTGGCGTGCTGCAGTCCATGGTGTCTCAAAGAGTCGGACACGACTAAGCGACTGAGCTGAACTGACTGAACTGGACGTTATTTTATGATCTCTCAAGAAAGTGACTGTCAGAGCCAAACAGATTGGGGATCCAAAAAGCACCTTCATTTATGTTAGTAATAAACTATCCTCATTTGATTCACAGAAGCTCTGGGTGGGGTAGAGGGGGATGGGTAGTGGGGGATGGGTTTGGCGCCTGAGGCATGGGACATGCTGAAGTCAGTCAGCCAGCCGGAGGCCAGGCAGTACTGGAGCCCTCAAGGCTTCTTCACGGTGCCTCTGGTTCCAGTGATGGAGATTTGAATCTGGCTGCCCTTCCAAGGGTCTCCTTTGGGCTCCAGGCTCCAAACAGGCTGTCACCAGGGAACACTCAACTTCCAGGGTTGTACCTCAGCTGGCCTGTTTAAGACTTAAGTCCTTCTGAAAGGCCATCGTGTTGAGTCCTGAGGCTTGAAGAATCCTAAGGAGGCTAAGCCCTGAAACTTGCTGTACCGCGGGGTGGCCTTGGGAATCCTCTGTCCCCACGTAGCTTGGGCCAGAGAGAGATAGTGGCTTGCTTAAGGTGTGTCACCAGCTCTCTCCCTCCCTCCTTGCTTGATTTACTAACTGCTGTAATCTCAGGATGGGTTCAGTCTCTCTCTGCCTCAGTCCCACCTGTGGAATGTTCTCTTTCAGGGGAAAAGCATACCAGAGTCCTTGGGGCTGCCGGGGGAGTGTGTTGGGGGTGAAGCGGCCAGCCCCAGTTTGAAACTTTGGGGGTTTAGGGTGGGACAAGGCTGGTTCCTGGGCCAGAGTTGCTGGCTTTCTGGGTGGTTTGAGGGTCTCCAGTAAGTCCCGGTAGACTTTAAAAAAAATAATTATGTGTTTATTTCGGCTGCACCGTGTCTTAGTTGCCATGTGCTGGCTTTTTAGTTGCAGCATGTGACCTCTTAGTTGAGGTACGTGGGATCTAGCTTCCTGACCAGGGATGGAACCCCGGGCCTCTGCATTGACAGCATGGAGCTAACAAGCACTCTTCACAGGGTCCTTCGGGGATGCTGGGGCTCTGCCTCCGAAGTGTAGCCTTGGTTACCCCAAGGAATACAGGGTCCAACCCCAGCAGGTGAGTGGAAGATGCTTAGATGGCATGCCTGTGCTAGCTGGCCCAGCTGACCTTGCCCGGCCCACATTGCAGCAGCCGACGTGCTGGTGTACCTGGCGGATGATTCGATGGTGCCCCTGGCCGTGGAGAACCTGCCCTCACTCAGTGCCCACGAGCTGCATCGGGCCATCCGCGAGGTTCTACAGCTTCCAGACATTGCCCTGGACGCCTTCGCTCTCTGGCTCGTCTCCCCTCTGCTGGGTAAGGCTTGGCACTGAGAAGCCCAGGGTGGGGGGCGCTGGAAGGGCACTGACTGGCAGAGGAGAGGGCAGCTTCTAGAACCTCTGGCCACTATACATCAGGGAAAGATGGGACTCACATGTGTCCTGGAGCCACCCATGGCTTCCAGGACCCAGAGCCCTGGAACGATGCCTGGCTCCTCTGCCCCCATCTCCTTTCTTGGTGCTGGTGGCAGGGGATGCTGGAGCCTGAGCATCAGGAGGAGCGGGATGGGGGACAGGGAGGGAGCCGTGCACGTTCACAGACCGCGTGGTCCGTGCCACAACCTGAGCTCGCATTTTGCAAGTAGAATTTCACCGTACCCTCATGGCCCCAGCCTGGTCACACTGATGAGGAAATTGAGGTTTGGAGCAGCAAATGGTGGGACAGAGGTCAGAACAGAAGCCTGGGTGGTTCCCCCAGCCAGCCTCTCTGAACTGCTCTTCAGAGGCTGGGAGGAAGGTGGGACCTGGCCCAGGATGCAGCCACCCCAAGGGTGCAGCTTTTCCTGAGGGCAGGGATGATGAGTGGGAACCCAGCTTCTCTGCAGGGACCCTCCAGCCCTGCCCGGTTTCTGATCACCTGCTTTTTCTGTCCTGCTTTTTCAGGCTGAGATCCCAAGGCAGGGGTGGAGCAAGAGTGAGGGCAGTGGGGGCTCTCCAGCCCTCAGGCCTGGGGGGTGTGCGGCGGGCTTGCAGAGAGCCCCCTGGGGCCTCCGAATAGGGCCACTCGTCTGCTGGCTTGGTCAGAAAAGGGGCCAGGGAGAGGATGCTCCACCTGGTGCCGGGGCCAGGCTTGTTCTGGGATTACATACTCTCCCTTGTAGAGAAACAGGGTCAGAAGGGTGAGCCTGGTCCCTGGGCCCCTAGGAGTGTGTGCCTGTGCCCTGGAGGGAGGATATGCTGGCTTGGTGGAGGGGGGGGGAATGCCTGTCTCCCCACCCCCACCCACCGGTGGGAGCTTCCTGCCCAGCTGTTGCTCTCACCCACCCGCTTCCTGCTGACCAGTCTCTCTCGGCTGCTTCCCACCCAGCTCAGCCACCCCACCTTCACCCTCTGGCTATCGAGCAGGACTGCGGGCCCCTCAGCTTGTGTCTCTGGAAAACTGGGGGTGGTGGTTTCACGTGGCCCCTGCCCGGCCTTCAGCTCCCTGTCCCTGCAGTTGGCCAGCTGACTTCCTCCCCAACTCCCTCCTCGTTGCATTCCGTCTGCCCCCTCGCAAGAACATGAATGGGCCTCCTGTGTGGCCAGTGGGTTATGCCGGGCACCGCCTTGGCCAGGAGGCCCCAGCACGGGGTCAGCGCCCACTCTGTTCCCAGGCTGGGTTCAGGAAGGCTGAAAGGCCACTTCATCTTTGATGCGGGCCCTCAGGCCTCTTGGCCCCAGTCCGCCCCCAGAGCGGGTGCGGCGGTGATCCGTGCCCCAGGGCCGTGAGGCAGGGAGGGGTACCGCCTGCTGGAGCCACCCTTCAAGCTGGCTGTTTGGGAAGGTTTGACCTTCTGAGTGCCATTGTCACTCTGTGTGGAACAGGGCTCCAGGGACAATCTGTCTCGCTGGGGGGACAGCCTCTAGGCAGAAAGGCCCCATCTGGAACTGTGGGACCACAGTCCCGTACTGATAACAGGAGTCCTCTGAGCTGCCAGAGCTCGGGGTAAGGCTGGCTGGAGACCAGAGCCCCCTGGGGACATGCTTGGGTGGGGGCTGGCAAGGCAGAGGCCCAGGCAGGGCCAGGAGCAGAACAGTCCCCTGGGCCTCTGAGCCTACCACCAGCTTTGGGCTCTGCTTTCCAGGTCATGCCAGGGGCATCAGGACCGCCACCCCCAGCACCTTCTGTCTGCCACAGCCTCTCAGCTACAGCCCACCCTGGGCGCTGTAGGGAACAGTCAGACTGGCTGCCTGAAATCTGACCCCCTCTCACTTGCTGTTTGACTTTGGACAAACACCTTAGCCTCTCTGAGCCTCAGTTTTCCCTGTGGATGAAATGAGAGTAGGGTTATTTCAGGGCAGTTGCTGTAAAGCCCTTGAAATGGTTCGGTGAACGTTGGCCCTGAGTGCGTCGTCGCTGCTGTGAGCGTGGGCAGTTGCGCTGCTCACGGCTTCACGGTGGCTTTCCCTCTCCTCCCGCAGAGGTGCAGCTGAAGCCCAAGCACCAGCCCTACAAGCTGGGCCGCCAGTGGCAGGAGCTGCTGCTGCGATTCACTGACGCCCCAGATGACGACGTGGCCATGGGTCAGTGCTGCTGCCTGTGCGTCCCTAGCTCGGGGACTCACCCGGGTCTGGGGTGTGACCTCCCGGCCCAGCCAGGCCTCCCCTGGCAGGTGGAGCTGCCCTCGCTGAGGCCAGGGCCGGCATCTCCCCCAGGGGAGGGGAGCTCAGGATAGGGTGGGCTGGGGGAAACAGTGAGCACCTTGAGCTAAGCCACACACCCCCATCTCTGGGCAGCTCTGGGGTTTTCTGAGTGGTGGTGGAGAAGGCTCGGGGACTGAGGAGACTGGGTCAGTTAGCGGGGAAGACAGGGTGGCTCTGCGGGGTGGCCAGCAACCCCCTCCTCTCTCCCCAGATGAGCCTTCCCTACAGTTCCGGAGAAACGTGTTTTTCCCCAAATGGCGGGAGCTCCAGGTGAGGCAGGGAGCCCCAGGCGGTGACATCTCCCAGGGTGTCCAGCCTCCCCTTGTCCCTTGACCCCGGGTCATGGGTGTCCCTCCAGACTGAGCCACCCCTCCCCGCTGTTCCGGCTCGCAGATCCACGACAAGGAGGTCCTGCGGCTGCTCTATGAGGAGGCCAAGGGCAACGTGCTGGCTGCCCGGTACCCCTGCGACATGGAGGACTGCGAGGCCCTGGGCGCCCTGGTGTGCCGCGTGCAGCTCGGGCCCTACCAGCCTGGCCAGCCCGCCGCCTGCGCCCTGAGGTGAGGGCCCGTGGAAGGGACCCCCCTGGTCTCAGAATCCTGGTTGCAAGTGGTCTTGCCAGGTCCTGGAGTCAGGAGGCCCTGATGCTGTGTGACCTTAAATGAGTCACCCCACCTCTCTGGACCTCCTCTTCCTCATCTCTGGGCTGAGCGGCCTGGGCAGTGGGAGACAGGTGAAGTGACACCTGTGAGAAGACCCCTACTTGTGTGCAAGGGTGGAGCCCAGGCCCTGTGTGAGGTCAGAGGGAGTTGGGTTTATTCTCTTGGAAGTCATAGCCGGGGACTGACCACATTCTGAGTCCTAGTTGCCACTGATTATCTGATTTAGTCCTGAACTCCAGAGACAGGCCCCATTTCCTGACACTCCAGCATGCTGACTCCATGCTTCCCAGCTGTCTCTCAAGAAACCGTGCTCTTTGATGGGCAGGGGCCTGGGGTTGTGACAATTGAGTCTACCTGGGAAGTAGAGCAGGCCTGTCTCTGACCTCTGTGGACGAATCCTGAAGTTTAGCAATAATTGCAATGAGGATGTACTTGGAACACAGCCTGTCCTAGACTCAGGGTTCCCCCCAACACCAGCCCTTTGGTGTATAGCTGTGTTGCAGGGGGAAGGATGTGCCCAAACTGGGCCCTGTGCCTGGTGACTAACAGCTGGGGCCTAGCAGGGCCACCCACGCTCAGCGGAGCCTGAACGCTTCCAGCTGAGCTGGCTTGAGGCTGGCATCCATAGAAATCCTGGCTTTTGTGATGGGCATGTCTGGTCCTATTGCAGGTGACAGCAGACCCAGCTCAGACTGTTTGGACTTGAGGGACTTTGTCAGGAAATGGATGGGTCCATGGTGACTGAGGGCTTCCCAGGTGGCTCGATGGGTAAAGAATCCACCTGCCATGCAGGAGATGCATGAGACCTGGGTTCGATCCCTGGGTCAGGAAGATCCCCTGGAGAAGGAAATGGCAACCTACTCCAGTGTTCTTGCCTGGAGACTCCCGTGGACAGAAGAGCCTGGCGGGTTACAGTCCATGGGGTTGTAAAGAGGCGAACTTGACCGAGTGACTGAGACAGCAGAGGGTGACTGAGGTTCAGGGGCTCTGATTGGGTCTTCCCCGCCCACCAGACCCGGTCCTCGCTCTCCTTGCCCAGCCCTGTGTCCTCCGGGCCAGCCTGCGCTCAGGCAAGCTCTTGCCACACAGTGGCCAGGTGGCCACAGTAGTTGCACGTTGGCAAGAAGAGACCTCATCCCTCACGTGACCAGAGTCCTGAGACTCATCTGATGATGACGGCTGGGCCCAGGTCCACCCAAAGGAGACAGAGTGGCCAGGGCACTGATTGGCTGAGGTCCAGATCCTCCCTTGGACCCGCCATGAGCCTGCACAGACCCCATGGACTGAGGGTAGGAGGCCGGATTTCCAAGCGACAAGGGAGAGATGTGGGGGGACAGATGATGAAAATGGTAGTCCTGAGAAGTCGGGGGACAGCCCCCTGGATGCCCCTTCTCCTGCTGCTCTGCAGCCAGGCCTCTCCCTGCATCACATTCCTTTCTGTGTCAGGGCCACAGGGCCGGCCACCCCTCCCCGTGGCCTGGAGTCTTGCTCATCCAGAAGCCTCCTCCCCTCTTCAGTGAAAATGACGACCTCAACTGTGTTTGTTCGGCACCTGCCATATGCCAAGCACATGTCAGCACCCATCTGTATGAGTAGGGATCCCTGTCATTGAAACGTGGAGAAACGGGCCTGGAGAGGCGCTCATACCCAGGGCCCCAGCTGCGGTCCACCGGGAGGGCCGGCGCCCAGCCACAGTCACAGGGCTCTGAGGGGGAGACACGGCGCCGTCACACCAGGACTCTGAGTCTGTGTGATTGAAAATGCCCTTTCATTCATGAGCCTGTGCTGATGGTGATTTTTTTTTAACATCTCTATTTAGCAGAACAAAACATCAATGGCTCTAGGTCATTTACACTATCTTTTGATTGTAAAATTGCTGGCTTAGGAATCCAGACCCTCCGGACTCGGTGACACAGACTTGGCCCCAAGGCCCTCTGGTCACCGTCTGGTTCTGGGATGGGCCTGGTTTCAGCTCTCATCTTGTCTCCTGGCTTTGCCTTCAGGCCTCTCACCAACCAGGCAGCTGCAGGGATGGGGGCAGTGGGCTGTCTGGGGGCTTATGTCCAGGCACCCCCCCCCCATGCTTCCTGCACCCCATGACTGCACCTTCTTCCCTGCCTGCAGGCATGGAGCCGTCCTCAGCCCAGCCCCATCTCCCTTCCTCTACAGGGAGAAGCTGGACTCCTTCCTCCCTGCCCACCTCTGCAAGCGGGGCCACAGGCTCTTCGCTGCTCTCCGGGGCCGTGGGGCCAAGACCGGCATGGGCGAGCAGGGCCTGCTGAACGCCTACCGCCAGGTGCAGGAGGGAGCCGACAGCGAGTGTGAGGCCTCGCTGAGCCCCCACTACCGCGCCTACCTCCTCAAGTGCCACGAGCTGCCCTTCTACGGGTGAGCGGCTCCCAAGTGTGGCCACAGCCCCGGGCGCTGTGTCCCTCCCCGGCCCGTGAACCCATCTGCAATCCCACTGAGCTCTGTCCTTGAGGTGCGTCTAGATGCCAGCACCTCAGGCTCCACGGGTCCCGGGCTGGACACTTCCTCCCGCTCTCCTGTCACGAGCTCGGACACCGGGCAGGTCCTTTCCTCCCTCCTGCTACAGTCACGTGGCCCTTGGACCTGCCACCTCCCCTTCCGCCAGCTCTCGTTCACACAGGCACTTTTAGCCCTTAGCTCTTGGGTACCTACTGGGTGCCAGCACTCTCGAGGTGCTAGAGACCCCTAGGTGAGCAGAAGAGACCACCGTTCCTGCCCATGAAAAGGCCGTTCTAGGGGCAAGAGAGACAACAGTAGAAGCAGAGAACAGACCATGGGCAGGCAGGATGTCCGTGAGTACAGTGGCCACACTCCAAAGAGTGCCAAGGCTCAGGCCGGGTGGTGGTGCCACAGGAGGGGAGATTCCAGAGGTGGTCGGATTCCAGAGGTGGTCGGGTTCCAGAGGTGTTGAGGGTGGAGTGGAAGGAGCTCGTTAGGTGTGCAGGAGAAGAGGTGAAGGGGAGCAGGCTGAGGGGACTCCAGATTTCTGCCTGAGCAGCTGGGGGGTGGTGACACCAGCTGAGACAGGATGGTGTGGGGCGGGAAGGGGAACAGGTCAAGGCAGACTGGGGGCTTGTCTTTGGATGTGTTGATTTTGAGATGCTTGCCAGACCTTCAAGTGGCACTTCCAGGCGAGCCCTTGGGTTTCTGAGAAGAGAGTCAGGTAGTGAATGAGTCATCAGAATGCGGGCGCTGTCTGAAACCAGGAGCCCCAAGAAATGGCCACAGAAGTGAGTTTGGACCAGGCAGAGGATGCCAGCCAGCCCAGCAGGAGGGTCTCTGCCAGCCGGGTGAAGGGAAGGGTGAGGAGGAAGAATGACCAAGCTTCAGGTGCTGCTTCTGCAAGGTCGAGTTCAATGTGGCCCCTTGGGGCCAATCATTGACCTTGGCTCCCGCATCGTGGAGGTGGCAGCGGGTGGAGGAGCGAGAGAAAAAGAATCAGTGACAGTACGCGGAACCAGCTCTCTCGGGAGCCTCCCTGTGAGATGGAGCCCAGGGGTGGAGCCGCTGTGGGGGCGGGCAGAGAAAATCTTCTACTACCATGATGAGCGAGAGGTGCGTGTGCGGACAGGGAGGACCTGATCGAGTGAGGAGTTGAGGTGCGGGTGGGCAAGTGGCCACTCCTCCGGTCCTCAGTGGAATCAGGAGTCTGCCCAGAAGGGGAGCCCTCCCCAAGCTCAGAACTGAAGGCGGAGCGGGCTTGTCTCCAGTCCCCTCCTGGGGCTGCAGGATTTAACTATGGCTTTGGCTTTGCCAGAGACCCAGGTTCGATCCCTAGGTTGGAAAGATCCCCTGGAGGAGGGCATGGCAACCCACTCCAGTATTCTTGCCTGGAGAATCCCATGGACAGAGGAGCCTGGCAGGCTGCAGTCCACAGGGTCTCAATGAGTTGGACACGACTGAAGTGACTAACACCTTTGCTTTCACCAGCTTAGCCAGGGGTGAGGGCCCAGGGCACAAGTGTGACAGACCATGGCGGGGCAGGAAGGAGAGGGTGGCAGCTCAGTGCCTGGGTGTCCCAAGGCCCCTGGCCCCTTGCCCTTTCTCAGTGTCAAGTCCTGAAGTGGCTTCCCTGCCTGAGCAGCCCGTGGGGGGATGGTGGGCAGCCTCAGCCCCCAGGCTCTCCCAGCCTCCAGCAGCCTCAGCCCCCAGGCTCTGAGCTCTCGGGCTCCTGGCCATTCCTGGAACATCACTCACTCTGTCTCACACCTGTGTTCATGCTCTGCCTTCTGCCTGTGGGGCCCAGCTCGCTCTGTACCACCCAGTTCCCCTCCTGTCCTGTCTATTCCAGCCCTCCTGTCCTGCCTGATCAGAGGCCACCACCTCCACAAAGCCTCCCTCTGGCCCACCCGCTCCGTTTCTCCCTCCCTGGGCTGGGTTTCCACTTAACCTTTAGTCACCCAAACAGCGTAAGCTTCTCAGGTGCCTGGGACAGGGCCTGGCCAGTATACTTACTGGTGGGTGAACCCCGACCCTGGCCTTGTTCTTGGTGCTGGAGGGGACAGACTAACCCCAGTTTCCCTCCCCAGGTGTGCCTTCTTCCACGGCGAGATTGACAAGCCAGCCCAGGGCTTTTTGCACCGGGGCGGGCGCAAGCCAGTGTCTGTGGCCATCAGCCTGGATGGCGTGCATGTCATCGACTGCAGGGAGAAGGTAGGTCCTGCTCCTCCAGGGGGGACCTGAAGCGGGGGCCTCAGTGGAGAGGAGGGGAGGGGGGTCCTTACCCAGGCCTTCCTGATTCCCTTGAGCCTGTGGTTGGCCTCGGGGCAGGGTGGGCAGCCTCTCTGGCCTCCCTCCCTTGGATGTCTCTGCGTCTTCCACTGTCGTTCTGGGGGCTTCGCTGAGCCTACTGTGGGTCAGCTTTCCTGCCCAGCCTGCAGGGGAAGGGGGTGACTAGGGGGAAGGGGCTGCAGCTAGTGGAGAGCATCTGGCAGGGCCTGGCTGCTGTGCCTGACCAGTGGCTGGAGACTGGTGGTTTTCTGGAAAAACCCCACGACTGGGAACCCTCCCGGCTGTCAGAGTCCTGCTCCGCCTCCTGCTTTTGGCGCTAGCTGTCTCCGCTGGTTGTCTCAGCCTGTGTAGAAGTGATGTTGGCAGTCCGCCCCAGGGGCTTCTATGCACCTGGGCAGGAGTCCCTCCCATGCTAGCCGACAAGTTTTGGGGAGACTTCCGGTGGTCCCCAGAGAGGGACCCCAGCCCTTCCTGGGCACCTGCTCCCCGACATGCCGGGCCCAGCTGCACCTCCTGCCAAGATGCCACCCAGCTGATCTCTGGGGGAGGAGGGTCTCCCCTCCCCCCCATCCCAGCTCTCAGAGCTTGACCTGCTGGTGAGAAGGGCTGTGGGTTAGAGGTCTCAGTTCCTGGACCACAGCCCTCCTTGAGGGTCCGATGGAAGCAGGGATTCCACTCCTGAGAGAAACTCACACCTAAGTTTAGGCTCAGCCTTGGAGGTAAATATAGCCTGGCCAGGTGTCTGCTCTTGGTGATGCCCTCGGGGATGGGGCAGGGCAGCGGGCCTCTGCCCAGAGGAGTCCAAGCTCTGTCTTCCGCTGGCCAGCACGTCCTGCTGGGCCTGCGCTTCCAGGAGCTGTCCTGGGACCATACCTCCCCCGAGGAGGAGGAGTCTGTGCTGTGGCTGGAGTTCGACGGGGACAACGAGGGCACACCAGTCAACAAGCTCCTCAAGATCTACTCCAAGCAGGTAGGGGTGGGTGCTGCCCACACCCCGGCGGGGGTTGGGGTGGAGACGGTGGACTTAGGGGGCCCCAGGCTATCGGAGGTCTCAGACTGGCTAGCAAAGAGGTGAGAGGGCTGCTGAGGGCCTGGACACCAGGGAGCTGACTCCTGCTGACCGGGAGCCACCCAAGAGGGTGCAGAAGGCCAGTCAGGTGGTGGGGCAGCTGGGGCAGTGGTTGGTGGAGGGCTGCCCAGAGCTGTGTGACCAGCGTGACTTTATTTCACTCTTGTGCACTCAGCACCCTGTCTTCCCACCCCAAGCTCCACCCCTGTCCCTTCTCCTCCCACCCTGGTCACGGCCGAGGGCCCTTCCAGAGCTAAGTGCCTTGGTGCTCCCCTCCCGGAGCAGAGATGCGCTCCAGGGACTCCCCGTCTGTGAAAGCACCCAGCCCCTCCTGCCTCTCTGCCTCGAGCCTCTAAACCCTCCTGGCCACTCTGCTCCCTCTGCCCCTGCCTTATCACTGGCCTAGACTGTTTTTTTGGTCACACTGGAGCCTGTGGAATTCTAGTTCCCTGACCAGGGATCAGACTTGGGGTCTGAGTGGTGAAAGTACAGTCCCAACCACTGGAACACCAGGGAATTACCCAGGTCTCTCTTTTTTAATCTAAATGTTCTATTTCTTTAGCACAGTTTTTTGTTTTTTAAATCTCAAACATCCTTTTCTTTTAAAAAAATACCTGTTTATCGGCTCCATTGGGTCTTAGTGGCGGCACGCGTGATCTTTGTCGCGTCATGCGGGATCTTTCGTCGCAGCGCACGAATTCTCTAGTTGTGGCACGTGGGCTCTGGAGCACACAGCCTCAGTAGTTGCAGTGCACAGGCTTAGTTGCTCCGCAGCATGTGGAATCTTAGTTCCTGACCAGGGATCGAACCTGTGTCCCCTGCATTGCAAGACAGATTCTTAACCACTGGACCACCAGAGAAGTCTCCATGTCATTGAATTACAATATACATACAGAAAAGTGCCCAACTCCTAAGTGTATATAGCTCAACAAATTTCCCAAAAGAAACCCATGTAACAGACTTCCCTGGTGGTACAATGGGTAGGAATCTGCCTGCCAGGGCAGGGGACACAGGTTCAGTCCCTGGTCCAGGAAGATTCCACAAGCTGAGGAGCATCTAAGAGCCCGTATGCCACAACTGCTGAGCCCACACTCTGCAATGAGAGAAGCCGCCGCGATGAGAAGCCGGTGCCTGGAGCGTAGCTCCCGTTCACCACAGCTAGGGAAAAGTCCAAGCAGCAGCGAAGACCCAGTGCAGCCAAAAATAAATAAATTATATATTTAAAAAAGAAACCAAAAAATAAAAATAGAAACCCATGTAACACCGTTCAGATTAAGAAAAACCCCTCCTCGATCCCCCTCCCAGCCGTGCCCCCCACCAAGGGACCCCTGCATCCTGACTGGTGTCACCCCAGAGTCGTTGTGCCTGGCTTCGAACTTTATGGCAGAGGGTCCCCATGGCGCCTTCTGTTCTGCCCAGTCTCGCGCTCAGCCCTGTATCTGGGAGCTCCATCCCACTGTAGGTGCCAGTGCTGTGGTCTCCCACTTGCACTAGGCGTTCCCGTGTGTGAGTTTGCCCCTCTTGACTTTCCCGTCCCATTGCTGACGGGCCCTTGGGTGTCCAGTTCTGGCCTGTGGCAGAAGATGCTGCGTGTGTCCTCTGTGCACACGCCCAGCTTCACGCCCCGGAGCTGACTGGCCGTGTGCTGGCGGCTCCAAGAGTTATAGTATCGTCATCTTGTCCCTTCAGCCACTCTGGTGGTTGAGGAGGGATATCTCCTTGTGCTTCTTTTCTTTACTTTTTATTCAACTTTATTGAGATATAATTTACAATAAAATGCACCCGTTTTGAGAGGTGAGTTTTAACATGTTCACATAGCCACCGCCACCACAGGCAAGCTACAGAGCTGCTTATTTGCTGTCCACGTATCTTCTTAGAAGTGAAATGTCTCTTCACATCTTTTGCCCATTTTTTATTGGCATTATTTCCATCACCCCCAAATCTCCACATGATTTTAGTTGGCATCCCTCCCCCACACACACACACACAAATGAGGTTGAGCACCTCTTACATATATATCCACCATCTAGATGTCCTGTTTGTTGAAGTCTGCCAATTTTTCTTTGGGGTTTTCTCTTTTTTTTTTTTATTGTTTTATACATATCTCTTCAGATGATGAGATATGTATGATTTCAGACTCATCTCTTCACTTGCTATCTGTTACCTCCTCTTGGCTATACCTAGAGTTTTGCTTTCTCCAGAATGTCATATAAACACACTTATCGAATTTACCCAGGAGAAAGAGGCATATGTCTACACACAGATTTACACTAAGATGTTCATACAGTTTTGTGTATCATAACCAAAGAACTGAAAACCACACAAATGTCTGTCGACTGGTAGATAGATAAACAAATAGCAATCCAACCCTATAGTATGTATACATACTCTATGCAGCCTTTTGAGCCTGGCCACTTTCACTAAGATGCACGCTGCTGAGATGATCCGCATTTCACGGTGTACTGGTCTTTTCCTTTTGACTGTTGAATAGTGGTCCATTGGGTGGATGTACTACAGGTTAGCTATTTACCCACTGAAGGATATTTCCAGTTTGGGACTTTGTGAATAAAGCTGCTCTAGACATTTGTGTACAGGGTGTGGGGTGGGCGTATGCCTTCAGTTCTCTTGTGTAAATACCTAGGAGTGGGATTCCTGGATTGTATCATAAACATATGATCAGCCTTACTGGAAGCTACCAAACTGTTTTCCAAAGTGACTGTGCCATCCTACAGTCCCTCCAGCCATGTCCGAGGGTCCAGGTCTCCGCATCCTGCTCAGCACCTGTGGTGTCCGTGTTTGCTTGTTTGTTTGCCATTATAATGACTGTACGGTAGTGGCAAGTCAGCGTGGTCGTTGTCTGCATTTTCATTACGACTTGGGATGTTGATTATCCTTCTGTGTGTTTATTTGTTACCTGTAGGTCTTTGATGGAATGTCTGTTCAAATCATTTGTCCACTTGGTTGAAATCGGGAAATTTGTAAAATAATTTTATTTATGTGTTTTATTTTTGACCGTGCTGGGTATTTATTGCTTTTTGTGCAGGCTTTCTCTAGTTGCAGCAAGCGGGGGCTACTCTTCATTGCGGTGCTCTGGCTGCTTCTTGCGATGGCTTCTCTTGTCGCAGAGCAACAAGGGCTCTGGGCGCTGAGGGCTGCAGTGGTCGCGGCACATACGCTCCATCGTTGCAGCGCACGGGCTTAGTTGCTCTGCATCATGTGGAATCTTTCCGGACCAGGGATTGAACTTGTGTCCCCTGCATTGGCAGGCGGATTCTGATCCCTCGTGTCACCAGGAAAATCTCTAAATTGGCTTGTCTTCTTAGTGAGCTATAGGAGTTCATTATATGTTCTGCATACCAGTCCCTTATCAGATTAATATTTTACAAATGTTTTGTCTAATAACTTGACAAAGTCTATAACTTTGTCTACAACTTTTTATCTTCTTAAAAATGTCTTTTGAAAAGATGTTTTTAAATCTTCTAGTCCATTTATTTTAAATGACATTTAAAAATTATTTTATTTATTTTATTTATTTACCTTTGGCTTTTCTGGTGGCTCAGACAGTAAAGAATCTGCCTGCAATGCAGGAGACCTGGGTTTGATCCCTGGGTCGGGAAGATCCCCCAGACGAAGGGAATGGCAACCCATTGCAGTATTCTTGCCTGGAGAATTCCATAGACAGAGGAGCCTGACTGGCTACTGCCCATGGGGTCGCAAAGAGTCGAACACACTTTGTACTAGGTCTTCATTGCTGCACAGGCTTTTCTCTAGTTGTGGCAAGCGGTGGCTGCTTCAAAGTTTCGGCATAGAGCTTCTCATCGCGGTAGCGTCTCTTGTTGTGGAGCACAGGCTCT
Organism: Cervus canadensis; assembly: GCF_019320065.1. NCBI lineage: Eukaryota > Metazoa > Chordata > Mammalia > Artiodactyla > Cervidae > Cervus > Cervus canadensis. The sequence continues at coordinate 41,045,109 of NC_057414.1, forward strand.
AAGACACGCAGGCTTCAGTAGTTGTGGCACGTGGGCTCCAGACACAGGCTCAGTAGTTGTGGCACACCAGCTTAGTTGCTCCTTGGCGTGTGAGATCTTCCAGGATCAGGGATCGAACCCATGTCTCCTGCATTGGCAGGGGTATTCTTTACCACTAACCACCAGGGAAGCCCCCGGTCCATTTATTTTATATCTCCATTTATTTGTCTTTGATTTCTTTCACTAACATTCTGTGGTTTTCAGCATACATATCTTATATACCTTTTATTAGATTTATCCCCCTCCCCTTTTTTTTTGGTGATACCAGAGATGGTACTGTTTTTTAGTTTCAATTTCCAGTTGTTGGCTGTGGTATATAGAAACACAGTTAATTTTGTTTTCCTCATATCCTGTAACCCTGTGAAACTCACTCACTTGTTGAAAGCAGGTTTTTTGAGGCTCCTTTGGGATTGTCTCTGGACCGTTAGACGTTGTCTGTGACGGGGGCAGTTGTGTTCTAACTTTGCTGGCCACGTGCCTCTCCCTGGTCTTGCCAGGCAGCACTGGTCTCATCTGGTGAGTCGGGGTGACCGGACATCCTGGGCCTGAGGGGAAAGCCTCCAGTCTTGCTCTAAGTAAGCGTGGTGTTGGCTGTGTGTTCTGTAGACGCCCTTCATCAGGTTAAGGAAGTTCTCTTCCATTTCTAGCTTGCTGAGTCTTATCCTGAATGGACATTTCATTTTGTCGGAGGCGGCTGAGGTGTAATGGCAGCCTCCCCCAGCCTCAGGAGTGTCAGGCGGTGTTGGAGGATCTCAGAGGGCGGCCCTGTTGCGCTCAGCTCCGTGCAGCTCCCTCAGGGAGGAGATGCCAGTGTGGGGCCCGGACCTCCCGTGGTTTCCTGCCTTGCTTGCCCTCCTCAGGGTGGCTTATGTTGCTCTGGAGCAGTGTTGGGTCGCCCCATCGGGTGGGCAGTCACCGACTGCCCCCTCGGCCTCTGACCCTGCTCCCCAGGGGGCTCTCATCTCGGGGTCCAAAGCCAGCCTGCGTCTACCCCAGTCCTTGCTGTGTCCCGCTCCCTGAACACGCCCTGCCTAGGCAACGCCACCTGCTGGCAACTTTCTGTCTGTGGATCTGCCAGCCCTGGCCGTCCCCGCCCTAAGGTGCCCAGACCCTGCCCGCTAACATCTGGTCACGTCACCTTTTATGGCAACGTGTATAATGTTTCAAGCCTGATGAGAAGGCTTGAGGAATGTGTTCAGGGGAACCGCCTACCCCACCCAGCTGACCTCACGACTCAGCCAGCAAGCCAGGCTCCCCTATCCTTCACTATCTCCTGGAGTTTGCTGAGATTCATGTCCACTGAGTCGGTGATGCTATCTAAACACCCCATCTGCTACCACCCCCTTCTCATTTGGCCCTCAATCTTCCCCAGCATCAGGGTCTTTTCCAAGTCAGTTCTTCATACCAGGTGGCCAGAGTATTAGAGCTTCAGCATCAGTCCTTTCAATGAATATTCAAGATTGATTTCCTTTAGGATAGACTTGTTTGATCTCCTTGCAGTCCAAGGGACTCTCAAGAGTCTCTTCCAACACCACAGTTTGAAAGCATCAATTTTTTTTATGGTCCTTCTTTATGATCCGACTCTCACATCCATACATGACTACTGGAAAAACCTTTGCTTTGACTATACAGACTTTTGTGAGCAAAGTGATGTCTCTGCTTTTTAATACACTGTCTGGGTTCGTCATAGCTTTCCTTCCAAGGAGCAAGCATCTTAATTTCATGGCTGCTATCACCATCCGCAATAATTTTGGAGCCCAAGAAAATAAAATCTGTCACTGCTTCCACTTTTTCCCCATCTGTTTGCCATGATGTGATGGGACCGGATGCCATGACCTTATTTTTCTAATGATGAGTTTCAAGCCAGCTTTTTCACTCTCCTCTTTTTTGGGAAGATCCCCTGGAGGAGGAAATGGCAACCCACTCCAGTATTCTTGCCTGAGAAATCCCACGAACAGAGGAGCCTAGAAGGCTACAGTCCATGGGGTCACGAGAGTCGGACACAACTACACAACTAAACAACAACAATCTGACCCCTGAAGTCAACCCAAATGGGGTGCCTCCCCTGGCCCACAGAACAGACTCCCCTTCTTTTCTCGTGTAAAAGGTATTTGTTTCCTCATCGGCCTCCCCCACCAGCGGGTAGGCCATGTGGGTCTGGATCCTCTCCCTCTGCAGCAGGTAATAGAGAGCCCCCCAGGCCTCACGCCGGCCCCTCTCCTCCCCAGGCCGAGCTGATGAGCAGCCTCATCGAGTACTGCATCGAGCTGAGCCAGGCTGCGGAGCCCGCGGCCTCCCACGAGGCCGGCCCCGCCTCGGCCTCCGGCTCCTCGCCGCCCCCTCCCCAGCGCGCCCCGCTGCGGAGGCAGGGCAGTGTGGTGTGCAGCCGCATCCAGCACCTCTCCACCATCGACTACGTGGAGGAGGGTGAGTGACACCGCGCTGTGCACACACACCTACACGTGTGCACGTGCAGACCGCGGGGCGCTCCGGAGGTGGGGGCCGTTCCAGACGCAGAGAGTTAGCCTCCAGCCAGCAGGACCTGGGGGGGGGCAGGGGCGGGGTGCACGCGTCCCATCACTTGATGGAGAGTCGGAGGCCTCCCTCTGGGGCCCCGGCAGCAAGAGCCCCTCACTGCTGTGTCCACAGGCATATCCTGTGAAAAACCAGAAACTACTAGTGTCTGCTACTAAAGGTGTGGGTGTGGGAAGGATGGATACATACCCTGTGAAATCAGTGCAGCTGGTAAAGATGACATAGGTGCCCTAATGCACGCTTTCCCTATTGGCTCAGTGGTAAAGAATCTGCCTGCGATGCAGGAGACACAGTTTTGATCCCTGGGTCGGGAAGATCCCCTATAGAAGAGAATGACAACCCACTTCAGTAATCTTGCCTGGAGAATCCCGTGGACAGAGGAAGCTGGCAGGCTACCATCCATAGGGTCGCAAAGAGTCAGACATGACTGAGCGACTCACACACACAACACACATGATCTGCAGTTGATTGAACTGGTGGATGAGACCACAGTTCTGTGAAGGGCCAGCTAGAAGTTATACCAGATTTTTGACTGCACAGAGGGTTAGCATCTCAACCCGCCTGTTGTCTAAGGGCCAACTGTATTTGTAGCTCATCAGCTACTATAAACAGCATACCTTACCTGGTAGCCAAATCCTTACCTGGAATCTATAACTGTTTCCTCAGGATAGATTACTAGAAATGGGGTTGCCAGGTCAAAGTGTGCGCCCACTGTACCCACCCAGGAGAGAAGGAGGCACCTGCCTCTCCATCCTCACCCACCACAGGTGTTATCTTCCTGAGGGCAGTGAGCTCGTCAGAGTTGGCCTTCGGATGCTGGTGAAGTGAGGTCGTTTTTACATGATTGATCACATACAGTTTCTTCATGCATTACCATTTATTTCTGTTGCCTATTTTTCTTCTGTCACTTGCTTTTGAAAATTAACATATTATGTTAATACGGTATGTTTGTTAGAATTAATGAACCGACATGATACAGTAAATTAACAGAAGTCCTTAGTGTTAACCTTACCTAACATCCTTTTTCAGATGCAGGGTCCCATCCAGAATACCACACTTCATGTGGTTGTCGTGTCTCCTTAGGCTCCTCTTGGCTGTGACAAGTTTCTCAGACCTTCCTGGTTTTTGATAACTTTAAAATCTTGAGGAGTACTGGTCAGGCATATTGTAGGATGCCCCTTTACTGGAATCTTCTATTTTTCTCATTATTAGACAAGAGTTAAGGGTTTGGGGGAGGAAGATCACAGAAGTAATGTGCCATTTTTACCACATTATACCAAAGGTGCACTGTCAACATGATTTTGACTTTTGATGTTGACCTTGATCACCTGGCTTGAAATTTTTAACTTTTAAGAAGTCTTTTTAGGGACTTTCCTGGCAGTCCACTGATTAGGATTCCAGGCTTCTACTGCCAGGTTCAATCCCAGGTTGGGGAACTAAAATTCCACAAGCGCCACCCGCTCCCTCTTCCCCCAGAAAAAGTCTGTTTAATCTCATCGAGGATCATTTTCAGGCACTGGTATGTATTATAGGTATTTTGTGACTTTGCTCTGTTGTTTCTTCTTTTTTGTAATTGAATTATGTGTGTGTTCAGTCATGTCTGACTCTTTGCGACCCCATGGACTATACCCCGCCAGGCTCCTCTGACCATGGAATCTTCCAGGCAAGAATACTGGAGTGGGCTGCCCTTTCCTACTCCAGAATTGAATTACAGTTGACATACTATATATTCGTATATATAGTGATTTTGACATAGTAATTCAATAGTTTTATATGTTACGAAGTGATCCTCCTAAGTCTGGTTATCATCTGTCACCATACAGAGTTATTATAGTATTACGGACCATATTCCTTATGCTATCTATGACATCCCTGTGAGTTCTTTATTAGCTGGACGTTTGTACCCCTCTCCAGTCTCTTTTCGAACAGGTTTGGACACCACAGCAGGCCCAGCATCAAATGGAAACCCTGGTGACCTGATTTAGGAGACCCTGCCCCTGATCCTCTCACTATGGGAGGGTTGGGGGTGGGGCTGAGGCTCACGAAGCTGGTGGGAGTGAAGAGGGGAGCTCAGCCTGGACAGGGTCCAGAAGGGGCTCCCCTGGGGCCAGGCCCTTCCCTGGGGGGTCCTCCTCAGTGCATCCTTCTTGTTCCCCCAACAGGCGAGACGATCAAGCGGGTGAAACCGAAACGCAGCACATCCTTCTTCAGCCGGCAGCTCTCTGTGGGCCAGGGGAGCTACACCGTGGTGCAGCCCGCCGACAGCCTGGAGCAGGGCTGAGGGCGTGCAGGCAGGAGGGCGTGGGGGCATCGTGCTGCCCGAAGGCGAATGCCGGGGCGGGGGGCGGGGAGGGCGGCCTCTGCGTGTCGACAAGTCACTTCTGGGCCGGGCTGGGGTGTGCAGAGCTGGCTGGGGGCTGCCGCAGGCTCCCTCTCACAGCCTGCCTGCCGTCCCCTGGACTCCGGGCTCCGCTGCTGTCTCTGAACCAGTCTGACCAGGCCCTGGCCGCCCCCTCCCACCCAGGGGCTTGCCTTTGTGCCCCTCTCAAGACAGAGTATCCCCCGCTCTGAAGTCCCTCTGGTGGCAGGTGGCTGAGCAGTAGGGCTCAGGACACTGCAGAGGAGAGTGTGTGTCTTTGGTTTTTTCCCTGGACGTTGGGGGCCACATCCCCACACTCCAGCTCATGTGGCCAGGCTGGGACACGGCCCTGCGGGAAGAGGGTAGGGGGCCTCCACAGACAGTGAAGCCCCCACAGAGCCCTCTCCAGCTGGATGGAACTGGAGGGTCCCCTGTGCCCCTCCTGCTAGTCTCCCTTGTGAGCAGGAGACCCTGACCAGAAGGAAAGTCTGCTTGCTGATCTTTGGTGGTGTCACTGTGCTGGGAGGTGGCCCACGGGCCCACACTCCACACCCGGAGGAGCTCCCAAACCCCCTGGGGGCTTCCAGTTTCAGTTTTGATCTTTTTTATGATCTGCTTTGGTCCCATGAAGCGTGTGAATTCAGGCGACTCACGAGGGTGCCCCCGCCATCTCGGAGCTGCTGGCGCTCCTTCCAGGATGGTCCTGTGGTTTCATCCAGCCCCAGGCTCTTGCTCGGGAAGTCCCTGGCTGGGAGGGGTCTCTTCTTTCTCGGGGACTTTGTAGGGAGGTGGATGTGGCCTGGGTGGAGCTCTTCCCACGACCTCCTGCCTCCTCCCAGAAGAGCTGGCCTCTCAGCCTTGGGCTCCTTCTGGGTGGTCACCCCACCACCACCACCGTCAGGGGCGCTTCCGGGGACTTTCCACAGGAAGGAGGCAGATCCAGCCCGACACAGGGTTTTCTTTGTCTTCCCTTCCCGGTGGAGAATGTGGGGACGCGAATGTGAACCTCCTGTCTCCGGATGTCAGAGCCCACTCACCTCCTCCCTTTGTTGGCTCTTGAACTCCAGATGTTTCCAGGGGGGCTTGCCCTCCAGCAGTAGGGACTTTGGTATCTGTCATAATGAACGGGTGTCTCCCAGCTAGAGGACATCTCATCTCTCCTGGAGACCTCACTGGCTCCCAGCCCCTCTGGCTCCTAGCCCTCCGGTTATCTGCTCCCACTCACTGTTTTGATGCCAGGTGAATTCTTATCTGATAGATTGAGGGGCCTGAGGGATGTGATGGGTGTGTGTGTGTACACAGATTACTTGTTTTGACTCTTCAGCCTCTTCTTCCTGTTTTCTGAGCAACCACTGTGCCTTAACTTTTTCTGTCTGCCCTTTGTGGGACAAAGCAGTGTTTCACTAAGTGCCCTTTGAATATTCCTATCCTTTTGTATCATGTGACTTATTAAAATCAATTTCCAGCAAACTTTGTTATTGTTGTTCTGTCGCTAAGTCGTGTACTGCAGCACTCCAGGCTTCCCTGTCCTTCACTATCTCCTGGAGTTTGCGAAAACTCGTGTCCATTGAGCCGGTGATGCCATCCAACCATCTCATCATGTGACTTATTATAATAAAAGCCATTTCCAGTAAACTTTGGGGTGGTTTATGTTATGAAATAATGAGAGTGTGTTAATTACAGCCTGGGAGATGATTATAGGCTGCATATTTGCTTTTTATTAAATATGCATGAAGAAGACTTACCTGGCAGTCCAGTGGTTAAGACTCCATGCTCCCAATTCAGGGGGCACAGGTTCAATCCCTAGTTGGGAGCTAAGATCTCAGGTGCTGCAAGGAAGATCAAAGATCTCACGTGCTGCAACTGACTCCTGGCACAGCCAAATAAATATTTTCTAAAAATCAATTAAAATACTTAATAAAAAGTAAATAAAACAACCCGCAGGGAATTGCCTGGTGGTCCAGTGGTTAGGACTCACTGCTATCACTGAGGCCCTGGGGTTCAATCCCTGGTGGAGGACTGAAGAAACCACGAGCCATGTGGCACGGCCAAATAAATACAAATAAAACAACCCACATTCGTGATCTCACAGTTCCCAAAGTCAGTCTGAACTGAAGTCTCACCGAGCTGAGATCCATGTCGGCAGGGCCACATTCCTTCTGGAAGCTCCAAGGGAGAATAAATCTGTTTCCTGGGCTCAGTGGCCCCTTCATCCTCAAAGCCAGTGAAGGGCAGTGGGGTCCTAATAGCACTGCTCTCTGCCTTCTCTCTCCATGTTTCTCTCTGGCTCTTCTGCCTTCCTCTTCCTCACGATTACACTGGGCCAAGGCGGATAATCAGTCGTGAATATTCATTGGAAGGACTGATGCTGAAGCTGCAACACTTTGACCACCTGATGGGAAGAACTGATTGATTGGAAAAGACTCTGATGCTGGGAAAGATTGAAGGCAGGAGAAGGGGACGACAGAGGATGAGACAGTTGGATGGCATCACCAACTGGATGGACATGAGTTTGAGCAAGCTCCAGGAGTTGGTGATGGACAGGGAAGCTTGGTGTGCTGAGGTCCATAGGGTCGCAAAGAGTCGGACACGACTGAGCGACTGAACTGAACTGAAGGCGGATAATCTAGGATAATTTCCTTATTAAAGTCTACTGGTTAGCAATTTGAATTCCCCTTCGCCATGTAACCTAACATTCACAGGCTCCGGGGTTAGGATGCGAACATCCTAGGGGTCCTTATTCTGTCTACCGCGCCATCCTTCCTGGCACAGCACCCCACCCACGCCTTTGTGCTGCATGTGTCAATGGGTTTGCCTCCTCTCCGCGGGCTCTGACCAGGCCTCCATATGCAGTCGCCAGGGGAGCTGGAGCGGCTGCCTGTAGGTTGCTGGTCCGGCTGTGGCCAGCAGGGGGCAGTTGAGCCCGCCCTTTCCTTTCCAGCTCAGCGGCAGAGGCGGAGCCCGCACTTCCTGCCTGGATCCTACGCAGCCAGGAACCCGGAGCGGCTCTGCGGTCCTCTGGTCTGGCGCTGCATGCCTGCCGCTTCCCTGGCTCCTGACCGCCGTCACCTTCCTCTGGTCCACGATCAGGGGTTCTGGGCCTCCAACAGCACCAGATACAGGGCTTCTCCCTGTGGACCACAGTTAAGTGTTCAGTTCAGTCGCTCAGTCATGTCCCACTCTTTGCGACCCCATGGACTGCAGCACACCAGGCCTCCCTGTCCATCACCAACTCCTGGAGTTTACTCAAACTCATGTCCATTGAGTCAGTGATGCCATTCAACCATCTCATCCTCTGTCGTCCCCTTCTCCCGCCTTCAATCTTTCCTAGCATCAGGGTCTTTTCAGATGAGTCAGCTCTTCGCATCAGGTGGCCAAAGTATTGGAGTTTCAGCTTCAGCATCAGGCCTTCCAATGAACACTCAGGACTGATCTCCTTTAGGATGGACTGGTTGGATCTCCTTGCAGTCCAAGGGACTCTTAAGAGTCTTCCCCAACACCACAGTTCAAAAATATCAATTCTTCAGCTCAGCTTTCTTTATAGTCCAACTCTCACATCCATACATGACTACTGGAAAAACCATAGCCTTGACTAGATGGACCTTTATTGGTAAAGTAATATTTCTGCTTGCTTCTTAATATGCTGTCTAGGTTGGTGAGGGACCACATTTTTCAAAGATCAGGATCTACATCCCAAGAACAGATTCTGCTTTGGGAGTGCGTGTTTGTGTGTGTGTCTGTGTGATGAAAACAGATTCTGCTTTGGGATTATGTGTGTGTGTGATGAAAACAGATTCTCCTTTAGGACTCTGTGTGTGTGTGATGAAAACAGATTCTGCTTTGGGATTGTGCATGTGTGTGTGTGTGTGTGTGTGTGTGTGATGAAAACAGATTCTGCTTTGGGATTTTGTGTATGTGTGTGTGTGTGATGAAAACAGAGTCAAAATATTTATAACCATGGAATCCAGGAAGTGGGGTGGGCACACCCTGGGGCTTCTCACGTCCCTTAGTCCTGCTCCCACCTTGCGAACAGGAGCTGACTGTCCCAGGCCCCAGCCCTCCCCCAACCCTGCTTCCCAGCAGTCCCGCCCATCTCTCAGCACCTCCCTCCCCCACTGTACTGCGCCCTCAGCTATTTTGAGCTACTTGTCATAGGTATAATTTGCAAGTGGGAAAATAATAATAGCTCCAGCTCTTCCCAGGACCTCTGTGTCCCCTGCCCCTTTGACCTTGGCGTTTGGGGAGGAGGGGGAAGTGGTGACAGCTGACTCTCTGGGTCGGTAAGCACAGGCCTCCCTCCCAGCATCAAGGTCAGCAGCCTCCAGGGGCAGATGGACCACTTGGAGGGGTTCCTCTGCCCGGAGAAGCCCCAGCACCACACATGCCTCTCTCTCTCTCTGTGTCTCTCTCTCTCCTCCCCTCTCTCTTGGATGCCACTCAGGTGGCCAAAGGGAGTCAGAACAGAAAAGTCTCCTTCAGAGGGTCAAGGAGCATCTGAACAACCAGTGCTCCAGAGGGGTCACTGCAGGGGGTGGGGGGTGGGGGGGAGACGGGCTCAGGCCTGAAGACAGTCCCGTCCGTGGGGACGCAGCCTAAGGAGCTCTGGCAGTGGGGGCTGCAGGTGGGCCTGGGGGAGGGGAAGGGGGGCTGTGCAGGCACAGACATGCGAGGTGGTGGGTGTCAGCACTGCCCAGCCCCTCACCCAGAGGTGGACACCTGGTGGGTGGGGCTTGGCATGAGGCTGGCAAGGTGGACCCAGGCCAAAGGGTGGATGGAGCCTACAAAAGCTGGGACTGACTTAGTCTTGTCGACTAAAAATGATGCACAACTTGGGAGCTGCGAGTTAAGTTTTATTTGGGGCAAAATGAGGACTGCAGCCTGGGAGGCAGCACCTCAGACAGCTCTGAGAGGCTGCTCCAAAAAGGCAGTGAGTGAGTGAGTGAGTGAGTGAGTGAGTGAGTGAGTGAGTGAGTGTGTGTGTGTGTGTGTGTGTGTGTGTGTGTGTGTGTCGCTCAGTCATGTCCGACTCTTTGCGACCCCATGGACTATAACCCTCCAGGCTCCTCTGTCCATGGGATTCTCCAGGCAAGAATACTGGAGTACGTTGCCATTGCCTTCTCCAAAAGAGAGGCTGTGGGGGAAGGTCAATATGTAAGATTTGGTGAAGGGGGAGTTCCATGCAATCAAGCACTTACTTTACAAGAGGTTTTCTGCTATTCACAAGCATCTGCTGTCATCATGAAGGGATTTAGTGCTTTTCTAGATATGAGGAGATGCAGGATTGGGATCATGAAATCAGTTCCTGAAAATATCCAATTATCTAAAGACCTGCCCTACCAGGGTACAGATTGCCTCACTCCACCCGGAACTCCCTCAGAGGGTGTTGAAGGTCAATAGCTGCAGCAGCTCAGGGTTCAGTCTCCACAGAGGCAGATGGCAAATGCCCTTGTTGTTCAGTTATTGGTAAGGCTCTTGGCAAATACCAATTTGTAGCTGACAGTCTGCAACAGGGGGGCTGGTGAGGACGTCTGGGAGCCACTAGTGGGGCAACAATGGTCAAGGGGGGCAATGCTTGTGGGACCAGGTCCCTCATTTCACAGGCCTTTCCTCTGCTGGGGGCTGGGGGTGAGGACACAACCACTCAGGGTAGGGTGGAGGGGACAACTCAATCTGGTCAGCACTTAGAGGCAGGGATTCAGGACACCAGGACCATGAACCTGTAAAAGAGCTGGCAGGAGAAGGGCAGGGTGAGCTGCAGGCAGGAGGCCAGTGTGGGCAAGGCTCAGGGATGGGGGGGCGGGTAGGAGGGCTGGGGCACCAAGGGCTTGATGCCCTTTACGTGGCAGGAAGTCCCAAACATCCGGATGCAGGAAACACATGGACAAAGTTATTTCCTGGAGGCATGGCCTGAGGCCCAAGCCTGGCCTTAGGAACAGGGGGGTGCTCCTGGTTGGAGCTGCCTGGCAGTGGCCAGGAAAGGTCTTCAGGAACCCAGAACTTACGTGCCCTGGGACCCCCAGAGGAGGCATGGGTCACACGTGTGAGAAGCCCTCTTCTAACTTAGGATCCCCTCCTTGCTTCCCTCCCACTTTTTTACACACATGGATTCAAAAACTTAAGAGTGTGAACTGCAGATGGGCTGGCCCATCTCCTCCTCCGCCTTGTACACCAGGGTCGGGGAGTATCCACCCCTGGCACCCTCTCTCTGGAATGCCTCCCACCAGCACTGGCCTGAGAGCACCCACCCACCCCCACCCTCCCGTTTCTTAGCCACCCAGAAAGTGAAAATGAAAGTCGCTCAGTTGTGTATGACTCTTTGTGACCCCATGGACTATAGTCTGCCAGGCTCCTCTGTCCATGGACCTCTCCAGGCCAGAATACTGGAGTGGGTAGCTGTTCCCTTCTCCAGGGGACCTTCCCAACCCAGGGATCAAACCCAGACTCCCACATTGCAGGCAGATTCTTTACCAGCTGAGCCACAAGGGAAGCCATAAAAAAAAAGAGCTTGCCTGCTGAATCACTTCAGTCATGTCTGATGCCTCCAGGGGATCTTCCCGACCCAGGGATCAAACCTGCCTCTCGTGTCTCCTGCATTAGCAGGTGGGTTCTTTACTACCGGCACCGCCTGGGAGGCCTGGCTGGAGCTGCCCGGCAGTGACCAGGGCCACCCTTCGTGTGAACTGCTGGGCTGGGGGCCACAGGGAGCAACCCCTCTCCTTTCTCCTCCTCTCAAGACCTGGGAGTCCAGGGCTGGACCTGTAATCGAGTTGGTGGGCCTGCTGCTGACCTGGGAACTCATTTCCTTCCTTCCATCCGTCCAGAAACATCACAGATATTTACTGACAGCCTCACAGCGGACAGCGAACTTCCGTCGTTCAGTTGCTAAGTCACGCTCGACTCCTTGCAACCTCGTGGTCTGCAGCCCGCCAGGCCTGTCTTTCACAATCTCCCAGAGTTTGTTTGTTCAAAGTCATGTCCGTTGAGTCGGTGATGCCATCCGACCATCTCCTCCTTTTGTAAAGTGACCTTTACAAAACATAATTGTTAGGGACTTCCTGGTCAGTCCAGTGGGTAAGACTCTGTGCTTTCACTGCAGGGGACACAGGTTCAATCCCTGGTCAGGGAAGTAAGATCCTGCATGCTGAGTGACAAAATAACAAAACCAAACCAGCATAAATCGTTTGGTCAACACATTCCTGGAGGTCTGTTCCATGGCAGGGCCCTTTCAGAGACTGCCGGGCCCAGTGGACGACAAAACAGAGAGAAACCCCTTCCCTGAGGAGCTCAAGTCCCAGTGGGGGTGGAGTAGGGTAGGGTGAAGGTGTTCGTCACTCAGTTGTGTCCAACTCTTTGCTACCCCATAGACTGTACTTCTGTCCATGGGACTCTCCAGGCAAGAATACTAGAGTGGGTTGCCATTTCCTTCTCCAGGGGAATCTTCCCCACCCAGGGATGGAATTCAGGTCTTCTGCATTGCAGGCAGATTCTTTACCATCTGAGCCACAAGGGAAGCGGTAGGGTAGTGGGGAATCAATGAGAAGGTGACCCCAGCAGAAGCCAGGAGGAGCTGAGTGTGGACTGGGCCAGGCGACCACTGGGTGAAGTACTTTCAGGCAGGACAGTATTCATCAGAATCATGAAGTGAGAACAGGAAAGCGCACTGTGAGCATGTGAGGGTCTGCCAGGGTCACACTGCAAGGGGGTGTGGGGAGCAGGCTGGAGCCCAGGCTGAGGCCCCGTTTCCTGCCAGGACAGGAGAGGCCGGGGCGGGCTGGGCAGGGAGTTCCCGGTTGCTGTTCCTGCTGGGCTGCAGTGAGGCGGGCCAGGGCAGAAAGGGCTCTGGGCCAGCACGCGGTGACTGTGCAGTTCCTCACTCAGGCCCTGGAACCAGGGGCCTCAGGGCTTAGAGGGAAAAGGCCCCAGCCGTGGGTCTCTTGTGACTGGTGAGCCAAAGATGACCCAGGAGGCCATGGCTCTGGAACTGGACCTGTGGGGGTGGGGGGCAGGGTTCTAGCACTTTCTCTAGTGGTTGCAGCAATACTGTCATCCTTGTCCCCATCTTGAACCTGAAGTACCACCCCTTTCTCACCCCTCTTTCTTCTCCTTTTTTGGCCACACTTCACCCCTTAGGGGATCTTGGTTGCCTAACCAGAGATGGCACTCGTTCCCCCTGTGGTGGAAGAGAGGCGTTCTAACCACTGGACCACCAGGGAGGTCCCTCACCCCTCCTGGGTCACCCCTCCTGGGTCCTTCCTCTGGCTGGTGTGTACGTGTTAACAATCCAGCTGAGCTGGCTGTGGAACAAGTGGGGAAGGCGACCCTGGCTGTGCGAAAAGACAAGACTTGGAGCCTGGACTTTGACCCTGAAATCGTGGGCAACACCGGTTGCCCAAAGGGTCCTTCCTAACCTCCTTTCCCCTCCAACCCTAAGCTCCTAAGTTGGCTGGCCAAAAGCAGCAGGCTTCAGCCACCCACCCGGGTGTGGCGGACTCATCACTACCCAGCCCCACCCAGGGATCCAAGGTCATCTTGTTTACTGCTGTTTCCTGGAACAGCTTGTTTTGAACTACAGAAATCTGCTGACACACCGGCTGCCTTGCCCCTCCTCCTCTGTCAAGATGGAAGTATTTTTAGCCTTATTTGCAGAGAGAGAGGCAGAACCCAAGTCCCACATTTGTCCACCTTACTGCGAGCACTGCCTTGGCCCCTTAAGGCAGGACAGAGCGGTCCCTGTGTGGTTTTCTACCCTCATCTGAGCTCAAACACGTCACACATCCCATTTCCAAAGAAAACTAGCTGTGGAAAAGTCCATGGCCGGGAGAAAGTGAAACCAGGACCCACTGCAACTCTGTCATTTTGTCCTTGAAAATGGAGCTGGGCTCCTCCAGACATAAGGGCACAGAGGACGTTGTTAGTTCCTTTTGTGCTGGAGTCCTCAGATTTGTAGGATCCTAATGCTTTCTGTGTGGCTCCTTCCATGTACTCCTGCTCTCCTGAAAAATAAAATCTAAGACAGTTTGGTTCTGGAATTTGGAAATATGTGTGAATGAGAAAAGTTATTAGACCAGGTAAAGAGCAGCACCTGGAGAAGGGCAAGGCAATCCACTCCACTATTCTCGCCTAGAGAATTCCATGGACAGAGAAGCCTGGCAGGGGTTTATGGGGTCACAATGAGTCGGACATGACTGAGAGACTAACACACACAGAAAGCTGTAAGCTGAGACATTAAGCAGACACATAGCAGTGACTACATCCTCTCAGGCACCTTGTAGATAAATATAGAGCTGAGTCCACAGCCTGGTACTGTGACTCAGCAAAGAAGGTACGTGCTTGGTATTATACACACCTCTCAGCCTTTCTAGAACATTCTAACATGCAATTCCCTTTTTTCCACACTGTTCTTTGAGGTCCAGTCTCCCCAACCCACCCCTGGAAATGTCAGGACAAGACAGATGAGCCAGACCTTGGGGAAAAGTGAGCTTCCATAATCTTTCCCTGGCTGGAGAGAGTAGCTGAGCTGCCCTGTGAACAAGCCTGGGCTTGCCACATACTCAGCCTTCTGGGACAGCAGTTTTCCGAGAACCAGGAAGGGTGCAGCAGCTGGCCCCAGCCCCCGCCTAGCAGCTGCAGATGCCATCTTGCAGAGGCTGAGGGGAAAAAAAAAACCTCCTTCCCCAGTTTCCCCTTGCTGCCAAGGGAGCCTGTTGTCACAGGCGGGTTTGTTTGCGGTGTGGGTGGTTATCCTGGGAGAAGACTTCCTGGCTGGAGTTGGTCCAAGAGGCCCTTATGAGCTCTAGTTACTCCTGACCACTGTCCTTCCATCCCATGCGGCAGGGCTGACAGGAGGCCCCGTGGGGGTGTGGGGCTGCGACTCCTCCTTACTCTGACCCCTACACGGGCAAGGGAGATGCCAGCGACCCTTTCCAAATGCTCAACAGTCCCACAGGCGCTGCCAGGCCTCGGTGGAGGGGACAGGAGTTCACGGGGTTGCTTTTGCTTCCACTTTGGGAGAGCCACATTGAGGGCCTGCTCCCCGCAGGCAGTCACCGGGAAGTGCCCCCCACAATCATCAGGCAGACTCCCTGAGGCCCATCACAGGTTGTAGAGTGGCCTCGACAAACTAAATCTCCTTTTTCCTCACCTCCCAACCCCAAAGGAAAGAGGGTTAAGTATCTACATCCTTTTAGTCTTGTTGCAATACAATTACTCGTTTTGTTTTCTGCACAAACAAGATCTTGCTTTTCATTACCTCGCAACTACCTTTTCCCAGTTAATAGAGAATGAATAATCATAAAGTACCCTAATCCAACAGTCACAACTTTTCTGATGAAATACTTCAAGCCTCCAGGCCCCTGGTAACAATAACAAAGCGATGACACACGCCCCTCAAGCTACCAAGCAGCAACATGGGGGCTTAACTTTTTAATCAACTTTTTAAAAATCACAGCAAGGTTTCTTAACCAGAGACGCTGAGCGCAGCTGCGGGAGAGGTTCTCTAAGAGCCGCCCCGGTGGAGACGTGCTCATGGTCCACAACCCCCGCAGGCGGAGCCCTGGCTCCAGCCCGGCGGTTCGCGGGCTGCCCCTCCCCCGCCCCGCTCCCACCCGCAGGCCTCAGCGCTGACGTCACCGGCGCTCACGAGGCCCAGCCGACGCCCGAGGAGTCACGCGCTGCCGCTCCACCCCCCCCCCACCCCCGCCTCCAGGGAGTGATGCGCCCTCTGCAGAGATCCCTCCGCCGCCGCCGCCTGGAATTTTCCAGACGCTCTGCCGGCGCTTCTTTCGGGCTTCTGCTGGGCGGGGGTGACCTGAGGCGACCCCCAGCAGGTCTCTTCGCTTCCAGAGAGCAGCCCCAACCCACCTCATCCACTCCCCACCCGCACCCCCCTCTCAAGGAACAGGGAGCCTCCCCACCCTCGGCTCCATCACCGGCTGAAAAGGGTATTTCTCTCCCCACCCCCGTCCCGGTTGGAATCCGCCTCCCCCCAAGGTGACCTTGAGAGCTGTAGTCGATCTCAGGAAGCACTTGCTTAGAGGAGTGGGGATAATCGGGGAATTCGAGACCTGGACACCCGGGAGACTGGGAGCCGCCCCGAGTCGTCTACTTGGCCAGGGTCGGGGAGGGACTTTTTTCTGGTGGCAGTGGAGGAATCGTCCCGTTGAGCGGTACCCCAGTGACGCGGCCCAGGGCTATAAAAGCAAAAGTTGTGGCCTGTCCAGCAGGAGTTAGCCACAGGGAGGGCCGGGGTTCTGGGTGTCGTTGTGGGGGGCGGAGTTGGCCAGTTCAGGGTCTTAGGAGACAGTTGAGAGAGATGGCAGAGTTAGATGAGGTTGGGGGACTTGGGGTGCCAAGAGAAGGAAGGTTGACATGGGGAGTAGATCTTGGGGAAATTGTGCTGGGGAGAGCTGTTTTGAAAGGGCCCGCAGAAACCCAGGGGGAGGACGACCCTCCAGGCCTATCTGTCGCAGCTGTCTGCTGGAGAAGGGGAACTTGACCTTTGGGTGGGCACCGCTCATGCGTAGGCTGAGCAGGCCCCCAGTGCCCTGGTTTGTGTAGGAGGAGGAAGGCTGAGACAGGTGGAGGAGGTTGAGGGTCTTGCCTCCCTAGCTGGAGGCAGAATTGGTCAGTTAGTGCTTTGAGAAGGAGCTGGAAGGCAGGCAGTGGAGTGCAGGGTGGCAGGTGGGCAGGGAGGGCATGACTTGAACTTGTCAATACCAGCAGTCCCCTTTTTTTCCAGACAAAGGGTTGTGAGCCCTCCTGGGGATGAGGCCTCGTGTGGTGGAAGCTGCACTTAGCTTCGTGGGGCTGACAGCTCTGGCCCAGGGCGGTATGTAAGTCTGGCTCGGCCCGGGACAGGGTCCAGCCAGGCCCAGCCTGGTGAAACCCAGGTCTGGATGTGAGGGTGGTCTAGGGAGTGAGTGAGGAGGTAAGGTACTGATCCAAGCGGTTACTGGTATGTCTGGCAGGAGGGGGCTGTAGGCGGACAAAATTGACCCTCACTTTATTTTCCAGGTGGCAGTGCTCCCCTTTGGACTTTTCCTCTAGGTTCCACGCTAACCTCTTCTGTGAGCTCACTGCCCACCTCCCCCCTCCCCTTCACACTCTCGAGGTTACCCATTCACTTAAAACATTGCTTCTGGTAATCTGGTAAGCTGGGCAAGTTGTTGCCATCGGAGCTGGTATTTTGGTAACCCTGAAGAGGAGAGGCAGCCCCTGCTGAGACTCTGGGTGGGTGGGGTGGTGTTGCTTGCTAGTGGAGAGGGTGGGGATTGAATGTGCACCCTTGGGTGGGCCCGCAGCGACGGTACCATCTGAAAGCTACGAAAATGCCTCATAGACGGTGGTTTGTTACTGTAGTGTTCATCATGGCGATCTGATGGCACCAGGAGAAATGGAGCCCCTGGCCAGTGTGAGTCGTAGCGGTGCAGGAGGGGAGACCCTGGAGGAAAGAGCCCGCCTAAATTGCTGTCTGCAGAGTGAATTTCCAGAGGCTTAGGAGGAGGAAGTTCTCCAGTGGCATGTTTCCAGGCCTTGCTCAGGAAGCCCTGTATTCAGGAGGCCATCCTTTAAGGTGTTCATGAGCTTATGCGGGGGCAGTCTTTAAAATGCCAAAGCAGATGGATCCGGGGCCGTCAGCAGATGTGTTGCTTTGAGTGTTTGATCCGGGAGCAACGATCTCTGGGCACGTGAATGTCAGCAGGCACGTCTTCTGGGTTGGAGGTTTCGGATGCTGCCATCTTCTAAATTGAGTCTCCTGTCATACTAGTGTGCTACGAACCTTGTTTCCAGAAGACTCTTAAGCTGTAGAACATTTTAACGCTGATGCCACAACACAGATGATGCCTTGTAGATGGAGCTTGCAGATGGATCCCAGTGACCCTCATCAACCCGCCTGCCTGCCTGTGTTTTTGTTGGAGGAATTTTTAGTGTGATACATGATGTGTGTGTTGGGAAAGCGTTCCAGATTGAAATGCATTAGGCAAATACTTAAATGAAGCCAACTGGCGAAGTCGGGGGGTCGCGGGGGGCGGTCGTGGTCATTGTGCTGTGGTAGGTGGGAGGGCGCGAGATGGTCATGTCCAGATTGTGATAGAAATGGCAGGTTTTAGTTTGGTCACTTCTGTCACCAGAAGAGAATAGTCAGGATACCGATAGTAGTCTTCTGTTCATCTTGCTCTGTATGCTTCTTAACTTACTTGATTAGATTTTAGAGTAATCTTAGTGTTCAAATGGGAGGGCCCTGAGGTGAGGGGTTGTGGGGTGGAAAACAGCCTGATGCTGGGAAGGGTGAGGTGAAGAAAAGGTTGTGATTAGGTGTGGCTTGTAGAGGGTGGGAGTGGTAGGGAATGTGGGTTGAAGGGAATTCTCTGGAGAAAAGATCAGTAGGCAGAGCTCTGGGGAATAGAGCTCAAAGGCAAAGAAAATGCTGCCTTGCTAATGCTAGTTAAATTGTTACTTGAAGTTTCTGCTAAGCGTGGGGAAGGATTTTTCCAAAGCAAAATTGTTTTGCTTTGCTACGAGAAGGGGAAGACTGAAAAGCTAACTGAAACCTGGATATCAGTCTCGAGAGATTGGTGTCAGGGACTTGCATCAGCAGATAAACATCTTTCACTGCTTTGCAAGCTTAAGTGTTATCTGAAGATGTGCAATGTTCAGGGACTAGTTTCAGAAAAGACTTGCAATACCCAAATTACGGGCTTTTAAAGTATTTTGAGATTTTGGTACGCACTTAAGATGCTTAGATGCCCTTTTCTGGGTTTGTAACATTTTTGTTCACTTGGTATTTTGCAGTTGAAAGTTTGAGCAAAGTGAAAACAATTTCTAAAGGAATTTTGTATATTACTTCCTACCTTATAAACATCTTGTCTTTTCTTTGTAGTGAGTAGTAATAGCCAAAGCGCTTTCTTTCCATCCTCGTTGTAACAAGGAGAACTTAAATCATGATCACTCTCTAAATACTGTAATATTTGGTAGCAAACAATCTATGTACCCTTGCTAAAGTTCCAGTTAATAGTTTATTCCATCTTCAGTTTGAATGTTTGTGTTAAGTGAAGGAGTACTAGAGGGAAAACAACCAAAATCGGGTAGGGAAATGCAAAACTGGGGGTGGGTTTCTTGCCTGGATTATGTATGTTTGTAAAAATTTAGGGAAGTATCAATCCTTTGTGATAAAGTAATACGAGTGACTTTTTATCCTGTCCCTTTTCCCATTTCGTTTTGAGAATTTTAGATCCTCAGTACTTATGACCGGAATTTTTCTGGGTTCTTTCATTTTAATGTTTACAAGTATGTTGACGTGATAGTTCTGTTCTTAACCTGTAACTTGGGCATGTGATACAGTTACTGTCATTGGAATTTAAAGAGTATTAGTCATGCGTGTATGGGGAAATAAGCTGTTGTGAAATTGAAACTAAAAACAGATGGAACGGGTTCTTTTATGTTGCGCTGTATGGTAAGAACCAGTCCTTGTTGCATCATGTATATGACTACTAACACTTTTCTTCCCCTTTACAGCGTGAATAAAGGTTTGAGTTCTAAACTCATTAGAATTATTTGTATTGCTATATTTTTTCAACCCTGATCTTGTCTGTATATCATGAAGTGAAATGTACCTTTGTACTGTAGATTTAGGCCTAGATTCACTAATGTAACTCCAGACTGAGGTCATTGAGCTTGGTGTGGTAACCTCAACAGAACTGGTAGGTCCTGAATGGCCTGCATCCCCAATGGCAGTTGGGGATGGACTCGGCTGACTGGGAGTGTGTGATGGTTGTGCAAAATGTGATGACAAACTACAGGCCAACGAAGGTCATTGTCAGGGTGGGGGGACTATTTCCTAACTTCTTGGAATTTTACCCAATTGTATTTCCAAATGGTACTGTTAAAAAGGGGATCTCTCTTGATGACTGTAAGCAGCCTAACAAGTGGAAAGGACATGTAATATATGCTTGACATACTTGTGGTCTTTGGGAGGCTGGAATGTGTCTGGGATTTGGGTTTAAGCACACACTTCTCATTTTACTAAAGTTGCAGAAGTGCTGTGCTAAGCAGCTTGGAATCCAGGGTGTGTGTTGTGACTAAGCTGACACTGTGTCCTGGGCGGGGAGAGCCCAGCAGTGCTGCTGTTACTCTCTTCATTGGGGCCCTAAGGTTTTGCTTTACAGGAGATGAACTTGGAGTAGAAACCACCACTTCTCAGCCTCTGCTGAGAAGACTTTTGTGGCGAAGGGAGTGGGAAGGGGAAAGGGACAGGCTGTGCTGTGACCACAGTGGGGGGCTGGGAGAGCAGCTGGGTGCGGCCTCTGCCCTCGTGTGTTTGCTGCAGACACTGGAATTCGGTGCCCGCCTGCCCGAGGCTCATGGCCCTGTCAAGAGTGGGCACTGCTGTGCAGTTTGAAGGATCTTTCCCCTGCTCGGCACCCTGTTCCTTGATTTCCCCAGAACAATCTGGGCTTCCTTTCCTACCTTGCCCTTGTTTTTGCTCAGTTCTTTTCTACCTGCCTTGCCTTTTTTCCAGAGCTTATTTTTCCTTTTGTTTTTATACAGTGATTACCAAACTCAAGGGTAGCTGCTATGAGTGCCTCTGGGTACTGTTAGCCAGCAACTGGTGGGCTGTGAAGGGTTTCTCCACAGGGGTGTGAATGTTTGTCTTGGGAAAGGGACTCTGAAGTGGGCCTAATAGTATAGGAGCAGAGCAGGCAGCTGGGGGCTGTGCCCACGCCCTCCTGGCCTCTGCCTTGTCCCAGGGCCCTGCCTGTTCTTCACCCTCCTTTGTTCACGGATGGGATAGGTCATAGATATTGTTGATGGTGTTGGTGATCCCTGCTGATTGGTTGCATCCTCATACATAGATCTGAATTCAGCCTTCCCTCTGAACTCTCAGATGGTACAATGAAATTCAGTGAGTGGGCTTGTGGCATTTAGGTAGAAAATGGAGATCTGGTGCAGCTAAAAGTAATGGAGTATAAAAATAGCAAGAGGTGAATTTGAAAGTTCTTTCAAAAAGAAACAGCCGGAGAGGAAGTGTTGGTTGAGGCTCCTTTGTGGGCCCAGGCTGCACACCCTGAGAACTGTGGAAATGGCCTGTGTTAGCGAAAGGGTTCCTCACCCCCACGTCACTCTGTTGGCTGCCCTTGGTTTGTCCAGTATACTGGTTGTGGCCATGAAGGGACTCGAACCTCTTATGCCAGGGCTAACCTCTTCGTACTTAAGTTTCTGGAGGAAATGTTAACCTCTGGCCTTGAGCAGTACTTGATATTGTGCAGTGCTGATATTAAATTCCAAGACAGGCTTTGGATATTTGTGGTAAGTTTTAAATGTTTAACATGCAAAAATGTACAGATGCAGTCTGGAAATGACAAGAGGAAGATAGCAAAATAACCAAAAATAAGAAAGCTGTGTTTAGGGAGTGTGGCCTTGACCTTCCTCTGGGTGAGGGCAGCCAGCCCCTTCCACCCCCTGGTCTCCCAAGTAGGACACCTTTTGTTGAAAGCTCTACCTTCCAGGGGCCCTCAGCACTGCACCAACATCCCTTTCTTTTATTTTAAATAACTGTTAGTTCTCATGTTGTAAAAGGGGTTTATTGTAAAGTTTACAAATAAGAAAATTGATAAAAACAAAACCCTCAGTAATCTTACTGACAGTTGTTATTGGTCTCTTTGCTTTTAGAGGTTTGTTTTTTTTCCTGTGTATAGGATATATATCTTTTTACACAAAAGTGAAATTATATTGTAGATTATGTTGTGCAGCTCTTTTCACTTAGGCATCTTTGTGGTGACATAATGTTCATTGTGTGACTTTATCAATTTAAATACTCATTTAGACATGTAAGTTACTTTCCAATTTTTCTTGGTAAGTAATGCTAGACCTTCCTTCTAGCTCAAACTTTATCATATCTGATAGTATTTCTTTGGGATACATGAATATATTTCTACACATGAATTGCCTTTGTCAGACTTCTTACATCTAAGTTCATGTTGCTAAATTGCCCTCCTGGGAGGGGTTTTGTAAATAGCATCCTCAATCTTGAGGTAAACCTTGCTGTCCCCACTTTTTCTCAAACGAGGTGGTTTCACACTAAAAACCTTTGCTCCCCTTTTGGATCCAGGCAGCTTTTTTTGTGTGGTGAGCCCTGCTAGTGACACTGAACATCTGTGTGTTTCGACATCTGCAGTGTTGTATGTTCATCCATGTGTGACTTTCTACTTCGAAATGGCTCATTTTTCTACTGTTTTGTAAAAGCACTTAGGTATTTATAATGCTTCATTCTGTTTGATGCAAATATTTTTCAGTTTGTAGATTGCCTTTTCATTTGTTTTTCAATCATACAAAAGTTAGTTTTTATGAGTCTGTCACTCTTCATGTGGTTTCTGTACTTGTGTTATGTTTAGATCTCTCGCAGCCCCAAAGGATGTAAGTATTAATCTCTGAAAAAAAAAAAAGTATTAATCTCTGTTATTTTGTGACAATTGTGTGGTTTCATTTTTTTTACATTTAAACATTCAATCCAACTGGAGTTTATTAGCAGTCAGGGCTGGGGGGGTGTGTGTGTATACAAGGGGAGGCTTGGTGCCCGCCCAGAGCCCTCGGGCTTGCTGCTTCCCTGTGGCCGGATGATGGAGTGGCAGAGAGTGCTGTCAGCTGGGAGACTTGTCACAACTGGCCGGTTCACTGAAGACATGAGGGGCAGGCAGCTGTTGTGTTAACTGAGCCCAACTGGCACCCCGGGTGGGGGCGGTTCCGGTGCAGACAGACATGCGGATCTACTCCTGACGGGAGCTTTCTGATGGAGCAGTTTCTGAGCCTTGCGGGGCTGGTTTTCCTCCTGTGTGAGGTGGGGGAGTGGATGTCTGTATTTGGCACATGGTCACTCCTCATTGAGTGCGTGTGGTGATTCCTTCGCCTCCTTCATGGTCAGCCTCAGGTCCAGCCTCTTCCTTCTGGTTCCCACTAGTTACCCACCTTCTCTGGGCCTTTCATGTAGTGTAATCCGTGTGCATGTTTTGGACTGTTCTGGTTTTCCACCTTAAGTTTGTTTCCATGCAGATTTCCCTATATCACCAGAGTCCACAAATGTGTTGGAAGTGCTTTTTCTCAGGGGCATTAATTCTCCCACAGAAATCCCATGGAGGACTCTTCTAGAAGCCTGTGAGTGCTCTGAAACGGTTTTTCCATGGAAAGCATAAGCTTGCTGAAGGGGTTCATGACCTCAAGAAAATACCAGGAATGAACAGTTGCATTACTTTATCCTATTGTGCATATGCTATAAGACGTTGAGCCAGTTTCTTAAGTTGTAAGTTTTGTGAAAATATGTAAATATGTATTGGTAGAAAAAAAGATATATATGTATATACATACCTGTTTTCTAGGGTGGCACAGCCTGGTCACTGAACATGCATGGTTTTCTAACTTTTGTCACAGACTTTTAGATACTCTCCAGATACCTTATACTTCTCTTGTGAAAATATCCATTTCCCTTCATAATTGCTAGCATCAGGTTTTTCTATTTTATTGCTACTGTTTATCTATTTTATTGTTACTTTCTAAAAAACGAGTGGTAGCATATGCATAACATGTATTTCACCATCTTAACCATTCTACTGTACAGTTGAGTAGCGTTCAGATAATCTCCAGAACTTTCTCATTTGGCAAAATTGAAACTGTACCCATTAAACTCATTCTCTTCTTCCAAACCCTGGGCAACCACCATTCTGCTTCTGTTTCTATGAGAACTCTGGGTGCCTCATATTAAGTGGAATCATACAATACTTGCATTTAGTGACTGGCTTATTTTATGTAGCATAATGTCTACTAGGTTCATCTATATTGTACCATGTGTCAAGGTTTTTTCCCTTTTTAGAAGAATATTCCATTGTTTATATATATCACAACTTGTTGATCCATTGGACATATCTATTGAACATCTCATCCTTGAACATTGGGTTGCTTCTACTTTTGTGAATAATTTTGTTGTGAACATGGGTGTACAAATGCCTTTTTGAGACACTGCTTTCAATTCTTTTGGATATATACCCAGAAGGGGTATTGTTGCCCCATAGGATTTTAAGTTTTGGGAGAACTTTCATACTATCTACAGTAGCAGCTGCACGATTTTGTACTCCTATGGACAATTTACAAGATTTCATATCCTCACCAACACTTTTTAGTGTAGCCATCTTAATGGGTGTGAAGTGATATTTCATTGTCATTTTGATTTACACTTCCCTAATAGTGGTGTTGAGCATCTTT
Source organism: Cervus canadensis (assembly GCF_019320065.1). Taxonomy (NCBI): domain Eukaryota; kingdom Metazoa; phylum Chordata; class Mammalia; order Artiodactyla; family Cervidae; genus Cervus; species Cervus canadensis. The sequence goes on from NC_057414.1 coordinate 41,069,290, forward strand.
TCATATGCTGTTTGGCCAATTCTGTATCTTTGGAGAAATGTCTTTTCACTTTCACCCATTTGAAAAATGGTTTATTTGTTTTTTGTTGTTGATTTATGGGAGTTATTTACATATTCTGGATATTAACCCCTTCTCAGATACATGGTTTACAAATATGTTTTTATTTTCCATAGGTTGCCTTTTCACTGTTGTGTGTTTTGATGCACAGAAGTTCCAATTTTGATGTAATTCAATTTATCTGTTTTTACTTTTGTTACTTCTGCTTTTGGTGTCATGTCCAAGAAACTGTTGCCATGTTGATTGTTACAAAGTATTGCTACTTTATTTAAAAAGTACTTAAGTAGTCAGCCTGTATTTCTGTAATTACTGTTTAGTCTATTTTACCACTTGATTTACCATCTGTATTTTTTCTTTAACCATTTACCATATAAAATTTCTATATTGATTTTTATGGAGGTCATGAATTCCTTGTATAGTTGGGAAGGGAAGCTTTTGCCAATGATTATCAAACTTACTCTCATTTTTTCCTTTTATTGTGCTTAGAAAGTATTATACGAAGACATTTTAAAGATTGATGTAATAAGACTAATAATAACAAGACTGTTGGGTTTGCTTCTGATTACTTTTTCTTTAGTGGCTAAACATGTATGTACTCCCCCCTTAGAGTAAATTCTCTTCTCCATTTAAGGATTTATGTGTCCAGCCTACTTGGTGTATCTAAACTAGTTACACTGATGAAGTTGATTATCAGACTTCACGTGCATACTGTCATCACTCTTTGTCCCAGGTCTGTCAATATTAGCTGTTTGTAATTATCTGCCTGAATCTACTCAAATTTTTAGTCTCTAGTTTTTGTTTCTAATCAAATGCTTTGGATTTTAATAACTTAGTGTTCATTATAAAATCTAATAAGTGAAAAAAAAAATCTAATAAGTGGAAGATGTGATACTCCTTAAGGCAAGAAGAATATTCCTTCTCTTTGTTGGAACTTGAGCACACAGAACTGGGTTAATCTTTGGTTCAAGACATAAACTATGGCTGTCTTTTATTTGGTTCCTTGATGTTTTAATACTGTGGCAAACATTTTTGAATCTTCTAGTGGACAAACTAGGACTGTTAGACAGTAACTTTTGCCACCTATGTGGTTCTGGTCGTTTCCCTTCCTGTCTCCCTCTAAGCCAAAGTAGTTATGATCCTGAATACTAAGTTTCTCTTTTACTTATTCTTTTCTCATATAACTTTGGAAAAAGAAAAAAACTTACCTAATGAATTATAATTTCCATTTTAGTAGTTTTTAACTTTATAGAAAAAGCATATAAGCTTCTGGAATTTTTCTCATTTAATGATATTGCGATTCATCCTTTACCTTGTGTGTAGTTGGTTTGGAGTCTCTCATGTGATATGGACACAGTTAATGATTCCATTTTTCCCGTTGTTTTTTATTCTGGTCAGTGTAATTGGATAAGTGGTAGGTGGATGCTCTCTTATACAGAATTAATGCTTGACTGAATAGGTTGTCACTACCAATACACCACCCCCTGACCCCAACCAACCCCACCTTGAGTGCTGTTTCCTGCTAGACTTTTTTCTATACATTTTTATCCACATCTAATATTAAAAAACCTATGTAAGTGGGAAAATACTGTTTTATAGCATACATCATCATTGACTTGCTTTTTTCATTTGGCAGTAGGGAGATTCCCATGAGTACGTGTTGAACTGCCAGCCTTGTATTAACCTGCTGGGTACTAGTCCTTTACTTGGATGTTCCGTGAGTTATTTAGACCTTCTGCTACTGGTGGATATTTACGCTATTTCCAGTCCTTTTGGATGCTATGTGATCATTGTCCTACACACCCTGTGTGCATACACATGAATGTTTCTCAGAGTAGGTACCAAAATGTCAGACATTGTATACTCAATTCTGCCCTGTTCTCCAGAGTAGGTGTACAAATTCTCTTCCCTGAGTATGAGTGTATATGTCCATATCCTCTTTGACAGTCTGAATAGCAAGCTCTGAAATTTCTGCCAGTTGCTGTCTTTGATCTGTCATGTATTCACAGTGACCCACTGAGACTTTAATGGGTACAGTGGACTCTTGTCATCTGTGGGTTTATATTTGTGGGCTTGAAACTGATGGAGGTGCCTGAATCCAAGACATATAATCATTTGTAATGTTCTTGAGGTATAATTTTTTGAATTATTCATGTCGTGAGGCTGCTGAGAGTGCCCAGCCAAACACTCTCCGTGTCCCCCTGAGGTTTGTTCTCCACTTGTCTCTGCATTGCAGCAACTCTCGAAGGGACCAAAACTTGGAAGATTAGGTAAGTTCATGGCTAATGTTACTATACTATGTACTGTAGTAATGGATGGGACTGTGGAGTGTATGTTTGTGGCAGAATTTATATTAATCCCTTTATAAATCACTAGTTTTGCATTTAAATTTTAAATGCTATGTTAAAAACATAGAAGATAGACGTTTCTCTGTAGTTGTTCTCCCAAGAATAGTTATTAATGGAAACTTCATTTATTGGCCTTCAGACATTTCCCCTCCGTGGACATACAGCAATTTATCCTATTATCATCTGCTCAATTGCAAACATGCGGTATGACTGTTCTGCAGCATCTTTATTATTTTCATGACTCTAATATTTATTTAATCTTGCACATGTTGGTATAGTCATTTTAACCATTTTCCTGTTGATAAGTTTTTAAGGTGATTTCCAGGGCTTTCTGGCCATACAGTGCTGCAGTGAGCATCTTATAAATACCTCTTTGTGCCTGTGCTATGCCAGCCCTCAGGTCATGATGCCTGCAGGAAGCATGAGCTCCAGGCACACCTGCTCCAAACGCCCTGTACCCAGCTCTCCTGCCCTGGTGCTGTCCAGGTCTGGGGCTCAGAGTCTTGTGAGGTGGGTTGAGAGTTTCTGCTGCCCAAGTAGAATTATGCTGGTCTTCTCCTGATGTGCTGTGAAATTCAGTTGAAACTGCTTGTTCATATCAGTTTCTGACTTAAGATGGTGTCCGACTTTTTAGCACAAAACAAAGACAGGCCTGACAAACCTCAATCTTTTCTAGTGTTCTTCCCCTAAGCGGGTTGAAAAACAAACTCTTCTAGAAAAGCAGTTGTGACATTTGCAAAATCACCTTATGTGTTTGGTCTGTTGAAACCTGTCTGGCCCCTGTCTGTAGGCATTTCTGTCCTCGGGAAAGAAGTGTTCAGGGTGGGGCACAGTCTGCTCCGTCTGTCTTCTCAGCACTGCCTTGGCTGCTTTCTGGTTTAAGTACATGCTCGCCGTCCTCAAAGAGGCCACCCGATGCCAGGAACACGGGTGTGGATCCCTGTCTCTCACTCTCCCCATGGGGTCACGAGGACTTCAGGGTCAGTCCCCACAGCCTTGTTCTCTCCCTGCAGCTTCTGGGGTGATCGCTGCACTGTCCCCCTTACTCTTCTGTCGATGTGACAACTATGTGACCCGCCGTCTGGGTGTCAGATCCAGGCCCTGCCTCTGACCTGAGCTGACCCTAAGAGCAAAGACTCCTCTAATTCAACTTAAAGGTGTAAAAAATGTTCAAAGTAAAACCTGCACATGTTAAAATCCAAACCCCATAGGAGTTACCGTGATGTTTTTTCCTCCAACCCCTGGCCTCCCTTCCTGTAGAGACTGGTGGTGTGGCCAGTTAGTTGCTGGAGTTTCCTGGAGAGTTCTTGTGTGTATTTTGCTGTGAGGTCCTGATAAACCACAGGCCCTATGTTGCACTGTGGGTGGTTCAGATAACGGTGCATTGAGGAACTCACTGTGTACCTGTATTGTCTGCCTTGGGCACTCCAGTATCTGTGTGCAGGTCCATGTTTGAATTATCCAGTCCCCTTTTGAGGAACAACCAAGGTTGTTTCCAGAAACTTTTACTGTATGTAAATCTATACTGAGTATCAGTTTCTATGTGTTTTTATGTGCATGGCAGCTACATCTGTGCAGTACATTTCTTTTGAGGGAAATTCTGGCCCGTAGTTCCTTTCCAAACATGAGGGAGCCATCAGCTTACACTCCAGGAAGGCTGTTCTGGTTGACCATTCCCTACACCTTTACCGACACTGTTCTTGAACTCGGTTATTTGTCTATGAAAAGTAAAAACAGTTATTTCATTGCAGTTTTGATTTGCATTTCTATTGGGGTGTGTATTTAGGGATTTTTAAGAGCTCTCAGGCATAGCAGAGCAAAAAAAAAAAAAAGAGCTCTTAGGGCTTCCCTTGTGACTTAGCTGGTAAAGAAGAGCTCTTAACATACTAGAGATGTTAATCACCCTTTTTATTTGTGCTGCAAATGCTGTTTGTCATTTACCTTTAAATTTTATGCTTCTAGAGTTTTTGGTGTTCCAAGAGTTTTAAATATATTTAAGCTTTTTTATGAGTTTCCTTTTATGGCTTCTGGATTTTATGAGTAGTTCAGAGAGACTAATCCAGCTCAAGATTATTTTTTGTTAAACCTTGTGTTTTGCTCAGTTCTTTTAAGGTTTTATTTTTATTTGAACCTTAGCTCCATCTGGACTTAATCTTGTCATAATGAGTGACTGATAATCAGCCTATCATCCCTACATGACTTACTGATTTATGTACCTGTTCACTATTTATCTGTCCATGTTCCAGCTCCAGTTTTAAATATTGTAGTTCTGTGCTTCATTATATGGTAAAGATAGGCCTACCTCATTATTTCACTCCCCCAAATTTTCCCAGTGATTCTTGCATATTTACTTTTTCTTCTGTATGATGTCCTCATGCTGTTGTGTCCCTGTGCTAGGATAAGGCATGTACTCCCGTTTACTCCAGTTATTTGATTTGGGTCTATAGGATGTGGAAAGCTGTGGTTCACTAGACTGATCTTAATCTGTCTGTAATTACTTTAATATTTTCATGACTCTGTAATGTTTACTCTCGTACATTTGTATGGTCATTTTAGCCATTTTCTTATTGTGTGTCTGGGCATCCTAACCTGCTTCCAGAGAGCCCCCAACCCGCATCCTCATGACCACCCACATCACAGCACTTCCATGTCACTTGCTTGTCACTATTGATCTGACAATGTCCTGTTCAGTGGACGTACAGATGAAATACTCCAAAACAGATGAAATACTCCAAAACATACTGCCAACAATGCCAATACCTTTCTGCAGACCCAGCGTGAAGAATGAATTGGGCATATTCTAGGAGGTCACGTAGTTCAGCTGGAGGGTTTGGATTCTGAACCCCTGTCCCTGTGTGGCTGACTCCTGTCAGCTAGGATGATCTGTGTACCCAGAATGTCTAAGGGGAATCTTGTCCTGGTAAGCAGTGCCTGACTCTGAACTGCCTTTTTCTCCCGTCCACACCTGACAGACTGTTTACAAAATGTCTTGCATGCTTTTCTGCCTTATCAGAGTGGTTACACAATTTAGAATTTACCATTGCTTTAGTGTCCCACCATCCACATACACATTGTCCTGTTGGGCACACAGCAGTTGACTTGGGGTCTGCCTCGGTGGCCTGTTTGTCCCCTCACGGACCATCCTCCCCAGCCCAGCCCTTCCTCAGGGTTGGCCCACCCCTCCTGTACCAGACTTGCGGTGTCTATACTGGGGCGAACTGAAGGTGACTGGAGGTGAGACAGCAGGCCTTCCCTTCAGTTATTTTACTATTTCACCTGTGCGTCAGTGGTGGCCTGCGTCTCTTCGGAGGTAATGTGTATGTGTTTGTTTTTCAACCAAACACAATTCTGTTTCCTGATTATGATTTTTTCTCATTTGCTGTTGAAATACACCAGGATGCTTTTCTTTGTCTTGGAAGATATCGTTGTGCAGAAATCTGATTGTTTCCTTAGGGGAATTTCTTACTGGTGACATTACTGGCTCAGTGGGCATGGCCAGTATGAAGGCGTTGGTCTCACGTTTCTGAGTGCCTTCCTGAAAGGCCAGCACACCTCGGCATGGCCCTGCCCTTTTTCTTGGCTGGTTGGCAGTTTAAGCAGTGCCTTAGTGTTTTAATTTGAACATTTTGACACTGTAGGGCTGAATATACACTATCTGTGTGTGTTAGTTGATCTCTGCATCTGCTTTGCGCTTCACTTTTATTTTCATCGCTTCCTAAGAATCCTTTTTTACATTGAGGACATTTACTGTAGATAACTACAAAATGTTCTTCAGGTTTGTAGTTTGCTTTTTAAGTTTACATCTTGGATCTTGCTGTTGGTTTTAAATTGTGTAATCAAATCTGATTTTATCATTAAGGTTATGTACTTTGGTGTCGCTGCACAGCCTGTGGGATCTTGGCTCGAATCCAGACCCCTGCAGTGGAAATGCAGAGTCATAACCACTGACCTGCCAGGAAAGTCCTTTTTCTGGTTCTTTTGTGGTATCATTTTTGACATTTAACGTTTTACTCCATCTAGAAATTGTGGTGTACAGTATGAGGTAAGAATCTAATTTAGATCTTTAAAAATGGTTATACTAAGTAATTGCGCTCTCTACTGATTTGTTAATTATGGGGTAAATACTTTGAATCTGTTCATGAACTCTTCAGTCTGCTCCACTAGTATCTTTCCTTGTGCCAACCCAATGTTTTAAGTATTTAGCTTTATAATACCTGATTTAATATAAGTAATACAGGCCCATTCTTTTTTCAAGTATTTGGATTTTATTAGAGTTGAATTGCATTTATATACATGTTACTGAAACTTCCCGTTTAGGAACTGGCCTCCCTGTTAATTCAGGATAGGATGATTTTCACGTCTCTTGGGAATTTTAGACTTCATTCAAATTAAGCACGTTTATGAAGTATGTTCCTAATAGCATCCTGTATTGTGGTTCAATGCATTTTTCTATTAAAATTTCGGACTATGGTAGTATATGGTAAGACTGGTTTTCTGTATTTTTTTTTTTTTGGTTTTCTGTATTTTATAAATAAACACATTGAACTTCATTACTAGAGCCACCTGAGATGCAGTATAGCATCTTGGCTAAAAGTGTGGATGTTCAAGTTACATGACCCTACTTTCATGCTGGGCCTGCCTCATTTCTGTGTGACCATCTCTCTGCCTCGGTTTTCCCATCTGTACAGGGAGGGGAGTGATAATCATATTATCTGTGAAGAAGTGGGATGAGGACTAATGGAGCAGTGTAAGCTTTGCGCTTGGTGCTGGCCTGCCATGGAGTGAGCACTGTTCAAAGTGGTTTCCAAGTAACGTCACCTTTAATCATTATATTATCCATATGATTTATTCTGTTTTCATGCTTCTCTCCTGTCTTGTTTGCATTGGCTATAATTACATTGAGATCCTGTTCCCTTCTGAACCAGCCATTAGCAAATGAAGGAGGCAGCGCAGGCAGCCCACACCAAGTTGCCCAAGGGAGTGATTGTTCTGCTGGTGGTGCTCAAGAGAGTTGGGGTGATCTGCTGATACACATTTTAAATTTCAATGTTTATGTATTTTTTTTAACATGTACTTGAAAATTCCTTGTTTTCCACTTGTGGTAATACAAAGTTTCCTTTTTTAACTGAAATATTCACAGTATCATAAAATTCATGCTTTCAAGGTGTATGATTAAGTGGGTTTTAGTATGTTCAGTATGTTGTGAATGTGCTGTGTGTTCACATTAGTTCACATACACTAATGTTCCATTACTTTTCATTATCTCAAACAGAAGCTCTCTACCCCTACAATCTCCCATCTTCCAACCCCGACCCCCCCATCCCTAGTTCCTTTATTATACTCTGAATTTGCCTTTTCTTGATACCTTGTGTAAGTGGAATCATATGATGTTTGTCTTTTTGTGTCTGTCTTATTTAGCATGGTGTTTTCAAGGTTCATTCATCTTGTGGCAGGCAATAATACTTCTTTTTGTGGCTGAGTAATATTTCATGGTATGGATATACCATATTTGTTTATCCATTCATCAGTTGGACATTTGAATTGTTCCACTATTTTTGCAATTAGAAGTAATGGTTCTGTGAACATTTGTGTACAAGTTCTTGTGCAAACACAAGTGTTAAGTTCTCTGGAATATACCTATGTTTAACCAAAGTATTTTCAGTGGAGCTGTGCTGTTTTACATTCGCATCAGTAATTTATGAGGGTTCCAGTTTTTCTACATTCTTGCCAACACTTATTCTTACCTTTCGTCCAAGTGAACACGATGGTGGTATCTCATAATTTTGATTTGCCTTTCTGTGATGACTGATAATGTCAAGCACATTTTTAATGTGTTAGCCATGTGTGTATCTTCTTTGCCATTTTTTTAATTGGGTATTTGTTCTCATCATTGAGCTGTGAGTTCTTTATATATTCTGGAAGCAATACCCTTATCTGATACATGATTTCCTCATGTTTTCTCCCATTCTGTGGGTTGCAACTCTACTTTCTTGATACTGTGTTTTGAAATAAGTTAATTTATATTTTAAAAGTTGATTTAAGGGGGAGAAATAGGACTGCTGTATTCAGATGTGGCAAAAAGATATGTGAATTAAAGTTTGGGAAAAGTGTCTTCTGTGAGACCACAAGTGTTTAGAGAGAAAAAAGTGCGAACCTTAAATGAGAAGTAAGTGAATGAGGAGTGCTATCCGTCCATAGTGATGTCAGTGGGCTCACTGCTAGATGCACTGGGATCATTTGTTAGTAGAGTATGAGGAAGCTTCTGGTTTTTTTTAAATCAGTGATAGGGATTTATTAACGTCTTTTCTGCATCTTTTGAGATGGAGCATCAGGTTTTTCTCCTTTCATTTTCTAATGATTAAGAATTAGTTGGGATAGTAAGCCCTCCTATGACTTCTGAAACAAACTTTTCCAGGCCTGGAGCTCTATTTTGTTGACAGAAATGAACCAGAGGGTCGACTTTGACTTGGGGCCTTGCCAGGCAAGCAGGTGTCGGGATCTCAGGAAAGGCAGACATAACTTCAGGGCAAGTGGTTTGAGCTCAGCCCTGACAGCTGATCCCTCCCTGTTCCCTACTTTGCTGCTTATAGGCATATGCTTTTGGCCAAATTCCTTAAATTCTTAAAGCCAATTTCCTCAGAATGGGTAGAAAAACAGTGCATTGCTCTCAAACGGTGTGAAGCTGAAGTGAGGTGTGCATGTTGTGAAGCTGAAGTGAGGTGTGCATGTGGTGCGGGTGCTGGGAGGTAAGGGGTGGTGCCACCCCCTGCCCCTTCCGACAGAAGCGATGGAAAGTTCCCAGCCTTCTCGCACAGCGTGGGGTGTTCTGCCACTTCTTTCCGGAGGTTGAGTGGTTCTTTGAAAACTGAGTCAACTGGACTAGTCAATATTTCTATCTGATCATAAACTTTTCAGGTTTTTTTTTTTTTTTTAATTAGTTGGAGGTCAGGTTTATTTTCTAAAAAAATTACGTTCATATGTATTAGTGTGCAATATCCTTTTACACTTTATTTACATTTTAATATCCTTATGAGTAGTTTTCTTCACTTTGTTCTTTGTTTTAAATCAATGTGTTGTTGACTGTGCTGAGTCTCCTTTGTTGTGCACGGGCTGTCTCTAGTTGTGGTAAGCAAGGGCTACTCTAGTTGCCATGCACAGAATTCTCATTGTTGGTGGCTTCTCTTGTGGAACACCAGCTGTAGGGCTGGTAGTTGTGGAGCACAGGCTGAGTTGTCCTGTGGCATGTGGAATCTTCCTGGACCAGGGATCACACCTGTGTCCCCTACAGGTGGACTCCAAACCACTGGACCACCAGGGAAGTCCTTCACTATGTTCTTATTGCTGGTTTTTCTTTTTCTTGAATAGTCTTTTTTTTTTTTTTTGGTTAGTCTTTTAAGAACTTTCATTTTATTGATCTTTTCGAAGAAGCAACTTTAGATAAAATAAGTAGTTCTACTGCTTTCATTTTGTAATTCATAAATTTCTGCTTTTATTTCATTCTTCTCTCTGGCTTTCCTTGGATTTTGTTCTGTTACTTTCTTTCTAGAGCCTTGCATACCTCATTCATTCATGTTCAGATTCACATACTTTTAACAACGGAAAGAAAGAGGTGGAGAATGGCACAGGGTGGCTGTGGCCTGAGGTCCTGCTCCAGCCCTGCGGCTCTGTCATCCCTGTGACCTTGGACAGGGTCCTCAACTACTGAGGTGTGGGGCCTGTCTAAGAGAGGCTACTGATGCCACCCAGGAGGATGTACCCATACCAGTTGGTGCCTGGGGCCTGGCAGACACATGGAGAGGGAATTCAGCAAAGAGAAGCAGTGAACTGCTGTCGCCTCCTTCGAGTTTTGACTTCTAACGCTCATCTCCATGGCCAGACCCTGAGCTGGTCCCCAGGAACACAGGTAAACACAATGACTGGCCCTGCCTTCATGGTACACTTTTTTTTTTTTTTAAACTATGATAATCAGCCTCTGGTTTACTGAACGGTTACTTGAAGAAGTGACCAGAAGTAGTTCTAAACACTACTGCTTTTTTGAATCTATGGCTCCCTTTGTTCATTGCTTAAAGTATTTTTATAAATGTTCCACGGCACTCAAGAAGGTATTCTCTGATACGTTCCACATTCTGGATCAGTCCCTTTGCGTGTTTTTTGGTCTGGTCCAAATCCACTATGTCTTTTTGTAGGTGAGGAGTGTGGTTACATTCTCAGCACCTCTTCTGGTTCTCCCCACTCCCCCCAAGATAGCTCAGCAGCTCTGTTTTCTGTGTTTTGCTGCAGCATCATTGGAACATCAAGATCTGCCTGTTTGACTGCTGCCTGCTTGGAATTCACTTTGTCTGATGTAGACAGGGCAGCCCTTCATCCCACCCCACCCCCCGCCTGGCCATGTCTCATTTGCATTTGACTGAACTACGTGTGGAGAGTTATTTTCAACTGAAATTTGAAACTATTTTTACATTGTTCATTTTACATCGTTAAATTGGTAGCTCTTTGTTTTTTCCACTTCAGGTTATGTTGTGGGCACAGTTACCCTGCTGAAACCATGCACCTGTTCTAATTGAGGCCCCTGGGCATTCCAGGTGGGAGACTGTCACTGCTGCCTTGTGGGCCATAGCAACTGGGGTCCAGCATTCTGTGATGACAGATGACTGTCACAAACGTCTTTGGGCAAATTCCTCATGGCCTTGCACTCCCCACTGGCCAAAGGGAAGAAGCACTTGCCTAGTCCTCCTCGCTCACTGCCCTGTGCCCTCCAGATGGTTCTCAGTGGCCAGTGACGCGCTTATATTTGCTCATTGACTATGAGTGTGTGGTGGTTTCTTGAAGCCACTTTAATTTTCACCCTTTTAGCCAGTGGCATGTTTCCCTGTGTAGATCACCCTCTGGGTTTCCCAAAGTACAAGCAGTAAGGGCCTTGTCACTAACATGTCAAATTAACTCTTTGCTCATCTTGCAGTGTGTTTTGACTACCCCCATTTCTGGGGCCTTTTAAGGTCAGAGCTTTGTTGCTTCATCATCAGGTTGGGACTTAGATGGCCATGCACGTCTCTCTCTCCTGCTGCAATAAGTAAGTGCTGCCTTTTGTTGCATGTTTGGGGGGTGAAGCTGAAGGAAGGCTGTGAGGGGAAATGGGCTAAAAAGAGGGACAGGGACATGAGGGATGTGGGCGAGGGGATGGAGGCTCGGCCCATAGGCCTGGTTTTGAGCCCACCCAGTGGGCCCTAGACCTTAGAGTAAGGGATGTGTGAGAATGGGGTCGGCCCTGCTCACACTTCTCAGCCTAATGTGTGTGTGGCCCTGCGCAGGTTTCAGTCCTCTGAGTTTCTCAGCCTTTCATATGGACTTTGCCAAGGAAGGGGCTTCTGAGCTCCTTGGGGCTGACAGCAGGGGTCCAGGAGCCCTCCCCCTGGGAGAGGCCGGGGCAGAATTTCTGGATGAAGATTACAGACCTGGGAGGGGTGCACCCACTGGACCGGTCGTGGGCCCAGGGGAGGCAGAGCCTGGCCTGGGAGCAGTGGGTGCTAAGGGCAGGGGGCTGGGAGGGAGAGCTGGGGGCAGTTACTGGCCAGGGTCCACAGTGAGCCCCTCGTACCTCTGGGCCCCAGAACGCAGGCCCCGCTGAGTCGGTGAGAGGAGAGACTGGTGGGGACCCTGTGCTTCCGACTTCGTCTCCCAGTCAAGGCAGTTCCCAGGAGGGATTCCACAGCTGACGATGGCTGAGACGGAGGACAGCAGGCGAGGAGGTGGGCATGTCTCTGACCCCAGGCAGCCAGGGCACAGCAGACCTGCAGGACCATTGGCATTGGTGCTAGGCCAGCGTGCTCAAAGTTTCCCCTGGCTCTTAGGTTTCGTGTTGTGATGAAAGATTTAAGATTTTTGGCTTTAATTATAAAAGTAATCTGTATAGAGTTAAAAATTCAAGCCATGGAAAAGCTATAAAACAAAAATAAAATTCCTTTCCCCTCACCCATCCCAGCCCTACCACGCAGAGGTGACCTCTCAAGTGTCTCAGGGTCTCGGAGGTTTCTGTACCCATACACATCCTGTCACCGCTGGCACTGTCCTAGAAGCATCAGGACTGTGACTCGTGGGTGGGCCTGCCCGTCGGATGTCACGCGCTCCCGTGGCTGTGCAGCGCAGCACGACAGGAGACACATCTCTCTGAAGCTGAGGGGACACGTGTCCCCTGGCTCTGTCTGTGAAAGGGGTGTCCGGCAAGGAGTGAGCCTGGGGGGGTGGGGGGCATGGAGCCGCCGCAGGTGTTTCTTTTCCTGGACGCGGCTCATGGCCGCGTCCAGGTTTTGCTTTTCACCTTTGAGTCTGTGAGAAAATGAGCAGGAAAAAGCAAAAGGCGCTGGTGGTGGCACGCCTGGCACTGCTGGGCCGGGGTTCGAGTCCCTGCAGCGTCCCTGCTTCTTTCCAGCTCCACACTCCAGGCCCTTCCCACCCCATCAGGCATCATGGTCCCCAAGGATAGGTGTTGGGGTGGGGCACCCAGGGCCTCTCCCAGGAGCCCTCCAGCCCCGCTCAGCCTCTCACCCCCTGGAGGGGCCTGGATGAGATGAGCAGACGCAGAAGGTGGCTGGAGCTCAAGGGCTCTACAGGTTGCAGCCCCCCTCCACCCGGGCAACACATGGTGGGTGGACGTGGGAAGGGGAGGACAGCTTAGGGGCTGCAAAGCCCAAGGCTAGGGGGCCCATCTAGAGGCCACACTTAACAGGGTGTGCTCCCCACCTGGCTTTGTCCACCCAGGGCTCCTGGGATCAACTCACCACTGCCTTCCTCTCTGCCTGTGAGGACCAGGAAGGGCTGGGTGGACAAAGTCTAAAAGGAGGAGGCCTGGCCAAAGTGGGCAGGTCATGGAGTGGCCCTGGGGAGCGGGAAGAGAGGCCAACAAACAGGCCTCATTGCAGAAAATGCAAGAGGAGCCTGAGTGGCCCTGAGCCTGCACTCTCCAGGCACCTGGGACTGGAGGCAGGACCCCAGGAGACCCCAGCTCAGGACCCAACAGGGGCGGCTGCAGTCCTAGGCAAGGCCCCACACAAGCTGACAGTGGGTGTCTTGTCTCTCAGCCTCTGAGTTTCCCTCTGCCCCTCCCTTAACTTTGGCCAGCTTCCCTTCCCACCTTCCAAGTCAAGAGGATCACAACCCATTTTGCTGGACCTGATGCTGACAGTCTGCACCTTGGAACAGGGCTGCCTGGGTTGCCTGGCTGCCACAGTCAAACCCTGTGATTCCCGAGGGAGCCCCTGCCCATCACTGCAATAATCTCTCCTGTTAACAACACGCATCCCACAAAGAACACCTGGAAGCAGGAAGGGAGGCATGCCAAGTTGGCCTGGGACACAGGGCTCTCGGAGCCCAGTTTGAACACCAGGCCCCCATAGGTCTTCTCAGCCCAACTCCGGTCACATGATGGGACAGTTCTCCCAGGAAGCTGGGCTCCCACACCTGGACAAACCTGAGGGAGACCCAGGCTACAAGCCTGGGGTGGGGTGAGGGGGCAGGACTAGGAAACAGAGAAGGGTGCGGGCCAGCCAGCCTTGGTTAAAAGAATTCCTTAATAAGGGGCCTTGGCTTGGGCCTCCTGAATGAGAGCTGTGGCTGCTTTGCCCATCACCTGCAGCGCCTCAGCCCCTTGGCAAGTTCTGGTGACAGAAAATCCCTCTTTGGAGATGGTGTTTCTTGAGGGTGGTGAGAGGAGACAGAGAAAGCCATGATCCCACGAGCAGACTGTCCAGGCCTGGGTGGTGAGGTCTCCATGTCCACCAAGGTGCCCATCTATATGAAGCTTGGCAGCCGCAAGGACAAAAAGAAGCTGTGGGACCTGCTGCGCTTGGACAGATCAGCCTGGTGGGGGCTGACAGGCTTATGCGCATGCATGAGCAAAGGCACACAGGCACCAGAGTTAATGCCAGAGGGGAACCAACACATGGCGAAAAGAACCTAGGTCTCTGAGTCCAACCTAGCCTGTGAGAGTCAGGTTCCCCATTTCTAAAATGGAGTTAGTAATACCTGCCTTGCAGGGTTGCTGAGAAAATCAGGGCTAACATTGCTTAATTTGCATATGTGCGTGCACGGTCAATCATGTCTGACCCTCTGTGACCCTATGGACTGTACCGCCAGGCTCCTCTGTCCAGAGAATTCTCCAGGCAAGAATACTGGAGAGGGTTGCCATGCTCTTCTCCAGGGGGTCTTCCCAACCCAGGGATCGAACCCATGTCTCCAGCATCTCCTGCAATGGCACATTTACCACTGAGCCACCAGGGAAACTGCAGTGGGATTTGAACTCAGGTCTGTGAGAACCCAAAGCTGCCATGTCTGGGTGAAGAGAGGGATCTGAAGTGGAAGAGACTGGTGGGGGCCCCACAGCTGGTCTACCACTCTAGAGCCCTACCACTCACGGGCACTGTCCTTCAGGCCCATCTCTGGGCCAGCTCTGTAGGGCCCAAGGCCACCGGGCAGGGTACAGGGCAGGGGCTCAGCCATACTCACAGGAGACCATGGGGACAGTTGGCCTAGGAGTAAAGCCCACCCCGTCTTGAGCACCACACCCACTTCCAGAGTTTAAGTTGCCGCCTGCTGGAGCTGGGTTAGGATATATGCTCCCACCAAGCAGAAGAGCCAGTGGCCCCACTAGTGAAACAGGAAGGAAGTGGACACCAGCAGCTTTCCCACACACTGCTTGGCTACTCCTGGTGGGTCTCTATAAACACCCCTCCCTGAAGGTACTCAGAGCCTGTCTTCCACTGCTGATCCCTCTGTGGGTTCCCACCCCCACCCCTTTCAGGGCAGAGCCTGGTTCCAAGGATCCAGTCACTGTGCTCCCTCAGTTACAATTCCAGCATCTCTCCCTAGCTCAGAGGCCCCTTGAGCTTGTCTGTAATATGGGGACACGAATGCAGGCTGCTTGGAGCTGTTTGGCTCCCAAACTTCAGAGGCCCTTCCCTAGGGGCCAGGAGGGAGCCGCCCTTGGCCAGCATGGTCCCCATTACCTCACTGATGTGGGTGATGGGCATCAAACCCAGCACCTCCGAGGGGAAGCCCTCCACGTCCTGCTTTGGGCCAGGGGTAAGGCCAGGCAGGCCTCTCCAGGGGCCTCCTCCCTCCAGAGAGCAGTCTAGCCTTTTAGGTTCCTAATTCCCTATCCCTGAAAAGGCAAAAGACCAAGAAGTCTGACCCACCCACTGGCCGGGTGTCTCTCCCTCTCCTCATCTAGAGCTTCTGTGGGAGGCTGCTGGGGGCAGCAGGAGCTCCACAAACTAGCCCTCAACCACAGATCACACCATGATAGCATGATTAGGCAGGCCTTGGGTCTGTGTCTGAAGCAAAGAAACAACCACCTTTCTCTCAGCCACTGGCCTCCAAGGATGGGAAGAAACTCAACAGGTGAAAGGAGAGCTTTCCAAGTAGGAAGCAAGGCGGCAGGGCCCTGGAGGTAGAAAAGCACTGGGTTCAATTTGCCGGAGTCTGGGAGACTAGTGGGCTACAAACAAGGTTGGAAAAAGGGTTGGGCTGTGATATGTCTGCTCCTCCGACCTGTGGGACTCGAATAAGGAGATGCATTTGAAGAATTCTGAGACAAACGTTTGAATTACACGTCTAACTCACGATGCTATTTATCTATTCTGTGCCAAACACTATTCTGAATATTTTATAAATATGTTAACTTGGGGACTTCCCTGGTGGTCCAGTGGTTAAGATCCCATCATCTGCGACATTCCACAGCCCGGCAGGGTGCGAATTTTCCAGCTCCTCAGGGCTGGACCGAAAACGGAGGACGCACGCCCTCTAAAAGCCGTGGGGCGCCCAGGACTACGCCCGCGCCTGCCTGGATCGCGGGGGGCGTGGCGAAGAGGATGGGGGTGTGGCCTCAGTGGAAGGCATGAGGCAGTGACGCAATGCGCCCCTAGTGGCGAGTGCGTTCGTGCTCTTGCTCTGCAGACGTTGGATTCCGTTTCCACGGTTACTGCGGCGTTTCGAGACAGTGTCCCAGGTAGGATCTAGGTAGAACTGAAACATGAAACCTGAGAGACTGAAGTCTTCAGAGCTCAGAGGAACGGGCAAGCAGTGCCTCACCCTGGGTCTCAGGAGGCCTGGCTTGCCCGGCACGTGCCCCTTCTATAGCTCTCTAGGATGCTGTCCGGTCCACAAACACCCTTAAGAGCCGCGAACTGTCCTGGATTCCCATACTCCTCCGCGTACCTCGCCCAGCTCCTGACCTCACTATTCTCTATCCTTTCAGTCGCCAAGGTGAAGCTGTTTATCTGTGGCCGGGAGCTGCACACTCTTGAAGTGACCGGCCTGGAGACTGTTGCCCAGATCAAGGCAAAGATAACAGAGTATCCCCGAGCCATCCGCCCTTTGCCAATTCTGTGGCTTCCTAAGAGAATACTCTTGAGTCTCCCTTTCCTTCCTTGTCCCATGTAGCCTCCCTGGAGGGCCTCACTCCTGAGGCTAAGGGTGTGCTTCTGGCAGATTTCTCCTCAGGATGAAGCCGCCCTGGGCCAGTGTGGGTAGAAGCCCTGACTACCCTGGAAGTGGTGGGCCGCATGCTAGAAGGTGACTGGAGCTACAGAGGCCTGAGACTGGTGCCCAGAGGGTGTTTGTGACCCTTAGATTTATTTTGTTTGCCCTGCACAGCGTCTAACATTTTTTGTTTTAATTTACAATATCTAAATGAGCCAGCTCATTTTGTGATAAAATGCAATATCTGGCCTCAAAAATTGGGAAGATCTGGTGACAATAACCTGTGTTATCAAATACCAACAGTCTGCCCTACCTAAGGGCTGCTCCCTTTGGAAGACTCTCCAGTTTACCACAGTCCCTCCTCCTCCCTGTTACTCCTCAAAACGGTGTCAGTTACCATTTATCAACAGGTTTGTGCTGCTGCTTCCCTCAGAGAAAAGAAAAATGAACTCTCTTTTTGTATCTCTGTCAAAAGTGGGAAAATGAAAGACGGATCCAGAGCATTGCATGTTTCAAGAAAAGTGGGAAGGAGCCTATTTTTTTGGAAGTAAAGAATAGCCCCATGTGTTTAATATGCAACCAAACCTTGTGTCAAAAGAATACAACTTAAGACACCATCATGAAACAAACCATAGTAAGAATTTTGACTGGCATGCAGAAAAGATGCATGATGAAAAACTTCATGAACTAAAAAAAAGACTAAACTTTCTACAGCATTTGTCATCAAATACAAATAAAATAAGTGATGCTGCTGTGAAGTGCAGTTGCATAAGTGAAAAAATTGCCCAGGCATCAAAACCTTTCACAGATGGTGAGTTTATAAAAGATTGTCTACCCAGTGCAGCTGAAATCATGTGACCTGAACAGAAATAAGCATTTGCAAAAGTACCTTCTACATGGAAACACTGTTGCTCAACGAGTAAAAGATACGGCTGAGAACTTACAGGATAAGTTGTGAGAAAAAGTGAAATAAATCATTTATGACATTTTGTATTGCAGTTGATGATAGCACATACATAAATAACATGAGCCAGTTAATTATATTTATCTGCAGTGTTGAGAATTTTGACATTACTGAAGAACTTTTGGACATGGTACTTATGACTTAGTCAGCATCTGAAGATGACTTATTTTTGCATGTTTAGAAAAGTCTCAAAAAGTTTGATGTTGACTAGTCAAAATTAGTAAGTGTGATCACAGATGGTGCCCCTGTGATGGTCTGTGATAACACTGGACTTGCTGTAAAACTTTAATGCAAGGTCAAAATGTTTTTGCAAGGATGCAGAACTTAAATCCATTCACTGAATTATTCCCCAGGAATTGTTTTATACTAAGAAGTTAAAACTAGGACATGTCATGGATGTAGTCATAAATACAGTAAACTGGATACACTGTCATGGCTCCAGTCATAGAAAATTCAGTGCTTTGCTTGAGGACTTGGATATACAATATGATAATCTCGTTTACTATACAAAGGTAAGGTGACTTAGTCTGGCACGGTATTGAAGAGATTTTTTGAATCAGTAATATGGAGATAGATTTGTTCATGGCATCCAAGGGCAAATCCCTTCCCCAGCTCACCAGTGAAGATTGGATCAGAGGTCTTGCCTTTTTGGGTGACATTCAAACCATCTAAGCATTTTGAATACTTTTCTGCAAAGATGTTCACCAAGTAGTTACACAAATGTGTGATAGTTTGCTCTTTCCTAGTAAACAGCAAAGAGTATTCCTTGGGATACTCATTTGACAGTAAACAATCTGGCTCACACTGAGATTAGTTTATAGAAGTGAAAGTTATGGTTTAATCTACATCCCCCAAATTGTAGAGTTGAAGATTGCATCCCCAAAAAGATTCTTTTGATTTCAAACATTATGAAAATGAGCTCACATTGTTTAGCTCACCTTTCTTAATTAACATTTCTATCTTTAACGAAGAATTACAAATGGAAGTTATTGAACTGCAGTGTGATACAGTACTGAAGACTAAATATGATGACATTGGGATACCAGAATTCTACAGATACCTTAGCAAGAGTTCCCCTAGATATAGAAACCATTGTGCAAAGATTCTGTCCATGTTTCGAAGCACCTGTGTCTGTGAACAGCTATTTTCTGACATGAAATTGAGTAAAACTAAATTTTGCTCCCAGTTAAAGGATTCAAGATTGAATTCAGCCCTACACACCAAACCTCAAAATATGAGACTAGACATTAATATCTTGGTGCAGAAAAAAAGGTGTCAGTTTTCTGGTTCCAAGTCAAAGGAGTAACAGATAATGAAAGAAATGTTTAATAATTAAAGATCTCTATTTTTAAATGTGTATTTCTAAATTTTATCTTTGAAATATCTGGTATTATAAATTTTGTATGTTATGTGCTTATTCTGTGTTTAATTAAAAAAATTAAGTTACCACAGTTATTTTGTGTGTTTTTCTACTGGTCTCACACCTTGAGCAAAATGTACCTGAGCTGTAGAATTTCTGTGGCTGTTTAAATGAAATTATGGCTGTTATCAATTTCTTGCCTCTCAGCCCCTGCGTTGTCTGCTCTCCAAAAACAGATCTGGGCCTTTAAATATCTTTCCTTTGACAGCTGGCATAATGTCAAGCTTTGTCAGTAGAGGGCAATGGACACATATTGCCAAAGAAAGGAGCTTTCCTTTCTGGTCTGCTCACTTGGCATGTTCCTGCATAATGGGTGGCGGATGGCGGGTACCAGGCTCCTACAGTGCCCAGCAGTCAGCAGCCCCCAGAAACCAGCAGCTTCCCCTGCTTCCAGCAGTTATATAATTGAATCCTTCTGAGACACTTCCCCATGAACAGCTTTCCCTAGTACCTTAGAGGGCAGATTTCCAGCAAATTCTTTCCTTGTGACATAGAAGCAATTTCTCTGTTATTCCATAAGCTTGAACCATACCCTGTCCAACCAAGTGTGAATTTTAGCCCTGCAGTGGGGAACTTCTTCCTTGGGCACCTACTTCAGCCCTGGGGGTAGTGGCTGCTGCTTGTATCTGCTCTTTTTCTTTAGAGTTTTTCTTACTCCCATTGTAGTTAATTCTTTATATTAAATCTTCCCTGTTCAAGTCGCTGTGTGTTTTCTTTCTCCTGATTGAACCCTGACAGATTCACACCCTGTTTTTTCTTTTCTATCTTGGAATTCCCCCAAAATAAGACTGTTTGGGTTCTGGGCAACAACAAGGCCTTTGCCTTTGTCTTTGCCTTTACTTGAGTCAGCAAGTCACCTAATGAAAAGCAGATGTTTCTGGGATCCATAACACTTAATTAGGCAGACTCTTTAATTATGTTTATAACAGTTGGTTTTAACTGATAACTACTGTACCTCAACTTTAAGCTAATATTTTTTTTTTTTTTTTTTTGGCTGTGCCACATATCTTGCAGGATCCTAGTTCCCCATTTAGGGAATGAACCCAAGCCATGCCAGTGAAAGCATGAAGTCCTAACCATTGGGCTGCCAGGGAATTCCTTAAGCTAATTTGATAACAGGAAAAAAAATGACTGAGCCAATTCAACAAATATTTGTTGGCAATATACTATATGCAATATACATTATACTAATACCTGCTCTGAGTACAAGTCAGTTCTGTCTTTTGTTCATTCCATGACCTTGAACTGGTTACCTTGTCCCTTTGAGCTTTACATTTATCCATAAAATGAGGCTATTACTGCACATATTAGTTATCTGTTACTGCATCAAGTTATATCAATGGCTTAAAACAACAAATATTATCATACTGGTATTTCTAGGTCAGGAATCTGAGAGTGGCTTAGCAGGGTGGTTTCAGCTGAAGGTCTCTTAAGAGTCTGCAATCAAATTGTTAGCTGGGCCTGCAGTTCTCTGAAGGGCTTTAGCAGGGTGAGAGAATCTGCATCCAAGATGGTACACACACATGGCTGTTGGCAAGAGGCCTCAGTCCCTGGCTCCCTGGGCCTATCCGTAGGGCTGCTCACAACATGGTAACTGACTTTCCTGAAGCAAATGGTGTGAAAGAGAAAAGGAGGACACGCTGAAGAAAGACACAGTATCTTTATAACCTGATCTTGAAAGTGATACACCATCACTTCTGTCATATTCTGTTGGTCACTGTATTTTTCATGTATTTTATTTTCTGTGTTCTGATGCTTTAACATCTGGGGCCGTGCTGACCCTGAAGGAACTGCTCCTCCCAAGATTAGCCAATCCCAGGAGATATAAACTAACCAATCCAGAGCCCATACCCACAACCACTTCCTTTATCAGGCTCTCACACTCTAGGCCACCGTCCATATATCCTAATCACCTCAAAGCCAGGCATCAGACAGGCCCTGTGACTCAGAGCCTGATGAAATTATTCAGAGTAACCAATCCTAAACCCAGCCATTCTTCCTTGCCCATTCCTTCCTGTGGAAACTACAGTGAAGGCTTTCCCCAACACTCCTTCTCTCTCTTGGAGTCTCTCGTGGTTGCAGTCAGCTGTCTTCTGGGGCCGCAGTCAGTCTGAAGGCTTAGCTGGGCTGGATGTTCATGATGGCAAACCAGCTGTGGTCCTGGTTCAAGCTGGGAGCTCCAGTGGGCTATACATGAGCTCTCCAGCGTGTCAGTCTTGGGGAGGGGCGTTAATAATGGAATCTGACACAGATGATGTCTCCCTCCTCCAAAAACATGTCCTTTGCTTCCCTTTCACCACATTGGCAGCTCTTTCTCAGCCTCCTTTCTGATTTTTTGTCACTTCCCAAATTCTAAATGTTATAGCTCCTCAGGCTCTGTTCTTTTTCATTTACACTCCCTCCCCTGATGCACATTCCTCTTGGTCTCCTGGTTTTAAATGGGTGTAATGTGCTCCTAACTCCCAAAGTTGTACCTCCCGCTAGACCTCTCTTTCCTAACTCCAAAACAGAGCTGCTGATTTTTGTCTTCAAAATCTCCTGCTGTGGTTGATGATGGTTCTGTTATTCCTACTGCTCAGGCTGAAGACCCTGGCCTTCTCCTCGGTTCCTTTCTTCTCCATAGCCCACAGTCATTGAAAATTGTCCACTGGGTTTAGAGACTAGAATCCCTAGTGACCTTGGAGAGAGCCCTTTGGTGGTGTTATTGGGGCAACATCAAAGCTGACCCTTTCTCAGAACTTTTAGACCATTTATTCAGTAGGCATTGACTGGTCCACTGCTGTTGGTAAGATTGTGCTTGGACCAGGCAGGTGGGCAGAGTACTACATACCCAGTAGTGGGCTTCCTGCATCCCAAAAGGGAGTCTTGAAGGCCTCTGAGCAGTTAAAATTAATAGGGAATTCCCTTGTGGTCCAGAAGTAAGAATATTAAAAAGCAGACATCACTTTGCAGATAAAGGCCCATATAGTCAAAGTTATGGTTTTTCCAGTAGTCATGTAGGGATGTGAGAGTTGGACCATAAAGAAGGCTGAGCGTCAAAGAATTGACGCCTTTGAGTTGTAGTGCTGGAGAAGACTCTTGAGAGTCCCTTGGAGAGGGAGGAGGTCAAACCAGTCGATCCTAAAGGAAATCAACTCTGAATATTCATTGGAAGGACTGATGCTGACACTGAAATGCCAATCCTTTGGCCAACTGATGTGAAGAGCCCACTTATTGGAAAAGACCCTGATGCTGAGAAAGACTGAGGGCAGGAGGAGAAGGGGATGACAAGGATGAGATGGTTGGATGGCATTACTCAATGGACATGAGTTTAAGCAAACTCCAGCAGATAGTGAAGGACAGGGAAGCCTGGCGTGCTGCAATCCATAGGGTTGCAGAGTTGGACACGACTGAGTGACTAAACAATAACAACAACCAGAAGTTAGGACTCACTGCTTTCATTGCTATAGGCTGGGTTCAATCTCTGGTCGGGGAACTAAGATCCTGCAAGTTGTGTGGTGTAGCCAAATAAAGTAAAAATAAAGTAAGCAAGAACATAGCTCTTGGAATCCCCACTTCACAGCTTCCTGATTTCTGTTTTACATATATTTGTATCAAGTAGGATCTGATCTCCTCCAAAGCCAGAGCCACTGTGTCTGTGTGTGCGTGTGCGTGTGTGTGCATGCACTTAGTAGCTCAGTCGTGTCTGACTCTTTGCGACCCCATGGACTGTAGCCTGCCAGGCACCTCTGACCATGGGGATTTTCCAGGCAAGTATACTGGAGTGGCTTGCCTTGCTTCCTCCAGGGGTTCTTCCCAACCCAGGAATCGAATCGGGGTCTCCTGCATTTTGCAGGCAGGTTCTTTACCAGCAGAGCTACCAGGGAAGCCTGCCAGAGCCACTAAGAAACAACAAATTATCATGAGTAGCAGGATTGCTGCAGGTGGGCAATTGGCTGCCAGACTCGAAACAGGGAGAAATTAAAAAGCAGAATTCCAAAGGTACAACTGCAGAGGCCTTAGTGTAGGACAAGCAGCCTGGCACACTTCACCAGGGGGTGATGAGGTCACGTTTGGGCAAGCCACAACCAACCGCAGGAGGACCTGGCCTGTCCACTGTCACAGTCTCGCTGTGTGAGAGACTGGTTCACCTTCAGTGAGTCACTGCACTCGTCCTCAGTCTTTTAGTTTTTGATTAGAAATATTAACCTTTGTCCTGCCTATTAATTAGAAAAAAATGCACTATATAAATACAGTTAAAATGCAGCATAAATACAGGGGTTATTATAAGATACTGGACAAGGTACATGAGAAAACAGAAAGATGTTTATTGATCACCTGCTATGTGCCAAGTACTGATGCTTTACTTCTGTGCTTTCACCATCCCCCCAAAGAAACCCATAGTGTAGCTATTATTGGTATTGTTGTTCAGTCACTAAGTCGTGTCTGACTCTTCACAAACCTATGAACTGCAGCACACCAGGCTTCCCTGTCCTTCACTGTCTCCCAGAGTTTGCTCAAACTCATGTCCATTGAGTCAACGATGCCATCCAACCATCTCATCCTCTGTCATCCCCTTCTCCTCCTGCCCTCAATCTTTGCAGCACCAGAGTCTTTTCCAATGAATCGGCTCTTGAGAGTCCCTTGGACAGCAAGGAGATCAAACCAGTCAATCCTAGAGGATCAACCTTGAATATTCACTGGAAGGACTGATGCTGGAGCTGAAGCTCCAATACTTTGGCCACCTGATGCAAAGAGCTATCTCATTGTTGGTATAGTTTTATTGATTTAAAAAAAAATTACAGAGGAAATAACTAGCTTTCCAAAGGTACACTGCCGGAAAAGGGCAGCAACTAGGCCTTCATAAAAGACGAAAGGCAACCTCCATCTTCAGGCTCAGCTGGATCTAGCAACAAATGGCAGAATCAGGAGAAGTTAGGAGTTCCTTGGTGGCCTAATGGTTAGGATTCCTGGCTTTTACTACCTTGGCCCAGGTAGAATGCCTGATGGGGAAATGAGATCCCACAAGCTGCATTTTGCAGCCCCCCCTCTGAAAAAAAGCTGGAACAATACCAAGCACAGGCAAACATGTGAAGCAACAAAAACTCTCGTGCTCTGCTGGTGAGACTGTAAAATAATACAATGGAGAATGATTTTGCAGTTTCTTATAGTTAAACATATAATTACCATATGACTTAGCAATGAAAACATATATCCAAAAATAAGAAAACCCATATATCCACACAAAGACATACACACAAAGAATGTTCAGAGTGGTCTTATTCATAAAAACCTCCAAACAGACATCCTAAATATCCATCACAGATGAATATATAAACAAATTTCCATATGTCCATACAATGGAATATTACTCAGCAATAAAAAGGAGAGAACTACTGACACATGTAACAACACGGATGAATCTCAAAAATATTGAAAAACAAGCCAGACACAAAAGACTTGCCTACTTTTTATGATCTTATTTATAGAAATTCTAAAA
Organism: Cervus canadensis; assembly: GCF_019320065.1. Classification (NCBI taxonomy): domain Eukaryota; kingdom Metazoa; phylum Chordata; class Mammalia; order Artiodactyla; family Cervidae; genus Cervus; species Cervus canadensis. The sequence goes on from NC_057414.1 coordinate 41,094,027, forward strand.
AGTCGCAGCTAATCTGAAGTAACAGAAAGCAGACCTGTGGTTGCCTGGCTGGGTGGTAGTGGGTGGATTGACAGCATGGGGACACAGGGAACCTCAGGGTACAATGGAAATTTCTCTTTTTTTTTTTGAAATTTCTCTTTTTAAAATATTTACTTTATTTATTTATTTGGCTGCACCAGGTCTTAGTTTTGTCACTCGGGATCTTTGATCTTCGTCTTTTTGTTGTGGCGTGGGAACTCTTCATTGCGGCAGGTGAGATCTAGTTCCCTGACCAGGCATCAAATCCAGGCCCCCTGTATTGGGAGCAGAGTGTTAGCCACTGGACCACCAGGGAACTCCCTACATTTATGTTTCAGCAGGGCTCAGCAGGAAAATGAACACACTAGAACCAGAAACATGATACAAACACGAGGCCAATGAACAGAGCAAGCTGCAGAAAAGCCCCCTGTTGGCCACACATTGGGTCTGTGTGCTACTAGCCCTTCAGTTACAGAGCTTGGGAAACGAGTCGAGGCCACTCTGTCCCCATCTCTAGTGAGGGCTGAGGGCTGAGCTGGGCAGAGAGGCTGCTTGCTGCTTCCTCCCACTTCAGCCTTCATCTCCTAAACTCACACTGAACTTCAACACCCAGACTTCTGGGGCCCCTCTCCTTGTCCCCTGATGCCCCTCTGCATTTCTTCTGGCCTGGTCTGACTCTATTTTGCTTTGACCTTGACACCAGCTTTTCATTTATTGATTTATTGACTGCTCTGGGTCTTTGCTGCTGCTCGCGGGCTTGCTCTAGTTGTGGTGAGCAGGGGCTACTCTCTAGTTGCCGTGTGCGAGCTTCTCGTGGTGTTTCTCTTGTTGCCAAGCACGGGCGCTCTGAGCTCAGGCTCAGTAGTGGGGATGAATGGCCTTAGTTGCCCCAAAGCATGGGGAATCTTCCTGGACCAGGGATTAAACCCATGTTCTCTGCATTGGCAGGCAGATTCTTAACCCCTCGACCACCAAAGAAGTCTGACATCAGCTTCTCCCTTCCAGTCTCCTGGCGTCTGATGAATCCAGTATTTGGATAACTTTGAAATACCTCCTTTAGCGTCCTTCCAGGTATAGCATTCCACAGCAGGAGGAAATCACAGTGAACCGTCCATCTTTTAATCCTTGTTCAGCAAGTTTAACAAGCATTTCCTGTTCCTACTGTACAATACAAACCACTTTAGCTAAGTGATGTGAGAAGGCTGGTCTGAGAAGGAAGCCACTTGGAGGATACCAGAGCCTCACAGTGGGGAGCCTTGGAGAGAGCTGGGGCCAGCTCTGCCCCAGGCAGAGACCACCTCTGCACTTTTCAATAATGTAATACAATAAATACCCTTTTTGCTTAGCCCCTCTTAAGCTGGTGCGGAAGTTTCAGGTGAAACTGAAGAAGGTCTGGGAGACCTTGATGTGGGCCTAGTGCACTAGTGCTGACACGCCTCAGGTGTGCAATGTCAGGCAAGTAATAACGGGATGAGGGCATGTCTCTTGAGGGGAGAAAAAAGACCAGTCCTAGACCTGACCTGCCGTGGGGCAGGACAAGTGAACTCTAGGCTGGCTGCTTCTACTTCCTCACCGAGTTGTCTCTGGGCCTGTGCTTCCCAAGGCTGTGGAGAGGCTGAGGGAGTGATGGCTTGGCCTCGATGTCCCCTGCCCAGGCTGCCAGCCGCACCACAGCCACCGGGTCCTCAGAGGGCAGTGGGAGCCCCCCCGGGGGACTCTCGGGTCAGAACTGGGACTCGTAACTCAGAAGAGATACATCCATTGCCAACTGATGAGATGGGAGAGGCAGGGGAGGCCAGGCTGCCTTACCTGCTAGCTCCCTCTCATCTCTGTGACTGCCCGTCCCCAGCGCCGGCACACTGGGAAGGCCTTCAGGGTTCAGACATCCCCTCTGTGCAGCAAAGAGGGGCTCCTCCGTGGCCCCCGCTCTACGGGGCACAGGAGATTCACAAACTGGACCTTGCTGGTTCCTTGGGGCTAGAACTTGAGTCACAGTCTGGTGGTTCTGACCGTGGCTCCCCGTCCCCCCACCCCTCCCCTAGCCTCTGTGGGCCTTGGTTCTGCTCTTTAGAAATGATTTTCCTACCTCCAAACCAAGTTCCCTGCCTGCAGTGTCCTGCCCAGCTTATCTACCAGCTCATCCTTCCTGGCCTAATTAAAGCACCACCCACTCTCAGAAGCCTCTTCCAAGCTCGTGACCATGACTATCTCCCTGACGCAGGTTCCCAATGCGCTGGGTGCCTCAGTTACAGCGTTGGCAGGCCCACGCGCATCACAACTATTTATAGATGTCTTCAACTCCCTGGAAGGAAATCGCCTCAATCCCAAAAAGCAAGTTCTAGAAATATGCTTAGGAAGGTAGACAAGAAACCTGGGAAAAAACAGTGTTGTTGCCTTGGGTAGGGGGTATGTGTGTACTTTTACTTTTTGCTTCATACATTTCATCGTTTATAAAATTATCAATATCACAAGGTTGTAAATATTACAACCTTTTGTTTTGTTAGAAAACAACATCTTTAATAACATTCTACATGAAATGTCACATACTTCTTAACTGTATTCCTAGGTATTTTATGGTTTGTGTTGCCATGTTTGCACTTAAAAAGAATAAGGTAGGTTTTATGTGCCAAAAGAGATTTTCAATTCTATTTTTGAGAAAAAGCAAGCTGCAAAATAATTTCTTCAGAATAATACCTTTTATAGAAGAAAATCTCCAGGCACTAAAATGATATTACATTTGTATATATGTACATATGATATACACATATATCAAATCGGGTGTATACATATTTGTATAGCTATATATACATATATATGTGTGTGTGTATATATATATACAGCACATTAATATATGTATGTCTATATATACACAAACTAGAGTATATATATATTCTTCACACTGATATATATGTGTTATATATATGATGTATATATATGTATTTATATATCTATATCATATATATAAACAGTTGTCAACTTTAGGACAAGTTGAAAGGGACACAATGGTCCAAGGGGCTTTGACAGCACTGTTTAAATTTTGTAACAATAAAGTGGTGGGTATTTCTAAATAAATAATATAAATACATCACAGGATGGAATCAGGAAGCCTGAGGTGGGAGAGGCATCATTTCAGGTGAGCCCATGAGACACTTCAACAAAGTTTAATTGGCCCTGGCAGCTGAGTCCAGTTGGACATCTTAGTGAGACAGTTTCTGGAAGAGTCACAGCATATAATTTTCAAAGTTAAAAGCATGAATCTCAATATAGGGTATGTGTCAAAGATTACTTAACGCCTTAAGGAAGATACCCATATGGTGGAAGAGCTAGTTCAAAGAGAACTGGCAAGACAGAAGTATTGAGAGGCACCAAAAGAAAAAGTGCTGGAGTAAGATTGCTGGGTTACATACAAACTGGCTAATGGCCTACAGGGGTCACTGTTACCTTGGGGGTCATCTTCTCTACCTGCTGGAGTTATTTACAGCTTAGCAGTCTACTTAACACCGAGTTGGAGCTGACAGTCATCCTTTTGCCTTTCCAAATTTTGAATGTTTTTTCTTAACTGCAGTGTTGCTGCGAATCTCTGTGGATCCCAAGTTTTCGCGGAGCTAATGGTCTGCACTGGGTGGAGAGTGAACTGTCCACACTCGGTGGCAGCACTCTAGGCTACTCTGGTTCTGGGGCCACTGGCGCTCCTGTCTTGAGAGAGCAGGAACCAGTCAGCCCTCTGCCTAAGGTCAGGGAGCCCTGCAGGGCTCTCACACTCATGTCTTCAAGGAGGCCGCAGGGTTGAGCTGAGACTCAAGGACAAACTAGAATTCACCAGGACTGGGGTAGGGGGGCAATTGGGTGAGCCAGGAACACAAGGAGAATAAACCCAGAGAAGCCAGGTTTTACTCAGGAAGGCTGGGGTGGGACAGGACCAAAGACTAGTTCATCAAGTTTCCTGAAGGCAGATGACCTGGGGCTCTGGGGAGGAGGTAGGCGGTACCAGGGAAAGGCCCTGGCCTGGGGAGGAGGCCGCTTGTAGGTGCAGGGAAGGGGGATGTGGAGGAGGCCGACTCAGCAGGTGAGGCTCAAGTGAGGAAGCAGGCGACCTCAGGCTGACAGAGGGCGGCCCTGCCTCACCCTGGGGCCTTCCTGGACTCCCCAGAATGAGGCCCAGCTATAGGGTCCTTCGAGAACCCTTTGGCCCTGTGCTCCTGCCCCAATCGCGTTACTGCGCCTTTGGATCCAGGACCACAGTACCCGCCTGACACTGTGCAGACACCAAGACGGGCCAAGCCAATAGGAAAAGCAGTTCTCAAAGGCCCAGGCCCACCGGGACCCAGGAGTTCCCTCCCCATAAGTCCCTCCTTCCCAGCCAACTCAGACACCGGCCTGGCCCCAGACATGGGGCCACCTGCAAGTGGCAGACCAGGGAACAGAGGCGAGGGGACCATGCCGTTCAGAGGGGGCCCACCCCGCTGGTGCCTGTCTCAGGCCCAGCTTGCACGAAGGCAGGTTAGAGATGACAATAGATTTTCCGGAGGCTCAGAGGTTAAGAATCCACCTGCAATGGAGAAGATGTGGGTCTGTGGGTTCCATCCTTGGGAAAGATCTCCTGGAGAAGATCCCCTGACAACCCACTCTAATATTCTTGCCTGGGAAATCCCAGGGACAGAGGAGCCTGGAGGGCTACAGTCCAAGGGGTCGCAAAGAGTTGGACACGACTTAGGGCTGCCGCCACCACCACCAGGGATGCCTAGAAGCCCTCCAGTGGATGTTTATTGGGACAGTCACGGGGGTAGCCACCGATGAGGATCTGGTGGGGTCAGGGCCTGGCTAATCTGCGGACTGTGTGTCTCTCCCCGCCCAGAGATCCCGAGGTTGGGTGGGGTGGGAGGAGCCCAAGCCTCTTCTCTTCCCAGGGTCTCTGCACCTTGGCCTTACAGATTGGGAAACGACCCTGTACCTTTGCACCCGCACTGCCCTCTCCCGAAACCCCTCTTCTCCCCTTGGGGAACGCTGGAGCCAGCCCCATACGCAGCTACAGAGCAGCCCCCCCTGGAATGCCTTCTCTGGGAGCTTCCACCACCAGCTCCACTCAGCCTCACTGTCAGACCTCCCTCAGACGGGGGACCCAAACGTGTGCGCTCGCCGGCGCGCACGCGGGGCCTGTCACTTGCAGCGAAAAGGCTTTGGGGCTGGGGAACCGCACAGGGCTGAGGATGGATAGGCAGGTCACTCGGCCTCTATGGGAATCGGGTGTCAAGAGACTCTAGGCGGGGTGGAGCGGGGACAGCGTTGCAAGGAAGGAGGGGTGTGGTGCTCTGGGGCTCTGCCCGACCGAGGTTGGGGGGGCGGTATCCGGAACTGCGTACCAGGCTGGTGCCTGCGCTCCCTCCTCCTGTCTGTCCTCCTCCTCCCCCTCCTCTCCTCCTCCCCTCTGTCCCCTCCTCCCATCTGTCCCCCTCCTATCCTCTGTCCCCCCTCCCCCTCCTCTCCCCTTCTCTCCTCCTCCCCCTCCTCTCCCCCTCCTCTCCTCCTCCCCTCTGTCCCCCTCCTCCCCCTCCTCTTCCCCTTCTTCCCCCCTCCTCCTCTCCCCCTCCCCTCCTCCTCTCCGCTTCCTCCCTCACCGCTCCTCCTCTCCCATCCCTCCTCCTCTCCTCCTCCTCCCCTCTCCCCTCCTCCTCTCCTCCCTTCCTCCCCTTTCCACCCCTCCTCCCCCAAGGGGTCGGGTGGCGGCAGCAGGCTGAGCTCACTGGACTGCAGTGACGCGCGCGTGCTCCAACTGCGGCCCCCGCGGCCCCGCCTCGTCTCCCGGAACCGAGCTGGCGAGCACAGCCGCAGCTGTGTCAGCTCCGCCGCCCTGAGCTCCGCGTGGGGGAGGCGCAGGGGCGGGCGCTTCTCAGGTCTGGCGGCCCGGGAGGCTTGACTGTGTGAACGAGGGTTCACAGAGAGGACGCAGAGAGGTCTAGGGGATTGAGCCAGCAGTCTCCGTGTAGATTGCTTTGTTGGACTTGACTTCCCCACCCCAGGTTATTCAAAATTAACCTCACACCGCCCCGGGATAGAAGGTTCTCCTAGGTCTCACCACTTCCTAAGGCGAGACCCCAGACCAGTGGCCATCCAACAGGGCCAGCAGGTTCCTCCCAGTAATAAGGAGCTCACTAGCTATTACTGCTAAGAAAGATCTTAACAACCCCCGCCCATTCATTCACACCACAGATATTTACAAAGCACCTACTATGTGGCAGAGGCTGGGCACTGGTTTAAATAATGAGGATTAATTTAGCCCTGATAAAACCCAGCCTTCCGGTTGATGTTCCAGGATTCTTCCAAGTGTGTGGATCGTTTCCCCCTGGAAGCCCTCCTAGCTCTGCCCTCTGAGTTAAGCCCCTCTTCTTTGCTCTAGTAGCCCCCAGCCTCCCCCTTCCTCAGCACCCACCAGACCTCCACTTCCTTAACCCAGAGAAGGCAGAGCCTCTTCTGGTTTGGACTTGACCAAGGTGTTTAGTGATGACTGATGCACCAACGCCCGGTGAAAGCTGAATCCTGAGCTTTGAGAAATCCCCACAGCTTCTAGCTCTGCATTCTGGGGTAGGCTGTCCAGGCGAAACCGGGTCTTGCCTTGAAGCACAGACCCTAGAGCAGGTATCCTGACAAACGTGTGGTACAGGAAGCCAGGATTGCAGGGGTTGCCTGTCTGAGCTGAAGCCCACAGGTCAAAAGACCTGGGGCCCCCACCCACAAACAAGGAGGTGAGCGAGTGTTTTCACACAGGTGGTGGTTGGAATCTAGGATCAGGGAGGACGGCTGTATATTTCACATTCATTGGCCGAGGGCAGATGGCCATGTCACTGTTTAGTCGCTCAGTCATGTCTGACTCTTTGTGACTCCATGGACTGCAGTATGCCAGGCTTCTCTGTCCTTCACCATCTCCTGGAGTTTACTCAAATTCATATGCATTGAGTCCATGGTGCCATCCAACCATCTCATCCTCTATCGTCCCCTTCTCCTCCTGCCTTCAGTTTTTCCCAGTATGAGGGTCAGTGTCTTGTCCAATGAGTCCGCTGTTTGCATCAGGTGGCCAAAGTACTGGAGCTTCAGAAGGCCACGCTGGGAGACTTCCCCAGGGGTGAGGGGAAGGAATCCCCTCTCCCCATTGGGGAACAGCCCATCTCCCAGAGCTACATCTCTGTGAGCCTGACTTCCTCTGTCCACCCCTGTTCTTCCTTATGGCTGAAATTCCTCGATCTCTGCTCAAGGCCAGTTCATTCTGATCCTTTTACTTGTTGCTCAGATGTCACCTTCCTGGTCTACCCTATCTAAAACTGGTCCCCTCCTCTGGTTCCCTTTATCCCATCACTTTACCTTTTTCAGAACACTTACACTGCTGCTACTCACTGGGATTGTTGCCTCACTCCTCTGCTAGAAAATAAGCTCCATGAAGGTAGAAACCTTGTCTTTCATCTGCCTTATTTCCACTAGTTGTGCCTTGCGTAGAGGGTATTTGTTGAATGAATGAAGTTCTGTTCTAGAATCATAAAAAGAATGAAGCTACAAGTCAGGAAAACCAAATCCTGTTCTGATACTAATTTTTAAATTTATCTTGGTGACTTCCCTGGTGATCCAGTAGCTAAGATGCTGCACTCCCATTCTGCACACTGCACAATGCAGGAGGCCTGGGTTCGATCCCTAGTCAGGGAACTAGAGCCCACACGCCGCAACTGAGACCTCACATGCCACAACTAAAGACCCCACATGCCACAATAAGGATCGTAGATCCTGAGTGTCACAACTAAGACCCGGCACCACCAAACAGATAAATAAATATTCAAATTTTTCTCTTTGTACCTACTTTCTACACAAAGGATTGGAGTCAGCTTTTAAATATACAGTGAGCCTGAGATAGGTAGGTAGCTAGACTGAAAAATCAGGCAGAGAAAGTTCAGGCAGGTTTAAAAGAGCAGGGTAAAGGCCATAGAGTCCTTTATCATTGCCAAATTTGTGCCTCAGTTATGGCTTTGAGCTTCCTGAGGAAGCTCAAAGGGAACAGTATATACTACATGATTTATCTTGTCTATGAAGAGTTTTCCAGTTCCTTAGGGAAAGCAAACTTTTTGTGGGTGGTTAATATATAAGAAGTTTCTCACATAGGCTTTCAGATGGGGATGCTCTCAATAGCAGCGTTTCGAGCTAAAGGCCTTGTTCACAGAGCATTGCAGCATCAGCAGTGAGCTGGGTGCCAAGAACGACTCAGCGCATGCAGTGCTGCAGGGTGGACAAAGGGGTTTTCTGGGGCTCTGGCTAGACCCGGGCGGGGGTGGGGTGGGGTGGGGTGAGGCCTCGAATCAAAGAAGGATGGAGGGACACAATTCCTTTCCAAACAGTGTGGCTCCCAGTTTTTGGGCTTACATGGTCAATAATTTTATTTTCAAATTGGATGTTTTCAACAACAATATTGCTACCAGTATCGATAAAATATTCCTGTTTAAAAAAAAAAAAAAAGGAACCCAAATTGGATCAAGATCTAATCCCCTCTTTATAAAAACTGCAGAAGAGATGGAAGAATATGTCTCACCATACCACAGGGGTATAGTCAGCAAAATCTACAATGTGGAAAATTCCAAGGACCAACAACCTAGATTCCTCAGCAAATAAACTACAAGAGGAAAAAAAAGTGGGGAAGGGAAACCTGTAGACTATAAGAGACTCTTAAGAGACCATATTGATGATTCCCAGTTTGATGAGCTCGCTGAAAGGATGGACTTAAACAAAGATGGAAGCATTGACTTTAATGAGTTTTTAAAGGCTTTCTATGTAGTGCATAAATTTGACAAGTTGAACAAATCAGACAACAAGCTTGCATAACAAGAATTAGGGCTTTCCCTCCTTGAAATAGTTGGCCCAAATCTCTGACACAGTCCTTACCATGACCCTTGAAATCCATACTCATCAGTAGAGAGAAGTAGACCCCAATTTATGCCATAAGCAGATGTATAATGTGGGTATTAAGAGACATAATCAAAGGAAATGTTTGGACTCTGTTAAGATCTTAATTGAACTCAGTTCAATTCAGTTCATCACTCAGTTGTGCCTGACCCTTTTTGATCCCATGGACTGCAGCATGCCAGGCCTCCCTGTCCATCACCAACTCCCAGAGCCTACTCAAACTCATGTCCATTGAGTCAGTGATGCCATCCAACCAGCTCATGCTCTGTTGTCTCCTTCTCCTCCCGCCTTCAATCTTTCCCAGCATCAGGGTCTTTTCCAATGAGTCAGTTCTTCGCATCAGGTGGCCAAAGTATTGGAGTTTCAGCTTCAGTATCAGTCCTTCCAACGAATATTCAGGACTGAGTTCCTTTAGGATGGACTGGTTGGATCTCCTTGCAGTCCAAGGGAATCTCAAGAATCTTCAACACCACAGTTCAAAAGCATCAGTTCTTTGGTGCTCAGCTTTCTTTATAGTTCAACTTTCACATCCATACATGAATACTGGAAAAACCATAGCTTTGACTAGATGGACCTTTGTTAGTAAAGTAATGTCTCTGTTTTTTAATATGCTGTCTAGGTTGGTCATAACTTTTCTTCCAAAGAGCAAGCATCTCTTAATTTCATGGCTGCAGTCACCATGTGCAGTGATTTTGGAGCCCAAGAAAATAAAGTCTGTCACTGTTTCCATTGTTTCCCCATCTATTTGCCATCAAGTGATGGGACCAGATGCTATGATCTTAGTTTTCTGAATGTTGAGTTTTAAGCCAACTTTTGACTTTCCTCTTTCGCTTTCATCAAGAGGCTCTTTAGTTCTTCACTTTCTGCCATAAGTGTGGTGTCATCTGAATGTCTGAGATTATTGATATTTCTCCCGGCAATCTTGATTCCAGCTTGTGCTTCATCCAGCCTGACATTTTATATGATGTACTCTGCATATAAGTTAAATAAGCAGGGTGACAATATACAGCCTTGACATACTCCTTTCCCGATTTTGAACCAGTCTGTTGTTCCATGTCCAGTTCTAACTGTTGCTTCTTGACCTGCATACAGATTTCTCAGGAGGCAGGTCAGGTGGTCTAGTATTCCCATCTCTTTAAGAATTTTCCACAGTTTCTGCGTGTGATCCACACAGTCAAAGGGTTTGGCATAGTCAATAAAGCAGAAATAGATGTTTTTCTGGAACTCTCTTGCTTTTTTGATGATCCAACAGATGGCAATTTGATCTCTGGTTCCTCTGCCTTTTCTAAATCCAGCTTGAACATCTGGAAATTCACGGTTCACATACTGTTGAAGCCTGGCTTGGAGAATTTTGAGCATTACTTTGCTAGCGTGTGAGATGAATGCAATTGTGTGGGAGTTTGAACATTCTTTGGCATTGCCTTTCTTAGGGATTGGAATGAAAACTGACCTTTTCCAGTCCTGTGGCCACTGCTGAGTTTTCCAAATTGGCTGGCATATTGAGTGCAACACTTTCACAGCATCATCTTTTCGGATTTGAAATAGCTCAACTGGAATTCCATCACCTCCACTAGCTTTGTTCATAGTGATACTTCCTAAGGCCCACTTGACTTCGCATTCCAGGATGTCTGGCTCTAGGTGGTGATCACACCATCGTGATTATCTAGTGATGAAGATCTTTTTTGTATAGTTTTTCTGTGTATTCTTGCCACCTCTTCTTAATATCTTCTGCTTCTGTTAGGTCCATGCCATTTCTGTCCTTTATTGTGCCCATCTTTGCATGAAATGTTCCCTTGGTATCTCTAATTTTCTTAAAGAGATCTCTAGTCTTTCCCATTCTGTTGTTTTCCTCTATTTCTTTGCATTGATCACTGAGGAAGGATTTCTTATCTCTCCTTGCTATTCTTTGGAACTGTGCATTCAAATGAGAATATCTTTCCTTTTCTCCTTTGCCTTTAGCTTCTCTTCTTTTCACAGCTATTTGTAAGGCCTCCTCAGACAACCATTTTGCCTTTTTGCATTTCTTTTTCTTGGGGATGGTCTTGAATCACTGCCTTCTGTACAATGTCTAATTGAACTAACAAACTGCAAAAAAGAGAGAGATAAATTATATATTTGAAGACTAATATTTAAAAAGTACACTATTTTTTAAAGTGTGAAAATGCTCATCTGGTTATATTAAAAGATCTTTTTTATTTTTTACATATGAATTTATTTGATGCCTGTGATTTGTTCTAGACTAACCCAGGGCACATTTATTGGCAAGCAGTTAGTAATTTTGAAGCTGCCTAACCCAGGGATTCTTTAAACTCTTCATATTAGTTTTTTGCATGTTTGAAATTTTCCATAATAAAACATGTTTAGGGAGTTCCCTGGTGGTCTAGTGGTTTAAATTCTGGGCTTTCACTGCCATGGCCCACCTAGGTTCGATCTCTGGTCAGGGAACTGAGATCCTGTAAGCTGTGTGGTGCACCAAAAAAACAATAAGCTGAAAACAAATTTTAAAAATTGGATCCGTTGGGCTTTTCTGTGGTCCAGTGGTTAAGATTCTGTCTTGCACCGCAGGGGACACCAGTTCAATCCCTGGCCCAGGAAGATCCCACATGCTGTGGGGCAACTAATCCTGTGCGCCACAACTACTGAGCCCCCTTGCTGCAACAACTGAAGCCCGAGAGCCCTAGAGCTTGTACCCAGGAACAAGAGAAGCCCAAGCACTGCAACTAGAGAGTAGCCAGCCCCTGCTTGCCATAACTAGAGAAAGCCTGAACACAGCAACAAAGACCCAGTGTAGCCAAAACAATTTGGATATGTTGACATAAGGTTAGCCTTTTGTCAATTAGCCAACTTTCCCCAAATAAGAACGTGACAACAAAATAGCTACCATCTGCTATCATCATCGTTTCATTAGAAAAAGGACTTTATCAAATCAAAGATGCAGGAAAGGCTGGATATCTGATAAAGGCCAATCAAAACAGAATGTATTTTGCTTAATGCAAAAATCACAGCAGACACTACCATGGACTAGTACTGGTCAGTGGGTTTCAGCTTCAACCAATCCCTTCCAAACCTTGTGTTTTTCAAAAGTTGAGGTCTCAGCTAGTGGACAGGCCATTGGAGCTGTACTTGTTTGCTCTGTGTCTTGGGAAGGCTGTCATCTGTCTCCTCTTGGTCAATTTCTCAAGGAATCCTCAGAGATCTGGTTTGACCTCATATTTTTCCAGATGGGAAAACTGAGGCCAAGAGAGCACAAGTGACTTGCTGGAGGTTACACAACAGAGAATGACCTAATGGCAGAGTCCACAGTTGAACCCAGGACTTTTGATTCCTATGCCAGTGTCCCCTCCACTCAGTGTTTCCACTCAGTGTTTTACCTTCTTTGATTGACTCATGTTGTCTTTGTCTTCATTTCAGCTGGTGCCTGGAAAGATAGCTACATGGACTTGCTGCCAAACCACCAGGCTTTAAATCTGGCCACCTGCTATTGTATGACCTTGGGTCTACCTAACTTCTCAGGGCCTCAGTTTCCTCATCTGTAAAATGAGTGGGAACTGTAATAACGATCCTCCCTTCTAAGGCTGCAGTGAAGATTGAACTAGTGCATGAGCAGTGCCTGCCACAGAGAAAAGTGCTCGGTGTGTGGCAGTTGCCTATATTTTTACCTCCTGTGGGGATGATGAGGTCCACAGATTTATTGTGGCGAGCACGTTGCTGGCCAAAATCTTGGCTTTCTCTACCCATTGAAGCCGAATTAAAAACAGACAGAATTTGGAGGAAATAGAAAGGTGGCTTTAATTCTCAGTTGGTAGAGAGGGGAACACAGTAGGGTTCATGCCTCAAGAACTGTGCCCCCTCCCCACCCCATAAGGAGTCTAGGGGCTTATATAAGGCAAGGGCTCAAAGTTAGGATTCGGTGATGAGGAACAAAGGTGATAAGATCTTGATTTCTTCCCCTTGAATTCTTTCAAAGACAGTCGTAGTCTGGCGTCAGTAATCTAATAATTGAGTCTGGTAGCTCAGTGACTCTGCAGCCTCTTTTCTGATATGTAACTACAAGGGGAAGGGTGTTGTAAGGGTAAACACCAGATACAGGATGTATTTAGCATGGAGTCAAAGGAAAACTGAATTATAGCTCCTGCAGAGTTATGGAGCAGAAAAGCAAACTTAGTTGTAGACATGTAGAGTTACGAGCAATTAAAGTAAAAAGAAAAAACAAACTAGGAATGTTCAGGCCTGCTCACGCTTCTCTTTATCTACTTTGTTCTCAGGAAAGAGAAAGAGAAAAACTCATTCCTCTTTTTTCCTTTTCACTGCCACAAGCAGGCAGGCCTTTAACTTAGATTCATGAAATGTCAGAGCTGGAATGGGCCTTCCAAGCTCCTCTACAGAGGAATTCTTTTACAGAAAGAGAAAGGGAGTCCCTGGGGAGCTATGTGAACTGCTGATGGTCCCAGTGACAGAACAGTAAGTGGATTTCCAAGGGGCCCCTGGGTCCCAGGGCTCTGGGCTTTGCTAAACAAGTCAGTAGGGCCCCCAACTCCACTTCATAGGGTTGTTCCACCCTACACTAATGTCAACGCTGGTCAGTTAAAGACACACAGTGACTGCGTAGAGCTTTACAGTTTACAGTGAGCATTTGCAAACTTAAAAAAAAAAAAAGTCACTAAGTCGTGTCTGACTCTTTGTGACCCCATGGACTGTAACCTACCAGGCTCCTCCAACCATGAGATTTCCCAGACAAGAACACAGGAGTGCGTTGCCATCTCATTCTCCAAGGGATCCTCCTGGACCAAGAATCAAACCTGCATCTCCTGCATTAGCAGGTGGATTCTTTAGCACTGAGCCACCAGGGAAGCCCATTTGCAAACTTACTCCAGCCCTAGAGGATAGAATGTCCTGAATGAATACCCCATTTCGTAAAAAGAAAGCAGGGGTGGACTGGTAACCAAAGCCATAAGTAGAGGCTCAGAAATTCCTTGACTACTGTGGACGATGAGAGTATTCCCCTCCAAAGATGCTTAAGTGAGTGTAAAATGGCTGCCACTTCTTAAGCCTTTGGAAAAGTACTTCAACTACAAAGTCAACTGTTAACTCCTAGGAGAGCAGAAAGGAAAGCAGTTGCTATGGCAACATCTCTGGCAGCCTACTTTCCATCTTCCTCTGGTTCAAAACAACAGCTTCCAGCAGGTTCCAGCAGTGGCATGGGAAGGTCTAACTCCAGCCCAGTAACTGCACTTGGCCAATCTCCTGCTAGATTTTGGTGGCAAGAGAATGTGGCAGCCAATGAAGAGGCCTGGAGCTTGTGTCATCGGCCTGGAGCCAGGATGGAATAACCAGAAGGCAGGCACACGTGACCGTTTCCATGGTGACCACAGTTAGCAACCCAGATGGCCCTGTTTATGAGCACTGGAAAATTCCACCCAGTCTCTGGCCTGATTTTGTTATCTTTTCTGCCTCCTTCCTCCTCCAAGGCAAGGATGAAATCATTGCAGTGTTTAACCCCTTCCTGAGATATGCTTGGCTCCAGTCAGACCTGGGAGGTTGGGAGGGGGCTGCTTACTTAGTACAGGAATGGGGGGAAGGAAGGTGGTGACAGCCACCATATTCAGGGTGCATCATTTGAGCCAGGCACTTTACTAAGCTCCGGACATCCTCACAACTCTGAGAAGGGGGTACTACACAGATCACCCCTATTTCACTGAGGAATAAACTTGATTCAGAGAGGTTAACTTACTTGCCACATCACAGGGCACAGCCAGCAAGGGGGTAGCCAGGCTGAGACCAAGTGTATGGGACTCTCAAGGCCACTCTCTCCATGACCCCTCTATAAAGGTCAAATAGTTATAGAACCAGATGGGGTGCAAAGGGGGTTGAGATCCATGGCCTTCTGGGGGACTGAGGGAAGGTGACTTTCGACTGAGTGGAAGAACAGGGAGGAGACCCCTGCTTGGCTCCAGGACACCCTTGTTGCTGGGTTGGGGCTGAGGGCTGGTGGGCATGGCCGCACAGGCCCCAGGGAAGGCTGTGGCCAGGACCCCAGGCTGAGTCCCCATCATTCATCCTCTCTAGGATTCTGACCGGGGCAGGGGTGGAGTGGGGAGAGAGGTCAAGCCTGTAAATATTCCTGCTGGACTCCTGCTGGGGAAGTGCCAGCTTGGGCTGGGGGTGGATCCTGGGGACCAGCAGCTGGAACCTGGGGTGAGCCTCTCAAGAGTCTCACCAGCTGGAGGACACACGGGATGGTCTGTGTGGATGCTGCACAAGCTGTGTGCACCACTATTTTGAGCTGAGGCAGGGCTATAGGAAGACTTGGACTGTGTTTTCAAGGATAAGTGACAAACAACAATAAAAGTCACAGACCATAGCTGAGGGTAACAGATGAGTCACTGAGCAAAGGGCATGATCACAAGAGTGCTGGGGAAGTAACTGAACAATGATGGCCATGGGTGACCACAGGACGGATGGGCCATTCAGCAGGGAGGGCTTCCTGCAGGAGGCAGGGAGCCTCGATGTAGCTCCTAAAGCAGGGGCTTCCACTGGCTGGGAGGTTGTCCATGTCCTTGAGGGAGAGGTGGTGGGATGTCTCATGAAATTAGGAGACTGATATCAAGTGGGGCTGGAATAGAGGAGATACAACTAATTGAGTTTTATGGCCTAGGTTCAGGGTGGGGCAGCTGGTGACAAAGATCTGGGAGAATGAGTAAGAGTGACCCTTTGTGACCTCGATGGTTTCTAGCTTCCAGGTCTGTCTCTGTCTTGGGCCTCAGCTGAAGTCTTTGCTTTGGCAGAAGAGTCATGGAAATTTCCACCCATATACTTTTCCCATCGCTGTTCTTGGCTCCACCCTCTTCCCAGGCCCTGCCGTGTCTAAAGTTCTCCGGTTTTCGCAGGCTGCAGGCTGCAGAGGCCTGAAGCAGCCTGAGACTCTGACACCAAAGGCCCATCAGGCGTGGACGTGTCAGAACTGCAGTCATGCTGGGCGTTGTGCTGCCATGAGATGCCAGGGCTGGCCCCCAACCGATGTTCCCAGGAGCCCCAGGATTCCTGCTTCGGGGGAAGGCAAAAGGAGAGGAATGACAGCTTCTACCACCACTTTATGGTTCTTGAGTCCAGTCACTGTGTTGGGCATGCTCCCCACCCCCGCTCACCCGCCCCACGCCCCTGGAGTACAGGGCAGCAGGGCTGAAACAAGCCCAGGGGCACCTAAGTATTGGGGGTGCACCACTTCTGCTCCCCAGAAATTATCTGGATGCTCTGACTTCTTGGGGGGAATATTTTGTTTCTCCATTTCTGGAACTCACAAGCAGAAGTGATGTCTGTGGGGAGTGGGGAAGACACAGGAAGTTCTCTCTTCCTTCTCCCCTCCCCCACTTCCCTCCTCTGGATTCTAAGCTGCGCACCATCTCAGGTTAGCTGTTCCCCAGCAGCAGCAGCTGGGAATGCAGGGGTCAGAATGAGCTCTGGCCTAAGAGAAACAAGTTTTCAAAAAAAGCCAAGGGACATCTCTGTGGAGTTCCCCCGCTTTGTCCATGGCCGGGGCTTGTAGGAAGGATGGCACAGACCCATCTCTCCTGTATCTATGAAGAATGAGCCTGAGGCTCCTCTGTCCCCCTTTCAGCCTCCAGCAGTGGCACCCCGTCCTCCCTGCCAACCAGGCTGCAAACCCTGGAGGCCCTTTGACCCTCTGAGGAGAGAGGGGGACGTGTTACCAAACACATACTCAAGCAGGACAATATAGGCTGTGTTGTGACAGAGTTACTGTGCGGAGGTGATACAGGATGACTTTGAATGTGCTGGTCAGAGAGGCCCTTTCCCAGGAGTGACGTCTAGGCAGGGTGAGCATGAGTGTCATCTGAAGAGAGGGGGAGGGGCATTCCAGGCAGATGTGTCACTGAGAGTAAGGAACAGGCGTCTGGACTCACAGATATAAAAACAAACTAGTGGTTACCAGTGGGGAGAGGGAAGGGGGAGGGACAATACAAAGGTGGGGGGAAAGGGTTATTATGGGATTATATGAGGTCACATGTGTGAAATTGTTAAAAAATTATTTATTTAGCTGTGTCAGGTCTTAGCTGTGGCTTGTGAGAGCTGTTAGTTGCAGCATGCAGGATTTAGTTCTGTAACCAAAGATCAAACCCAGCCCCCCTGCATCAGGAACTCGGAGTCTTAGCCACTGGACCACCAGGGAAAATCCTGTGTGAGACTTTTGAAAATTGTAAAGCACTATAGAATTTAAAGAATCTTTCTTTTAATAAACATCTATTGAGTGCCTGGTCTTCCCTGATAGCTCAGCTGGTAAAGAATCCGCCTGCAATGCAGAAAACCCTGGTTCTATTCCTGGGTCAAGAAGATCCCCTGGAGAAGGGATAGGCTACCCATTCCAGTATTCTTGGTGGCTCAGCTGGTAAGGAATCTGCCTGCAATGTGGGAGACCTGGGTTCGGTCCCCCACAAAAATAAATAAATAAAAATGAATACGAATGCTTAAAAAAGTGGGGGGACTTCCCTGGAGGTCCAATGGTTACTGCATTTCCACCGTAGGGAGCATAGATTCCATTCCTGGATGGAAAACTAAGATCCCATATGCCACACAGTGTGGCCAAAAACAAAGAGGAAAGAACATGAGTCTGGAAAGGGCTGGGGTGCTGAGGAGGAGGCCAGTGTGGGGAGCCCAGAGAGCCTCTGCAGACCTATACCTGTCTTGTTTCTCCTGTCCCATGCTACCACCCACCCCACGCCAGGCCTCCATGACGTCTGGCCCAGGCTGGGACAATGGACACTGGTGGCCTCCACTCTGTCGCCTCTCCCAGCTCAGCCACCTTGCAAAGAGCAGCTACACAATACCACCCAAAGCCAGGGCCTCTCCCAGCTCAAAAGCCATCCTTCTGTCCAAACAGCTAAGTCCCAACTCCCTCTCCAGGTAACTCAAGTCCTCCCAGACCTCGCTCCTGTCTCCCCAGCTGCTCCTCTTGCTTTCTAGTGAGTTCCCATCACCTAAAGGGCTTTAAGGTCCATTCCTCCTCAATTGCTTCAAGCCTCTACTATTACATCAGCCCTGGAAAAAGACCCATGCTGCAGGCTTCTGTTTTTATCTGGCATGTGCTGAGGAATACATGATTGAGCAACCGAGCATGCACAGAGGCACGTAGGCAAGGTTCCTAGAGCTGTGTGACCTCTACCCCTATTCCATGAGGCTGGTCTCTGCTGGATGTGGGCCACAGCTGTATGGAGAAAGAATGGACACCTGCGTGTGTGTGTGTGAGTGTGTGTGTAGGAGGGGAGGAGTGTTTTCTAGCCTTGTGCTGGGTGCGTGATGCTAACACTGCATCCATCTGGACCTCAGTGGGTGACTGAATACATGCATACTGCCCACTGGGAAGCTTCACAGTCCCTCCAGGCTATTTTGGAAGGTCCACTCTCAGGCCTCAGAGGGTAGTAACCAGAGTGCCCCCCAGCACAGGTCAGGGCTCGATACAGCGCCTCCCACAGTGAGTCCTCCAGTGAAGCGATAGTGAGACCTGCCCTCCACTCTGGAGGCCAGAGCTCCATGGACACTGAAGGCAGCCTTCCGGTGCCCCCCTTCCCCCGCTGCTGTGGATCATTTTGTCTAGAAGTTCTGCAGTTTCTTACCGAGTACAGCTCAGTGCCATTTCACTCCAGCCTGCTGGGTGGTCATGTTTATGTCACATCTGAAAGCATTTTGTTCCTATCAAAGCACATCAGCTTTTGCCTAATCACTGCCTTCTTCCTCACCACCACCCTCCAATACCTACACAGTGCAACAAGGTGCTGGAAACTTCAGAGAACCATTGAGTTCACTTTACACAAGTGTCTCTGGACTGGACATTCCTGGATGGGGGCCTTTCACAGCCCCTCCCTGGCTGGGTTACCAGTCACTCTGCACTTACTGGGAGTCTACTGTGTGTGTTTGTTTCACTCTTCTGTTTTTTTAATTTAAGGATTCCCTGGTGGCTCAGAGGGAAAAGAGTCTGCCTGCAATGTGGGAGACCTGAATTCGATCCCTGGGTCAGGAAGATCCCCTGGAGAAGAAAATGGCAATCCCCTACAGTATTCTTGCCTGGAAAATCCCATGGACAGAAGGGCCTGATGGGCTACAGTCCACAGGGTTGCAAAGAGTCAGACACGACTGAGCGACTTCACTTGCACTTTCAAAAGAAATACTATTCCAATGTATTCATTTAATTATTATTTAATAGACACATTCTGAGCTTCTAGTGTGTGCCAGGCACTAGTGATGCCAAGAGAGGCAGCCTTGGCCTCAGTTTTCTCATCCATCCAAGGGGTTAACAAGAGCATCTCCCTCACACGGTGATCGTAAGAACTGAAAAGAGACCGTCCATGGCATGCGTGTGGCACAGTGCTCAATAAATATTACAGAAAAGAAAGCTGCCACTGGATTTCCTGTCCTGCAGGTGCACCAGGCACAATGAAGGGATTGAAGAAAGCTGGGAGACCCTGATCTCCGCCTAGGGAGGGGGTCAAACCGTCTCCACTCAAGGCTAGCCAGGACAAGAGCAGAGGCCACAGGGAGAGCGCACAGCCTAGGAAAGGAAGGTCTGAAAGTGCTGGGTGAAGCCGGTGAAGGGCCCTTAAGCTGGGGATAAACAGGCTGAAATAGAGCTGCCTTCTGCCTCTTGTTGTCATTCTGTCCTCCTACATCCCATGATGCTACCGACTGGCCTTCCGGAAAGATCCACAAATAGGCTGCAGGGCCCAGGGCCAAGAACATCATGTGGCAAATAAACTAAAGAAGGGAACGAGCAGCATGGAGTTCTTGGACTGGAGACGAGAAACCTCTTTTTCAAGATACTTTCGCCTATATTCTCCCCCAGAAAGAGAATTCTATCCACACAGAATTCTTCCACTGCGTCCTACACTTAAAGATGGATTCTTTTCTTTCTTGTTTAAATTATTTATTTATCTGGCTGTGCTGGGTCTTACTTGTAGCATGTGGGATCTAGTTCCCTGATCAGGAAGCGAACCTAAGCCCCCTGCATTGGGAGCACAGAGTCTTAGCCACTGAACCACCAGGGGAGTCCCTGGGCTCTTTTTTATTAATTTTTATTGAAGTATAATTGCTTTACAAAGGTGTGTTAGTTTCTGCTGTACAGCAAAGTGAATCAGCTACATGTTTATATACACATACGCCCTCTTTTTTGGATTTCCTTCCCATGTAGTTAGTTCACCACTGAGCTGTGAGAAGTTTCCTATGTCATACAAGAGTTTATTAGTTATCCATTTTGCACATAGTGTAATAGCGTATATATGGCAATCCAAACTCCCAGTCCATCCCACCCTCTCACCCCTCTTTTTCCCTTGGTATCCATACGTTTGTTCTCTACATTTGTGTCTCTATTTCTGCTTTGCAAATAAGATCATCTATACCATTTTTCTAGGTTCCACCGTATTTCTCTTTCTTACTTCATCACCCTGTATGACAGTCTGTGTGTCAAGTCACATCTCTGCAAACGTCACAATTTTGTTCCTTTAAGATGGCTGCTTTTCTAGGGAAGATAGGAGGAGAATGTTTCCTTTACTCTTCAGCCTAGTGATCTTCAGTGCCTGAGAGAGAGAGGCTCAGGCTGCCTCTTCCCAACAATAGTTTGGGGAAGGCCGATGACACAGCCATTTTTAGTTTCTGTAACTTGTTTTTGCTAGAAATGCCCACAGTTCTCTGTGAGGTAACCGTGTCTGGTGGATTTCAGTGGTTGATTTTAGATTTTCTCTGGGTACATTTTTAGCTGTCCAAAATCCCCTAGAAAACAATGACCTCTCTTTTGCATAATGGAGCTCTGAGCTGCATCATCTCTGTGGGTTTTTCCTACAGTGGGAGTTGGCTGCTGTGCAGAGAGGAGGGAGCCAAACTTTTGCGCAGTCATCATTCCCGAGATCAGCTTGGGGAAGGTGGGCAGCAGGAGGGAGCTGGGAACTGCAAATTTCTTGAGTCTTTAGAAAACGAGAAAGTTGTTCTCCGGGGTGGGGGTTGGGTGGGGATTCCCCTTGTCTTTTATTGTTGACTGGACTTCCTTGGTGGCTCAGATGGTAAAGTGTCTGCCTACAATGTGGGAGATCCGGGTTCAATCCCTCAGTCAGAAAGATCCCCTGGAGAAGGAAATGACAACCCACTCCAGTACTCTTGCCTGGAAAATTCCGTGGACGGAGGAGCCCGGTAGGTTACAGTCCATGGAGTCAGGAAGAGTCGGACACGACTGAGTGACTTCACTTTACTTT
Source organism: Cervus canadensis (assembly GCF_019320065.1). Lineage (NCBI taxonomy): Eukaryota > Metazoa > Chordata > Mammalia > Artiodactyla > Cervidae > Cervus > Cervus canadensis. The sequence goes on from NC_057414.1 coordinate 41,115,227, forward strand.
ATTGCTGATCAGCATTTCCAAAACTGTCTCTGGCAACAAAGGATTAGCTAAATAGCACAAGCTTAGAGGAAATAAAGAAAAGAGGTGTGGGGGGTTACCAGGTATCCCTGAAGACTCACTCAGACTGGTCTCTGAACCTTAGACCCAGAAAGAAAAGGCCTCAGAAACTTCTCTTGATTAAGCCCCTTGACTAAGCCCCACTGGCCTTATTAGAAAGAGGAGGTGGAGCAGATTCTAGCATTCTTTGGAGGTTTCTGACCTGACGTGATTCTGGAGGATTAGGTGACAGAAGCTCTAGAGGCCTGATTCTAAATTTGTGCTAAATTTGTCAGTCCTTTTCAGTGCCCCACCTCCTTGGAGCTACAGCCAGGAGGCCTAAAATCTTCCATGTTCCCTTCTCATCTCTTTGTTTACTGCATTTCATAGAAACCGCATCATCATTTCTTTCCTCGAATCTCCTCATTTTACACATAAGAAAATTACCACTGAGAAGTTATTTGGGTTAGTACCCAAGGTCACACGCTGTCAGGACAGTAATTGCCAGAAACCAGAACCAAGAGCCTCCTATTTTTAGCCTGGGCATTTTGAAGGTGTGGTGGGAGCACAAGGTGACCCATCAGCTAAAATGGATTAGCCCTCTTATACCTGTGCCGTTAGGCCCAAATAAAGACCAGGTTTCAGAACGAGGTAGAGGGGAATAAACAGGGTTTTGAGACCAGCTGCCTTACAATGTTATGAAGTAAAAGGAACATGAACGAGGGCCAGAGAAAAAATGCCTTGAAGAAAATGTAGTTTTGTGTTAAAGAGAACCTTGGTTCAAAAGAATTGGAGAAAGGCTCATAATCAAATGTATTATCTTCTCACCAAAGAAAATGGCAAATCTAGGCCATCTTGTTTAAATTATCTTACAGAAAAAAAGAGACTCACCATGTCAAGAAGAAGGAATTAGAGTATTTTGGAGACCTCTAATTTTGTGAAGCAAAAGCTAGGAAAGATGAGGGCAGTAAACCTTCAGGCGTAAATAGTAAAAAGGGGATCAGTGTTCATAACCTCTAAAATATTTTTTACTTACCAACTGGGAAAAAAAAAGTAAGAATTGTCTTTTTGGCAAGCCATACCTCCCACCGAAGTTTCCTGACTGCTGAGCTTCATTCAAATCTCTTTCCCCAAATTCGGGGGAATTAGCCAAATACAACACAGCCATTCTCACAGTATAAGGAAAATGCTACATCTATGTGTAAGGAGAATGGAAATGACTAGTTAGCTATGCTGACAACTACTTAAAGCACTTCAGGGCTCTTATTTCAGTGGCTCCAGAGTGGGAGAGAGATCCCAGACAAGACGGGGGCCTAGGTCTCCCATCCCCACCAAGACCTAGAGAAGGGCAGTCAAGGAGATTGACAGAAGCCCTTGGAGAAGGGGGGTTAGTGCTAAGAGGGAGTGGAAGAGAAAGGCAGGTGCCACGAGGTTGGAATGCTTGGATTCAAGAATAACTACTGGTACTAATTAGCTGCGTCTTATTTTAAGCAAATCCCAAACTCCCCAGGCCCCCAAACCCCCACTTGTAAAATGAGGTGACCCAACTCACTTTTTCCTCCTTCCAATCCTAAAAATCTACTAAAAATTTTCCAGTCCCTGAGCAAATATCAAAACTGCGTCTGAGGGGAACCATCGGCATCTCAGTAATATTCCACTGTTACAAGGAGGAAGATTGCTTAAACAAGTACAGCTACACTAACATCACTTTAATGCAGCCTCTTAAACTAACCCTGCTTTATTGGGGGTGGGGGGGGGAGTGGGTAAAGTTATGAGGTTAGCACAGGGTACAGAACCCTCACTTGCTAAAGGCCCCCAGGCCTGCTCCCTCACCATTCCACAACCAGTGCTCTTTGTAGGAACCAAAGGGGTTTTAAAAAAATACAGATTAGAGACTTTAAGAAGCCATCCTAACCTATACCGTGCCAATAGACTCCATTTACCTCTTTTGGAATGTACTGCCTAAACATCTGCACACATTCTAGAATTAAAAACCCTGGAGGTGAGAGAGGGCCAGAGAGTGGGTGTCACCCTGTCCTGGGGTCTAGGTTTTTTTTTTTTTTTTGGGGGGGGGGGGTCTAGGTTTTAAATCACCATGTGCCCTGGAGCGCTCCACTTTATCTCACCACCACTATCCTCAAAAACAAAACGAACACCCCCTTCCAAAAAAACAAAAACAGGCAGCTGTGTTAGGTCAATCTCTGAGACCCCTTCTGTTTCAAGCAATCTAGATTAACAAGATTTGATGACGTACAAACACTCAATGGCTGTTACAATAAACAATTAAAGAGGAAGGATGATGTGCCAGAATTTTTAGTTAATGGATGACTTTGCGGTAATGAGGGAATGACAAAAGATGAAGGACGTGAAGGAAAGGCCCTTCCGGGCTGAAAATGAAGGCAACATCCCCCGGAAAAGAAGAGGAGCCCAAAAGTGGTGAAAAGTTGGAGGGGCAGCCAATAAACCCCGATCAGGGACAGCTGCCACCCTCCCCCACACACTTCCCTAGGCGAGGCATCTGCCTTGGTGGCGGGGCGCGCGCGCGCAGTGGCGCTCTGCGTCAACCGCCCCCGCCCCCGGAGGCGGCCGGGACCGGTTGGAGCCGGTTAGAACCGGCAGCACCGCCCGCGAGCCGACGCCTCACAAAGGGAGGCGGCTCACGGCCAGCATATCCCTGCGCCGTGCCGGCGTGGGGTGTGGGGATCGAGCCCCACCCGCACCCCCACCCCCACCGCGGACTCAGTGACCGAGGGTTCTGGAGGTTGTACCTATCCCGCTCGGCCTCTCCCTAGTTTTTTGTCGCCGCAGTGGCTTTAGCTGCGTGGAGGGCGTGTCTGGAAGCCACCGGCGCCATTGTGTTTTCTAAATCCTCAGCCCTTGCCCGAGAGACAGGTACCCCTCGCAGTCGGGAGAATTGAGGCTTCTCTTCAAACATTAGAGACGCAACAGTACTCCTTTCCCGGTGCTTCCCTCTGATTTCCCTTTTGGTAGGACACAGGACGTGTTTTAAAAGTGGACTACTGGTTAACCTGCAGAAAAGGCTTTGAGTTTGGAAAAAAGATTCTTTCTGGGCTTTGCTTTAAAAAGTCTTAAGGGAATCAAACCGGAGATAATACAAAATTTGTGGGGGGAAAAAACCTGGTAAACCCTTAAGTAAAGGCTCACAAACATTTTAGAACACGTTCCTTTCCCGAGTGGTAGCCGAAGGTTGTTCTGTCTTTGACGGTGAAACCGTTGGCTTTTCCGGATACAGCACACGTTTGGAAAAGAACAAAAAGTCCAGGCTATGTCTAAACAGGCAACCAAAAGTGTAGGGGTCTAGCTGGTATTTAGTAAATACAAAATCAACAACAAAAGCCTGAAGCATGCCAAGTAACACAAGCCCACCCTAATTCCTTGATTTGAATCTAAGCCTTTAACATGGGTCCAGCACTATTGCAGGGACAACAGTAAACGGTGACTGTTGAGATATTTTCCGGAAGTGGATTTCTACAATTAGTAGAATTCTTAAGTGGATAACCCAGAGTAACTATATTTTACGAATAAGAGGCCAAATGAGCCGGGTGAGGTATAAACCTCAAAACCACCTCGCAGGACCTGGGACCGTTTTTTTTGGGGGGAGGGGTAGGGGGGAACTCCCAAAACTTTACTTCTAAAATGGCTGCGGTCTGTAGTTGTGAGGCTGAAGTTCGGTTATCTAATGGGAAGGAAGGCTGTCAGGAAACTCAGTTTAACCTTCCTTCCAAAACCACTGACTTGTACCCAATGTACTCCAAGGAAACACGAAAAGTATTTTAAAAGCTACTAGAAACATTACCATGTAACGGCGCTTAGTTTTTATGAGCTATTCGATGTTTATTTAAATGTGATTCTCATTGTTTTTGCCCAAATTTTCAGCTCAAATCTACTTGCTAATAAGTTCTAAATATCTGGGTACAGGGCTTGCAAGCAACTTGCATAAACTGTTAGGAAAAATCCAGAAAGTCTTGTAAATGAGATTCTATTTTTACCTCTTCAGAGGAACTATTTTTGCTTGCCTCACAAAGGCGGCGGAGGGGTATTGAATACCGAGGTGTGAGCTGTCTTGTTCTATAAATACACCGCTGCGGACTGAGCGACAGGCATTGAGGCAGCCAGCGCAGAGGCGGCTTTAAAGAAGGAGATGCTGCTTGAGGAGTCCGCAGATAAGTTTTTCTATCATAAAAGATAGGAATTAGTGTATTTCTTTAGGGATTGTAAGTAGTGAGAATACGGAGATATTGCTTTGCATTAAGTCCATAAGTTTTAGGGAAAACATGAAGACTTTAAAGAGTAGTTGGAGAAAGGAAGAGGGAAGAAAAAAGAATCTTAGAACCTGATGGAGGTTAAGAGCTGAAATTTTTTCATGGAGTGAAAAATTTTTAAGAGAATGGCTGAGGTAGGACTGCAAAGTTTGGATTTTTTTTTTTTTTTAAAAGCCTTAAGTTGAAGGGCAACCTTTTACCTTAACATTAAAACGTTGGGTTACGTAAATCGAACCTAAACGTTTTTAAAGGTTGAGTTGTAGATGATTAAAATATTATAAAGGCCATCTTAAGATTTAACTGAAGGTGGTTTCAGAAATAATGCCTTCAAATTCACGGCGCAGTAAAAATGGCGTCATGAAGCCTTCTTGATCTTAAGGCTTTGTTTGGCTAAAGTTGACGGAAATATTAGGAATGGTAGGAAAGAAAATTGGAAAGTTGAAGTGGAAAATGAGGAAGACAGAAGTACAGGAAGGTGAAAAGAAAACTAGAGAAGATAGAGATACACGTTTTAGAAGACAAAACCTGAGCCTAGGAAGTAGGCAGAAGAAAAAGACAAATCTAGGAGAAAATTGAAAATACGGGCGAGTGCTTAAGATAGAATGAAAAGCAAGCTATTGGACGCAGACATACAAGATAGACGTCCAAAAATTTAGAAGATAATTCAAAGTCAATAATGTTGGATAAATTACAGGAACAAAAACTAAGAGAAATTTTTATACCATTAATAATCTATTGTAAAAGCCCATCAACTTAATTCTGGTGGTGCAGAAGTTAGATCTCAGAAGATGAGGGTTTTTTAAAACTACTGTAGACCAGGACCAACTTAGAAGAATATCCGGAAACTAGAAGGAAAGGCAGTTTAAAATCTCAGCAAAAAGTTAATAAAAGGGACTGAAGTAACTTAAAAGCTAAGAATGTGTTTGGAAGAGTTAAAAATTTGAAAGGCCTTAAATGCGGTAGCGTAGTTTCTTTTGGCAAATCTAAAGGACTTTATAAGTGAATTAAACTGAAGAGCAAGAATAACCATCGAGTTATTGGACTTTGAGCTAAGATGAATGTTTAAATCCTGAGGACTAGGCGCTAATTAACAGCTGACGCAGGTGCTACACAGAAGTGGATTCAGTGAAGCTAGGAAGACAGGAGCGGCAGACAGGATTCCAGGAGCCAGTGTTCGGTGAAATCTAGGACTGAGGAGCCAGCGGCAGTTCGTGAAGATAGGAAAGAGAAGCCCGGGAGCCAGTGCGTCTTGGTGAAGGAAGCTAGGAAGAAGGAGCGAGCCCTAACGATTTGGAGGTGAAGCTAGGAGAGGATTCCAGGAAGGAGGAAGCCAGTGCGGTGTGGTGATGAAGCTAGCGTGCGGCGCGGCTTGGCTTGGCAACCACGCGGAGGCGGCGAGCAGGCTGAATGGAGGATAGATAGAGGATCCTAGAGCAGCAGCCCAGTGTGCGAGCCCTGCAGGGAGAGCCAGTGGTGTGGTAAAAACCGTGAGGTCGGCACTATCATGGGTTTTTTTTTTTCTCCTGTAACTCTGGTAATATCTCAAATTTCCTAATAGTAATGGGGGAGTTGTGTACTTAAGCGTAAAGGGTTTTATTACGGGGATATAGGCCGGTTTTCGGGTGTCGTAGGTTTCTCTTTTTCAGGCCTATTTTCTCATGCATCTTGTCTGGAGCTTTTGAGGGCAGACTTCAAGGCCCGGAGGAATGGTAGATGGCAAGTGTTTTTGTTTTTAACCAATGAGGGATATCCTGAATTTGATAGAACAACTGTGAGACAACTTCAGCAAGCTTTGTAAACAGGTTTTATATTCAGTTTGGGGGTAATGAAGCATTTCAGTTTTGTGAGTAGAGGGTCTACTTTTCTTTCCTCATCCTGTATTTTGAGTTTTCTAAATATGTAGTTTCGGTATATAATTCTTGGCGGGGGGAAGTTTTTTGGGGGGGGGCAGCAAAATATGTTTTGAGTTCTTTTCCCTTTAGGTCTGTCTAGAATTCCAAAGGCAAATGACTCAAGGTAACAGGCGAAAAGAAAATCCAGTATCAGGATAATCAGAACACCGCAGGTTTACAGTTTATAGAAACTCTAGCACAAGCAGCTTTCACTTTGAGGTCTGTGGCGCAGCTGTCCATTGGAGAAGTGGCTGGTAGTTTATTCTTTTTTTCCCACCCCTTAATTAAATATTTTTAAAGTACATAACTGGTTATTTTTACTGAAGTATTTTGGGGTGGTGTGAACAGGGAAGAGGGTGGGGGAGAAACTGTTTTTTTCTAAGATTTTCCACAGATTCTATAGTACTATTGACAAACTGAGTTAGAGAAGGATTGTACTGCTACGCTGTTTGGCACCAACACCTTCAGGGATTGGAGCAGCTTTTTTCCTTGGAAGAGTATTCCCAGTGAACCTGAAATGTACAGCACAGTGCAGCTTTGGTTCATATTCAGTCAACTCAGGAGAACTTCAGAAGAGCTTGACTAGGCCAAATGTTGAAGTTAAGTTTTCAAATAACGACTTTTAAGATACCTTTATTAAAGGGGAGGGGCAAATTTTGGCAATTTGTAGTTGGCAGTGGCTTGTGATGATTGGGATGGGGGGGTGGGTTTAGGTAATTGTTTAGTTTTTGATTACAGATGAACATGCCAGAGAACTTAAATACTTAAGATGGAAAAACTAAAGAAATCTCAACTTCCAAGTTGGCAAGTAACTCGCAATCCTCTGGTTCCGTTTTGCCCCAATTTTTGAGTTTAACAGATGGGGAAGTTCATGAAGATTCACTCCATTTTAAGAGTAGGGTTTGGGAAAGGAAAATGACTGGGGGTTGGTCTGGCCCTCTGCGCTGACTTAGGTAAAAACTTGGGGAATTTTTTTTAAATGGTAAAGTTGTTTGGATATAGTAGTGTGTGGTTCTCTCTTGGAATTTTTTTCAGGTGATTTAATAAAACTTAATACTACTATAGGAGCTTCAGAGCAAAGGAAGTGGCTTAATGATCCTGAAGGGATTTCTTCTGATGGTAGCTTTTGTATTATCAAGTAAGATTCTTTTTTCGGCTGTATATAAGCAAGATTGTTCGGTTTATTTTTCTTTTTTAGCATAGGAAAAGTTTGTTAAGATATGCTTCAAAATTATTGTAAATTGTATTTTGAATTTACATCTAAGTATTGTAAATCATAACTGATAAGGGGGTGGGCTTTTGTTGATGAGGGAGGGGAAACCTTTTTTTTCTGTAGACTTTTTTCAGATAACATCTTCTGAGTCATAACCAGCCTGGCAATCTGATGGCCTAGATGGAGAGGGGAACAGCTCCTTGGTGAATGATAAGTAAAGGCAGAAAAGATTGTATTTCATACCTACATTGGGGAAAAAGCATAACCCTGAGATCCTTACTACTGATGAACACATTGTCTGCACATGCAAAAAAAAAAAAAAGCAAATGAAAAACTACCAATTTAAAGTTAATGGAATCTACTATAAAGTTATGGCTTATCAAGCTGTATCCACAAAAATAATGAATTGATGAAAAAATAATGATGAAAAATAATGATAAAGTGAAGATCAAATGTCCATCTCAATACTGCTTTTACAAAAGCAGAATTAAAAAAGCGAAATGAAATGAAAATAGTGCTACATATTAATCCTGGAAAAAAAGAAGCTGAAATAAGTCAAAGAGTGGGATCAAGTGAATTGAGAGGAGGAAGAGGCTGTGCTGTTTGCCAATCTTTCGTTTGCCTCAGACAGGTTTTTCTTCATTATCAGAAGAGTTGCTTCATTTCATCTGGGAGCAGAAAACAGCAGGCAGCTGTTAACAGATAAGTTTAACTTGCATCTGCAGTATTGCATGTTAGGAATAAGTGCTTACCTTTGTGAAGAGCTGTGGAAGTCCTAGGTTCCTTACCTAAGGGATTCCAGGATTGTGAGGCATCGTCCCATCCAGCCTTTTAAAATTAGACAGGACACCGTTCCTGTGGGCTTCAATGATGGGACAGCACATTTCACTCAAGAGGCAAGTAATTCCTTAAAGCCTCTTGAGATTAGCAAAGATAATGTTTATAAAACTAAGAACATTTGTTTAGCCTTGAATCGGACAACCCTATTTAAGGGATAGTATTGTACTGCTAAGAATTCAGATTTTGTTAATCTTGCTAAAATTTAAATGTTATGTGTATTGTGCAGAAAACCATTAAATCATTCAAAATAAAATACTTTTATTTTTAGAGAATGTATGTTTTTAGGAAGCTGTCTCCTTATTTAAATAAAACATTGTTTGTCTGTAGTTAGTGTTGGGGCAATCTGGGGGGTTTCTTCTCATCTTTCAGAAACTTTGTCTGCGAACACTCTTTAATGGACAAGATCAGGAAATTGAGCAGAAGAACGAATTTAACTTAAGGCAGGAAAAAATTTTGTCCTTCGTAAAAGTGATGAGCATTTAATAATTCCAGGCACATGGCAATAGAGGCCCTCTAAATAAGGAATAAATACCTCTTAGACAGGTGGGAGATTATGATCAGAAGAACAGGTAATTTAACACCTACAATGTTTACAGAAAGTCAGGAGTCTGTCTAGTGGTTAAACTAGAGCAATGGAATATACTGTCCAGATACGCAGTTTGCATGTTAACTTTACTTACAGTCATCTCATCTGGTGTTAGCCAGTGTTCACACTATTGGCCTTTTTAGATACCTGGTGGAGGGAGGGTTGGGGTTTTTGTTTTTTTTTTTTTAAAGAATTTTCCTTTGCAGAGGCTTCATTTCATCCTTCGTGAAGCTTTTCAGGATTTTGACTTGCATATATACGCTTGGCTCTGCCTTCTGTTCTCCTAGGGAGTGTGTCAGACCTTGCAGTGAGTTTATCGGCATATTTAAGTATAAACATTTTTCCCCCTGATTTTGGAGGGAAGGGAGGAGGAGAGGGTGGGGCTTACTTGTTCTAGCTTTTTTTTTTTACAGACTACACAGAATGCAGTTGTCTTGACCTCAGGTCTGTCTGTTCTGTTCGCAAGTAATACAGTACTGTTCTGATCCGCTGCTATTAGAATGCACTGTGAAACGACTGGAGTATGAGTCAAAGTTGTGTTTCCCCCAATGCTTGGAGTAGTGATTGTTAAAGGAAAATCCAGCTGAGTGATAAAAGGCTGAGTGTGAGGAAATTTCTTCAGCTTTTAAAGCATTCATGTTTGTGATTGGAGCAGAGTCCCTTTTGCTGTGCTTTTTTTTAGGTAAAATGCATTTTGTTCACTTCTGGTAAGGGGGTGGGGAGGGCACTGAAGCCTTTAGTCTTTTCCAGATGCAACTTTAAAATCAGTGACAAGAAATAATTCCACACGAGCAGCAGTCTTCAGGAAATTTCACTGGCAAGTGGAAATGTTTACCAACAGTTCAGTGGTCTTAGTGCATTTGTCTTTGTTCGGGTGTTTCTCTCTCCTCCCCTGGTCTTAATTTTATATACAGGAACATTCAAAACAACAGACGTATGCGAAAGGCCAGAGAAGCCAGACCCAGTAAGGAAAAATAGCTTATTTACTTTTAAAATCATAAACCAAACATTGCATTTTAAATGTGGGGATTGGGAACCACTAGTTCTTTCAGATGGTATTCTTCAGACTATAGAAGGAGCTTCCAGTTGATTTCACCAGTGGACAAAATGAGGACAACAGGTGAACAAGCTTTTTCTATATCTACATACCAAGTCAGATCTGTTATGAGTAAACAATTTAGTGTTAAATGACCTTTCAGCTTTACGCTGGAGTCAACAGCATGAGCAAGTTGTTTGTTGGCCTGGGGGTGGAGGGGTGAGGTGGGCGCTAAGCCTTTTTTTTAAGATTTTTCAGGTACCCCTCACTAAAGGCACCAAAGGCTTAAAGTAGGACAACCATGGAGCCTTCCTGTGGCAAGAGAGACAACAAAGCGCTATTAACTAAGGTCAATCAAAATGGTGTCGGCCTCAACCCCATCTTCTGTTAGAAATGAGGACTTGACTCAGCCCCCTTGGCAGACAATGCATTGAACCTCTTTCTTTGGGGGAGCGAGCATTCAAAGGAATGCTTGAGTGCCTTGTATATATATCCCTGTGCTTGTCCTAATATTTAGCTGTTTTCATAGCAGCTCTTAATGAAGCCGAACCTCAAGTGATGCTTGAAGGGGAGGGAAAGGGGGAAAGCGGGCAACCACTTTTCCCTAGCTTTTCCAGAAGCCTGTTAAAAAGCAAGGTCTCCCCACAAGTGACTTCTCTGCCACATCGCCACCCTGTGCCTTTGGCCTAGCGCAGACCCTTCACCCCTCACCTCGATGCTGCTGGTAGCTTGGATCCTTGTGGGCATGATCCAAAATCGCTTTTAAGGTAATTGGTGCCAAGGTCTTCCGGTGGGTTGCATTACTAGAAAAGACCATTAATTTACCTGCGAACAGGTAATGATATTTAGACCACAACTAAAAAGCTCTTAAAGTGTTTTAAATGTGTGGCATTATTATCCAATGACTTTAAAAAAACATTTCAACCAGTAAGTGGAGAAACAGCATCTAAGTAGAACTGTCATATTGGGTGGGAGAGTACACTTACAAACTGAAAGGTACTTTGGCAGTTGAGAGGGCTATTGGGTGGGATTGCAAAAATTCTCTGCTAAGACTTTTTCAGGTGAACATAGCAGACTTGACCAAGCTAGCATCTTAGCTGAAGCAGATTCTCCAGTGCTCTTCAGTAGGGCTATTTATAAAGGTTTTTCTTTTCCTGAGAAAACAAAATCTTTTTTGTTTTCTCAGGTTTTGCTTTTTTGCCTTTTCTTATCTTAAAAAAAAAAGCAAAAGATGCTGGTGGTTGGCACTCCTGGTTTCCAGGACGGGGTTCAAATCCCTGTGGCATCTTTGCTTGACTAACTTTTACTCTCCAGACTCTTTACTTTTTCCTCATCTTTCAGGTGCTAGGCCCTAGAGTTAGGGGAGGTGGAAGATAATAGCGTCAAACTCTGCCTTTGTGTTTACATGGGAATGTAATGTAATTTTGCCTGTAATTTGCAGGTATTCCTCATGCAATTCGTGTTTGGAGAAGTCTATTTTGAAAACTTGATTATACATATTAATAAAAATTGAAAAAACTTCCTTGGTGTGATTTATTTACATATACACTAAACTTCTGTTCATGAATAGAAGATGGGTGTTTTGTGGGTGTTCTGCCTGGTTCCTGTATAAGTATATGGTTCTGTCATGCAGTCTGATCTCCAGGAAGAGCAGGAATCTAGGGAAGAAAGGGGTGAAACGGGTGAGTGACCTGAAAGACTTGTTTAAAGAAGCCTACTTTCTGCTGTTGAGCAGTTGCCTGTGAGCTGGGCTGGGATGAAGAGGAAACAACTGGGGAACATGGGGAGAAAGAGGTGTTACCGTTGATTCTATCAAAAGTAAGGCCAATCTAAGAGCTGACAATGGGTGACTCGGACAGTCTTTTTCAGTTGTCAATTCCCAAGCTACAAGTTGGTTATGTGGTCTGGTGTCCTGTGGAATGATCTGTATGCTCAGTCACCAAGTCATGTCCAATTTTTTGCAACCCTGTGGACTGCAGCATGCCAGGCTTCTCTGTTCCTCACCGTTTCCCAGAGTGTGCTCAAACTCATATCCATTGAGTCCGTGATGCCATCCAACCATCTCATTCTCTCTCCCCTTCTACCTTCATTTTTTCCCAGTATCAGGGTCTTTTCCAGTGAGTTGGCTTTTCATATCAGGTGGCCAAAAATGGCCTGTATACCAGCAGATAATCCTTTATTTGCAAATGAAATACCCTCATGGTTCCACCCATTCTCTAAATCCCTAAAATGTCCTAGCTCTTCAGATTGTATTCCCTGCATGAGTAGGTAAAAGGCTCCATCCAGTAAACCTGGCCAGTGAAACCTAGGTCTTCAGACTTAGGTCTGAAGAAGATGCTGTACCTAACACAGGTCTCCCAGCCTTGGCTATACCCTCAGCCCAGTGGAGGGCAGTGTCAGTTGTTTCCGACTCCACTAGCCCATCAGGCTTCTCTGGCCATGGAATTCTCCAGGCAAGGATACTGAAGTGGGCAGGGGCTTTACCAAATGAATCTCTGTCCTGTATTTCTGAACTCAAGTTATGTGTTGCAAATGGGGAAGCAAGCTCTGACTGGGACACTGGCAAGGCGGCAGGGCTGGAATTTGAACCCTAGCCTCCAACACTTCAGCTCTATGGTCTACATAAGTGTACGAGGTCCTCACGTAATTGTCCAGGGACTTCCCTGGTGGTGCAGTGGATACAAATTCGTCGGCCAATGCAGGAGACACGGGTTCAATCCCTGGTGCAGGAAGATTCCACATGCTGTGGAGAGTAACAGCCTGCACTCTGGAGCCCAAGAGTCACAACTGCAGAAGCCCGTGCACCTAGAGCCCACTGTAAGAAGCAGCTCATGCACCTCAAAGAACAGTAGCCCCTGCTGGCTGCAACTAGAGAAAGCCCGCAGGTAGCAATGAAGACTCAGCACAACCAAAAATAATTTTTTTTTTTAAAAGAATCAACTGTCCAACTATATGTAACAAGGACCTAGCATATATAGCACAGGGAGCTAGTCAATATCTTGTAATAACCTGTAATGGAAAAGAATCTGAAAAAGTATATAATGTATATGCAATTTATATACATATATATATACACACATATATATAATCTTCACTTGGTGTTCACCTGAAGCACAACATTGTAAACCAAATATACTTGAATTAAAAAAAGAACTGTCCAGTGGGTCAGCAGCAATCTAGTCTCCACGGTGGTCCGTGGACTTGGTTAAGTGCCTATTCTGAATTGATGCCATTCCAGTACTTTATGGAGAAGTCTTTGTTCTTCCAGAACTGGAGGACTCCCTGGAAGGACTTCCCTGGAGGGCAAAGGAGAAGGAGTGGCTAGGGATTCACCAGGGGCTACATGGTTCCTGGCACTGCTTAGGCTCAAAATTGGCCAGGATCAGGAACTGTCAGTGCCAGGGTCAGCAATAAGAAGGGCCAGAGAAAACGGAGGGCTGGCATAGGTGAGGCGGCGGCCGGGTGGGCATGGGGCTTGCGCAAAAAAAAAAAAAAAAAAAGGAGGGCCAGAGAAGCAGGCCGGAAGTCATTTCCTCCTTGGCACAAAAAGAGAATGCAGAAGGAGGCCAACATAAAACTTCTCTGAAGTCTATGTCCAAGTCAAGGGGCTAGGTCTCAATAATATAAATGAACCCCAGGCAAGTCCTTTATAGCCCCCTTCAGCTGTACAAAGGGCTTTCACACTGGACTTTTTGGGATTTCATTATCCTGATAATTCCAGTAGTTCTGTGGGTGCCTAACAAACATGGGTCCAAGTGAGATAGCTCCACCATTTCGTAACCTCTCCAAACTTGTCCTGAAGTCTCCCAGGCCCAGGGCTAGTTGGTTTGGACTTGGGAAATAGATTTCTGACCTCAGTAAAAGGGTGCAACTAGGAGAATGAGACTTGGAGAGAGGGCAGGGTATGGGGAAAGTGAAAAATGGGAGTATCTAGCTGGGTTGCTGATTCAGAAGCTCTGAAAATCTAGGAGACATGAGTCAGATCCTGGTTCTTGGCTGGCTCTGACAAGTTGGCAAACTGGGATGTCATGTGCCCTTTCCAGGTCCTTGCTTTCCTGCTGGTTAAATGGAGATTATGTCCTGTCTACCTGCTATGGTAAGGAAGGATAGCCACAGGAGATGCCAATTTATGAAACTGGAAATGAATGTGCTTTGCCACCATCTAGTGGACTATAACAGTATTGCAACCCTCTCTGTGGAGTGTTTCTTAATGCTACCCTTGTTTGTTCAACAAATTATTTTTATTGCTGACCATTCAGGTATGACCTAAATCAACTCCCTTACGATTATACAGTGGAAGTGACAAATAGATTCAAGGGATTAGATCTGATAGAGTGCCTGAAGAACTATGACCGAAAATTCAGGACATTGTACAGGGTGTGGTGATCAAAACTATCCGCAAGAAAAAGAAATGCAGAAAGGCAAAATGGTTGTCTGAGGAGGCCTTACAAATAGCTGAGAAAGGAAGAGAAGTGAAAAGCAAAGGAGAAAAGGAAAGATATACACATCTGAATGCAGAGTTCCAAAGAATAGCAAGGAGAGATAAGAAAGTGAGAGTGAAGTCGCTCAGTTATGTCCGACTCTTTGCGACCCCATGGATTGTAGCCCATGGAATTCTCCAGGCAAGAGTACTGGAGTGGGTTGCCATTTCCTTCTCCAGGGGATCTTCCTGACCCAGGGATCAAACCTGATCTCCCGCATTGCAGGCAGAGGCTTTACCTCTGAGCCACCAGGGAAGCAAGAACATACAGAGAACTATACAAAAAAGATCTTCATGACCCAGATCACCACGATGGTGTGATCACTCACCTAGAGCCAGACATCCAAGAGTGTGAAGTCAGATGGGCCTTAGGAAACATCACTAAGAACAAAGCTCGTGGAGGTGATGGAATTCCAGCTGAGCTATTTCAAATCCTAAAAGATGATGCTGTTTAAGTGCTGCACTCAATATGCCAGCAAATTTGGAAAACTCAGCAGGGGTCACAGGACTGAAAAAGGTCAGTTTTCATTCCAATCCCTAAGAAGGGCAATGCTGAAGAATGTTCAAACAAGTACACAATTGTACTCATTTCACATGTGCCTCATTTCACAAGGCAATGCTCAAAAATCCTTCAAGCTAGGCTTCAACAGTATGTGAACCGAGAACTTCCAGATGTACAAGCTGGATTTAGAAAACGCAGAGGAACCAGAGATCAAATTGCCAACATCCACTGGATCACAGAAAAAGCAAGAGAATTCCAGAAAAATACTTACTTTTGCTTCATTGATTATGCTAAAGCCTTTGACTGTGTGGCTCACAACAAACTATGGAAGATTCTTAAAGAGATGGGAATACCAGACCACCTTTCCTGCCTCCTGAGAAACCTGTATGCAGGTCAAGAAGCAACAGTTTGAACCAGACATGGAACTACAGACTGGTTCAAAATTGGAAAAGTAGTACGTCAAGGCTATATATTGTCACCCTGCTTATTTAACTTAAGTACAGAGTACATCACGTGAAATGCTGGACTGGATGAAGCACAAGGCGGAATCAAGATTGCCGGGAGAATATCAATAACCTCAGACATGCAGATGACACCACCATTATGGCAGGAATTGAAGAGGAACCAAAGAGCCTCTTGATGAAAGTGAAAGAGGAAAGTGAAAAATCTGGCTTAAAACTCTACATTCAAAAAATGAAGATTATGGCATCTAGTCCCATCACTTCATGGCAAATAGATGGGGAAACAATGGAAACAATGACAGATTTTCTTTTGCTTGGCTCCAAAATCACTGCAGATGGTGACTGCAGCCATGAAATTAAAAGACGCTTGGTCCTTGGAAGAAAAGCTATGACAAACCTAGACAGTGTATTTAAAAGCAGAGACATTACCTTGCCGACAAAGATATGTATAGTCAAAGCTATTGTTTTCCCAGTAGTCACGTATGGATGTGACAGTTGGACCATAAAGAAGGCGGAGCACCGAAGAATTGATGCTTTTTTTTTTTTTAGTTCTACCAGTTTACTGCTACCAACCCATCTCCCTCCACCCCATGGACTGCAGCCCGCCAGGTTCCTCTGTCCATGGACTTTTCCAGGCAAGAATACTGGAGTGGGTTGCCATTTCCTTCTCCAGAATTGATGTTTTTAAACTGTGGTGCTGGAGAAGACTCTTGAGAGTCCCTTGGACTGCAAGGAGATCCAACCAGTTAATCCTAAAGGAAATCATTCCTGAATATTCACTGGAAGGACTGATGCTGAAGCTGAAGCTTCAATACTTTGGCCACCTGATGCAAAGAGCCAACTCATTTGAAAAGACCCTGATGCTGGGAAAGACTGAAGGCAGGAGGAGAAGGGGACGAAAGAGGATGAGATGGTTGGGTGGCATCACTGACTCCATGGACATGAGTTTGAGCAAGCTCCAGGAGATGGTGAAGGACAGTGAAGCCTGGTGTGTAGCAGTTCATGGGGTTGCAAAGAGTTGGACATGATGGAGCCCCTGAACAACAGCAACAGTATTCCATTGCAAGGATATTGTAATTGGAGTCTTTTCCCATTTTTTCTAATTATGACTAAAGATGTTATGAACATTGCATACAAGTCTCTGTGGATATAAACTTTCCTTTTTCTTGGTATGTTGTATGGTAGGTATATAAGTAGTGTTTAAGAAATTTCCAAACTATTTGCCAAAGTGGTTTATTGTTTTGCATCTTCACCAATAGTGTATGAAAGTTCCAGTTGCTCCATATTCACCATCATATGGTATGATCATATCTTTAAACTTTAGCTATTCTAGTGAATATGTAGTGATATCTCATTGTGATTTTAACCTGTATTCTGACTCTTGCTCATTGGAAGGAATGCTATGACAAACCTAGACAACATATTAAAATGCAGAGACATCATTTTGCCAACAAAGAACATATAGTCAAAGCTAGGGTTTTTCCAGTAGTTGTGTACAGATGTGAGAGTTGGACCATAAAGAAGGCTGACACCAAAGAGTTGGTGGTTTTGAACTGTGGTGCTGGAGAAGATTCTTGAGAGTCCCCTGGACTGAAAGGAAATCAAATCAGTCAATCCTAAAGGAAATCACTCCTGAATATTCATTGGAAGGACTGATGCTGAAGCTGAAGCTCCAATACTCTGGCTACCCGATGCAAAGAACTGGCTCATTGGAAAAGACTCTGATGCTGGGAAAGATTGAAGCAGGAGGAGAAGGGGACGACAGAGGATGAAATGGTTGGATAGCATCACCGACTCAATGCGCATGAATTGGAACAAATTCTGCGAGACAGTGGAGGACACAGGAGCCTGGGGTGCTGCGGTCCATGGGGTCCAAAGAGTTGGACATGAGTTAGCACTGAATGACAGCACAACCGATGATGTTTAGGGTCTTCTCATGTGCTTACTTGCCGCTTATATACCTTCTTAGGTGTAGTGTCTATTCAATTTTCTTTGCCAGTGTTGTTATTGGGATGTTTATCTTTTTATTGCCGAGTTCTAAGAGCTTTTACATTTATCAGGTTCAAGTTTTTTGTTAATGTATGTTTTGAATATATTTTCTCTCAGTATGTGCCTTGACTTTTCATTTTTTTGTAACTGTCTTTTCAGAGTGGTGGTGGTTTAGTTGCTAAGTTGTGTCCGACTCTTGGAACTCCATGGACTGGAGCCGGCTGTGCTCCTCTGTCCATGGAATTTTCCAGGCAAGAATACTGAAGTGGGTTGCCATTTCCTTCTCCAGGGGATCTCCCTGACCCAGAAATCAAACCCAGGTCTCCTGCATTGCAGGCAGATTCTTTACCAACTGAGCTACGAGGGAAGCCTGTCTTTTCAGAGTAGAAGTTTTAAATCTTCAACAAATCACTAATGTGTACAGTAACGTGGAGAAATTTCAAAATAATTACATTGTGAGGAAGAAGCCAGTTTTTTAAAAATACATACAGGGAATTCCCTGGCAGTTCACTGGTTAGGACCTTTCACTGCCAAGGGTGCAGTTTCAATCCCTGGTTGGGAAACTAAGATCCTACAAGGTGCATGATGCTGTCAATAAAAAAAAAAGTACATACAGTCCAGTTCCATTTATACAAAATTTTTCAAAAATAAAAACTAATCTATAATAACAGCCAAGAAATTCCCTGGTGTTACAGTGGATAAGAATCTGCCTGCCAATGCAGGGGACACAGTTTCAATCTCTGGTTCAGGAAGATCCCACATGCTGCTGAGCAACTAAGCCCATGTGCTACAACTACTGAATCCAGGTGCTGCAACTCCTAAAGCCCGTGAGCCTAGAGCCTGTGCTCCGTAACAAGAGAAGCCACTGCAGTGAGAAGCCTGTGCACCACAGCGAAGAGTAGCCCCCACTTATGCAGCTAGAGAAGGCCCTCACATAGCAACAAAAACCCAGTGCAACCGAAAAAAATAAAAGAAATAATTAAAAAAATAAAATAGCTGACTAGGAGTTACAAAGGAAACCTTGGGAGTAATGAAGATGTTCATTGCCTAGATTGTGGGTTTCAAGGATGTACATTTATGTCAGAAGTTATCAAATTATATACTTTAGTTACTTGCAGTTTATTGTACATTGATAAACTGTAAAATAAAGTGCACACATGTGAACTAGCATTTCTTGCTCACTTGTTGTGTACCAAACACTGACAAGATGCTGGGGATGCAAAGAGAAACAGTGGACTGTCTTGAGCCCTCCTTGTCACGTCCCCAAGGCTGGGCTGACAGGGTATGTTCCAGGCCCATCTCTGCTCCTTGCTCCTCTGCTTTCACTGACTCCCTGTTAGGGTTCCCTTGCGGATTCCAGCTGTGCCCACCTCACTGGCCTCCACCCAACCTCTGATACCCATACCCACATCCCACTTGACCAGCAGTCTTTCCGTCCCCTACAGGAACACGCGCACACATCCTCTCCTGTCCTGTCTCTGGCCTTCCCTCATGCCTTTCCCCCTTTCTAGAATACTCTCTGTCCCCACCAATCTCTAGGGTGAATCCCACTCCTTCAAAGTTCAGCCCCCTCCCTTAGCCCTCGTGTGGGCTGTCTTGCCTGGAGCCCCGATCCCACGTGATCCGCAGCCTCCTGGAGCCTGTGTCCTGGTTCCCATCCAGCCCTACCTGGGCACCGACCCAGGACCATGCTCTGGCTCACTCCACTAAAACAGGAGGGCCACGCCGTCCTGAACAGTTGTGCATGTACACGTGTGCATGTGAGAGCCCTGGTCACAGCCCCTGGTGTTGCAGACTTGCCAGAGCAGCTCTTAAAAAATTAAGCAATTTTTGGACAGTGACTCTTTATTTTTTGCTGCACCATGCAGCTTGTGGGATCTCAGTTCCCCCATCAGGGCTTGAACCCAGGCTCCTGGCATTGGGAGCGTGGGGTCCTAACCATGGGGCCGCCAGCAAATCTCCTTTCTTTTTTACCTTCATAACCTTTTTGTTTTATAATGCGTTTAGACTTACAGAAAAATTGCAAAAATAGTACAGCAAGATATAATGACTTTTTTTTTTTAACCGAGAAACACATCAAACCAACACACTCCTACAACATTACAACATCAGCAACTAATTCAACATCGAGGGAAAGAGACTCATTACTGAACTCAACACAACAGTTTGGAACAATCTGGAACAAATGGAATCATGGATCAGATTTGGTTGAGCCGGGAGTGCTCAGCTTTGGACGGCAGTCCTGCCAAGCCTGAGAGTGGGCAGAGTGGAAACAGAATGGGTGGTCCTGGACTTGCAGGCCTAAGGCAGGAGTCTGCCTTCTTGCTAAGTGAAGTGGGAACTGTTGGAGGGTCTTGAGCAGTGGAGTCAGGTGACCTGCCTTACCTTCTCTAAACATCTCTCTGGGGGCTGGAGAACAGGGGCTTACAGGGGACATCAGCTGCCTTAGGACCCAGCAAGAGAGGCTGGTGGCCTGTGGCTGGGGGAGGGGCAGCGGAGGTGGCAGTGCCAGGTGATTGGAGCCCCAGTCCCCTGCTGGTGGTCTTCGTGGGATGGGAGAGGAAGCACTGGGGTTACCCTGGCTTCTGGTCTGGAAGGGTGGAGTTGCTGAGCTAGCTGGGGACACGGAGAGCTGTTTAAGGAGTCTGTTAGACATCTGGGCTGGGCGAAAGGGAGGTTCCCAGCTGTGGTGAGGGATGCAGATGGCATTTAAAGCCCCAAACTCCATGAGATGAACTGGGATGACTTGCCCTGGCCAGACCAGCTGCCTGGCCTTAGTTCCTCAGCCTAAAATTCTTCCCTGGAAGCCACCCTCCTCCCTAGCCCACCTCAGCGCCTGTGACCAGGGTTGGGAACTCGGAAGGCACCACTGGGATTCAGCGTCACAGACCTGTAATGCGGACACTGCCAATATCCAGCAGTGTGGTCATCCCTTCTTTTTCCCACCAGGGAAAGAAACCACACCAGCCCTCCTGGCAGCCCAAGTGCCCCTAAAGGGCATTAGTCACTCAGTCATGTCCGACTCTTTGCGACCCTGTGGACTGTACCTGCCAGGCTCCTCTGTCCATGGGATTTTCCAGGCAAGAATACTGGAGTGGGTTGCCTTTTCCTTCTCCAGGGGATCTTCCCAACCCAGGGATTGAACCGCAGTCTCCTGTGTTGCAGGCAGATTCATTACCATCTGAGCCACCAGGGAAGGTGGATTCAAAAGGGCTCTGCCTAGAACCTGGGATAATGGCAGTGGGGGTGCAGGGTGGTAGGGGGCCAACAAACTTGGGAAGGAAGATGCGAGCATGTAGAGCAGAGGGGGATGAGGGGTGCCTCACCCTCACCTGACCTGGACCACTTTCCCCAGAGAAGTGATGCTGGGGGAGGGTGAGGGTGGTGGTAGAAGCTGGCAGGTTCCCAGGCCAGTGCTGAAATGGTGTTACTGGGAACCAGGCATTCCCTGGCCCAAGCAACTGACAGTCAAACAGGAGGCTCGAGCTGCACCCATTTCTGCCCACGTGGAGCCAGGCCACCTGCAGACAATGCGATCCCTTCATCCTGTTGCCTCACTAGACGGTCCCATCCTGCCTGCACTCACTCACTCATAACAATCATCCACACACCATCAGTAGTCACCGCACTGAGGTTTGAACCCAGGCAGCCTGGCACTCACCCAACTCACATTCTCAGCACACATTTGCCAGCCAGCTGGGCCTGGGCCTGGTGACAGAGTAGGCACGGGCCCTAATGCCATCAGCCCTGATATGCTCCCGGACATTGGGTGCACAGGCCCTTAGGGTCAGGCCAGGAGCCTCGGGGCTGGGAGGAGGGTAGGCTTCCTGGAGAAGCAGGCATCTGAGTTAGATCTTGACAAAATATTGGGACTCACTCGTACAAGGACAGGGGGAAGGTCACCCCAAGGGAGAGCCAAGGCAGGAGGCTGAAAGTCTGTCTGTGGAGTTATATCCTCAATTCCAGGTGATCGTGGTTCCCAACCTACTCTATGTCACCCCGGAGCTGTGCGGACCGCCCCACCCCAATCCCCACTCTAGATCTTTTCTTGGGCCTCCCCAACATTCACTTTCTCTTGATTTCTTTTTTCTTCTCCTTCCAAAGCTTCAGGGCTTCCTTGGTGGCTCAGATGGTAAAGAATCTGCCTGCAGTGCAGGAGACCCGGGTTTGATCCCTGGGTTGGGAAGATCCCCTGGAGAAGAGAATGGCAACCCACTCTGCTATTCTTGCCTGGAGAATTCCATGGCTTTTTGGCCAGAACCGCCATCTTCCAGTAATTTGCCAAAATGACCAACACAAAGGGTAAGAGGGGAGGCACCCGCTACATGTTCTCTAGGCCTTTTAGAAAACATGGAGTTGTTGTTCCTTTGGTCACATACATGCGAATCTACAAGGGTGATATTGTAGACATCAAGGGAATGGGTACTGTTCAAAAAGGAATGCCCCACAAATGTTACCATGGCAAAACTGGGAGAGTCTACAATGTTACAGCCTACTGTTGGCATCATTGTAAGCAAACAAGTTAAAGGCAAGATTCTTGCCAAGAGAATTAATGTGCGTATCGAGCACATTGAGCACTCTAAGAGCCGAGATAGCTTCCTAAAACGTGTGAAGGTAAACGATCAGAAAAAGAAGGAAGCCAAAGAGAAAGGGACTTGGGTTCAGCTGAAGCGCCAGCCTGCTCCACCCAGAGAAGCACACTTCGTGAGGACCAATGGAAAGGAACCCGAACTGTTGGAGTCCATTCCCTGTGAATTCATGGCCTGATGGGTGTAAAAATGAAGACCTGGACTGTAAAAAAACAAAAAGAACTCCATGGACAGAGGGGCTAGGTGGGCTACAGTCCATGGGATCAAAAAGACATGGGCACGACTGAGCAACTAATACTTTTACTTTCCAAGACTTTCACATTATTTCTAGTCTTTTGGTGTCACTCATACAAGGGCTTCCCTGGTAGCTCAACTGGTAAAGAATCTGCCTGTGATGCAGGAGAGACCGGTTCAATTCCTGGGTTGGGAAGATCTGCTGGAGAAGGGATCTGCTGGAGTAGGCTACCCACTCCAGTATTCTTGGGCCTCCCTTGTGGCTCAGATGGTAAAGAATCCACCTGCAACAACAACAACAAAAATAATTTTATTTTTTTTCAAAAATAACTTTAAAAAGACAAAAAATAAATAAATAAAAGAATCTGCCTGTAATGCAGGAGACCTGGGTTTGATCCCTGTGTTGGGAAGATCCCCTGGAGAATGGGAACAGCTACCCACTCCAGTATGCTGGTCTGGAGAATTCCATGGACTGTAGTCCATGGGGGTCACAAAGAGCTGGACACAACTGAGCAACTTTCACTTCACTTCATACATTTGTACCCAGGACACTGATTATTCACACTGGCCCACTTGTGCCCCAGCTGCTCAGCTCGCCATTGCTTTCTTGGATCCTCTTTCTTCCTTCTGGGCTCAAGGTCCTTTTTCTTTTCTTTTCTTTTAAAATATTTATTTGGCTGCACGAGGTCTGCACTAGTTGTGGCATGCAAACTCTGAGTTGTGGCTTGTGGGATCTAGTTCTCTGACCAGGGATTGAACCCAGGAACCCTGCCTTAGGAGCATGGAGTCTTAGCCACTGGACCACCAGGGAAGTCCCAAGGTCCTTCTTCCTAAGGTGCTTCTGGAAGTTCTCTCAGCAAGGATTTCTGAGCAGTAAATACTTAGAGCCTTTGTCTGAAATATCTTTATTTCACTGTCTGCTTTCACAGCTAGTTGAGCTAGTATGGCACTTTCGGTAGCCCTCATTTCTCAGCATCTGAAGATATTGTCTGGATTTAGAAACTGCCTCTGCCCCACATTCTGCACCCTGAGTCCTCACAAGTTGCTTCTGGTTCCTCTGGGCCATTTGAGGAATCTCCAGATGGGACTCTCCCAAGGATGAAGCTCTTGGCATCCTACATTGCCCCAATTTCTGGGGCAGTCAGTCCTCAGAGCTGTCTGCCATTGAAGGAGGAGAAAGACAGAACAGGCTCCATCTTGAAAGCAGGACTCCGGTACCTGAGCCGCTGCCGCCAAGTCCGGATCCCACGCCGCGCGCCTCCGACACCCGCCCGTTCGACGGTCACTCCCGGTTCCTTTAGGTTCTAAGTCCAAGATGGCAACTCTCAAGGATCAACTGATTCAGAATCTTCTTAAGGAAGAACATGTCCCCCAGAATAAGATGACAGTTGTTGGGGCTGGTGCTGTTGGCATGGCCTGTGCCATCAGTATCTTAATGAAGGACTTG
Source organism: Cervus canadensis (assembly GCF_019320065.1). Classification (NCBI taxonomy): domain Eukaryota; kingdom Metazoa; phylum Chordata; class Mammalia; order Artiodactyla; family Cervidae; genus Cervus; species Cervus canadensis. The sequence goes on from NC_057414.1 coordinate 41,138,815, forward strand.
GCAGATGAAATTGCTCTTGTTGACGTCATGGAAGATAAACTGAAGGGAGAGATGATGGATCTACAACATGGCAGTCTTTTCCTTAAAACACCAAAAATTGTCTCTGGCAAAGACTATAATGTGACAGCAAACTCCAGGCTGGTTATTATCACAGCTGGGGCATGTCAGCAAGAGGGAGAGAGCCGTCTTAATTTGGTCCAGCGTAACGTGAACATCTTTAAATTCATCATTCCTAATATTGTAAAACACAGCCCAAATTGCAAGTTGCTTGTTGTTTCCAACCCAGTCGATATTTTGACCTATGTGGCTTGGAAGATAAGCGGCTTTCCCCAAAACCATGTTATTGGAAGTGGTTGCAATCTGGATTCAGCTCGGTTCTGTTATCTCATGGGGGAGAGGCTGGGAGTTCACACATTAAGCTGCCATGGGTGGATCCTTGGGAAGCATGGCGACTCTAGTGTGCCTGTATGGAGTGGAGTGAATGTTGCTGGTGTCTCCCTGAAGAATTTACACCCTGAATTAGGCACTGATGCAGATAAGGAACAGTGGAAAGCGGTTCACAAACAGGTGGTTGACAGTGCTTATGAGGTGATCAAACTGAAAGGCTACCTACCCATCCTGGGCCATTGGACTGTCAGTGGCTGATTTGGCAGAAAGTATAATGAAGAATCTTAGGCGGGTGCATCCGATTTCCACCATGATTAAGGGTCTCTATGGAATAAAAGAAGATGTCTTCCTTAGTGTTCCTTGCATCTTGGGACAGAATGGAATCTCAGACGTTGTGAAAGTGACTCTGACTCATGAGGAAGAGGCCTGTTTGAAGAAGAGTGCAGATACACTTTGGGGGATCCAGAAAGAACTGCAGTTTTAAAGTCTTCTAATGTAGCACTTCACTGTCTAGGCTACACAGGATTTTAGTTGGAGGTTGTAACTCATATTGTCCTTTATATCTGACCTGTGATTAAAACAGTAATGTTAAGACAGCCTAGGAAAAAAATCAATTTCCTAATGTTAGAAATAGGAATGGTTCATAAAACCTTGCAGCTGTATCCTGATGCTGGATGGCACTTACCTTGTGTGGTCCTAAATTGGTTTGTCAAATAATTCAACTTCCTCAAGAGGTACCACTGCCCATGTTGCAGATGCTGAAGTTGCCCTTCAAACCAGATGTGTATTTACTGTGTTATATAACCTCTGGTTCCTTTAGCCAAGGTGCCTAGTCCAACTTTTTTCCCTCCAGTGAATCACATCCTGGGATCCAGTATTGCATACCACGTGCACAACTGTTCTAAAGAATCTTGCGTACTGTGTGAATCAGAATAGTGTACACTGCCTTGTAATGTAAAAGGGAAAAATTACATAAATAATGCAGTCAACTAAGTGTTACACCAACTAAATAAATAAAGCTTGAACAGTGAAAAAAAAAGAAAGCAGGACTCCATCTTGGGCCGTACTGTGGACTTTGAGCGATATGCCCAGTATCTATGGAAACGACATACCAACTGGAAAACCAGACCCCCCAGATGGAAGAGCCCCAGGGCTCGTACCTAGACTCTCCGTCACCTGAAAGAATACCCTAATTATTTGTGTAACCTAATAGAATCATAAATTTCATTATGCTTACTGAGGTGTGACCACAGGCCTATTGATAATTGTCCACTGTTAACTACTTAGGCTTAAGGCATGTGAATCACTGGTTAACTTTGATTGTATCTTTGTTTTCCTTTGTTCAGACTAGTTTCAGGGAATTTGGGGAAGTGGGTTTGGGTACATACACTTAGGGTACATAAGGTTTTCATAAAAACTGGTCGGGGTCCTTGGCTAAGAGGAGACTCTGTCTTGGGCCCACTGGTGTAATAAACTGCACTCCACTATCTGCATTGTCCTTCTGAGTGAGATTGTTTCCCGAACATGTGGCTACAACACCATCACCCCGCTCACAAAGTACCCCACCTCTCTGCCCCATGTGGTCCTGAGGCCTGTCTCCTCCTGTGTGACTCTCCCCTCTCCTGCTCCCTACCCCAGATTCCCTTCTTCCTCCTGACTCTCCACCTCGTGCCCAGCTTCAGCATCACCCATGCCTCCCACTGCCCACTGCCTCTGCCCCAGTCCAGCCATCAGCTCCCTGCAGTGCATATCTACAATCCTTCCTGAGAGTTCTCTACATGATAATTTTACTCCTTCCAGTCCTTTCCCAGGCTGTGGCCTGATAGATGCTTCTAATGTGCAAATCTGATCATGCCACCCACCTCGTTTTCTCCCAGAGTCAAGCTCCATCACCTGACTGAGGGGCCTCCATGATCGCCTGTTCTCACTTCCTGGTTCCATTTTCCGCACCCCAAACCAAGGACTCCTTCCAAGTCTCCCACAAGAAGCAGTTGGGAAACAATTTTATCTACAGACAAACATCATCAGATAAGCCAAAAGCAGCTACATTGGCACTTTGTCATACACCACAGTCTATTATGGGTAAATGTAAAACCCCTCTGGCTGGGTGAAATGCTGAACATTGTATTGTATTTTGGTTTCTACTTTGAACCAGGGGGCATTTTTTTTTTTAAACTCAACTCTATGTTTATATACAATAAAATTCATGTCTTTTAAAGATGTAGATTGATGAGCTCTGACAAATTACCTGTGTAACCACCACCACAGTCAAGGTTTCTCAGAACTCTTAATTCTATTCCATTTCTCTGTATGTTTATCCTTATGACAGTACCACACTTTCTTGCTTACTATTGCCTTGGAGTAAGTTCTGAAATCAGGAAGAGTGAATCCTCCGACTTCATACTTTTCCAGGATTGTTTTGGCTGCTTTGAATCCCTTGCAATCACATGTGAATTTTAAAATCAGCTTGTTAATTTCTGCAAAGAAGCCCTATGGAATTCTGGTTGGGATTGTGTATTTGTGGAGAATTGATATTCTTTTTTAAATGCTTGGTGAAAGTTACCAATGAAATCATCTGGGCCTGGACTTTTCTGTGTGTGCAGTGTTTCTTTTTTTTGTTTTTTTTCTGACCACACCACGCAGGCAGCTTGTGGGATCTTAGTCCCCTGATCAGGACTGAACCTGGGCCCTCAGCAGTGAAAGTGTGGAATCCTACCCACTGGACTGCCAGGGAATTGGTTTTGTTTTGATTACTAATTCAATCTCTACTTGTTATAGATCTATTCACATTGTTTATTTTGTCTTGGGGGCTCCCCAGGTGGCACTAATGGTAAAGAACCCACCTGCCAATGCAGGAAAGACATAAGAGATTCGGGTTCAATCTCTGGGTCAGGAAGATCCCCTGGAGGAGGATGGCAACCCAGTATTCTTGCCTGGAGAATCCCATGGACAGAGGAGCCTGGTGGGCTATGGTCCATAGGGTCGCAGAGTTGGACACAACTGAAGCAACTTAGCACGCATGCACACATCTCTTCTTGAGTCAATTTTGGGAGTTTGTATCATCTAAAAATTTGTCCATTTCACCCAAGTTATCTAGTCTATTAACATAAATTACTTATAGTATCCCTTTATAATCTTTTTTTTCTATAAAGTCATTAATACAGTCCCTTTTTTCACTTTTGATTCTGTTAATTTGAATCTTTTTTTTTTTTTCTTAGTCAACCCAGCTAAAGGTTTTTCAAGTTTACTGATATTTTCAAAGAACTAGATTTTGGTTTCATTAATTTTTCTCTTTTGTTTTTCTGTTTTCTATTTCATTAGTTTCCACTTTTTAAAAAAAAAGTTAAAAATTTAAAATCTTTTTCTAGTTTTATTGAGAAATAGACTTAATTTTTTTTGTTTCCGATGTACAACATAATAATTATATATACATAGCAAAATGATCACCACAATAGTTCAGTTATCATCCATTACCATTGTTATTCAGTTGCTAAGTCGTGTCTGACTCTGTGACACCATGAACTCTAGCGCATCAGGTTCCTCTGTCCTCCACTATCTCCTGGAATTTGCTCAAATTCATGTCCATTGAGTTGGTGATGCCATCCGTCTCATTCACTGCTGCTCCCTTCTCCTCCTGCCTTCAATCCTTCCCAGGATCAGGGTCTTTTCCAATGAATTGACCCTCCGCATCAGGTGACCAAAGTATTGGAGCTTCAGCTTCAGCATCAGTCCTTCTAATGAATATTCAGAGTTGATTTCCTTTAGGATTGATTGGTTTTATCTCCTTTGCTGTCCAAGGGACTCTCAAGCATCTCTTCCAGCCCCACAATTTGAAAGCATCAATTCTTTGCTGCTCAGCCTTCTTTATGGTCCAACTCTCACATTTGTACATGACTGTTGGAAAAACCACAGTTTTGACTATACAGACCTTTGTCAGCAAAGTGATGTCTCTGCTTTTCAATATGCTTTTTAGGTTTGTCATCACTTCCCTTCCAAGGAGCAGGCGTCTTTTAATTTCATTGCTGGAATCACTGTCCCCAATGATTTTGGTGCCCAAGAAAAGAACATTTGTTACTGCTTTCACTTTTACTCCATTTGCCACAAAATGATGGGACTGAATGCCATGATCTTTGTTTTTTTAATATTGAGTTTCATGGAAGCTTTTTCATTCTCCTCTTTCACCCTCATCAACAGGCTTAGTTCCTCTTCATACTCTGCCTTTACAGTGGTATCAGCTATTTGCAAATACTGCTCAGACAACCAATTTACCTTCTTGCATTTCTTTTTCTTTGGGATTGCAAACCATTTTTTTCTTGTGACAAGAATTTTCAAGATCCATTTTCTTACCTACTTTCAAACATGCTATACAGTATTATAAACTATAGTCACCATGCTCCACAGTATCTCCCCATAGCTTATTAATTTTATAGCTGGAAATTTGTACCTTTTGACCCCCTTCAATCAATTTTCCCACTCCCTACTCCCAATTCCCACTTTTATCTTTATTATTTCCTTCCTTCCACTTGCTGTAGGCTTAGTTTTCTCTTCTTTTCCTGATGTTTTAAGATAGAAGTTTAAGTTATTGATATGAGATATTTCGTCGTCTTCTCTTTTGAGTGAGTAAATTAACTTTTTTTTTTTTTTTAGGCTATGCCACATGGTATGTGGGATCTTTAGTTCCCCATTCACTGATCAAACCTATGCCTCCTGCAGTAGAAGCATGGAGTCTTAACCACTGAACCACCAGGGAAGTCCCTAAATGCTTTCTTTAATTATCAATTTTTAGACTTAATACAAAGCACAATTGAAATACTTTCTAAAATGACATTTGGGTAACTGCCACAAAAAACCCACCATTGTTTAACAGAATTTTTTTCTTCTGTTTCATGACTTAAATCTCATAAAATAAGTAAAAAAACACAACTGATAGTTTTATCCTGTGGTAAGTCATCAAGAAACAAAGCATGAACCATCAGCAAGTAGCTCTTGGGATCTTGCAGTGAGTTGAACAGGAAATAGTTACCTCTGAAGTCTTTGGATCTCCATTAGTTGAAGTTTCTATTGTGTTGTAGGGGAAGATACTACTACTGGCAAAGTCAGTTGGACTTCCCTGGTGGTGCAGCAAATAGCAATCTGTCTGCCAATGCAGGGGACATGGGTTCAATCCCTGGTCTGGGAAAATCCTACATGTCTGTGGAGCAACTAAGCCCATGCAGCACAGCTACTGAAGCCCGTGCCCTAGAGCCTGTGCTCCACTACAAGAGAAACCAGTTCAATGAGAAGTCCGCACACCACAACAAAGAGTAGCCCCCGCTCGCCACAACTAGAGGAAGCTCACGCACAGGAATTAAGGCCCAGTGCAACCAAAACTAAATAAATAAATAAATTTTTAAAATTAAAAAAAAAGAAAAGAGAGAGAGACAGTTGGAGGGGAGACTTTCCAAAACCTACATGTATGCGTAATATGTACCTTTACATCAGCTGCTAAAGAATCCACCTGCAATGTGGGAGACCTGGGCTCCATCCTTGGGTGGGGAAGATCCCCTGGAGAAGGGAAAGGCTACCCACTTCAGTACTCTGGCATGGAGAATTCCTTGGACTATATAGTCCATAGAGTCGCAGAGAGTCAGACACAACTGAGCGACTTTCACTTTCACATTATATGTTTTTATAATGAAAAATATATAATTATACATGTACAGTGAAATTATATGTATACATATGTACATGTAAGTATACATGTACATATACATATATACATAATTTCCTGTTTACAAAAGGAATTCACGCATTGTGAAAACTTCAAACATCACATCTCAGAAATAAATATTATGTTGCACTTATAAATTTGCCAATATTTCACTATTTTTGGATAAAGACAGCGATTTCCTACTGTCAACCTAAGAATATATGGGAGGACTCCCTGTAATCCTTGTGTCCTAGAGGAAACCACTGGCATTCAGTATACATTCCCTCATGCTGGAGAGTAAGTCTGTGCACGTTTAAGGTTAATTGAGTTATCACCACAATGACATAACGTGGATAATTTTGCAACCTGCTTTTTAATCACTTTGTAGAACAAAGCAATATTCATTGGAAGGACTGTTGCTGATGTTGAAGCTCCAATACTTTGGCCACCTGATACAGAGAGCCAACTCATTGGAAAAGACCCTAATACTGAGAAAGTTTGAAGGCGAAAGGAAAAGAGGGTAGCAGAGGATGAGGTGGTTAGGCAGCATCACCCACTCAATGGATATGAATTTGAGCAAACTCTGGGAGATAGAGAACAGAGAAGCCTTGTGGGATACAGTCCTTGGGGTTGCAAAGAGTCAGACACGACTCAGCCACTGAACAACAAGAGCAAAGCAAATCCTAGCACTGGTTGTGCCGTTTCCCTTCGCTGGAGCCTCAATTTCCTTACTTGTAAAACTCAAACTAATAATTCCGTTCCAGTTATTAATTTATTAACTCTCAGCTCCAAATTTATCATGTTTGCCTTCTCTATGAATATGAATCCAGGCTTTTCACATTTTTTTTCCTTTGCCAGATGGCAGAATGTTAAATTTTGCCAGTAGACGGCGCTAACAGACACTGCTTGAGGAAAAGGTTTTACTTCCGGGTTTTGATGGGCATCTCGGCGGACTTCCGCAGGGGGGCCCAGCCTCCCCAGCTCAGCTTCCTGAGGCAGCTTTTGCAGCACCGGGTCTCTGCAGTGCAGGTGGTCAGCAGCCTTTAGCCCGCAACCTGGGAGGAGTGGAACGCCTCTAGGGAGACTCTTAATTCCCAGCATTGTAGGGGGTGGTTTTCCAGCAAGTTTCACGGGGCGTGCACAGAATTTGAGTAACTTCTCTACTATCCAATGAGCCCCAGTCATTCCCTCTCTAACAGGTCTGGATCTCAGCCCAGGCCTGGGGATGGGAGCTGCTACTTAATGTTCGCGATTGCTGTGCCCTTTAGAGCTCTCTTTGCTTCTTACTAGTCGGTTCCTGGTTACCCCAACCCCCTGTAGATAATTCTTCTATTAGACTTTAATATAAGTCTTATATGGGCTTCCCTTGTGGCTCAGCTGGTAAAGAATCCACCTGCAATGTGTGAGACCTGGGTTTGATCTCTGGGTTGGGAAGATCCCCTGGAGAAGAGAAAGTCTACTGCAGTATTCTAGCCCAGAGAATTCCATGGATTGTATAGTCCATGGGGTCACACAGTATAAATAATATATATTTATAAAAATATAAATATTATAAATATATTTATTTAAATATTTTTATTTAATATATTTTTAAATAAATATATTTATTTTAAATAAATATATTTATAAAAATGTAAATAATTTTTATATTATACTTTAATATGTCTAATATAACAGTTAATAATTCTTTATATTAGACTTTTCCTGTTCAAATCATTTGTGGTTTTTCTCTGGCACAGATCCCCTACAACATTATTAAGATCAAATTGCAGGCAGATTCTTTACCAGCTGAGCCACCAGGGAAGCCCAAAATTACTGGAGTGGGTAGCCTATCCCTTCTCCAGCAGGTCTTCCCAACCTAGGAGTCAGACTGGGGTCTCCTGCATTGCAAGCAGATTCTTAACCAGCTGAGCTACCAGGGAAGCCCAAATAATTCTTATATTAGACTTTAAGTCTAATATAAACAGTTAATGATTCTTTATATTAGACTTTCCCTGCTCAAATCATTTTTTTTTCTCTGATTGGCACAGATCCCCTACATTGTTACAAAGATCAGACGAGATCCTGCAGGGAGAGCTCCTAGCTCAGTGCCTGCTGGGCAGCGAGCACTCAAAACAGCTGTAATATCTCTACCACAATCATCATTTCTCCATGTCAGTACCTGTAGAGCAGCCTCTTTCTTACCAACTATTGTGGTTCTATAGTATGGATGGAGTTGTGAATCACTCCATTCCTGATGGACATTTGGATTATTCCAGTTTTCCATGACTACAAACAGCCCTGTGATAGCTCCACAGAAGAGCTATCATTTATTGAGCTGCAGCAGTTACACATATTAACTCAGGAATCCTCACAACATGCTAGTGTATTAGCTCCTATAGCTGCTGTAATGAATTGCCACAACCTTCATGGCTTAAAATAACACACATTTATTACCTTATAGTCTGGATGTCAGAAATCTAAAATGAAGGTGTGGGCAGGGCTGTGTCCTTGTGAAGGCTGCAGAAAAGAATCTGTTTCCTTGTCTTTTTCAGCTTCTGGAGGCCACCTGCCTTCCTTGGCTCATGACCCCTTCTTCCCATCACTCCACCCTCTTGATCCTACTGCTCGCTGTGATCCTCCTGCCTCCCTCTTACAAGGACCCTTGTAACTACATCAGGCCGGCCCAGATAATCCAGTATACTCTCGCCATCTCAAGGCCCTTAACTTAATCAAAACACGAAAGTCCCTTTGACTGTATAGGGAACATATTCATGGGTTCCAGGGATCAGGATGTGGATATCTTTGAGTGGGCATTATTCAGCTTCCCACACCTATGAACTTGATACTACTATTCCACTCATTTGACAGATGAGAAAACCGAGGAACAAGGAGAGTAATTAACTTGCCCAAAGTCACACAGCTCTTAAGCAGCAGAGTTAGGATACAGGCAATCTGGCTTGATAATCCAAGCTCTAAGGATTACATAGCTTTGTTATAAATCTTTGCATACCTGTATAAGCATCTGTGTAGGATATATTTCTAGAAGTGGAATGACTGGGCAAATTGTTTAACAAATTGTTTAAGAATTGCCAATTCTTCCTTCACGACAGCTGTGCCAATTATTTCCCACCAGTAGTGCCTGAAATCCTGAATTGTTACTCACCCCAACTCTTGATGCTCTAGGGTCAGAATGTTACTTGAACACACAAAATCAAAGGATTTTTACTGCTTCTTATCAACTTAGGGACTGAAAAGTGTTTCTCTTCATGAGAGGAGAGGAACGTTCCTTACCTAATAGTAACCAAAAAATTACAGCTGGAATAAAGAAGCATCAATTTCCTGGGGAAAAGAAAATCATTTCATTACCTTAACATATTGTAAGACTGCAAATACTGTCCTAACACTGATCATGAAGACCAGCTTCCTGTCTTCACCAAGACTTAAATGTTCTACCTTGTCAGAAGCACTGCTTCTGAGAGTTTTATTTTCCACCTAAATGGGCTGTTTTCATTTCCCATGTCATCTCTTGAAGATCTCTGGGTAATAGATCACTTCCTTCATTGAGCCTTTTCAATCACCCCCTTTTGGGGGGTGGGGTCACACTGGCAGCATGGAGGATCTTAGTTACCCAGAGGATGGAACCTGTGGCTCCCAAAGTTGAAACACGGAGTTTTAACCACTTGACCACCAGGGAAGTCCAATCACCCCTCTTTATCTTGCATCCACATCACACGTGTTATTTATAGCTTGCTTTTCAAGGTTTTCCATTTCCCTTCCCAGTGTATGGCACCAAATACTTCACTAACCCCAATGGCAAACACTTAATATACTTTTAGAGTCTTCATTTTACATCTGAGGAAAAGGAGTGAAGTGACTGGTTCAAGTTCCCACAGAAACGGGATTCAAACAGGCATCTGCCTAAAGATGCTCCTGCTTGACATCCTACCGTGTCTCCTCTGGAGCAACTGGCCTCCTGGTGTGCCCCTGAACCCCAGGCCTGCCTGCCCTGGGACTTCCCTGGGTCATGGCCGAGCTTGAAGGGCTGCTTGCACTCATCCTGGCAGGTGAGGGAGGCAGCCAGCAACACTCAGGCCCTGCTACTTTCTACTGCGTGAGCCTTCAGAGCCTCAGTTTCCTCATCTGTAAGATGGGAACAACATTGATCCCCCTCATAGGGCAGTAATGAGGAGCTGGTATTATCCCCATTTTGAAACGGAGGGGTCCCACTGTGAGGACAGGCTGCTCCCTGCCTAGGCTGCTAGCCTCTGTGTGCCAAGCTCTGCTGGAGAAGCAGAGTTATAGAATCTGGGAGGCCAATCCTTTATCTGGCTCTTCTTTTGTAACTCTTCCTGGTGTCCCCTGTCTGTCCTGTTGTATCTCCTCACTGTCCTTCTGTGCACTGGGACTTCCAGATGCTCACCCCCCGACCCCAGCTCAGTGACCCTGCCCTTCCTGCTCTGGTTTCCTCTCTAGGTGAGGCCCCATGCATGGCACAGGACTAATGTTTGGCAGGTGCTAAAAGAATGTGCCACTAACTAAACACCACCACCGGACCCCTGTGTTGTTAAACCCTCCTCTCCAACCGTGATCTCCACCCCAAAGCATCACTCCACCCCAGCCTGCTACACTCCATCATTCCACAAACACAGTTCAGGCTTCAGTAGGGCAAAGTTCCAGACTCTGTATTCTGGTATTCAAGCCCCCTACTTGCTCCTTTTTCATGACAAGATGCTCCCCACCCCCAACATTGCCAAGTCCACATTCACAATGTTGTCACCATCTTCCCAAGGAAGTCAGAAGAATCTCTAGTTAATATTTCTGTTCTGCCCCAAGCGGCCAGCATTGTGTGATCCTTCCTCTGAGTGCCCTGCACAAGTATTTGGATGAGAAAAGGGACAAGTCTCTGCTGAGCAGCTGCTCTGTGTCAGGTAAGGCACCCCAGTTTACAGATGGGGGAACTGAGGCTCCCAGATAATGTGAGTTCCCACAGGCAGTGATGGGGGCTGGGCCAGGATTTGAACCCAGGAAATGGCAGTCCACTCCAGTACTCTTGCCTGGAGAATTCCATAGACAGTGGAAGCTGGTGGGCTATAGTCCATGGATTCACAAAGTCGTACATGACTAAGTGACTAATTTTTATCAGGTTTTTTTTTTTTTTTTGGATCTACTGACTTTAAGGGGTGTGTCCCTGGTGGCTCAGAGGGTAAAGAATCTGCACGAAATGCAGGAGACCTGGGTTCAATCCCTGGGTTGGGAAGATCCCCTGGAGAAGAGATGGCAACCCACTCCAGTATTCTTGCCTGGAGAATTCCATGGACAGAGGAGCCAGGCAGGCTATAGTCCACAGGGTCGCAAAGAGTTGGACATGACTTAGTAACTGAGCAACAACAACTACTGACTTGGGCATCCCTTCCCCTTGAATCTGCTCCCAAGGGCATCCCAACCAGACATTTCATAATCAGTCTCAGAACTCTCATCCAAGCTCCATAGGGTGTGGCTTCGGGTCCAGCTAAGGGGCCAGGTCTCCATCAGTGTGAAAGGCATTTGAGCTGCTGACAGACCCTCTCTGCACAGACACTGGAGGACCTGGATGCAATGCTGGTCCTAGAGACAGAGAGCCAAGTCTGCTGGGCTCAAGGGAGCAGGGGGCCCTCTTGACCCCCTGGCTTCTTCTGGACTTGCTGGGCTGTTCCTCCTCTACCCTTCTCCTTTCCTAGGTTCACTGTCTTTTCCCTCCCCAGGCTCCCTCCCTTGTCTCAGGGTTCCTAGACCTTCCCAGGACCTTTGCTTCACTGTCTGCTCCCCAACCACGCTCCTTTTCAGAGGTTCTGCTTCCTTGTGCCTCTCTCTCCTGGTCACTCCATCATTCCACCGACACGATACCTCACTGGATCCTAGAGGTGCCCACGGGCAGGTGAGTGCGAGAGTCTGGCTTGGGGACAGTCGCCCTCCCCAGGTTTTTTCCCCACTGAACACTGCATCCTTTCATATCTGTCTATCGACTTCCTTTTCCATTTGTCTATCTCTGCTTCCTTGCCTCGGTTTCCCTATCCTCTGTCTCTTCTCAGGCTTTCATCCTTATATAACGCTGGGAGGTGGACTCTGTTACCATCCACATTCTAGATATAAGGACACAGAGGGGCTGAGAGTTTAGGTGACCTGCCAGGACGGCAGAGGTGGTAACTGGCTGCGCCCGACCAGTTGCGCCAAAGGTTGGTCTCCAGGCTGCCGGCCACCCTCCGACTCCTACTCCACCCACCGACCACGCCCACCGACCAAAAGCCCCGCCCCATCCGGTTATGCCCCGCCCTCGCCCCGCCCCGCCCCGGCTCGGGCTGCCGGAGGACCCGGAGCTGAGGCACCCGAGGCCGCCGCGGCGGCGGGGACGATGTGGTTCTTTGCCCGGGACCCGGTCCGGGATTTCCCGTTCGAGCTCAGCCCGGAACCCCCCGAGGGCAGCCCGCCGGGACCCTGGATCCTGCACCGCGGCCGCAAGAAGGTGAGAGCGGCCCCACTCTGCAGGCCGCGGCCGACCTCGGTCTCGCCTAGCCAGCGCCGCCGGCTCCGCCGCGTCGCGCCCGCCTGACGTGGCTGTGGAGCCTCTTAGGACTACGGGCCGAGGGAGGGGGACGGGCAGTGTCGACGTGGCGGGAGGAAGGGCCGAGGGACCCACAGGCGGACCCAACCAGGGTTACGTGGGCCGGGTTCAGTCTCTAAGGGCTGACTTGGGGAGAGACCCGGCCGGCGGCCCTTCTCTTCCGGCACTGAACCAACTCCGGGGACTATCTCGGAGGTGGAGTGGTCAGCAACGTGAGGCCCCTCTGCCCTCCCCCAGGCCACAGGGAGCCCGGTGTCCATCTTCGTGTATGACGTGAAGCCCGGTGCCGAAGAGCAGACCCAGGTGGCCAAAGCTGCCTTCAAGCGCCTCAAAACTCTCCGGCACCCCAATATCCTTGCCTACATCGATGGGCTGGAGGTACCTACCAGCTGCTCAGTCTATCCAACCTCTGTCCCTCACTTTCTCCCAGTCCTGTCTTCTGTCTTCCTGTGGATTTCCAGCCCTTCTGCGCCAGCGCCTCACCCCCCAGATTTGACTTCCCCTTCTCTGCCCCTATCTCTATCATGTCTCTCATCGCTTCTTCCTCTCCCCCCATCCCTCCCTGATACCCCGTGTTCCCTTCTTCAGACAGACAAATGCCTCCACGTAGTGACAGAGGCTGTGACCCCGCTGGGAGTATACCTCAAGGCGCGAGTGGAGGCCGGTGGCCTGAAGGAGCTGGAGCTCTCCTGGGGGCTACACCAGATTGTGGTGAGATGTGGGGGCAGTGGGGATGAGAGCAGGGTGGGGGCTGCAGCTCCTGGGCTGTGATGGATCCTTCTGCCCTTAGAAAGCCCTCAGTTTCCTGGTCAACGACTGCAGCCTCATCCACAACAATGTCTGCATGGCCGCTGTGTTCGTGGACCGCGCTGGCGAATGGAAGCTTGGGGGCCTGGACTACATGTATTCAGCCCAGGGCAATGGTGGGGGACCTCCCCGCAAGGGGATCCCTGAGCTTGAGCAGTATGATCCCCCGGAGTTGGCTGATGGTAGTGGCAGAGCGGTCAGAGAGAAATGGTGGGTGCCTAGGGGGAGTATGCCCCATCCTGCCCTATTCTGGAAGCCTCTTGTAGCCTCAGGACCCCTGGACTAGCTGGCACTCCCTCCATTCCCTGCTGCTTGGCTGGGGAGGGAACCAGGGTCCTCAGGGTGGAGCCCACTCCTGGCTCCCAGGATCCTCAGGGAGGAAGGGCAGGATAAACACAGGCTTTGGGGTTAGGTGGTTCTGAATTTGAATGTTATGTCACCTGGGATGGATGTCCTTGCTTCTCTGAGCCTCAGTTTCCTGATCTGTCAATGGGGGCTAATGAAACCTGCTTCTTGAGGCTGATGGGATGATCAGCTAAGGAACACAGCCCAGGGTTTGCCATGCAGTGAGTGCCTGGTGCCCAGGGTAGGTTGGAGGCCTATGCTGGCAGGTGGCAGAGCCTTGAGCAGCTCTGGTCACTGTCTCAGGTCAGCTGACATGTGGCGTTTGGGCTGCCTCATCTGGGAAGTCTTCAATGGGCCCCTACTTCGAGCGGCAGCCCTGCGAAACCCTGGGAAGGTGAGTGTCCGACCCCACCCGCACCCCAGCCCCTCTCCCCCAGCCAACCAGCCACTGCCCTGACCCTGACTCTTCTCCCGCAGATCCCCAAATCACTGGTGCCCCATTACTGCGAACTGGTCGGAGCCAACCCCAAGGTGCGTCCCAACCCAGCCCGCTTCCTGCAGAACTGCCGGGCGCCCGGTGGCTTCATGAACAACCGCTTCGTGGAGACCAACCTCTTCCTGGAAGAGATTCAGGTGAGCCCCTTGCCCCACCCTGGGCTCTGGCCCTACATTCCTCACCTCTGTGCACCTCCCCACTTTACAGGCTCCCTGATAATTAGACCCTTGGAGACAAGCACAGATGATGGAGCTAGGCTCTTTGGGTTCATACCCTGCCTCCAACTATTGCTTATTTAAAATACTTACCTATCTATTTATTTGGCTGGGCTGGGTCTCAGTTGTATCTTGCAGGATCTTCCATCTTCATTGTAGCATGCCAGATCTTTAGCTGTGGCATGTGGGATCTAGCTCCCTGACCAGGGATCAAACTCTGGCCACCTGCATTCGGAGCTCAGAGTCTTAGCCACTGGACCATCAGGGAAGTCCCTCTAGTTATTATTTATATGTGACTTTCCTCGGCTGAAGTTCAGTCTTATTAATAGTACCTACTTCAGAGGAGGAGGGTGAGGAGTCAGTGAGTCTGAAGTGCACAGTACAGGGTCTGGCACATAGTGGGTGCTTTGTGAGTACTCCTGGCACTCTGTTAACTACACACAGACATTCCAGCCCTGGCCCTGATGTTGACTGCAGGGTGGGGAGGAAGAGTCAGACCCAGACCCCTGCCCTCAAGGCTCTAGCATGGAGTGAATGATCCAGGTGTCCACCCTTGGGGACTTTCACTGGGGAAAAGGGACAGAAAACATGTAAATGAGGAAATGTGCTTGCTGAATGCAGACAAGTGCCGGGAAGGGAAAAAGTGAGGATGATGCCTAGGGAAGGGTTCTCTCAAGGGTGACGTTGAGCTGTGACCTGAGGGTGTGAAGGTGGGAGTCATGGGGATGCTAACTGGGGAAGAAAGTTCCAGGCAGAGGGAACCTCTTTGTGAGGAGGGAGCCCTCAGCTTAACCTCCCTGAACCTCAGTTTCCGTATCTGTGTGGTGAGGATAATGGCGGTGTCTGCTGAACCACAGGGTTGTTGTAGGGAATGCAGAAGGGAGGCTCTGCCCCCTGACCTGGCCTTGTGTGGGGCATAGAGAGGTGATGAGAGTCTGGAATGGGAGGAGTGACAGGGCTTCCATGGCCCTCCTTGCTCTGTGGAGTCTTGACTCAGATGGGGCTGGGGGGCCGTCAGAGGATGGGAACCTGCGCTGAAGGAAAAGGTGCTGGAGAAGTTGAGCCTTGCCGCCCCCTGGGCAGTGTGGGGCAGCAGGAGCTCCATTACATGGCGTTCCCACACGGCTGGCTCTGCCAGGCTGCCCTTCTCCTTGGTGTGCGCCCCATAGGAAACAGGCTATTTCTGGAGGGTCCCGAGGAGAATGTGGGAGGGCCGTGCCCAGAGGCCCCCCTTCCCATCAGAGAGCAGAGCGGTGGAGGACGCCAGCTGTGACTCTGTCGGGGGCAACCTTGGATGTGGCTTGGCCTCTCTTTGGAACTGTGCTCCCCAAACCCTGTGTCAGAGCACCAAGCCTGCCTCCCACGCCAGACTGAGCTGCTCCAGCTCAACCAGGTCCTCCCCAACCCGAGTTAGAGGTCACTTCTGGGCCAGGCAGTGGCTGTGGCCATGAGGGTCCAACCAAGAGCACAGGAACTTTGAAAGCACACCGGACGGGGTTGTAATGCACACCCGGCCTCTCTTGCCTGGTGACCTTGAGCCTCAAGCCGCCTCCTTTGTAAACGGGGGAATGACAGCACTTCTTCACAGGGCACAACACAGCAGAAGTGCCACACCACTGGGCCACACCTTTGTATTTATTTATTTATCTGTTTTATTTGGCTGTGTTCAGTCTTGTTGTGATATACAGGATCTTCATTGCATCATGCAGGATCTTCTGTTGAAGAGCACGGACTCTCTAGTTGTACGTGAGCTCAGTTGCTCCACAGCATGTGGGATTTCAGTTCCCTAACCAGGGATCGAACCCGCATCCCCTGCATTGTAAGGTGGATTCTTAACCACCGGACCACCAGAGAAGTCCCCACACCCTTCCTTGACTGCGGCTTACCTGTGTGACTTTGGACAAGCTCCTTGCCCCTTCTGTGCCTCAGCTTCCTTGGATTATTTCATCTGTGTAATGGTTTTAGAATATAACCCTGCCTGGCTATGTGGTCTGTGCTCAGGAAATGTGAGTTGTGGATAGGACAGCCTCGGGCAGGTTAGAAGGATGGAGGGAGACCGTTGAGCTGACAGTGTGGGCTGTGTCGGCTCAGTGAGAGGACCAGATCTGGGGGTAGATGCACCTCATCCCTGCCTTCCGACAGCCTGCCACGGTCTCTACCGCAGAGCTGCCGGTGAGCCCAACCCAACAGGGCCAGGCGGCAGAGTAAGCCCTTATTCCCTGTTTTCTTGTGCCGTGTGTTTAATGGTACGCGTGGGTTAGTGGTGTCCTCTGTGGTCCTGAGGAGCTAAGGCAATACTGATAAAGGGCTTGATCCCCTAGTGGCCGCTTTCACAGCAGCAGGTCAGGTGGCAGGCATGCTGGGCGCCTCCAGCATGGCAGGCGCTGTGCTAGCAGCTTTTATGTGCATTTTCTGGTTGAATCCTCAGAACAGTTGTGAGGCAGTACAGTTATTACTCCATTTTACAGTTTGGGGAACTTGCCTAAGGTCATGTTGTTGTTTAGTTGCTCAGTCTTAACACTCTCTAGTGAAAGTGAAACTGTTAGTCACTCAGTCATGTCTGATGGACTGTAGACCGCCAGGCTCCTCTGTCCATGGGATTTTCCAGGCATGAATACTGGAGCAGGTTTCCATTTCTTTCTCCAGGGGACCTTCCCAACCCAGGGATCAAACCCACATCTCCTGCATTGGCAGGAACATTCTTACCACTTAAAGCCACCTAAAGTCACATGGCTAATAAATGGGAGAGTTGGGCTTTGAACCCAGGCAGTCTGGCTCTGCAGGCTTTTTTTCCTTCTGGTTGGAGGTAACCCCATGTCCTGGCCCTTGGCTGAAGGGACCGTGACCAGGATGATTTCTTGTTCCCTGCCTCCTGCCCACTCTCCCCCAGATCAAAGAGCCAGCTGAGAAGCAAAAGTTCTTCCAAGAGCTGAGCAAAAGCCTGGACTCGTTCCCCGAGGATTTCTGCCGGCACAAGGTGCTGCCCCAGCTGCTGACTGCCTTTGAGTTTGGCAACGCGGGGGCCGTGGTCCTCACGCCCCTATTCAAGGTGAGCGGGGCCTGGAGCCTCAGGACCTGTGGGGCCCAGAGACTGGCTGGGTGGTCTGAAAGGCAGAAGAGAGGGCCGTGGCTGGGGCGGGCCAGCCTTGCCAGCGTCCTGTGAGGGGAGTCTGGTCAGGGGGACCCAAGCCCACTTGAGGATCTCTGACATCGGCGGTTCAGCAGGCCATGGCCACGTGACCAGCTGTCAGGGAGACAGAGACTTCCTGTCCTTGGTGACGGGAAAATCTGTGCCTCCAAAATTCTTTTTCCAAAGACCCTTTGCTTCAGAACCTACAGCCCTTCCTCCATTTCCTCAGGACAGCCTCCCTGGTCTGACCCGGGCACTCTGGTTCCCAGGGCCCAGGGGTCAGCTGCTCACCGCCTTGCTTTCCTTCCTCCCTCCTGACCACTCAGCACTCAGCCGTCTTGGCTTCTTGGGGCTGGATCCTCTCTCCCTCCTCAGATCCCAGCCCGTCAGTACCTGGGCACCTGCCATTCCCTGCTCAGTGGGAGAACCCCTTCCCCAAAGGAACCTGGCGTGAGGGGAGGTGGGGAAGACAGCAAGTACATCCTGTGTAGCTGGGAACGCCCAGAAGTTATGGGCAGAATCCTGTGTGCACGTGGGATCTAGTGCCTGATTACAGGGAAAGGCCCAGAGCTTTTGCGAGCCTCCTAAGAGAGGCCTGACCCAGAAAGGGTAAGGGTAGGGCTAACTTGACGTGGAGTCTGGGCAGAGGGGCTGCTGAGGAAATGCCCGCCTCATCCCACCACCATCACCCTGTTCCCACTTCGAGAAATCAGCAGGGAGACCAAGGAAGTTCACTGAGCCCGGGGACGTCATCCCACTCGTGTGGACGTGGCTGAGCCCCTCTTCCTGCTCCTTCTCAGGTGGGTAAGTTCCTCAATGCTGAGGAGTATCAGCAGAAGATCATCCCTGTCGTGGTCAAAATGTTCTCCTCAACCGACCGGGCCATGCGCATTCGCCTCCTGCAGCAGGTAGGGGCCGTGGGGAGAGCCTGCCCGCTTCTGCTCCACCCAGACCTCACCCTGGCTGCAGGGGAGGTCCCTGCCTCACCTCCAGCCCCAGGCAGATAACTCAAGCCCTTGCTTTGGCTGCATGGGGACCCCAGAAACCCCTCCTCGAAACATACACACAGGTGAGGGAGCAGAGGCTATGCTCTCAGGAAGTCAAGATACTTACCGGGCTCATTGGAAGCGTAGGGAACTCCCCCCACCCAGGCTGCATGGCTCAAACTCTTCTCCCTGTGCCGCCCATTCTCCCGGGTTGAGCCTGTTGTTCTGTTGTTTAGTCACTAAGTCACATCCAGCTCTGTGACCCTATGGACTGCGGCATGCCAGACTTCCCTGTTCTTCACTATCTCACAGAGTTTGTTCAAACTCATGTCCATTGAGTCAGTGATGCCATCCAACCATCTCATTCTCTGCCACCCACTTTTCCTCCTGCCCTCAATCTTTCCCAGCATTAGGGTCTTTTCCAGTGAGTCGGCGCTTCACATTAGGTGGCCAAAGTATTGGAGCTTCAGGATCAGTCCTTCCAATGAATATTCAGGGTTGATTTTCTCTTGAGGGGGGATAGCGTCTCTCTTGCCAACCCCTGGGCAGTTGGGAGCATCAGACAGGGTTGATGGGACTGGGGATGGGGGGCCACTGGTGCACTAGGTATCCAGGTATCATCAGTCCTTCTCCAACTCCAGACACACCAGCCTCCTCCCAGCGCTCCTCTAGACAGTGGTTATACCCTTTTAATAGAAAAGGTCGGGAGGTTCCAAGATGGGGTATGACCATTCCACCTGATGAGCAGGACCAGAGGCTCGGCTCTCCGGCACCCAGTCCCTGGCTCTTCTCAGCCCCCTCCCTCGCCCCCAGCACCCTCTCCATTCCATTTGGGCCTGAGACCAGAGGCACAGTGGGGGGTTCAGGAGACTCCCTGGCCAGCCAGTGCCTGCTGGGTAGAGAAACCATGCCAAGGGTGGTCCCCTGGCTCTGGTGAGGGGTGGAAGGCCTCACCGTGTTCTCATGCCCCAACCGGGCCGCAGATGGAGCAGTTCATCCAGTACCTTGATGAGCCAACAGTCAACACCCAGATCTTTCCCCACGTTGTGCACGGTTTCCTGGACACCAACCCTGCCATCCGGGAGCAGACGGTCAAGGTGGGTGTGGGCATGCCCACAGGGGCCACCCCTGGTTTTCTAAGGCTCAGAGGGGGCTCATCAGAGGACACAGAGGCCTTGGTTTTGGTCTGTGGGTCAAGCAGGGTATGGGAGGGGCAGGCACTGTTCTGCATGTGGGTCCTGGCTGTGGGTATAGCACTGCAGGTGGTGGTGGGAAGAGGGTGGGCATGGCCAAGAGTCCTGAGTTCAACAGACACAGTTCTGAGTTCAGCAGACATTCACGGAGACAGGAGTGCAGACAGGGGTTCCCCTTCCGAAGCCTTCTGGGTAAGGCCCAGGACCAGGTTGGGGAGGGCTCTGGCGGGTCTCCTTAGCACCCAGGGTCACTGGTGCCCTCCCAAAAGGCCGCCCCCATGTGTGGCACCCTGCCCGCTCCGGCCCCCACTTTTGCTGTCTCCCGCCCTGCAGTCCATGCTGCTCCTGGCCCCAAAGCTGAATGAGACCAACCTCAACGTGGAGTTGATGAAGCACTTTGCGCGGCTGCAGGCCAAGGACGAGCAGGGCCCCATCCGCTGCAACACCACGGTGTGCCTGGGCAAGATCGGCTCCTACCTCAGTGCCAGTGTGAGTGCCCCGCACACGTGGCAGGAGTTCTGTCAGCGTCACAGCCACAGCCCCCAGGCCAGGTCCCCTGGTGTGGGGGCTGTCACCCCCCCTACACACACACACACAGACCCAGGCCCTGGGTGCTCCAGTCCCCCTGTCTGAGGGACAGAGTAAGTTGTGCCAGGTCGCACAGCCGGTAGGTGGCTCCTGGAACAGATCCTAGGTCTGCTTACCCCCTCGGGCTTGCATCCCTAGGGCTCACGTCCCCTCCCTTCAGCCAGGGTCTGTGAATGCAGACACTGCAGCCTCCAGGCACTTAGCAGGAATGACTGAATGGGTCAGCAGGGCAGGCAGGAAGGGAGGCGTGGCCCAGTGCCGGGGCAGCTTCTTCTGGCCTCTGTCACTTTGAGCCATGGGCTGGTGATCTGGAAGGACAAGCCAAGATCCAGGGTTGTCGTTAGTGTTTAACTCACACTTGTTAGACTCTGGAGGCCCTGTGGTTGGCCTCTGTTGTGGCAGTTCTGGGCCCCAGGATGGACCCTATACTCAGGAGCCCTCTTCCTGCCCCAGACCAGACACAGGGTCCTCACCTCCGCCTTTAGCCGGGCCACAAAGGACCCGTTTGCACCGTCCCGGGTCGCGGGCGTTTTGGGCTTCGCCGCCACCCACAACCTCTACTCGATGAACGACTGCGCCCACAAGATCCTGCCTGTGCTCTGCGGCCTCACCGTGGATCCTGAGAAATCTGTGCGAGACCAGGTGAGGCGTCGCTGGGGCTGGGCCCTGGGGCTGGGTCTCTGGGGGTACCTGGGCTCCAGCCGGCCTGGCAGGCTCACAGGAACCTCGGAGGCCCCAGCTCTGCCCCTTGCTGCCCCACAGGCCTTCAAGGCCATTCGAAGCTTCCTGTCCAAACTGGAGTCTGTGTCAGAGGACCCCACACAGCTGGCCGAAGTGGGTGAGTGGCCCACGCTCATGTTCCCTGTTCCTCTTGCCACTTTCTTGACTGTGGCCTGTTGTGGCCCCCGTCTGCCTCACTGGAGTGTCTGAAGAGCCCCAGGGGACAGACTGTAAAGCACTCTTCCCACCTCCCACTTCACAGTTGGGAGAGTGCAGGCCTGGGGGAGGACGGCGCCCACTCTAGGTTGCTCTGTTTCTGTTAGTGCCTTCCTATCACCCTCCCCATGGAGGCCTGAGGTGTCTGTACCTGTCTTTCCTGTCCCTGCCCAGAGAAGGATGTCCACGCAGCCTCCAGCCCCGGGATGGGAGGAGCCGCAGCCAGCTGGGCAGGCTGGGCCGTGACGGGGGTCTCCTCGCTCACCTCTAAGCTGATCCGGGCACATCCCACAGCTGCCCCGGCTGAGACCAATGTCCCCCAGAGACCCGCGCCTGAGGGTGAGTGTCCTGGACTGAGAGGGCTTGGAGTCCCCCCCACCCCCCGGATGCTGATGGGGACGCCCCCAGCCCCAGCAACCTCTGCCCTGGGCTGAGACCTTCCTGGGGCTCAGTGGGCGGGAACTCAGCGAGCCTCTGCTCCCCAGGACTTCCTGCCCCGGCTCCTACCCCCGTCCCTGCCGTGCCTACGACCTCAGGCCAATGGGAGACACAAGAGGAGAGCAAGGACACCGAAGAGGACAGCAGTGCTGCAGACAGATGGGATGATGAAGACTGGGGCAGCCTGGAGGTGAGTGGGGCTGAGGAGAACTCCCTCAGGGGGACCCAGCTTCAAGGTCACAGACTGCCATTCAGGGAGCTCACGTGGGCTTGGCTGGAGTCAGATCTGTCCTCATCTGCAAGTATCCTAAGCAGGAGTCACGGAGCAGCCATTGTGGGTCAGAGCCGACAGCTGAGCCCCATCTCAGCTCTAGAAATGAGAGGCCAAGGTGGTGGTGGTTGGGTCTGCCCACTTCTCTTCCTCGCTCCCCTCCCCATCCCTCCTATGGCTGTTCTGGGGCTCACCTTGCCCTGTGATTAGCAGAGAGAGGTTACCCCCAGGCCTACAACCAACCTGTCCTCCCTGAGGGTGGGCTCAGGATGGGCTGAGGCCGGAGTGGCGCTGTCCTAAAGAGAATGCGGGCAGAGCTCCAGTCACCAGCAGTTTCTGCCCCTGAGGCCACAGGCAGGGGTGTGGAACTCAGGATCTCATTCCCCACCTCACAGAGGAGTGACAACAGGCCTGGTTCAGTGTGTTCAGTTTATTGATGGGACACAGGGCTGAGGAGAAAATGAGATGGAAGACAAAAGAAGAAAGGGTGGAGCCCATAGCTGGGCAGAGACTGGGGGGCTTCCTTGGCCTTTCGGGTGGAGCAAGAGGGCTCTATGGTCGTGCTTTCCTCCCCACCCTGCAGCAGGAGGCCGAATCTGTGTTGGCTCAGCGCGATGACTGGAGGACTGGGAACCAAGCCAGCCAGCCTGGGCAGGTGAGCTGGTGGGACAGAGGGTGTGTATGGGGGGCGGGCTGGCCCCTGCTCCTCCCTCCCCTTCTCTAGCACTGTCTCCTTCTCTTCTGCAGGCCAGCAACCCTGGCCACAGATCCCAGGAGTCAGACTGGAGCAGCTGGGAAGCCGAGGGCTCGTGGGAGCAAGACTGGCAGGAGCCAAGCCCCCCGGAGCCACCCCCTGAGGGCACACGGCTGGCCAGCGAGTATAACTGGGGTGGACCGGAGCCTAGTGACAAAGGCGACCCTTTTGCCGCCCTGTCAGTGCATCGGGAGGCTGGGGCGCAGGTACTTGGTGCCTGTCCAGTGGGAGGGTGCAGACCTGGGGTCCTCAGCTGAGTAGGCCTCCACTGCAGCCCACACTTCCCTTTTCAGTCAAGGCGAGACTCCTGGGGTGATGACAACTGGGAAGGCCTGGAGACTGAGAGCCGTAAGTGTTTACCAGCCGGCTGATGGCCTGGGCCTACCCTCCACCAGGGCAGGCATGGGAAGGGAAGCTGAGACCCAGGTTGTCCTGACACCTTCAGCCGTCCCCTTCTTGTTCCCAGGACAGGCGAAGGCAGAGCTAGCCCGGAAGAAGCGCGAGGAGCGAAGGCGGGAGATGGAGGCAAAACGCGCTGAGAAAAAGGCAGCCAAGGGCCCCATGAAGCTGGGAACCCGGAAGCTGGACTGAACCGCGAGTGTGGGCCCTTCCCAGCCTCGGAGGCCCCACAGATGTATTTATTGTACAAACCATGCGAGCCCGGTCACCCTGGCCAGGCATATCTCACATGTACATAATCAGAGCCACAATAAATTCTATTTCACACCTGTTGTGCTGGGCTCAGTCCAGCGCCTCCAAGGAGGCTGGAGTCTGGCGCTGCCCTTTGGAGTCTGCGCCCATCACGGACATGAACATCAATTTACTTCGAAAACCAAGAGTAAAGAGAAACGATCTGATTTATCAGTTTCTGGGAAATGCCCTCTGGAAGGAAGGCCGGCAGCGCCAGAGACACCCAACGTCTGCCTGTGAGCCAGGCGGAACCGGCAGGGACGCCCTTGGAACATGGGGCGCGGGGAAGGGGTCTACGGGCCCGAAGGGTCCCTGGGTCCGAGCCCCAAGTCGGGGCAACAGCGAGAAGCCGAGCTCGCCCCAAGTGTTGGGCGGAAACCCCTCGGTGACTGCGAAGGTCCAGGCGGAGGGTGGTGTCAGCGGCGGCGCTGGGGCACGCAGGCTCCATGCGTGCGGCTGCGCGCGAAGCCAGCTTTGCAGACGCAGCGGTAGGAACCGCTCGTGTTCACGCAGCGCTCGGTCTTGCATAGTAAGCCGCGCTGGTTCAGCTCTCGGCACTCATCGATGTCTGGAAGTGAGGGTGACAAGTGAGGACTTCACGAGGGCGCCAGAGCTGTGCTACCCGTTGGTTTCTGGTCCGAGCCGGGCTTCTGCAGGGCCCAACCCCGCCCCGCCCCGCCCACTTGCCCTCTGGCCCCGCCCCCTCGGCGCGGCTCACCGACGCAGCGCGCGCGGGACGCGTCCAGCTGGAAGCCGCCGGGACACTCGCACACTGCACCGCCCGGCCGCGGCACACAGCGGCCGCTCACACAGCGACACTCGTCCGAATCCTCCTCCGAGCTGTCCTCTTCTGCGCGGGCGGAGAGAATGAGACGTCAACACTGCCCCCGGCGATGGCCGCGGACCCGCCTGTCCCTCCAGCTACACTCACCTCTGGCGGGCTTCCCCAGCAGCAGGGGGCTCGTGTCCCAGAAAGAATTACTTTCACTCTGCGACGTCGGGCACTGGGACCCTGAGAGGGGCAGGGGGCGGTCAGCAGTCAATGGCCTTGATTCCCCTCGGCTCCCGCCCCCAAACTCCCGTCCCGGCCAACCCCTCTCGGGCATGCTCACCAGCGCCGCGCGGCGGGCACGGACGGCACTGGGCTCCCCAGCCTCGACCCTGGCGACAGCAGCAGTCATCGAAGGTGAGGGCGGGCCCGGCCAGGGGGCCTGCACACATGCCGTCGTCTCCGCGCTGGCCCCAACACACGTCCCGCCGCTCCGGGGCACGCTCTGCGGAGGAGGACCCGGCGTCAGGGAGGAGCCCAAAGCAGGGACCGCCCTCCCCCGCTCCAATCCACCCTCGCGGGAACGGCGGCCCCGGGCCTCCACGCGGCACACAGGGCTCTGGAGAGCCCAAGATGACCCTCGCCCTCACCGGCCGGGCTCTCGGGGCGCTGGCAGTCGCGGCCTGAGGGTCCGGGTACCCAGGGCGGGCGGCACTCGCAGCGGTAGGAGCCAGGCAGGTTGACGCAGCGGCCAGGGCGGCAGGCTGTGGGGTCCTGGCACTCGTCCACGTCTGCGGGCAGCAAGTGGATGGGTGGGGGTGGAAGTCACAGCTTGGCTCGGCTAGCTTCCCTCCCTCTTTCCCCAGAGGGCCGACCCGGGCCTCACCCATCTCTTCTGGGCTCAGACATTGGCGCTGCACCGGGCTGTACTCGGCTGGGGGAGTGCAGGCACAGCGGTAGCCACCGCGCGTGTTCTCACACACTCCGTTCCGGCAATTAGACTCGTCCAAACACTCGTCCACGTCTGAGGGGAGGAAAAGCGCGAGTGGTAGGCACAGGCCTGGAGTCGGGTGGTTGTGCGTGTCTCCTGGCTGCTTTCCCACGGCCACGGGGGCAGCTGCACTCACCCACGCATTCCAGCAGGTTCGAGTCGTAGTAGAAGCCGTGCTGGCAATAGCACTCGTAGCCGGGCTGCGTGTTCACGCACTTGCCCTCCTTGCAGATCTCCGCCCCAAACAATATGCATTCATCGATGTCTGCAGAGCGACAGGCCGTGGGCGCCTGCACCCTCTACCTGCCGGGCCTCTGAGGCCCCGTAGCAGAGGACGTGGGGGTGGCGCTTACCGTGGAAGGGCTGAAAAGTCTGCTACGGCTTTTCCCAAGTCCTACTTAAGGTGGTGGGGCGGGGCTTGGCAGAGGGGCGGGGCTTGGCAGAGGGGCGGGGCAGTCGGTGAGAGAGTGGGCGGGCCTTACACCAGTACCCGCAATTGACAAGCAAGCACTGGAGGGATGGGGGCGGTCCAAACCAGAGGGCGGAGCGGGGCGAGCCAGGTGGGCGGAGCCATGTTGGGGCTTACCACGGTGGGCTGGGATGCCATAGTTGACAATGTTGTTGTCCTGGGTATAGCCCTTCCCGTCTGGGCAGAGGCTGTGGAACTCAGCTACGGGAAGACAGTGGCCGTGGGGAAGGAAAGGAGCAGGATTGAGCACGTGCGTGCTGGCCCTAGGGCCGGAGCTCTCACCTCATTTCCCACCAACTCAGGAAGGGGCCCTCTTCCCCAATCCGATCCCAAATGAAGAAACTGAGGTTCAGGAAAGGGAAAAGGCCCCGCCAGGCTCCTGACCTGAGCTGTAGACTGGGCAGGGGTAGATCTCACAATGGTCTCCCCAGCCAGCCCCCAGCGAGCAGCAGCACTCCTGCTGGGTGACATTGGTGGCCAGAACACTGTCACAGAACACGGTGTCATCGAAGTTAAGGTAGCACTCCTTCTTGTGGTGGGGCTGCTCCACCTCTGAGGGGAGGGGAGAGCAGCTCAGGGTCCGGCACCATGTCTTTGCCTGTCCACACTGCCCACCAACCTCTTCCCTCTGTGCCCCCCCATCGCCTGGCTCCCTGTAACTGCCACATGAAAGCCAAGCTCCACCCTCAGTGTGGCATTCAGGGGCCGCCTGACAGAGCTGGTCCCGCCGGGCTCTCCCAGGCAAAAGAAATTTCTTCCTGTTCCTCATATTCCGGAGGGTGGGACCAGGTACAACTCTGAGCCCCAACTGCAGCATCTAGATTGAAGAGGGAGTCGAGAGGGCACTCACCCTCACAGCCGTGTTGGTCCTGGGTGGGTGTGAAGCCCTCATCACAGATGCAAACGTAGGAGCCCTGCAGGTTCTCACAGACCCCATGGGGAAGGCACAGGCCTGGGTCCTGGCTGCACTCATCTATGTCTTCAAGGAGGAGAAGAGCAGAAAGAATCACTCAGAGGGAAACCAGACCCTCTCTCCCTGGGGGTGGGCCTCAAGGGCCTCACACAAGCCGAGAACCTGAATTTCCACTTTGACTTCAAAGCACACACAACAGGAAAGCCACTCGTGTAGGTCTGTGCATGTGGGTAGATGTGTACACATTCAGTGCATTGTTCTTCAAAAACCCTAACAGAATGAAGCCCTGGCTCTCAGCTCAGCATCTGGGACTTTCAGTTTAGTCTTCCAGTATCTTTGTCTCATCACCCTTTGCTCTAAACCAGTAACACCCTCAGCTCTATGTCTAGGCCACAGGTATCTACTCACCCTAAAAACACAACTAGCTCTGCTTCCAGATCTCTGTGCTTTGCAAATACTCTTCTTTGGGCCTGGTAAATACCATCCTTTGCTTTTCTCTGCTTAGGGAATCTACTTATGCTTTAGGGAAGTCTGTTTATAGTTCAAGTTCCAATACAACTGTCACTTCTCTGTTGTAATTAATCACTAGCCCAGACCTCTTTTGGCACTGAGCGCTCTGAATTGTAAGAATCAATTTACCCAGGGCTCCATGCTAGGGGAGACTGTCTTCCTAGCAAGGAGCCCTGGGTTACTGCTCAGTATCTAGCATATAGCATGCTGCTACTGCTGCTAAGTCGCTTCAGTCGTGTCCGACTCTGTGCGACCCCATAGACGGCAGCCACCAGGCTCCCCCGTCCCTGGGGTTCTCCAGGCAAGAACACTGGAGTGGGTTGCCATTTCCTTCTCCAGTGCATGAAAGTGAAAAGTGAAAGTGAAGTCTCTCAGTTGTGTCCGACTCTTAGCGACCCCATGGACTGCAGCCTACCAGGCTCCTCCGTCCATGGGATTTTCCAGGCAAGAGTACTGGAGTGGGGTGCCATAGCATATAGCATAGAACCTGGCAAATATTAGGTGCTCAGTAAACTCTTGTTGGATGAATGCATTGAGGGGTGAGTTGGCATATAGTAATAAGCATCATCTAATTACTGTCATTATTACTGTTATTATTATTTTCTGTGAAAGAGTAGGATGAATGAGTGGATGGATGGATGGATGCAAAGACAGATCAACACTGTGTCTAGGAGATGACTGCTTACTGCCATTGCTCCTTGGGAGTTCTCAGCCAATCCCCCCATACCTTGGCATTTCCGGCCGCCTACCAGCCGATGCCCCTGGGGACAGAGACATCGATAGGAGCCATTGGTGTTGATGCAATCACCCCCAATGCAGGCTGCAGGGAAGTCACACTCATTGATGTCTGTAGAGAATCAAAGGGGTGGAGAATCTCAGGGATAAAGCCCACTCACACGACCTAAGGCTGCCAAGGTTTCCGAAGAGCCCTGGCTAAGGCCCACCCACCATGGCCCATCTTGGATCTGGATGGGGGCTGGCCATGGGAGTGGTAGCCTTGTTCACAGGTAGCCCCTGGGGTTGGGGCCTGTGCAGTGAAGGTCTGGGGCAGGGAGGAACAGGCCAGCCCCCCAGCTTGAGGCCTCCCCTCACCCTCGCAGCGGCTCCGGTCCCTTGACAGATGGTAGCCAGAGAGGCACTGACACTGGAAGGAGCCTGGCGTGTTGGCACAGATGCCATTGTCGCACACGTCCCCAGCCTCACACTCGTCCACGTCTGTGGGGCACAGGGGCCATCAGAGGGCTAAGATGGGGTGGTCCTGGGTCTCTGCTCCCCTCTTCCCACTCCTGCCCACGTCCTGGAGCACCAGAGCTGAGGCAGGTGGAGCTGGGGACAAGCATGGGCCCCTCAGCACCCTGCCCCTGTGTGGCACACCGTGCCCCAATGACCAGGCCAGGTGCGGGCAGGAACCCTGGGCCATCTCTGGCTCCAAAGAGCTCAGGCCTCCCATGCCTTGTCCATTCTCACCAAACAGTCCTCCCCATCCGCTGCTCTCGCCCTTCCCCTCCCCTCTGTAAGTAAGCTCCCCTATATCTTCGTTTTCCTGGAATAATTTCTTCCGCTTGTGCGGCACGCTTCTGTGCAGTCCTTTCTGGTGGGAGCTGGTAGTCGCCCACACCCCAGACTCCTTCCAAACCACGCACTTCCTGAAGGATACCTGAGCCCCACACCAGCCTCCCACCTCTCTGTTGCCATCAGCACCCACCTTCCTAGCGCTTCTCCCTTTCCCTCTCCTTTCCTCTCCATCCTGGGCGTTTTCAACATCCATCTGGCCAGCCAGGCCCAGCCTCCGATCCAACAGTCCTCCCTCCCTCAGTGTCCGCGACCTCCACTTCAACGCCAGCCCCTCGCTCTCAGTACGAGCGGCTGGGAGCTTCCCCCGCCATCTCCACGCCCGCTCCCTTTCCACTGCCTCCGATGCTGGTCTCCGGTCCCCTCCTCCGCCTCCTCTCCCCAAGGGCCCCTGAACACCTCTCCTGCCTCCTCTCTGCTCTGGCAAAGTCAGAGCCCTAGCCTGCTTCTCAGCGTGCCGGGTGCTGAGTGGGGCTGAGGCCGGCCACCACGCGGAGCACCAGCGGCCGCTCCACTCCGGGTGGCCTCCAGCTGGGCCAGATCCTCGGCGTGGCCGCACCGCCCTCTCCTCCTCCTCTCAGGCCTTGACACGAGGGAGGCCTAGGGAGCCCCCGTGCCCTTCAGCAGGTCCAAACTTTGCCGTTCTCCTCAGCCCACAGCCTCCACCCCACTCACTCTTCCTCACCTGCTGCCTCCGTCTTCTGGCCTCTCCTCAGGCCACAGAAGCTACCCTGCCAAGGCCGCCTTCTTGTCTCCCCAGTGAGTTCTTAGTTACAAGGACCTCTCTACTGCATTTAGCGCATCCTCCTCTGCCCTCGATGCCTGCCCTCCCCAGCTTCTCAGCTAGTGCTCCCTGGGCCCCCCATGACCCCTGCTCCCCCATCTCCCGCTCCTATCCCCTGCCTTCTGCCGACCTGGCAGTGTCCACAATGCTCCCCTCACGGGACTCAACCTCCTTGACTGCACCCCAGGGCTCCACAGCGCCCCCTAGTGTGCACCCCAGGGCTCCACAGCGCCCTCTAATGTGCACCTGGAGGCTCCACAGCTCCCCCTAATATGCACCCCAAGGCTCCACAGCCCACAGTCGCAAGTGGGTGTGTCTGGCCCAAGGCTTCCAATCTATACCGCCTGCCTTCTGTGGGCATCACCCTCTGAGAGACCCACAGGGACCACACACTCAACTGTCCAACGTGAAACTTAATGTCTTCCTTCTCAAACACGCCTCACCCCCAGGGACCCTATCCCAGTGAGCAGCACCCAATGAGTCACCCAAACTAGAAACCTGGAGACCCTTTACTTCTCTCTCCTTCACCTTGACATCCAGTTAACAAGCCCAGATAACTTGTTTTAATATTTCTCTAATATCACATAGTCTCATGACCATCTTTGAGGCCACTATTATCACATCTGCCACTGTCTCTGTCCTGAGTCTCCACCAGACCTCCAGTCCCTCTCCACAATGGGCATCAGGGAACTTTCTAGAACAAATAGCAAATGTTGTCATTCTTCCCCTTAAAATGCTTCAGGTACCTCCTAATAACTTCAGGGTGAAGTTCAGGGTGAAGCCCTGGGCAGGGCTTAAGTGGGCTCTTCAGGCCGTGGGGGCCTGCCCCTCACCAGCCAGCCTCGACCCCACCCGCTACTTACACCTTACTTTCCCTAGACACTCTGTGCTGGTGTTCACAGAGCCTGGCACGCTCTTCCCTCTCTCTTATCTTTGCTTGGCTAACTCCTGTTGATCCTTTAAGACAACTCAGGCCTCGCCTTCTCCCAGTCCCCCTGAGGTTTCCCAGAAACACCCAGACTCCACTGAGGCCGACAGTCCTGCGCTCTACAGTCGGTGTCTACGGTTCTCCAGTTTCTCTGACTCCCATCCCTCAGCCCATCTCCTGATGCATAAGAAACATTATTGTCGGAGGGGAGGGAGGGGACTACTGACACCCCCTTTCTTTTATATCTCTCCCACTCCGTATTCAAGTAACTGTGCTTTGTAAACGCAGCTTCAAGCCTTGCCTCCTAAGATCCTTCCTACCTAGAAATTCCGCGGCCCCCTCCTCCGCCAGGTTGCGGAGAAAGTGAGTGGGTCAGTGAAGGGAAGGTGTCTGTGAATTAACTGTCTCCCGTCCAACAGATGGGGTGACCCGGTCCCCAACCTCGACTCTCGAGTAGGTGGCGGGAGGCAGGGCGGGGAGGGCCGTAGCTCACCCAGGCAACTGCGGCCGTCGGGCGCCGGCGCATAGCCTTGGGCGCACGTGCAGCGGAAGGAACCCGGAAGGTTCTCGCACCAGCCTGGAGAGCAGGGGTTGCCCTCGGCGCACTCGTTCACATCTGCGGCGGAGAAGGCTTGCCTCGGACCCGGCCCCACTGGACGAGGTCCTGTGAGGGGATGGGAGACCCTCCTTCCAGGATGGGGGGGGGGGTTCCCCCGCCCCTACGCGGGGAAAGCCGGGTTCTGGAACTCCCACGCCAATAGCCCAGCCCCATCACCGGGGCAACTCCCAAAGGGCCCAGCCCCCACCCGGACCCCAGCCCCGCGCGCACCGCGGCAGGCCCCGCCCCCCTGGCTGCGGTAGCCGGGCAGACAGGCAATGCACTTGAAGCTCCCAGGTTTGTTCTCGCATTTGCTATCCGGGCAGGTGCTAGGGTCTCGGCACTCGTCGATGTCTGCGCAGGAGGGAGGAAGAAGACTTGTTTGGGGACAACGTTGCCGGCCAGATGCTCAGGGGCCTCCGCAGGGCCTCCCTCTGTCACGGATCGACCAGGGGAAGCGGGCCCTCTGGGTTCCAGACCGAAACCTCCGAGAGGCCCAGGGCTGGGCAGAGACGGGAGTGAGGCCCTCCGCCCCCACCCCAGGCCGAGGCACCACTGAGGACCCGCGCCGGTCCGGATGGGTCTTCCCCACCTTCGCACACGGGAGGTCGGGAGGCTTTGAGCCGGTAGCCGGGGTAGCAGTTGCACTTGTAGTGTCCCGGAAAGTTGATGCAGAAGCCGCCGTCGCCGCACAGGTGGGGCTTGGCGCACTCGTTCAGGTCTAAGCGGGAGGAAGGGGGCGCGAGGGGAGTGCAAAGTGGCGGAGGGGATGACACGCAATGAGGAGAGCTCCCCGGGTCCGCCGAGCCCCGGGCCCGCCCCCGGCCACTCCGTGCTCACCCACACACGAGCGCCCCCCGGCGCCGACGTGCAGGCGGTAGCCGCGGTTGCAATGGCAGTTGTAGGAACCTCCGGTGTTCATGCAGATGCCCCGCCCGGCGCCGCACGGCT
Organism: Cervus canadensis; assembly: GCF_019320065.1. Lineage (NCBI taxonomy): Eukaryota > Metazoa > Chordata > Mammalia > Artiodactyla > Cervidae > Cervus > Cervus canadensis. The sequence continues at coordinate 41,170,805 of NC_057414.1, forward strand.
CTGCCTCGCACTCGTTCACGTCTGAGAAGAGCGCGCGGGTGGGGAGATGTCAGAGGACGGTCCGGAGCCAGGGCCGCCCCCGCGCCACCCCCTCGCCACGCTCACCCACGCAGTAGCGGTGCTGCGGATGCGACCGGTAGCCGGGATTGCAATGGCAGGAATAGTCCGAGGGCCCCGGGACGCACTCTCCGTGGCCACAGATGTTCTGGTTCAGTCGGCACTCGTCCGTCTCTGAGGGGGGCGCCCGGGGGAAGGGCGGCAGGTCAGAGCGGGCAGGAAGGGAGCATTCGCTTTCTGCCACGTTCGCAGGGAAGAACTGGACACCCCATCACTTTCGACGCCGATACCTGAGCCTGGTCGCACTGATTTCAGATCTCTGTACAGCCATTACCCTCTCATCCTAGGATTCCCTACACCTCCATCACAAATACCGTGACATCACAACCCCAAGTAGCCCCAAACCATGATCCCAGGTCCCCGGCATCCCCATCTCCCCAGTCCAGGACCCTTCATACTTCTCTCCTCACTTACTATACTCTGACTCCAGTCACCTCAACATCTCAAACCCTGCAGCCTCAGTCACACCAATATCCTCTAGACCAGCGAACCAACACCCCTTGCCTTAGGGACCTGCCTGCCCCCCCACCCCCATTCCAGAAGTTTTTCTCCCCCTCCCAAGGCAGGCAGGAGCTGGTTTCCTGGGAACCCTGACTGACACAGGTGATCAGACCCAGGAAGCCTCCTTACCTTCTTTCCTAGGATTCACAGTACTCCCTGCCTCCCACCTCTTTCTCCTAGGGGCCCTTCCCCTGAGCCCTGCCCCAGGAAGCCACAGGCAGCCCTGGCCTCAGGTTGAACCCCACTCCCTCCCAAACACACCTGGCCAGTGGGCTCTTGCAGGCTGTTCTCTCTGCTTAGAGTGCCTCTCCCTAGGCTCCTTAACACCCCGTCCTCTGATAAGTCTCCCCAAGTGCCTCTTTCTCCACATTCCCACAGCCCCCAGGCTGTCACTGGGTTATCCCAGCCTGGGCAGATTTCCTGGGCTGCCACCTTCCACCAGGAGCTTATCTAGGCTCCAGTTTTCAATTGGGTTGGTGGCTTCCTTGCAGCTGGAGTCCAAACAGCCATGGGCTTGAATCCGGCTCAACTGTGTGACCTGGGATGAGCTACTGAACCTCTCTTAGCCTCAGTTTTCTCATCTGGAAAGTGAGGCTAACCGTGCCCACTTCACAGAGTACAAGGAAAGTAAATGGTATTTAGTATGTAAAACTCTCCAGTCAGTGCCTGGCCCAGGGCAACTGTTCAGCCATAGCTAGCAATTATTATGATGCCCCAAACCATGCAGACACTTCCCACAGCCTTTGGGATCAAATCCAAGCCTCTTAAAGCTCCCTGAGCTGGCCCTCTCCTAGTTCAGAAACACTGATCTGTGTGTGGTGTCTCTCTTCTCCATGAAACCAAGGTTTCATGTTTCCATGCCTTTGCCCAAACCTCTGCCCAGACCGGAATGTCCTTTTCCCCAACCTGCTAGCCCATTTCTTTCCCATATTTCATCGTTAATTTCTAACACTCTTAAAAGCTCTGTTCAGAAAGCCTTCTCTCATCGCCATTCTACACATGATCACAATACCCAGACTTCCTTCCTTCTTCTCTGATTTACTTTTGCATAACCCTTATGAGACATACTGTGGCTCAGAGGTTAAAGTGTCTGACTGGAATGCGGGAGACCCGGGTTCAATCCCTGGGTTGGGAAGATCCCCAGGAGAAGGAAATGGCAACCCACTCCAGTACTCTTCCCTGGAGAATCCCATGGAGGGAGGAGCTTGGTAGGCTACAGTCCATGGGGCCGCAAAGAGTCAGACACGACTGAGCGACTTCACTTTCACTTTATGAGACACACTAGATTTGGACTCATTGATCTGTTTGCTGTCTGTCTACTCCACAAGGACCGGGAATTTTTGTCTGTTTTGTTTACTATTATGTCCCCAGCACTTAAACAGTGCCTGCACACAGTAGGTGCTCCATAAATATTGACTGTAAATGCCTTCAGACTGGCCTGACCACCACCACTCGGATCAGTTGAGGGCAGAGTGGCGTCTCAGAGTGCTGCACCCCGAGGCTTCCCCAGCCCCCAGCCCAGGGTCGAGCTGAAGGGGTGAAAGAGGAGAAACCCTAAGTTGGGGGCGTGGCTTACCTGGGGCGTGACCTAGGTGGGCGGGTCTTACCTGTGACTTGAGTAGGGGCGATTTCCACCGCACTGCGGGACGGGGGCAAGTCGGGCAGGAACTGGGGCGGCGGGGGCCAGGAGATCAGCTCTGCGGGCAGCAGCAGACGACCATTAGCGGGTGAGGAGGCTGAGAGAGCCGCCCCTCTCCCCGCAGGTCACTTCACACCCAGCCGGCAACTTCACACCCAGCTGCACCGCCCCCTGGTGCCTAAGCTGTGAACTTCCCCGGCAGTGACAGTCCTTGAGGACTGGTGCCTACAGAGCCCAGCTCACCCGGGTAAGGCCGGGCAGGAGATATGGTGACAGTCGGGTGGCTCTGCTGCGCTGACTGCTCTTCAATCACTGGCTGCGGGCGACAGCAGCATGAACCCTCTGTGTCTCCTTGGCCTCCCTGCCCCTCCCACCTGGGTTCTCATACTCACTGAGTCTGTGCTCACCCCTACAAGGGAAGAAGACGGGGCATTAAGTGTTGGGCTGGGAGAAGGGAGTCAAGTCTGGGATTGGCAGTTGGGCATGTGTGGTCAGAGTCCCTAAGAGTTCAACGACCATGTCTCTGGGCCAACCATCAAGGGTTAGATCCTGATGTCTGGGGATGTTTTCATCACAAGTCAGTGAAGCGATGGCTGGACAAGGTCCTCAGCTTGGGAGGTTATAGCAAGGGTCAAATCCCTGGATCAGGGGTCAGAGGGTCAGATCTAGAGGCAGCATTTGAGCTGCATTAGTGCCCTGATCTGGAAATCAAAGGTGTCCTGGTTTCAGAGGATTGAACCTGGAGGGCAATAAATGATCAAATCCCATGGATCAGGGGTGACATCCTGGGCTTAGTTACAACACTGGTTAGGGGTCAGAGTGTCAGTTCCAGGGGTCAATGCTAGTCTGGGATTAGGAGTTAGAGGTTAGACTCAGGTCCTAACTGTGGGTCAAGGGTCAAGGTGTCAGACCTAGGGGTTCTGCAACTGTCAGGAAACAGGAGGGATCGGGCCAGACCTCTCTCTTCCTCTGTGTCCTCAGGTGGTGGTGCCCGGCTGGGGCTCTCGGGCAGCTGCTGGGGCTTGGGTGGCCCATCGGGGTGCAGGAAAAGGGAAAAGTCACTTTCGCCCTGAATGGTGAGCGTCTGGTGGGAGGTGAGGATGTGGTACCCCTTCCCAGCTGGGCAGATCTCCTTGAAGGCAGCTGTGGCCAGAGCAAGGGGCAGGCAAGTGAGCCCTTCCTGGAGAGGCAGGCTCACAGACAGCCCCCCGGCCCCAAAGGCCCCTGGCTCACCAGTGCCATCAGCTGGGCAGCGCTGGCACCTGGCACCCCAGGCCTTGCCGACGCTGCAGCAGCAGAGTTGGCGGGTGAGACGTGTGGTCAGGGGGTGCTGGCACTGGTGTTCAGGGCTCACCAGGCGGAAACACAGGCTCTTCTCCTCCGGCTTGTCCGCTGCAGTGGCCAGTGATGGGCATGGACATCTGGGCCTGAATGCTGCCCACGTCCCTCTTCCCAGCTGCTCCAGACCTCACCTCTCTGGCACAGGAGGCCTTGATTCTCGTGTGGTCCCTGACCCCACATGACCCTGAATTCATTTGATCCCTGAAACCTGTATTATTCTGATCTCATGTAATACTTGAAACTTCTGTGACCACTGAACCCATTGATCCCTGATTCTAGCTGTTCTAGACTCTTTATCCCTCCCACTCATCAAGCCCCTGGTCTCATATGACTCTGCCTCCTCATAACCCATGACGCTATGTGACCTGTTATTCCAGATCTCATGCAATTCCTTGAAGCCACTGATCCCTGACCCCATCTGCTCTAGATCTTGCTCCTCCTCCAGCAGTCAACTGTTGACCCCACTCTGACCTCTGTGACCTCTGTTTGGAGCCTTACCCTCCCACCCGTGCTTCATGACCTCCAAGGACCCCCGAGTCTCACCAATGCATTGTGTGCGGGAGGGGCCCAAGCTATGGCCAGGTGGGCAGACACAGCGATAGGAGCCAGGGTTGTTGAGGCAGTCGCCATGGCGACACATGCCTGGCATCGCGCACTCGTTGATGTCTGCGGTAACAAGTGAGAGTTTGGGCCCTCCAGGCTGGGTGACAGCGACCTGCTCCAGAAACCTCATGGTTCTACCCGCCCCCCCCTCCAAGTGACAACTGGCCCGTACCCTGGCAGTGCGTGCTGTTGAGCCTCTTGTAGCCCTGGGGACAGTCAGCGCCCACCTCCCCACGAACAGGCCCTGGCTTCTGCACCCCTGTGTCTGTGGAGAGAGGACAGCATGGCAGGAGAGGACTCGGGGGCTGCAGAGAGGGAAGGGACGGCACTGAGGAGGGGAGTGGGGTACTTCGGGGAACCGGGTGGGAAGTGAGAGGCTCAGGCTGCGGGGCTGGGAGGGGCTGGGGGAGGGTGTGCCCCGTGGGGAGGGGCAGAGATCTCACCGAGCCAGGGCACTCACACTGCAGCTGGGGGCACTTGTGGCACTTGCTCTGGCCCCAAGCGGTGCCGATGCTCCCACAGCAGTCTTCCTGCTTGGTGAGGCCCGGGAGGGGGTTGCTGCCACACTAGGGAGAGGAGCGTGGACAGGGGTCACAGGCTGCCCAGCCCCCACCTGGCCTCCCTCCTCGGCCCCTTTTCCTCCTCCCCCGACTCAACCTGCAGGACCCACCCAGTTTTGAGCAAACCCGGTGGACTGGAACAGGGCGGCCCTGAGCAGCGTCTGTGGGTTCACTCACGGGCTGCTTGGGCAGCGTGTCCTGGAAGCAGCGGCCCAGGGGCTTCTGGGTGGGTGGCCGGGGATGAGGGGGCTTGGGGTGCGGCAGCAGGTGCTGGGAGGGGGCAGGGCCCTCGGCGTTGGGCCCTTCGATGCGGTGCACTTGGACTGAGGCCTCGGGCGGGTGGTGGACGCGCACGTTCACCACGGGGGGCGGGGCCTGCACTGGGGGGCGGGGCACGGCGGCTTCAGGGCTGCCCCGCAGCGCCTGGTGGCAGGTGGTGGCGAGGAGCTCCTCCAGGGCTGGCCCCCGCCCGGGTCCTGCCCACCCCCTCCAGTGCCCGCCCACCTCGGCCTCCCGGGGTATGCCCATTGCCTGGTACCTTCCGCTGAGATCTGTCCTGGCCCGAGGGGCACCAGGAAGGTCGCATGCTGGGCAGGGGGCCCCTCCCCGGGCCCTGGCGGATCGGCGATCACCTGGACCGCGTACATGGCGTGCTTGCTGGCCACAGACTCGCCCTCTGGAGCCAGGGGCGGCAGCGCGCCCGTGGACAGGGCCCCGGCCCGGCCAAGCCCAGGGCCTGAGCCGCCAGCGCCTCCGCCAGCTCCTCCAGCCGGCACCTGGCAGAAGCGACCCGTGAAGTCCGGGGGACACAGGCACTGGTTTCGCGAGGAACACTGGCCGCCGTTCATACAGGGCAGGGGGCACACCACTGGGGAGGAGAGGTGGGTCAGGGCCCAGGCAGACCCCTGTGGCCAGCATCCAGACCCAGTCTCTCACCCACATCCTGTCTCTTCCCTCCCTCCTCCCTACTTCCAAGCCACCCACTGGTTCTGTTCTCCCTGGGAAGCTGGCCTTAGTAACACATCAAACACACACACACGCTACCCTCTAGGTCCCCCAACATCCTTATACCCTAGGGGCCACTGGCATCTTGAACTTACATCCTAGCTAGGAGACCCTGTGCCAGCTGCGTGACCCTGAGTGACAGACTTCAGTGGTCTGTCACTTCAGAGGCCTCCCAGGCCTCAGTGTCCTCCTCTGTAGGGCAGTCCCATCTATTAAATGAAGCAAGGCCTGTCCAAAACTCTGCACACTGCCTAGTACACAGAGGGCGTTTAATAAGCAGTAGCAGCTGATGATGATGGTGGTGGACTAGCCTTTCCCTCCCCTTGGGCCTTTCCTGGACATTCAGTCTCTATCTGGTGCTTCCTTCCCCTTGCCCCTCAATCCTTTCCCTGACTCAGCCCTCTCTGGGCTCTCCCTTCCTCTGTTCAGCCATCCCAGGGCCCGCACCTCACTGCTGCCAACTTGAGCTGTGCCTCCCTGGGACCTCTCTTAAGCAACTCCACCCAGGGGACCCTGTCAGAAATCAGCATTCTGCCTCCCCACCTCTTCTTGGCCTTGAACCACCACTGGGATCCCTGCCTGCCCAGTCATTCATAACTGAGCTCTGAGGCTCCAGTTCCGGCCTCTGTAATGTCTCATAATCCATCTTCCCTCCTCCCCATGCCCCCTGCCCCTCCCCTGCCTGTCCACATCCCAAGCACCCCCAGAGAAAACTTGCCTCAGGCAAAGTTCCGGCACAGCCACAGCCCTGCTCCCAGCTAGCTTCCCTGCCTGCTCTCCATGGCCCAGAAGGAACCTTCTTTCGGCCCATCCCGTCTGCTCTTTCCATATGCATCCTACGCTCCAGGACTCATCTCCTGTTTCCTACAAGCATGCCACGTCTTCTGCTTCCCTGCCTTGACCCATGCCATTTCTGCCCACTCAGAGCCTAGTCCCCATCTGTGCATATTCACATCATATCCTTCCAGCCCCTCCCCCAGGAGGAGAGCCTTTCCTCACATCCCACCCGCCCTCTGCCTCAGCTGAGTGCCAGAGGAGGTGCTGGGGGAATGAATGAAGGAGTGAATCAGGGAGCTGATGGGATGTCTGTCTGTCTGTCACACACTCACATCTGAAATCCAGCCTTGGGGACCTGCGCTCTGCACCAAGCCCAGCCCCTCTCCGGCCCCTCCCCCAGGACTGCCCTCACTTCCCAGGATGGGGAGGTGGGGGTGCTGCCCCCTGGACACCTGGAGGGCCTTGGAGGGACGGCCCACATGCAAGGTCACCGGGGCCTGGCTACGAGCAGCCCAGCCCAGCCCAGCCCATCCTGCCCGGCCTCTGGGGGCCAGACTCTCAGGGCAGAAGGGGTGTGTCCTGGGCTAGGGGAGGCAGGATCCTCTCCTTCCTGCCTCCCAGTGAGTCACCCACAGCGGTGAGGGTGACCTCCCAGTGACACCCGCCCACTGTGGCCTGGGCACCGAGCCTGAGGGATGTGGGCAGCACAGATGGAGACAGCAGCCTGGGCAGGATGGCCAGGGGGCTTGGGAGGCTGGGCCCAGGGACACTCACATGCACAGTCATCTCATCACACACACACATGCACAGACTGATTCTGACACCAACACAGGCTTACATAAACACTCCCATAGTCACTGCAGACATGCACCCAAGATAACACAAAGAAACCTGTGCTGAGCCCCGTGTGCCAGCCCAAAGCCCGGGCATACCCCTGCATGTATGCATGTGCAAGCACGCGTGCACACACAGACCCACACACACATCTTATGAGAACTGTGAACCGCATCTGTGGGGTGCCTCAGATCTGTAGTGGCTATGTGAGTATCGGAGTGTGTAAGAGGGGCTGTTTGGCTGGTGCCATCCTGGGCCTGGCCTAATTACCCTGTCCGGGAGGGTAATTACTGCTGGGACACCTCCCCCAGCCTGGCCCACAGGGCCCTGGAGGAGGAGCGCTGAGCCACAGGCCTGGCCCTTTGAAGAGCGATGTTGGGAGAGGGGTGGGCTCCAGGTATAATGGGGGAGTTTTCAGGGGTTGGGGGGTTGAGGGGAGACTCTGAGGCGGAACTGTTCAGAGCTTCTGGGGGAAGCACAGATGGGGCATCAGGAGAAGGAGAGACCGAGGACCCAAGCCAGCCCCTGCCGCCAGGCCTGCTCCCCACTTGTTAGGCCTCAACGCCCCTCCCCTCTAAGACCTCGCCAGTAACTAATTCCCTCACTCCCAGCCTGAGCCTGGCTCCTCCTCCCAGGGAATGCAGGTGTCTACCGCTGGCAGGCCCTACTTGAGACATTTTTTAAAGACTTTTCCTGTTTCTTCCAGAGAGTCTGTTTCTAGGGGGAATACTTAACCCTTCTCTGAGACCTGCATCAGCTTGCATCCCCGCAAAAGCCCCTGCCTGTCGACCTCGACTCCCTCTCAGAACCCAGCACTTTCCTAGAAGCCTGTGCCATCCAGGGCGCCAGCATGACCCCACACCTTAGGCCTCAACCCCAACCCGAAGCTGTGAAGTTCAGGCTTCCACGCAGCCCTCCCCACTCCGGCCCCAGCACTCCAGCCTCTCAAGCCCCCTGAAGCCCCTGGGGCCGGCGGCCCTCCGGCTGGGCTCTCTGAACCCACGGTCGCCAGGGTCACAAGGCCTCTGCAGCCATGTCTCCTGCGTGGGCTCCCGGAGCTGGCCTTCCCCGCGCCCCCCGCCCGCGCCCCCGGCCCTCACCCACGCGGAAGCCGGAGCCCGTGAGCGTGTCGGTGCTGTGGCCGTTCTCTCCGATGAGCGTCATGTTGGAGCCCTTCTGACAACTGTCCCGACACTGGCCCTTGAGACAGGTCCGCTTGCAGATCACCGGCGCAAAGACCACCTTGAAGCGCTCGCGGGCCAGCGCCCCGCCCCCGCCAGCGCCCCTCTCGCCTGCCGGCCCCCCCTCGGCCCCGCCGTCCGGGCCCAGCAGCAGCAGCAGCAGCGCCAGCAGCCCCGCCGCCCCCGCCCCGCGCATCTCAGGGGCCAGGCCGCCAGCAGCCCCACGGGGCCCGGGCATCCGGGGCCGCAGGACCCGGGGGGCGCGCCCGGGCGGGGGCGATGGTCCCGACGCCCGAGGGGGATAAGCAAGCCGGGAGCCCCGGGAGAGGCTCAGAGAGGGCAGCGAGGGACAGGATGGGAGGAAGCGCGCGGGGAGGGGACTGCAGGCGCGGGCGCGGGCCCAGTGAGAGGCAGAGAGATGGAGGCTGGACCGCGGGGAGCCCAGAAACTTCCACCACCCCGGGAAGGAGCCCAGCCACGAGCCCGGGCCGGGGGCCTGCGGAGGCCCCAACGTGAGGCCGGAGCGAGGAGGCCGGAGCAAGTTGAGGCGGAGAGGAGGAGCGAGGGGAGAGGAAGGCCGGGCGGCCGGCCCGCTCCGCGCCTCCCCCGGCCGGGCTGGGCTCCCGCGGCCGCCGGGAAGCAGGGAGCGCGCGGGGCGGACGCAGGGAGAAGTGAGCAGTTGTTTTCCCTGGCTGGAGCGCGGCGCGGCGGCGGCGAGGGGGGCTGGGACGCTGGCCCCGGGCCAGGGAGACAGTTTTTTTCTGTTTAAAGCGTCGTCGCTGCCGCCTGGGGGAGCGAGGGTGTGCGGGCGGGTGGAGGCTGGGGGGGGGCGGTCCCCGCCCCAGATGCCCGGCCCGCCGGAACCCGCCGCCGCCGCGCTGGGCCCGCTCCAGCTAGCCCTCACCTGGGACCGCTGGCCGCCCCGCCGGATTCCTCCGGGCGGGGCCGGGAGGCCCGCGCCCACCTCCGCCCCGCAGCATCCAAGTGGGAAACCGAGGCTGGGGGAGGAAGATGGGCCGGGCCCGGGGGTCGCGCGGCTGGTGGGAGGCCAGGTGGTGCTGGAACCCAGGGCTCCCAGCCCTGGCCCAGCCTCCCTTGCACATGCGGGGTCTCACCACCCCTCAGTCACTTCTCATGAGTACCGGTCCACCCCTGCCCACTAAGACTCAAGGAGGGGGTACCCCTTCACCAGGGCCTCAGTGGGGTCCCAGGAAGAAGTTCATGGGGCCCTGAAGAAGAGTAGACAGAGCAAAGTTTGAAATCCAACTTGCCTGCCAACCCCCAGTAAATGGCTTCCCGGTGCCCACCCTGCCCCCGCCCCTTTGCCTTGTCTGGCCGGGCTGGCTGGGCTGGCTCTGGGCCTCAGACACTCTGGAATCGCCAAGGTCTGAGCTCAGGGCCTGGCCCCCTTCCCAGGCTAACAGCCGGGAGGAGGGGGGTGATGCCTGAGGGCCCCAGGGCAGGGGCTGGCAGGGACTGGGGAAGGGCCCTGAGTTGGGTCAAGGCTGGAGAGGAGCCAGGCCTGCCCACTGGTCTGGAAGGGAGGCCCTCGAGGGCTGCAGTGGCCTGGTGCCCAGGCCATATCACCGGGGGCCTGGCCAGGGAAGACCCCCGGATTCAGTCTCTGACCCACAGAACTCAGCAGGGGGTGAGTGTGACCAGGGTACCTCCGGAGCAGGTCACAGCCAAGACAGGGTGACACCCTCTCTCCGAGGGGAACAGGGGTTGCAGTCTGAGGGAAAGGGCGTTCAGGTACATGACGAGATACAGCTGTGTAAGGGACTCATGGCTTTGACTTTGAGGGTGGGCTTATTTGGGGTGACTGAGGGAGACTTTTTAGTGGACCCCTGCCCAAATTGCTCAGTGGGCTCAGGTCCTGTTCAGATAGAGAGGTGTTGGAGGAGTAAGATGGGGGCAGTCCCGTGTCCCCAGGAGAGAGAGGAGGGTGTGTAAGTACGGACCGCCCCCACACTCCCTGGAGGGGGTCTCTGGTCTCACACTGAGGCCGGAGCGGTACTGATGCTCACCACCTGCCAGGCATAGGGCTAAGCATTTTCCAATCATTTTTCCCTCATACTCATCTGAACCTGACCCTCCTCCACCACAGCAGGGTGTGACTCACCTTGGAACACATTACAAGCAGACCAGGGTTAGAGTCCTCATCTCACTGAGCCTCAGTTTTCTCACCTGTGAAATGGAGATCTAGTCATTCAACAAACTAGGAACCTCTTGCGTGCTCTTTTTATAAAATTAATTAATTAATTAGGCTTCGCTGGGTTCTACTTGCAGCAGGCGAAATTTTAGTTGCGGCATGTGGAGTCTAGTTCCCTGACCAGGGATCAAACTCAGGACCCACACATGGGGAGCATGGAGTCTTAACCACTGGACCAGGGAAGTCCCCAACATGCACCTGTTAACAGATAGAACCAATTGCTGCTTTCCTGGAGCTTCTGTCCTGGAGGAGACAGAAACGCAACAGATCAATTCACACCTGACTGAGGCTGTGCCAGAGGTTGGTGCTAAGACAGAGAAGAGGAAGGAGCTGGGAACAAGAGCAGTGGTGAGACCTGAGGTCCAGGAAGCCCTTCTGACAAAGGGACTTTTAAACCAAGAGCTGGAGGAGGAGCAGGAGTTAACGGGTGTGCGGTCTGCCCTGCGTGGGGGGAAGGCTGTAGGAGGCCTGAGGGATTGAGGGGAATCGCGGAGGGGACAGTTGACACTGTCATGCAGGGGCAGGGGGTAGGAAAGAGATTCATTTCTTCCAGGAGCTGAGACAGGGCCAACGGAGCAACAGGGTGGGGAGGCAGAGAGAGAGAGCATCCGGAGGCGGAGGCGGGAGGCCGCAGTGAGGAGTCTGAGTTTTATTTTCATCGCAGTGGAACTGTATCAGAGTAAGAAGGGTGTTCTTGCCATCTTCCCAGGACAGACGATACAACCTGGACGCGGTAGAGATGTGTTTGGGGGTGGAATCTAGAGACTAGGTGAAGTGGAGGGTACCGGAGAGGCAGGTAGTGTGAATGCTTCCCAGGTGTCTGCCTGAGCCCCCCAGGTGGGTGAGGAAGGTGGCCGGGGAGAGGGAGACCCCCAAAGGAGTGTGGGTTCTGTTTGCAACTTGCTGAGTTTGAGATAGAGCCTCCCTGGTGGCTCAGACGGTAAAGCATCTGCCTACAATGCGGGAGACCGGGGTTCGATCCCTGGGTCGGGAAGATCCCCTGGAGAAGGAAATGGCAACCCGTTCCAGTATTCTTGCCTGGAAAATCCTATGGATGGAGGAGCCTGGTAGGCTACAGTCCATGGGCTCGCAAAGAGTTGGACATGACTGAGCGTTTGAGATGCTTGTGTCATCCAAGTAGAGACGTCTCAATCCAGATATGTGCAGCTCAGCCAGGATGCCTGCCCTGGAGACGTGGGCTCGGTGTCCTCAGCACACACAGTCATTTACAGCCCCGGGAAAGGAGGGCCTCTGCTGGGGAGGAGAGGGTCAGGGAGAACCAGGGAGGTCACCACCCAGGTCAGAGGGAGCAGGCAGAGTCTGAAGTGACTCAGAAGGAGCAGCTGGAGGAAGCTGAGGGAAGAAGACCGGGAGTATGATGTCAGAGAGCCCAGAGAAGCAAGTGTTTTGGGAGGAGAGCATGGCCAAGGGTGGCTAATGCTGCTGACAGAAGGATGGAGGTAAGGCAGCCTCTGTTCAGGGACCGCTGAGGGCCTGAGTGACTGGGAGCCATGAGGGCCAGCACCCAGCCCCGTGCTTGGCACGCAGTGAGTGCTCCATACATTCACTTACTGTCATTACCAGGCTCCTTAAGCTCATCAGGGCTTCCCTGATGGCTCAGTTGGTAAAGAATCTGCCTGCAATGCAGGAGACCCTGGTTCGATTCCTGGGTTGGGAAGATCCCCTGGAGAAGGGAAAGGCTATCCACTGCAGTATTCTGGCCTGGAGAATTCCATGGACTGTATAGTCCATGGGGTCACAAAGAGTCGGACACAACTGAGCGACTTTCACTTTCACTTAAGCTCATCAGGGGCCCAGCCAGAAGCGGTGGACACCCTCACGTGGGTGATGAACATTAATTGAAGCCTGGAGCCGCAGAATCTGGAGCTGAAGAGAGGTGGTGGGGGGGGGCGGGGAGCCTGCCCTCGGGAGCCTCGGCCTTCCATGGACACTGGCTGTTCCTGTCTTCCTGCAGCCAGCAGGGAGGGAGCTCTGGAAATCATATTCCTCCTGTCCAGCCCAGCCTCCCAGGGGCTGAACCCCAAAGGAAGCCTGCAGGCAGCGGGGCTGGGGAGGCCACAGAGCAGGCAGGGTTGGCCTTGGGGCATGAGGCCTGGCGGACGCAGACGAAGAGTGGATCTGCAGGGCTCACTGCAATGGTCCAACCAGGGAGTGTCTGTAGCTTGTCCGCCTTTTCTCTCTGCATCTCCTGTGTCACCACACCCAGGCACCCCAGCTTCCTAGAACCAACCAGCATACCTCCTAGATGGAAGTTCTTCTGTAAGTCCAAGGAGACCATGACCTCTGTGCTCAGTCCAGATCACTTCGGCCACCTAATGGATCTCCACACCACCGTTCCTGCCCATTCCTCCTCCATCTGGTACACCACTCACCTTTTAAAACCTGATTCCAGGACTTCCCTGCTGATCCAGTGGTTAAGAATCCACCTGCCCGCACTGTAGTATTCTTGCCTGAAAAAAATCCCATGGGCAGAGGAGTCTGGTGGGCTTCCTAGCTTATCCAGACTGGAAAAAAAAAAAAAGGATCCACCTGCTTGCCAATGCAGGGGACACAGGTTCAATCCGTGGCCTGGCAAGAGTCCAGGTGCCACTGAGCAGCTAAGCCAGTGGGCCACAGTTATTGAGCCTGTGCTCTGGAGCCCAGGAGCCACAACTACTAAAGCCCACGCAGTTAAAGCCCTGCTCCACAACAAGAGAAGCCACTGCAGTGGGAAGCCCGCTAGCTGCAGTGAAGACACAGCACAGCCAAAAAAAACACACCTGATTTTCAGTGGGCTTCCCTGGCAGTCCACTGGTGAAGACTCTGCACTTCCACTACAGTAGGTCGGGTTTAATCCCTGGTCAGGGAACTAACATCCTACACAATGCAAGGTGTGACCGAAAAAAAAAAACAACTAATTCCAACCATGCTCCTTCTCAGCTTATAAAACCTCAGCTTCCCTCTGCTCACCTGGCCTGCAAGGTCCTCTGTGCCTCCCCGTGGGCCTAGTCCTTCATGTCTCTAGTTCCTGCCTCCAGGAGGCATTTCTCTAAAACAGCTACCCCCAGCCCTTTGAGTCACATCCCCTGTTTATCTCCTGCTGGTCCTCGTCACAGCCTGAAGCATTCTTCTCTATGGGTTTGATTACTTATTGTCCATCTCACCGCCCTCCCAGGAAGCACAACCTCGCCTCCAGATCTTAGCCCGTGACCTGGCACTCAGAGGGCACTGAAGTTTGTTGACTGATTGAATGGACTGAGACAATGAGGCTGTAAAAGATGAAACAATTAGACTCGATTCATCTGGTGAGTAAGATGTGGGGATTGAATGTAGGCTGGCCTGATCCAAAACCCACGTGGTGTTCCTGGGAGGAGGAAGGAGAGGAGTCCCACAGATAGTTTAAAAATAGGAGGGCAGGGGCCCTGAGGGCAATACGGGGCTTTGCTGGAACCGGGCAAGGAAGAGTCCCGGGATGGCAGCCCGAGGAATGGTCTGTCTGTCTCAACATCAGGGAAGGGCACCTTTGTGCAGAGGGGTTCTTGAGGCCCAGAGACGGCAGGGACTTGGCTAAGGTTACGTTACTGGGTCTTCCCAGATGGCACTAGTGGTAAAGAACCCACCTGCCAATGCAGGAGACACAAGAGATGTGGGTTTGAACCCTGGGTCGGGAAGATCCCCTGGAGGAGGGTATGGCAACCCACTCCAGTATTCTTCCCTGGAGAATCCCATGGACAGTGCAGCCTGGTGGGCTGCAGTCCAGAGTCACAGAGTCGGACATGCCAGGACTCAACCCTAGAGTTCCTGATGCTTCCTTAGGGGCATTGGCTGGACGGGGTGGCCCCAGCCTGTGTAACGGAAGTTAGGCTTCAGGAGGCAGCATAACACAGTGGTAGTTTTCTGGAATACCTGCTGTGAGCATTGGGAAAATTCTTCATCTTTTCCATGCCTCCTTCATCATTTTCAGACAAGGAAGTAAAGCAGCTGACATTCACGAAACCCTTGGTGGATGCTGGCCACACGTAAGTCCTCAGTATAGGTTACCTCTTTTTTCTTTTCTTTCTATCTTTTTAAAAAGATATTCATTTTTTAAATTTGGCTGCGCTAGGTCTTAGTTGCGGCACGTGGGATCTTTTTTATTTTTGGCATGAAAACTCTTAGTTGCAGCATATGGGATCTAGTTCCCTGACTAAGAATCCAACCTGGACCCCCTGCATTGGGAACGTGGAGTTTCAACCACTGGACCACCAGGGAAGTCCCTATGTTAACTTTTTTCATTATTATCTGGGCCTGGGGTCCAAAATAGGCTTGCTGGGAAAATCCCATGGACAGAGGAGCCTCTGGGCTGCAGTCCATGGGGTCGCAAAGAGTTGGACACGACTGAGCAGCTGAGCACACATACTGGAGTCCAAAATGGGCTGCCTGGGAGGACGGGGAGAAGACCTTTGAAGGAGAGCTGACTGTGTGTCAGGCTCTGTGACACCTCTCTGAGTTGTGAATGTCTTTGGGAAGCTTCTAGGCTCTAAAGAAAGAAACGGCTCTAGGGGTGGTAGGTTCTAAAGGTGATGGTTGGAAATTTCAGAGGCCTGGAGGGGACAGTTCTGCCCTGAAGGATCTCTCTCCAAGTGATGTGGAGTGGCTGTCCCTGAGTCCCTCTGATGTGTCCCCATGGTGATGAAGAGCATGAGCGATGGGACTGGAAAATGAAATGAACCAGTCTTCATGCTTGATCAGCCAGAGGATCTTCATCCCCACCCCTTGTCTCCACCTTCCGAACCCAGGAAAAGTCCACTGGTGAGAATCTGACCGTAGACTTGCAAGGCCTGGGTGGAGGCCCAGCCCTGCCCCCTCCCAGCAGGGTGACTGTGGCAAAATCTCTTAACCAGTCTAGGCTTCAGCTTCTCCATTTGCACTCTGGGGATGATGATAAGACACAACTCACAGCGCTGTCCTGAAGCTTAAAGGAGTGGGTAATTCAAGCTCTTAGTGCAGTGCCTGGCCCCAAGATAAAATACACCGAAAGTTCCTCTGAGGGGCTGCTGACACTGACTGCCCTTTGAGCATCCCCTGTGATGATGATACTAAAACAGGGACTAGGAGTTACTTGTCAACAGTGTGTAAGCTGGACTTGCATTTGTGTTTATTTACATGTCAGTTAACAAGCCTGAGAGAAAAGGACTTGTCTTGCCTCATGGGCACAGGTTCAGAAATTTCACATGGATTGTGGAAATAAAGTTTCTGTTGTGTTTGAAAAAAAAATACACCAAAAGTTGAGTATTATTATTTTTATTAGGCTATTTCATTCATCTTAACTCAATTAAATTATATATATATTTACATATTTATTTATTTATTATTTCTTTCTTTTTTGCTGCACTGGGTCTTCATTGCTGCACTTGGATTTTTGTTAGTTGAAGTGAGCTGGAGCTACTCTTTCTTGTGGCGCTTGGACTTCTCACTGCAGGGGTTTCTCTTGTTGTGGAGCACAGGCTCTAGAGCTTGGGCTCAGTAGTTGTGATACACAAGCTTAGTTGCCCCGTAGCATGTGGGATCTTCCTGGTGTGGGTGTGTGCTAAGTCACTTCAGTCGTGTCTGACTCTGTGCAACCCCTTGAACTGTAGCCTGCCAGGCTCCTCTGTCCACGGGATTCTCCAGGCAAGAATACTGGAGTGGGTTGCCATGCCCTCTTCCAGAGGATCTTCCCGACCCAGGGATCGATCCCACGTCTCTTACTTCTCCTGCATTGGCAGGCAGGTTCTTTTACCACTAGCGCCACTGGGAAGCCCTGGATCTTCCTGGAACAGGGGTCAAATCCATGTCCCCTGCATTGGCAGGTGGATTCTTAATCCCTGGACCACCAGGAAAGTCCGAGTATTATTAGTTTTATTACTGTATCATCTAGCCCTTTCTTGTTTCCCAGAAACGTCAGGCCAACTCACATTGCAGTGAAAAACAATAAGAAAAGTTGACGCCTTTTGGATGCCTATTAGCCTGATGATACAATAACGCCAGTTACAATGCTCAGAGCCATGGCTACAGAACATAGGCCACCTGTTGCCATGAGAACCTGACCCACCAAATGCGGCAGTCAAGGAGTGCTTGTAACTGAGCTGTGTGTGGATGTGCCCTCGTGGGGTGTGCTGTCACGCAGGGTCAGGCCTAACTATTGCCATGTCCACTGTGCCACAGGCATGGACAAATGCTGGGCTCGGCCACGAGAGGATAGGGAAGGGTCCCACTGCTTCCCAGACAGCTGGGCTGCCCACGTGACTGCTCTGATTGGCTTTACCACCAGCGCTCCTGAGACCCATGTGATTTCTTCGTGTCAAGGACTGTGATGGGTCTGAGGTTCTACCCTACCTGCAAACACAAGGGAGCCTGCCACAGATTCGTGAATGCTGGCAGAAGACAAGAGATTCCTGGGTCAGAGACAAAGGACCTTGTTATTCATGGCATAGTAAATAGCACGATCATCAGAATATTGACATCAGTCCTCTGGTCCCCAAGTCCTGTGGGGTGGCACCAGTGGCATGGGTAGATGCCTGCACACAGTGGATTGTGGTATGGGAGCAGGCCCTAAACTTAAGGACCTATGTCTTTTTCTTTTTTTTTTTTTTTAACAATTCTTGTTTGTTTCTGTATTTTTATGTATTTGGTTATGTTGGGTCTTAGTTGCAGTACGCAGGATCTTCAATGTATCATGTGGTATCTTCCCTGTATCATGTGGTATCTTCCATTGGGGCACATAGACTCTCTAGTTGTGGCATGTGGGCTCCGGAGTGCGCAGGCTCAGTAGCTGTGTGGCGTGAGCTTAGCTGCTCCATGGCATGTGGGATCTTAGTTCCCTGACCAGGGATTGAGTCTGAGTCCTCAGCACTGCAAGGTGGGTTCTTAACCACTTGATCACCAGGGAAATCCTCCCAGATCTTTTCTAATGGGTGCCCTTTGCTCTAGAGGGAACGTCTATCTCAGTCTTACATGGCTGTTCACAACATCCTTAAGAAGAGAGTCCAGGACAAAGGCAGTCAGTGCCTCTCTTGCAAAACGTGCAGAAACTCAAAAGGATCCCTGGAGAATTGTCTTACAATAATATCCACCCCCCATTTCTACACTGTCTTAGCTTTTGGTGAATTTTCCCACGAGTTCACCACTCTCTTGGCAAATCTGATTGACAGAAGCTAGGACCAAGTTTGTTCCATTTGTCACATACAGCATTTAATTAAAGCTACTATCAATAGGACTGCAAGCAGCAGGATAAAGCCAACTTGCACTTCTGACCTCAGCCATGCCTCCCAGCTGAACAAACCCAGAAAACAATAGATCTACCTCAGAAAGCCAGGTGGCTCGCTCCTTAGTTCTTTGCATTACCCTTTCCACCTCGGCCCAGAAGGCCTTCAGGACAGTCTCTCTCAGTTCACTGACGAAGGTTGCTATGGATGATAGATTTCTTCCGAACTTCTTCCCTGCAGGCCAGAATCTGTGCAATTAATATATCTTCTGGAGGACTTCGCTGGTGGTCCAGTGGCTAAGACTCCACACTCCCAAGGCAGGGGGCCCAGGTTCAATCCCTGGTCAGGGAACTAGATCCCACATGCTGCAACTAGGATTCCCGCGTGCCCCCGTGAAGACTGAAGATCCTGAATGCTGCAACTAAGACCTGGCGCAGCCAAATAAATAAGTATTGAGTGTTAGTCGCTCAGTCATGTCTAACTCTTTGTAATCCCATGGACTATAGCCTACTAGGCTCCTCTGTCCATACGATTCTCCAGGCAAGAATTCTGAAGTGGGTTGCCATTTCCTTCTCCAGGGGATCTTAGTGACCCAGGGATTGAGCCCAGGTCTCCTGCATTGCAGACCAACTCTTTACTATCTGAGCCACCAGGGAAGCCTGAATAAGTATTGGGGGGGATATATATATATATATATATATATATATATATATATATATCCTATGTACCTGGATTAATGCTTTCAGTCATGAGTGAGACAGTCCTTTGTCTCTGACCCCCAGGAGTCTTCTGTCTTCTGTCAGCAAGCAAGAACCTGTGGCAGGCTCACATTTAATTTGCAAGTAGGCTAAAGTCAAGGAGAAATTTCAGATCACTGTTTTCTAGAGAGGGGCACATCAGTCATATGTCTCAAGGGCACACATCGTACTTCTGGGGAGAAACACAGTGCCCCCAGTTGGACCTACGTCAGTTAGGGGGTCCCAGCTGACAGGGTCTCCCCTCAGGTTGGTGGGCCTTAGGACTCCCAGCCCAATTCAAATAACTGAGTATAGGCTTTTCTTTTGGAAGGCTTGGCTCAGGGCAGTTAGTCCTGTTTGTCTAGGCCACCGGCCAGATGGCATTTATCCACTCGATGGCATGACTGAGTGGTGATGGCTACAGGATTGGGCCTGGGGACTTTATCTGGAGGTGATAGTGCTGACAGGTATTTTATGTGGGAAGTACTTGAGGGCAGGAGGAGAAGAGGGAGACAGAGGACGAGATGGACATGAGTTTGAGCAAACTCCAGGAGATAGTGAAGGACAGGGAAACCTGGCGTGCTGCAGTCCATGGGGTGGCAAAGAGTTGGACATGACTTAGCAACTGAACAACAAGAAGAGCTGAGGCTACCTCCTGCTCTTTCCAGTCTCTTGGTAAAGTTAAGCAGAATGGCAGCCAAGTCAAGTTCAGAACTGTCTAGTGGCGCATGGAAGACCTAACAGTCAGTTAAATTTAAGCCACTTGAAAGAGTTTGACCAAGATGTTATCCTCAGTGAAGAAGGTTCCAGGTGGTTTAGAGAGACAAGAATGTTAGTGTCTTTCTTTCCCACATTTCTCCCAGGGTCTGAGGTGTCCCCATCCCCAGGTGCCAAGCCTGCTCTTCTCCCTCCACTGCCACAAAGTCAATGTACTCTATTCCACTAGTTAGAAAGTCACCTTTTTTGCAGTCTCTCCTGGCTATACTTTTCATCTGGAATGACTGGGTGCAAGAAGGACTGGGACTTTTGTTTGTTTGTTTGTTTGTTTGGGGACATGTTTATAAAATATACAGGGACTCACTATGTCTACCACTCCACATATGGGCCACTGTCAGGGGGACTCAAAGAGAGAGAGAAGTGTGTGCACCAAGCCCTCTAGGGATTCTCATGATCTAGACCCGTGTCAAACTAGAGAGTCCAGGTGGTTGAACCATAATATAGTGAGAATCCCCTCAGTCCCCTCCTTTCATTTATTTATTTTTAGTTTTTAAAATGTATTTTTTGGCCACACTGGGTCTCAGTTAAGGCACATGAGGTCTTCATTACAGCATGCGGGCTCTTCATTGTAGTGCGCAGGCTTCTCTGTAGTTGCAGTGTGCAGATTCTGTAGTTGCAACGTGTGAACTTAGTTGCATGTGTGATCTTAGTTCCCAGACCAGGTATCGAACCACACTGGAAGGTGGATTCTTAAGCACTGGACCACCAGGGAAGTCTCAAGGCCCCTTTCTGACTGGGCTGTAACCCAGCGTTCACCAACCCTGCTGACCTGGAGTTGCTGTTAAGGGAAGGAAAGAATCATTATGTCCAGGAATGGTGAATGGTGAGCCCTTAAATGCCAAATCTGGTCTATATAAACCCCACCCCTCTCATCTTGATCATTATGAAGGACATGGCCTAGAGGAGATGGTCCCTTAGTGACTTAACTGCTGTACTGAGTTATGTGGGCCAGGAGGAAGAGCCAGAAATCTCTGATCTAATTTCTAAGGAGCTGTTTCAACACTCAACAGTACTCCATGCTTGTGGATGATTACGGAGAATGGAAGGACCGCCAGATACCTAAACTATCAGCCCATTGTTGGGTGGCTTTTGAGATGAAGGGTTTAGACTTCAATTGGTCCAGAAAGCCAAGAACATTACACGGATTAGTCTCGAGAACCACAATGGTGTGACCTGACTTGACTGATTGATCTGAAACAGTACCACTGTAAACTGAAAAAGTATGAAACACCATCCACAGCCCCAAGAAGGAGTCAAAGGTCCTGTGCCTTCAATCTGTCAGGAGTGGGCAGGGACAATGCCACATACACTGTAGCCTCCCTCTTTGCAGGACGAAGAGATTTGGCTGGAATCACAAATCTGGCATGAAGTGGTGACCTCTGCATCAGAGGCAGAGTCCTATACTTTGTGTCCACTCTGTGATGGTGGACGTGCTGCTGTATCTGGTATGACGATGGGCCCGGGCAGAAGTGGAGACAATTTGGGCATTGTGGGCTCAATCCACAGCTTGATTCCCGTCAGTCTCATCAGAGAATGGGTCCCCAGCAGGGGTATCTGCATAAGTGATCTAGATGGTTTGATCAGCCATGACTTGTTTCCACAGTTGCCTGAGAACACTGCTGTCCAAAGCCCTCTACAGGCAGCAGGATTGTGACATTATCTGTTTCACGTCTGGGGACTCCTTGACTCAGCAACCACAGCCACACTGCATTCCAGCTGGAGCTGCAAGGTTCACACCATTTGGCTGACCTGGTCTTGAGTTGGTCACTCTCGCTATAGGTTTGGCAATTTTGTTGATCTTCTAAAGCAGTGGTCCCCAACCTTTCTGGCACCAGAAACCAGTTTTGTGGAAGACAATTTTTCCACAGCTGGGGGCAGGTGAGGTGGTTTGGGGATGATTTAAGAGCATTACATTTATTGTGCTAATGATAATCTGTATTTGCAGCTGATCCCCAGTGCTAGCATCACAACTTCAGCTCCACTTCAGATCGTCAGGCACTAGATTCTCATAAGGAGTGAGCAGCCTAGATCCTAGATCCTAGATCGCGCTCCTATGAGAATGTCATACTGCCAGTGATCTCTCAGGAGTCGGAGCTCAGGCAGTAATGGGAGTGATGGGGAGCCACTGTAAGTACAGATGAAGCTTCGCTGGCTCGCCCGCTGCTCACCTTTGGCCACACAGCCCGGTTTATAACAGGCCAGGGACTGGTACCAATCCGTGGACAGGGAGTCAGGAACTCCTGTTCTAAAGAACTAAATTGTAGGTGAGTTGATTTTCTCTAATCTTTATTCTAGCTTTCCTTCTGTTTTCTTTGGATTTAGTTTGCTCTACTTTTTCTAGTTTTTTAAGGTTGTAGGTCACATTACTGATTTGAGACTTTTTTTCTTTAAATATAAGAATATACAGGGATTTCCCTTGTGGTCCAGTGGTTAGGACTTGCTGCTCTCATTGCTGAAGCCTCGGGTTTGACGTTCAATCCTGGGTTGGAGAACTAAGATCATATGAGCTCCACAGTGCAGCCAAAAGAAAAAAAGAAGAAAAAAAGTAACATACAACTGTAAATTTACCTTTAAGCACTGCTGTGGCTCCATCTCACAAGTTTTGGTGTGCTGTGTTTTCATTAATCTCAAAGTAGTTTCTAACTTTCCGTGTGATTGCTTCTATGACCCATTAGTTATTCAAGAGGGTGTTAATGTCCACATATTTGTGGATTTTCCAAATTACCTTCTGTTATGGATTGCTAATTTCATTCCAGTGTGGTCTGAGAACAGAGTTTGTATGATTTTTAACCTTTTTAGTGTATTCAGGGACTTCCCTGGTGGTCCAGTGGGTGAGAGTCTGCCTTACAGTGCAGAGGACTCAGGTTTGATCCCTGGTCGTGGGACTAAGGTCCCACATGCTGAGAGCAACTAAGCCGCCCCACAACTGAGAGTCTGAGGGCCACAACTAAGACCTAATTCAGCTGGATAAGCAAATAAATTTTTAAAATAAGTGTATTGAGACTTGTTTTATGGTCTAACCTACAGTCTATCCTGGAGAATGTTCCAAGTATACTTAAGAATATGACTTCTGCTGTTGTTGGCAAGAGTGCTCTATAGATGTCAGGACTTGGGCTTGACAGCTGTGATTTTTCTTTTAAAGGAGACTGCCTTAATAGGCGGTATTTCGTCCCACTGTCATAATAACATGTTATTTCTGCCTTGTTATAATAGAAGGACTAGGAGAGTTTTCTAGCTGGAGCTGATCACAAGAATTTATCTAGATTTCTTTGTGTCACCTGTAGCAGTACTATAAACTTAATACGAGCCCAAGCAGTAATCACTGCCGCATCTGTAGTTTCCTATGGGAGTTTGTCTGTCTCAAGGAAATTCCCCTAAGAGGGACAAAGCTCCCTTATAGCAGCCAGGACCCACTGCGGGGTGCGGGGTGGGGATGGAGGAACTCAGACCTTTTATTGTCATCTCGGAATGGATTTAAGATTGGCATGGTAGACTGTAGAAAGAGCTAAGCTGTAAGATGGCCCAGCTGTTGCCATTCTATCTTAACAAGTATCACTTGCCCTACCCCTCATCTCCCAAGTAAGCCAGCAAAGTTCTAGTGATTCATCTA
The DNA here is from genome assembly GCF_019320065.1 of Cervus canadensis. Taxonomy (NCBI): domain Eukaryota; kingdom Metazoa; phylum Chordata; class Mammalia; order Artiodactyla; family Cervidae; genus Cervus; species Cervus canadensis. Next base: position 41,193,925 of record NC_057414.1, read on the forward strand.
TGTTTTTTGTCCATAACTGTACTGAATTTCTGTGAGATGTTACCTTTCCACTCCCCAACCCCACCCAGGAGAGAGGAGTCGTCATGAGAAATAAATGAAAGGGAGTAAATGGGAGGATGAATGTAAGGGTCTTAGTTGAGGCCAGGTAGGATAAGCTGTTAAGTGGCTATTGGTCATTATGATGACACAGAAGGATGCATTGAGGAATCTGGGGGTGAGAAGGAGCTGGGAGCTGAAGATAGTAAGGACCTGGAGGGACTGCACATATAAGCTAGAGTCCAAGAGCCCCTCTAGTCAGTTTGGCAGAACCAACCTGGTGTTGGGCCCTGAGTCAGGTACACTGCTGCCCAAGAGCCTGCTGGTAGCTGGACAGAGCGACTCGGGGCCCAGGGCTGTCCAAGGAAGCAGGAGGCAGCAAGTGTCCAAAAATGGATGGTCCAGGGAGTCTATGTAGGAGGAAGATGGGGCCACAAGGAGGGCACTCTAGCTGCAGGTAAAGCTGTGGAAGCATGTTCTGCCAGTCAGAGACAGACTGCTGAAGCCACTGTGGGGGTCTAGGTCCTAGTGCCTCCACTTCCCCGGAATACAGCCTTTGAGGCGCTGCAGGCTGCACGTCGGGGGGACTGCTGCCTGCTCCACCTGGCTTCTCCAAACCTACCAAGGGAGAGAATGTGTATGGGGTAAAAAAGAGAGGGAGAAAACAAACAAAAAACCCCACTGGGGCCAATGTTTAGGAAGCCCGAGTGATTTTAACAGCAACCCACTCAAGAAGAGCATAAAAAAAAAAAAAAAAAAAGAAGAGCATAACGGTCATGTATGTGCTCTGTCATGTCTGACTGTCTGTGACCCCACAGGCTGTAGTTTACCAGGCTCTTCTGTCTGTGAGATTTTTCAGGCAAGAATCCTGGAGTGGATTGTCATTTACTCCTTTAAGAGATTTACCCCACTTAGGGATCAATGCCCGGAGAAGGCAATGGCACCCCACTCCAGTACTCTTGCCTGGAAACTCCCATGGACGGAGGGGCCTGGTAGGCTATACAGTCCATGGTGTTGCTAAGAGTCGGACACGACTGAGCAACTTCACTTTCACCTTCATGCATTGGAGAAGGAGATGGCAACCCACTCCAGTGTTCTTGTCTGGAGAATCCCAGGGACGGGGGAGCCTGGTGGGCTGCCGTCTATGGGGTCGCACAGAGTCGGACATGACTGAAGTGACTTAGCAGCAGCAGCAGCAGGCATCGAATCCACTCTCCCCGTGTTGCCTGAAGATTCTTTACCACTTCACCACCTGGGAACCCCCATGAGGGTCACAGGCATGCATAACAAACCCCTCATCCCCACTCTCCAGCATGCGGCTGGGACCGAAACAGCACATGCCCAGCCCAGCTATTGCCACCACCACACCACCCGACCCTCGCCTCCATCAGCTGGCTTTTTGAGCATGCCAACTTCAACAAAATAAAAAACCTGCTTAGGTGCTGACTGTGCATCAGTCCCAGGCCTTTGGATGAGGATGGAGGGGGTAGTGGGGTGGGCACACTGGAACACCAAACATGAAGAAGGGGAGGGGTCTTGAAATAAGCTGAAAGGTATAGACTTTGCAGACAAAGGTCCGTATAGTCAAAGCTATGGTTTTCCCATAGTCACGTAGGGATATGAGAGTTGGACCATAAAAAACGCTAAGCCCGGAAGAATTGATGCTTTTGAACTGTGATCCTTTGGACAGCAAGGAGATCAAACCAGTTAATCCTAAGATCAACCCTGAATATTCATTGGAAGAACTGATGCTGAAGCTCCAATACTTCGTCCACCTGATGCGAAAAGTCGACTCATTGGAAAAGACCCTGACGCTGGGAAAAGATTGAAGGCAAAAGGAGAAGCGGGCAACAGAGCATGAGATGGTTGGACGGCATCACCGACTCAATGGACATGAGTTTCAATAAACTCTGGGAGATAGTGAAGGACAGGGAAGCCTAGCGTGCTGCAGTCCCTGGGGTCCTAAAGAGTCGGACACGACTTGGCGACTGAACAACTGACGGGGAGAACTTTCGTTTCCTGGCCTGCTTTGCCAGTTGAATGGCGAACGACTGAGGCCCGAGGAGGCTCCACGCACGCGGAAGGAGCCGTTTGTTATTATCAAGAGTGGTGTTGTGATGATGCCAACTGCCCCGCCTGTCCCGGATCCTGCCAGTGCGGAAAGGGAAACACCAGGGAGATTTCTCAAGCCAAGCGATCCCCTCCAACTGCGGCGGGAAGAGCGACCCTGCGCTGTCACTTCCGGGTCCTGAGACCTGAGCGGCATTATCACGGAGACGCCCCTCCTGACGCCCAGCCAGTCGAAAAGTTTTTGTCCACAGAATCCCACCGAGACGTGCCAGTGGGATAGGGTCCAGACTGCGGCAGACACGCCCCACTCTGGGCATCGCGACGTCGGAGGAGCAGAGAGAGCGTCATTTCCGCCCTCACTCTCGGCCCGACAGGGACGGGCGGGGCAAGCGGAAGGCGCGCTGCTTGTGCGTCACTTCCGGTGAGTCTAGCGGCGACAACGGCAACATGGCCCTAAACGGCGCTGGTGAGGACATGGATTGCGGGGGCCTGTGGCTTCGCGGTTCGGGCAGCACCTTGCTTCAGCAAGACCTTCCGGCCCCTTGTGCCTCTCTTCCCCCAGAAGTCGACGACTTCTCTTGGGAGCCCCCGACCGAAGCGGAGACGAAGGTGCTGCAAGCGCGGCGGGAGCGACAGGATCGCATCTCCCGGCTCATGGGCGACTACCTGCTGCGTGGTTACCGCATGCTGGGCGAGACCTGCGCTGACTGCGGGGTGAGGAGATACTCGGGACGTGGGATCCAGGCTGGGGCCGTGGACCAGGCCACACGGCCCTTTCCCCATCTCTTCCCTCTGAACCCCATCGCCCGTCTCACCCCTGCTCCCTGTGCTTTCTGGCCCCTAGACGATCCTCCTCCAAGACAAACAGCGGAAAATCTACTGCGTGGCTTGTCAGGAGCTCGACTCAGACGTGGATAAAGATAACCCGGGTGAGGGGTCGAGGGTGCTTGATTAAGAACTGTGGTGATAGAGGCTCAGGAACAGTACTTGGGAGGTGACAGTGGTATTTGTGGGTGGGGCAAGGGTGAGTTGCGTTCTCCTTTCTCCTAGAAAGGACCATTCATTCAGTAAGAGCACTAAGCACCTACTGTGTGCCAGACACCAGAGCCTGAGCTTATTAGGCATAGTTCTGATGAGAGAAGGCCTTATGCTCTTTAAGCAAGGGCGGAAATACCTCTGATAAGAAAAAAAAAAATGGATGTGTTCCCTTATACTGGGGCAGGGAATACGTCTCAAGTACAGAGAGCAGAACAGTAAAGGGTAGGGAAGTGTCTCAGGGCTGAGGTGGGGCCAGGTATATCCTGATCATTCCACTGACTTTCTCCTTTTTTAGCTCTGAATGCCCAGGCTGCCCTCTCCCAAGCTCGGGAGCACCAGCTCGCCTCTGCGTCGGAGCCCCCCTTGAGCTCTCGGCCTGCCCCTCAGCCCCCAGTACCCCGTCCGGAACACTGTGAGGGAGCTGCAGCAGGGCTTAAGGCAGTCCAGGGGCCACCCCCTCCTGCTGTGCTTCCAAATGCAGATGTGGTGGCCTGCACACAGGAGGCTCTCCTGCAGAAGCTGACCTGGGCCTCAGCTGAGCTGGGCTCTAGCACCTCCCTGGAGACTAGCATCCAGCTGTGTAGCCTTATCCGGGCGTGTGCTGAAGCCCTGCGCAGTCTGCAGCAGCTGCAACACTAAAAACCCCTCCTGAGAAAAACCCTGTAGAAAAACAGCTGTTCCTCTTGTGTGGTTTGTTCTTTTTTTGGTTCTGAGTGTGCATGCAAGTCCCAGCTCCACTCGTCTTTTCCCTACTTTTGGTCTTTCATGCTATCACAGTCTGGTCTCCTTGATGCCCTGAGAAATGAGTGGGGCTTGTTTCTGCTCAGTGTCCCCACTCAAAGGATGAGGTAGCAGAGGACTATGTGCTATTGTTTTTTCTGGTGAGGAGGCCCCAACGTCCTCAAAAGCAGAAACAGGAGGCGTGGATCTCTGAAGGAATCCTGGAACCTCCCCAGCCATCCAGCGCTATTCCCCACCCTTGAGAGAGATTTGGGGTTCCAGTCCCTTCGGTAGCTTCCCTTTCTTCCCCCAAGCATCCAGACACCATCATCCTGTCCCACCTCAGGCCCAGACCAGGTACTCAGATACTGACAGATGTAGTCAGGTAGGGATCAAGGATGGTCTTAACCTGTCTCCTGACCACACCCCATCCCTTTTAGATCCTTTTCCTTGAGAGTTGTAATTGGCCAGAATAAACAAACTGTTGGGGAGGGGGAGGAACCGCACCCTCCGCTTTTTTTCTTCCCTTCTTTTTACCTGCTTCCCTTCTATCAGTGGCCAATGCCCTTTTCTCTGGTCTCCTGGGGCAACGTGGTCGCACAGAGCCGTTGCCCTTTTAAGACAGGCCCCGCCCACGCGGGGGTGGGGCAGGGGCGGAGTCGGAGGAGTCCGGGTGGGAACAAAGCGCGGCCTGCGGGCGGCGGCTGGGCTCTGCTGGCGGGGCCACGGGGTGCGGGGCCTGCGGGTGGCGGCCCGGGCGGAGCGTTGGAGAAAAGGAGGCGGCATCATCCTCTGGTACCCGCCCGGCCATGAATGGGCTGCCCTCTGCCGAGGCGCCGGGCGGCGCGGGCTGCGCCCTGGCTGGTCTCCCGCCGTTACCGCGCGGCCTCAGCGGTCTTCTCAACGCGAGCGGGGGCTCGTGGAGGGAGCTGGAGCGCGTCTACAGTCAGCGCAGCCGCATCCACGATGAGCTGAGCCGAGCCGCCCGCGTCCCGGACGGGCCCCGCCAAGCCACCGGCGCCGCCAACGCGGGAACTGCCGCGGGTCATCCTGGCCCGCGTCGCCCCATCAACCTCGACTCGGCGCTAGCGGCGCTGCGCAAGGAGATGGTGAGTAGCTGGGCCTCGGTCAGCTGGGCATTGGGGGGCGACAGGGCAGCCACCAAGCTAGGGAGTCCAGACGCGGGCGGGGCGGGGTCCACAGGCAACGCGCGGTCTGGGTCTAGAGGAACGACAGAAAGAAGCCAGCTGGGTCAGAGGGGGTATGGTAATAATTATAGCTATGTTTATTGGCAATAGTTACCATGCTTTACTAGTTAAATGCTTTACTAGTGTTATTTCTTTCCATTCTGCTGTCTTGTCCCTATCTTGCAGATAGGGGTTACTGACTTGCCTAAAGATTGAAAGCTGTCCACAGAAACCTGTGCTTGGGAAGATTGGCTTGGGCGGAGGGGCGGCTGGCACTCCAACCCCAGCCCACTTTCAGTCTTTTGCAGGTGGGCCTGCGGCAGCTGGACATGTCCCTGCTGTGCCAGCTGTGGGGCCTGTATGAGTCGATCCAGGACTATAAGCACCTGTGCCAAGACTTGAGCCTGTGCCAGGACCTGTCATCCTCTCTGCACTCAGACAGCTCCTACCCACCCGACGCTGGCCTGTCTGATGACGAGGAGCCTCCAGATGCTAGCCTGCCCCCAGACCCACCACCCCTCACTGTGCCCCAGACACACAATGTCCGGGACCAGTGGCTACAGGATGCTTTCCATATCAGCCTCTGAGAGCTGGGAGGGTGGGGGCATGCACCCACGAAAAAGGCTCAGAAACACCCCTCAGCGAGTACTCAGACTATAGTGCCTGCTTTCCCCACACCACCTCACCTCACAGGAGGGCAAGGTCTGGGCCCCACGAAGGCAAAGCTACCTACCCTCTCATGTCTTGGGTTAGTTGGCACTGGGGCGGGTACCTGGGCTATATAGCCTCTGCCCATGGCACTGGACCTCCACTTGTCCCACCTGTGGGACCTCCAGCGTGGCCGACCTTCAGTCTGGCAGTGGGGTCCAAAGCACTTTCCTTGGCACCTCTGGGACTGGGATTGAGTGGCCTGGCTCCTGTCTCTTCACCTTCGCTGCTGTTGGCAGCTGCTGGCTCAGGGGCATCCCACCTCTGGCCCCTGGGTTCCACTGCCCTAGACAGGGGCTCTCCAGGACCCATTCCTGCACCATCCAAGGTCAAGAGGGCCAAGAATCCGTGCTGGATATTTAAGTTTAGGGGTCAGCCTCTTTGGCTCATAGATAAATAAATACTGTCTCAGCATTGGTGTGTTCTGACTGCTTAGCTCTGGGGCGGGAAGATAGCGGTGATTCTGACAGGTGCTGCCCCGCGCTCTGCCAGCGGGTGGCGCCCGAGACCCCGAGTTGGAAGAGGCTCAGCGGCGGCCGGGTGCGAAACCTCGCTCCCCGGGCAGAGTTGCCTGCCGATCGTTCCAAGCTGGCCCGGCGTGGTCTCGCGGTTGTGTGACTGAGGGCGAGTCACTTCCCCTCTCTGGCTGGAGGCCTGGAGCCCAACCAGTCTACCCACTCGCTTCGGGCTTTCCTGGCCGGCCGGGAAGGAAGGAGAAGCAGCCGCCCATCTCGAGGAGAGAAACTTTCCACCCCAATTGGGGGCGGAGTTGAGGCGGCACAGGAAATGGGTGGGCCCGGGCAGGCGGGCCGGGCCGAGGGGCCCTGGGCGTAAAAGGGGAAAGCGCGTCCTGGAAGGGCTGGGAACGAGTGACCAATGGGCGGGAGGAAAGAGTTGCAGAGGCAGAAAGGGATGGAGCCCCAGTGCCCGAGTCCAGGCAATCCCTGGAGGGGTGATGGGGTTCTGGGTTTCAATGCCTGAGACATACTCCCAGCGGCCAAACACCCCCATTCTCTGCCTGGCTCCCCCTCTAGACCTTTAGAGTTGTACGTAAAAGGCTTTCTTTTACAGTGGAGAGCCACGAGGCTGGGTCTAGCAGCTAAACCGGGGTGTCAGGTTCTTCCCCTCATTCCCCAGATAAGTCTGCATATTTGCGAGTGGTGGGTGCTAAGGCTTTCGCGCACACAATACCCCACAACTTCCTGAAACGAAGAGGAGAGGACCCTGAAGTTGCGCGGTTAGGCTTACCGGCTGGCTGCCTGTCCCCACATCCACTGCACAGTCACTTGCGCCCTGGACAGAACTCAGCTGACACTCCGGGCAGTCAGACGTCCTGTTCAAACCGAGGATTTATCAAGGACCAGTCTTCTGTCCGTTCACAAACCTAGCAGAGCGTTTGCACTGACAGAGGGAACAGGCCAGGGTGCTGCTCTACGGCTGTTCTAACTCTGGGCCTGACACCTGCAGCGGTTCATGACCCAGCAGGCGGGCTGGCGATAAGGGCTCTAATCTAGGTGTGAACACAGCGGTTAACGCCCCGCGGCAGGCTTTCCAGGGGAGGGAGAGTAAACACACATAACTCCACCATAACGGATATCATCTAGTAAGACCTGGCAAAAATCAGCCAGGTTCCACACTAAATGCTTTCCAAGGTTTCATTCTCAATGGTGTTGTAAACGGTGCAACTATAATTATCCCTATTTTGCAGAGGTAAAAACTGAGGCTCAGGGCGTTGGTACTTTGCCCAATGTCACACACTTGTTGGAGGTCAGCTGCTTGTGGGGTGTTGGGACTGCCTTCCCACTTGACAGCTAGAGAGCCAGGTCTGGAGGCTGGCAAGTGGGTGCTGCTCATCTTAGGGCGACCGGGGTTGGCCCCTGACCTTGCTCCATCCCCCTCTGGTTAACACGTGGGTGGCAGCAGGAGTCTGTCTCCCCAGTTGAAGCCAGCTGGCTCTGGCTCAGCGCACTGAGACCCTTCACGTCTCTTCTCCTTTCTGGTCTCTATTTCCCCAGCCTGTAAAATGGGGCCACAGGTACGTACCTCGTAGGGCTGCGGGCAGGAAGGGAGGGGGCCGGGCAGCGCTCTCGCGGGCGGCACCAATTGCTGGTGGCCCCCTGCCCCAGCCCACGCGCCCCCTTACCCCGCCCGCGCCTCCACACCGCCTCGGCTCGCAACAGGCGGACGCTGCGGTCTAGGCGTCCCCCTCGACCCCGCTCTCCCTCCCGCGCGAGGCCCCGGAAGCCGGGCCGCCCCGCCCCCGCGCTCCCGCCCCGGCCCCCGCCTCCCGCCGGAGCCCCGCCCGCCTTCCGACGGGGGTGCGGCTCCAGGAAACCGCGCGCTCGCCGCTCAGCGCTCCAGCGACCCGACGCGCCCCAGACGACCCCGCCGAGGAGGCCAGATCACCGGCGGGCCCCCGCGGCGGCGGCGGCGGAAAGAGTGGCCCCCGGTCCCGCGCCTCGGACCCCTCCGCACGGACGGGGCGGGCGGCGCGGATAGGATCCCGGAGGCCATGGGGACCTGGGCCGGGCCAGCGGTCGCGGACTAGCGGGAGTCCCGGGTCTGAGGAGCGGGCGGCGGAGGCGGCGGGGCCATGACCTCGGTGTGGAAGCGCTTGCAGCGCGTGGGCAAGCGGGCCGCCAAATTCCAGTTTGTGGCCTGTTACCACGAACTGGTGGTGGAGTGCACCAAGAAATGGTGAGTGGGAGGGAAGCCTTGGGGGACTCCCCAAACTGGCTGGGACCCCATCCGGGGGCCTGAGAACCCTGACCTCCGTCCAGTGGCCAAAGAGACCGCCTACTCCCCGGGGGACCCAGACACAGAGAAGGGCCCTGGCAACTCTGGGGGGTCCCCAGAGTTGGGGGGCTGTGGGCAGCCTTTGGGGAGTGGAGGTCAGGACATCCAGGCCTGAGGATCTGTGTGGGCCCACACTTTCCTCAGCTGCTCTCAGAGCTGGGAAAAGGGAGGCCTCATATTTCTGGCCAGAGGGGTGGTTCAAGGTGGAGCATCAGAAAAGGGGGCAAGTTTTCAGGTCCGTGGGTGGAGGGCCTGGGACAACCAACTCAATGACCTCAGTCCAGCTCAGAACAAAGATGGTGCCCCCTCCTCCCCTGCCTGTTTGTTGAACCAGAGGAACCACCCGCCCCTTCAGCTGGAGTGGGCCCTGGGCGGCTGGACTCATCTCCATAATATCCTTAAAAGGGGAAACTGAGCGCTGGGTGTGATGAGGAGGGAGGCAGGCAGCAGCTTAAAGGGGCCCGAGGGTTTAGGAGGTTGTGGGTCCCAGAGGAGAGAGCCTGGAGAAGGCAAGGTGGTGGGGTGAGGGGAGATGTGTCAGGGGATGCAGGACCCTGACCTGACTACCAAAGGGCCTGGGGGCATCTGGTTCACACGCCCCCACCCGCAGCTGCCCGGGCCCCTGCGTCACACCCTAAATATATGTGCTCCTTGGTGTCAGCTTCCCTTGGCTGGATTAGAGCACAGCTGTGGGGGCCTCACCCGCCAGGCGGGGCTAAATTTAGGCTCCCAAGAGGAGGGACAGGAAGGGACCAGAGGGTCCAAAAGGAGGGGAGTAAGCAGGAGGCCTGGGATCCCCTGGGCAGTTGTCATATCTCTGATCTTGACCCGGCCAGCCAGAGGGTGGTTGGTTCACACCATTCAGAAAGGCCCAGGAGCTGGCTGGGGTAACACAGCACCAGGCTGGGACTTGAACTCTGACCTGTGGCTTCTGCCTTCTGCCCCAGCATCCTGGGTGAAGCCTGGGGGATCCTGGGTATGGTCGGAGAGAGCTGGGTGAGGGTGTGGGCAGTGTCAACGTGTCTGAGTCACAGGGGGCGGGCAGGGCCTCCTGGACTTTCTTGCCTGGAGCCCCGGCTAGGAAGCTGCCCCTGCCCAGGTCACAGCTCCCCAGGAGGGTGTGCCCCGCCTGAGTCAGGCTGCCGGGCCAGGCCCCGCCCTCCCCAGGCTCCCACAGTCGGCTTCCCCTTTCTGGGAAGGCCCCATGGCTGCCCTTAGCCATCGCCTGCACTGTAGGGTCCAGGAGGGGCACTGGGCTCAGGTGTGTGCCCTTGCCCGGCCCCTAACCGCTCTGGTCTCGGCATCCCCCGGAAGATGACAGGAGAACCAGGTATCCTGGCTCGGCCTCCAGAGGGGCTGTGAGCTGGGTGAACCTGAGCGTCCTGGCATAGGACTGGGCGCAGGCATGGAGGGCTCTTATGTTGCCCCCTCTGCCTGATGACCCCTGAGCCCTCCCCACCCTCTTGGGCAGCACTCGGCCCCTCCCTCCTAGGCCCAGCCCTGTGCCTGGCGACTCTCTCCTCTGGCTTTGTCTCTATCTCCCCGCATCTCTTTGCCTCTGCCCCAGCTTATGCTGTTCAGCGTAGATGTCACCTTCTGGACGTCCTCCCTGATGTTCCTTGTGGGAATAGGGGTCCCTGCAAAGTGAAGGGCTGGGCATGGAAGGTCCTGGGAGGGTATCGAATGACAAGCTGACCCTATACCTCTCTGTTTCCCAGCCTCTGCCCCCCTACCCGACCCTACACCTACCCCCATCCTCGGACCCTGGCACTTGCCATCCCCTCTGCCTGGAGCCTACCTTCTCCAGACCCTCACACGACCCATTTCCTACTCCAGCAGGGTCTTGCCTCTCCTTGGTGTGGGCTGGGGTTATAGTGTGCACTCTACAAATATTCGCTGTCTCAGAGTCTGTGTGTCTTGCAGGTCCTTGTTGGATTGCTGTCTTTGTCCCTGTGTGTGCCTGTCTCTCTATATGACTTTCTTCATAATCCTTGTCAACCCACAGGCCTTTGCCCTCTGGCCCAGGCCTCACCCTGCCTCAGCTGCCCCACCCTGCTCCTTGTGGCCCCAGATAAGGGGGCTGTCCGGCCCCTGTCCTGGGGGAGGGGGATGTGGGCAGAAGGAAGACTAGATGAGATGGAGAGGCTGGGTGGGCCTGACTGAGTGGCCCCCTCTCCCCCGCCCCTTGCCTCCCAGGCAACCGGATAAGCTGGTGGTAGTGTGGACCCGGCGGAACCGACGGATCTGCTCCAAGGTGGGGTGGATGTCAACTGGGGGTCCTGATTGGGGGTGGGGCCATTTGGGGGGGTGGGGCCATTTGGGGGCGTGGGGCGCCTGGTGGAGGGCTGTTGGGGGACTGGAGTCGGGTTCAGATCAGAATCCATCGAAGAGAGAAAAAGATGGGGTCAAGGTTGGAGATGAGGACAAGGCGTGAGGGGGAGCGTTAGGATGGAGGGAGGACTCAGACGGCTCCTTGTAGGCCCACAGCTGGCAGCCAGGCATCCAGAACCCATACCGGGGCACCGTGGTGTGGATGGTACCTGAGAATGTGGACATCTCTGTGACCCTCTACCGGGTGAGTCTCCAGCCCTCCTGTGCAGAGGGGCAATGAGCGGGCGATTGCAACCCCAGGGCCCATGGGAGGTGGGTTATCCATCCAAATAGAAAAGAACAGAGGGGTGAGACCAAGAATCATGGCAGGGGGCCTACTCAGCCTGAGTGGCCCAGGAAGTCTCCTTGGAGGAGGTGGCATTTACCCACCACATGAGGGAAAGCTGGGATCAGGAGGAGCTGGGGAGCATATCTGCCAGGAGGGACCAGCCTGTCCGAAAGCCCCAAACAAACACCTCCTGAACTAGCGCAGGCTGTCCTCCCTGCCCTGCCCCCAACCCGGCAGCCCCTGTACTCACTGGTGCCCCTCTTCCCCAGGACCCCCACGTGGATCAGTATGAGGCCAAAGAGTGGACGTTCATCATTGAAAATGTGAGTGGCCAGGGTGGGCGGGAGCCTGGGGTCTCGGGGACTCCGGGGCAGCACTGATGCTCCTTCCCCTGCCCCCAGGAGTCCAAGGGGCAACGGAAGGTGCTGGCCACGGCCGAGGTGGACCTGGCCCGCCACGCGGGGCCCGTGCCTACCCAGGTCCCGCTGCGGCTGCGGCTGAAGCCCAAGTCAGTGAAGGTGGTACAGGCCGAGCTAAGCCTCACTCTGTCCGGGGTGCTGCTGCGGGAGGGCCGCGCCACGTGAGTGCCTGCCCGCCCTCCTGGGTCCTAGTCCACAACCTCTGATGCCAGCCCTCACCCCTGGTCTCCAATCCGCAGGGATGATGACATGCAGAGCCTTGCGAGCCTCATGAGCATGAAACCTAGCGACGTGGGCAACTTGGATGACTTTGCCGAGAGTGACGAGGAGGAGGCCAATGGTCCAGGGGTCCCGGAGGCGCGGGCACGTGGCCCCCAGCCAGGTGGGCAGCCAGCTGGAGGTTGAGATCACCAAGACGTGGGGGTGGGGATCACCCAGGCCAAAAATCCTCTTGCTGTTTTGGGGCAGGGTCAGTGGAGGGAGCTCACGGCTGCCAGGGCTCCCAGCCTGCCCAGCAGCCCTGAGTGTCCTGCAAGGTGGGTTCCCAGTGACCCCCCCACTCCGTGCCCCTGACCCTCTCCTCGCCCTGGGTGTGCACCTGCCCACAAACCTGCCCAGAGACAGCTGGGCCAAAAGCACAGAGGGGGCTGCAGCCTGGGCTCAACAACCGTTCACCATACAACCTCGTCCCTCTCTTTTGCTTGTTAAGGCTTTTTTTTCGTCTGTCCATCTCTCTCTCTTTTTCTCTGCATCTGTGGGCCTGTCTCTTCTCCTAGGCCGGGGCGGTGCCCTGAGGCTGGGGCATTTTCCAGGTAGGCCCAGCATTCTAGTTGGGGGAAGTGGGGAGGGTAAGACCTGCAGGGCCCTTCCTGGCGCTGACCTTGTCCCCAACACCCTTCCCCCAGAGACCCCTCGGGAGCTGAAGACACTTTGTGAGGAGGAGGAAGAGGGCCGATTGCAGCCCCGGCAGGCAGGTGAGGCCCAGGCTGGGGTTGGGGTAGGCCTGGGGTAGGGGGGCTGTGACTTCCGGTCCCAGGTCCGAGGCCTCAGCATCCTCTCCCTTCCTCCTCCCTGCAGCTGCCAGCCCTTCTAGTGCTGAGGATACCAGCCCAGCCCCTGTGAGTGCCCCTGCACCCCCAGCCAGGGCCTCCCGGGGCCAGGGCTCAGAACCAGCTACTGTAGCAGGGGGCCAGGTGGGGCTCAAGGCCCCAAGGCCCCCGGGAACCCCTCCGGAGACAAGGTGAGCTTTGGAATCAGCTCCAGCCCTTCTCCCCCATCTGCTCTTCAGAAGTTGTACATTCCGTGCCAACCTGCCTTTCCAGGGTCCCAGGAGTCTGACAGGCGGGGAGGGGGGCTGAGGGGAGGGGTGACAAATGAGCTCTTGCAGTGCATCCTTTTCTGCTCTCTCCTCAGGTCCTCAAGACAGCCAGGCCAGGACGTGGTCCCCACTCCCGCCCCTAGGCTCCGGAAAGGCTCTGATGCCCCCTGGCCCCCAGTCCACCAAGGAGAGGATGAGGCCCCCAAAGCCTCCGGGGCTCCTCCAGCAGGAGTGGATTCTGCTGTGGAGACCCAGGCTTGGGCAAGCCCTCAGGAAGGGACAGAGGCCCAGGGAGCCGGGCTGGGCCCAAGCATTGAGAACAGAGACTCCAGCAACTCTTTGGAAGGGCAGAAACCCAAGGCTGAGGAGGGGGGCACTGGAGACAGGGCAGAGGCTAGTGGGGTGGACACTGAGCCTGGGTCAGGAGTCAGAGAGGTGAACAGCAAGAGGTCAGCGGTCAGAGCTGGGGAGGCTGAAGAGAGTTTAGAAATCTGTCATGTGGATGTAGAGCAGAGGTCAAAGGTGAAACCTGTGGACACTAACGGACCAGAGGCCACAGAGGTGACATCTGAGGCAAGATTGAAGGGGAGTCCCGAGGCTCCTCCAAGGGGCTCTCAGGGGAGGACAGGGGTCAAGACCAGGGATGAAGCTCCCACAGTCCTGAGCCCAATGCCAGCAGAGTCTGCAGGGCATTCCGGGCATCTGGGTGACCTCAAGGCGGCCAGGGCTGCTGTAGGCCAGGAGAGAGAGTGTGCAGAGGTGAGGGGCAGAGACCCTGGTGTTGGGGGGACAGGCCTGGAGCAGGGACCCTCTGCTGGAGCAGCAAGCGCTGGGCCCCAGGTGAGCCTGTACCAGGGGGCCCCACCAGCAGCTGAACAAGGGGTGGTATCCAGGGATCTGAGGGTCTGGGAGGTAGAAACTGGGGATTCGAGGGTCCTGGGAACAGAGACTGGGGTGGTAGAGTCAGAGTTATTGGGGACCCAGGAGATCTCAGGGTCCCCAGAGATAGTGTCTGAGGCAGCAGAAGCGAAGACATTGGGGACCCAGGAGACAGAGGCAGTGAGATTAGGGGTCCTGGAGTCAGAGGCTGCTGAGATGGCAGGGTCTGAGGATCTAGGGACCCAGAAAACAGGGGTAAGCATTTCAGGGGCCTCAGGTACAGAGGGTGGGATGGCAGAGTGTAAGGCATTGGGGACCCAGGAAACAGAGGCTGGGGGTTCAGGAATTCTGGAGACAAAGACTAGGATGTTGGAAACTGAGATATTAGGGACCCAGGAGATATCTGGGTGCTCAGGGATACTGAGAAGAGAAGCTGAGATAGCAGCGTCTGAAATACTTGGAGCCCAGGACACAGAAGTGGGGTGTTCAGGGGTCTCAGAGATAAAATCCAAGATAACAGGGAGCCAGGAGACAGAGGTAGGGGGTTCAGGGGTCCCAGGGACAGAGACTGAGGTAGCAGAAGCTGAGATACTGGAGATTCAGGAGATCGAAGCTGGGAGTTCAAGGGCCCCAGAGATGGAGACTGAGACATTGGAGACCCAGGAGACAGAGGTAGGGGGCTCAGGGGCCCCAGAGATGGAGACTGAGACATTGAGGACCCAGGAGACAGAGGTAGGGGACTTAGGGGCCCCAGAGATGGAGACTGAGACCCTGAGGACTCAGGAGACAGAGGTAGGGGACTTAGGGGCCCCAGAGATGGAGACTGAGACCCTGAGGACCCAGGAGACAGAGGTAGGGGACTTAGGGGCCCCAGAGATGGAGACTGAGACCCTGAGGACCCAGGAGACAGAGGTAGGGGGCTCAGGGGCCCCAGACATGGAGACTGAGACATTGAGGACCCAGGAGACAGAGATAGGGGACTTAGGGGCCCCAGAGATGGAGACTGAGACATTGAGGACCCAGGAGACAGAGGTAGGGGGCTCAGGGGCCCCAGAGATGGAGACTGAGACCCCGAGGACTCAGGAGACAGAGGTAGGGGACTTAGGGGCCCCAGAGATGGAGACTGAGACACTGGGGACTCAGGAGACAGAGGTGGGAGATTCAGGGTCCTCGGGGTCAGAAGCTGGAATGGCAGAGGCTGAGGCACTAGGGAGTCAACAGACAGGAACTACAGTTTTAGAGGCTGAGAAGGGAAAAGTTCGGACTTCCGGGGTTCAGGAGGCAGAGACTGGACCTGGGGAGACCTTCAAATATGAGGCTGTAGGGGTCCCAGTCATAAAGCATGAAGTTTTAGGATCCCAGGGAGCAGAGGCAGAAACTACAGTTTCAAGGGGCCAGGAGGTGGAGACTGGGAATTGGGGAGTTTCAGAGGCCAAGTCTGGGGTTTGGGGGGCCAAGGAAGGAGAGATGGAAGTTTCAGGGGCTTCAGAGAACCCATCTGGTATTTTTGAGGCCCAGGAAGCAGAGGCTGGGGTCTCAGGAGCCGAGAAGGGAAAAGAAGCTGAGGGAAACCTCCCAGAGGCCAGCCTGATGGAGGTGCAGGTGGCCAGTGGGGCAGGGGCTGGGGTGTCCGGGCCCTCCGGGGCCTCTTCCCCAGAGGAGCCTGAAGAGGACAGGAGGCTGCCGGGCAGCCAGGTAGGGATGGGGGCCGCCGAGGGCCCAGTCTGCTGCTTCCCACTAACCTGGGCTGAGCGAACGGCGGCTCTGCATGGACCCACCTGGCCGACTGGGGTGGGGTGGGACAGGGGCTCAGCTTCCAGGAGCCCCTTGCCCCCTCCCCTCTCAGGATGCCCTGGCTCCCCGACCCTGTCTCCCCTGGGCTGCATGGAGTAGGAGCCCCCCCCCCCAAAGCTGATCTTCTGGGCTGACCTGGAGGTGTGGCTGCTCGTGACTTCTGTTCTTGCCTGGGGGCCACTGACCTTTTAGGTGACCTTGATAGATAACCCTGGAGCTGGAAACCTCTTTGCCTGATGCTAAAGCCCTGGCCAGTGGTGTGCGGTGACTCCTGCAGACCCAGAGCTGGAGCTGTTTTGTGCCCAAGGGACAGAGGGGGCAGGTCCCACGTCCACATTCCCTGAGCCCATCCCTGTGTCCCCAGGCACCACCTGCCCAGGTCAGCTTCAGCCAGTCCCTGCTAGAGTGGTGCCAGGAAGTCACCGCCGGCTACCGCGGCGTGCGCATCACCAACTTCACCACGTCCTGGCGCAACGGTTTGGCCTTCTGTGCCATCCTGCACCGATTCTACCCAGACAAAATGTGAGCGGCCGGAGAGGGTGGCAGTGAATGGGGAAGCCTGCGGAGGAGGGGAGGGTGGCGGGAATCCAGCCTCTGATCAGCGCTCTCCCTGCAGAGACTTTGCCTCCCTTGACCCCCTGAACATCAAACAGAACAACAAGCAGGTGAGAAGGGGCAGGGCTGGTGCTTGGAGGGAAGGAGGGTCCGGCCAGGCCCAAGCTGAGATCTGGGATCCTCCTCTGTGTGTAGAAGAATAATCTGTGGGCTTCAGGGCCCCAGCACTGGCTTTTGGGAGTTCTGCCACTTATTACCCTTTTGGTCTTAAAACTGTTCGTTTTCCTGAGTTTAGTTTTTTTTTTTTTTAAAGCATATTTCCACCAGATGGTTTTCCCTGAAACCACCCTTTTGGTGTGCTGTTGCTGGGTAACACGGGGGCGGATCCTGTTGCTAGATTTCTCCCAATAGGAGGGCGAGGGCGCTGCGGGCAAAGCCGGGCGTGCCAGTCGCCGGGACCCCCGCGGCGGGCCGGGGCGGGGCGGCCGCGTCGCTGGGTAACCCTCCTGCATGCTCCCTAGGCCTTCGATGGCTTCGCGGCCCTGGGCGTGTCGCGGCTGCTGGAGCCGGCGGACATGGTGCTGCTGTCGGTGCCCGACAAGCTGATTGTCATGACGTACCTGTGCCAGATCCGCGCCTTCTGCACGGGGCAGGAGCTGCAGCTGGTGCAGCTGGAGGGCGGCGGCGGCGCGGGCACGTACCGCGTGGCCAGCGCCCAGCCGAGCCCGCCCGACGACCTGGACACCGGGGGCCTGGCTCAGCGGCTGCGCGAGCACCGGGCCGAGGCGCCCCAGCAGCCCCAGGAGGCCGCGACCCGCGTGGACGGGGCGGCCCCTGAGGCGGCCACCAAGGACCGCGGGGCCGTAGCCGCCCAGGAGGCGCGCTCCGCCGAGGCCCCGGCCGACGGCCCCGGAGCCCGGGCGCCCGTGCCCCCGGCAGAGGGGCTGGTGAACGGGGTGGGGGCGCCGGGTGCCGCGGGCGGCGTGAGGCTGCGGCGGCCGTCGGTCAACGCGGAGGCCGGGCCGGTGCCTCCGCCCCGCGCGCACGGCTCCTTCTCGCACGTGCGCGACGCGGACCTGCTGAAGAAGAGGCGCTCGCGGCTCCGGAATAGCAGCTCCTTCTCCGGGGACGAGCCCGACTCGGGAGCGGCGGGAGCGGCGGCGGTGAGTGCCCTCCAGCGGCGCGGGGTCGGGAGAGCGAGGCGGCGCAGGGGTGAGGGGCGACCGGCCTCTGCTGGACGCCGAGGCACCGGTGCTACGGAGGAGTTTCCTGCGAGCTCCTCAGCAGGGGCGCCCGTGCCCAAGGCCCGTCCGGCCCGGAGCCGCTGACTTGCTGCCAGCCTTGGGATGGCACTCAGTGGAGTCAGGCTGTAATAGGAAGTTCCCAGAAGGCTCCGGGAGTCAGCACTCAGCTCAGGCTCTTCATTAACTGTCAAGTGGGCTGGGGCATTTCTTTGGCTGGAGGTGCCCACCACCTCCCTGGAAGCTGGGAGCAGGGTTTCTGTACTCAAAGGAGCTCTCCAGGGCCTCCCGTCTCCAAGACTCTCTGACTTGAATCTTTAACTCCAGACGCTGGAGACCAGTTTCCTAGAGTCTACTCCGATGAGGGAAAGTTGGAGATGGGAGACCCTGGTGGGTACCCATGTCCCCCCATCCCTTGCAGGTCTCAGGTCAGCCTCCCAGGGTGCCTTGCGGTGGTGGTTTAGTCCCTCAGTTGTGTCCGACTCTTTGTTACCCCATGAACTGTAGCCCGCCAGACTTCTCTGTCCATGAGATTTCCCAGGCAAGATTACTGGAGTGGGTTCCCATTCCCTTCCCCAGGGGAATCTTCTCAACTCAGGGATGGAACCCGGGTCTTCTGCCTTGCAGGCCGATTCTTTACCAACTGAGCCACTAAGGAGTCTTGTGGCCACTACACTAAAAGGGAGACTGTTCCATAAGGGTCAAGGGTTTGCTCAAGGACTCACAGCTGCCGAAGTCCAGGCCTGGACTCTCCAGCAGCACCATCCTGGACAGCGGGGGCAGCTCTGTCAGGCTGCTTCAAGCCTTCAGCTGCCCAGGGATGACCCCTGAGTTCTAAGGAAAAGAGGGAACAAACTGGGAAAGGCTTTTCGGAAGAAGCAGCCACTTAAGCCAGGCTAATAAAATGGGCAGCTTTTCCCAGATGAAGAATCTGAGGGGTGGTTCTCAAGAGGTGGGACCTCACAAGTAAACATGAGGTCACAGGAAAGCTTGGGTCTTACTTAGGGAACTGCCGATCACCTCCCGTAAGATCACCTCCTGTAAGGTCACCTCCGGTGGGCAGTGATGAGGCTGGCCTGGAGAGCAGGAGCCCTGAGTGTGGGGTCGGAGGTGCAGCATTGACCCTATGAATGAGAAACAGGGAGAGCATCAGAGACACCCAGAGGAGCTGTGCTGGACAGCTATCCTGGGCCGTGTTGGCCTGTGGCCAAACCCCCTCAATATGTGTCAGTGGCTCTTTATATCTTAAAAGGGAAGGCTCTGTTACATTGTACTTGAGAGATGAAAAACTCCTGTTGTATTTGGACACAATTATTCTTATTAAAATACACATCCATGAGCAGTGGAAAAAGAAAAAAGGAAAGCTCGATTTTTCTGGGCCCAGGTCCCAGTTGTCTGGTCTTCTAAGCCAGGCCCCCCTCCAGCCCTTGTCCCACGGGAGATATTTGACCCACGGAGCTGGGAGGGCCTGCTTCCTTCTTGGCCACTCCCACCCCCCACCCCGTGCATGCTGTGGAGGAGGTAGGGCCTGCCCCTGGATAGGATGAAGTTAGGCAGCTTGAAGCTGGGGCGAGGCTGAAGCCAGGAGGCCCGAGTGCTTCCTGGAGGAGGGGGCCACACAGGAGACTGTAGAAAGGGGAATTTGGGTCAGATGTGAGGAAGTGTTGGAATTCCCATCAGAGCAGCTGTGAGTAAGCTCAGTTGCTGCTGAGGTTGGGGTTTCTCCACTTTCCCGCCTCTGCCTGCCCTGTTGGTTGAGCACTTGCTTCCTGCCTGGCCTGCCCCGCCTCCACAACCCCTCATCAACTCCTCACCGACTCGTACAGTGCTCCTTCTGGGGGAGAAACGTTTACCCCGTTTTGCAAGTAGGACTGTCCTGGCTCAGGGATGTGAGTGTAAAGGGAGTCGGTCCTGGGTGTGAACCCCCAGTTCCACGAGACGGAATTCCCAAATGGTGCCCTCTGCTGGGCCCAGCAGTATGCACTGGCTGCATGACCTTGGACAAGCCACCTCTCTGCGCTCTTTTCCTGAGGATAAGAAGCAAAGACATGAAAGGTTTTTTGCAAAGTGGTTTTGAGGGACCACTGCAGGGTGTTGTCAAAAAAAAAAAAAGGGGAACTATGTTTTTTCCTCACATGCCTGTCTGGAGCCCTGCAACCCCCCTGGGGCTTATATGTCCTTTATGTACAAGGACACAAACAGGCCCAGTGGATATGACTGGCCCAGAGGCAGACAGCAAATTGGTGGCCAAACTTGGGAACAGACTGTTGGATTAGACAGTGGGGCCCAAGCCAGGCCCTGTTGAGTGTCATCTCTGACCCTTAGTTTCCTCATCTGTAAAATGGGGAAGGTAAGGGTCCCTGCCTCACAGTGCTGTTGGGAAGATGAAATGAGTCAGGGCACCCACAGCATCCAACACACCAACAGATGGTTGATGAACATCCTGCCATTACTGTTAACGCGGTGCGCCCTGAGTGTGTCCTCTGAACCTCAGCCTGTCTGCAGGGGCTGCCTCTGCCTAAGGAGATGGGAGTAGCCAGCAGTCATGGCGGGGTGGGAGTGGGGTTGGAGCTGTAATGGGAGAGGCTCTGGGGGCCGTGGTGAGGATTGAGGAGGCTTCAGGAGGCATGAAAGTCAGGGAGGGAGGAAGAAGGCCGGGTGAAGGAGCCTCTGGAGGAGGTGGGGCTGAGCTGGGTCATGAAGGGCGAGTTGATGTCTAGCTGCCCAAGAGAGAGGCTGCTCCAGGCTGAGGAAACAATTTGGGGAAGCGAAAGTCCACCACTGGGGCCGGAGGGTGGCGTCTGGATGGGATTCAGGGCAGTAGGAGTTAATGTTGGAACTGCCAACAGGGCTTGGCAGCAAGACTGGGGGCTGAGAAGGCGAGTGAGGAGAGTGACACCATTGGGGTGAAGGTTTAGGGAGACCGCCCCCCTCAGTTGTGGCCTGAGGGTAAAGTCAGCAGGCAGGGCGTGTGGCGGGGAGGGGGCAGCTGGTAAAGAGGCTGCCACCTGCCCAGACCTGAGAGGGTGTCCCCTGAGCAGGGCACTTCCAGGGCTGCGTCTCAGACAGGTGCCAGGTAGGGTGGACGGTGGGGGGGGCTCAGTGCTTTCTCCTCAGCTTGTGACTTGGAAAGGTGGCCAGAGCAGGAACCCTCGAGGGGGCCAGGCTATCAGCTGAGCTGAAAGTTTGGGGCCTCAAGGGCTGACAGTGCCAGCAAGTTGTTGGAGCAGGGCACCTGAGGGGCCAGCTGCCCTTCCCGGCTAAAATCAGCGGTCCCACCGCCTGTTCTGTTCTAACGGTCATATGACACATCCTTCAGGTGTGGGGATTGAGAAGGCGGGAGGGGGGCCCCCTCTTGGTCAGGAGATGGAGGCGCTGGCTCATGATGGCCACGTTCGCCTCAGCTCAGTGTCCCTGTGTGGGGCCCGGCCATGATCGGAGATGCTGGCGCTAGGTCTGAGGAGGCCTGAGACAGCTCTCAGGAGAGGCCCCAGCTGGACCCCTCACAACCTTTCACCTCTGACTCACAAAAGCCCCGTGGGGCCCCAGGAACGGGGCTGCGAGGCTTGGCCAGCGGGAGTGGACTGGCCCGACCACAGGGCCCGAGGTGGTGAAGGCCACGGCCTTCTCTAGGAAGCGGTTCTCCAGAAGGGGTGGAGGTGGGGTTCTTGTGGGCTGGACTGAAAAGCTGCTGGGGCAGGGAGGCCCCTCCTCCCCATGTGAGTGGGGCTCTGGCTGGCCCCTGGGCCTGCTGTCAGGGGAGCCCCTCCAAGCCCTTACTGGCCTCTTCCTCCACAGGAAGGCGCACGCCCTGACCCCAGCCCTGCCCCTGGCCTTCCCGCAGCCTCAGCCCCACAGCAGCCCTCCGGTGAGTAGCTTCAAAGGGGTGGTGACTCAGCTCAACTCAGCCGGCTCACAGATCCTGAGCTGGGGCCCCTCTGGGGGCAGCTGTCAGTTGGGGGGTCCCTCAGCCTGGTGTCTGTCCGCAGGTGGGACACCTCCGTCGGAAGAACCGCCCCCAAGCCCAGGGGAGGATGCTGGGCTGGTAAGGAGGGCTGAAGTGGGAGGAGCTGATGGGTGGGCTTCCTAGGCGGGGCCTGGGCCAAACCCACCCTGTCCCTTGCCCCGCAGCAACGGTTCCAGGACACAAGTCAGTACGTGTGCGCGGAGCTTCAGGCCTTGGAACAGGAGCAGAGGCAGATAGACGGGCGGGCAGCCGAGGTGGAGAAGCAGCTAAGGAGCCTCATGGAGTCAGGTGGGCGTCCTGAGTCCACTCGCCAGCACATGCCACCGCATCTGGCCCACTCTGCAGCTCTTTCTGACCCTGAGAGGAGTCGGGAGGATGGAGGCTGGGGTCACCATCCCCCTTTACCGCTGGGCACGCTGAGGCCTGCAGCCCGGAAGCAGCTTGCTGGAGGCACACAGCTCTGGTTTCTGGGATACTCAGGGGAAACCACGCCCCCCCCCCACCCCATCCCCTGCCGCCATCAGTTCCTGCTCCTGACAGAGGGGTCAGGGGCTGGCCTGGTGACTGTCCTGGCCTGATTCAGGTACTGACAGGCTGCAGGAGGAGGTACTGATCCAGGAGTGGTTCACTCTGGTCAACAAGAAGAACGCTCTCATCCGCAGGCAGGACCAGCTGCAGCTGCTGTGAGTGCTGGTCCTCCCCATTCAGGCCTGGCCTCTGCCCACCCAGGGCTGGCAGAGCAGTGTGTGCGTGCTGAGTGGCTTCAGCCATGTTTGACTCTTTTCGAGCCCATGGACTGTAGCCTGCCAGGCTCCTCTGTCTGTGGGATTCTCCGGGCAAGAATACTGGAGTGGGTTGCCATGTCCTGCCCCAGGGGTTCTTCCTGATCCAGGGAGTGAACCCATGTTTCTTATGTCTCCTGCATTGGCAGGAGGGCTTTTTTTTTTACCAGTAGTACCACCTGGGCAGAGCAAATGCAAACTTAACTACCTTGATTAGAACTCTTCACTGCTTTTTTCTTTCTACAAAGTTGCGGTTTCTTTCCTTCCTTTTTTTTTTTTTTTTTTGAGAAATTGCTCAGCCATCTTAATTTTTTTTCATAACTTCCGGTGTAAAGTGTATACTTCTTAAATTGGTACTGTTTTTATGAATGAGAAAATCGAGGCCCAAAGAAAACTGTGGCAGGTCAGTGGTGAGTGCCCCAGTTTGACCCCGTTCCTTTACAGTGAGGAACACTGAGGCCTAGAGACAGCTGAGCTGGGTTCCTGAGTGGGGTCAGAAGCAATTCCCCGGGCATCATTGCCTTTATAGTCCTGCTTGGTGAAGGTGGTTTTGCCTCCTTTTTGCATCTTGGGTCATTTTTCAGAATAAATTTTAGTCTAATATTTGCCATTTATGAATAATATTCATCCAAACAATCTTGGGTTGTTTCTTATTTTTGAAAAAGGGGTCGGGTGGGGGGAGGAGACTATATGTTGGGGAACAGTTGAAACAGAAGAGGTACTTCCCTGGCCGTCCAGTGGTTAAGACTCCCTGTTTCCACTGCAAGGTGTGCAGGTTCCATGTCCCTGGTGGGGGAACGAAGATCCTATATGCCGCTTAAAAAAACCCTGAAACAAAAGAGATAATTACAAGCGGGGACTGGGGTATAGCTCTGCCTGCCTATGGCGTCTGTGGGAACTGATGGTGAGGTGGGGTGAGGGCCAGGGAGTGGTCGGAACCCTGGACACTCCGGCCATTCCCCTTTCCCTGACCTGGCACCCCACCCCCAGCATCGAAGAGCAGGACTTGGAGCGGAGATTTGAGCTGCTGAGCCGGGAGCTACGGGCGATGCTGGCCATTGAAGGTGGGAGATGGGGCCGTGGCGCCGGGGACCAGGACGGGGCAGGGGCTGGCGCCTCCTGACCCTAAGCCTCCTCTGCCCACAGACTGGCTGAAAACGGCTGCGCAGCAGCGCCGAGAGCAACTGCTGCTGGAGGAGCTGGTGTCGCTGGTGAACCAGCGAGACGAGCTGGTCCGGGACCTGGACCAGAAGGAGCGGACGTGAGTGAGCCCGGCCTGCGCCGGAAGCTGGGGAGGGCTGGGGAGGGGTGGGGGGGGGCGGTCAAGGAGGAGTGCTCGGTCGGGGCCCCGGGCGGCGGCCAGCGTGTAGTCCCCGACGCCGCTGGGACTGACCGGAACCCGTTCCCTCCCAGCGCCCTGGAGGAGGATGAGCGCCTGGAGCGCGGCCTGGAGCAGCGGCGCCGCAAGCTGAGCCGGCAGTTGAACCGGCGCGAACGCTGCGTGCTGAGCTGAGACCGCGGGGGCCCAGTCGCCTTCGGTCCGCTCGGACCGCAGCCTTTCTCGCCGCCGCGCCGGATCGCCGCTTTGGGCCTGCGCTTGGGAGGACCGGACCCTCCCCGGTGCGCGCGCGACCAGTAGGGGCCGCCGTGATCCTTTACTGGGAAAGAAAGCGCAGCCTTTCAGGCCCCGACGGACAAGGGCGGCAGGCTGGGCGGCCGCGCCGTCCGGGCCGTATTTATTAGTCCATGTGAGTGAGTGTGCGTGTATGTTCGTGGTGGACTGAGGGTCCCAGGCGTGCCCACCCAGAGCCCCTTCCCGATGGCCGGACCCGGCCGGCGAGCTCCAGGGGGTGGGAGGGAAGGCTGGTGGACTGCCGCGCTCAACACCCCGCCCCCCTTCCTGTTCCTCGCGAGCAATAAAGTTGGAAAAGGCCACGCCAGCGCGCCTGGGCTTTCTCAGGGTGACCCGGGCTTTCAATAGACGGAAGGGGGTGGGGCCTTGGCCGATAAGGCGGTCTGCGATCCTCACTGGGACTGTGTAGAGTGGGAAGGTTTTTAGATGCCAGCCAAGGCGGGACCAGAGGCCTGACCTCTGCCTTTAAAGGATGATGGAGCTTGGGTTGTTGATGGCTGTAGGGAAGTCCCGTTTCGAAAGAAGAGACGAGAACAGCCGGCTGTGTTGCCTGTTTTTTTATTAACACATTATTTCCTGAGGTTCTCACATCCACCCCTTCCCTTCCCTCCTCTGGAGGCTTCCCCAGCCACTCCCCAGGGCTCCCTCCTCAGGCTTCTCCACCTGAAAGGAGCTCAGCTCCATCACCGACACCTGTCAGCAAGCTGGGGCCTGTGCTGGGGCCGCCGCTGAGGGTGGCATGGTGCTCAGAGCCAGTTCGTCCTGGCCTAGGATGGCACCTTCGTCCTCAGCATTCACAGGGCCGCTGGACCCGAAGAACTTCACCATGGCACGGACCTGGGGCAGCTCCGAGAAGGTCTCCACGGTCAGCAGCATGGCCAGGAGCCCCAGGAGCAAGTAACCTGAGGAGGGGAGGTTACTAGGGCAGCTCTCATGCTCCCACCCACCTCCCACCCACACAATTCTCTTCCCACTGCCAACTAAGACTGCACCATGCTCTGGGGCAGGGGCCTTCCAACCTGTGAGGCTCAGCCTCCCCCAGGGGCTTATGGGAGTTGTAGTTCAGGCTCCTCTTCCCGCCTGTCCTCCCCCCGCCCCCCATCCTCCTCAGCAGCTGGACTCACCCAGAAGCGCAAACTGGCCGAGGTGGTAAAGCGCCGGGTGCAGGCCACTGCCGCGGCCCGGCAGCAGGTCCCCCAGGCCGATGGTGCTGAGGGAGCTGAAGCAGAAGTAGATGGCCTCCAGCAGGCTGCAGTCGCCCTGCACACCCCACAGCACCAGTGCTGGCAGCAGCACGAAGACACCAACCACTAGCAGGCCCAGGGCAACTGCCTGCAGCAGCGCAGCCCTGGGCGGCGTCAGCTGCCAGCGGGCGGCTACCCAGGCCCCGGGGCGGCTGAGCAGAGGCGCCAGGCAGTGGCGCAGGGCAGCCACAAGGGCTAAGGAGGCCGGCAGCCCCAGGGCCGCGTAGGCCACACAGAAGGCCTTTCCACCAGCTGATAGCGGGGCCATGTGGCCATAACCTGGAGGGGAGAGAGCCGTGGGTAATGAGGACCAGGGTGGGGTCGCTGGCGCCCACTTCCCCGAGCCTCGCTCCTGCAGAAGGCTGCCCTCTGCTGGCCGGCACGGCCGGAACTATTCAGGCCCTGTTTGTGGGCTCTTCCCCTCGTTCACTGGGGGTCTTGGTCAAGTCCCTGAACCTCTCTGGGTCACTCTTTAATGTTCTGGAACATGAAAGGATGAAAAGAGTCCCCCTCAGGCCTCTTGTAGCTGGGGTAATTCTGAGAGCTTCTATCCTACCCTGAGGCAGCCTGACCTCCTGAGAGATTCCTCAGACTGTCTTTGATCCACACTTCCCAGTTCAGCAGGTGAAATGTTACCCAGTCTTTCATTTATTCCCCAAAGGCATATCAAGTTACCCTGGGTGCCAGGCCCTGTGCTGGAACCTGAGTCTGCTCAGGTTCAGATGGGAGGCAGACAGGAAAATCAGTCAAGACACCAGACATGGAGGGTTGCAAAAGAGGCAGCGTGCTTTTCAGGGGTGGAAAGGTATGTGCAAAGGCAGGTGAGGTGAAAGATCAGGGCCTGCCGGGGGAACAGGATCAGCTGGTCCAGGGCTGTAAAACGCAGATGCCTGGAGTCAGAAGTGAGCCAAAAGGGAGTGGTGGGGACAGGGGTGGGCTGGAGAGCACGCACGCACGCTGTCCCAAGGGTGGGCCCTGTTCTCCAACAGGAGCTTCTGGCTCAGCGCAAGTAGGTTTCCAAGTTTCTCCAAAAGAAGGTGGAAAATGGACTTCAAAAAATATTCAGGACTTCAGTGGTGGTCTGATGACTAAGACCCCGTGCTCCCAATGCAGGGGGCCGGGCTCAATTCCTGGTCAGGGAACTGGACCTCACGTGCCACAACTAAAGATACCAGAATGAAGATCCAAGATCCTGGGTGTTGCAACTAAGACCCAGTGCAGCCTAGATAAATAAATGAATTTCACACACTTTACAGGGCAAGCACTGCATTCCCACCCCCAGCCCCCCACTTCCTGGGCTCTGGGCCTTCACACTTATTTCCTCTGCCAGGAATTTCTTTGTGTCTGTCTCTGTGCCCTCTTGCCTGGGCTAACGTCTCATTAGCTAACATCCTCCCCCCACACTCCTCCTGGTTTGCTGGTCCCTGGGTTCTCTCCGTTTCCCTCCATCCAAGAATCCATCCCACAGCACAGGCTCCCCAGTCTCTGCCTCAGGCCTGTGGGGTCTGGGCACCTCCCCTGGGTCTCACAGCTGCCTCGGGGTGGGGCTGAGGGGGCCACGCCCCCTGGCACCTGAAGTTGAGGCACCAGTTGGGGTGTGTTGGTGGGGGGAGCCCCAGCCCTGATGACAGGCCTAAGGAGGCCTGGGTTCTGTCTAGCAGTTTGGGGCCGGGAGAGGGCTGCACCCTCAGGGACCCCAGGTAGGGACGGCCTCGAGAGCGCCTTCCTGCCGGGCCGCCGGGCCGCCTTACCCGTGGTGGTGAGGAGGCTGGCAGTGAAGAGCAGGGCTGAGGGCAGATCCCAGTTCCTGGCCTCGGAGTCATTGCCCAGGCTGGAAACCCCATGGGCCTGGGCTACCAGGGCGGTGCCCAGCAGCTCTTCCAGCGCCCCAGGTGGCAGGCAGGCCCCGAACTCTGCTTGGAAGGTGGCCAGCTCGGCCCTGAGGTTAGCCTGGAGCCGAAGGGCTGGAGGCCCCTCCAGGGCTTGGAGCACTGTGGCCCCAAGCCCCAGGGCCAGCAGGTGGGCCACAGCCAGTAGCCCGTATCGGGCCCAGGGCCTTAGAGCCCCCATGCTATGCCACCAGAGCCCGTGAGAGGTGCCCTGGGAGCCGACTCTCCACCACAGGCACCTGGGAGGGGCTGGGCAGGGTGGGGCTGGGGGGAGGGGCTGCGTGGGTGGCTGGAGAGGGAAGGAAGCCTGGGATGGAACTGGGGTGAGTGGGGCCAGGAGGGTGAGGCTGCGGCTCAGGTTTGGGAGGGAGCTGGGTCACTCCTCCATTTCTGGGGGCAACAAGTTTTCCACCCAGGTCCCCAGAGCTGGGTGGTTGAGTGGTGGGCAGTCAGGATCAGGTGGGAGGAAGGCAAGGCGATCGACTAGGTCCCCCTCCCACGGTGGTGGGTCATGCAAGGACGAGCTCACCCAGTCACAGACCCCATTCACTGGTCAGCAGGTCCCTAGATCCTGAGGACACTAGGGGAGAGGACAGAGGCAGGTCCCTGCCCTCCTGGCCTTCCCAGGAGAAACCTGTTAGCAAGGAGGCAGGGCAAGTTCTCATTGTCATAGACTCCCTGAAGGAAACGCCCTGGATGATGGGAGCCCATTCTGGGGGAGGGGAGCTTCGCCTGAAAAGCTCCTCTGGGGAGCGACAGTTCAGCTGGGGAAGAGAAGAGGCCAGGCCAGGTGGGAAGGAGGTTGGGTGGTGAGAAAAATGGGGACCTGTGGACAGGGCTATGGCAGGTACCCCAGATGAGAAGGTGGTGGCCTGGGCAGCAGAATGGGAGAGGGATGGTGGGACTTGGGATGGGGCAGGCAGGACAGGTGTGGAGGACGCTGGGCGCCCTGGAGAGGTGAGGCTCCCGCCATTCCCAATCCTTCCTGAGAAACTCTTGTGCTCTCCCAAGTCCCCGCCCTGCTGAACACGAGTCACAGTAGACCTGGCTGCCTGGGAGTGCGAAGGGGAGGGGGAGAGGGAGCCTGAACCACGACCCCCACAAACCATTGGGGGATGAGCCCGGGGGCCCCTGCCCTAGGCGTGGCATGGAAGGGGTGGTCTGCAGAACCCCTGTGGCTTCTTAAGAGAAGCGTGAGTGGAACCAGGTGTCAGGGTGGATGACCCCCTCCTGTGTCCAGGTCTCAGGATAAAAACAAACCCTGGACAAACCCCCAAGATGCCTCCCAGAGGACCGTCGGCTCCCGAGTTCAGCAAGCTGGCTGGAGTGGGCGCAGCATGGCCAGGAAGGAGCCCGAGGGGAGGTGGTGTTATTGCTGGGCCCTGAGGCTAAGCAGGGACCACCCTGCAACAGGAACAATCAGGGCAAACAGTCACTTGAAACGGTGGGAAAGGCCTGGCAAGGGTGGGAACAGGTGAGTAAGGCCAAAGTGTATGGGTATCAGGCTGAGAAGGGCCTTGTAACACCTGATGATCCACTGAACTTGATCCTGGGAGAGAAATGTGGTCCAGAGCATCCCAGCATCGGCCCAGGCCACCTGCCATTCTGCTAGGGGCCTGAGGTCACCAGGGTGATGGAATGGTCAGGATCCCCCAGTTACCTCCAAGAACGGTGACAGGCTGTGCTTGGGGGGACAGCTTGGGGAGTTTATTTGGCTTCATTGGATCCTGAGGCCACGGCCCCAGCCCTGGCCGGGGCAGCAGGAAGGCACCCAGAGAGCCCCGGCCCCAGATGACCCCCAGGGCAGGGGGGCCCAGGCACTAAGGCCGGCCCTGCTCCCCTGCACCTCCCCGCTCCCCTGCACCTCCCCCGGGGGCAATTCCCTGAGACAGGCCCTGGTCCTCCCAACCAGCTGGGTACAGTGTCGGGCCCCAGTGGGGCGGGTAAGTCGGGGGACCCACCCGTGGCAGGTGTGTGTGTGGGGGGTGCAGGCCCCCCATCCAGTGTGAAGGCTTCCTGTGCAGTGTAGTGTTCCTGACCCCCAGAAGGGGGCGGGGTCCCTGGGCAAAACCAAGGCAGCTGGAGAGACTGGCCTGGCTCCTATTCCAGTGTATGCTGAGGCTCCTCCAGGGCGGTGGGCACGCGGGGGAGCAGCCGGCCCACTCAGGGCCCTGCCTCTGGCGCCCACGGGGCCTGGGCACCCACGTCTTTGGTTTGCGCCCTGCAGTCCTGAGGGCCCCCTCGGAAGGGGTTGGCAGGCGGAGAGTCCCAGAAGGGGTCTGAGTCTGGGAACAAGGTCCAGGGTGCCCGGCGGGGAGCAGGCTGTGGCGAGGGCAGGGGCGAAGGCCGTGGCCCGGCAGACACGAAGCTCCACGGGTCAATGCGGCTGCGGAGGGGTGAGGGCCGAGGTCGACTGATAAGGCCCAGAGGCGGCGAGCGCGGGGTCCCCGGGGTGCCAGGAGCAGAGCGTGATATCCCCGGTGGTGGTGAGACGGCGCTGGCTATTCAAGGAAGAGGAGGGGGCCCAGGTCAGGCAGTCACCGGCTCCTGGGTGTTCCCAGGGGTCACTGCCCTGCTCTGGGCCTGTTTCCTCCTGGCACAGTAAGCTCCGGGACTCATGACTTCCACAACCCTTCCTCCTCCATGGTGCCTCAACTGAGCAATTAAGAGTGAGGAGGCCTCTGGAGCAGGCCTTGGATCAACCCAGCTCAGCAGCTTACTAGTGGGACCCTGGAGTCCCTTGACCTCTCTGTGCCGTAGAAGTTACTCAAAAAATGGGGGTAACCGGAATGCCTAGTTCATAGCATTGTTATCGTATGAATGAAACTATCTCTTTTAAGCACTAGGAATAGTGCCTGGCCCAGGTGAACAGCCAATAGGAGTTTGCTAGGGTGGTCCTTATTACTTCCATCATTTCACAACCGGCCTGGCCCACCCAAGGCTGAACATAGAACTCAGTTCCCTGCAGTATCCCCATCACCCCGAGGGCGCAGCTGGAGGTCCAGCAGACAGCTGCGGCCCTGCGGGTCCCCACCAGCCCCTCCTCCCCCGTCACCAGGCAGTAGGCCACTTACCGCGCCTCTCTTCTTCGCGCCGGCGGCTCTTGGCTGAGGGCTGCCCCGCGGCGGGGACACCCAGCTCCAGCAGCAGGGGCGGCGCGGGGGCGGGCGGGCTGGAGGCGTCGGGGCTCAGCGGGGAGGCTGGAGTTTCGGGCGTCTCGGAGGAGAAGCGGATGAGCGGGGAGGGGGGTGGCTCGGCAGGGGACGGGGTGGGCAGCGAGGAGCGGGGCGGTGTTGGCGAGGGCTGCTCCCCGCGCTCTCGGCCCGAGCCCCCCGGGGGTTGCAGGTCCCGGCCGAGGCCCAGCGAGGCGAGCAGGGCGGTGCCGCGCAGTAGCGCGCGTTGGATCAGCTTGGGCGTCCCAGAGCCACTGCCGCGTTCGGTGGGGGCCGGCCGCCGGGGCTCCTCGGGCTCCGGGCTCGGCCGCGGGAGGTTACCTGGCAGTGGGTACACAGGTTAGGCCGACTTCGGGCAGCTCTGGAGCAAGGGTTGACTTCTGCTCCCCTGACTCCCCCAGCCCAAGTCCTCCCCCGGCACCCCTTTCCTGACCTTTCGTAAGTGTTGGGGGTGGAGGAGGGCAGTGCAACCTTTGAAAGCAGCGGGAGCTAAGCCAGGTGCCCTGGAGCCCACAAAAGGAGGGCTGGCTGGAGGGAAGGCCCGGGGTCCACCAAGAAGCAAGTTCAAGCTAAAGCAGGGCCCACCTCAGTGCCCTCAACAGGCAGGGAAAGATATCTGCAGGGGCCAGGGTCACAGCTGGGACCCGTGCGGTGCCCATCTCCTCCCTGGCTGGGCAGCCCTGGTCCTTCTACTTGCCTGCTCCGGCCTCCAGTGGTAACCTGTATAAGGCACACAGGCCAATACCAATCTACACAACAGCCCTAAAGGGACACAACACTGTCCCTGTTCCAGAAATGAGGAGATGAGGCTCAGAGAGGTCAGTTGTTTGTGTCAGGCCTGAGCTGAGTGATTTAGGGGCATTACGTTGTCTCAGCCTCATGCCCCAGGGGTTCCCAGGCTTAGCTAAGGCTACCCTGTCCTGGATTAAAGGACATGTGTCCTAACCTGTGGACCTAGGGTTAATCTGACTCTATTCTAGACCAAATGGGTGGGTCTGGAGAACCAGGCATCGAGAAGGTAGGGCAGCCTGTGATGGCCCCCCACAAACCCCAATTCTGTCAAGTCCTCCTCAGCTCTAGAACCTGCCATGGCTCTCCAGGGCTGCTAGAAGAAAGCCTAAGCTCCTTGCTTGGGCTTTCAGAGCCTCTCTGTCTTCCTTGGGCCTGCCTGGCATGGAGCAGTGCTGGGGGGGCGGGGGGGGGGTGCGGGTCCAGAGGAAGAAATGCAAAGCTGGGGAAAATGTGAGCTTCTGCAGTGAACCAGAACTTTGCTTGGGGTCGGTCCTCAGCCACTACCCTTACCTCATCTCTCTCTCTTTTGGCCCCAAGGCTTGTGTGATCTTAGTTCCCTCACCAGGGATTTAACCTGGGCCCTCAACAGTGAGAACATGGAAGTCCTTAACCACCAGAAAGCCAGGGAATTCCACCCCCGACTCCCGCCCCATCTCTCTCTTATCTCCTACCCCCCGCCACGCCCCCCACCCCCACAGTGGCCACTGCCTTCTAAAATGCAAACCTGCTAAAGACAAGTCTCTGCTTAAACCGCCCCCCCCCCCCCAACTTCCAGATCCTTCCTGAACTGGCCCCAGCCTGCTGTTTCAGGCCTGTGAGTCCCTGGCTCTCAACTCCTTCAATGAATTTCAACCAGGATCCCTCTTCCTTAGGTCTGGTAAGCCCCACGGTTGAACACACACACTGTTCCCTCCACTCAGCATACCTTTCCCACCTCATGCTCAGTAATGGCTTACTTACCATTTAAGACCCAGCTGAGAGATCACAGCTTCTATGAAGCTGTGACACTGTGGTTTATAAAAAAAGTACCTATTTGGTTTTCATCTCATTCCTGGTACAGAACTCCCCAAACCCTTGGAATTTCCATATCTGAGTTCATATTGATGTGGTCTTTTTATTTTGGCAGCCCTGTGCAGCATGAGGGATCTTGGTTCCCTGACCAGGGATCAAACCTGTAACCCCTGCATTAGGAGCATAGAGTCTTAACCACTGGGCCACCAGGGAAGTCCCTGATGCAGTCATTGTTGGAGGATGGGGTCTGCCGGGGGAACGAACTCTGTGATTAGAGGGTTGGAACTTTCGGCCTCTACCTGCATCAGGGTAGGAGAGGGGCTGGAGATTGACTCCTATCACCAATGGCCAATGATTTAATCAGTCAATCACATCCACGTAATGAAGCCTCCTTAAAAACCCAGCCAAAGGGTTTGGAGAACTGGGTTGGTGAACCAGCAGAGGCGTGTGCCTAGAGGGGGCATGGAAGCTGTGTGCCCCTCCCACATACCCTGCCCTCCACACCTCTTCCATCCGGATGCCCTTGACCTGTATCCTTTAAAATAATCTCCCCCCACCCCGCCACCAGACCCACGTCTGCACTCAAGGGTCATCCACCCTTTGCCCCTGGAGTCCCGGCACAGGTGGGAGAGCAGCGTCGGCCACCAGGGCTCAGTGCTGTGTGCGCTCGTCTCACGCGGTTGTGATGGCCACTTGTAGCAGTGACCTGGTTCCTGGAGGCCACAGACACACACCCTGCCCCTCACACCCCACCCCACCCCGGTTTCCAGGCCCAAGCCTTCCTCCCTGCTTGGTTGTGAAGACCCTGACACCCAGAGCAGGGCCTGCAGATACCTGGTCTCCCTCCCAGAAACATGGGACATATTTTTCTGATTAAAGAAAATAAAAAGTGCTGTGCCATTAAAAAAATAAATAAATAAAATAAAATAATCTGGTAGTCTAGTAAGTAGATGGTTTTCCTGAGTTCTGTGAGCTCTTCAAGGAAATTATCAAATATGAGGAGGGGGGTCGTGGGAACCTCCGATGTAGAACTGGCTGGTGAGGAGCACAGGTGATAACCTGGACTGGTGTCTGCAGTGCAGAGGAGCTGTCTTGTGGGCCTGAACCCTTAACCCGTGGGGTCTGACGCTAACTCCAGGTAGACGGTGTCAGAACTGGACTGGATTGTAAGACGTCCAGCTGGTGTCCCAGAAATGGCCAGTGTGGGAAAAACTCCACATGTATGGTGTCAGAAGTGAAGCAATAGAATGGAGAGGAAAACAAGAGCTTTTTCCTCTTTTAGCAGCTTTGCCAGGGACTTCCCTGGTAATCCAGTGATTAAGAATCTGCCTTCCAACGTAGGGGATGGGGGTTTGATCCCCGGCGGAGGAACTAAGATCCCACATGCTGCAGGTCAACTAAGCCTGCACACCACAATGAGAGAAGCCCGTGTGCCACAATGATGACCCAGTGCAACCAAAAAAAAAAGTTAAAAAAAAAAAACAAAAAAAACAAAAAGTTTAAAAAATAAAGTAGCAGCTTTGTCAGAATCCCCTGTTAACCTATGCAGTTCTTGCTCATGCTATGCCTTGTACAGTCCTTCAGCCTACCACATGCTACTCTCTACTGCGCTTGTTTGTTTCTGAGTCTGCCTCCTCCACCAGACCAGGCCTGCCCAGAGGTCAAGGCACTGCTGATCTCTAGCACAATGATGCCTGGCTCATTATATGTGTCAGTACATGTTTGATGGAAGACTCCATTCTTAGAATCCCTGTGACAAGCACATAAGGTGATCACTGTTCCCCTACTTTACAGGTGAAGAAACTGATCATTTACAGTGAGTTTAAAACAGAACAGGGGAAAAATATGTATAAAACAAGCAAGAAAAATGGAAGAAAGTGAAGCTGGAGATCAGCACACCAAGTAAGAATGGAAAGAAGTTACTGAAGTTGATATCCTGAGAAACTGAGGTTCCCAAAAGTCAGAAACTTGCCCCAGGTAACTTGGCAATGATTTTAATTTACCTCTAAATTCCCTGGCAGTAAGAGGTGACAACCCTGTTGTTATGGAGAAAGCAGAAAAACCATTCTTGACTCAGAGATGAAGGTGAAATCACTTCTACAGGGCCTCATGGAAAGGACATGGCCATGTGGTAGTTGGTGGCTCCAAGGAAAATGCTTCATGGGGCAGTTGCTGGAAGACCGTGCCCACCAATCCATTACAACCAGTTTCCCAGGGGCCAGCACACCCAGGCAGGGAGAGGGGGTAGGAGATGCGAGTCCCCAGTGGTGTGGCTAACGCCTGGGACAATCTCTCAGGGACATTTTTGATTCTTAGCTAGGTTTTTGACTCTCTAGGTGGTTGGGAGGTCAAGATCACTCACTTGTGAGTGGGCAAAGACAGCTGGATGAGGGCTTGCACAAGTGGAAACAGATGCTCAGCTAGCAGCTGGGCTGGGACAAGTGATACCCTTTCAGGTAAGGGGGCAAGCTGGAGAAAGATGAGGTCCCTGCTCCTGGGAGCCCAGGGAAGATAAGGCCAAAGGGATCTGAAGGGATCTGTAGACCATGGTCAGGGGCTGCTTCCACCTGCACATCCAGCTCGACAGGATCCCATGTTCTCCAATGAGCCTTCTGGCCTGGGGCATTCTAGAGCAGGTGACTCCAAGCAGCCCCCTTGGCCTTCCAATTCTCAGTTCAGTCCCTGTAGCACAGCCCGCTTGGGGCAATGCAACTGCTGAAGCAAGAAGTGGCATGGCAGATAGGGGTCCAGGGCCCTGCCTCTGGAGTCAGTGAAAGTTTTGTGACCCCATGGACTATACAGTCCATGGAATTCTCCAGGAAAGAATACTGGAGTGGGTAGCCTTTCCCTTTTCCAGGGGACTTCCCCAACCCAGGGATCAAACCCAGGTCTCCCGCATTGCAGGTGAATTCCTTACCAGCTGAACCACAAGGGAAGCCCTGGGTTCAAATCCCTGTTCTGCTGTGTGTCCTACTTCAAATCACTTTACCTCTCTGTGCCTCAGTTTTCTCCTCTATAAAATGGCACACAGGAGGAACCCAATAAATGTTTGCTGATGTTATTACTGTGAATCCTAGCTTAGGTAATAGTGGAGGTGATGCATTGGGTGGGGTGAGAGGAGTGAGTCTAACTTGTTTGCTAAATAGGACTCTGGTCTGATGACAGCTAAGTCAGGTCCTATATTCTGGCTTTGAGAAGCAGGTGCAGCTGGGGGCTGTAAAAGGACCCTTGGGCAAGGGAGGCTGCAACTTTCTAGTCCCTGCCAATGCTGGGCAGTGCTGAGATGAGCCTTGCCCCTCTGACCCAGGATCCCTGCTTTCTGCTGACCCCCTAGCTTCCCAAGTAGCTTGTAGGTGAGAAACTCCTTTAAGTGAAAGCTTCTGGGGAAGCTCACTATAAGCATGTGTCAACATTTTCCTGGGTTCAGATCCTTACCTGGGGGATTTAGGTAGATTACTTTATGTCTCAGAGCCTCAGTTTTCTCATTTCTCAGATGGGTATAATAACCCCTCATGGGTTTTTGCTTAAATGGAATACCTGATACACAGTAAGTGCTGTTGCCATTATGGAAAACAGAAGAGCCCAGAACTGCCCCAGATGCAGTGAGGGGGCCCTGGATACCCACACGTTCAGCTTTCTTATCCTCTTTTCCATCTCCAAGCTCCCCAAAAAGGACTCTGAGAAGCACAGAGCGGTAGCCACTTTTCTAACTCCACCCCACATGCACAATTTCCTTCCCCTCTCTGCGTCCAGCTTCCTTTGGGTCCCAAACAGGGGGCAGTGTTCCTTGTCTTCCTTCCCTCCCTAGAGCTTGCTGAGGGCACAGCAGCTGATGCAGGCCCAGGCAAGAGCCTGCTTGCAGGCCAGCCCTGCACAATGGGACCACTCTGGGCCCCCTGAGGCCTAGGCGGGATCCCCCTCAGCTGTGGGCTTATAGGTCAGACCTGGGTTCTAGCAATGGCCTGCCTTGCCATAGTACCCACAGGAGTGCAGCAACATTTGGCTGGGGGCAGACAAGGCCACTCACCATTGAGCATTGGGGGTGTGGAAGGAGATCCTAGTGGGGATGAGTCATCTGAATCCAGGTACCACGTGGCTTCGTCCATGCGGGACCTTCTCCTGGTGAGGGGATGAGAAGGGGAGTTGTGCTTCGTGAATCTCAGGACTGTTGGGAGGCAGGAGCCGCTGGGTAGGTGGCAGTCAGGCACTCACCTCCCGTTCTGGGCTTCTCCAGGCTTGGGGGAGCTGGGACCCCAGGCCCAGCATGCTCGGCGCTCTCCATTGCTTGAGTCCTCTAGACGTCTCGGGGACTGTCGGCCCCACGCCTGGCCTGGTTCTGCAGGCTCCACTGTGGTGGGTGGGGTGAAGGGGGGAACCGAAGGAGTCTGAGTCAAGATCAAGGACCCTGATCCTTGCCCTCCCATCGTAAGAACTGGGCTCCAGGGGCAACTTCTTGGAGGATGGGGAGCGGATAGTCAGGCTGGGCCCCATCCCATTCCCGTGGTAAGCTTTGGGCTTACAGAGAAATCGCACAGAACTGGGGTGCGGTAGGTGAGTGTGTGTCCTGGGACTGGCAGCGGGGCATCTCTAGTCCTTCAGCTGGCATTTGCTGCTTAGGAGTTAGCACAGACACTGCAGCAGACTGTGTGGGTCTGAATTCTGACCCTGCCACTTATCAGCTATGCAGTGTTAGGCAGTTACTTCTTTCACTTTTCTCATCAGTAAAACCTAGGTAATAGTAAAGATATTTACCTCACAGGGTCATTGTGAGGAATTAATATTAGCAACTGTTAGTCACTCAGTCGTGTCTGACTCTTTGTGACCCCATGGTAACCCATCAGGCTCCTCTGTCCATGGGATTCTTCAGGTGAAAATACTGGAGTGGGTTGCCATTCCCTTCTCCAGGGGATCTTCCCAATTCAGGGATCGAACCTGGGCCTCCTGCATTGTCGGCAGATTCTTTTTACGCTCTGAGTCACCAGTGACACCCTAATATTAGCAAAGCACTTAGGAAAGTGAATGGTACATAGCATCATACAATTGTTAGAAAAAAAAAGTAAAATGACTGCTGCTTGGTGAACTTAGAGATACCAGTTTAGATGGATGGGGAGGGAGCCTGGGAGCAGGGAGAAGAGGAGGAGACAGTGCGAGGGATCCACTTCCAAGGATAAGGTTTAACAAAAGGGTAAGATCTGGGGAGAAGGACGTGGGCAAGAGAAGTTGCTTACACTGGATGGCCCGGAACCGGGGGAAGGTGGGAGAGTCCCCAGCCCCGACCTCGAAGACGTTCCTCCTCCTGTCCAGGCCAGGCGAGGCCTGCACGGTGATGCGGTGTTTGAAGTCTAGGGTTGTGGGGAGGGAAGCAGGGTGCAGGTTTGTGGTGAAGAAGAGACAGGATCCTAACTCGCAGGGCCCCTCGGCAGTGCCGAGGCCACGCAGGCAGTGCTGGAACCCGGTCTAGCACGAAGGCTAGGTGACTGGGGCCGGCCTCACTGGCTTCCTGAGCCCCTGGCTCTCGTTAAGGAAATCCCCAACCCCTGGGAGCGCGGCGAAGTCGGAGAGTGCCCAACCGGCGCTCTAGGCCTTCCCAGAACATTCATGAGCCCCGCCCCTTCCCGGCCGCAGCCACTCCCAGGCCGACATGCAAATATTCCCGCCAGAACCCGCCCACAGACAAAAACACACTCCTGGTCCCACCCCCTTCCAGCCTACGCTCACAGGCCCACCCACCGACACCCTAGGCCAATCCCAGCGCGGTCAGCCACCCGCCTGGCCCCGCCCCACCGCCCGCGAAGCCAATGGCGGGCGGCGCGCTTGGGGCCCCGCCCCTTACCGAGTGGCATGCTGATACGCTCCCCGCCGTCGCGCGCGCGGAGTTTGCTGCGCTTGAAGGTTCCGCGTCGGCGGCGAACGTGCGGCCGCTCGCGATCGACTTGCTGCAGTAACAGCGTCAACTCTCGTTCAAACACCTCCAGCTCCCACTGAGCCAGCAGGTGCTCGCGCCGCCGCAGCTGCTCTGCCTGTGAGCGCTGCTCACGCGCCGCGCGGGTCAGCTCCTCCTCGCGGCTCAGTAGTTCCTGTGCCCAGGACAGCCAAGGCGGTGGCGTCAAGCGGGTACACCGGTCCCAGGCGCTCATCCCCACCCTCCGCGAGACGTCCCTTCCCGGCGTCTCCTCCCAACTCTGGGACCGCGACTCCTCCCACCTTTTCTTTGGCCCGCAGCTCGTCGAAAAGCCCTTGGATCTCGCGCTTCCAGCCTTCCTGCATGGAATGGAAAGAGTCCCGCGGCATTTCCCGTAGCACCTGCGCCTCCAGCGCCTCCAACTGCTTAAGGATGGAGGCGAAGTCGGGCCTGCGGTGGGGGTCCTGCGCCCAGCAGTCTAGGGAAACGAAGTGGGGGCGGAGGGGGGGAAACAGGGGAAGGGGTCTGTGAATGGATATGTCCTGTTGGGTCAAGGAGCTCTACCCTTCACCCTCCTGTCCCATCCCCTTACCTGCCATGAGCTGTGCGAAGGGCTCCGGGCAGGTGGATGGAATGGGCAGTGTGAGCTTGTTCACGGCCACACCATAGGCTACAGCAAGGCAGTCGATGCCACGATAGGGTACCTCCCCAGTCAGCAGTTCCCACAGCAGCACCCCAAAGCTGTAGGTGAGACAAAGGGTTTGTGTTCCCTCCTCGACTCATTCATTGCCATTTCACCCCAAAGCAACCAAGAGCTAAGTGGTCTATGTCCCTCCCCTGGCCTCTGCTTATCCATCCAGCCCTAGATTTTGCCTGCCACCTCTCCCACCCCCGCGGCCCCATATCTGTCCAGACTCCACCCAGCCGCACCTCCAGACATCGCTGCCTTTGGAGAAGGTGGAGGCCTTGATAACCTCAGGAGCCATCCAGGCATAGGTGCCCGCAGCACTCATTTGCGTGGTTTTGTGCCACTCACGGGCCAGGCCGAAGTCAGTGATCTTCAGGGTCTTGTGCTCCATGTCATCACCTTCAATAGGCTGCAGCAGCAGAACTGGGGAAGAGAGGCTGGACTGTGGTTCCAGGCTCAGGTGGTGGGGACAGGGGAGGAGCTGGGAGCAAACTGTCATCTGACAGACATCCTGGCTAGGTACTGGGGGCACTGAGGTGACTTGGTCTCAACCTTGCCCTGGAGAGCTCATATCTGGGGTTGGGATAGAATGAGACAATAAACACAAGGCTGGGACATATTTATCAAGGGGCTCCTAGAGGTTAGGCATTTATACTGTGTTAGCACACACACACACACACAAATCTGTGAAGTAAACATCATGGGATTGCCTGGTGGCTCAGTGGTAAAGAATTCACCTGCCAATGCAGGAGACACAGGTTCGATCTGTGGGTTGGGAAGATCCCCTGGAGAAGGAAATGGCAACCCACTCCAGTATTTTTGCCTGGAAAACCCCATGGATAGAGGAGCCTGATGGGCTTCAGTCCTTGGTGTTGCAGAGGGTCAGACACGATTTAGTGACTAACAGTTCACTTCAGTAATTAGGACTCCAAACTTCCACTGCAGGGGACACAGGTTCGATCGCTGGTCCCACATGCCCTTGGCTCAGCCAGTAAATAAATAAATAAATAAATAAGTAAATTGTAAGATTTGGGAAGATTTCCCAGAGGAAGTGCCATTTAAGCTGAGACCAGAGTGAGGAGTTGGCCTCAGCTAGGCGATGTTGGGGGTTCAATCCCATGAACAGAGGAGCCTGGTGGGCTCTAACCCTTGGGCTTGCAGAGGGTTAGACACAACTTAGCAACTAAACAGCAACAACAAAGACATCATTATCCTCATTTTGCAGAAGAGGAAACTGAGCAACAATTTGACTTAACCAAGGTCATAAGCAAACAAAGCAGGTATCACACACAACCTGGTATGCGTGGTTCCAGAGCCAGTGCTCTAACTTTCCCCTAACCCTGCACAGAACAGAAATGGGCAATATGGCAGCCTCTCAGCATTCGTGACTTTGATTTCAAAAGAAACCTGTGTGTTGCCATTTTGTCGAGGCAAGAGTGTGATTTAGAACCTCCCTGGGGGTGTGGAGCAGGAGGGAACTGCCTGTTGAGAAAGGAAGCCCAGCGGGCACTATAGACCCCTGGTGCCCATGTCCCACTGTGGCTAGCACAGCCATTTCCAGAAGAGAGAAAGACTCCAAAAGATATCCACTGATGCGGCTAGATGTGAGAGACGAAGAGGTCTAAGGGTGGTTGTTGACTAGAAAGGAGTTTGGGACAAATGTAGGAGTGGATGGACACGGCAAGGCTCATGGCTTTGTCCCTCATGGGGCCACCAAACCCTGGACACACAAGAAAGCCAGCAACTTGCAAATGTCTCACCAGGACAAGCATGGCTCAAAGGAGAGAGGTTTTAAAGGGGAAAAAGGAAGGCAAAGTCAGAGAATCTTTGAGGGTCTGAAGAGGACTCTACTTTTCTGGTTATAGTCAACTGTACTATACAGAAGGGACATCGAAGCCAACGACATTTCTGAACACATATCCTTTCAGGGCACTGCTGCTAAGTCACTTCAGTCGTGTCCGACTCTGTGAGACCCCATAGATGGCAGCCCACCAGGCTCCTCCGTCCTTGGGATTTTCCAGGCAAGAACACGAGTGGGCTGCCATTTCAGGGCATACCTCTCAGCAATCCTGCCCAGGGTGACAGCACCACAGAGGGGGCAGCACAGGGTACTGGGGTTGGGGCAGAGGAGACAGGCACCTCATACAGATGAGTCAGGGAAGACTTCTCAGAGGTGGCGGCACGACCAGGGTATTCACTTTTTTAGGCCTAAAGCCACAACTCCTGATCCTGCTGCTGGCCAAGCTCCCTGGGCCTCATGGGGGCATC
Organism: Cervus canadensis; assembly: GCF_019320065.1. Taxonomy (NCBI): domain Eukaryota; kingdom Metazoa; phylum Chordata; class Mammalia; order Artiodactyla; family Cervidae; genus Cervus; species Cervus canadensis. The sequence continues at coordinate 41,234,694 of NC_057414.1, forward strand.
TGGCACTGCTGCTCAGCCCCTCCCTGCTGTCCTTGGCTCCCAGGGCCTCTGGCTGCTTGTGCTGTTTCCTTCAGGCCTCCCCACCCTTAGCCTTTTCAATGCCGGTGTTTCTCAGAGCCTGGCCTCCCCTTGACCTCGGCCTACTGCCTCCGGGCTGTCCTGGCCTCTCCCAGGTGCCAGCTGCCCCCTCCTCATTGGCATCTCCTGTATGTGGAGCCCTCATTCAGAAGTGGGTCCAGCTGCCCAGCTGTCACCCCACCTGGTCTCCATGCCCTCAACAACCACCTACGTCCTTCCACCGCGCCTGGCAAATCTTCCTGCCCTGTCTCCAAATTCAGAGAATGGTCCTGCAACCTACCCTCTCCTCTGAGCCAAACTGGGGCTGACTCCTGAACAGTTAAAGCTGAGGATGACAACAAAAGCCAGAGGATCATCATGAATATTAAACAAGACCACCCTTTTTAAAGCTTTCACACAAGGATCTGACGGTTGTTCCAAAGATGCTGCCGTGAATCTCAAGTTGACTCTTCTCTCCATCTGCTACCACATCTTATTCCCAGCTTCACAACAGCCTCTGGCCTGGCTGCTGGAGTGTCAGAACGGGCCCATTTAGTAAGCCCTGTGAATATCCGTTCCAAACAAGAACCGCAGCAGGCTGGGGCAGGTGGCTGGAGAGGGACCAGGCAAAGGGGGTCCATGTGCTGGGGTTGGGAAGGGACTCCCACCTCCTCTGGTGCCAGGACCCACACATCCTCTTGAAGACCAACCCCTGCTACTTCTCCGTCAGGTCTCTAGCCACCCGTGGTACCTCACGGGCTGGTGAAGCACTTTCTGCACCAGTATCTCAAGCTGGGAGGCCAGCCTCCCTTTTTCAGTCAGGTCATCTGAAGCCCAGACAGGGGTGGGAACCCACTCAGAGTCTCAGGACTCCTCTGTACTGGTGACTTTTCTGCCACCCCCATCCCCAGTTAACCTGACATCTGTGAAGCCTTAGCCTCCCCTCCGTGTCCCTGCTTTTCTCCAACGGTCTTGAACTTGTTCCAACCCAAGCTGCTCTTCTAGTGTCTGATGTAGACCTTGGGGATGGGGTCATCAGGGGTCACTCAGAGAAGGGGCTAGAGATCCCCCTCCCAGCACCCTCTTAGGGCTCCCTGGCTCTGAAAAGGGACCTGGCCCCCAGCCCCCTCCCTAGACTGCCTCTGGGGAGCCCGGGAGTTGCCTCGGCAGCTCACACCTCTTCCGCTTCCCTCCCATGGTCCCTACTTCTCCTTTCTGGAAGGCCTGGCCCAGGTCTCCAATGGCGGGGGGGGGGGGGTCCTTTGGGGGAGAATTGGGGGAGGTCAGGCCCAGGCCGGGCTGGCTGGTCAGTCCTGTGACTCGTGGGCCTGGAGAATTCCCCCTCCTCTCCCCGCCAGGCTTCCTCACAAGGCCCCCATTGTCCAGGAAAATCACGCCATTGTTTCCTGCCCGCGCCCCCCCAGCCCAGGGACTCCCCCCCCACAATGCCGCAGACAGCACCCCGGGCCTAGAACTGGGGTCTGTGAGGTGGGAGCCCAGGCTCAGGGAGGCTGAGGGCACCCTTCCTGCCCTTCGCCACCACCCAGACTCAGGGAGGAAGGCAGGGAACTGGGGGGAGTGGGGGTGCCATCCCTGGCTCCTTCCTCTCCCACAAACCCCCCACCCCCAACTCTTTCCTCCCCTGCAGGCAGCTGGGCTGGGGAGAGAGCAGAGACTGGAGCAGGGGCAGGAAGCCGGCTCAGGGGCAGCAGGAAACGCAGGAAGCGGTGGGGAGGGTGGGGAGCAGGGGCCTGGGCTATTGTTCCATTTTTTCTGGAAAGAAAACTGGAGGAAAAACAGAAGACTGGAGTCCCCTCCCCCCAGGCCTTCGGGGAATCCCCCTCAGGCTGGGGCAGGGAGTGAGGGTCCCTAGATGGCTGGGGCTCAGCAGCGCAGCTGAGCACTGGGACCTGCACCCTACTGTGGATGAGAGGAGTGGGTGGGGTGGCTGGCAGACCTCCTGAGGCCCCTCCAGCCCTGGAAAAGACTTGGGTATCACTGAGCCCTGTTGTTCTGCTCCCCACAAGCCTCTGATCCATGGTCAGCCCAGGCCAGGAGGCTCCAAATATCCACGCTCACCCCTCCACGGGCGACCCGTGGTTCTCCAGTGGCCCTGTCGGCCCCTCCTCTTGCTTGTCAGTCTGCACCTTGGGCCCCAGCAGGCCCACCCACATCCCTACCACCGTGCTGGGTGCTGCCTCCTTGACTTTGCTCTCATCAGGCCCTGCCAGGACATCCAACTGGGTGCCTCTCTGAACATGCCCTGCTCTGGGCCAGGTGTGAAGCTTGCCTGCTTCAGGAAGCCCTCTGAACCTGTCACTTGCTTCTCTCAGGCCCGTGCTGGGCCGTGCGTAGGACCTGAAATGGCTGGAGACAGAGTGCCTCAAGTCTTCTTACCCTGCCACGCCCACTCCAAATGCTGATTCCAGGCAAAGCCCTCCTGGCGATCCAGCCTTCAAACATCCACACCCATGGCTGACGACCCACCGCATGCCGGGCATCGGGTGCCCAATGATTAAGCCCTTTCATCCTCCCAATCACTCCCTTTTTACAGAGTGAAATCGAAGCTCTGAGTTGAAATAACCAGCTAGAGAGAGTGCAGCCAGGGAAAGGAGTAGGGTTAGAGTTCCGTCCCTGGCCCCAGCTTTGACCACCACGGGGTGGGGAAGCAGGGAGGGGCTTTTCCCTTTGCGATGTCTATTCTGGAGGAAATACCCACCACAAGTGGAGGAGAGAGGAGGCACCCGCAGGACAAGTGGGCACTCCCTGAAGATGAGAGGTGCCAGGATCCAGCACACCTTTCCTTGAGGTAGTAGCCATGGTTAGGCAGGTTGCTTACGGTCCTCCTGAGAGATTCCAATTTTTTAACTCGGCACCTGTGAGCTGGGGTCAAAGCTGCCTCCTGGGGCTGGGGCATAAAGGGCTCTTGGGTGCCTGGGACTCTTGCTTTGGGGCTAGTGTGAGCCCAGGGGCACCCCTGGTCAACTGAGATGCTCCTAGAACAGTAGCTCCTGCCTCTAGTAGATCCCCAGGTAGGCTCAGCTGCGAGCTGGCAGTAGGTGTGCGCTCAGGCCATGCCACCCTCCAACCATGCTCCCCAAAACTCACTGTTGTTGGACTTGAGGTCTCGGTGGATGACAGGCACCAGGGCCTCGCAGTGCAGGTAGTGCATCCCACGGGCAATTTGCACAGCCCAGTTGACGAGCACATGGGGGGGCACACGCCGGCCAGCCAGGGCACGGCTGAGGGGCCCACCGGCAGCGTACTCCATCACCAGGCACAGGTTGGGCTCCTCCAGGCACACGGCCTTGAGGGCAATGATGTTGGGGTGCGCCAGCATGGCGAAAAGCCGGGCCTCCTGTCGCACACTCTCAGCTGTCACACTGATGTCCTCGTCGGGGTCCTGGCGAGCAGCCTTCACAGCCACCAGCTCGCCCCGCCAGCTGCCCCGGTAGACCTTGCCGAAGCCACCGATGCCAATCACCTCCTCCAGCCGCAGCTCCTGGAAGCTGGCCATCTCGCAGGGGGGCGGACCGCCGCCCCGAGACACATAGTTGGACGGAAAGATGCCCACCTGGCCGCCCACCTGGCCCGCCCACCAGCCCTCATCGCCTGAGATAGCTGCATCCCGGGATAGCACCTCCACACGGTCGCCCTTCCGCAGGGCCAGCTCGTCCTGCCCGCTGGGCTCGTAGTCAAACAGGGCTGTCCACACAGGGTTAGCATAAGCTGCCGCCTTCGGGGACCCCTCTGGCCAACCTCCGCCGCCGCCCCCGCTGCCCCCACTGCCTCCGCTGTTCCATGACCCCAGTGGGCTCTTGAGGAAGAGGTTCTTCAAGGGCTCCATGGCTGGGAGCTGGCGTTGGTGGGTGTGGGGGACCTTCCCTGGGTGCCCCTGGTCCCCACCCCTGCTGACCGTCGAGGCCCTAGTCCCGGAACCTGGGCATCCGGGCCCTGGCCCTCAGCCCCAGACCCACGCCTCTCTGGGGATCCAGGAGTGTCGCCTCCCGGCCCCCTGCATCTCGGGCTTCCGGAGGAAGGCCACCCAGGGCAGTGTGGTCAGGCTTGGGGGGTGGGCCCCCGGGGCCTCCGGTGTCTCACCATGGCCAGCACAGAGGGGCCCCGGCGTCCCTCAGTCTGGAGCAGTCCTGGGAGCCTGGCTCCAGCACCCCGCGAAGTGTAAGGTGGGGCCAGCAAGGGGCAGCGCCTGGACTCTGGTTGGGTCTCCTTGCGAAGGGGGTGGCTGGAGTGTCTCTTGTTGAGGCTAGCTGTCTCTTCCTGGCTGGGCTCTCTCGACCCGATGGCTCCAACCCCGTTCCCTTCTTCCTCCTCCCTTTGTACTTTGGCCCCGGGGGCGGGAGGCAGAGGTGGAGGGTGGAGTTTCACTTTTTTCCGCTGTTCTCCCTCCCGCAGGAAACAGCATCAGATGACGCGGGCGGGTAGCACCGCTCCCCTCCCAGAGGCTGCGGGGCAACTGGGCCGGGGAGTTCCCGGGTAGGCGGGCAATGAGAGGCCGACGGAGGGGAAGGGTAGCCCCCACCTCCCATGACAGCAGGTTCAGGGTCGAGTTGGTTTCTGCTAACGACGGGCCATCTCTCCCCTCTACATCCGCATCAGGAAAACTCGGGCAAAGAACCTGGCTTGGGAAGGGGACAAACCCGAGTTTGGTCTTGGCTCCGAAGCTGCAGGGCTGTGTGATCCATCCTCTCTGCGCCTCATTCTCTTTGCATCTGAAATTGGGGCCAGAAGCTCAGCTTTGCAGACCTAGTGGGATGGGCCGTGGTGGGGGGGGGCGGGTTAAGACGAGGAGGACGGAACTGGCTGCACCTCGAGCTCTTGGAACGAGTTGTCAGGTCCTCCTTTCCCTCACCTGGGAAACCACTTATTTATTCCTCTTCCCCATGAAGGGGCGGAAACCTGAGACTGTGGTCCTGAAATGTGCGCAGTGACTGGATTCAGAATAGCCAAACCGCACTCGCAACCGCAGGATTGACCCCTTGATTGCCTTGAGCCTGTCACTTTAAGAAAAACGACGATATCCTACTTCGACTATTTCTGCCTTTCTGGAGGATCGCTCTCTACAGTCTTAAGTGTGAGCTCTGACCCGGAAGTAGAGGCAGCTCATGACGTCTATGGTCCCGCACTGAATAGGTTGGACCTAGAGGGGGGTGTGCCCCCGTTGCGCCGAACTGTAGCTTTAGCTCAGGCAGGTTCACGCCTCCATCCTTTTCCCCGGCTCTTGTAACTCACTGGGAGAGTTTTGCGCCAATTAACTCCGCCGTTACTCGATGGCCACTCAACTATCCCTTGGGTTCCGCCCAGTCGTCTTCGCTAGGCTGGCAACTTTCAGGTGTGCTCATGCGCCCAAGGGCTTTTGCCTTTCGGCCCGCCCCTTCCCTTAGACCCCGACTCTGCGCAAGCCCAAAGGGTTCCCCCGCTTCTTATCGCCCCACCACTTCCCTGCGCTTGCGCATTCAAGCCGCCAGGTTTTCCTTTTCCGGGTCCCAACTTGGCTCGTTGGGCGCATGCGCCACTGCAGGTTGGCGGCTCGCAGCTCCTTCTTCCGGCCTCCCCCTTGGGCCGGCTCCCGCAGAAGCGGGGCGAGCGCGGAGCCCAAAGCGAGTGACCTGTGACCCCGGAAGTGGACCTCAGGGTCCCGGGGCTTTCCTCGGGCCGGAACCGAAGGAGCCGTCGCTGCACCCCCGGAGCACCCACCCCACGCCCACCTCTGGATGCCGCCGACGGGTGCCCGGCCCGTGCCCCGCGCTTGCCTGCCGGCCCGGCCCTCGGGAGCAGTTCTGGGGCGGGGGTGGTGGCCAGGACCCCGTCTCTGATGCGGCTCCACCCCCACGCCTGGGTCTCACACCGCTGACTGCCCGGCCGGCCCCGCCCCCTGCCCGCACCCTCGCCCCTCAGACCTCTCTCCCCCATTGGGGGGGGACCATGGCGTGAGCGCCAGGCCGGGCCCCGGGGCCCTCGGGCGCCAGGCGGGGCATGGGCCAGGGGCCGCCCCCATGAGGGTCCCGGGAGGAGGGCGCGCGCAGCAGCGGCGGGGCCATGGGGTCGCAGGTATTGCAGATCCTGCGCCAGGGGGTGTGGGCCTCGCTCACCGGCGGTTGGTTCTTCGACCCGCACCAGAGCACCTTCTCCAACTGCTTCCACCTCTATGTTTGGATCTTCCTGCTCACCTTCCCTTTCTTGCTGTACATGGTGAGACGCTGCCGCCACCTGTAACTCCCGCCGGGGAAAAGGGAGGGCAGATGTCACCGAGGGGTGCAAGCTGACAGGGACTCCGGGCTGTGGGAAGGGGACTCACTGTAGAGTTCAGAGTGTGTAGAGGAGAGGCCAGAATTTTCTGGCCAGGGTGACCTTGAGCCCCTCACTTAATCTCTGTCCAGTTAGTAGGGAAAAGACAGGCTCTTTGTACTGGTTGTATGCAGGGGCGGGAAGTCTTCTTGTGAACTTGTGAATCCTAGCCCTGATGGCGGTGGTGGGCCCACCCCTTGTGGGAGCAGGGGTCTGTGAAGGGTGACCCGACTTGCCGCCATCTCCAGGTCCTGCCCCCCAGCTTGCTGGTGGCTGCTGTGTACTGCCTTGTGGTGGCTGTCATCTTCGCTACCATCAAGACTGTGAACTATCGGCTGCATGCTATGTTCGACCAGGGCGAGATTGTGGAGAAGCGCAACTCTACCATGGGGGAACCAGAGGAAGAGCCTGCCCAGGGGGACAGCAATCTGCCCAGGTGGGCGAGGCAGGGCCTGTACTGGAAATGGAGGGTTCTTGGTGCTTGGGCCTTGGCATTGGAAGATGGAGAGGGGGCTTAGGGAACATTGTCTCCAAGAGTGGTTGAATATTCCTTGATTGGCTCTGGATTTGTCAGGGGAATCGACATGGAGGGATGAGTGATGGGGATGGTGGGAGAGGTGCTGTGTGAAGAGGGAAGGTTAGCTCGAAACTGATGTTCCTGTGCACTGCTAGAGACCCTGGAGTGGAGATGACCGTATTTCGAAAAGTGAGTTCCACGCCCCCCGTACGCTGTAGCTCTCAGCATTCCGTGTTTGGCTTCAACCAGGTCTCGGTGAGTGGTGCCGGCCCTCAGCCTCCCCTCCTCCTCTCCTGGGAGCCTGTTCCCCATATGGGTATGTTCTGCACCTACTGTTTTGCCCTGTTGGCTCCTTCAAACGTTTCTCTTACCCACTCAGGAGCTGCTGCCCCGGATAGAGGACTCCGGGCCCCTCAGAGGTAGGTGGCTGCTATTGAGGGCGGAGGTGGCGGTGCAGAGCGGGGCCCAGCACGTCGGTGCCTTGAGGTGCTGCTGACGCGTCTGGGACTGTGCTTGTAGACATCAAGGAGCTCGTGCGGGAGCAGGGCAGCAACAACGTGATCGTGACCTCGGCTGATCGAGAGATGCTGAAGCTAAGCTCACAGGAGAAGCTGAGTGAGTGGTCATGATTGGCAAAGGCTTGGGGAGAAGACCAGCTGTCATGTCTTTGAGTCACCCTAACCTTTGCTTCCTGGGGCTCTCTTAGTCCTCTGAGATGGGACCTCAGTGTCCCATCCCACTGAGCTCTCAGAGCTCGGGGCCATAGGACCCTCTCAGCCATCAGTTCCTGCTAGAGAACGCCTTTCTTTAGTCCTTTGTCGCCTTCTCTTCTGACAGTTGGAGACCTTCCCCAGACGCCTCCAGGGGCCGCCCCGGACCCATCTCTCCCCAGCACGGACTCCTCTGAACGTTCTCCCCTGGCTGGAGACGGAGCCCCGTGGAGTGGCGGCAGTGTGGCTGACACTCCCATGAGCCCCCTCCTGAAGGGCAGCCTCAGCCAGGAGCTCAGCAAGAGCTTCCTGACCCTGACCCGGCCTGAGCGGGCCCTGGTGAGGACCAGTAGTCGACGGGAACAGCGCCGGGGAGCGGGCGGCTACCAGCCCCTGGACCGGCGGGGCTCGGGGGACCCCACACCCCAGAAAGCTGGCTCCTCAGATTCCTGCTTCAGTGGCACCGACAGGGAGACGTTGAGCAGCTTCAAGAGTGAGAAAACCAATTCGACCCACCTAGACAGCCCCCCTGGTGGGCAAGCCCCCGAGGGCAGTGACACAGACCCCCCCTCGGAGGCAGAGCTGCCTGCCTCCCCAGATGCTGGAGTCCCCTCGGATGACACGCTCCGCTCCTTCGACACCGTTGTAGGAGCAGGGACGCCGCCTGGCCCGGCTGAGCCGCTCCTGGTCGTGCGGCCCAAGGACTTGGCGCTGCTCCGGCCCAGCAAACGGCGGCCGCCCGTGCGGAGACACTCCCCCGCCGCCAGCCGGGCCCCTCGGCGGCCGCTGCTGGAAGGCCGGGGCTTCTTCGAGGATGATGACACCAGCGAGGGCAGTGAACTGAGCCCGGCCTCCAGTCTCCGGTCCCAGCGCCGCTACAGCACCGACAGCTCCTCTTCCACTTCATGCTATTCCCCCGAGAGTTCTCGGGGGGCCGCCGGGGGAGCCCGAAAACGACGGGCCCCCCACGGGGCTGAGGAGGGGATGGCTGTGCCCCCCAAGCGGCCCTATGGGACCCAGCGGACGCCTAGTACTGCCAGCGCCAAAACTCACGCCCGCGTGCTGAGCATGGACGGGGCAGGGGGGGATGTCCTGCGGGGTCCCCTGGCCGGCTCCAAGGCTGAACTGGAGGCCCAGGCAGGGGTGGAGCTGGCTGATGGTGAGCCTGCTGTGCTGCCCGCCGAGGCCCGCAGGGGACCTGCTGCCAACCAGCCTGGCTGGCGCGGGGAGCTGCAGGAGGAAGGTGCGGTGGGGGGAGGTGAGTGCCGTCTGGAAAGGGTGGGCTGTGGAGGGGCGGGGGTTGGGGCAAGGGGCAGCTGGAGCGGGGCCTGCTCAGCCTCCAGCAGCAGGTGGAGGTGGACACAGCCGTCGAGTGACGTTGTCTGCCAGGCTGAGCGAAGGGGAGGCTGAGGCAGAGACCTCAGGCACCTGACTCCAGTCCTGAAGTTAGCACTTGAGCTTCTTCTTCTTGAAGTCTCTATGTAGCCATGTTCATTCTCCTGGGCCACCAGCGGAGCGGAGCAGGACGTGTCCTTATTCCCAGATGTGGAAACTGGCCTGAGTGGTTAGGTGACCTGGAGGGGTTACAGAGCCAGGATATGGTTGGACTAGACCTGACCTTTAGCTCCACATAGGAGCACCTGCATCTCCCTGCCGCCCGCCCCCAGGCTCTGTTTGCTTCTTTGTCACTTACACTGCGGGGGGGGGGGGCTCTCTCTGGGCAGCTGCCGAGGAGACTGGCAAGCGGGACCGCTCGAGCAGCGTGAGGCGGGCACAGGCCATCCGGAGGCGGCACAATGCTGGCAGCAACCCCACCCCCCCGGCCTCCGTCATGGGCTCGCCCCCCAGGTGAGCACCAGCTGGCTGCCTGGGGTGGGGGAGTGGGGCCCCGCTGGCTCTGAGTGCTGACAGCCCATGGGCTGCCCCCTCCCCAGCAGCCTGCAGGAGGCTCAGCGGGGCCGCGCGGCCTCCCACTCCCGGGCTCTGACGCTGCCCTCGGCCCTGCACTTCGCCTCCTCGCTGCTGCTCACCCGGGCCGGTGCCAACGTGCATGAGGCCTGCACCTTTGATGACACCTCCGAGGGTGCCGTGCACTACTTCTACGACGAGAGCGGTGAGCCCCTCTTTTTGTCCAGTGGCCGAGCCTTTGGCCCGGCCTCCCCCCTACCCCGGCCGAGGGTCATCGTCCCTGGAATTGCAGCCTTGGTGCCCCAGGGCTGGGCTGCCATCTGGAGAACCCAGCACAGGGTTTTCCGCAGGGTGGTTGGGCCTCAGTGCTCCTGTCCCTGATGGGCCGCCTTGTGTCCCACACCTGTCTGCCCCAGGTGTGCGGCGTTCCTACACCTTTGGCCTGGCTGGAGGCGGCTATGAGAACCCCGTGGGGCAGCAGGGGGAGCAGGCAGCCAACGGAGCCTGGTGAGTCTCCAAGCTCAGGCTCTCCCAGCCTGGCGGCTGGTGAGCTGTTATTTCTGGGGAGTTTTCTCCCTTCCTTCTTTGGGCAGGAGCAGGGGTAGCTCAGACCTCTAGGAGGAGAGGAGGGTGGGTGGCAGCGAGGGCCATGGAGGGGAGAGGGGCAAGCCTGCAGGGATCCCTTGGGTCCCTGGCTCCACGGCACTTCCAAGCATGAGGCTCCAGGACCTTCTTGGAGGCCCAGGGTCTGGGAGGGAGGCCCTCTGTGACCTGTCTCCTTTTGACACCCCTGTGCATTTTTGGGGTACTTGAACAACCCCCTTGGGCCCCCAGTAGTGGCCTGGCCTTGGCCTCAACCCTGTTTCATTCCTGGGCTCACCCACAGCCCCGACCCTCACCTCTGCTGTTCCCACAGGGACCGCCACTCGCATTCTTCTAGCTTCCACTCAGCTGATGTCCCAGAGGCCACTGGTGGTCTGAACCTGCTGCAGCCGCGGCCTGTGGTCCTGCAGGGTATGCAGGTGCGCCGAGTGCCCCTGGAGATCCCAGAGGTGAGAAGCCAGCACTGGGGAAGGACTTGCAGGAGGGGGTGGGGGATGCAGAGCACCAAGCACTTGTGCAGGCCCTGGGAGGGCCAGGTTGTTCCGACTGAGGGCTCCAGGGGCCCTAAGGTGGCTGTCCTGATCTTTGATGGCCAGCACAGGGTGCACAGAACACGAATGACAAGTTGCTTATTTACTCAGTAAACATGTCTGGGATAGCTTCTTTACCCTGGCGGGGCCCGCAATTAGTGGGGACGGTGCAGTGGCGCCCGCAAAGGGGACAGCTGAGCTCACCGGACAGTGGCGGTGGGTCGCTTGAGGCTGGTCAAGCTTGTCTGTTTCAGCAGGGTTAGTAAGAGCACTTCCTATTGTTCCTGAGAGGGTCCTGGTGTGGACGACAACTTATGTAATCGGTCAGGAAATGACAGAAATGTTAGGATTGTGTAAGGCGCAGATTCAGAGCTTAAAGAACAATCGTGAGAGTAGTGCCCACGCAGCCAGGGCCACAGAGAGACCAAGGGCAGCGCCCAGAAGCCGCGCGTGCTCCTTCCTGATGCGCTTGTTCTCCTTCCCCGTCCCGTGGGAGAGCAGTGCAGTCCTCAGACGGGCGAGGGCTCCTCCAGAGGCAGGGGCTGTGCTGCGGTGGCTCTCCTTGTGTCTCCAGAGTCTGGCACGGGCCAGGCTCATGGATGTGTTCCATAAACACTTGTTGACTTAAAGACCCAAGAAGTCCAGAGAGGTTAAGTAGGCAGCCCAGGGCCTCACAGCAGTGGTATTGGCACCCAGGCCTGCCCTTAGGGCCAGCCTTCCGTGTGCTCCAGGGTAGGGTGGTCAGAGTGACCCTGATGGCCATGTCTGAGCAAAGGGTGGCATTTGTGCTGGCTCCCGAAGGGTAAGGTGGATTTCACCGACCCCAGGAAGAGGCCAGAGATACCTCCTGAGTGGGGAAGACAGACACAGGAGCTGGTAACCCTGGCCCTTAGCAGCCCCCACGGCCATTGAGCCATATCCTGGGGAGCTGGAGAAAGGAGCAGGCCCTGGGGTGGAGGATCAGGGCAGGCTGCAGGGCCACTAGATGGTAGGGACTTTCTGTGTAGACCAGCCCACGTGTGCCAGAGGGTGGCATGGATGGCAGTGGGTCAGAGCTGATGGCCAATGTGTGCCGGGGGTGGTGTGGACTGCGTGGTTGGGCGGGAGGGGCGCAGCTGATGGCCAGTCTGTGCCAGGGGGTGGCGTGGACTGTGGTGGTGGGGGGCGGGGCTGATGGCGGCGGCCATGGGGACCGCAGTTTGACCTACTGGACCAGGACTCCCTGCACGAATCCCAGGAGCAGACACTAATGGAGGAGGCGCCACCCCGGGCCCAACACAGTTATAAATACTGGCTTCTTCCTGGCCGCTGGACGTCTGTGCGCTATGAGCGGCTCGCCCTGCTGGCCCTGCTGGACCGGTGAGCACTCAGCCCGCAGTCCTCTGTCGTTCCTGGCCCCAGGCCTTCCAGACTCTGGGAACATGTGGAGGCTGTCATGGCCACAGAGAGCCTAACTGCTGGGTCACTGAGGGTGCGTGGAGAGCTGGAATTTGCAGTGGGGTCGCTTTAGGTTCTTCTGGGGGCAGATGTTTGGCCTGGTGGGGGGTGCTCTGATCATTCCTCTCTCAAAATTTTGCTGGAGGGAGACATTGCTCTTATGCAGTGTGGTTTTTTTTTTTATTTGCTTCTGTATTAGATTCAATTAAATTGAATCCTATACAGCCTAAAAAGCCAGCAAGTTGTGTGTCTTAGCTTCCCTTTTTTTCTGGGAGGAAACTGAGGCCCAGAAAGGCAGAGATGGCAGGTGACTTCTGTTGTCTGGGTGGCTTCCTGCGCTCTGGATTTCTCCCGGCACTGTGAGCGGTGCTTTGGGGAGTGGGAGGCAAATCGGCCAGATCCAGAGTGTGGCCCCTGAGGTCTCCGGGTCTAGAGGGGACAGAGCTTGGGATTGGGTGCAGGATAGCAGTGGGCTGGCTTCCTGGAGCAGGTGCAGCCTGGCCCTGCCCAAGGTTATAGCTCCCGATACTCAGGATGACGGCTGGCGTGGGCGCCAGCCTGGATGTGGGTCTTTGTGGCTGGGTCCTGTCCCCCACCCCTACCCCCTGATCCCTTGCCCCGCCAGTACGGGAGGAGGTAGGCGTGCTCTGACCCAGCGGTCTCTCCAGGACGCGTGGGCTGCTGGAGAACATCCTTGGTGTTGGCCTGAGCAGCCTCGTCGCCTTCCTGGGCTACCTGCTGCTGCTCAAGGGCTTCTTCACGGACATCTGGGTCTTCCAGTTCTGCCTGGTCATCGCCTCCTGCCAGTATTCCCTGCTGAAGGTCAGGCCTGGCCTCCTGGGTCTCCTCCCACAACTCCTCTTGAGGGGGTCAAGCTAGAAAGCAGATAAGATGCTTCACGTTCCCTGCAACCACCACTCTCCCAGCCCCATCCAGCAAATGAAGGAACTGAGGCTCAGAATCGTTGAAGGGGAAGTCCTGCCCTGGTCCCTCATAATGCCTGGGAAGTGGAACCAAACAGGTCCCGGGCCTCTGACCCTCCTGTGGGCGAGGCTCTTGTCACCACTGTAGCTCCTGTCTCTTCCAGAGTGTGCAGCCGGATGCCGCCTCCCCCATGCACGTGAGTACAGCGGAGCGCGTCTCCCTGCGAGGCCTGGGCCTGGGCGGGGCTGAGACCCTCACCATTCCCCGTTGCCCGCAGACCCCAGATCCTTCTGCCCTCAGCCCTGCCAAGCTCTCTTGGACCCAGGGCTGGGCCCAGGGCACGTGAGCATGTTTGTGAGTAGGGCGTTCAGTGAGGGAGGCGTGGCTCCTCACAGGCCCCCTCCCCAGGGCCACAATTGGGTGATCGCGTACAGCCGACCCGTCTACTTCTGCATCTGCTGTCTGCTCATCTGGCTGCTGGACGCCCTGGGCTCCGCGCAGCCCTTCCCGCCCATCTCCCTCTATGGCCTCACGCTGTTCTCTGCCTCCTTCTTCTTTTGTGCCCGTGATGTGGCCACTGGTAAGGCGGGTAGGGTTGAGGTTGCGGGGGGGGTTGGGGGAGAGTGAGGCCCTAAGGGTGGGCTGGGGGGCAGCCGGCAGACTGACCGGGCCTCCGCTTCCCCTTCCTGCCAGTGTTCACCTTGTGCTTCCCGTTCGTCTTCCTCCTGGGCCTCTTGCCCCAGGTGAACACCTGCCTCATGTACCTGCTGGAGCAGATAGACATGCACGGCTTTGGGGGCACAGGTATGGAGCCCAGGGCGGGGTTCAGGGGTGAGGAGGCCGTGCAGGTCTACGGGTCTGTGAGGCTATGAGGGTATGAGGTTATCCGACTATGGGTCTAGCACTTCGCTGAGGCTTCTCCAAGTCTATGTGGAAGATTCTAAATGCCCATCTCTTCCCCTCCCTCCCCTTCCCCTCCTGTCTCCTCCCCAGGCAAGTGGTTTAAACCCAAGAATGCCAAAAGTCCTGCAGGCCTCTCTGGGCTGAGGGAGCAGAAAACAGTGGGCTGGGTCCCGAGTCCAGGGGAGGTTAGCCCCTGGAAGTTGAGGGGCAGCAGGGTCAGTGCCATGGGGCCTGGCAGGTGGGATCTGGCTTTACTTGCTGTCGCTCGCCTTGCAGCTGCCACCAGTCCCCTGACCGCCGTCTTCAGCCTCTCCCGCAGCCTACTGGCCGCGGCCCTGCTCTATGGCTTCTGCCTCGGGGCCATCAAGGTAGGGATGACCTGTGGGGGGCCGGAGGCGTCCAGAGCCTGGGGGTTGTTGGGATGGGGCTGTGAATTATGCTCCACAGTGGCTTCTCCCCCAGGGTGCGGGCGGGCACCCTCACGCCCTGACCAGCACGGGTTCCCTCCCCAGAGTCCTTGGCCAGAGCAGCACGTCCCTGTCCTCTTCTCCGTCTTCTGTGGCCTCCTGGTGGCACTGTCCTACCACCTGAGCCGGCAGAGCAGTGACCCCACCGTGCTCTGGTGGGTGCCTGCGTGGGCCTGTCTGTGCGTGCACGTGTGTCTGTGTGTGTGTCTGTGTGTGTATCCGTGCATGGCAGGGGTGGGGGGCAGGGTCTGCACATGTGCTGTCATCATCCGACCCCAGGGCCTGTGGGAGGAGGGGCAGCCTCCCAGACCCGGGCCTCTGACTCTTCTCATGGCCCTACCTGCCAGGTCTCTGGTCCGGAGCAAGCTCTTCCCCGAGCTGGAGGAGCGGAGCTTGGAGACTGCCCGCGCTGAGCCCCCAGACCCACTGCCAGAAAAGATGCGCCAGTCAGTGGTAAGCGCCTGGAGTCCCGGGGTCCAGCCTTGGGGGGAAGGTTGTGCTCGGTCACCGGCGGCGGTGGCACCCACGCTGGTGTTTCCCGGCCCTGCAGCGCGAGGTCCTGCACTCCGACCTGGTGATGTGTGTGGTGATTGCCGTGCTCACCTTCGCCATCAGCGCCAGCACTGTCTTCATTGCCCTGAAGGTTTGTGGGGCACAGGCCAGCCCTCTCGCCCACTCAGGTCTTTGCCAGAGCCTGAAGGTCCTGAGGGCTGGGCAGCTATGGCCTCATGTCCTTCTCGGGCCTGGTGGACCTGCGCCAGGCAGCCCGTGGCTGAGCCTCCTCTCCTCCTTGCAGTCCGTGCTGGGTTTTGTGTTGTACGCGCTGGCGGGGGCCGTGGGCTTCTTCACACATTACCTGCTGCCACAGCTCCGCAAACAGCTGCCCTGGTTCTGCCTGTCGCAGCCCGTGCTGAAGCCGCTGGAGTACAGCCAGTACGAAGTGCGGGGTGAGTGCCTCTCGCCAGGCTGGGGCCCTCCGCCCCGCCTGCCCTTCCTATAGGAGCTCGGACCTCTCAGTGCAGGGTGCCAGCAGGGGGCAGCCTCTGCCCACACTGCCCGGTCCGCACTGGCATGGGCCCTGCGGCCCCTTCACTGCCCTCTGCACCCTCTCCTGTGCCCGCCTCAGCCCCTGGCTCACTCGCTCTGCCTGCTCTGCCCTTTCCCTCCCCGACTTGTGGACTCTGAGGAGGTAGGAGTAGAACTCCAGGAGGTGTTGTTGAGAAATACAGACTGGTTCTTAATGAACTAGACCAGTGCAGCGCACACTGATTTGTGCAACACAGACTCCCTGGAGCTTGTATTTGAATACCTGGATTTGTGGTACGAAGGTCTGCGTGCTTGTTTTTCTTAGTGAAGGATCTTGTTTACTGGGCCAGCATCTCCATGTGGCTACAGTCACCTTGAGCCAGTGACAGGGACCTGGTCCGAAGGACCCTGTGAACTTGGGCCTCATCCAATCTGTCCTGACTCCGGTGGACACTGGGGATGTTGTCATCATCCTTTATTTCAGACAGCCAAATGGGCAGAGCACTCGCCCTGAGCCCCCCACACACCCTGCCTGGGCCTCATCGCCCTCATATGATTTGCCGAAAATCAACACCCCGCCAGCTGCTCAGAAATCCTAGGGGCCCAGAACTGCGTAGCCCCGCATCCTGGGCTCTTCCCTCCTGCCAGCTTCCCTCGGAGAGCACACCCGTCCTCCCCTGCAGCAGGAGGAGGGTGTGGAGGGCCCAGAGCTCGACAGCACTCCCACCTTCCTGCCTGTGGTTGCAGGTGCTGCCCAGGTGATGTGGTTTGAGAAGCTGTACGCCGGCCTACAGTGTGTGGAGAAGTACCTTATCTACCCGGCCGTGGTGCTCAACGCCCTCACAGTGGACGCTCACACAGTCGTCAGCCACCCGGACAAGTTCTGCCTTTAGTGAGGACTGCCGGCCCCCGGTCATCCCACCATCTCCCTGCCCGAGTAACCCAGGGGGAGACTGAGTACCCTTGACCAACAAGCATAAGTAGGCCCCCAGCTTCTAACACCCTTTCCAGTGAAGCACCTGCCTCCTCAGGAGCAGACGTGTCCCTCCAGTACACCTGAAGTTGGTGGGGTTAGTGGCCTCTTCAGGGAGCAGAGACGAAGGTCACTGGCCCAAAAGAGCCAGGCCCTGCCCAGCAGAGCCCAGGCCAGGGCCTGCAAGGGGTGGGCACCCTCCCCCACCGCCCAGCCCCTAAAGCCTGCCTCTTGCCCACAGCTGCCGGGCACTGCTTATGACCGTGGCTGGGCTGAAGCTGCTGCGCTCGGCTTTCTGCTGCCCGCCCCAGCAGTATCTGACCTTGGCCTTCACCGTCTTGCTCTTTCACTTCGACTACCCACGCCTGTCCCAGGGCTTCCTGCTCGACTACTTCCTCATGTCCCTGCTCTGCAGCAAGGTGAGCTGGGGGCTGCACCGCAGCCCTGGGGGCAGACCTCTCCTGCCTCGGTGTGGGAGACCCGCCCCAGTCCGTGGTATCCCCTCTCGGGGCCTTGGCAACACCTCCTCGCAGGGCAGTGAGCAGGCTGAGGGTTAGAGAGCGTGAGTGATTTGCCTCAGGTTTCCTGGAGAGCTGGTGGTCAGCCGAGACTTGAACAAAGACCTGTTCCCCGGCTCTGTACTGGAGACCTACAGTGGTGCCCACGGGGGAGCCTGGCACAGGCCTGAGCTTTCATCTCACTCCCGTGAGCATTCTGGTCTGGTTTCTGGCCTGGCCCAGGATGGTGGAGAGCAGTACTGTGTCCCCCTTTGAGGGCAGGGCCTGTGACTGTCTCTTAACTCTTGGTATCACAGCCCATCACCAAGAATGGCATAGCCTGAGCAAATCGTGTATCTGTTCTACCTTGTCTGAACCTTAGTTTTCCCATCTGCAAAGTGGGACAGTGATAGGACGCTCCCAGGATGATGATATGAATTAGATCGCTAATGTCCCCTTGGGTGCGCTGTCGGGGTTGCTCATGGTGTCGGAAGCCCCCAGGGCCTGAGTGGCACTTGGCGGGCCCCCCTCTGCGAGCAGTCCGTGTACCTCTCCCCTCCCCTCTCCACCCCTGCAGCTGTGGGACCTGCTGTACAAGCTGCGTTTCGTGCTGACCTACATCGCGCCCTGGCAGATCACCTGGGGCTCCGCTTTCCACGCTTTTGCCCAGCCGTTCGCTGTGCCACGTACCCGGCCTGCCGCTTGCGGCCCGGGCGGGGGTGTGCAGGGAGGGCCGTCGCCCGGATGGGGCGGCTTCAGGCGGGTTGGCAGGGGCGGAGGGGTCATGAGGGAGGCCGGGGAGGGTCCTGCGTGCCTGCCACCTCCTTGACTCGCGCCCAGACTCGGCCATGCTGTTCGTCCAGGCCCTGCTCTCGGCACTCTTTTCCACGCCTCTCAACCCGCTGCTGGGCAGCGCCGTCTTCATCATGTCCTATGCGCGGCCCCTCAAGTTCTGGGAGCGTGACTACAAGTGGGTCTCCTGGGACGGAGGCGGTTGCCGTGTGGGACCCTGAGCGGGACTGGCAGGGAGCGGGCGGCTGGACAGGGCAGGTTGCCAGGAGATCGGATGGAGATTGGAGGCTGGATTGTGGGGAGGGGCACCGTGGGCTGACCCACAGGGACACAGCTTGAGCCAGGCCAAGGCCTGCGGCTCACACCCTGGGCTTGCTGGCTGTGTGGTGCCCCTGGGGGGGTTCCCCTCAGGTCCGTGAGCCTTACCCTCCCCTTATGGGGCTCTCGTGGCATCTGACTCAGAGCATGGGGGTGCAAGCCCAGAGGGGCGTGGTGGGGAGTGGTGGGAACTGTCACCTGAGCCTGGGGCAGCCTTGCCCTCTCAGCCACCTGTGTGTTACCCTGTCTCTGAACAGCACTAAACGCGTGGATCATTCCAACACCCGCCTTGTCACTCAGCTGGACCGGAACCCTGGTGTGTACCCAGCCATCAGGAGCTTTGGGGCCGGGCCTCCCTGGGGAGGGAGCCTTGCTCACTTGTCATGTCCATCTGGCTGTCCATCCCGGGTCCCAGGCGCTGATGACAACAACCTCAACTCGATCTTCTACGAGCACTTGACCCGCTCGCTCCAGCACACACTGTGTGGGGACCTGGTGCTGGGCCGCTGGGGCAACTACGGCCCTGGCGACTGCTTCGTCCTGGCCTCCGACTACCTCAACGCCCTGGTCCACCTCATCGAGGTCGGCAACGGCCTCGTCACCTTCCAGCTGCGTGGCCTCGAGTTCCGGGGTGAGCCAGGGCGCTGCCTTTGTCAGTGTGTGAGGGCCGGACCCTAACCCTGCTGTATCCCGGTTTGCTGAGGCCCTTGAGCAAGGCATTCTCCCCCACGGGCCCCATGGCCTGGGATTTCTTGTCTGAGCGTTGAGGCAACAGGCTTTCTTTGGCCCACCCCCGTCCCTGCCCTGACTGTGGCAGGTCTGTAGTGAACAGGCTGCTCTGGTGGAAGCTCCGGCCTGGGGCTCCTGCTGGCCTGCTCTGTGGACTCAGGCCTGGCCCAGGTTGGGGGCCACGCATAAGCCCTGGGGAGTGAGCCAGCTCCTGGCCCTCAGGAAGATGTACCTGGCAGGTACCAGCTTCAGAAGAGGCCCCGAGTGCAGAGAGGCTCGAAGCACAGGTCGGAGCAGCACAAGCCTGCGCATATCTTTGCGTCTATAAGTGAGGGACCTGGTCCTGTCCATCCTGTCACCGCCACCCTAGTCCCACCCCGCCATGGCTACTGGCAGTTAGCAGGAGAAAGGGGCTCATTTGTTCATCTGTTCACTAAGTAACAGTGACTCCACTGCCTCCAGGGGTTGGGCCTGGGCACTCTGGGGAGGAGGCTGGCGGGGATGTGCCGTGTCCCCTGACTGGCCCCCTCCCCACAGGTACATACTGCCAGCAGCGGGAGGTGGAGGCCATCACCGAGGGTGTGGAGGAGGACGAGGGCTGCTGCTGCTGCGAGCCAGGCCACCTGCCGCGGGTCCTGTCCTTCAATGCGGCCTTCGGGCAGCGCTGGCTGGCCTGGGAGGTGACGGCCAGCAAGTACGTGCTGGAGGGCTACAGCATCAGCGACAACAACGCCGCGTCCATGCTGCAGGTGTTCGACCTCCGCAAGATCCTCGTCACCTACTACGTCAGGGTAGGAGGGTGAAGCCGGGTGGCCGGGGCCCCACGCTCAGGGCTCGCTGGCCAGGAGCTTCCCGAAGGCCACATTCTGGGTCTCCGGGAGCCTGTTCTGTCCAAGGGATGCTGGGGCCTCAGAGAGTGGAAGCATCTTCCAAAGCATCACTGCCAGACAGTGGGTCTCTGAGGCCCTGTGACTCTGCCTGTTGGGGGCCTGGGGTGGGGGCCTTCTGTCATCGCCTCCAGGAGGCTCCCATGGGGCGGAGTACTGGGGGCCAGTGGGCAACACGTACACAGATCTTCTCTGGGCTTTGGTCCTGGGAGGGGCATTGCTGATGCCCACCTTCCAGATCACCAGCCCCGCACCACACCCCACCAACACAGAGAGACAGTATAGCTAACCGTGGTGGCCTTAACACAGCTTTAGGAGCATCTGTCAAGCAGCGGATGCTTACTAAGGGGTGGGCTGTGCCAGATACCTCTCCTGAGCTGGGTGAAGCCCACCACACCTTGCAGGAGACATGCTGTTGCCTTAGATGTGGAAAGTGCCTTGCCTGAGGCCCCAGCATCAGGAGGAAGTGCTGGAGCTAGGCTTAGCCTGGGCTGGGCCTCCCTGTCTCAACCTAGGCCCCCAAGCCAGGCCTGAGGGGCTCTAGGCCTGCTGTGGGGCAAGGGGTTGGGGAGCACAGTGTGGGGTCCCAAGGGAGCCCTGGACTGGGTTGTGGGACGCCTGTGATGTTGCTTTCTTTGCCTTCATTTAGACCTTTGAGAAGTAGGGATTCTTGCAGTTCTGTGAGGTGGCAGGGATGACAGGAGTGGGGTGACTAGGGGTCACAATCAGGTCCCCTCACGCTCTCTTAGCATCCGCCCTGCAGCATGTCGTGGGCCCAGAAGGGACGGGCGGCTTGTTGGAGTCCACAGAGCCTGCTCACCTGAGGTTCTCTCAGGCGGTCCTGTGTCCCCCAGCTGACCCTTGTTGCCAGTGGACGCCCCCTCTGTGTCACTTGTCAGAGAAACTACTTTCTCAGATGTTTTTTCCCATGCCCTCACTCACTCCTAGGGAAGAGCTTATACTGTGGCCATTTTGCCCAGGTTCTTGGCCCTCCACGTCCTACCGGAGCCGCCCTGCTGGTCCCCCTACTGCCGAGATGCCCCTTGTTCACGGCCGCTGCACCAGCCTCCGCAGCTCTGGGTTCCCCACCCCTCCCCCAGGCAGAAGGCCACCCGGCATTGGCTCCATCCAGGGCAGCACACAAGATCCCATAACCTGACTGGCTGCCAACTGACGGCCTCAGACTGCCCATCCATCATGTCTGTACCAGCTGCATACCGTCCAAAACCTCCTTCATTCGCCCAAGCCCCTGCTTAGAAACCAGCAGAATCTTTCTTTTTTAAATATGTATTTTATTATTTCCTTGGCCGAGTCAGGTCTTAGTTGCGGCTCGAGGGATCCTCGTTGCGGCACACAGTCTCTCTAGTTGTGTGCTGGCTCAGTAGTTGTGGCTCATGGGCCTAGTTGCCCTGCAGTGTGTGGGGTCTTAGTTCCCAACCAGAGATGGAATCCGCGTCCCCTGCTCTGCAAGGTGGGTTTTTAACCACTGAAGTCCCCAGCAGATTCTCTTAAGGGGTCCAGGAGCCCCTGGCTTGGGTACAGATGCTGTGCCTCTTTTTTTTGAGGGGAAGTCCTGTGGCCATCACACTTACGCTCTCTTGAGGGACCCGTGACCCAAGCACCTGGCACAGGCAGCACCCTCTAGTGGATGCTCTGTGAGGAGGCGTGCTTCCTGTCGGCTTTCCCCTTCCTCTTCCCTGACCGAGAGAAGGAACAGACAGGCCTGTGTGGCTTCAGGGAGCTGAGATGGGAGAGGGGACAGGTGTCCTGGGAAGCTGACTTCAGCGCAGTCTAAGACAGAAGCTTCTCTTTTTTATGGTCAGGCCACATAGTTTGAGGGATCTTAGTTCTCCAACCAGAGATCGAACCCAGGACCTCTGCGGTGAAAGCGCAGAGTCCTAACCACTGGACCACCAGGGAACTCATGAGGAGAAGCCTCTGTCCCCTGACACTGTCTCCCCTAGTGGCCAGGGCGAGGGCGCACCTCCAGTCACTGACCCCTGCCCTCTTCTCACAGAGCATCATCTACTACGTGAGCCGCTCTCCCAAGCTGGAGGCCTGGCTGAGCCACGAAGGCATCGCAACGGCCTTGCGCCCCCGTGCGGGCACCTGGCTACGCTGACTCCGACCCCACCTTCTCCCTGAGCGTGGACGAGGACTACGACCTTCGCCTCTCCGGCCTCTCGCTGCCCTCCTTCTGCGCCGTGCACCTGGAGTGGATCCAGTACTGTGCCTCCCGGCGCGGCCAGGTCCGGCCACCCCCAGCCTGGGGCTGCCCTCTCCCCCTTGGCCTCCCCCCCCCCCGCCCCCGTGCGGGTTCTTTTCGCCCTCAGCCTCCCTTGGCCTGGGCCCCAGCCCCTGCCCCAAGTGCCCTGTGCCAGGTCTGAGCTGGGCTCTGGGGACGGGGTCCTTGTGCCGCAGCCTGTGGACCAGGATTGGAACTCGCCGCTGGTCACGCTGTGTTTTGGCCTGTGTGTGCTGGGCCGCCGGGCCCTGGGGACTGCCTCGCACAGCATGTCTGCCAGGTGAGTGCCCGGCCCAGCCTGTCGCCCTCCCCTCTACCTGCTGACAAGCCCTGGGCCTATGGCTGCAGCCCCCAGAGCCACATCAGTCCTTCCTTTAGCGCGGCTCCTCTCCCCATGGGACGCCCCCTGTTCCTCACGATCGCCCTGTGAGGGACACGGGCAGGGACTGACCTCCTTGTCAAGATGGGGAAACTGAGGCCCAGCGTGAAGTGCAGGCTGCCCTCTGAGCCCTGCACACAGAGCCAGCGCTGAGGAGCCCCCGCGCGCCGGTGCATTCATCCCTCCTCCTCTTCTCCAGCCTGGAGCCCTTCCTCTACGGCCTGCACGCCCTGTTTAAGGGGGACTTCCGGATCACCTCCCCGCGGGACGAGTGGGTCTTCGCCGACATGGACCTGCTTCACCGCGTGGTGGCGCCCGGGGTGCGCATGGCCCTCAAGCTTCACCAGGTAGGCAGAGGTGTGCCCAGGCAGGGCGGGCAGGCAGTGAACCCACCGCCCAGGGCAGGGGCGGCCCACCTCGGCCCTCCCGTCCTCCCCGCAGGACCACTTCACCTCCCCGGACGAGTATGAGGAGCCGGCCACCCTGTATGACGCCATCGCAGCCAACGAGGAGCGGCTGGTCATCTCACACGAGGGCGACCCGGCCTGGCGCAGCGCCATCCTCAGCAACACGCCCTCGCTGCTGGCACTGCGCCACGTCCTGGACGACGCCTCGGACGAGTACAAGATCATCATGCTCAACCGGCGCCACCTCAGCTTCCGCGTCATCAAGGTGGGGTCAGCCGCTCACCCCACCCGGCCCCCTTCCCGCCGCAGCCTCCTGACACCCCTCCCCCCCCGGCACGTGTGGCCCCCGCAGGTGAACCGGGAGTGCGTGCGTGGCCTCTGGGCCGGGCAGCAGCAGGAGCTGGTGTTCCTGCGCAACCGCAACCCCGAGCGCGGCAGTATCCAGAACGCCAAGCAGGCGCTCCGCAACATGATCAACTCCTCCTGCGACCAGCCACTGGGCTACCCCATCTACGTGTCTCCCCTCACCACCTCGCTGGCCGGCAGCCACCCTCAGCTGCGGGCGCTGTGGGGCGGCCCCGTCAGCCTGGGCGCCATCGCCCGCTGGCTTCTGCGCAGCTGGGAGAGGTGAGCTCTGACCCCTGCCTCCGGGGTCACAGGGGAGGAAGCAGAGGTTCACAGAGAGGAAGTGGTGCTCTCCGGGGTCTGACTGAGGAAGCGCCGGAGCCAGGAGTGAACCCCAAGCTGACCCAACTACACACCCTGCCCCCTCAGCCAGAGCCAAAGGTGGCCTTTAGCCTGAAGCACCATTGATAATGCCACCTTTAAAAATTCTGTAGGGGCTTCCCTCGTGGTCTAGTGGGTAAGACCTCGTTTCCACCGCAAGGGGCATGGGTTCGATCCCTGGTCAGGGAACTAAGATCCCACGTGCTTCGCAGTGTAACCTTAAACAAAAAAAACACTCTGTAAAGTAGATAGCAGAATCTTTTAGAAATAGGACTAGGATCTGAGATGTTAGGTGGTCTGTCTTGGGTCGGGGACTTGTGCTGGTGAGGGCATTGCACCCTCCTCCCACCACCCTCGTTTCTGTGTCCCCTCACCCAGGCTTCACAAGGGCTGCGGTGCCGGCTGCAATAGTGGCGGGAACGTGGATGACTCAGACTGTGGCGGAGGCGGTGGCTTGACCTCCCTCAGCAATAACCCCCCCTTGGCACAACCCACACCTGAGAACACAGCAGGTGAGCAGGCAAGGCCTGGCTGAGCCCGTGAGAGGGAAGGGCAGCCTAGCGACTGAAGTCTGCCCTCTTATCTGTCTCCCACAGGCGCTGGGGACCAGCCCCTCCCACCAGGCCCAGCCTGGGGCCCGAGGCCCTCCCTGAGCAGCTCTGGTGATGGGCGCCCCCCTCCTCTGCTGCAGTGGCCACCCCCTCGGCTCCCTGGACCATCCCCCGCTTCGCCAGCCCCCCCTGAGGGTCCTAGGCCCTCAAGGCCCCCTGCCCCTGGTCTCCTAAGTTCTGAGGGTCCCAGTGGGAAGTGGAGCCTGGGGGGTCGGAAGGGACTAGGGGGATCTGAGGGGGAGCCAGCCTCAGGGAGCCCTAAAGGAAGCACCCCCAAATCTCAGGTAAGGCTCCTCCAGCGGGGTCAGGTCTGGGCAGCTCAGGTCTGCTCCCCCACCACCAACCTGTCTCCCTTCCCTCAGGCGCCCCTAGACCTCAGCCTCAGCCTCAGCCCGGACATCAGCACTGAAGCCTCACCCCCCAGAGCAGTGCAGGACGTTCACTGCTTGGACAGCAGTGCTCCTGAGACTGGCACGCCCACCGGGGCCCTGGGCGACTGGCCTGCCCCTGCTGAGGAGCGAGAGAGCCCGGCAGCTCAGCCCCTGCTGGAGCATCAATACTGAGTGGCCTGGTGCCCTCTGGGCCTCAGCTGTATTTGGGGACTTGGACCCCCGGCCTCTGGCCCTTTCTGCTGGACCACAGAACCGAGTGGCTTTGGTTTCCACATGTGAACCCTGACCTCTGGCTGCCTTAGCCAGAGCACCGGAACTGAATAGCCCAGACCTCTGACCTTGACCCCTGATCTCTCATCCCTAATCCAGAGCCTGGGCTCCCCCAACTGAGGCAGGCAGCATCCCAGTCGGGCCCTAAGAGCCAAACCTATGGGCTGGTCCCGCTTCAAGCCCATGGCCAGGACTGACTTTGCCCCTCAGCCTGCACTGCCTGCTGGGGTGGCCCTTTGGCCTTGGACTTGGGGCTGAAATGTGGGAAAGGGGGATTTCTTTTTCTTTTTTTTTTTTTTTTTCGTGCTTCGGAGACACCAGAATTAATAACACTATTTTTGATTTTGGTTGGCAGTTTCTTCTTCTATCTGGGGGTGTTTGGGTGGAGGGTAGAGGAGGTGGTCAAGTCAGGGTAGATGAGCACAGAGGGATGAAGGATGTGGGGCTGGGTTCTGAGGTCAAGGTTAGACCAGGGTGGGGCTCAAATAGGACTGGATCCTCTTTGCCACTTGCCTGTTCCCTTTTTAAACCTTGACCCTAAGTTTGCAGTTGTTCTGCTTCTCACGCCAAAACGTTCAAAGATTTCTAGCTCCAATGGCAGGTTCCTACAGTTATCAGCCTGACCCTTGGCCAGAGCCTTTCTCTGAGCCTCAGTTTCTCCAGCTGTAAATAGATGACGCCCGTCTGAGGCCTTTGAAGAGCACATGAGACTGTAGAGCCGCGCTTGCAAACACTCATGAGTAGCGACCCTCCCTGAGCACTTGGCCTGTGTGCAGGCTGCAGCCCAACACTAGGCGTCCCGGTCTAGCCCCCAAGTTGGTTTGGAAGGCCGGTACACTTGTTCCGGTTTCTCGGCCAAGGGCTAGAGGCCTGACAGTTTCACAGCTCGCCGGGCCGGGCCTGGCTCATGGCAGGCAGTCCGCCTGCGCTCCGCGCTGACCGCGGCCAGGCCTGGAGTCCCCGCCCGCTGCGCTTCCCGCCGCGGAGGACTCCCGGGCCGGCCCCGCCCCTCCTCCCCGGCCCCGCCCCCGGCGTGGCCCCGCCCCCAGGCGGAGCAGGCGCCCGGAGCCGCCGCTGGAGAGCAGGCAGCGGGACCCCAGCGCCGGAGGAGGCGGCCGGGCGGGAGCCCCAGAGGTACGGGCGGGAGCGGGGGAGCGGCGGCACCGTGTCGGGCCGGACAGGGGAGGAAGTGGCCTGCCGGTCAGCCAGGGTGGTGTGTGGGTGGTAGGGGGTCCTCGCCGAGTTCGCCGTCTGCACCCTCCCAACCTCCCACTGGGCTCTAGTCCCAAGTCAGCACGTCCAGTCCCCTGCCTCTGACTGGTGCCGCCCCCACCTCCTTTGCGTGGACAGCCCGGCCCGGTCTGTGGCGGATGAGTGAGTGGATGCGGCGATTCCCGGCTCCTCTCAGAGGAGCTGGCGACTGTCCGGCTGCCTGCTGGCTGTGTGCCGGGCACCCCCTGTTCTGGGGCTCCCCTTCTCCCCGGGCGGCCTCCGACCCAGCTTTTGCACACCGCCCCCCAGTCCTGAGCCTGGCCTGGGAGGAAACATCTGTCGCGCCCCCTGGCAGCAGAAATGGGGTCATGACCTCCAGATGTGCTGGGAAGCGTCCAGCGCCTCCTCCTGGGGCAGCCAGGCCTTCCGGATCTGTGGGAGCGGCCGGCCCCCTCCTCGCCAGTGACACAGGCCGCAAGGAATGTCCTGGCCTCAATGGACCCTGTGTGAAGCTGCCGGGTGGGGGGCAGAGCCCAAGAACACCCCTCAAGGCAGGGCCAGAGCCCAGCCGGCAGTGGGCCAGAGCAAGAAGCAGCCCCCAGCTGTGCACACACAGATACACAGAGCTCGACCTGCATGGAGCGGGAGCCTGCACAGACCCCTGCTTCGTGTCCCCTCCCACCCCATCACACACACTTCACACACACACACACCACAGCCCAGGCCCCGGAGCTTGGCCCATGGAGCCAGGGCCTGCATCTGCCACCATACACTTAACACATGGCCAGCTTCGCTCGCTTCCCCTTGCTTGCAGTCTCCCGGCAGGGTCGGGAAGGGACAGGTAGGGTTAATTAACCCCATTTTGGAGATGAGAGTACAGAGGCTCAGGGTCAGCATCGAGAACTTTGTCCTAGGAGAAGCTAAGGGAGGAGGCACCCTGAGCTCTTGAAGGCCTGCCCTCGCTTGATTCTGGAGCTCTAGCTGAGGGGTGCAGAGCATCTGCCCCCACCCCCTCCCAGCCCAGCCCCACGTAGCCCTAGCTGACGCATGAAAACCCGCCAGCAGGTGCCTGCACCTCGAGTGGGTCACCCACAGCCCTGCCCCAGCCGCCCACTCCATCCTGGGTTCGTCTGAGGGTGGCCGCCTCACGTTCTCACACCACCCCTTCTTTACACCTGCCCCTAGTCTCCACACGTTTCCACACTTAGCAGGTCCCTGGGGCCTTCGGCGTCTCACTTGTACATCCTGTGAGACCTCAAGCCTTAGCCCAGCCCCCCACCTGCCCACACCTACTCACACAGAGCTCAGTGTGGCGAGGACTGACAGGCCCAGGTTCAAATCCTAGCTGACCCAGAGTTGCTTCAGGCAAGAGCAGTCCCTTATGGGCACTTCGGTTTGATTGTCATGTGGGGTTCAGAATGCCCTGTCAGCCTCTGTGTGGCCAGGTAGGCCAAAGTGCCCATGGGTCCCCATTCCAGCAGAGGGGCCTGGTTACCAGGACTCCCTCCCCTCCCCCCAGGCATGGCCACAGAAGCCTGCAGGAGGGTAGAGCCCAGACCTGTCCATCAGGTTGGGGTGACCGAGGTCCCATGACTGAGCTGGTGTGACCCCAGCACCTTCCTCAGGATGTGGGGCCGGGCAGGGGGCTGGGCCCAGAGCTGGGGCCACTTCCTGCACTGAAGGAAGTCCTCTTGCCGTCCTGCTGACCGGCCGCTGCCCCCTGGGAGCCTCTGAGTCCTTGAGGTATTGAGGCGGTGAGGGCCAGGGCACTGAGGCCCAGCCGCTGGGTGCTGAGTTCCTCTGGGATCCTGGAGGAAGTGGGAGGAGCAGGGAGGAAGGTCTCTGGGGACAGGACGTCCTCCCTTTGTCAAGTGGGCAGGACCCAGACACCAGTTGGCCCCATGGGTTTCCCGTCCCAGCGGAGACAAATCATCTGTCTGGTTGGGCCAGGTCTTGGTGGGGACCCTCACCCTGGGCCCAGACCACAGCCAAGGTGTGTGAGTGGGAGCTGGGGAACCCTGGCGGCCCCAGGGCGGCCCAGGGCTGCCAGACCCTCAGGGCCAAGGTCGCCACAGCCCAGCCCCTGGCCCTGCCCGCTGCTGAGCTGGAGGAGGGGGCTGAAACCTCAGTCCCAGGCAGACGAGGAAGTGGCCAGGAAAGCGGAAGCGGCTTTGATGGTCGCGGAGGGGGCCGGAAGCCAACCCGCGTGGGGAGGACCAGGCTGGGGGCTGGGTTCCTGTTTTCTCCCCAGGCCCCCCTCAGCAGCCCACTCCTCCCTCAGGGCAGGAACCGGCCTGCCGGCTGGGCACCAACCACCCGCGCCCGCCAATGCGGCCCGGCACCCGGAGAGCCAGGTCCCCAGGTCCGAGGCACGCCCATGTGGGCCGGCGGTGGCGTGGGGAGCCCTCGGCGGGGCCCGGCCCCTGCGCCCACCGATGACCTCTTCGCCCGCAAGCTGCGCCAGCCGGCCCGGCCCCCACTGACGCCGCACACCTTTGAGCCCAGGCCGACCCGGGGCCCGCTCGTGCGCAGCGGCAGCGATGCAGGCGAGGCCCGGCCCCCGACGCCGGCCAGCCCTCGCGCCCGCGCCCACAGCCACGAGGAGGCCAGCCGCCCCGCCGCGCCCCCGGCCCGGTTCTTCTCCGACCCACTGGCACTGCTGGGGCTGCCGGCTGAGGAGCCAGAGCCTGAGTTCCCACCAGTGCCTGAGCCCCGCTGCTTCGCCCACTACGACGTGCAGAGCCTGCTCTTTGACTGGTCTCCGAGGCCCCGGGGACCCGGGGCACAGGCGGAGGCCGGCTCTGGGACCCCAGCCGCAGCTCAGGACCAGACTGCCAGCTCGGATCTGCTGCTTGAGGCACCTGGCTTTGTGAGCGAGCTCGGGGGCGAAGGCGAGCTGGGCCTGGGAGGACCGGTGTCTCCACCTGTGCCCCCGTCACTGCCCAACGCCGCCGTGTCCGTCCTGGAGGAGCCGCAGAACCGAACCTCCGCCTACAGCCTGGAGCACGCAGACCTGGGCGCCGGCTATTACCGCAAGTACTTCTACGGCAAAGGTGAGGGTCACCTGCAGCGTGCTGTCCTTTCTCTGTCGAGTCCCTGGCTAAGTAAAGGGTCAGGCTGTGTCTCTCAGTCAAGGCTGCCCAGCTCTAACCACCTCCCTGCGGCCAAGCCAGGCCTCCCCTCACACCCAGACGTGTTCCTCTGCCTCCATCGGGTTCATCGTATTCCTCTGGGCTGGGGAGAGATTTCCTAGGGCCATTGCTGGGAGCTGAAATCTGAACCTCTGCACCTGGGCACCTTGTCATCATCAGTGTTCACGAGGGATATTCTGGGGAAGAATATGGGCATGCTGGGCAAGGCTATGCAGGATCTAGGCTTTGGAGCAAGGAGGCATGGTCCACTGGATCTGGGGCCAGATATATGGGCGAGGCTTAGGGCCCAAGTATATAATAGATGTGGACAGGAGTCAGGATTTGGCTTGGTAGAATGTGGGCAGGGCTGAGGAGGGGACGATCTGAGCTAGTGTGATGGGACCTGGAAGGGGCCCTTGGTGATGGGTGTGGTCAAGCGAGGGTGGGACTACTGAGGGGCGAGGCTAGTCATCTGCCTCCTGCTCCCGGCAGAACACCAGAACTTCTTCGGACTGGACGAGGCGCTGGGCCCGGTAGCAGTGAGCCTGAGGCGGGAGGAGAAGGAGAGCAGCGGAGGGGGCACTCTGCACAGCTACCGCGTCATCGTGCGGACCACGCAGGTGGGCCGGGGTCGTGGGAGCCAGGCCGTGGATTGCCTTCAGAGCCGCCTGCGTGTATCCTGAGCGCCCCTACATCCTCGTCCTTAGCTCCGGACACTCCGAGGCACCATCTCAGAGGACGCGCTGCCGCCAGGGCCCCCCCGAGGCCTGTCCCCGAGGAAGCTTCTAGAGCATGTGGCACCACGGCTGAGCCCCACGTGCCTGCGCCTGGGCTCAGCTTCACCCAAGGTGCCTCGCACGCTGCTCACGCTGGACGAGCAAGTGGTGAGTGGGCAGGGCACCCCTGTCCTAGAGCTAGACCTGGTCTGAACCCAGTCTGCCCAGCTCCCAGCCACCCAGCCTTGACCCTGATCCTGAGCTGGATGGGGACCCCAGGAGAGCTAGCTTTTCAAAAGAAGGGCATGAGAAGTCATCTGGAATCTTGCCTCTCAAGATCAGCAGCACCCACATCACCTGGGGGCTTGTTAGAAAGGCAGGTTTGGGGTCCTACCCCGATCTACTGACTCAGGCCCTGCACGTGAACAGATCCCGAGATAATTCCCATGTGCCGGTCAGCTGAGGAGCACTCTCTGATTGCCACACCCTCTTCTTGCAAGTCCCTCTCATTCGCTGTCAGTTTGCCCTGCAAGGCCCTGCTGGGTCTCCTGCTAGTTTGGGGCACTCACTGCTTCCACTGAGGGCCCACTCAAGCCGGCTGGAAGCCCTTCCCTTCCCTGTGCTGAAAGCTACTACCCACTGGCCCTGACTTTCCTCCTTGGTCATTCAATCTGTCAGTCACTCAACAAACATTTCCTCACCCCTTGGTACCAGGCTCCAGACTGGATGCTGGAGACCTGTCTAGGCCAGGTTCTGTCTTCAAGTAGCTCACAGCCAGGTGGGGAGACACCCACAGAGAACCATAGATAATGATGAGCAGGATAATAGTGAAAGAGGAATGCTGAGGGCTCCGTGGGGCACCAGGGTAGGGCTGACTGCCTTCCTTGGCCAGGAGGTTAGCATCATGGAGGAAATGCAAGAGCTCAAACCAGGAAGGGCAGGCATGTTCTGGGCAGAAGGAACAACCTGGGTGAAGCTTAGAGACTAAGAACTGTTGCATCAGGACCCTGTGGGCAGTTCAGTGTGGCTGGCGTGGGGCTGGGGGAACAGGGTGGCAAAGGCTGGCCTTTGCTGTGGAGCCATGGAAGATCTGAGAGGTCAAGCAGCCCTCTGGCTGCAATGTGGGGGCTAGACTGGAGGCCAGGCTGAAGGCTGTTGGCAGTCATCCAAGCCAGGCCTGGTGGTGACAATACCAGAGGTGAAGAGGGTAGTCCAGGGACAGAGTGGCTGGTGGGGGTGTTGAGATTCCCCTCCTTCTTGGCCCTTGGGAGTGGTATTTTTGTGGAGCCAGGGACCCTGGAGGATGGGCGGGAGGGAAGAGTCACAGGGAGGAGGTGAGGTGGCAGGTGCTAGAAGGACATCCGTGCAGCTACAGCCGGGAAAGGGGCTGCCCTGGAGGCCGAGATGGGGGTGTCGTCCATGGAGACGGCTGCTTTGGCCACCGAGGGCAAAGACCAGGTGTGGAGAAGAGGCCTGGACAGGAAGGGGGCGGTCCCTGCGGTCACGGGCCAAGTGAAGTTCCAGTTATCCCAAGTGCCAACTATGGTGAGAGTATGCCAGGGTGAAGCCATGCCCATGGTCGTTAAGAGGGGCTCGGGGTTTAAAATTTGGGGTGGAAGTATGGGGCTCTAGGGGTTAGGAGTGATGAAAGTGGGAACTGTGGGTGTAGACAGGCTTACTGTGAAGAAGGGAGGCGGGAGCTGGAGGGCCCTGGGCTCACTGGCACGGTGGCAGGGCACCCTGAGCTGTGCATAGTTAAGCGCAGATGCAAAGGAGCCAGAGGAGCTGGGAGCAGAGGGTAAGAGGTGGTGTGGGAAAAAAAAAAAAAGAGGTGGTGTGGGGCTCCAGAGGCTGGGGTTGAGGTGCCTGGGACTCCAGTGGGGGAAGACAGGCTGGCCTTGGGCTAAGGAGGATGACCGTGTGGACGCTGATTGGGATCGAGCACCCTCTGTGCAGGGCCCTTTCCGTGAACCACGTCCTCTGTGGTCCCATGAGAACCAGCCGCCTCCTGGTTCCTTCCCACCTTGTCCTCCTCTGCCCTCCTGAGCTCCCGGAGCAGGAGAGACCGAACCAACTTGATAGGGTCATGGCTTAGAGAGGGCAGAGGCAGTCCCACCCCCAGGCCAGTGTCCCGTCCGTGCCCCAAGGCCCCCGGGGTATTGCTGGGAGACTGAGGCCTGAGCCTTCCGCCTGTGCCCCCCCCGCCCACCGCAGTTGAGCTTCCAGCGCAAGGTGGGCATCCTGTACTGCCGGGCGGGCCAGGGCTCGGAGGAGGAGATGTACAACAACCAGGAGGCAGGACCCGCCTTCATGCAGTTCCTCACCCTGCTGGGCGACGTGGTGCGGCTCAAAGGCTTTGAGAGCTACCGGGCCCAGCTGGACACCAAAAGTGAGGCCCAGGGGGTCAGGGTGGGGTGGGGTGGGGTGAGGTGGGCAGAGACCCGTGCTGAAGGGCAGGCTGCCTTGGCAAGAACTAGCTGCCGGTTCAGATTTCTGTCCCATCTTGTCCTAGGGCTGGGGCCGGGGGTGGAGAGTTCTCCGGGTAGGCCGAGGACGTGCAGCGGGGGTTGCGAAGGCTGGGAATGTCCCCCAAAGCTCTGGTGCCCTACTGCCGGAGCTGGGCCATGGGGGTTTCTGGGCACCACCTCCCCCTACCCGCCAAACACAGCCCCAGCCCAGCCCCAGCCTGTTGTGTTGGAGAGGTCCCAGGGTTCCTGGGAGGTGACCTCCTGCCTGCCTTCCCCTCTCAGCTGCTCCGCACATGCTGGTGCCTAGGCCAACATCTGTCCTCTCCTGGGACATCCGCCCCCGCCTCTCTTAGCAGACCGTTTCTCATTTCTGTCTTCATTCTATCTCAGCATCCCAACTCCAGGCTGGATCCTGTGGCGGGAGGGGGTGGGGGTTCGGGGTGGGGGGTGGGGAAGGGGAGCAGACAAGGCTGAGACCCTTGGAGCTCTTGGCCTGGAGCTTGGCTGGTGGTGGGAAAGAGTTTTCTACCTGCTGGCTGGGGGGGACAGAGGCTGCAGCCTGTGGGCAGGGACGGCAGGGACGGCAGGTCCAAGCCACCCAGATTCCCCTTGCTTTCCCTCGGTGTCCCCAACTCCCTGGCCACAGCGGATTCCACCGGCACGCACTCCCTCTACACGACGTACCAGGACCATGAGATCATGTTCCACGTATCCACGATGCTGCCGTACACCCCCAATAATCAGCAGCAGGTGTGACGGGGGCTCTGGGGAACCAGGGAGGGGTGCTGCGTGGGCGGGACCTTGGCCTGAGCCCTGCCGACCCCCAGCTTCTCTCCCAGCCAGTGTGACTCCCCAAAGCCAGACACCCCAGCGCTGCACTGGGGGCCGGGGGGCGGGGGGCATGGGTGCCCAGATTCTGCCTCGCTTGAATGAGCAGGGACTGGGGAAGCCCCGCTCACATGCCCCTCCTCCTAACCTCCAGCTCCTGCGGAAGCGCCACATCGGCAACGACATTGTGACCATCGTGTTCCAGGAACCGGGCAGCAAGCCCTTCTGCCCCACCACCATCCGCTCGCACTTCCAGCACATATTCCTAGTGGTGCGGGCCGAAGCGCCCTGCACTCCGCACACCTCCTACAGGTGGGCGCCCCGGGGTTCCAGTTCTGCCAAGGGTGCCTCTTCTTGGACCCTTCTTTTGCCCCTGACCACGGCCTCCCTCCCCATAGGGTGGCCGTGAGCCGCACCCAGGACACGCCGGCCTTCGGGCCAGCTCTGCCCCCTGGAGGAGGTCCCTTCGCGGCCAACGCCGACTTCCGGGCCCTCCTGCTGGCCAAAGCGCTCAATGGCGAGCAGGCGGCGGGCCACGCACGCCAGTTCCACGCCATGGCCACGCGCACGCGCCAGCAGTACCTGCAGGACCTGGCCACCAACGAGGTGACCACCACGTCGCTGGATTCGGCGTCGCGCTTCGGCCTGCCTTCCCTGGGCGGGAGACGGCGGGCAGCCCCGCGGGGCCCAGGCGCTGAGCTGCAGGCGGCGGGCGCGCTGGTGTGGGGCGTGCGCGCGGCACCTGGGGCGCGGGGTGCGGCCGGAGCCGAGGCGGGCGGCCCCGACGGCGCCGAGGTGCCCTGCCTGCTGGGCATCTCGGCCGAGGCACTGGTGCTGGTGGCGCCGCGCGACGGCCGGGTAGTCTTCAACTGCGCCTGTCGCGACGTGCTGGCTTGGACCTTTTCCGAGCAGCGGCTCGACCTGTACTACGGCCGCGGGGAGGCGATCACGCTGCGGTTCGACGGGTCCCCTGGCCAAGCCGTTGGCGAGGTCGTGGCGCGCCTGCAGGTGAGGCGCGGGATTAAGTTCGGGGCGCGGCAGGAAGGAGCCTGCTTTGGGACCCCTCGTTTCCGCCGCCTCTCCTGCGAAAGGGAGATTCGGAGTGCCGGGGGCAAACCCAGTCCGGGAGCCTGGCAGAGCTGAAACTAGGGGTCCCCAGGCCGTCTTCCGCGGGTTGGTTGCTAATGCCCTCCCCGGGGGGTAGGAAAGGGTTCGTGTGACCTGGGACGTCCCGGGGCTGGCGCTGGGGCTGCGCGTCCTCTAGCAGCGCCGCTCACGCCCCGCCCCGCCCCAGCTGGTGAGCCGCGGCTGCGAGACCCGCGAGCTGGCGCTGCCCCGCGACGGCCAAGGCCGCCTGGGCTTCGAGGTGGACCCCGCCGGCTTCATCACGCACGTGGAGCGCTTCACGTTCGCGGAGACGACAGGGCTGCGGCCTGGGGCGCGCCTGCTGCGCGTATGCGGCCAGACGCTGCCCAGCCTCGGCCCCGAGGCCGCTGCTCAACTGCTGCGCTCGGCGCCCAAGGTCTGCGTCACCGTCCTGCCCCCCGACGACAGCGGCCGGCCCCGCAGGTCAGGGCGCTTGGACGCAGGGCGGTGGGAGGACCGGGCAGTTTGGCCACCGCGTTGCTTATGCCTAGTGTGTCCCACTGGCCACAGGAACCTTGCGTGGAGGCCTTCCTCTGAGAGAACCCCACGTCTCTCATTTAATCTCTCCAAATGACACGTTTCTTATGCGTCGAAGGAAGCCAATTAAGCACTGTCTTCACTGCGGAAAGATCGAAGTGCGGCTCCCACTAGCTTTCTCACAGACACCCTCACACACACTATTGACTATCTGCTACTTTAAAGCAGGGACATGCAAGCTTCTCCTGTAAAGAGAGAGATGGAAAGTATTTCAGGTTTTCTGGGCTATCTGGTCCCTGCTGCAGGTGCTCAAAAGCATCCACAGATGTCACGTAATTGATGAGTGTGGACCCCGACGTTTGAATTTCATATGACTTTCACATGCCATTGATACATTCTTTTTGTGTGTGTTTTTCCAACCATTTAAGATCGTAAAAACCAATCCTTAGTGTTTAGTACTCTAGAAACAGGCACATCTGCTAAAAAAGAAAAAAAGCCAAGCGGCTGGATTTGTGCCCAGGCAGTACTTTCTGGATCTCTAGACGGAGTGGTTTTCCCACGTTATTTAAACTCTCACAGCAAGCCAGGAGATCAGTAGTATCATCTCCATTTCACGGGTGGAGAAATTTGATTTGCTCAGGATATGCGCAGGCAGCCCTGTGATTTGAACTGAGGTCCCGCGGACAGAGGAGCCCAGTGGGCTACAGCCCATGGGGTCGCAAAGAGGCAGACATGACTGAAGTGACTGAGCACACACGCACACACATGCCGCGGGAACAATGGCCAGCAGCCAGGCAAACCTCTTTCACTGTTGTTAGGCAGCTGGGAGTGCTCTCCTCCTGGAAGCGAGCCTCCGGCACAGCTGGGAGTGGAACTGGTGGTGCTGGACACCCCGCCTGACCCCCTCTTCCCCCCGCAGGAGCTTCTCGGAGCTGTACATGCTGTCTCTGCAGGAGCCCAGCCGGCGGGGGGCTGCGGAGCCGGTGCAGGATGAGGCCCCCTCCGAGGCCCTACTGCCCGACACGAAGCAGCTGCTGCAAGTGTGCCTGAATGACAGTGGTGGTCCTCCGGGGCCTGGGGAGCTGGCGGAGGAGAGGACCGAGTTCCTGCACAGCCAGAACCCGCCGTCACCCTGCAGGTACCCCCTCAGCCTCCCCTCTCCTGCAGCCCGGGAGGCCTCTGCAAGCAGGGGCCGCGGGCGGGCGCAGCCCCCAGTGCTGAGCCGTGCCCCTCCTCGCAGCTCCCTGTCTGACGAGGCCCCAGTCCTGCCCAACACCACCCCGGACCTCCTCCTCGCCACCACGGCCAAGCCGGCAGCACCCAGTGAGGGCAGGGAGACACTCTCTGCTCAGGTGAGCAGAAGCAAGGCTCTGGAGCCCCACAAGCCGGGGTGGGCACAGTGGTCATGGTGGCCATCCCCTATCTATACCCACTTCCGCCCCCCACCCCAGGACGGGCCAGGCAGCCCCGGTGGCTTTGAGGACAAGGACGAACCGGCCCCGGAGCTGAGGGCCTCCTTTTTGCCACGAACCTTGTCTCTGAGGAACTCTATCAGCAAAAGTGAGTCTGGAGCGAGGGTGGGGTGGGCTCTAGGAGCAGAGTGGGAGGGGGCCTGGCCTGCGCTTCCCTGGCTGAACCCACCCCCGCTGCCCACAGTCATGTCCGAGGCGGGCAGCGAGACCCTGGAAGACGAGTGGCAGTCCATCTCGGAGATTGCCTCCACTTGCAACACCATCCTCGAGTCGCTCTCCCGGGAGGGTGAGGCCACCAGAGTGCTCCGGGGGTAGGGGATGGTTATCAGGGGCGCCGGAGCCAGAGTGGGGCTCTCCCGCTTTACTTGCCCGGACGGTCCCTCTGTCCCCACAGGACAGCCCATCCCTGAGAGTGGAGACGCCAAGGGAACTCCGAAGTCTGATGCTGAGTAAGCCTCCCACCGACCTACCCCTCACCCCACGCCCAGTGTTCGCGCCCACGCATGAGAGGGAAGCTCTGGACACCTGAGTCAGAAGACGGGGGTTGGGTCCCTCTCACATGGGTGGGTCTGGGTACCAGGCCGTGGTGCCGCCCCCAGCCCTGGTCCCCCTGAGTCCCGACTTCGTGTCCTCAGGCCAGAACCCGGGAGCCTGTCCGAGAAGGTCTCTCACCTGGAGTCCATGCTCAGGAAGCTGCAGGACGACCTGCAGAAGGTGATACGGTGGCCGCGGGTCGCGGGGAGTCACAGGGCTGCCCCGGTCTGTGGCTGTGGCTGTCACAGTCAGCCACCCTGACTCCTGCCTCCCCTCACCCCCCACCCCCTCAGGAGAAGGCAGACAAGGCGGCCCTGGAGGAGGAGGTGCGGAGCCTGCGGCACAACAACCGGCGGCTGCAGGCCGAGTCTGAGAGCGCGGCCACCCGCCTGCTCTTGGCCTCCAAGCAGCTGGGTTCCCCCGCCACTGACCGGGCCTGAGCCGCAGGCAGGCCTCAGCCTGGCTGCTGAGTTGCTGGAACCGCCCGGCCGCTCAGGGCCCCTGGGCCGCACAAACTGGGCCCTCCTCAGGAACTCTCCCTGCGCGAGGCGCATCTTAGCACTGCCCCACTCCCCGGCCCATCATTCGGTGGCACAGTTGCCCTCACCCCACCCCTGTTTGTAAATATTCTGTGGAGAAAAGAGGACTTCAGGGAATAAAGAAGCCACTGCTCTTTGTGTCTACACAGGTGTTCATGACCTGATGAGGGAAGGGGTTTTGCTCCCATAGGCTCTGGCCAAGCTCCCGAGACTGGTTAGGGAAGCCCTGGGGACGCTGGTTCAGAGCTGGGCTGCCACAAACCGGGGCTTCTCTGAGGCTAGGCCATTCCTTCTCTTCTGTCCCACAAACATTTATTTGGTCTGTTGGGAAGCAAGTCACCACACTCTGTACCAATTCTGCTTAACTGTAGGGGCCAGGCCCTTGCCCTGGAACCAAACCCGAGGGGCTGAGATCAGAGGCAGAGAGTGGACCTGCTGGGCAGGGGAGGGAAGGTGCTGACCATGCACCCCTTTAAAGGCCCTGCCCCCAGTACAGGAAGTCCTCTCCTCTCTGCAGACACTGAGCCCCCAAGCCTGGCACTCCTCAGTCACCTGGCCAGATCTTGCAGGGCCCAGTTCCAGAGGTAGGAGCTTCTTTGCCTTAGCTGCCGGGGAGATGTTTCCATGTCTCCGACTCACTTTCCTCCTCACCAGCCTCTGACCCCTTGTTCCTCACCAGGCTGGGCTCTTTCCCATGAGTGGCATCAGCAGGTCCAAACTTAGATTGTGTCTAAACTCTTTGTTTTCGGGATCTGAGGCTCAGACAGGGCACTGACTTGCCTAGCATCACATGCCTTGTCCAACCCTGCTGAGACCCAGGCCACCGACATAGGCTTTGGCAGGATGAGTCAGGCTCTGAAAAACAGGGTCAGGGTATCAGGAGGAGGTAATGTGAATTTCAGAGGTTCACTGTCCTGTTCACGAGATAGAGAAGTCAAGGGTATCCTGGGTAGGACCAGTTGGGGGCCTACTGGACTGGAATTGGCTTTTGCAGGGACCCAGGGTCAAGGAGGCTGGAGCTGAATCAGAAAGGGCTGTGAATGGGAGCACTGGGGTTGCCAGCCCTGAGTCCCAGCTCTCACCTGGTGGACTGTAGTGAGGAGCCCTCACAGGCAGGGTGGACGGCTCTGGTTACTCTCTGGCTGTGAGTCTGCAGAAAACGGGTCTGGTGATGGGTGGGTAGATGTTCAAAGGGAGGGTGATGAGATTTGGGTGTCAGAGCCCTACAGAGAAGGTAAGGCCAGGGAGGCAGCTGTAGTAGCAGCCCCAGTGGGCAAGGTGGTAGCTTAAACTAGGGAATAGCCGTGGGGATGGGGAGAACAGGGCACATTTGCCAGGACCAAGTGAGGAAGTGAACTCGAGTTGCTAGGGGAGAAGGTGCAGAATCCACGGAGGTGGCCAGGTTTCTGACTGGAGCCCTGGAGGCTGGTAAGGCCATGACTGAGGGGAAAGCGCAGACCAGGGATGGCTAGGGTCCTCGAGATTTTGAAAGACCTGAGGGATGTCAGGGTGAGATGTCCAGAGGGCGGGTGCACAGGAGAGATAAGTCTGAACTGGAGACAAAGATTTGGGACTGGTGAGCCATGGGCATGATGAGGTCACTCAGGGAATGTGGGAAGGGCCAGGAGAGGGCTTTCGGGGAAGCACGGGAGGTCACTTCAGGACACTGGGGAAGCCGAGAAGAGCGAGGCACAGCCTGAGGTGGAGGACCCGAACTCACTAATTCCCTCCGGGCATCAGGTTGGCGACATTGCAGGCAGTTTGGGCCATCAGTTTCCTCCTGTGAGGAGTCTTCCCATCCCACCAGGTCCTTCCAGGCGCTCGCCCTGGCCCCGCCCGCAGCGCAGCAGCTGCAAACCTCACCTCCCCACGCACTGCCGGCGGGTTTGTCCGCCCGGGTCCTGACCCGGCCACGGCTTTTGGGTCCCTCCCCTCGGGCGTAAGTACCGCTTGGCCAGGCCCTAGGGTGGCCCACCTGCTTCAGACCCCGCCCCCCCGACAGAAACGCCGCAGCGCAGCACGAGTCGCTAGATGCTTTCCGGTTCCCCAACATTCCGCCGCCGGCTGGCATCTTTTCTCGTAGACGCCATCGGAGCCTGCACCCTGGGCCTCCTGTGTTCCCAGGGGACTCGCTAGATGTGCAGCAACGTCTCACTAATACCTGGGTGCTCCTGCCTTCACCCTCCCGCAACCCTGCGACGCCATCGGCCTCAGGACGGGCTTTTTCCGAACCGCACCGCCTGGCCGCCCCGTTGTAGAAAGCTATCTGTGCGCATGCGCACTCGGGAAGGCAGGCCCTCGCTCACTAGGGCCGGTGGCTGACTCTGCTTTATTGCGCGTGCGTCGAGACAAAACGGAAGTATGTCCGGCTGGGCCGTGGCTTGGTTTTTGTTCAGGACTCCTGGGCCGTGCGCGGTGGTGGAGAGGAGGCGGCTTCGGATATAAGATTTCCTTGGTCCTCCCAGGGCAGGGTATGAAAGGACAGACCTTCACCTGGCACCTCCCTTTCCCCAACTGATGTGACACCTCCCTCCCCAACCACTTAAGAGATGAAATCCAAACCTCTTAGCCGAGCGTTCTTTCTCTTTTACAGGCTGGCCCATCGAATTGGAATTTCCAACATGGTCTCTTACCCCCCTTACCTATAAATGCTGGCTAGCCCTTCTTCTGATGTATAGACCTGAAGCTAGCGTGGCCTCCGTGAAGCCCTTCCTGAAAATGCTCCATCCCCACAACTCCTGGGTCCAGCCGGGCTCTCGCTAGGCTGGGACTTCCCCTCGCCCCCCACAGCCGCCTGCTTTCATCCACTGGCTGGTAGCTAGGAGTTTCCACGGATGTCCGTGGGCTGCAAGCTCCCCAGTGGCAATGTATTCCTCCAGCAAATATGTGCCTCCAACTCTGTATCACCAACATCCAGCCTGAAATGACCAGCAAAGAGTGTGCTCAAAGAAGACAAATCTCTAGCCAGCATGGCAACAAATTTATTAGTTCAGAGTAGAAAAAGCAATAGTCTATAAATGCTTTGATTCTTCAGTAAAAACTGAGCCTCCTGACTGGAGAGAGCAGCCAGCCTGCTCTCCCCCTGACTCTGAACAGCTTGCCCTACTATTAAGGCACTTGAGAAAAGGAGGAACAGAGCAGTCTCAAAGAGAACCTCCCTGGATCTTGGACAGGGCCAATACTGCCCCACCAGTCCCCTTCAACCACAGCCCAGCAAGGGAAGAGCTGGCAGAGACCTCTGCAGGCTGGGAAGGCCAGGCCCTCAAAGGCTGGTAGTTAGGCACAAAGAATGCCAGCACCAGAAAGGGGCGAGTAACAGGGGCATTATTTTGCCTCAAGGTATAAATGAATCTACAATTTGAGGAAGACACTTGTAATAAGGCTTTGTGGCCTCCAAGGCCATAGCTCCAGCCTACCCATCTCTCTAGGAGAGTACTAGAAGCTGGAGGGTGGCGTTGGGGGACCCCAGAATTTTCTGTAGAGCCTGGAGCCAAACATCAGGAGAAGGGATGGAAGAGTCTGAGTCTTCCCAGCTCTCCCCTTTCCAGAGAAGTTAATGCTTCTGCTTAAGCACCTCCAAAAAGAGAGAGAGAGAGATACTGCCAATAAAAGAATAAAATGCACCCCCCCTCCCCAGGAAGACATCACCCAAAGAAGCTGAGGGCAACTGGAGCACACCCTCCCAGAATCCGTAAGTGTGTGCTTTGGGAGGGCTTCAATCCCTTGCTAACCCACTGCTCTGGGCAGGGCAGTGTCACCCCTTTAGGAGCTGATCTGACTCAGGAGGGCTGAGAAGTCCACGTCCGCGATGGAGGAGAAGTCTTCATCCCCTGAGAGGAGACCATTGGTGAGCCCAGGGGGCCCCAGGGGAGTGGGAGCTGGGTCAGGGGGCCTCTGGGACCCTGTCACCAGGCGAGTTATAGCCTCAGGGTACTCCATCAGCATGGGCTCAGCTGTGTGGGGGCCCATGGGTACACCCTGGTTCAGCAACTGCTGAAACTCAGAGTTGTCGACAGATGCCAGGTCTGTGAACACGGCAGGGTCAGTGTTGTTGCCAAGCAGAGCCCCCAGGTCTTCATCGGTATCAAACTGCAGCTGCAGCAGGGCCTCTGTCAGTGTCCCTTCCCCAGTCTGGTTGGTCTTGGGGGCAGGCGGGGTCACAGCCTGAGCCAGGCCTGGGGCTAGGGCCTGGGCCAGGGTTGATGCCATGCCTGGGGCTGGGGCCGGGGCCGGGGTTGATGCCATGCCTGGGGCTGGGGCCAGGACTGGGGTCTGGGTCAGGACCGGGTTGGGGGCTGGTGCCAAGGCCGAGGTCTGGCTTGGGATCTGCCCAGAAGGAAAGACCATGGGGGAAAACTCCTCAAAGTTGATGGTGCTGAGAGATGGCGTAAAGGAATAGGGCTGGGGAGCTGGAGAAGAGAAAGAGAGGCAGGGGTCAGAGAAAGCCTCGGAGGCGGCCCCCATCCTCTGCCCCAGCTGCTGCCTCGGGTGCTGAGGCTCAGCCCTTGCCTGTGGTGCACCCTCCTCTTACCCAGTCGGCCTCCCCTGTAGGGCCCAGTTCCAGGCTCACCTCCGTGGAGCCCTGCCTGTCTACCCCAGCCCACAGAGCTCTCACAGCCTTTAGAGGAAGGGATGCTTTCAGAGCGGGCACAGCCTTGTACCCGAGCAGCCGGCAGGGAGCAGTGCCTCTTCCTTCTTCTCTGAGACACACAGCAGCACATACAGTGTGCTGTTTTGCTGCTTCAGAGGTGACTTTTTGGTTGCCCCACTTTAATGGAAAGCTGAGAGCAGAGACTGCATTTTTGAAACTTCTGCATCTCAAGGCATCCAGTGTGGGTTTAACCAACACCACAGGGGTTCTCATCCCCAGGAGGGTGCTGGTTCCTGGGACACACCTCCCAAGCCTGATTCCCCAGGTCTGTAAGGGGCCCGGGAACCGGCATCTTCACCGCTTCCCAGCTGGTTCTGATTTTAGGCCACCAAAGCTCAGACCCTGAGAAACAGGAGCCCAACAGAGAGCAGGCTTCAGACACCTGCTGGTGAGACTGACTGCTCGACTCCCTCCAAGAGGTGTCAAAACCACGGGCAGAACAGATTTGAGCCTACAGTTCCGGTGTAATGACCTTAAGGAAATCCTCACCTGGCTTGGGGATGGAGGCTGAGCTGCGGTTAGGCACAGCGATGCGCCGGGTCGGAGGCCGGGGGTCGGTGGGTCCTGTGGGGTGAAAGCTGGGTCAGTTCTTGGTGTCCAGGGTCCCCTCTCTGCCCACTGCTCTCTGATTCTCCCGCCGCCCCCTCTTACCATTGAAAGGGCTCTTTTTCATGATGCTCTTGAAGGTCTCGTATGTCCTTTTGCGCTTCTCCTCAATCCGGTGACGATCGTCTGGGAAAGCAAGGGAGGGAAATGGGTCCTTGTACCAGTAGACCCCCAAAGCTCCCAAAGGACCCTCAGGAGGTAGGCGAGAGGACAAACTTTCCTAAGACCGTTTCTCCAAACCTCAGCCAATGAGTAGAGCTGCACAACTCTGTGACACTCCGCAATTATAAGAGTGGCATGACTTTTTTGAGAAGACCTCCGTTAGCTGAATCTGCCCTCCAAAGGCCACCTGGGTGCCCCCAAATCAGGGGCCAGCAGCTGTCACAGGGTCCCACCTCAGGCTTCTGTCACCTGCACGGCTGATGTCCCTGCTCCCATCCAGCCCTGACCAGGCCTGGTACTGCGCTCTCTGCTCTCTGGGGCAGCCCAGGTATGACAGGCTGGCTTAAGACTTCAACAGACTCTTAATCTTCTATCTGATGGTTTCCAAGTTCAGTCTGGAGCTTTCTGAACTCTCTAACTACTGCAGCACTTGGATAAGCCCAAAGCATTCGATGTCAAGAGCCCAAAGCCAACGTCACCGTCTCACCTCAAACACCTGATCCTGGCTCTTTCGCCCTCGGTGTTCCCGCCCTACCTCTGTGCCCTGTTCCCAAACCTTGGACACATCCTCAGCAGCTTCCTCTTTCTCACTCCCCACCATTCACCCTCTAGACACACATTCACCACGCACTTGCGTGCCAGGCTCTATTTGAGCCACTGGAAGTATGGCCCTGAGTAAGCAGACAAGGTTCCTGTTCCCCAAAGCTGTAACATCCAAGTGACAGAGGGGCATTGACACAAGTGATAGGAGCTCTGAGGAGGAGACCCAGGGTGATGTAACAGCACCAGAAGTAAGGTCAAGCAATCTAGTTTAGAGGTCCAGGGAAGCACTGGTGTGAGCCCACCATGTGAAGATCCGGGGGCCAAGCATTCCGAGCAGAGGCAACAGCTAGAGCACAGATTCCCAGGAGGACACAAAGGGCCCGTGGGGCTCAGGGTCCCGGAGGCGGCCAGCGGTGGGGGAGACTGTCTCGTGCCTTCCGTCTGTGAGGTTCACACAGCACCTTCTCTCCCGGAACGACTGGAACATCTTCCAAAACCTCCCCACCTCATGTCCCCCCTCTCAGATCCTCTGCACGCTGCTTCCAGACCTGCTCACATCACTTCTCTGTTCAGAAACCTTTGGTGGCTCCCGAGGCCTTAGGATGTGACCCTGGATGAATGCAAGTCCAACCTTCAGGGCCCTTCTGCCGGGGCCTGCTCACCGCCCAACTGCCACAAAGCTGTCCCCAAACGTGCTATGCCCTCTCCCGGCCCTTCCGCTCCACCCGCCTAGAAAATGCGCTTCTGGGTCTTTCTCCAACCTAAACGCTACCTCCTCCACGCAGCCGGTCCCAGTTCCCACAGCATTCTGCACACACCTCGCTGTTTCGCGCGTCATTCTGTGATGTAAGGCTCTGTTTTGCATGTGTGTCTTCCTCATGTAACCGAGCTCCCAAAGGGCAGGGAACATGTCTTATTCATCTTTATATTGAGAATACCTGGCACAGAGCCTGGTGCCGAGTAGACACTCAGTCCTCATCTGGTGGAATGACCTGATGGCCATTTCAGGCCTTGTTTTCCAGACTCTGTTAGACAGTTCCCAGGGCAGGACACACTTTCAGGCTGGATGACAGGCTTCAGATAAAGGATCACTTTGGCTGTTCCTATTTGAGCAGATGCCCGAAAGCCCTGACCACACCATGGCTGTGTGGTGGTGATAAGTACAGATACAGTGAGGCAACAGGTCCCTGGAGCCAGACGGCCTGGGTTCAAATGAGGTCTGGGTCTATAACTCACTAGCTATGTGACCTCAAGCAAGTTAGATGCTATCTCCCACCTCGAGAGGTTCATGAGAGAATAAAATCAGGTAATTCACTGATGTGCCTGGAATAGGGTCACACATGTCACAAGAGCTCAGTAAGTCTTGGGTTTCATTATTAAATGAGGTGAGAAGAGTCTGATTACTATGGAAATCTCTGCCCAACCCCAGCTTCTGACCTTCACCCACAGCTGTGGCATCCAGCCCGGCCTCACTCCCACTGGCTGGAGCCCAGACCCTGCTGCTCCCCT
This sequence comes from Cervus canadensis, assembly GCF_019320065.1. Lineage (NCBI taxonomy): Eukaryota > Metazoa > Chordata > Mammalia > Artiodactyla > Cervidae > Cervus > Cervus canadensis. The sequence goes on from NC_057414.1 coordinate 41,279,302, forward strand.
GCCCAGCTGGGTACCTGTGTCTGGCAAGTACTGGAATTCCATGGGCTCACTGAGCTCCCGATCGGAAGGCCGCCGCAGCTGCATGGAGACACGCACAGGGGCCTGCAGGCTGGGGTCCGCGTAGGGCGGCGTCCGGAACACAATGGCCACTTGCCGGTGCACATCAGCTTGTGAAAAGGAGCCTCGGGCCTCCCAGCCTGGTCCCGTGAAATACACCTCGATGTCCTCTGCAGGAGACACGGTGGCTGCGTGGGTGCTCAGCTCCCCCAGCCCGCCGCCCCCTGCAATTGCCGATACTTGCCTCTAGAGATGCATGGCCCTGCTGTCCCCAAGGAGTTGGGGACAGTGCTTAAACCAGCTCTCTAACACTTAGTGCATCTGCTCAGCCTTGCCCCTCACCTCCTGCTCCTGGGTCCAGCCCTCCTTCCGGCTGTGTACCTTTCTGCACCTTGTCACATAGCAGGAAGATCTCGTCCCCGCCAAGGCAGCTCCCAGAGTTCCGATTCACCCGGCAGATCTTGAGCTCGGCGGTGTTGGGGGCGCCTGAGGGTGTGGGAATAAGGAAGGAAGCCCTGAACCACCGGCGGTCTCCCGGGCTGACCTGCAGGAAAAGAAGGCTCCTGCCCAGCCCAGGGTCAAGGTTGTCCAGGGTGTGCTGGCTACACCTCTGCAGCCAAGGTTCAACCATTCCAATTGGCTCCTCACACCAACCAATTCAGCAACTCTTTATCTACTGGCACCTACTCTGTGCCCAGCTCTGCTCTAGGCCTGAAGAACATAACCACACACAAAAGGTAAACATCTCTGCATACAGTCCTACGAGAACCAAAGTGATCACAACTGCTGTTTCTCCACCTGACCCAGGCAGTATTCAAGACCCACTCATACCTGCTTTGGCAATGAATCCTTCCCTCCTGAGTCCCCCACCCCCCTACACACTGGTTCATCCTGGTTTTCCGGCGTTGGGGCTCCAAAGCCTTTTTATTTTCATGTATCCTACTTGCTACTTTAAAACTGCAGTTGACCAATGTCAGCCCAATCCATCTGTAAACTTCCTGTGAGCTTTCCTCATTGAATTCTTAGTTTCTAACATTATCTCGTTCCTGGAAGTTCATTTCCTGGAGTCGTCAGTACAGTTCTGGGCACACCATCCTCTCGTCATGGGCTGGAAATGCCTATCTCCCATCCGACTCCCTGCCAGCCTGGACGCTGCACCTTGACGGCAGATTTGGGATTTCCTCTGACTCGTCTTTTTGATCAGCACAGCGCTGGGCACAGAGGGGATGATGGCTATGCTGGGTGACTGGACGAAGTCAGAGCAACTCTTGCAGGTCACCCCTCCCCACCTCTCCCTTCCTCCTCACAGGCCCACCCCTCTCCCCTTCCTGCGCCTCCCTGACCACTCACGGTTGTCAAAGATGGGATGAGAGAGGACAGGCACCAGGCGGAGGGGCCTGCCTGCTGGGTCCCGCACTGTCACCTGGAAGCAGAGCCGGACAGCATTCAGGTCATAGTCCCCGCGCTGCTCTTCTATGGGAACTGTCAGAAAAACCAATGGTCAGGAGAGCCTGGGCCGGGGATGGGGCCGGGGGCAGGGGATGGAGCTGGGCGGGAGGAGCTGGGTGTGCGGGTAGCTCTGGGCTGGGAGGGCTGTTGGAAGGTGTGTGAAATAGCAGGAGTCCTAGAGGAGGGCAGTGGGAAGGTTCTAGACCCATCACTGACTCCACCTGTGACCCTGGATGTCATGTCCCCTACGTCCCCGCTCTCCGTCTGTTTCTCCAATGGCAAAATGTACTGAACGGGAGTATGTACTGAACGGGCACTGCATCTTGGCCAGTGAGGGACACGTGAGAGCAAGGTGGCCTCAGAAGGGTACAGCAGCGGGAGGTGCTCCAGGCAGGCCCAGGCCTCTGCCGTCGCCGCCCTCACCTTGGAAGGGGTTGTTGTTGGTCTGGATGCGCTGGCTGATGGCCTGCTCCAGGTCCCGCTTCTTTACACACTGGATCCCCAGGTTCTGAAAGCTGAGGCACCCCAGGCATAAGCTCCACTATCTCCAGCAGAGCGTGGGCCCTCCTGCCTTGCCCACTCTGCCCCTTATCCCCACCCACTCACCAGGTGATCACTCCGTTCTTAACCCCCCTGAATGCTGCCCCCCGCCAACTGTGCCACGATGAAAGCCACTCCTTACTTACTTTGCCTGACAAGGCCCTGTGCCCTGCCGCCTGGCCCCAGCCACAGTCCCTGCCAGCTCCCGACCCTCTGCCCCAGGGCCTTCTTTTCCCCTCTCCAAAGGCATGACACTCATTCGCACTTCAAAGCTTTTTGCACCTGTTCATCCTGCTGGGCATGTTCCTTCCGTGCTTCTCTGCTTTCTCACATTTAGGTCTTACTTTCAAGAGGCCTTTCTGACCTCCCAGTCCAAAGGAATGGGACCAGCTCCTTCGCCTCCCCCACCTCAGGCTATTCTTCCAACCTATTACTGCTTCATTTTCATCACTGAAATGATGACTTTCTAACAGTATCTTGTTCAGTTATTTGTACATTTATTTATGGTCTGCCTCTGTCAACCAGTACATAAGCTTCAGGGGAGACCGTTGGTTCAATGGCTTTCATTCTGACTACAAGAGATGTGACACTCCAGCCACAGGGGTTAGGGGTTCAGAGGTGATTAGGGATCCACACCTTTGCCATAGAGCTTATGTGGAGCTCCTCCTATCCACTGGAGAGAGGAGATACACAATTTCAAAATAAAAGAATCAGCTTGCAAAGCTGGGGAGGGAGCAAGCAGTGAGGAATTCTGCCCTCTGTCCAGAAACAATTAACATTGTAACAGCAGTATAACTGCCCACTTCTCCTATTCCCATGTCATCACCACCTTCTACCACCCCCTGCCACCCCTAAGGAGCTCACCTGTGGATGCAGCGGTCGGGGCAGAGCTCAGCCTCATAGAAGCCATCCCGGCAGTCTTTCCCCACAAGCTCGTGGGGGTGAGGCCGGTGAGGGGGGTCCTTGGTGACCAGGGAGATGCGGACTGTCCCTGGCCCTGTGTAGCCATTGATCTGTCCAAAGAACAGAGAGCACCCTAGAGGGCGGGAATTCCAGACCGAACTCGCAGGCACAGATTTCGGGATGGGGTGGGGGGAGGGGCTGGAAGCAAGTCCCAGCCCTCTGACTCTGGGTCCCCCGCTCTGGGGCTCTGCTGACCTTGATGGTGGGGTGGGTCTTGGTGGTGTCCGTGCTCCTCTCGCCAGGGATGCTGCCGGCTGAGCGGCCCTCGCACTTGTAGCGGAAGCGCATGCCCCGCTGCTTGGGCTGCTCGATGATCTCCACATAGGGGCCGGAGGCCTGTGCCGGCTCTGCAGGTGACAGGCGGGCCAGCCCCCATCAGCCGGCTGACCCCATCGCCTGACCCTGGGGAGCTCCTCCCGACCCACTGAGAAAGGATGGTCCACTTACCTGCGGGGAAGATGAGGGGGAAGAGGTCTGAAAGGAGAGGGAGACAAGGGTCAGCAGGAGCCCACATCCTGTCCTCACCAGGCAAGGCCTGCTTCCCCGCGGTGAGGAGAGGGAGCCAGGCTCCTCTCGGACACTCAGTCAGGGCCTGCTACCTGGAAACTTCAGGGAAACTAGGGGCGTGGGAAAGGGAGCCAGAAGCACCCTTTTCCTGAGGGAAACCAGGGATGGCGGCCTCCCTCCACCAGAAGAAACTGAGTCACGGCCTTTTCTATTAAGTTACACTAAGGGAGGGCACCCCCCCCAACCCTCCGCCCCGCGATCCCGAGAGGAAACTGAGTCAGATACATTCTCCCCTAACAAGGAAACTAAGTTTGAACTCCCCACGCCCCACCTCCCGGGTCCCGGGGGGAAACTGAGTCAACGCTCCCCCCAACACCCCACACCCCACACCCAGGGGGAAACTGAGTCAGACCCCCGATGCCCGCCCCACCCCGCGCCACCATCCGGCCGGCCGCTCCCTGCGCAGCGCCCATCGGCCTACGAAGGGTCGGAAGGCGGCGAGGGGCCTCCTGCCGCGGTCCCCGCGGCCCCAGCGCCGCCACCCCGCGGGGTCAGGGGGCGCCCTCACCGTCCATGGCCGGGGTCCCGGGGGCGGGGCCGGGGTCGCAGCTGGGCCCGCGGCGCGCGCTACTGTCGAGCCATTCGCCAGAGGCGGAAATGCGCCGCGCGCGCCCGCCGCCGCGTCACTGCCGGGAATCCGACCGCGCCTGCGTGCTACGTCTTCGTCGCCCTCGTCGCCGCCGCGGGCGCCGCCGCCACCGGGAGAGGTTCAGGGGCGAACGCGCGCTGCGCGGAGGATGGGCAGGCCGCGTGCAGGGTGGATAGGCTGCTTGCGCCGCCGCTGCCGGCGACCCGGAGCTAGCGCGCGTCGCGCGGGTAACCGAGAGGCAGCCCCCCTGGAGGCCGCTCCCGGGGCTGGCGGGGCAGCTCGGCTCGCTCCCGAGTCTGGGCCCCGCCTGGAGGGCGGGGCCTGCGATTACTCACTATGTTTTTAGGGGATTTCGGGGGCCACCTCCCGCCGATCGGAGGAGTTTGGTGATGTCACCCCGAGCCGGTCTGGAGCCAAGCTAGGGCTTCCAGGCTTCGACCGCCCGCCCCGCGCAGGGAAAGGCTCCGGCCTGCTTCGCCCGCAAAGGCCAGGTGGCTCAACTCTTCACGGTTTCCTAGTCAATAAAAGTGCTTCTTGATGGTTGTTGCCGCATAAAGCACTTTTTAATTTCCCGTCCACCCCAGTCTGGATGCAACGAGGAAAAAGAGAAGTGGCCTGGACCTCTCCACCTGGCTCGGATCGTGGTCTTCGCGGAGCCTGCTGCACGTTAGCGTGATCAGAGGCTCCGCGCCGCGTCCGCTCGCGCAGTACCCGCAGGCTCGTCGGTTTAAGATCATCCACACTGCCAGCCCTTGGGGGCAGTGGGTGGACAGGGGTCGTCACCCAGGGGTAAATCTCTGCAGCCTGACACCTTTGTTCCGTTTGAACTCCCTTACCCGCCCCTCCTCCCCCCGACCGCCTCCCAGGGCTTCCTGCTGGGGTCCAAGAGTTTCCCAAAGCATTTCCACTAATTAACTGTCCTGTGACTCCTCGCCGAGGGTATCGTCCCCCAAGGCTGAGCCCCGTACAAGCAAGTACGAGCGGGTTGGGGGTGGGGCTGGAGCACACACCGCCCCCGGGAGGATTCTTCATCCCACAGTGAGGATGCTCCACGGCTGGCGGCAGTCTTCCCCAGATGCAGGAAGGCTTTTTATTTTCTCTAAGTTCGTTCTAAATTAGGGAATCGTGTGGGAATTGGAAAAGATTGGAAATTCTGACTTACTTTCCCAGGCTCAAAAAAAACAGGAAGAGAAAAGTGAAAACAGTTACCACCCCTCCCACTCATTTCGGTTTCTCATGTGGCTGCCCCGGATTAGAAACGGCACCTTACTTTTTCTGAGGAGGCAGTCGTCAGGAAGACAGAGTGGATTAATTGTAATCTTTGATTAATGACACACAATCATCATTGATGCTAGCATGGTCCTCCTTTTAAAATTTAGATATGTGTAACTTTCCGATTAATAGGAGTTCCAGTGCACCCATTGCAAAACTCGAGAGGCTGGATGGAAAAGCATCAGGACTTACATCTTACCCGTTCCTCACCTGTTCATCCCCTCCTTATCCCGGTGTCTAGGGTGCCATCATTCACAGTTCTGTGTTTGTTATTCCTTTGATTTTTCTAAATAGAAAAAATTTTAAGAAAAAAGTACTCATATATACATGCCTACATAATGATGTTTGTTTTTGCTTAGTTTTGAACTGTAAGAAAGTATGGTATTATTTGTTGTCCTTTGGTACTTACATTTTTCACTCAACACATTACTAATATTCATCTGTTTCATAGTTCATTCAATTTTTTACTACTGTGTACTATTCTGCAAACATATCACAGTTTTTCATTTATTCCTCCTGAGGGTGGCCATTTGGGTTTCCAGTTTATTGCTATTATAAACAATGTTGTTCAGAACATTCCTGTAAGTGTCTCCTGTTACATATATCCAGAATTCTTCTTGGGTATATATCTAAATGTGATTATTAGGGTATAGAATTTCTGTTTATCAGTTTTCAAAATAATGCCTTGGTTCTTTAACATCCTCCAAAGTTAATTAATAAGCATTTAAAAAATATCTTAATGAATGCATGGATTTAAACGTTTTTCATGTGTTTTAGGGATCCCCACATGTTGCAGTGGTAAAGAATCTGCCTGCCAGTGCAGGAAATGTGAGTTTGATCCGTGCGTCGGGAAGATCTCCTGGAGGAGAAAATGGCAACCGACTCTGGTATTCTTGCCTGGAAAATTTCACGGACCGAGAAACCTGGCAGGTTATGGTCCATGGGACAGGCAAAGAGTCAGACACAACTGAGCACGCATGAGGTGCTTTATTCCATTACAATTATTACTGAAGTTCAGATTGTTCCATCATTGGCCACAATATATAAATAACTCTTAAAACTCAATAACCAGGTGCGCGGAGGAAATCATCAAGTTCCCCATCCTGAAGCTAAATGGCCAGACCATGGAGATTGAGTCTACATTTCACATGTATGTCCAGCCCATAGTCCATCCACAGCTTACTCCCTTCTGTACAGAGACCGTGGGAAGTCTAGGCAACAGCTGTCACCCAATTAAAAAACAGATTAATATAAAAACAGTTTCTGGAATATAAAATAGAGTGGCTGTGTCCTTACACATCCTTAAAATACCACCTAATAATGACTTGATGAACTACAGAAACCCACCTAGAGGAACTCAGCGTTCTTAAAATGAAAATTTCTTCCCTAAAAGCTCACCGGGATTATTCAAGCCATGGTGGATGGTCAGCCAAGCCTGCAGCAAATGCTGGAGAGGGTCAATGAGTGGATGGCAAAGGAAGGCCTCTTAGATCCAAACGTCAAGTCAATTTTTGTCACTTGTGGAGACTGGGACTTAAAAGTCATGCTCCCAGGACAGTGCCAGTACTTGGGCTTGCCGGTAGCAGATTACTTCAAGCAATGGATTAACCTGAAAAAGGCTTACAGCTTCGCCGTGGGCTGCTGGCCCAAGAATGGACTTCTAGACATGAACAAGGGCCTCAGCCTGCAACACATAGGCCGGCCCCACAGCGGCACTGGTCAGTCCCTCCGCATATCCCCCGGCAGCTTGGTCAGTCCCCTGCCCACACACCCCAGTCCCCTGGCACACAGAGGGGTTCTGGGGCTCATTCAGTGCTCCAGCAGGGTGCTCTCTGTAGCTGGGGGGAGCGGGGAAGGAGGGGTAGAGTGAGGGAAGGGGAGAGTGGAACCTGACCACTGGAAAGGATCTCTCAAAACAAATTTCAGGAGGAGGCTGGGGTCTGGGCTTTGGGTGGATCACAGGTGGCCTTGGATTCAGACCAAGGGATCCCCACCCTTGGTTGCATCTCTGGTGGGTGATGTCCTCAGAGAGGTGGGCACATGTCAGCTTACCCACCCCCCGTGGAGCTGGAGAAGGCTGTTTAATATTGTTTCAAGTCTGTGGCCACTAAACTGGGCGATCAATGGGAAAAAAAAAAATAACCAAAAAACCAAACAACTCAATTTATTATTTTTTTTAATAATTTTATTTATTTTTGGCTGTGCTGGGTCTTCGTTGCTACAATGGCTTTTCTCCAGTTTCAGAGAGCGGGGGCTACTCTCCGGTTGTGGTGCACAGGATTCACGTTGCAGTGGCTTCTCTTGTTGTAGAGCACAGGCTCAGTAATTGTGGCACATGGGCCTAGTTGCTCCAAGGCATGTGGGATCCTCCCGGATCAGGAATTGAACCAGTGTTTCCTGCAGTAGCAGGCAGATTCCTTTACCACTGAGCCACCAGGGAAGCCCCAAACAACTCAATTTTAAAAATGGGCAATGAACTTGAATAGACATTTCTTCAAAGAAGATAAAAAATGACTAATAAGCACATGAAAAGATGCTCAACCTAATAGCTATCAGGAAAATGCAACTGAAAGTTACAATGAAATACCACTTCATACTCATTAGGATGGCTATTAGCAGAAAAACAGAACTACAAGTGTGGCTAAGAATGTAGAGAAATTGGATTCTTTGTACATCATTGATAGGAGTGTAAAATGGTACAGGTGCTGTGGAAAATAGAAAACAGTATTTATCAAAATTAAACAGAATTACTATATGATCCAGCAATTCCACCTCTGGGTATAACACAGAACAACTAAAAGGAGGAACTCAATCAGATATTTGTAAAGCAGTGTTCATAGCAGCATTATTGACAATAGCCAAAAGGTAGAAGCAATCCAATTGTGAATGGACATATGCACAGATAAACAAAATGTGGTGTGTGTGTATCTCATTCAGCCTTAAAAGGGAGAGAAACTCTGACATATGCTGCAACATGGATGAATCTTGAAGACATTAGGCTAAGTGACATAGTGTGTATGTTAATCACTTAATCATGTCTGACTCTTTGTGACCCCATGGACTGCAGCCCACCAGGCTCCTCTGTCCATGGGATTCTCCAGCAAGAATACTGGAGTGGATTGCTATTTCCTTCTCCAGGGGATCTTCCTGACCCAGGAAGGGAACCTGGGTCTCCTGCATCGCAGGCAGATTCTTTACCTTCTGAGCTATAGGGAAGTCCCTAACGCAGACACCAAAGGACAAATGTTGCACAATCCCACGTATATGAGGTACCTGGAATAGTCACATTCATAGGGGCGGGAAGTAGAATAATGGTTCTCAGTGGCTGGTCAGTGGGGCGGGGGGCGATGTGGTGTTTGTATTTAATGGAGGCAGAGTTTATGTTAGTGAGGAAGAACATTCTGGAGATGGATGGTGGTCACAGGGGTACAATAATGTGAATGTACTTAGTGTCACTGAATGGTACACTTAAAAGTAGCTAAAATGGTAAATTTTACATTACGTATATTTTACTACAATAAAAAAATCTCTGTTCTCATCAGTTATTCATTCGGTCTGTCTCATCCTGTAGACAAAACGCTCGAGGTAATGATACTAACTCTACCACCAATAATGGGATTAAATATAGAGTATATTTTTATAGTTTTTGTTCTTGGGTCATATTCAGTTTTAGGGTCTTCTGTTGTTGTTGTTGTTGTACATATCCATTATCAAGTTAAGAAAGCTCCTTTCTAGTTTTAGTTTACAGTGTCTGTGATAAATGGGTGTTGATTTTTTTTTTTTTCTTTTTTGGCCACACTGTGGGGCTCGTGACTCTTACTTCCCCAACTAGGGATTCAACCCAGTCCTGGCAGTGAAAGCACCGAGTCCATAACCACTGAGCTCCAGGGAATTCCCTGGGTGTTGATTTTTATTAAATGTTTTTCTTGTATCTATGGAGATCATATGATTTTTCTCCTTTATCTGTAAATGCAGAGTATGACATAGATTTCCTAATAGTAAACTATCCTGCATTCTTGGGGTCCACCTAGCTTGATCACAGTGTGTTACATTGTTGAATTTGATTTATTGTTATTTTAGGAGAAGGTTTTGCAACTACGTTTGTAAATTAAGTGGCTGTAGTTTTCCTTTTGGGGGGGGCCTTGTCTAATTTTGGTAACAAAATTGTATTAGTATTTATAGGGCTATTTTGACTTTTCCTGAGTTAATTTTGAAAAGTTCTGGTTTTTCTAGGAATTTATTCTACCTAAGTTTTCACATCTATTGGCATTAAGTTGATGATAACTTTCTTATCTTTTTAGTATCTGCTGTAACTATAGTTATGTGTCCCTTTTCATTCATTACATTATTTATTTGTACTTTCTATTTCTCTGTAGATGTCTTGCCAGAGGTTTTCTGAGAATCTTCTCATGTGCTTATTTGCTGTCTGTGTATCTTATTTAGTGAAGTATCTATTCAAATCTTTGCTTTTTAAAAAAATTTGGTGGATCTTTTTGAACTATACATGACTTTCTATATTCTAAATACAAGTCCTTTGTTGAGTGTATGGTTTGCAGAATAGTGAAAGTGAAAGTCGCTCAGTCGTGTCCAACTCTGCGATCCCATGGACTATACAGCCCATGGAATTCTCCAGGCCAGAACACTGGAGTAGGTAGGCGTTCCCTTCTCCAGGGGATCTTCCCAACCCAGGGATCGAACCCAAGTCTCCTACATTGCAGGTTGACTCTTTACCAGTTGAGCAGAATAAAATATTTTAATTTTGCTTAAGTCCAATTTTTTCTTTTGTAGTACATGCCTTTTGTATCATGTTTAAAAAATCTTAGTCCATCTACAGATGAATGGATAAAGAAGATGTGATATATAATGGAATATTACTCAGCCATCAGAAGGAATGAAATCTTACTATTTGCAACAACATGGATGGACGTAGAGGGCATTATGCTTAGTGAAATAGGTCAGACAAAGACAAATACTGTATGTTCTCACTCACATGTAGAATCTAAGAAATAGAACAAATAAACAAATATGACAAAACAGAAATAGATTCAGATACAGAGAACAAACTAGTGGTTACTAGAGGGGAGGGGTGGGAGGAGGGGTGAAATAGGTGAAGGGAATTAAGAAATACAGACTGCTACTTATAAATAAGGCACAAGGATGTAATACATAGCACAGACTATAGTTAATATTTTATAATGACTCTGTATAGTGTACCATCTTTAAAAATATCAAAGATGTTGTACACCTGAAACTAAAGTTATGTTGTAACACTTCAATAATTTTAAAGAGTTTTACATTTTTTATTTATTTATTTTTGACTGTGCTGGGTCTTCACTGCTCCACAGGCTTTTCTCTAGTTGCGGCAAGCAGGGGCTTCTCTCTAGTTGTGGTGCACCAGCTTCTCATCGTGGTGGTTTTTCTTGTTGTGGAGCACGGGCTCTGGGACTCAAGGGCTTCAGTAGTTGGGGCACGTGGGCGCAGCAGTTTCAGCTCCCGGGCTCTAGAGTATAGGCTCAGTAGTTGTGGCCAAGGTGCTTAGTTGCTTCACAGCACATGGAATCTTCCCCTATCAGGGATCAAACCTATGTCTCCTTCATTGTCAGGTGATTCTTTACCACTGAGCTACCAGGAAAGCCCTTCGATCATTTTATTTTTTTTTCTATTTTGATAATTTTTTTTAAAAAAGAAATCTTTCCCAAACTCAAGGCCACTGTGATTTTCTTCAATTTTTTTCTAGAAGCCTTATAGTTTGAACTCTTACATTTGGGTCTGTAATCCATTTCGAGTTAACTTTTGCACATGGTATTGAGTAAGAGCTTGCTTCTTTCTTTTCCTTTCCTGTTTTTCACAGAATTATTGAATTGTTTCAACACCACTTCTTGAAAAAAATTATTCTTTCTCCATTGAATTACTTTGGCACCAACTGACCATATATATACACGGCTGTACTTTTGGACTCCCTGTTCCGTTGCTTGTATCTATATATGTTTGTTTTTTGCTAATACCACAAAGTCTCAATTACTGTGGCATTATAATACATCTTTTTTGTTTCCTTTTGCCTGGGAGACTCGGCCTGTGGGATGTTAGTTCCCTGACCAGGGATTGAACCTGTGCCACCTGCAGTGAAAGCAGGGAGTCTTAACCACTGGACTGTGAAGGAAGTTCCTCGATTTTATTTTTGTTCTTTTTTTTTTTCTTTTGCATTATATCTGGAAATTAGATACTATAATCCTTCAACTTTCCTCTTTTCTTTAAAATCCCTTGCATTTTCTTGTAAGTGTTAGGATACAGCTTCTTAATTTCTACAATTTGGAGAGCATTGACATCTTAATATTAAGCACTGACATCTTAATATTAAGCATTGACATCTTGATATTAAGTTTCTCAGCCATGATCTCAGGTATATATCTAGCCTTACTTAGGTTTTCTTTAATTTCTTCACGCATTGTTTTGCATTTTTCAGTTTATAGGTCTTACACATATTTTGTCAAATTTATTCCTAAGTTTTCAATATTTTATGATATTTTAATTGTTTTTAAATTTTAAATTTATGATTGCTTATTGCTAGTATATAGAAATTTATTGTTGGAGTTGCATCCTGCAACTCTTGCTGAACAAGAATTTTAGTTCTTGTAACTTTTTTTGTGTGTGTGTAGAGGGTAAATTTCTTAGGATTTTCTACACAGATGATCATATTGTTTATAATAAAAGCATCTTTGCTTTTTCCTTTCCAGTTCATATAGCAGGATGCCTTTTAATCTCTTTTCTTTTTTTCATTTTTACTTTATTGTACTGGGTGGAACCTCCAGTACACGTCTGAATAAAAGTGGTAGAAGTGAACATCCCAGTCTTTTTCCAGATCTTAGGAAGAAAGCATTCTCTTTCACCATTAAGCAACATGTTTGCTGCAGGTTTTTCTCTAGAGGCTTTTAATTAGGTTGAGGAAGTTCCTTTCTATTACTACTTTTCTGAGAGTTTTTATCATGCTAATGAAATTTTGCCAAATGCTTTTTCTGCATCTATTGAGATGATCGTATTAAACATACATATTTAACTTAATAAAGCCTTTTTAAAAACATGTATTTATTTGGCTGTGCCAGGTCTTAGTTAGAATACACAGGATCTTTGCTCTTTCTTGTGACATGTGGAATCTAGGTTCCCTGACCAGGGATCAAACCCAGGCCCCCTACATTTGGAGCTCGGAGTCAGCCACTGGACCACCACGGAAGTGCCCACTACATCTCTCTCTTTCAGTCTTTTTAAAAAAAGATTTATTTATTTATTTACTTATTTATTTATTTATTTTTGCTGCGCTGGGTCTTCATTGCTGTGTGGGCTCTCTCTTGTAGCAACTCTTCTCGTTGCAGAGCAGAGGCCCAGGGCATGCAGACTTCAGGAGTTACGGCACGTGGGCTCAGTCGTGGAGCACAAGCTTAATTGACCAGCAGCACGTCGGATCTTCCCGGACCAGGGATTGAACCTGTGTCCCCTGCATTGGCTGGTGGACTCTTAACCCCTGGACCACCAGGGAAGCACCACTGTCTTTTGAAATATTACCTCTCCTCCACACTTTCCATGTGTTCTTTCTGTGACTTATTCATAAAATGACTAGAAAATATTTGCAACACAAATACCTGAAAAAGTACTTGTATCCAGAATATATAAAGAATCCCTACATATCAATGATAAAAAAAAAAACAGCAAAAGATTTGAAAAGAAACTTACACAAAGGAGAGAGATATGCAGGATAGACTGGGAGTTTGGGATTGACATGTACACACTGCTGTATTTAAAATAGATAACCAACAAGTACTTAAACTGTACAGCACAGGGAACTCTGCTCAATACTTTGTAATAACCTAAATGGGAAAAGAATTTGAAAAAGAATCAGTTCAGTTCAGTTCAGTCGCTCAGTCGCTCAGTCGTGTCCGACTCTTTGCGACCCCATGAATCGCAGCATGCCAGGCCTCCATGCATATGTATAAGGGAGTCACTTTGCTATACACCTGAAATTAACACAACATTGTTAATCAACTATACTCCAATATAAAATAAAAAAACTTTAAAGATGCACAAATAATCAATAAACACATAAAAAGATATTTATCAGTAGTCATCAAAGAGAATTTCCTGGCAGTCCAGTGGTTAGGACTCTGTGCTTTCACTGCCACGGGCCCAGGATCCATTTCTGGTAGGGGAGCTAAGATCTAGCAAAGCCACAAAAAAAAAAGTCATTAAAGATGTGTAAATTAAAACTACAATAAGACACCACTTCACATATACTAGGATCAAAACAAGCTAAACTATCAAATGAGCTCATGTGGAGCAACTGGAACTCTTGCTGGTGAGAAGGGAAAATGGTATAACCACGTTGGGAAATTGGCATTTATAAAGTTAAGTCTACATTCGCCCCATGACTAGCTATTTCTCTCCTATGTACTTTCCCAAAATAAAAATTTTAAAATACATTCCCAAAAAGTAAAAGGATATTTATGGCTTTTTTTATAGTATGACAAGCTGTAAACTACCTAAATATTTATCAACAAGTGAATGGATAAAGAAATTGTGGTACTACAGGGGACTACAGTTATTGCACCCTGTACCTCCTACCATAAGAAAAAGGTGCCATACCTGGTAGATATTGTTCGTATTCAGACAACAGCACATACTACACTCAGGAATTCGACTCGGTTCCGTTCACTGAGTGGCTTGAAGGCTGCCAGGTTTGGCAGGGCCCAGAGCAAGGGAGAGCTCTATGTATATGCAGGCTAGGGTACAAGGGTTTGCTTCTGCTTCTACTGTTAGTTCCAGCAGAAGTGGGAGCGATAGGAGTACTGAGTTCATTTTAAGACTAATTCAGCCTCTCTTGTGGGTTTAGTTCCAAATGCGAGCCTCAAAATCAGTGTTTTAAACTTCTTCTGAAAAAAATTTTTAATCAGAGTATAATTGCTTTACAGTGTTGAGTTAGGGTTCTGAGAATTTTTAAATGTTGGCCTAATGTTAATTATGTTTGTTAAATATTTAAGAATTACAACTTTATTGCCATTGTTGATAAAATTTCTGTTTCTACAAATGATGCACTTTGTATTAACACAGAGTTTAATAAAAGCAATGTAAAATTGGCTATAAAACAATCTAACTAAAAAAAAAACCAACAATCTAACTAGTTCTTTTGTTGGAGCTGATTGTTCTAACAGAGAAGAGTAAGAGTAAAACTAATCCTTGGACCTCCCTGCTTAGCTAAAGGACTTAGAACTAAGTTATCTGTCGGTTCTCTGACATTTATGAGAAATCTCTGCACCAGTTATGGATTTAGTATCTGTCTCAATGTGTTTGTCCCCAGACTCTTTGCAACCCCATGGACTGTAGCCCTCCAGTCTCCTCTGTCTATGGGATTTCCCAGACAAGAATACTGGAGTGGGTTGCCATTTCCTCCTCCAGAGATCTTCCTGACCCAGGGATGGAACCCACGTCTCTTGCATCTCCTGCTCTGGCAGGTGGATTCTTTACCAACTGGGAAGCACATCTGTCTCTATAAATCTCCTAAAAATGGCACCTTCCCTATATCTGAATATTGTCCTGCCAGTGATGACTTGGATGAGTATAAATCAAAATTCTATCAAACTCGGACTTCCCTAGTTGTCTAGGGGATGGGAATCTGCCTGCAGGGGACACAGGTTCAATCCCTGGTCCAGGAAGATTCCACATGCTGTCGGCAACTAAGCACTTATACCACAACTACTGAGCCTATGCTCTAGAGCCCGGGAGCCGTAACTACCAAGCCCTTGTGCTGCTCCTCCTGAAGCCTACACACCTAGAGCCCGTGCTCTGCAACAAGAGAAGCCACCACAATGAGAAGCCTGCGCACCTCAACAAAGAGTAGCCCCTGATCACTGCAACTAGAGAAAGTCTGCAAACAGCAACACAAACCCAGCACAGCTGTAAATACATACATGCAGACATAATAACAAAATTTTAAAAATTGTATCAAACTAGAAGGGTGCACTCCAGGATTTAATGAGGGCACTGTTGTGTCCCTTTCTGGCCGCCCACCCATTAATTCGCTTCTTGTGTGATCTGTCCTAGTTCACTGGGCTCTGAGCACCAGCTCCCCCTTCAGCAACCACCCCTCCCCTTCTCCACCACAGTAACAATAGTTAATGTTTGCTGAGCTTTGGCTGTGAGCCAGTTGTTGTGCTAAACGCTGCACGTGGCTGAAGCTTTGAATCTAGTGCTTACAGCCAGCCTTTGGGGCAAGTGTTGTATCACTAGGATGGCTGTATTACAGATTTGGTAATAGGCTCAGAGACACTGGGTAAGACCTGCCCAAGGTCACACAGCTCAGTAGAGGAGCCAGGATTTAAACCCAGTTCTGTCTGACTCGAGAGCTGACATCTTGTTGCAGGAACCTATGGCTCGGGAGCCCCGTCCCAGATGCAGTGACTGGAAAGACCCACAGAGGCCCTTTGGGTCTGCCTTGAAGCAAGCCACCTTCCAGCTCCGCCTACCTCTAGCTTCCATGTGGTCAGCTCAGGCGATATCAAGCTCACAGCAGCTCTGGGTTTTCACGGTCCTTTGTGACATAGGGTCAAAATCTGTCTCCCTCTGTCTTCCGTGAGATGGTCAGTCTTCTGCTTATGGAGCCTCCAAGAAGGCACTAGTCTGTCTCCACCCTAGGGAATCCCCTCAGATCTTGACCCAAGCGAGGTATTCACTGTGTACCCACAATGCACATGGGACAGAGCAGTGAACAAGACCAAGCTCCAGCCCTGGTGGGATTGACATTTTAAAGGGAGAAATAAAAAGTTCCATTTTGACAGTGACACATCTACCCACCCAGCCCTTCTGGCCTTTCTGGACCACTGCAGATTTCCAGGTTCGAGACCCTTGGAAAGGTGGTCCCAGAGGAGGTAGCCACAGAAAGGCCAGGGCTATGGGGCTGGCTCGGGTGGTGCGGCACGAGATGCCCTGACTTGGGGCTGGGAGTGGCCGTCGGTCCAGGGCAATCCTAGAGCTTCACGCTGTTCAGATCTTGGCAAAGAAGGAAAGACAATCCTGCTGCCTTGCTGCCATTCACAAACAAGCAGCAGCAAGACAGGCCCACCCACCGGCCTCCCAGTCCCCAAACTCAGAGTCCCCTCCCCCACCCCCAGCTATCTCCTGCATCCGCCCCTCCTTCCCACGGGCACGTGGGACCAAACTCATCCGCTTTCCCCGGCTCAGTCTGTTTGCCTGTGTTCAGTGCTCTGCCTCCCAGCCCAGCTTCCCAGCTCCTCTTCCCATTCTGGCCTCTTCTACCTTCCCAGTCTCTCTCCAGTCCAGCCATGGCCCAAGACCAATTGTCAGCGCCATTCCACTGGCCCTCCTCAGAGGTATCTGGAAGAGGGTCACAGGTCAAACACAGACACACACACAAACACACACACTTCCTTTCCTCCGGTGACACTCCCCGTCTAGTCACTGACTCAGGTCACAGAGGAACAAAAGGAGCCACGAGGCTGGTTTCCGAGTCATGAACAATAGATTTGGAAGAAGGACTGCTCAGCCACTGAGCCCATCAACTTCCCACCCTCCCCAAGGGGGGATAATGAAAGAGGGGGAACAAGGAAGGAGCAGCAGAGGCTTCAGAAAGGAGCAGAGAAGTTGGGGTGTACCCAGGAAAAACCTATGTCCCAGTTCCCACTGGGCCCCACCCTGGCTGAGGTGTAGAAATGAAAAGAGAACCCGGAGAGACTGGGTTGCTCCCAGCCCGGGCGCCTGCACTATGCTTCTGGGCTGGCTGGAGCCAGGGTCAAGCGTGTCTTCAAGGATAATGGCCGATGGGAGCCCAAGAGTGTTCACAGAGTCCCCAGGCATCAGCAGGGATCAGGGCACCGGAGAAGGCTTCCCCCAGCCACCAAGAGCTGGTATACCTGGAGGGGTCCTGCTCCCAGTGTGGGGAGGACCAAGATGCACCCGAAGGGACCAGGGCTTTCCCTAGGTGCAGCAGGCGCTGGCTGCCTCTCCGCCAGGAATACCATCTCGCCTCTGTGGAGGGCTTAGAACATGACCCTTCATGTGAATGAATCTCCTGTAAACCTCTCAAAACAACCCCGTACAATAGTATGATTCTCATTTTACAAACGAGTGAATTGAAGTACAGAGAAGGGAAGACAGTACAGAAGTGGCAGGGCAGGAATTTTCACTTTTTGTGTGTGTGTGTGTGTGTATGTGTTTTATTTTTAAATGGATTTTCTCATACCGATTTATTTTTGGCTGCCCTAGGTCTTTGTTGCTGCGCTCAGGCTTTCGCTAATTGCAGCCAGCAGGGGCTACTCTCTAGTTGCAGTGTGCGGGCTCCTCATTGTGGTGACTTCTCTTGTTGTGGAGCACAGGTTCTGGCCGTGAGGGCTTCAGGAGCTGTGACACCTGGGCTTAGTCACCCCTCAGCATGTGGGATCTTCTCGGACCAAGGACGGAAGGTATTCTGTGCGATGGCAGATGGATTTCTTACCACTGGACCACTAGGGAAATCCCTTTGGGGCAGTTTTAATCTATTAATTTTCCTTTTCAATATTGGGTCATATTTTCCTACACTTTTGCATATTTGTAACCTTTTGTTGGATATCAGGCCTGATGAATTTCAATTTTTTGTGTGCTAGGACATCCTTGTAATCCTACAAATAGTTTTGAGTTGTATTCTAGGACACATTTAAATTACTTTGAAATAATTTGTTACTTTGGATCTTGCTTTGAGATTTTGAAGGTTTTTTTTTTTTCCCGTCACACCAAGCAATTCTCTGACACCAACTGGGTGTCCAACTATTCATTTCAGTTCTAACACTAACTATTTGTAGATGATCCTCCTCCCTCAGGTTCAGTAAATCAGTAGAACAACTCATAGAGCTCAGGGAAATGTTGTATTATAAAGGGTATACCTTAGTAACCACCAAATGGAAGAGAAGGTAATGTATAGGGGTGGGTACAGACTTCCATGCCCTTTCTGGGCATTCCACTTTCCCAGCACTGGGTGTTCAGTTCAGTTCAGTTCACTTGCTCAGTCGTGTCCAACTCTTTACTGGGTGTTCACCCCCCGGGAAGCACTCCACACCCTGTTGTTTAGGAATTTTTATGGAGGTTTCACCATGTAAGTATGATTGGTTAAGTCATTGGCCATTGGTGATTGAACTGAATCTCTATTCCCGCTCTTCCTCCTTCAAGGTTGGGGGAGGGGGCTGGAAGTTCCATGCACCAATCACAAGGGTGGTTTCTCAGGCTACCTGCTCCTATTCTGAAGTTATTTAGGAGCCCACCAATAGTAACCTCATGAGCACAAATTTGGCTATGGTTGAAAGGGACTTATGAATAATAAGACATTTGTATTACTCAGGACATACCAAGGGTTTTAAGAGCTCTGTGCCAGGAACTAGGACAAAGGCTAAATATATATATATAATGTATTACATATATACATTCCTTCCTTCCTCTCCATCTCTACCTTAGATGTAAGTCCACATCTCAAAAATTACTGAGATTAAGTACCCCACTCCCAAGGCGTGGTTGGTCTCAAAACAGATATAAAGCTGAATAGCGGAGAAAATCAAGGTTCTCTGCTTTGACAGGAGCAATGTGACCGTTGCACAGAAGGATACTGCTTGATGTCAGAGGCTGACTCGACTCCAGTCCTCCTGTGAGGCAGCCAACCCCATAGCATCTCATTCTTGAGGTGGGACAGGGCTGTGCCAGAGGGATCAATCCCTTTCGGAGTATTAAATCCTTTTCGGATCATCAGGGAATTCCCAGCATCTTCTTTCCCTACTTCCAAATTACTTTTTCCAGAACCCTCCCATTCTCTTGCACACCCTCCACCAGCCAGATCCTCATGCTCTGCCCAGAAAAGTCCCTACTCTCTCCTTGATCCCTCCGTCTCTGAGGACCTCAGAAGTCCCATGGCTGTCACAAGGAAGAAATTCTGCATGGGCAGCTCCTCTCCGGTCCCCACTGTCAGCTATTCCAGACATTTACCTCCTTTTAAAAGCCTCCAGGGACTTCCCTGGAAGTCCAGTGGTTAAGACTCTTTGCTTCCACTGTAGGGGGCGCGGGTTCAATCCCTGGTCAGGAAATGAAGATCCCACATGCTGTGTGGTAAGACCAAAAAGGGAAAAAAATTTAAAGCTTCTACATCCATCCACCTGCTACATCCAGCAGGACCTGGTTTCCTGTGTCCCCCAGAAACAGAGACCAAGGAAGAGGCTCTCAAACCACAGGAGACCTCAGCAGTGCCAAAGCCCCACAATGTCGTAAGATAAATCTGCAGTCTTTGATTCAATGAAGTGTATTTTAGCATCTATTTATTGTATACTTACTCTGCTGGGCCTTTATGTTCAACAGTGATTTATTTCTCACAAACACCAATTGAAGAGGTGTTGTTATTCACATTTTTTAGATCAGAAAATTGAGGTTCAGAGAAGTTAAATTACTCACCCAATCATATAGCTAGTAAGTGGCAGAGTAAGGATTCTTTCTGGAACATTAGGTTTATTCAATAGAGTTAAAACACTTTTATGACAGACCTCATTTCTTTAAATTTTAGCATAAAGTAAATAAAGAAATAGCAATGTAAAATAAATTCTACTCATAAAGTAATACTGAAAGACTTGAAAGTAATATTGAAAGTGTATTATTCATTATACTAAATGTGAGAAACCGGATACTTGTAATAAAAGACAAACTGTCAGATCAGGTTAAAAAAAACACAAACCAGCCAAATAATATAGTGGTAAAATCATCAGACCTTCTAAGAGACCAGAACTTAATGATTCCAACCACTAAAAAGAAAGGATGGTGATGTAAGGATGATGACGTAACCTGATGGGAACCTAACAATGGCTACAATGGCGATCATATTATAATAAATAAAATACCAAATTACAATGCTGTACAGCTTAGATTTCCACAATGTAATCTGTCAAATGTATTTCTCTTTCTTTGATAGATTTTTATTGTTTTAACACTTATTTATTTGGCTGCGCAGGGTCTTAGTTGCCACATGCAGGATCATTAGCTGTGGTAAGTGAACACTTAATTGCAACGTCTGCGATCTAGTTCCCTGATCAGGGATTGACCCCTGGTTCCCTGCGATGGGAGAGTGAAGTCTTAGCCACTGAACTTAAAAAATTTTATTAAAGTATAGTTGATTTGCAATTTTGTGTTAGTTTCAGGTAAATGTATTTCAGTTAAAAAAAAAAAAAAAGACAGACCTGCCAAAAGCACTGTGATATTGGTGTAACAACAGATACATGGACTAATGGAATAGAGCCAAGACCCCAGAAATAAACCCTCACATTTATGGTCAATAAATTTTTTCCATACAAAGTTAAAAGTACATTGTATTTCCTTCCTGACCACTTGCCCAGTCCCCATCTCATTGAGAGAGACAAGCTTCATCTAAATTATTTTATCTGATTGATGATTGTCATTTATAACTTTATTGCTACTTCTGTCTCAGGTATTTCTTTGAAAAAGGTGTATGGATTCATTACATATTCTAATGTATTGTCTATAGATTATAAGATACAGTCAAGCATATATCAGCTGATAGTTTTTGTTGACCTGTCTTTATACTTAGAAATGTCTCTTAATAGTAGGCTTCCCTGGTGGCTTAGGTGGTAAAGAATCTGCCTGCAATGCAGGAGACATGTGTTGGATCTCCGGGTCAGGAAGATCCCCTGGAGAAGGAAATGGCAACCCACTCCAGTATTCTTGCCTGGAAAATTCCATGGACAGAGGAGCTGGCTGGCTATAGTTCATGGGACACGACTGAGCAATAGAATCGGACACAACTGAGTGACTATCGCTCACTCACTCAATTTTAGACAGGAGTGCCAGGACTAGTCAAAGGGGAAAGGACAGTCTTTCAACAAATGGTATTGGAAAAACAGGATATTCACATGCAAAGGAATGAAGTTGGACCTTTTACCTTGTACTATATGCAAAAATTAACTCAAAATGAATCAAAGATAAATCTAAATTTAGCAAGAAAAGCACAGATCAATATGAACAGTCACATTTTTCAATATCATATTGAAAGACATGTTTTAAAATGGAACAAATAGAAAGCTATCCTAGATTTTTGGATGGTTAGCCATAATAGCATAAAATGATCGCTTGTCCCCAACATTAATATATACATTTAATGCAATTTAAATTAGTGTTCTACATTTTTTTGGCTACATGGCATGTGGGATCTTTGTCCCTAAGCAGGGATTGAACCCAGACCCCCTGCAGTGGAAGCTCAGAGTCTTAACCACTGGACAGCTAGGGGAGTCCCTAAGTTTCCTCTTTTAATAGCTTTAAATGATTCTAATGGCTTATCTCAAATAATACAAGTCTGGGATTAATGAAAATAAACAAAAAAGAATCGTGAAGGGGCCTCACTTTTCAAGAAAGGAGCCACTATAAGGACACTGTAATCACAGCAATTTGGTATTGGGAAAGAATTAGACCAGCAGATTTATGCAGCCGAATTAAGAATATAGAGTTGGGTTCCTATCTGTTTTAGGATTTAATATATGACACATGTGGAGTGTCGATTTAGCAGAAAGGGGCTGTACTAAGTAATGGCAGGTGCCAGCACAGAGTTCACTACCCATCCAGAAGAAAATACAGTTGGGCCTCTCTCTTATGCTAGCCTCCAAAATATAAATTCCAGAAGGATCTAACGCTTAAATGTAATAAATTTGTTGTTGTTGTTGTTGTGTTCAGTCACTAAGTCATGTCCAACTCTTTGGGACCCCATGGACTGCAGCACACCAGGCTTCCCTGTCCCTCACAATCTCCCCGAGTTTGCTCAGATTCATGTCCATTGAGTCAGTGATGCTATCTAACCATCTCATCCTCTGCCCCCCTCTTCTCCTTTTCTTACAAGATTTTTATTATGTTAACATAATAAAAATCTTGTAAGAAAATGTAAAAAAATGAGAAGACTCTCTTAGCCAAGACTGGAAACCTAGAAGTTATGACAGGAAGAATAGGCATATTTGACTCAATAAAAAATGTAAATATATGAATGCCAAAAGATGCTGGAGACAAAGCAAAGAAACAGAGAACAGATTTAGAAAAAAAATATTTACAGTTACATCCCTGGCAGTCCAGTGATTAAGACTCCACTGGTTAAGTGGAGTGGTTAAGTCCAGTGGTTAAGCTTCCAATGCAAAGGGGCATGGTTTCAATCCCTGGTCAGGGAACAAAGATTCCACCTGCAGTGCAGTGCAGTGTGCCGATAAAATATTTTTAAAAAAAGAAAGAAAAATATTTACAAAGCAGAAGTCAAGAGCAGCTTACTGTATGTGTGTATGTGTTAGTTGCTCAATTGTGACTGGCTCTTTGCAAACCCATGGATGGTAGCCTGCCAGGCTCCTCTGTCCATGGAATTTTCCAGGCAAGAATACTGGAGTGGGTAGCCATTCCCTTCTCCAGGGGAGCTTCCTGACCCAGGATCAAACCCCAGTCTCCTGCATTGTAGGAGGATTTGTTACCCTCTGAGCCACCAGGGGCCCAGCAGCTTACTATTGCTCTACAAATCAAGGACAAAGAACTCTATGGAAAAATGAACTGAGCATACAATGAGGCAGTTCACAGAAGGAAAATTCCAAATGGCAAAGGAAAAATGATTAAACTGAAAGGTTGGGAAACGCAAATTAAAATGATACAGTTCTGCTGCTTTGCTAATTGGTTTGGCAAAAATTTAGAACTTTAGCATCTGTTGGCTGAAGATGATACAGGGAAACAGAAATTTCCATGCATTTTTTGTGGAAATGAGATATGTTACTTTAAAAAAAAGCACTCAGCTAATATTCAGCAAAACACAAAATTCTTGTATCTTTCAACCCAGCAATTCCAACCCTTAGACACTACGAAAGATTTATTGCAGCAATGTTCATATTGGCATACAACCAAGACCAAAGCAAAAACCTACAGGTAGCTGAATTCCACTTGTAGGATATTATATCCATTAAAAAAGAGTGAATTACAGCAATCGCAGTTGACTTGAAGAGAGTTCCACGAAGTATTGCTGAGAAAAGGGCAAAGGTGAATTTGGCACAAACACTTCTAGTAATGAGAAAACCAAACAAAACCCACATCCTGCATATGTACATTTGCACATACTTACAATTATATATAGATTTACTCTTGGTTATGAGTATTGATAAAATATGACAGGATACACAGCAGAGTGTTAATCTGGGTTATGGGGGAGCATTGGTGGGAAATATGGATGAAGTGAGGGAGAAGTCAATCAAAAAGGACAAAGGAAAATTTAGACTGTATAAAAAACATGTATTATGACCATGTATTCATTGGGATCTCCAGAACCAATAGTAGATATAGATATATATTCATATTTTTATATTTGCATTGGCTTCCCTGGTGGCTCAGATGGTAAAGAATCTGCCTGCAATGCAGGAGACCTGGGTTCAGGCCCTGGGTCAGGAAGATCCCCTAGAAAAGAGAATGGCAACTCACTCCAGTATTCTTGCCTGGAAAGTTCCATGGACAGAGAAGTCTGGTGGGCTATAGTCCATGGGGTCATGGAGAGTTGGATACGACTGAGCAGCTAACATTTGCACATTTTTTCACTTCATATTTTATTATATATATATTTCTCTTCCTGTATATCTCTGATAAGGAATTGGTTCACATGATAAGGGAGGCTGGGACATCCCACCATCTGCTGTCTGCAAGCTGGAGGCCCAAGAAAGCCAGTGGTCTAGTTCTAGTCCAAATCTGAAGGTCTGAGAATCAATGGTGAGAGTTCTAGTCTGAGATTGAAGACTGATGTTCCAGCTCACACAGTCAGACAGAGCCAGTTCTCCTCCTCTGCCATTTTGTTCAATTCTGGCCCAACGGATTGAAGGAGAGCCCCCGCAACAGTGAGGAGAGCCCTCTTCTTTACTAGGTCTATTGATTCAAATGCTAAGCTCATCCAGAAACACCTTCATAGACACACCCAGAAATAAGGTTTCATCAAATATCTAGGTGCCCTGTGATTCAGTCAAGATGACACATAAAATTAACCATCAAAGATCATATAGGCATTTATGTAAAATTTTAGATAAGCGATACATCTGAAAAAATTTTCAAACTAAAAAATCTGCCTGGAGTGACTGAACCCTAGGGGCAAGGAGTTGGGAGTTTATCCTCCTTCTCCCATCAGTTACTGGCTGAAAAGTAGCTTTTGAAGGTGTTCATTTCCAGCGTTCCCTATGCATGGGCTGGATACCCTCCTGTGGTCCAAGGAAGTCTCTGTCAGAGCTGTAGAAATATGCAATGAGAGACCTTCCCTGTGTACAGAAGAACATGGAGGGGAGGGAGAGGAGCAGAGCAGCACCTCCTCTAGATATGTTGCACTTTTGCAACGGCAGGCATAAGTGGGACATTGAGAACACTTAACCATGCTATTTGTGGATAAGACCTATTGATTTTTGAATGTTCACCATGCACTGAATATGGTACCCGACCTGCATGGGCATCATCTGTAGATGTGACCATTATTACCCCTGTGATAGAGCAAGGAGTACCTCTCCAGTGCTTCCACACAGAAACTCTTCTAAAGAGATGGAATGTAGACGGGGCCCCTGTGCTGGCGACATATAGAATGGAAGGCAGGTGCCATCTTGAAGAAGACTGCTCAACCTGACCAGAGGCCCATTTCCCCTAGCACTTTATTCATACCCTTCAAGCCCGAATCCCTGAAACTGATGTAGAAGTGTGGGCCTTTCTCTCTGCTAGCTACTTTGTATGTGGCCAATAAAGGATGGTGATACTGCAGGAGATAAACAGGACTTTATAATGTTTGTGTCTAATCAGAGAATAGAAATCTTTTTAATTAAAAAAAAAGTTCATTTCATGTGAAATAAAAATTTTGAGCAGCTTCCCTGACGGTCCGGTGGTTAAGACTCTGTGCTACCACTGGAGGGCGGGTACAGGTTTGATTCCCAGCTGGAGAACTAAGATACTGCAAGTGGTGGGACATGGTAAAAAACATTTTTTTTTAAAAGCCTTCACAAGCCCTCCATCTTCAGGAGAGTGTTCTAGGCAGAGCTCAAGTTAACCTACAGCTCAGAAGACCACCCGACCTGCCGAAGTGTGTTTATTTGAACAAATAAGAGTAAGCACCAACCAATTGATGCTACCTGACAACAACAATGAAAGTCCACTCTGCCGAAGTAGAATAAGAAAATTTCAGATAAACTTTAAGATGGCACACTTCAGGATCTCCTGCTCACCAGCCAGCTGCTGCTGTATCCACTTAGACCATGCCCCCAGTCTCTCTGCTGAGGTGGGGGATCTGGGTCTCAGCGTCTCTGCCCCACTGGCCCTGAATTTCCTGGAGCCAGGCTGCCAAGGGTTTGGAGAGTGGATTGGAAGGAAGGGCCTGTGTTTGAATGACGTCTCTGCTAATGCTTGGCTCCGTGGCTTGGTTGAGTCCTCAGAGTTCTCAGCCTTCATGGTTCACCTGTTAGCTGGGTACAGTACCTAACCTGAGGGGGATGTCAGGATCAGACTCACTCCTCCAGGGAATGGTCACTGACAGTCTCTTTTGTGCAGGCACCTGACTGGCTCTGGGAAAATAGGGATGGATGGTGCAGAAACAGCCCCTGGCCCCATGAAGTCTGAGTTTGAGGAAGCCAGGAGGGAAGTAGATGTCACTGGTTGACAAGTAACCAGGGCTATGAGGTCCGGAGGTCTTCCTGAAGGAAGAGGCGTCTGATCTGAGAAAGCGTGATGGAGGGTGAGACATAAAGAACAGGGAGTGGCGTAAGAGAGAGCTTGATGGGGGAAAGGATAGAGTCCAGGACATGGTTTGAGAGGCAACAGTCCTTACTGCGTCTCCAGCTCTAGAGAGTGGGTCTCTCTACCTCCTTCCCTCTCTCTCTCTTATTCTTTCTCTGTTATCCTCTCTCTCTCTCTTCCCTTTCCCCATGGAGGATCCTGCTAAAACCATGCTATTCTTTACAGTATTTTTCTCAATACTTTATATGTTTTTAAATAAAAATGACTGAAAAAAATAAAAATAAAAATGAACATATGTACTAAAAGTTTCTGAGGTTTCTGTAAAAAAAGATATAATAATCATTCAAACATTTATTATTATGAACCAATATATCATAAGACTATGTCAATGACAAGTAAAAATAATCTCTACCCGATTCAGACCTCTGACGATAGAAAAAAGAAAAGAATAAAAGAAAGGAAATAAACATATTAAATGCAAATTATAAGCCAATGATTGAGAAATAATACTGGAAATATTTAACATTTAGAATTACCATTCTTAAAATGAAAAGGTAAAATATACAAAGCATTCATTGCCCTATCTGATAGTCTTGATAACTGTTTCATAACAAATATTCCAGATGTAAAAATTTTTCTTTCATTTTGCATCGACCTTGGTCAAATTGTTGAACGGGCGTCCACAGCATCTTCAACTAGGGAGTACACATTCCTTTGTAAAATCTCACTTCCTTAATCAGGGAAATATTTTGTCTGCTAGTCCTGATTTTCATTTTGCTGTTGAAATCAATACTGTTAATTCAGATCAGTTTCTGGTTTCCTGTTGGAGTATAACATAACATCCACATCTTTTTTTTTTTTCTCTCTCTCATCTTAAAGTAGTCACAAAGAACTGTAGCCTACCATGAATATTTAAAATACTAGACTACTGTGAACACTGTTGGGTAGTATTTGAATAATGTTAATATTTGAGTCTTCCAGTAGGATTACCAGAACTACACAAAATCCCTTGGTGAAATGACCAAATTAAGAACTTATTTTACTTCCAAAAGGTGTTATTTCTTGAACGCTATTCACAAAATTTGTATAAAGAATGCAAGCCTATAAATTTATTCATTTATATTTTAGTTGCCAGAATGACTCCTTCATATGGAAAATTGTTCAGTCTTAAAAAGGAATGAAAAAAAAAAAAAAGGAATGAAATTCCGATACATGCTACAACATGGGCAAATCTTTAAAACATTATTTTAAGTGAAATAGCGCGCGCGCGCGTGCGCGCACGAGTGTGTGTGTTCCATTGTTTTCGACTCTTTGCGACTCCAGGCTCCTCTGTCCATGGAATTTTCCAGGCAAGAATACTGGAGTGGGTTGCCACTTCCTCCTCCAGAGGATCTTCCCAACCCAGGGATCTAACCCATGTCTCTTGTGTCCCCTGCATTGGCAGGAGAATTCTTTACCACTAGCGCCACCTCCTTGCAGTCCAACTGCAAGGAGATCCAACCAGTCCATCCTAAAGGAAATCAGTCCTGAATATTCATTGGAAGACTGATGCTGAAGCTTAAACTCCAACACTTTGGCCACCTGATGCAAAGAACTGATTCATTGGAAAAGACCCTGATGCTGGGAAAGATTGAGGGCTGGAGGAGAAGGGGAGGACAGAGGACGAGATGGTTGGATGGCATCACTGACTCAATGGACATGAGTTTGAGTAAACTCTGGGAGTTGGTGATGGACAGGGAGGCCTGGGGTGCTGCAGTCCATGGGGTCGCAAAGAATCGGACACGACTGAGCGACTGAACTGAACTGAACTGAGCGCCACCTAGGAAGCCCAAGCCATATGCAAAAGGACAGATATTCTATGATCTCACTGTATGAGGCACATAGAGCAGTGAGATTCTTAGAGAAAGCCGAAAAGTGGCTATCAGGGTCTGGGAAGGGGGCACTGGGGAGTTAGTGTTTAGTGGATACAGAGTTTATGTTGGGGATGGTGAAGAGATTTGGAGATGGTTAGTGGAGATGGTTGCACAACAAACCAACTGTCACTCAACTGCACATTCAAAAATGGTTAAAATGGTAAATTTTATGTGATGTGTATTTTACCATAACTTAACAAAAAATGACTCACTGTTATTAGCTAGGACCACGAACCATGACTCACATATGGTAACAGCTATTAATACAAGAAGCAAGACTGACTTCATTATGATGACTTCTCGCTTTCATAGCCCTATTTCTGCTTTTTGCTTACCTGACATTGGTGAGTTCTTCTGAAGCAGAATTGCTAAGCCTTAACTGTTGAGGGAGAGTTATAATACCTTTTTTTTCCTAATTTTTTTTCCAGAATCAAGTCCAGCTATGAAATTTGTGGGGCCTGGTACAAAATGAAAATGCGGAGCCCTATGTTCAAAAATTATTAAGAATTTTCAAGATGTCAGTGACAGAGCATTAACCTGAGTGCAGGGCCCTTCTAAGCTCTGGACCCCGGTTGCACTGGTCTTATACCCGTGAAGTCGGCCCTTCTCAGGATTTAGCAAAATACAAATTTCCTGAGAAGTACGAAGGCGGCATTCCCCCTGGAGACAGGAGGTGTGAAAGTAGAGCGTGTGGCCCAGTGACTGCAGCAAGCATTGGGCCACCCTAAGGGGAATCCTCTTGGACACAAAGCCAACACGCTGAGCAGGTGTGTGAAGGTGCCATCTTTGAGTCAGAGTTGCCCAGTCTTGGAGCTGTTCCACCTCCAGGCAGGTAAAAACTCCAGTTTATTTAAAGCTTGTTCTTTTGTTTCTTTTTTTTTTTTTTTAATATGTTTCTTGTTATTTATAATGGATGCACGTCTCGTCTCTTTTTTATATAATTTATTTATTTTTGGTTGTGCAGGGTCTTTATTGCTGCCCACGCCACTCTCTCTAGCTGGGTGAGCGTGGCTACTTTTCATTGCCATGCACAGGTTTCCCACTGTAATGGCTTCTTTTGTTGGGGAGTGTGGGCTTCCCTGGTAGCTCAGCTGGTAAAGTTGGTAAAGAATCTGCCTGCAATGCAGGAGACTCTGGTTTGATTCCTGGGTTGGGAAGATCCACTGGAGAAGGGAGAGGCTGCCCACTCCAGTATTCTTGGGCTTCCCTTGTGGCTCAGTTGGTAAAGAATCTGCTGGTCTGCCTGCAATGACGGGTTTGATCCCCAGGTTGGGAAGATCCCCTGGAGAAGGGAACAGCTACCCACTGTGGTATTCTGGCCTGGAGAATTCCATGGACTCTATAGTCCATGGGGTCACAGAGAGTCGGACATGACTGAGTGACTTTCACGTGGGCTCTAGGCACACAAGCTTCAGTAGTTGTGGCACACAGCCTTTAGTGGAATCTTCCCAGAGCAGGAATCGAACCTGTGTCGAACTACTATGCATTGGCAGGTGGATTCCCATCCATTGTGCCACCAGGGAAGTCTTGACGCCTGTCTTAAAAAAAGGCCCTTTTTCATCCATGCAGCCCCCTCTGGTTCCCCTCTAATCACTCTCCTTAAAAAAAAAAAAAAAAAAGAATAGAAACATGTATAAAAATTCCAAAATGTATTAATAAAACTTCACCCCTGAAAAAAAAAAGAACAACTCATATTAAAAAAAATTTTTTTTCCTTTCAAACATTATCTTTCATGCAAACTCAAACGTGCTGCTTCCATTTCCTTGGCCCCTACACAGCCTGACTTTCTCCCCCACCTTTGCAGAAGGTGCCCCCGAAGTCTGGGATGACCAGTCAACTGCCTAGCCCAGCTGGTATTTTCCTACCCTTGCTGCCATCCACGCTGAGGAGTCCCAGACCCAGCCCGCAGCCTAGGGACCCCTGGAAAGCAGCCTTTACCCCTACGTTTTTGTTTGTGTTTGTTTGCCTTAATGCTTAAATAATTTTTTTTCATTTATTTATTTTTTTGTCTGCGCAGCCCAGGGACTGAATCCAGGCCATCAGTACTGAGGGCAGAGTCCTAACTACTGAACCACCGGGGAGATCCCAATTTCTTATTGTTAAAGTTCCAACCTACTGAGAAATGAACACCTTGTCAATCTAGAACACCACTGGCAGTCACTCCTCACCCCGGGCTGGTAGGATAAGGTTTATGTTATAACACCTCCTCTCCCACGGCTGCAAACCAGCTTCCATGACGGGCCCCTGCTGCCCTTGTTCCTCGCCCCACCCCCACCAACATTCACCTTTCCTGCTCCCAAAAGTACAGCTCATGGCAACCTTTTAAAGAAAATTATTTTAATGGGTGTCCCAGCAAATGCACTTTTTAAAAAGCCCCCTCTGACAACCAGAGCTAAGGAAAATGAATTGTGTTCAAGGATTTCTTTTTTTGTAAGCCTTCCCTGGGTCAAAAAGGTGTCGTTCTGAATACTTGAGTTTTGTCTCGTGTACTTATTTTCCTTTAGATCCCCTGAGATCGCAAGCCCATTTTCCTCAATGAGCGAGCCTCTGAGCCCAGTAGGGCTCAGCTTCCCGGCCCCTTCCTGCCTTGGAGTCTTTCCCGGGAACCAGTCATTGCTTCCATGACACTGACAGGGAACGTTCCACAAAGGCCATGAGCTGGATCCCAGCCCACCTGCTATGACAACTCTGTGCTGGAAAACACATGAGCCAGAGAGCTCTCACCCAGAAGAAACATCTCCAGCTCTCAAGATCACAAGACAGAAGACAACAAAATTCTGTCAAGCAATTATCCTTCAATTAAAAAATAAATTAATTAAAAAACAATCTCTCACACATTGTTAGTGCAGTTTAGAGGAAATGTTTTTTTTACCCCCACTTTGAATTCAGCCAGCATTTCGATGGCTCTGGATCTTATAAGCACAACCATAGCACATGCATTTGGAAAATAGATGTCTGTGTGTTCCTCTCTTCCAAAGAGACTATGGAATAAGGGTTCTCATTCTTCAGGATCTGAGGTGCCCGGAGATCTGGGGCCCAGGAGGGCTGCCAGCCCCTGCCTTCTTGTGCCTGCCAGGCCTTCTTTCTCACCACACTGTTGGCCATACCTTAGTCTGCAGCCACCGTCAGTCCTTGCCCCTGTAGCAGCAAGAACCTTCTAGCTACAGTCAGGCTGCTACTCACATCCTGTTCCCAGAAGTATCATTTCCTCAGCCATCTTTTGAACCTTTAGTCAGATACATTATGTTCTTTCTTTGTTTTTAACTTTTTATGTTGGAGTACAGTTGACTAACAATATTGTGTTAATTTCAGGTGGACAGCAAAATGACTCAGCTACACAAATACATGCATCTCCTCTTTTTCAAATTCTTTCCCCATTTGGGTTATTACATAACATTGAGCAGAGTTCCCTGTGCTATACAATGGGTCCTTGTTGGTTATCCATTTCACATACATGTGTATGTATCACTCCTAAACTCCCTAACTAGCCTTTCTCCCGACTCTTCCCCCATGGTAACCATTGGTTCATTCTCCAAGTCTGTGAGTCTGTTTCTGTTTGATAAATAAGCTCATCTGTATAATTTCTTTTTAGATTCTGCACACAAGTGTGTGTGCTGCATATGAAGTTGCTTCAGTTGTGTCTGACTCTTTGCGACCCTATGAACTGTAGCCCACCAGGCTCCTCTGTCCATGAGATTTTTCAGGCAAGCATATTGGAGTGGGTTGCCATGCCCTCTTCCAGGCGATCCTCCCCACCTACAGATCGAACCCACGTCTATCTCCTGCATTATTTGGCAGGTGGGTTCTTTACCACTAGCACCACCTGGAAAGCCCTGCATACAAGTGATATCATACCATAATTCTCTTTCTCTGACTTCATCAGTATGATAATCTCTAGGCCCATCCATGTTGCTGCAAATGGCATTATTTCATTCTTTTTAATGGATGAGTAATATTCCATTGTCCTAACCTCTAGAGTACTGTGGCTCAGATGATAAAGAGTCTGCCTGCAATGCAGAAGACCTGGGTTCAATCCCTGGGTCAGGAGGATTCCCTGGAAAAGAAAATGGCAACCCATTCCAGTACTCTTGCCTGGAAAATCCCATGGACAGAGGAGCCTAATAGGCTACAGTCCATGGGGTTGCAAAGAGTTTTACACGACTTAAGCTACTTCACTAAAAAAACCTAAATATTCCATTGTACATATGTACCACATCTTCTTTATCTATCCCACACTTAATCTTCTTGCTCTAAATTCTCCATTGATTCCCACTGCACTTAAAGCAAAACCTGACTTCCTTACAAAAGTTCCATAAAAGGCCAGGACTGGCCAGCTTTCTGATTCCTGGATCATCACTCTCCCCCAGCCCCAACCCCACCCAGGTTCTCTCTCCTGGGATACACTGAACTGCACCCCACCCCACCCCTGCAGGCGGGCCCTGGTTTGTGTACACCAGTAGAGTTCTCCTGGTCACAGAGATTGGCTGCGGCAGAGGCACATGTCCCCAAATGGTTCAATCCTAGGTTTCCTTCCACAGCTTTTCTCCATAGATGAGGCCCTGGACACATGCAGGCTCCAGAGCAGTGGTCCTCACCCTTCGTGGCACCAGGGACGAGTATCATGGAAGGTAATTCATCCATGGACCGGGAGTGGGGTGGGTGGGGTGGGGCAGTTCAGGCAGAAATGAGAGTAATGGGAAGCTGCAGAGGAAGCTTCGCTGGCTTGCCTGCCGCTCATCTCCTGAGCGGCCCGGTTCCTAACTGGCCATGAACCGGTACCAGTTCTTGGCTCAGAGATTAGGGACCCCTGCTCTAGAACTGTGGGCAGCTGTGCTGCGACCTTAAGAAGGGGCAACCTTGAATGTAGGAGGAGACTAACCCTGCGGAGGCCAGACCGGGAACACAGAACCCACATTGCTGGTGACTTCATCGAGTCTCCAGATGAGACCATCCTGAAGCCCACGCATGTTTGATCCACACGGATGGAGACATTCCCTCTGGAAGCGGCTGGCAAGGGACACTGTGTGACTCTCTGTGGTAGGAATT
This sequence comes from Cervus canadensis, assembly GCF_019320065.1. Taxonomy (NCBI): domain Eukaryota; kingdom Metazoa; phylum Chordata; class Mammalia; order Artiodactyla; family Cervidae; genus Cervus; species Cervus canadensis. The sequence continues at coordinate 41,312,473 of NC_057414.1, forward strand.
CTGCATGACAGCTTCTAGAGAGGCCCCAGCTGACCAGCTCCTCACACTGTTCCCACGTCGTCACAGTACTTACCGCTGTCCGAAGGGGCTCTTTATGCTTTGGGTTGTCAGCTGCTCATGTCTGACCCACTAGAGCAGGGGACTCATCTGTACTTCAAGTTGCTCCTGCAGGGATGGCACACAGTGGGTGCTCAGTGAATACTGGTGAATGGCCGATGACCTGTTCACCAACTCTTTTATTCTGACCAGGCCGCATGGCTCGTGGGATCTTAGTTCCCGACCAGTGGCCCCTGCAGTGGAAGTGCAGAGTCTTAACCACTGCCACCAGGGAAGTCCCATCACCAAGTGTTTCTTTTCTCTTTGCTGTTGCTGTCCTCACTGCCTGAAACAGTCCCAACCCCTTTCTCCAGCCAACGCTATCCCCGTCTCAACTGCGGGTCACTTATCAGATGCTCTGAGACCCCTGCCTGGGCCCCCACCTCAAATGGTCTTCCCTGAGTCCCAGGTTTCTCTCCCATCTTACAAGACTGATCACTCTTGGCAGCAAATGTCAGTTCACATCTCTGGCTCCCCATTCTTCATCCATTCGACAGTTTAGCTGAATACCTACTATGAGACAGGCGCTATGGAGGCTGGGAAATAGCACTGGGAAAACTACATAAATACTGCATTCATGGATCTTACATTTTAGTGAGGGAAAGACAGTAACAAGTGGATAAGGAAAAGACATGATTTGACAGCTGAATACTATGAAGGACAATGAAGCAGAGGAGGGAGATGAGGTGGTGGGGGATGAGCAGACTTAACTGGGGAAGTCAGAGGTGACTTAAAGGGGAAGGTGACATTTCAGCAAAGACTTGAATGAGGTAAGGGAGTAAGCCAAGTGGCTAAATACGGAGGTATAAACTTGAGAAACCTCAGCATGTGAATGGTATTTAAAGCCATGAGCTTCTAGGGCATCATGAAGGGACTGATTGTGGATATACAGGTGGAGTCCAGGACCGAACTTGGGGCCTGGGAAGGTTTAGAGGTCACGAACAAGAGGAGCAACCCATAAAGGAGATAAGAAGCAATAGGAAAGCTGGAAAGAAATCAGGAAAGCCTGGAATCCTAGAAACCAGGACAGGAGAGTTTCAAGGTAGGAAGTAACCAACCATGCCAAATGCCATGGATAAAAGGTCTGAGAATTGGCCATTGGATGAAGAATATGGGGGTCACTGGTGACTTTGATAAGGGGGCAGAGACTGAAATTGCTAACATGTTGGGATGAATATGTGGAAAGCTGTATGTATCAAGATGCTCTTTGTGGCACTGTTTGTAAGATGGGAAATCTGGAACTTGAATATTCAACAAGATGAAATTGGTTGTGGCAGATAAGGTGCATATAAGCAACAAAACACTATGTAGCCATTAAAATAGTGCTCTAGAATGTGAGAAGTGTTCGATTTACGTTACTAAGTGAACAAGCTGGTCACAGAACAACATACACATTAAGAACCTATTTTTGTATTTGATATGTGTTAGTTGGTCAGTCCTGCCTGAACTCTTTCAGGTCCCATGGGGAACTCTTTGTGATCCCACCAGGCTCCTCTGTCCATGGATTTCTCCAGGCAAGAATGCTGGAATGGGTTGCCATTTCCTCCTGCAAGGGATCTTCCCCACCCAGGGATTGAGCCCGTGTCTTCTGCATTGCAGCCAGATTCTTTACCACTGAGCCACCAGGGACGCCCCATTTGATAGCACAATAGAAGATAATGCATGGGTTGGCAAACATTTTTTGTAAATGGCCAGACAGTAAATGTTTTAGGCTTTGTGGGCATTCAGCTTTAAGGTGGGTGTCATAGACAAAATGTCAATGAATGAGATGGTGGCTATGTTTCAATAAAACATTATTTATGGACCCTGAAATTTGAATTTCATGATTTCCATGTATCATGAAATATTCTATTTATGACTCCCCAAGCTTTAAAAAGAGTATAAAGACCATTCTTTGCCCACTGAGTGCAGAAAAACTAGAATAGGGTTGGATCTGACCTGCAGGCCAGTTTGCTTACCTATTCATTCCCTGCACCTTGTGTTTCGTTGTTGTTGCTTGTTTCCCAAAACACTTCTCGTTAATAGACTAGATAATTTATTTTAAAAATATATTTACTGTTTGTGATCCACACCCCTCTTTTCCCTCCCAGCCTCCAAGAATTCAAGTTCCAGGAGCCGCAAGTTATTTTATTCATTGATGTATCCCAGGCTCCCAGATAAATGCCTGGGGCACGGTAGCAGATTATTAAACAGTTGTTGAATGTATGAATGAATAATACATTAATCAATCCTAAAAGAAATCAACTCTGATCATTCATGGGAAGGACTTCCGCTGAAGATGAAAACTCCAATACTTTGGCCACCTGATGCGAAGAAAAGACACTGACGCTGGGAGTCTGAGGGCAAGAAAAGGGGAGGGCAGGGGATGAAACGGTTGGATAGCTGACTCAATGGACATGAACTTACGCAAACTCCGGGAGATATGGAAAGACAGAGGGGCCTGGCAGTTCACGGGGGTCACAAAGAGTTGACACGACTTAGACGTCGGAACAATAACAACTCGTATAATTAGCAACCTAATATAAAAAACAACAAACCAAAAACCTTCTTCCGTGAGCCCCCAACCCTAAGAAAGCCCACAACTTGCGGGGGTCCTGGCGCCCACTTCTCGAGATCCGCCCCTCAACCCCCCAGCCGAGCACGCACGTCCACTCCCCGCGACGCAGCCTTGACGCCACTAGGAGACGCCCAAGAGGCCGCCCGCTAGGTAAAAACACCAGTCCCACGTGACCGGCGTCGCACCCGGTGAGCGTCACGTGACGGACTCAGTTTTCCTCCAATCGTTGCACATGTTGTGGGGATTCCACCCAGGACCTGACCTGAGCTTTGAAACACCCTATGCCCCCGCCAACCAAACCGGCCGGCTCCGTCAGCAAGCTGGGCGGCGGTGTCTCTTAAGAACCTACTCGTAAAGCCGCTTCGGAGAAGACCGGGCCTACAACGTGCTCAGTCCCGGAAGTGACGGCTCCCAGAGGGGCCGGAAGTGGCAGTGGAGGGAGGGAAGATGGCGGAGGTGGTGAGTCCGGTGCCCGGGGCGGGGCGGAGGGAGCCAGGGGAGGTGGGTAGAGCCCGAGGCCCCCCAGTAGCCGACCCTGGCGCCGCGCTGTCTCCCCAGGGGGAGATAATCGAGGGCTGCCGCCTGCCCGTGCTGCGGCGGAACCAGGACAACGAAGATGAGTGGCGTGAGTGACGTCGGGGGGCGGGGCTAAGGAACCTGAGGGCGAGGGGCGGGGGGAGAGTCAACAGAACCCCGGGGAGGGGGTGGGGCCTCTAGAATCCTGGAGCGGGCGGGGCGCAGATACTCAGGAGGGGCGTGGCTTTTAGCCTTTAGAGCTGGACAGGGCAGGGCTTGAAGAGTGGATGGCACTTGGTGACTAACCGGGGCTTGAGAGAGCATTTCCAAGTGCTGGCGCTTTAGGGTTCGGGCCTGGTGATGGAGTTCAGGTGGTAGGAGGGTGGAGGTTCATGGCCTGGCCCGTCTAAGGCCCTTGCCTTTGCTGTTCCCACAGCACTCGCTGAGATTCTGAGCGTGAAGGACATCAGTGGCCGGAAGCTTTTCTACGTCCATTACATTGATTGTGAGTTCTGGGCCGGGATGAGGTGGGGCTGGAGGGTTGGGGGGCAGCCTCTGGCACTCCTTCCTGAGCCATCCCCACTGCTGCAGTCAATAAACGCCTGGATGAATGGGTGACCCACGAGCGGCTGGACCTGAAGAAGATCCAGTTCCCCAAGAAAGAGGCCAAGACCCCCACCAAGAACGGACTTCCTGGGTCCCGACCCGGCTCACCAGAGAGAGAGGTGGTGAGTAGGTCCCCTGCTTCACCTCTTCTCTCCTGCCTACTTTTCAAATCTCTTGGCCTCAGTGGCTCCCAGATAGGCAAGAGACTGTGCCCTCCCACCCTGGCTTCAGCTTGTAAAGGATGGGGGCCAAACTGCAGATGTAGCTTCCAGAGTCCAGTGACTGTATCTGTGTCCTTGAGAGGGCAGAGGGTGGGGTTTGATCACTCTGTGCTGAGGGGGCCCTACTCCCCTTCCCCATCCCACCACCATCCCAGCCCCAGAGGAAGACCCTGGACTATCTCTACAGCCGGCCTCCGCCCAGGCCAGCGGGAAGACCTTGCCAATCCCGGTTCAGATCACACTCCGCTTCAACCTGCCCAAGGAGCGGGAGGCCATTCCCGGTGGCGAGCCCGACCAGCCGCTCTCCTCCAGCTCCTGCCTGCAGCCCAACCACCGCTCAACGGTACCCTCAGCAATTCCAGGGACCTTGCTTTTCTCTCAGGTCCCACCTTCTCTACCTTCTGACCCACCTGTCCTGGTTTCTCTCTGCAGAAACGGAAGGTGGAGGTGGTTTCACCAGCAACTCCAGTGCCCAGCGAGACAGCCCCGGCCTCAGTTTTCCCCCAGGTGAGTCCCCCAAGCCATCTCTTCTGCCCTCCTACCCTCTGGTAGCCCCTTTTGGGCTCACCTCACAGCCACCCCTTCTGTCCTTCCCTTATCATTTGCAGAATGGATCAGCCCGGAGGGCAGTGGCAGCTCAGCCCGGGCGGAAGCGGAAATCAAATTGCTTGGGCACTGATGAGGTAGGTCTGGGGAGGAGGGAAGCTGGGTGAAACGAAGGGGACATAAGGAGGACACGGGGTTTAGTGACTACTTTAAAAATGAACAAGGGGTACTGGGCAGAAATGGTGTTGGAATTAGGAGTGAGGCAGAACTGATTCAGATCTGGCACTAGGTGATCTTTTTCACCTTCCAGGTGAAAATCATCCAAGTTTGGGTTTCTTCAGTTGGCAAGTGGGGATTACACTACCTCCCCTAGGAGGGTTGCTGTTAGGTTTGGACAAGGAAACCTGTGGAAGGGCTGTGAGCTGTAGAGTGTGCTGCTTGAGTTGTCTTCTGTAACCTGGTATCTTTCATGGGCCCTGGGCAGGACTCCCAGGACAGCTCAGATGGAATCCCGTCCGCTCCTCGCATGACTGGGAGCCTGGTATCTGACCGGAGCCACGACGACATCGTCACCCGGATGAAGAACATCGAGTGCATCGAGCTGGGCCGGCACCGCCTCAAGCCGTGGTACTTCTCCCCGTACCCTCAGGAGCTCACCGCGCTGCCCGTCCTCTACCTCTGCGAGTTCTGCCTCAAGTACGGCCGAAGCCTCAAGTGTCTGCAGCGTCACTTGGTATGAGGAGTCCCAGGGGTCACCCTCCTAGCAGCCCACCCCTCACCTCAGCCCCTGTGCCTGATTCTCCTCTCTTCCTCAGACCAAGTGTGACCTGCGACATCCTCCAGGCAACGAGATATACCGCAAGGGTACCATCTCCTTCTTTGAGATCGATGGACGTAAAAACAAGGTCAGTGGCTGAGGGGCAGCAGGAAGTCTTTGGTGCCGGGAGTCAGGGGAAGTCGAGTGAGCAGCTTCTTCAGCTCAGGAAGACATTGACTGTTACAGCTAATAGATCTTGGGTGCTGGTAGATACAGAGTGACCAGGAGTTCGACAAAATCTCTGCTCTCTGAGAGCTCACAGGGGAAAACAAACAGGCCAGTAGCAGTTTGGATCCCAGTGTGACATGTTTCATGAGAAAAGTGGGCTGTCAAGATCTTGGGGTGATCAGCTAGGCTTCACAGAGGAGGTAACCTCTGAACCTTGCCACAAGGGTAGGGTGGGTACAGGAACCCCCAGCAGTGGGTTCTTAGGAGTGGATGTACTGGCAGAGCCCAGAGACCCTGCAGGTTCAGTTCCAGACCACCGTGATAAGGTGAACATCAAAATAAAGCAGTCACACAAGATTTACTGGTTGCCCAGACTATATAAAAGTTATATTTATGCTGTGCCACAGTCTATTAAGTGTGTAATAACAGTATCTAAAAAAAATTACAGTGGTAACATCCAGAATCACTGATTATTGTAACAAATACAGTAATGAAAAGGTTTGGAATATTATTGCAAGAATTATGAAAAGGGGACAGAGATGTGATGTGAGCAAATGCTGTTGGAAAAATGGCACTGATAAACTCAGGGCAGGGGTGCCACAAACCTTTGTTAAGAAAAAAAATGCAATGTCTGTGAAAGTCAATAAAAAGAGGTGTGCCTGTGTAGATAGCCTCGAAGCGCTGTCCTTCCGGCTGGAGCACAGACAGGATGAGGGAAGGCTGTTACAAGGACAGAGTTCAGGTGGTGGGATTGAGGTCAGCTGAGAAAGGGGGGCACTACAGGTCTGGGGCCTCACCCCTGCCTTAGTCTGGCTGTGGGGAGGGAGAAGGGAATAGCCTGCAAGGACCTTTAAGAGTGAAAGGCCTCCATCCCTGGGGCCTGGAGGGCGGGGAGAGAGGGCCAATCACTGACTGGCAGGAGAGAGCTCTGGCTTGGGTGCTGGGGGAGCTTAAGAGAAAGATGCTGCTTTAGTCACTGTTTACTGTGTTAGGTGTGGGCTTGGGTATCCAAGTGGCCATGCCTAGCAGGTGCTTAAAAAGCCTCTGGTGAAATGCAGGAGAGTTGTGAGCATGGAGTACAGTACCAAGATGAATTTTACTGGAGCAGTCCTTGAGAGACCCCAGACTTCTTCACCTGTGTTGTAGACGAGCAGATGTGTTTTCAGGAGGTGTGACTGGGCAAGAGAGTACTGTGGCTTTTTGACAGCAGAACTTCTGAGACTGTCACACAGGCAGAGTTTTTCTCATAAGCCTTGGTCAGTCTTCCTGTGGGGGCACACATCAGTTTGTTGACTGGTAACTGTGCAGAGGGCAGTGGAGGCCTTCCAGGCCAGTTAGGTGGAGGTGCGGGGAGTAGGGGCAAACCTGCCCAGCTCACCAGGAGGTGGGTGCTTGAATACCATCACAGCTGCAACAGGGACTCCTAGACACTAAGAAGGGCCCGTGCCTAGGGACAGCCTGGCCCAGGGATGGGTTCAGGCACCAGGGAAGAAGGCTTATCCCCTTTCAGCCTGGGGGACAAAGAAGCTCCAGGCTGACCCCAGCCTGATGGCCACGCTCCAGGAGAGCCACCCGGGGTGGTGACAGACCTTGTCTTTCGCAGAGCTACTCCCAAAACCTGTGTCTTCTGGCTAAGTGTTTCCTCGACCACAAGACGTTGTACTATGACACAGACCCTTTCCTCTTCTACGTCATGACAGAGTACGACTGCAAGGGCTTCCATATAGTGGGCTACTTCTCCAAGGTGAGCGCTCCTGCGGGCGGCGCCTCAGTCCTGCCCTGGGCTGGGTTCCTCCCCTCACGCTCACTCCGGCCGTCTTTTCCAGGAAAAGGAGTCCACGGAAGACTACAATGTGGCCTGCATCCTGACCCTGCCCCCCTACCAGCGCCGGGGCTACGGCAAGCTGCTGATCGAGTTCAGTGAGTACTCAGGCTGCTGGCCGGGGGCCGGGGTGGTAGCAGGCTGGCCCAGGCCCCAGGGGGCTGCACGCACAGACGGACGGGGCTGCTGTGTTCCCAGCCGTGTCCTTGCAGCCCAGTCACCAGGGGAACTGGCCAGAAATAAAGGTGGGACCCTCCCAGGGTTCTCTCAGTTCTGGGGTGACTGCCCTGCTTGTCTGCACTAGGCTGTCAGTCCCTCGTAGTTCCTTGGCCACGGTGCTGAGCACCACTCAGCTGTTCCCAAATCTGACTCATCAGCCCCTGCCCAGAGCCATGGGCAGAAGCCGAGTGAGCCATTCCTGCTCAGCTGTCTGGTCCTGTGCAGTTGTACACGTTCCTGGGCAAGGACCTGTGGCTCATTTCCCCACTTGTTGCCTGAGCCGTGTGGACAGTGGATGTCACATCAACATGACTCACAGGGGATCTGGCCTCTGCCCCTTGTCAAATGTGAACTCCGCACTGGCCTCCAAGGGCCCCTCCACTGCCCAGCCTCCTCCCCTCATTCTGTTCACCTCACCATTCACTGCACCCTTGGAATAACCACGCTCTGACCTGGGAGATTAGGAGGGAGCCTTGGCTCCCTGACGAAGACATGGAGGCCTAATTTGATCACGGGTTACCTTGAGTTTTATTGGTAGAAAGATGCCAAGATGGGGTCACATCTTCAGGAAGCCCTCTGCCTGGCAGAGCAGGAGGATGCTTAGGAAACTCAGCTTAAGCCTTGGAGCTCAGACCCAGTGGAGACGAGATGTGTGTGGGGCCACCAAGGAGATGTGCTCATTGTGCCTGGCGGGAGCAGACAGGATACCAGAAGCACCAGTCCAGGCAGCTCCTGAGGGCAGAGGGTGTTCACTGGGAGGGGCCAGGAGTCCCTGCCACTGAGGCGGCAAGTGTGGCCTCCAGTTGATTGGTCAGGACTCTGCGTGCCCGCCCAGCAAAGCTGAGTGAGAGTGCCAGTGTGCCCCTTCTCTCTTCCCGGCTTCCTGCCTCCGAAGCAGAGGCCTCTGTCTTCCACACCAGGCTGTTTGGTGGAAATCACAGGAGGCTGGGCAAGAGGGTCAGACCGGCTAATAAAGATGTATCAAGGGGAAAGCAGAAAGGCTACACTCCAACACAAGGCTTGTGATGACTGAGGGTGAAGAAGGGCTTCTAGAAATAGTGGAGACATCTCAGGGCCCTGATGGGAAAAATGAAGACTCTGTCCAACAGACGTGAAACCATTCAGGGTTTTGCAGGGCCTGAGGGGCTCACCAGGAACTGCCTGCCAGTACCTAGTGATCCCCAGGGTAGAGGAGGGCAGAGCAGTCGAATTGGGAGGGAAAGAGCCCCGGCAAAGGCAGTTACTGCTGAGGAACAGCCTCTCTGACTGGGAAGTGCTTTGGCATTACTTGCCTTACTTCCTCCCAGACACCCAGCCTGGTCTTAGAGCCACTGATGCTTCTCTGCTCACAGCTGGGAGACTGTTGTGACTGAGAATCTGAGCATCCCCTGGCCTGGAGCAGAGGGGGGCCTGGCCCACTTCTCTCCTCACATACCCAGACAGAGTCTGGTAGGACCGAGGAAAACTGGAGGCACTTTCTTTCCACAAGCCATCCTCTGCACTTCCCCATCCCTCCTGTAAGCCCTTGCTGGCTCCTGGTTGATTGTAGCTTCAGCACACAGCTGAAGAGTAGGCATGCTAGTCCTTTATGAGGAAACTAAGGCACCGAACAGACAAGCCACATACCCAGACCACAGAACCACCACGTGGCAGGCCCAAGGCGGGACCATGCAGTCTACCCGGTCGCCTGCGTTAAGACACTAGTGGCACAATACTGTGATTGTTTATCCACCTCCTCCTGCTCCACTGCTTTAGGCTACGAACTCTCCAAGGTGGAAGGGAAAACGGGGACCCCAGAGAAGCCCCTCTCGGACCTTGGCCTCCTGTCCTACCGAAGCTACTGGTCCCAGACCATCCTGGAGATCTTGATGGGGTTGAAGTCAGAGAGCGGGGAGAGGCCACAGATCACCATCAAGTGAGCCTGGCCCTGCCTACCCGGGGGTGCATGACATGACCTGTTCCCTGGCTTTTTCACTCCTCGGGCTACTGGGGCCTGGGGCAGAGATGGAGGCCCCCAGGGGATCTGATCTTTGCCCTCCCACAGTGAGATCAGTGAAATTACCAGCATCAAGAAGGAGGATGTCATATCCACTCTACAGTACCTCAACCTCATCAACTACTACAAGGTAGGGAGGCAGGCAGGGGGATCCAGGTGTGTGCAGGGATGCTGAGTGCAGGCCCCATGTGGGCTGACCTGCCTGGCCCCATCTCCTGTCCAGGGCCAGTATATCCTCACCCTGTCGGAGGACATCGTGGATGGGCACGAACGGGCTATGCTCAAACGACTTCTTCGGATCGACTCCAAGTGTCTGCACTTCACTCCCAAGGACTGGAGCAAGAGGGGAAAGTGGTGACCGGACACTGCCCTGGGAATGCTGGCAAAGGCAGCAGAACTGAAGCTGGCAGCCATCCCGCCCCCACTGGGGTCTCCAAGAGGCACCCCAAGGGAGACAGGGCTGAGGACCACTCCAAAAGGAGAGGACGGGCCTGGTTAAGGCCGGCTGGTGCCCAGCACCAAGGCGAGCTCAGGGCTCACGTCAACTCCACGGTCAGCTGGCAGCAGGCCCAGGCCTGCTGTGAACCAGGGACCAGAGGGAGCCAGGCAGCTGTGTATAGTAAGATGGGGGTGGGGGTGCCTTGTACAGGGGACTGGCAACTGTACAAACTTCTTTTGTAAAGTAGGAGCTGGGTTGTGGTGGGTACTGGCTGCAAAATTCTGGCCTCTTCTGCCCCATTGCCCCCTGGCAATAAATTGTTTCTAGAGGTCAGAGCTATGGAAGGTTCTTGTGGGAGAAGGGGCAGTGCTGGCAGACTCACAGATTCTGTGAAAAGCTCCTTTATTGGGTGAAGGGCTCTGGCTTCACACTGAAGAAGAGGTTTACTGGGGTTCAGGGTTCGGTGGCTTTCAATGTCAAGCTCTGGTTCTCAGTCTTCGGGTACCTGTGCGTGAATCTGCAACAGGAATCACCTCTACTGTTGGATTTCTGCAGTGTAGTGACTGGGTGGCCCAGATATTCAGAATCATAGCCCTTCTAGAAGGCCAGAGAAGAGTGCTGGGGAAGCCATGCTGCCCCTACCCAGTCTAATCCTCCAGTCAGACCAGGTCTCCATCTGCCCCGTTATTCGCCCCAGCCCCAAAGCCCCCAGATTCACTCCAGCGAGGGTGGGGCGGGGCGCGGTGTTAGATAAAGCCTTGGAGGGAGAGGGCCCATCCATCTACTCACCGCTGCAGCGAGGCTGGGCCAGCTTAGGGCCCCACGCAGTTTGGCATCCGGACCCGGGATAGATTCCAGGCCCCACACGGTGAAGCTGCTGAAACTGGCTGTGGCTCCCATAAAGCGGCCCTGGGGACGGGAAGGGGTCCCGGCTCAGCGTCGAGGTTGCGGTTCCCACCCGCGCTCCCTCCCGACCCTATCCCCCAGTGCTCACGAAGTCCCGCTCCAGCGCCTCTGGGGGTTCCACCAGTTCCTGCTCTTCTCGCTCGTGGTCATTCTGCTTCCCCACCAACACCTCTGCCTTCTCTTCTGTCATCACATATCCCACGAAGCCGGGGGGCACCACCACCTCCTCGCCACGTAGACTACGCCCCCGAAACGATGCTTCCAGTCCTGGAGGAGGCAGGCATAGGGAGAGCCTCCGTGAGGGTCTGATCCAGGCCTAAGGAAGCAAGCCTGGTGGCCGTCCTCCCGCCGCCTCCGGTGGACCACGATCCCCAGGAGGCCTTGCGCCGCTCCTCGCGGAGGAGAGCGCAATGCCGGCGCGGGGGCTGCCGGGAGCCGTAGTCCGGTCGCGAGCGCTCACCGTCCGGACCCAAGCGGATGGCTGGGGTGAAGAAGCGCCCCACCGGGGTGGGCCGGTTAACCGGGACCTCGCAGGGCAGAAGGTGCAGCGAGACGGGGGCGGGGTCGCGCAGTGTATCAGGGCGCAGGTGAACGCGGCGTTTGTCGATGCTTTCCTCGTAGCTGTTCTCCATAGTCCGTCGCGACTCCGCAGCTCGCAGGCTAAGGCCAAAGCTGGCGCGTAAAGCGCGCGGAGCCTGTCGGGGGCGGTCAGCGCAGAGCCTCGTGGGAAGCGTAGTTCTCTTAGGCGCCTCTGCAATCCTGTCTCCCGGCGTTCCAGTCCCAGGGTTTTTTTCTTGAAATTCCCCCCCCCCCCCGAAATACATTCTTTTTATTTATTTATTTATTTTTTATTATTTTTTTTTCAGAAATACATTCTTATTGTAAAAAATTAAAACGATCTCTAAGAGTACACTTTTTACATTGATTAGTACAATGTGTTGTGTTTTGCTTGTGGTGTATGTTTAACTACACACACCACAAAGAAGGGACTCCTTCACATGTGAGGGTATTTTATCCGAGTTTGTCTTCCAAACCTGTATATTGGTCATTTTTATTACAGAGAAGACTTTTATTTATTTATAAGTCAAATATTCAATGTATCTGCCTTTTCTTTTCAAGCCTAGTTTTCACAGTACTCTTTCTTTGTTAATTTCTTAAAGTTAGCCGCACAGTCGTGTCCGCCTCTTTGCGATCCCAAGGACTGTGGCCCGCCAGGCTCCTCTCTCCATGGAATGCTCCAGGCAAAAGTACTGGAGTGGGTTGCCATTTCCTTCTCCAGGGGATCTTCCCGACCCAGGGATCGAACCCGGGTCTGCCTGCAATGCAGTTTACCAACTGAGCTACTAACTCTTCTCTAATGTTAATGTGTCCAGATACCCAACTTACATAGATTTTGACAAGTACTCTTATAAAACGAACTCATACAAAATTGATAATTAAGATTGAAATTGCATTTAATTTATAGATTTGAGAAAGAGAAAAACATCCTTAGACTTCCAGGATCTGGCTTTGGTGTTCTGTTGAACAGGAACAATTTCATAGAATATTTGATGAAGTCACTCTGTGATGTGAGTAATGAAAACAAAAGCAGGATCATTCTGTACTCACCTGAACACTGACAAAAACACAAATATTGTCCAAAACACAAATAATGAACATTCTTCTATCTTGGATAATATAGTGACTGTTGCTACTTTACCAATTTTAGTGTTAGCTTCCATATAGTTAATGTTTGTTAACATATCCCATCGTAGAAATACTCCCACTCTCTGAAGGCATCCAATCCAGAGAAGAGTCCCACTTCTTTAAACACTCTCTCAAATTCCCTGAAACACAAGTCCAAATCCTATAAATCCTTCCTGTTGTTTTTCAGTTGCTAAGTCGTGTCCTGCTCTTTGCAACTGCATGGACTGCAACACACCAGGCTTCCCTGTCCTTCAGTATCTCCTGGAGTTTGCTCAAACTCATGTCCATTGAGTCGGTGATGCCATTCAACCATCTCATCCTTTGTCGCCCCCTTCTGCTCCTGCCCTCAGTCTTTCCCAGCATAAGGGTCTTTTTCACTGAGTCAGCTCTTTGCATCAGGTGGCCAAAGTATTGGAGCTTCAGTTTCAGCAGTATGAAAAGGCAGAAGGCCTTCCTAACACCCTCTTACCGAGATACCCCACAGTGCAAAAGTAATAAGTACAGATGTGTTCCTGGTGATCTTTGGCTGAAGGGTACGGACAGTTTTTTTTCTTTTAATATTTATTTATTTGGCTGTGCTGTGTCTTTGTTGTGGCATGCATGATACTTTTTTTTTTTTTTTTTTTTAGTTGCAGCATGTGAATTCTCAGCATGAGAACCCTCAACTGAGGCATGTGGGATTCAGTTCTCTGACCAGGGGCCTGAACCCAGGCCCCTTGCACCGGGAGTGCAGAATCTTAGCCACTGGACCCGCCAGGGTGGTTCCTTGACAGATACGAGTTTTGCTTTAGTTTTCTACTAAGGTGGTTGTTGTTGCTCAGTAGCTAAGTCATGTCTGACCTTTTGCGACCCCAGGGACCGCAGCACGCCAGTTTCCTCTGTCCTCCACCATCTCCTGGAGTTTGCTCAAATTCATGTTCATTGTGTCGGTGATGCCATCCAACCATCTCATCCTCTGCCAACCCCTTTTCCTTTTGCCTTCAATCTTTCCCAGCATCAGGGCCTTTTCCAATGAGTTGACTCTCTGCATTAGGCGGATAAGATACATAATACCATTTATTTATGTCTCCTTTTGTGTCTTATCTGTACAGTTGTGGGGTTTTCTTCTTTTATACATATTTTAAAGCTTATTCCTAGATATAGTGTTTGTATTGCAAACAAGATTCTTTTTTTCCACTTCATTACTCTTAATTATTATTTATCTATAGCGGAAGTTGGCAAACCTCGCATTTGGACTCTGACACAATTACTCAACTTTGTCATTGTAGCATAAAAATAGCCACAGACAGTATGTGAACGAATAAGCCCGGCTGTGTTCCAGTTAAACTTTATTTGCAAAAACAGACAGTGGGCTGGGTGGGGCCCGTCAGTGGCAGTTTCCAGGAAAACTGTTGATTCTTACATATTAATTTTTAAAATTAATTAATTTATTTTAATTGGAAGGTAATTACAATATTGTAGTGGGTTTTGCCATACATTGACATGAATCAGCCATGGGTGTACATGTGTCCCCCTTTCTGAACCCCCCTCCCACTTCCCTCCCCATCCCATTGCTCAGGGTCATCCCAGTGCACCAGCCCTGAGCGCCCTACCCTGTCTCATGCATGGAACCCGAACTGGCAATCTGTTTCACATGTGGTAATATACATGTTTCAATGCTTTTCTCTCAAATCATTCCATACTTGCCTTCTCTCACAGAGTTTAAAAGTCTGTTCTTTACATCTGTGTCTCTTTTGCTGTCTCTCATATAGGGTCATAGTTACCATCTTTCTAAATTTCATATATATGCATTAATATACTGTATTGGTGTTTTTCTTTCTGACTTACTTCACTCTGTATAATAGGCTCCAGTTTCATCCACCTCATTAGAACTAATTCAAATGTGTTCTTTTTAATAGCTGAGTAATATTCCATTGTGTATATGTACCACAGCTTTCTTGTCCATTCATCTGCCGATGGACATTTAGGTTGCTTCCATGTCCTAGCTATTGTAAACAGTGCTGCAATGAACATTGGGGTACACGTGTCTCTTTCAGTTCTGGTTTCCTCGGTGTGTATGCCCAGCAGTGGGATTGCTGGGTCGTATGGGAGTTCTATTTCCAGTTTTTTAATGAATCTCCACACTGTTCTCTATAGTGGCTGTACTAGTTTGCATTCCCACCAATAGTGTAAGAGGGTTCCCTTTTCTCCACACCCTCTCCAGCATTTATTGTTTCTAGATTTTTTGATAGCAGCCATTCTGACCGGCGTGAGATGGTACCTCATTGTGGTTTTAATTTGCATTTCTTGATTCTTACATATTAATTTTTTAAACATATATCTATTGAATTATTTGTTTTTCCTAATAGTTTTGTTTTCTTTCCTGGGTCTCCCAGAATTAGTTATCTCACTTTCAAATAATGATTATGATCATTTTACACCCTCATTACATCACATGTCTTCTTGTCTAGCACATCAACAGACATCTTTTCCTTTTCCCCAACACTTTCTTGGGAATTTCACCAATACTCATGAAGTTGCTTTTCAACTTGTTTATATATATCTTGTTAAAGCTGTACTACTAAGGGTTTTTTTTTTAACCAATTACTGTTTTTATTGCAGTAGACTGGCTTTACAATGTTGTGTTAGCTTTTGTTGTTGTTTCCATCACTAAGTCGTGTGTGACTCTTTTGAGACCCCATGGACTGTAGCCCACCAGGCTCCGCTGTCCATGGAATTTCCCAGGCAAGACTACTAGGTTGCCATTTCCTTCTCCATAAGGGTTTTTTAATTTGGAAGTAGATGTTTGATTTATTTTTTACATTTTTGGTTTTGTTCAGTTTCCCATAGTCTGGATTTTAGTGATTGCATTCTCATAGTGTTAGGTTTATCTGCCCTTATTTCCTGTAAATTAGTAATTAGATCTAGAAGCTTCATCAGATTCTTTTGGGGAGGGGGTGAGAAAGACTGCTTCAAGGGAGGCAGTGTGCTTTTCCATCAGGAGGGACCTAATACCTCATGTTTCCCTTTTTCTGTGAAGTTAGCAGCCCTGGATGATCATTGACCAGCTGTTTCAATTCACTATGGGTTGCAAAACTGGTATTGTAAGTTCACATTTCTTCTTCATTTACTTTATTCTCGTTGTTCAGTGGCTAAGCTGTGTCTGACTCTTTGAGTCTGCATGGACTGCAGCCCACCAGGTTTCCCTCTCCTTAACAATCTCCCGGAGCTTGCTCAGACTCATCATGTCCATTGAGTCGGTGATGCTGCCCGACCATCTCATCCTCTGTTGCCCCCTTCTCCTTCTGCCCTCAATCTTTCTCAGCATCAGGGTCTTTTCCAGTGAGTCACCTCTTCACATCAGGTGGCCAAAGAATTGGAGCTTCAGCATCAGTCCTTCCAATGAATATTCAGGGTTAATTTCCTTTAGGATTGACTGGTTTGATCTCCTTGCTGTCCAAGGGACTCTCAAGAGTCTTCTCCAGCACCACAGTTTGAAAGCATCAATTCTTCAGCACTCAGCCTTCATTATGGTCCAACTATCACATCCATACATGACTACTGGAAAAACTATAGCTTTGACTATACAGACTTTTGTCAGCAAAGTGATGTCTCTGCTTTTTAATATGCTGTCTGGATTTGTCATAGCTTTTCTTCCAAGGAGCAAGTGTCATGGCTGCAGTCACTGTCTGCAGTGTTTTTGGAGCCCAAGAAAATAAAATCTGTCACTGTTTTCACTTTTTCCCCATCTATTTGCCATAAAGTGATGGGACCAGATGCCATTTACTAGAATAGTTCTAAAAGGAAAACTTCCCCTCATCAACTATTTGGTTCCCCCTTGGTACAGTGAGTATAAGAAGGGCACAATTACTGCTCGATACTTTCCTTGTATTTCTCAGTTTTTGAAATGACTTGTTCCCCTGTCATGCTTCCATGGTGACTTTTTTTTTAAAAAAAAAGTATTATTATTAAATAATGTATTTTTAAATTTTGAATGCTTCAGTTACTTCTGTTTGTTATTCTCATTGATCCTGCTATTGTCCCACCTTTTTCTAATGGGAACCTCTTCAAGTGAGCTTCTGAGTCTTTTGATGTGACCCTAGTATTCTTGCTTGGAAAATCCCAGGCAAGACAGAGGAATCTGGCAGGCTGCAGTCCATGGGGTCGCAAAGAGTCAGACACTACTTAGCCGCTAAACAGCAACAAAAAGTAGACTTTGATCGGTTTCCTTGTTTCCCAGAACCACAAGATATTCGTGGGTTGTCTTGAATAGTTACTGCTCCAGACTTGGAATCATCCAAGGATTCTTGGTTCCTTTTACTAAGAAGTGATATTTACTAATTCAGTTTGACACTAGATGTGCTCATGACTGCTGGATTGTTTCTAGATGTTTTCAGTGGACATTTCTAAATGTTTTCCGTGAAAATATGTATTTTTCTCTTTCAAAAAGAAAATACATCATGAGTTTATGCTATTATATCTAGGATTACAGGGTTTTTTGGGCTTCCCTGGTAGCCTCAGTGGTAAAGAATTTACCTGCTAACGCAGGAGACACCGGTTTGATCTCTGATCTTGGAAGATCCCCTAGAGAAGAAAATGGCAACCCACTCCAGTATTCTTGCCTGGAAATCCCCATGGATAGGGGAGCCTGGTGGGCTAGAGTCCATGGGGTCACAAAGAATTGAACGCAACTTAGCAACTGAACAATAACAGAGGGTTTTTCCTAACCTCAATGCTCTTACCTCAGTATCTTTTTCTCCCACATGAAACATCCCAGTGCTCAGCAGCCTTGTTCCACATTACATACACAATTTTCTCAATAAAATAGCAACACTACAACTAACAATATGATTACCAGTTAAAAAATTATTTTTGTAGCTCTTTTTGTCCTTAAGATACATTCCACTAGGATGTACAGTCAGTTTACTGGTTTTAAGTTCTGTGATTATGCTACCAGTTGGATAAAAAGTTAGGCTCATGTGTTTCATGACTTTTGACTTTTAGAAATAGATTTTAAAAGATTTGGTTTTACTTTGTGCGATTATTTTCATTTCCAAAGTCAAACTACAAAGATATATTTAGAGAAAGCTAGTGTCTATCCCTGTTCCCTCTAACCTGTTCTCTCCTGCCCTGTGTAACTTTTAAAATATTTTAGTTTACTTTTCTGTTGTTTACTCTTTTCTAAAGTATTAGCATACATGTAAGGATACTGAATTCAATCTCCTCATATTTTACGAAGGATTTTTGTACCTATGCTCGAGTGATATTGTTCTGTAGTTTTCCTTTCTTGTGATGTCTTTATCCGGTTCTGGTATTAGGATAATGCTGGTCTCAGAGAACGAGTTAGGAAGTGTTGTTCCCTCTGCTTCTATTAATATTTTCTGAAAGAGATTGTAAAGAATTGCTATTGTTCTTTCTCAAATTTTTTTTCACAAGGAGAATTCACCAGGGAACTATCTTGGCCAGTTGCTTTCTTTTTTAGGAGGTTTTCACTATTTTTTGTTATCTTTCAAGAGATTTTTGTTTTCAACTTTACTGAGATATAATTGACATATAAAATTAGAAAACATTTAAAGTGTACATCATGATGAATTGACATATGTGTACAGTGTGAAAGGATTCCTCCCATCTAGTTTAACCCATCTCACATATTTATTATATTCTAATTATATATTAAGAACATATAATATTAACTATTATAATTATTAATTTACTTTCTCTAGAGATAGCTCTATGCAAATCTTTTTTTTCCTGTGTGTAAGGGTTTTTTTTTCCCTTTGTGTAAATTTTGTTACTTTGTGTCATTTGAGGAATTGGTCCATTTCATATAGTTATCAGACTGAGCATACAACTGTTCATAATATTTATTATCCTTTTACTGTCCATGGGCTGAGTGACGAAGACTCCTCTTTTATTTCTGATATTAATGATTTGTGTCTTCTCTCTTTTTTCAGTTAGCCTGGCTAGATGCTGATCAATTTTACTGATCGTTTCATAGAACCAGCTTTTGGTTTCATTGCTTTTCTCTGTTGAATTTGTGTTTGACATTTTATTGATTTCCACTCCAGTTTTTGTTATTTAACTTCCTCTACTTGTTTTAGGCTTATATTACTCTGTTTCTCTAGTATACTAAAGCAAAAATTTAGATAATTGATATTTAGATCTTTCTTCTTTTCTAATATATGCATTTAATGCCATAAGCCTCATTCTAAGTATTGCTTCCACTGAATCACACAGATTTTAACAAGTTATATTTTCCTTTTCATTTAGATCAGAGTATTTTAATATTTCTCAAGAGGTTTCCTCAACCCATGTTGTTATATGAAAGTATGTTGGTTAATCTGCAGATATTTGGGAATGTTCCAGTTATCATTCTGTCATTGATATCGCTAGTTTAATTCCAATGTGATTCAAGAACAAATGTGTATTCTTTTAAATTTGTTAAGGTCTGTTTTATGGCCCAAAATGTGGTCTGTCACAGTGGATGTTCCATGTGTACTTGATAACATGTATTCTGCTCTTGTTGGATACAATATTCTGTAATCTATAAATGTTCTATCATCTATAGAAGTATTCTATAATTCAATCCGGTTGACTGATGGTGCTGCTCAGTTCAACTACATCCTTACTGATTTTCTGCCTGCTTGATTTGTCAGTTACTGATTAAAAGATGTTAAAGTCTTCCTCAAACAGGGCATTTGTTTATTTCTCTTCACAGTTTAAAATACTGTTGCATTGTTTTGCTGCTTTCCACATCAGTTTTTAAAAGTCTATTACCCTTCCAATTCTTTTGCCTTTGTAAGTTATTCAATCTTTCTGCCTAAAGATCTTGGAAATTTTTTTTTTTAAATCTTTGAAATCTGTTTTGTGAGGATGTGTCTCAAAGTTGATCATTCTGGGTTAATTTCCCAAGGTTCCCAGTGGGCCCTTTGAATGTGCAGATTTTTTTTTTTTCTTGGAAAGTTTTCTTATAGTCTTAAATACCAGTTCTGGTTCTCCTGGTGGCTCAGACCGTAAAGAATCTGCCTGCAGTTCAGGAGACCCAGGTTTGATCCCTGAGTTGGGAAGATCCCTTGGAGAAGGGAATGGCAACCTACCCCAGTGCTCTTGCCTGGAGAAACCCAGGGACAGAGGAGCCTGGGAGGCTACAGTCCACGGGGTGGTAAAGAGTCAGACACAACCGAGCCACTAACACTTTCTGGTTCATTGTTTAGTTTTTCTCCAGGGACTCTAATAATACAGATGTTTCCTTTTTGACTGTCTTGTTTCCATTAGTTTCTTCTGACCCCTTCTAGGTATTTATCTCATTTTCATTCTCTTGTTTTTCTTTCTTCAATGCCACTTATTATATTTTTATTTGAGTCTGTTCTCCTGCAAGCATCTTATAATGTAATCTTTAGTTCTAGTTAATTTTGTCTGTTTCTTCCATTTCTTTCCTGAGTTTGATCTTGGATGGCCTCCACTTGCAGTGGCTTGAAGCAGGGTTTCAGTTCCCGGTCAGGGATTGAGGTCAGGCCATGTCAGCGAGAGCTGAATCCTAGCCACGCAATCAGTGGTCAGTGACAAGGCCCTGGCCCTTTAGCTTTGCAGAAATGGATTCCCACAAAAACAGAAAGTAGTGAAACAAGCGAAGTGTTTAGTAGGAGGAAATGAGAATGGTACGTGTGCATAGACACACAGGTGGGCTCAGAGACAGTCACACCTGCCGGTAGTTTGAATCACATTTATGGGGCATTACTTCAGGGTTTCTTTTGATCGATCATTTTGATTTGCGTGGTTCTGAGCCCGTTTGTGGTATATCTCATGATCCTCCCTTGTGTG
The DNA here is from genome assembly GCF_019320065.1 of Cervus canadensis. Taxonomy (NCBI): domain Eukaryota; kingdom Metazoa; phylum Chordata; class Mammalia; order Artiodactyla; family Cervidae; genus Cervus; species Cervus canadensis. Next base: position 41,332,868 of record NC_057414.1, read on the forward strand.
AGATGTGACCCTCCCTCACATCTCAGCCAAGGTGGATTCCAGTGGGTAGCCTGGAAGGTAGCCTTGGCGTCACTCCCCTTTTGATCTCCAAGGAGCTTTCTAGACAGGAAGGTCCCTTTGACTTCAAGAATGAGAAATATGTGATCTCTTTTATATTTTATCTGGGCAGGGCCCATCCAGCCTCCTCTCTCAATTGTCCTATTGATCTTTTGGAGTTTCTGTCCACACGGCATGAACTCCAGCTGCTTACCTCCTGCCTCAAGTTCAATCAACTCTCTTTTCATTTCGTCTTGGGTTTTTAAATTTCTCAGGTGACTTTGCATGCCTTCAAATGCTTGTTTTTGTTCTGAGTGTTCTATTACAGCTTTCTTTTGCTTCGTTGCTGTTTTTGTTCAGGAATGTGTGTGAATTGGGTTTCATAGATATGTCATGAAATTCATTTTCTCATATTTTGCAATAACTCTATATGAACCTGTTAATCTTTTTCTTGTTCTGTCCTGTGGGGCTGGGTGTTTAAGAGCCCTAGTTTAGTGCGCCCTCTTCTGTCAACACTGAAAAGTCCAGACACTTTAAAGGATTTGTTTGTTTTGAGTGGGGGAGGAGCGTGGGTTGTCTGATTTTGTTCTTTTGTCCTGGGGAACTTGTGAAATTTCTCCATTTGTTTCCCCTTTTATACTCAAATGCCAAAGTATAATCCCTTCCCTTACACCTCTTTGCTCCCCAGAACTGACGTGTTTCAAAAGTCATGTTTCAAAAATCCTATAGACAACTTCCAGTCTCTTCCCCTAGTCCAAGCTCTAACCTACTCCAGACACTCGTTAACATTTGCAGACTTGGCTTCTGTTTCCTAGAACTGAACACTTACTGGTTTGGCAATGGCTTGCCCAGATCACATGGCAACTTACTGCAGCAGCTCCAGCTTTGGACAGACCTCCTCCTGACCAGCTCTGCAACAGCCCTACTTGTCCTTCTTGAGCCCTTCTTTCCTTCCCTCGCCCACCCCAAATAGGAGGGGAAGATTGGGTGCCCAAGAGGCAGGGGCCAAAGAGCCCCTTTCCCCAGAGCAGTAAGGCCCAAGCCTCTGGCCATTCTCCACCCAGCACTCACCACTGCTGCTCCTACAGCCTCTGGGGGACATCCAGGGCAGGGAGGGGTGGGGACGCGGCCCTGTGGTAATGGAAACCTGCTCCACGATGACAAAACATGATTACCAACCAGCTGGGTGACTGTAGGAAAATCACTCAACCCCTCTGGCCTACAGATTTCCTCATCTGTGGGGCCCTGCTGAGCTGTTGCAAGGATGAAGTGAGGCAATGTGTGAGGAAAACAGCTTGGTGACTAGTAGCAGAGTTGGCCTGAATACATCTGAACCCTGTTATCTTGCATGTTTGGAAAAAGGACTGGGGGAACTGTCTCCATACCTGGCAAGATTCTTAGGTCCACAGAGTGGGCTTATCCCTGGGTCGGGAATTTCCCCTGGAGGAGGACATGGCAACCCACTCCAATATTCTTGCCTGGAGAATTCCATGGAATGAGGAGCCTGGAAGGCTACAGTGAGGAAAAGTCATCTTAATTTCAGCCCAGATCATGGGAGGTCCATTCCATCAGCCCCCAAACCTTACTAGCAGATCCTTCCAAGTTGGCTCCAATCAACACAGCCTAGGAACCCCCTTCCCTAGGGCAGGGACCAGCAGGCTGCTGCAGCTTACTCTCACTGCTTCTCCCATCGGTCCACCGTCCTAGCTAAACTAAGCTCTGGGTGCAGGGACCTTGCAAAGCTCTGGAGTTGAAAAGCACTGGCTCATAGGTCAGGTCCAAACCCAGCTTCATTTCCATTCCGAACTTGCTGGGTGGTTTGGGGCAAGGCTTATCCCTCTCTGAGAAGCAAAGATGTGGCTCTTTTTTCTTCTACCTCCTGGGCAGGGATTCTAGAGAATGCTAGGCATATCTGGGCAGGAAGGAAGTTTGATGCCCTGCAGTCTGGGGGTTCCATAGCTTGGAAGCTCTCCTAGAGCCTCTGATCCCCATCCCAGTTGCCTGCCCCCAACCAGGCCCCAAAAGGAAACAAACCAGTCAGTGCTGTTAGCAAATGTCATTTTTTGTGTGTTTTAAAGAAAGGAGCCACAGTGCTGTGTCCTGGTTCTCAGCAGCCCTTCCAGGGCAAGAGCCTGCAAAGGCCACAGTCCTGTTCGCCCCCGGCCTGGCTCCGGGGCTCAGCCAGCCGCTGACAGCCCACGGAGGTAGTCCCCCACCAGGGGCAGCACGGCCCAGTCGTCAGTCCGCAGGGCCACAGGCACTCCGTCCGCCTGGGCTGCCTCCAGCCGCAGCAGCAACCGCGAGTCTGGGGGCAGACGGATGGCTACGAGGTAGCTGACGGGGGGCTGGGCCACCACCACAAAGGGCTCCAGGTGGCGGGACACCAAGGCCTCCAGCCCCTCTGGGCCGAGAGGGCACCACAAGCGACTCTCGGCACCTTTCGGCAGGCAGGAGTCCCAGAGCTCCTCAAAGAAGTCCAGCCGGGCCCCCTCAGGGGGCTGGGGGAAAGGCAGGAAGAGGTCAGCGAAGGTCACAAGCAGGGGTGGCAGGTGAGCGTGGCACGTGAGGCCGCTGGGTGTGCTATACAGGGCACGCACAGCCAGCCTCGCGGGAGCCGGGCGTCGAGGCTGCAGAGGCAGGAGCAGAGGGCGGGTGGGGCGGCCGGGGCACAGGCAGGGCACGTGGACAGCCCCCAAGGGTGCGTAGAGCTGTCTTTCCACACGGAAGCGCAGCTCCAGAGAATACACTGGCTCTAGCACCTCCACCTGGAGCTGGAGCACCGGGACTGGGCCCTCGGCTCTGCGGGGACCCACGCTTAGCCGAACCGGGGCCGGAGCCTCCTGCACCATCAGCGCCGCAGCAAAGCCCTGGTTCTCGGCCACCAGTGAGGAGGCCAGTGCAGGTGCGGCAAGGGAGGGGCCCAGGGCCACCCCCAGCTTGGGGCCTGCCAGGTGGGCCAGGAGAATGTAGTAGAGGCGTGCGTGGTCCTGCCCATCAGGGTCCTCCAGCTGCCTGGCCAGCGCCTGTAGCAAGTCCGCCAGGCCTCCTCCAACGCCTGCCCGCAGCAGGGCCCGGCAGACCCGCAGCAGGGCCTGCTGGAGGCCCCAGTCCGTGCAGTGGGTGGCTGCAGCCCACAGAAAGTTGAGGGTGGCACTCTGGGCATCCCCGTCTGCCACCCTGGCCAGCATCAGCAGGTGCCAACGGAGGGCCTCCTCTCTGCCCGGCCTGGACACCACCTCCTGCCGCAAGGCCACCCTCAAGGGTTCCTGCAGCTCAGGGCCCACTCGATCCAAGAGATCTACGAAATGGGGAGCCAGCGCAGGCCGGGTTCGGTACAACTGGGCCAGTCCCTGGGTCAAAGGTGTCAGTACCACAGGTTGCCCAGCCAGGCAGTGAGCAACTAGGTATGAGGCCTGGAAGCAGAGAGTAGCCAAGGCCCGGGGGCCACTGTCCAGGGCCGCCCTCTGCCGCAGGCCAGCCAGGAGCTCCTCCAGATAGTGCCGGGGACTCTGATCCTGGCCCTTTTCCTCCTTTTCTTCCTCTTCCATGCAGAGAAGACACAGCAGGTGCAGGCGGGCCAGGAGGGCCATCGGCTCATGCAGGAGGCTGGGCAGGAGGCCACGGCAGAGCTGGGACCCCAGCAACAGTGGGGCGGCCTCCTCACCTGTGGGTCCCAGCGGCCAGTTCTCAGGAAAGTTCAAGAGACAGTGCAGGTAGAAGAGATGGGTGGGCAGCGGCAGGGCTGGGTGCTGAGCAGCCAAGGTGAGCCGGCGAAGCAGCAAGACCTCATCCTGGGCCGTGAACAGGGCCTCGCCGAAGGCCGCCTTCAGAGCCAGCGTGGCGTGCAGCAGCGTCAGCTGGGCTGTGCCCAGCAGCCGTACCAGTTGCGGCTTGAAGAGCACTGGTGGCTGTCCCCGAAGACCCCGCAGGGCCCAGCCCAGGAGCCACAGAAGCTGGGCCTGGGCCACAGGAGTGAGCAGGTAGGAGGCATCCAGAAGCTGGGCCACAGTGGCCCGCAGCTCCCGGGCCTCCTCAGGACTGAGCTCCAGCGCCGCAAGGCCAAACTCGCCCTCCTCAGCCGCCGGCCAACTGGGTGCCTGGGGCTGAAGGTGGACATCACCCTCCTCAGCTAGCGTCCAGTTCCAGGATCCACCCTCCATGGAAGAGTCCCCAGCCGTAAGCAGGCCCTGCAGGCCGGCCCCGGCCCTGGCTTGTATCACCAAGGCGTTTCGCAGAGCAAGTGCCAGCAGCAGGCTGAGGGGCTGGACCGGGCCCTCGCGTCCCAGCAGGGCCCGCAGCAGCCCCAGGCAGCCCCCCAGCAGCCCCGGCCGGCAGCTCTCCAGTTCGCGCAGGCATTCCCACGCTGTGGCCTGCAGGGGGCGCTGTTCCGAGGCAGGGCCGAAGCTTCGCCCCAAATCGCGACCCGAGGCCAAGCCTAGCAACAGGGGCAAGAGCCGGCGGGAGGCTCCCGAGGCGGGGCTCAGCGCACCTCCTGCCGCCAAGGCTGTGGTGGCCGCCAGCAGCAGGGGCCGCCGTAGAGCTGAGGGCCGCGGGGGTAGGAGGACCAGAGTGTCCAACAGAGACGTGGCGGCTGCTTCGGCTGCAGGGGCGTCCGGCCACAGCTGGGCTGGGTACTCCAAGCACAGAGCCAGCAGGGCAACCTGGAGATGGGGGAGGGCGTGGGGTGGGCATCACGAAGTTGAGGGTCAGGACACGGTGGGCTAACCACCTGGGGCCAGGGCTCGGGCAGGGGGGCCTACCTTCACGGGCTCGCTCAGCTTCTCACTCCTCAAGTCGCTCAGCAGGTCACGACCCAGATCCTCACCCTCGGGACCTGCCATGAAGGCGGACGGGCTGGCCCGGAAGGCGCCCAGGCGCTGGGCCCAGGTTTCCCGGCCGAGGGGGCCCATGGTCGGGCACACAGATCCCTGCAGAGAGAGGCAAGGGAGGGTCGAAGTGCGGCCCAGGGACGCGCAGGAGCCCCAGGGCCGCTAGAGGGCGCGCGAGCCGCTGCGCGGACCCCAAAGGGGCCGCCCTCGGCCGCGCGCAGACACCAGCGGGGACCCCGTATCCGGGTCCCGAGATGAAACCCAGAGGCTTCGGGGTGACGCTGGGGCGGGCCGCCAGGCTCCCCGCGGGGCAAGAGCGCGGGGAGCAAGGGCGGGGGCTCCGGGCGGGCCGCTGGCGCGGGGTGCGTGCAGAGAGCTCATTAGGCCGCCTGCCCGCAACCGGCACCGAAACCACAGCACCGCCCCGGCCCCCGGCGCCCGCGGTAACGGGCCGGCCCTCTCACCCTGCCTGACTCAGCGGTCGCTGGCGCTGGGGCCGGCCGGCTCCTTCCGGGCTGGCGGCGCGGGGCGGGGCGCACGGCGCGTGGGCGGCCGAGACGGGGCGGGGCCCGCGCGGGGGCGGGGCCGTAACGGGGCCACCACCTCCCCCGCCCTCCCGGCCGGCAGGTGCCGACTCGCCGGTTTCGCTGGGGCTGAGTAACTGTCCCGCTCTGCGCAGGCCCCCCTTCCCCGAAACCGCCGCAGGCCCAGGCAGAGGCGGTGGAGTTGGGTGGGCCCGGGCTCCCGGTGCCCGGGTCCCCGTGGGCGCGCCGACTGCAATCTCAGGGCGCTTGGGTGGCCAGCGGCCGGGGGCCCACGCGCCTGCCGGGATGCCGAGAACGGCAACCCGCGCGCACCGCGCGCCGGGCGCAGCGCACGCTAGTCCAGCGCCCGCAGACTCGGGGGGTGAAGTGGATCACGAGTACTTGGGGCTCTCGGTGTGGCCGCTGGGGGGTGTGCGAGGTGCAGTCCCGGGCGGCCGCGGGCCTGGCGGAACCGGTCGGGCAGGCGCCGCAGGACTTGGCTTCGCTTCCCCGACGCCAGCCCCAGGCCCCCCACCCGCTCGGCTTGGGGGCGCGGAGCCGGCGCCGGGAAAGAGGCAGGCGGAAGCTGTTGACCTTTGCCGGAGGCCGTGCCGACGGTCAGCTAGGGTAAAGCTGGCGGGGCCAAGTCACCAGCTGCAATGAAGCCGGAAGACAACGGGATGCAGACGTGCGGACTGGCAGGGCCCGGCGGGTCACGGGTCTCCTAGGACGCTTAGCACGGACCGGGAAACAGGCCTTGCCGCCGCAGATCTGGGGTCAAGCAGTGCCCAAGCCCATTACCTTGACTTCCAGAGGGCTGGACCAGGGCTCTTTGGGGGTACTCAGAAGGCTGAGCCTGGGGCTCACCTAGCAGCCTCTCCTGGGTCTGGGGCCCAGGCTGCAGACGCCCCACTGACCGCCGGTTTCCAGGGCACAGAACCGCAGGTGTCCAGACCCCACACCCACAGCCCACCGGTCTGAGTAACGCTCCAGGCTCTAATTAGCCTGCTTTGAAGATGAAACAGGCCCGAGCCCCCATGCTAGCCGCTGCCAACTGGTTTCTCTCCTTTCCCCAGGCTTGGCAGGCCCCTCCCTACTCCCATCCCGCTGCCCTCCAGATGAGAGGTGGTAGGGAGTGGTGGGGTAGAGAGAGCTGGAGAAGAGGCTTTCTGGGTGCCCAGGGTGCCAGGCGGATCCACCCCAAGGGACAAGTCCAGCTGGAAAACCCAGTCCCAGCTCCTCTAGGCCCCGGCTCCACAGTTGACTCACAGGCGGCAGCCCCAAACTACTTCCCTCTAGGTGCCTCAGTTTCCCCACCTATAAAATGGGAGTGATGACTCCTGCCGGGGAGGCTGCGGGGTGGGGCTGCCGGCTAATTAAGTCTAAGATGAAAGAGGCCAGGATGACAGCAGCCCTGGGAGGGAAGGCAGCTTGGAGGTAACAAGGAGCCTGTCTGGTTTCCCTGTCTGAGGCCCAGAGGGTGCTGATAACTGCACATCCCCAGCCCTCACCACTTACAGGGAGGGAAGAATGATTATTAAGCCCCTTTTTACAGTGGAGGAGCCAGGCTTCAAAGGGTCAGGAAATACTATGCTGGCTCTGGCCCCCGCTCGGCCTCTGACAGCCGCCAGTCTTTCAGAGCCTTGGCTCCTTGGAGCCCCGGGTCTGGAGGGCGGGAGTTCCTGGCGCTGTGCTTCTGGATGCTGTGGTGGGAGCATGCGCATGGATTCATGGAGGTTCACAGCACCCCGAGGGACCCGAGGATGGGGTCCATCCACAGAGAAGGAAAGGGAGGCCCAGCCAGGTGTAGTCACTTGCTCAGTCACAGAGCTCCTAAAATGTGGAGTCCACCCTTCAGGCAACAGCCCCTTGCTACCCTTGACTTGGCCTGCCACTCAGGGCAGCTACTCTCTGCCTTCACCTGCCTGCCCAGGTGTCTGCTCCCATGGGAGGGGGCTGCTGGTACTGCCCCTGGCATAGGCCAGGTGTTACACTGAGCTCAGTCCACCAGCACTGAATCTGCAGTCAGCAAGCCCACCCCCAAGAGTGACCTCCCAGCCCAGAGGCCCCGGGTGTGGGCTGCAGCAGGGAACTCCCTACCCCATCCCCCCAGCTCATTTCTTCTCTTTCTGCTAAGTTTCCATCCTCCTCAGGGCAGCCCTGTTCTGGGGAGACATGAGATGCAAGGCTTAAAATAGGGAAAGTCTGTTTCCAGAGGGGTCCTGAGTCACGGTTTTCTCATCTGTGAAATGGGAGATAACCCATCCTCACATCACTGGCACTAGGGATACAGAGGCGCTTTAAAAAGAGCACATCAGGGAGATTCAAAAGGGAGGGGATATGTGTATCCTAGGCTGATTCATGCTGAGGTTTGACAGAAAGAAAACTTCTGTAAAGCAATTATACTTCAGTTTAAAAATAAATAAATTTTTTAAAAAACTACTTATGTAAAGAAAGAGCACATCAATTTGCAAATTCATAGAGAGCAGAGCCATGGGTACCAGGGGCTGGGGCGTGGGAGGAATGGACAGTGGCTGCTAACGGGTAGAGGGTTTCTTTAGGGTGCAATGAAAGTGTTTCTGAAGACAGTGGTGACGGCTGCACAGTTCTGTGCAGATGCTAAAACCCACTGAATTGGGAATTCCCTGCTGGTCCAGTGGTAGGTCTTCATGCTCTCATTGCTGAAGGTGCGGGTTCAATCCTTGCTGGGGGAGCTAAGGTCCTATAAGCATGGCCAAAAACAAAACAAAACCCCACTCACTGACTTGTACACTTTAAAAGGGTGAATTTTATGGGTATGTGAACTATATCTAAATAAAGCTACTAAAAATGACGTTCAAAGAGGTCCTGCATGTACAGAATTTACACTGAGGAAGAATGGAACAGACAAGACAAATCAAAATTTCATGGAAAGAGATGCTGCAAAAAAGAATAATAAAATAAGGTAATGGGACAGAAGTGATTGGCGGGACAAGGATTTAGCTGGGGCACTCAGAGAGGCCTCTTAGAAGAGGGCATGTCTGGCTGAAACCTAAGTGAGGAGAGAGAGCCAGTCATCAAGTGGGGAAATGCCTCGGGGGAGAAGGAGCAGCGGAAGAGAGGCCTGAGCTGGGAACCGGCTTTGGCCAGGTCAGTGGACAGAGGGCCAACAGCGTGGTGGGCACACAATGGGCCAGAGCTTGCTGGGCCCCAGGGACTCCATTCAGCTCCCAAGGATCGGAGTGGAACACATGGAGAGGGAGGTGCAGGCAGACACCAGGCACCCTGGGAACTGACAGGACAAAACTCGGCAAGCGATGGCAGCATCAGTGTCGCCCACCGCACGTCACAGTTTGTCGGGGCTTTGCAGTGTCCACGGGCTCCTGTCAAACAGGGCTGGAAAGGCCACTATTTGAGCCAGGCAGAGGCCGCAGCGGCCCGGGCACCAGCAGCCTGCTTTAAGGCCGAGTCCATTCTCAAGGGCTGCTAGTCTTCCTGGCCAAAGCGAATCAGAAGCATCTCTTGACAGCAGAGTTGGAACTCGGAGCCCTCTGTACAGACGTGGCTGAGCCCAGGTCCCTGGCTAGGGCAGCCCAGCTCCAGGACTGGTGTTCTGCTTGTCCCCTCAGCACAGCTCTTCCACCTCCAGCTGCCATGCTTCTAAGCCTGTCCCACCCCACCACCCCCAGCTCCTCCCAGAAGCCTTCTTGAGAACAGGAAGGGGTTAAAACTTCTCCATCCGACTCCTGCCCTGGCTCTCCCCAGAGTTGCTCAGGACAGAAACCAGGCACTGAAGGTGGCTGCCAGCCACCAGTCTTTGGGAAGCATGGTCCTTACTTGCCTGTTGGGGTTCTGTCTCCTCACACCCCTGTCCACTGTATCAAAGAGGCAGGTCTGCTGAGGACACTTGGAATCAGCACTTGTGACCCAGGCCACCATCCCCTCCTGCTTGGACCACGACAGTAGCTTCCTCACTGATCTCCCTGCTGCTCCCCTCACCTGTTGATGCACTCCCCTCTCCCCATCGCAGACCCCAAGGCTGCCCATCGCCCTGAACCTCACATGACATGGCAGACCTGCCTCTCCCAGCTCAGACCTTACACCCTCCCATCCCCTCACGATCCAGCCACCTTTCTGTTCATCACACACAGACATACACACAGACACACACCAGGGGCGCACTCCTGTTCTGGGGCCATTGAGCCATCTGATCCATCTACACTTCATGCTCTTCCCTGCTCTGCACAGCTGGCTCCTACCTCTCATTCAGATCTCAGTGCCCCTTGCCTGTCACCTGAAATCAGTCCTGACTATTCACTGGAAGGACTGATGCTGAAGCTGAAGCTCCACTACTTTGGCCATCTGATTCGAAGAACTGGAAAAGACCCTGATGCCAGGAAAGACTGAAGACAGGAGAAGGGGCGACAGAGGAGGAGATGGTTGGATGGCATCACTGACTCAATGGACATGAGTTTGAGCAATCTCTGGGAATTGGTGATGGACAGGGAAGCCTGGTGTGCTGTAGTCTGTGGGGTCACAAAGAGTCAGACACGACTGAGCGACTGAACTGAACTGCCTGTCACCATCCACCACTAACTGAATGTTCTGCACCACACTAATCGTTTCCTTCTTTGTCTTGCATCACAGAATACCCAGTGCTAGCATATAGCAGGTGTTCAATGAACATTTGTTGACTGAATTAAGGAGAAAATGATACTGAACTGGCATTGTGTGAACAGAACAGAAGGTGCTTGCCCTTATGGAGCTCACAGTTCAGTGTTTACCCAAGTTCACATACACTGTCTAGTTCTAGATGAACCAGAACCAGAGACCATGAACCAGAAGCCACACACTGACAGCCCATAGGTCAAATCTGCCCCACAAATGTATTTTATTTGACTCTTTTTTTTTTTTTTTAAGTGAAGTCAGTGTTTAAAAACTGGTAGGTTTCAAGGAATTCCCTGGCAGTTCAGTGGTTGGGACTCCAAGTTTTGGTGTTGAGGGTCTGGGTTCGATCCCTGTTTGGGGAACTAAGATCCTGCAAGCCACACAGTGAAGCCATAAATAAGTAAAGATAAAAATTGGTAGATTCCACACACAAATTTCGATTTCCAGTTCCCAAGTGGAAAAAAGTGGCACCACTGGGTTTCTGAGCTTGAGTGACATCCTTGCCATTGGCACTCTAGTCACATTCTCCATGCCGCCCCCAATTTCCGAGAGCTGCCTTTTGTCACTGAACTGACATTATAGTTTTCCTTATAATCAAAAAAAAAAAACTAGCTCTGCATTTATGCCTCTATTAGAGCAAAAGTTGGAACATGAAAGACTGTCACATGAGTCAAGAAACATAGGCTAGGGGCCTCCCTGGTGGCTCAGTGGTAAAGAATCTGCCTGCCAGTGGAACACAGGTTTGATCCATGATCCGGGAAGATCCCACATGCCGTGGAGCAGCTAAGCCCGTGGGCTGCAACCACTGAAGCCCGAGCACGTAGAGCCCATGCTCCACAACAAGAAAAGCCACCACAATGAGAAGCCTGCCCCTGCAACCAGAGAGAAGCCCGAGCAGCAACAAAGACCCAGAACAGCCAATAAAGTCATTTTTTTTTTAAAAGAAACATACGCTATTCACTCAATAAACATTCACTGACACCCACTATGTGCCAGGCGCCATTACAGATGCTATAGATAGAGCGGTGGACAACACAGGCAAATCTCTCTCCTTCCCGGGGCCTCATTCTATACACTGGCTACACTGGGGAACTTTCTTTCCACAAGTGAAGACATCTGAGTTCTTCCCCCATGAGAAGGACTGCCTGTGTCCAGCGTTATCCATGAAGACTTCATCAGAGTTTCCACGAAGTCCCTACTGTGTCCCAGCCCCTGTCAAGGTCTGGTACAACCAGGGTGCTCAATAAACATTTATTGGATGTTTGAGAATCCAGGGTAAGAGTGGATGGCTAACAAGGTAAGTGTGGGCTGTGGGAGGCAGAGCCTTGAGAAAGGAAGGGGAAGGGGGCAAACATTAATGCCCCTGCCAGATCTCACACCATTTCATACATGGCCCCAGGAGGTAGACAATGGGATTCTCAGGTCACCGACAATACAGGCTGGAAAGGAAAGCTCCTCGGCCGGCCAGACTCCCGGGTTCCAGGAAGGTGTAGAAGAGGAGGCCTATCTGGCCCCTAAGTCCACCCTTTCCCCACCCCTCCAGGGTATGCTCCACATAAGTCCTGTGGGGGGATGTTAAGGGCCTCTGGAACCTCCCTCTTGAAAAACTACCTTCTTCCACTACATGCCTGAAAGTCCACCATAGGCAGGCTGCTCCTTTTCTGACTCCTGACTTTTGAACTGTGTGAATTCATTTATCAGATTCATTTCCTCCTAATCTGTTCTAGCAAACATTTAATATGTGAGAAAGGTGTGTGTGTGGCCGGGACTCTGAAATATTAGTTTATTTTACATGGGGGAAGCGGGGGAAGCTAAAAGAGGAAGGGGTCCCATCCCTGCCCTTACTAGTCAGCTGGTAAGAGAAGCCCCGTGGCCCAAGCGTCACAGTTACTGGGCCTCACGGAGGCCACCCGGTGCTTCTGAGGAGGGCGGGGGCTCCCTCCGGGTGAATGGTTGGAGTGAGGGGTCCCAGGCTGAACCTGAGCTCAGCGTAGGACACAAGCTCTTTGCCTGCCGTGGTGCAGCCAGGCGAAGGAAGCTGGTCCTCCACCATCCGCTCCCCTCCAGTCTTGCTGCACCCGAAATCGGGCCATCTGGGACAAAGACGAGGGCTTTGGCGCACCCCAATGGCTAAGGCGCTGGGGTCTTTCGGGAAGGCGGCGGACTCAGAGCGGTTTAAAAGACCCTTCCTCCACGAAGCCTTCCACACCTGTCCGCCGAAAGGCAGACTCTCGGCGGCCCCGGGCCCGGCGGGTGCTCTCCGCTTTGTATTGCGGCCGGCGCGGCCTGGCATGCGGGTCCACCGGCCTGCGCGCTCCTGCGGCCCCGCGTGCCATTCCGCACGGAGCCGGCGACCAGCCAATACCTCTGGGTTGAGCCACGAATTGCTCAGCCAGGCCTTTGAGACCCGGGGCCGCCTGGGCCCAGGCCCGGTTCAACAAGTGTGGGCCGGGCCGCCCAGTCTCGCCCGACGGCTTCGCGCCTCCCCAGGCGCCCGGGGCGCGCCGAGCCCTGTCGGGAGAGTTTCATTTCATCACCGGCCGAGCGTGCGAGCGCCGGATAACGTTGCCCCTTCCCCTCCCTCCCCTGCTCGTCGGCTCTCTCTCCGAAACTCCGGTTGGCGAACGCTAGCCCTCCCGCTGGGCGGCAACCGGGCCGGCCCGGCAGCCGGGTGCCCTGCGCCCGCCCCCGCCCGGCCACCCCGCCCAGGCCGCGAGGCCACCTCACCGGCAGCGGAATGGAAACCGGTTCGACAGGTAACAAATAGGTGGGTTGTCACCGTTATTTCCCAACGCATGCGCCGTCGCTCCCCGGGCCACTCCAAGCTAATTAGCTCCGATCACCCCCTCCCCGCCCCAGCCACCAACACACACCGCCGCGAGCCAATAAAGCGTGAACCCGTCCGGCCGGCTCGCACTTTAAGACTCCGTGAGCGGCCGCGAGGGACGCCAGTCGCGCCGGGAGACGCTTCCCCGCCGCCCGCGGCACCTGGCTGCAGGGGACCTCATTGGGACCGGAGGACGCAACAGCTCCGCCGAGCTGAAACGGGCGCGCGCCGTCCCGGCCGCTTTGGCGACTTCTTCTCCGACCTGCCCCCTCCCCACCCCCCGCCCGCCTCCAGCCCGGCCCGGGAAAGGTGGGACGGCTCCGGCTCTAGTTGCGGAAGCGGCCCGTGCCGCGCAAGGAGGGTTCGACGATGCCCCGCGCCTTTCTGGTGAAGAAGCCGTGCGTCTCCACGTGCAAGAGGAACTGGAGCGAGCTCCCCGACGAGGAGCGCGGCGAGATCTACGTGCCAGGTGAGGCGCCCACCCAGCGCGCCCGGGGCCCCGCGCCGCCGAGAGGACGGCGGGCCCCGGCGAGCGGCCGGCGCGCGGGGCGCCGTGGCGCGGACCGCGGCGCCCGATTTAAAGTTTAAGCGGCCGCGGCCCCGTTAGCCCGCGCGGGCGCGGCCGACCCCGGGCGCCGGGGGAAGGGGAGGGGAGGGCAGGGGAGGGTGGGCGGAAGGAGCGGCCATGTAGGGGCGGGGGTGGGCGCGGGGGCGACCTGATGCGGGGGGACAGCGGTTCCCAGGCCCCGGCGGGGGCGCGCGGGCTCGCGCGGGGCCGCCCTCCCCTCCACCGGCCTGAGCTGCGGCGCAGGGGAGGCAACGGGGTGTGTCACCGCCCCGGCGACCCTCCACTCTCGCGTCGTAAATCCAGAAAGCCAGGGCTTTTATGGGGCGGGCGGAGGGCACTGGAGCGGTGCCACTTTGGGGGGGCCGGGAGCGAGCTGGAGCTTGGGCTGAGGTTTGTGCAAAATGCAAGAGAAGACCCAGAGCGTAGGCCACCTTCATTGCTCTCTCCGTTTCCCCCACAACGCCGGTGGCCAGAAGGTCCCCGTGGGGGTCGGGCAGGCAGGGAGCCCCCAGCCGTGAGGAATGCCAGACGGTGGGGAAGGCGCCGGCTGCACCCCACCAGCCCTGAAGACAAAGGTGGGATCGGGTCTCACCTCGGTTAGAAACGCGCCTCCTTCAGCCTCGAAGAGGACACCAGTGAGCTGAAAGGGGGTTTAAAGAAGCCGTCCCACAGCCAGGGACCAGCCCGGGGGAAGCTGAGGCAGCCAGTTTATTTTCGGAAGACGCCTTGACAGCGTCGGAGGCAACTTGGAATGAGTAACCCCAGTTGTTTCTTGCCCCGGCGGCATCTTCCTTGTTAACCTTCTGTCCGCCCCACCCCCAACAGAATCTTTGGTCAGGAGCGAGCAGGTTTCCTTCGGAACTCCCCCTCCCCAGGCCTGGGGGGTGGGGCGGGGGATGCGCTGAACACCCTGCCCAGCGCCTCCAAGGGGGGAGAGGTTGTAATTAACCAACCGACTTTGACCCTTGATCTGCAGGCTCCCCGGCACCGCCCCAGGCCTTGTAGGAAAGTGGCGAAATGAGGGCGGTGAGGGGCCCTGTGAGGGCTTTTGCCTCAGTTTCTCTCCTGAATGCAAGGTTGGAGACAGTGAGTGAAGCGTTGGCCTGACCGGTATCAGGATCCTATGGCCTAGGGTGCTGGCAGGGTGTTTCACAGCTTAGCCTTGTCTCAAGCGCCTTGGCCCCTGTCTACAGCCTCCTTAAGACGAGGGAATGTTCCAAAAGCCCTGATGATCCCAGTGGGGAAACTGAGACAGCAAGGGACCTGAGCAGGCCCAGGATTCTCTGTGCGGTTTATTGTTTCTCCAAGTTCCCCAGGGAGTTGATGGTATTTCAGGTCTGGAAGGGGTGAGGGTGAGGGCCGCGGGCCCCCTTCCTTGCTCCTGCTCCTCCCTCACCTGTGTTTGACTTGCTGCTTAGCTGCTCCTTGGGATCTGATAAACCGAACTTGGACTGTGTTAAAGGTGAGCGGAGCCTTGCTTGAGACTCAGTGTGCTGTTATTTTTAGTTTTATTTCACATCCCAATCAGTAACAGATCATGTGTTGACTTTTACAAAGGACAAAGAAATTCCGCTCGTTCAAATTGTTGGCTGCCTTGTGTGCTGGTGGTTTTCCCCACCGCATTTCTGGTGGCCGCGGTGGGAGTGGCGGTGGGGGGCGGGGGGCACCTACACCCTGGGGCAGGCCCAGCAGGTGCAGAGGAGGGCTCTGGATGGTCTGTGCCACCTGCTGCTACTGTCCGGGTGAACGGAGCCGCTCAGCCTGCAGGACCACCCTGGACGTAGGGTGGGGTCTAACCTGGACATGCAGGTGAGAAGTTGCCAGGCAAAGTCCTGTGGGGTCAAGCAAAGAGGAGAAGTCAAAGAACTGACTTTTGCCCCTCAAAACCATGTGGCCCACTAGCAAGTTTTCCCACAGTTTTTGGAAATGAGAAAGCGAATGTTCTCGGGCTACGCTCGGGCGCCTCAGATGGCTGGAGAGTGGGGAGTGTGTTTTGTGGTGGCCTGTCCCCTGACTGGGCCATTCCATCACCAGCGGACCGTGACCCCAGGAGCCGGCTGGGCACGTTTCCTTCACCCCACCCCACAGACTCAGCACGTTGTGACCAGCTAAGCGTTGACCCCGTCCGGTCCCACCGGGAGAGGCACTGGGAGGGCTGGGGAACGAAGCATCTGAGGTCTGACCTTCCCCCCCCAGTCCTCTGAGACCCTCAGGGCAGCAAAGAATGCCTGGAAAGAAGGGCTTTACTGACTGAAGGCTCTGACTCCAGGGCCCCAGGCTGACCAGCACTCCAGCCTCTTCTCTGAGGCACAGTTCTAGAGGTTTCCCACCCTCAGTCCCCTGGCCTCAGTCTCCCCTGAAAGCTGAGGGAAAGGCCCAGAGGTGGGCACAGGGGCTGGAAGGCCGTGGGGGTGGGAGACGGTGCCACTCCTGCCGGGAGCATTGAAAGGGCTCGTGGTTAAGAAGCCCCCTCTTTGGGCCCCCTGCCCCCCATCTCCCCAGCACTTCTCCTGTTGTGTCAGTACTGACTGTTGGAGGGATGCTGGTTTCATGAGGATGAACTCAGGCACCTGTACCCAGGGGCTAAATTCCATCTCCTGGACCAAAGAGGAAGCTCCAGGAATAGAGGAATGGGGATGAAGCGGGGGTACTCCTGGCCCCTGCTGAGAGGAATAGGGAAAGGCCGGGAAGGCCCTGGAGGGGCAGACCCTGCCTGGAAGCTAAAGGACACGCTCCAGCCATGAGCGTCCCGGGGCCTCTCCCCTCTCCCCAGCTTGGGACACAGAGTCTGTGGGCCCTTCTGCCAGTTCCCCAGCACGTGCCCTCCCCAGGGAGGCAGCCAGGCTGAGGTGGGGGGACTGGAGCTTCCCCAGCCTGGCTCTGACGAGGCCGCGCGGGTTGCTGGGCGGCTATCTTTCCTGGCCGGCCGAGATAGGAAGGCTGAGAAAGTCAGCTTGGGGCCCCAGAGTACACGTGTGGGGGTGGGACGGAGTGGAGCTGGGGCGCAATTATGCTTCTGATGGTAATTATTCTAATTCCTGGGAAGGGTTGGCAGTGAGGTCTCCGTGGAGCAAGGCTGGGAAGGTAGGCAGCCAGCCCACGGGTGGGAAGGGTGGGCTGGGTGGGCTTCCTGGCTGTCCCACGGGGTGCCGTCACCCAAGCTGCCCTAGCTGTTTGTCCCTCGCTTGGGTGACCTGAGGCAGAATCCTGCCAGACTGTTTGTCCCAGAAAGAGAGCAGGTGAGGACGAGTCCTCTGGGCACCGGGAGGACAGGAGCAAAGCGTGGCCATTGTTGACGTCAGCTTTCCTCTTTAACTCTGTTCACTCTCAGCCGGGGCTGCGTGGCCTCCCACAGGGGGTCCCCGTGCTGCCCCGGGAGGATGGGCAGCACGCGAACACTGCCCAGTCCTGCGGCGTCCGCCCGGGAGTGAGGGCTGGGGTGCGCCGGCTGGCCTTCGTTGTGGACTCAGTATGAAAAACGGTTGGCGGAGAGGGGGGACGATCCCGCCGGAGGGGAACCCTTGGTG
The DNA here is from genome assembly GCF_019320065.1 of Cervus canadensis. NCBI lineage: Eukaryota > Metazoa > Chordata > Mammalia > Artiodactyla > Cervidae > Cervus > Cervus canadensis. The sequence continues at coordinate 41,349,826 of NC_057414.1, forward strand.
TTCGTAGCATGGGAACGACAGGCTGAGAGACCGGCCGGTTGCATTTCCAGGGCTGCCCACCTCGGGCAGTTGGCTTCGCTGGCTTCCTGTGAAGCCCTGCTAGCTGACCTGGCTGCGGGAGGAGGCGGCTGTGGGGGACCCTGCCTTCCTGATGCAGATGCAGGGCTGCCTGACAGGAGCCTGGGCGTGCTGACACACGGGGCTCCCTCTGGCCTGCTTCAGGGCTGAGCTGAGCCCCGACCCCCTCCCAGGTCGGCACAGCCGCAGCCTCTGGGAGGCAGAGGCCGGGTGTCCTCACGCCTCTTTTGCCTGCTCTGCCCAGAGAGTCCGGCCCTGGCCTGAGGTCTCGCATGGGGAGGACCCAGCACCCTGTCTGGTATTTGGGCCAGGAGCTTGAGGGACTTGCTGAAGGCCGAGGCGGGGGGAGAAGACCTTGGCGGGGGGTGCTGCTCTGAACCCCTCATCCAGGTGGAGGCAAGCTGGGCGGACAGAAGGGGAGCCCTGGAACCCCTGAGGCTGCAGGGAGAGGGCCCAGCTGGCGTGGCCTGGCCACGCTCCTCTGCTGTGGGGGGGCGATGAGTAGCCACAGCGGCCGCCACCTTGCCGGAAACGTCTAATTAGGGGACAGAGAGCAGCGCCGGCAGGGCCCAACCAGTTCTGCTTCCTGCCACTCGGTGACACCCAGCCACAGGAGCCGCACGCGGCTGAGCGCTCCCTGTGCGTGCGGCGGCGGGACACACTCCTGAGGGTGGCGGGAAGACAGGTTTGGCGGGGCGGGTGGGAGGAGGCGAGCACCCCACCCTGATGGCCTCACCTGCCCCTGGCTTGGGGTAGAAGCGGCGTGGAGGCAGGCCAGGCGGGCCCGCTCCCTGTCCCCAGCTCCCCGGCACCGTCACTTCGGGGGTTTCTGTGGAATGAGAGAGGCAGGCACTGGTCTCTCCCCAAACCAGCTGAGATCTCAGAACCCTGGCCTTGGACACCCCCACCCCCACCCCGAGTGGAGCAAGGGAGCCAGGGTGACAACTCACTGGGGTGCAAACCGGTTAACCCTCACCTGCTGTTACTCCTCCGTCTACTGCTCCATGTGCAGGCGGTGTGGCCCGGCTCCAGCGCCGGGGAGCCTCGCTCATGCTACCCGATACTGAAAGATAGAGAGGGTAGAGGTTCCTGCTTATCTCTACCTGGATTGAGAAATGGAAATTGTCATCCAGCTTTGAATTCCCAGGCAGGATCGCCAATAGCCACATAAGCTGGCATCAGCTGAAGCTGCCAGCTCTCGGACACGCACCCCCTCAGCAGACCCCATCCCTGTGGGAAGACTGGGGGGACCCCCGAGAGCTCCGGCCTGACGTCCAGCCGCCCAGGGCTTGGAGAGAGGCCAGGCCGGGGCCAGGCGCTGGTGAATCAACTCCCAGAATGAGGTGGCTCATTAGAATCCCCAAACGGACAGACAGACGGCGCCAGTGCCAGCCGAACGGGTTTGGGTGTCGGGCAAGCACATTCTTCCCCGTCAGACCTTTGTTGTGCTTTGAGGGGGCGAGAGCTCGGGCCTCTCCCGAAACTGGGGTGCCTTCACAGCTGCCTCTCCTCCATCAGCATGTCCTCCGCCCCCTCGGGTCCCAGCCCTCCGCCTCCAGCCTTGAGCGATGCGTCCTGCCGGGGCCGGCCCTCCCCAGATCCCCATCCACTGTCTCACCGGCCAGGGGGCAGCGGCGCGGGGGGGCCTGTTCATGGTTCTGAAACCCTAAGTCCACCTCCCGAGTCCCCTTCTGGAAGCCCACTCATCCTTTCCTCCCTGTGCCCCTCTTGAGTTTTCCTTCTGAGGCTTGGAGAATGTTCCTAGCTTAGCCTCTTTGAGGGAAAAACACTAAATTGAAGCATTAGATTGTTTGCCTCGGCTCTGGGGGTGTGAGACTTGTCTCTTCTTTGTCACTCGGGAGACCTCCCCTCCTCTCTAGTCAGGGTGGGGTCCAAGCCCCCGTGTGTGAGGTGTCTGCTCGCTGTTGCTGCTGTCACTGCCCAGGAGGGGAGCCCAAGCCCTCCAGGCGCCACCGTGAACTGAGCTCGGAGCGGCGAGGAGCGGTCCCTGCTGCGGGGGAGGCTTGCGTCACAGGCAGGCAGGCTGCCCAGGAGACTGTTAGGCCGCATCCACCTGCTGCTCCCTGACCTCCTCCCTGCTCCGCCCCGCCCACCTGTCTGCCTGCCAGGCTGGGCCCGCGGGAGTGGGGAGCCTGGAGCCCCAAACAGCCGAGGTGTCAGGGACACGGCGGCCCGAAGGAGGGAGGGGTTAGGACCACCCAGTTTCCCACAACCAGCGGCTAAATCTGCCTGGACGAGAGGCCCTGAGTGGCCCTGACCACCGGCACCCATCTGGGGCTGCGGTGAGTCCCGGGGTCCCGGGCCTCCCGTGTTGCCCTTTGTCCCTGTGGGAGCGTGGATGAGGCCTGGAATCCAGGGGGACTGGCCCAGGTGGGGCCAGCAGACGGCTCAGGAGGAATAATTGGCAGCGCAGGTTCGGTCCTCCCAGTTCCGCTAAGACACAAATTACTCAGCGGGCAGGCCTGTGGGCCGTGGCGCTTGGCTGGCGTCACCTGTAATTACCTTAATGGGGTGGGAGGGAGGTGTGGCGGGCAGTGGGCTGGGGGCAGCCCTGCTCTGCCACATGCCTGCGAGGGGCGGGACGGTGGCTCACTGCCAGGGAGCCCTCCTGAAACCCCACAGAGTCCCCTTTTCTCCTCCACGCCCTTCACCTGGCTGCTCTTCTCTTCGCAGTCAGCCTGGGCTTCTGTCCACCACAGCCCTACCACGAACCAGAGCCGTCGGTGGCTGAACCCCCTTCTTGCCCCCTGGCTTTGGACATGAGCCTTCGGAACTCCAGCTATAGTGTGACCCCCGGGCCCTGCGTGGTTGCCCAGCTGCCTTCCGAAGACATGAGTCGCCTGGCAGGCCCGCAGAGCAGAGACCACGGCTTTCTGCGCACCAAGATGAAGGTACTGACCCTCACAGTGTCTCTGAGGCCCAGGGGCACGTGGGTCCACGTGGGTCCCGCCCACGAGGCATGGCCCAAATGAGATTAGGCAAACTGGCCTTGGATCTGGGTCCAGATTTCTACAGATGTGAGCCTCCCTGGGGCACAGACAGGGTGGGAAAGAAGACAAGTGAGCCTGAAGTGAGGATGACACGTGTTGGGGAGAAGCAGTGAGGTTCGAAAGACATCCAGCCCTTTGGAGTCCTTTGTGGGCGTTGTTTAGTTTCGTTTCTGGCCTTAAGGGGAGGCACCCCTTACACAGAAGTGCTTGGAAAAGTGGGGAGGCATGAGCCTGGCTCTGCACCCCAGCCTGGCCTGCGTCTCCGCCGCCACGAGAGTGAGGTCTGGGATCTGCTCAGTGGTCAGCTGTCCCCTGAGGCGTGTGCCCGGCAGTCTCTGCCTCGTCCAAGTGCACGCTTCCAACCCAGGGCCTTGCATCTCGGGCGGGGCCTGGTGAACCCGGGTTCAGCAGCCGAGGCAGGAAGAAGCACAGGGCGGCGGAAACGGCCCTGCTTTCCAGGAGCACGAGGCCTGTGTTCCTGAAAGTTCTGGAACCTGGAAGCACCTGCCAGTGGTGATCTAGTGGAAGGGCTGTCAGTGGAGCTTCCTATGAGCCAAGAGACCAGAGAAAACTGGCAGGGAAAGGCTGCTCCTCCTCTCTCACCATGGAGGCCGGGTGTTGTAACCCACCAGGAATCACCAGGAAATGTGCTGGGCAGCTGACAGGGGAGCTCACACAGCGCCCCGATCCCCGAGGTCCTCTCCTCCCAGCCCTTGAGCCCCAGCAGCTAAGGAGTGCATGGAGGGAAAGCAGAGGGCACAGGACCATAGACGAGGCAGAGAAGTGAGTCCTGACCCCAAACGGCTTGCTCAGTGAGCAACACGGCCTTTACCTGGTGCCAGGAGCTGCGCGGGGCCAGGCAGCATGGGTGACAGGGGAGCACCTCGGGCCCGGGGGGCTCGGGCGGCGTGGCCAGCGACAAGGCCCCCACAAAGCACAAGTAACCTCTGAGCGTTCAGAGGTAGGGCCCGGAGACCACGTCTCCACTTCTGAACAGATCTGAGGTGTTCCACAGTTACCCTGAAAATGAAAAACCTTTATAAAGAGAGTCATCAGGATGGCAAAGGGACCCACACTAGACCATGTCAGGCTCAAGAAAGGCCGGGGCTGGGCTGGCCCGTGAGGCGAGGGAGCTCTGGGCCCCCAGCGGTGGCCTCAGCCCAGGAGGGCAGCACAGAGACCATGACCGTGTCGTGGAACCTTCCCCGTCCTGAGGTGCAGACGGAGAACTGAGCAGCAGCTAGAGGAAGCCTGGGCTCAGTGAAGGGGGCACTTTCTGTCAGGGAGAGTTGCCCTCTTTCTGTTGGGAGCTGGCCGCCTGCCTCTAGAGACGGTAAGGAAGGGCCTCGCAGAGGGACTCAGGAGCCCGACAAGAGGCTGACCAAGGACCCTAAGGCGGCTTCTGGCTCCACCACCCCATCTCTGGGAGCCAGTGCCCAGCGGTGTGGCCCCTGGGTGGGCAGCGCCCTCCTTGGGGCCGGGGGCTGGCGCGGTGCATCTTCCCGATCTGCCACCTGGGTGTCTGTCACACACCCCGCCCTCGCCCACAGGTGACGCTGGGGGACGGTCCCAGCGGAGACCTCTTCACCTGCCACATCTGCCAGAAGGCCTTCACCTACCAGCGCATGCTGAACCGCCACATGAAGTGCCACAACGACGTCAAGAGGCACCTCTGCACCTACTGCGGGAAGGGCTTCAACGACACCTTCGACCTCAAGAGGCATGTGCGCACCCACACAGGTGAGGGGGGCCCGCCCGGCGGCGAGGCCCAGCAGCCGCGTGGCCATCGTGGGGTGGCCGGGGCGCGCGGGGCGGACGTCCTCGTCCCCTCCGTCGGGCCGCTGGGGGGTCGGGGCTCCCGTACCCCAGAGCCGGGTCCCTGACGCCCCCGCTGCCCTCCCTGCAGGCGTGCGGCCCTACAAGTGCAGCCTGTGTGACAAGGCCTTCACGCAGCGCTGCTCTCTGGAGTCCCACCTCAAGAAGATCCACGGTGTGCAGCAGAAGTACGCGTACAAGGAGCGGCGGGCCAAGCTGTACGTGTGCGAGGAGTGCGGCTGCACGTCCGAGAGCCAGGAGGGCCACGTCCTCCACCTCAAGGAGCACCACCCCGACAGCCCGCTGCTGCGCAAGACCTCCAAGAAGGTGGCCGTGGCCCTGCAGAACACCGTCACCTCCCTGCTGCAGGGCGCCCACCACGTCTGAGGCGCCCCGAGAGGGCGGGGGCCGCCTCCTCGCTGCCCTGCCAGCCCGCCCTCTGCGGCTTCCTGCCGGAGCACCCGAGGGCGGGCCTGGAGCAGGCCACGCGTGCTCGCTCAGGCTGGCACTGTTTGACCTCTGCACTGGTGTCTTTGGACAGAGGCTGCTCCGAGCCTGGGCAGACGTGTGGGGCGGGGTGGGGCCGGGGCTGCCTTCCCTGTGGAGCAGCTGAGTCCAGAGATAGGACTTCCTTCCCAGACGAGGTACGGGAAGGTGATTCTCTTGTCCCTCGCCTCTGAAGCCCGGGGCAGGGGCAGCTGGTTCCCTGTGGATGGCAGTCGGGTGCCCTGACAAAGGGCACCCCGGCAAACACCGGCGGTGGAGGAGCTGGCGATGGCCCACCCGGCCGTGTTCCTCTTGCTCAGGGCTGCAGGGCTCTGCTCGTCGACAGGGAGATGCACACACGTGTGCACAGCAGTGGATGTGTGTACACGGGAGGCCTTGCCACGTATCACCTCATTTTTAAGAAATCAACTACTGGTGCCAAGGAGGTTTTATTTCTTTTTTTAAAAGATGACAAGTGTACAGATATTAATATATTTTTGGTGCCGATGGCGACTGCTTTTAAGAGAGGATGGAGCTGGCTTTTCTCCTCCCCACGCAGTTCTATTTATCCTGGACATTTCACACCTCCCCTGTGCCTCGGCTGTGGGGTGGCCACCCTCACCCACCCTCATCTTTCCCAAGATATTTAATCGAAGACTTCCCTCCAGCCCTGGGGGAGGGTGCACTGCGCCCCGTTCTTTCCTCCTGACGGGACAGGCCATCACAGCTTCTGCTCTTCCCTCCTTGGAATTCTGCCTCCTTCCTACATCCTTTCAAGGCCAGCCTCCGGGTGACCGAGAGCCCCCTGGCCTCTTGATGACAGACCATGGGCGGAACAACTCACCATTCCAGAGGCCGAGGGTTTGTCTGGCTGGGGCCACGGGGCTAAGACCAGAGGTGGGGTGATGAGTCTGTGATGCGCCCAGGGGTCCCCCGCCGGCAGTAACAAGAAGAGTGCGGGGCCAGGCTTCGAGGTCTACTTTTTTCCTGGCTGAGTCAAAAACCTTAGGACAAGAGCAAAAAAGTGGGACAGAGTCATAACCAGACACATCAGAAACTTCTGGAGGGAGGACGGTGTGAGATGGTTAACAGGTTATCTTTGTAGCCTTTCTGCTGTTTTTCAGACAGCGGGGTTGGCCCTTGAGCCCCTGAGGAGGGAGCCACCCCTGCACGGGCTGCTCCATTAGAAGGACTCGGCCAAGCTCCCCTGGCTTTAGCTGGGTTTCCTACCAAGAACAGGAAAGGGCTGTGGGTCAAAAGGGAGAGACAGGCAGGGGCTGGAGCTAGTCTGCCAAAGAATGAGAAGGCAAACTCGAAAGAGAACACAACGGAGCAGGTGGAGCTGCCCCGCGAAGCCACAGCCCAGGTGGACCCAGCCTTGGCCTGTCCTGCAGCATCCACACAGCCCGGGATGCGGGAGGGGGCCTTCTCCGGCACAGCTCTGAATGTGTGTGGATGGTTTTGGAAGAGTATGGCTTCATTTTACTTTAGGGCCTGCAAGAGCTGCTGTATTCTGGAAGTTGTAATGTATACAGTAACATTCTCTGGACGTTCTGTCTTGTTTACGTGTCTGTGTCCCTGTGTGCGTTGCCTGGTCATTGTCCATCTCTGTTCATTGCCATCCAAGGAGGCTGCAGAGCTCTGTTGTCTGTTTTATTTTATAACTTTTCCCTCAACTAGCAAAATAAAAGAACTGTCATTTTCTGTGTTTCAGCGTTTTTGTTTCATAGGCCTCTTTTTTCCACCTACAGGGAAATTAATCAAAACAATGGATGCATTCTATGCAAAGTCTCAGCCTTTCACAGGTAGCAGTGGCCCTCAAGTCCAGACAGGAGCCTGCTCAATTAAGGGGCCTGTCCATGGTGTGAGCACTCAGTGCCTGCTGACCCCAGGGCCCTGCTCTGTTCTCCGTGGTGGCCACAGGCCCCATACCCTGCCAGGGCCATAGGAGGAAGAGCCGCATTCCCTAAATAGTAGGGCACGAAGTTCTTGTCAGTTCTGGGTCAGACACGTCGCTGTGGGGATGGTCACACCCACATAGCCTTGGTTCCAGGCCAGGTACGCTGTGTGTTAGCACCCTTGACCTTCCAGCCACACTCTGGGATGGGCGCACAGTGCTGAAGGGGAGGCTGGAAGATGGCATGGCACCTCTAGGCAACTCAAAGTAGAGGGAAACTTAGAGATCACCTGGCCGTGCCCATCACCTACCTAGGATCACTGGGGAGACCTGATCACTCCGGGACCCGGGTGCCTGAGTGCCCGCTCAGTGTTCTTCCATCACAGCCTCGCCAGGCATGGAGGAGGCGGCTGCCAGGCCTGGGCCCTTGGCGTACGTTCTGGGAGAAGGGTTGGCAGCTCTGGTGCTGTGAGGAGAAAGGGAAACATTGATCTGACCTCCATAGCTCTCCCGTGTGAAGGCAGAGGGTGGAAGGGCCCGTAGCCCTCCCTGTGTCTCTTTAAATAGCCAGGCACAGAGGATTTCTCTTTATCTCTAGAAGCCTCCCAATGTGAAAGGCAAACCAAATCCCATTTTTCCATGTCCCAGGATGAGCAGAACCCATTGTCAAAGCCCAGATGATTAACTGCTATGTAAACTTTAGCAGGAGCAAGGTTTCCCGGAAGCCAGGGATAGGGGTGGGGGGAGGGCTCCCTCTGAGGCTCTGCTCTCTCCCCCAGGGCTCGGGGGTGGGACACCGCCCGACAAGGTCAGGCCAGACGGTCACATTTTGCGGCCCCGTAGTGATCTCCAGCCTCTGCAGGATGGCCGCCGCGTGTGGGCCTCCGAGGACCAGGAAAGAGGCTGCAGCCAGGCAGAGGGGAGAGATTAATGCAAGTCAATGTATAACTACGGGTAAGTGGTGCAGGCCTACGACCAATGCAGTGGGACCCGAAAGGAGGCTTTTGGATTTGAAAGAGTAAAGATTTCTTGAAAGAGGTGGGGTTCAGCTGGGCCGGAAAAAATGGGAGGGTCTGAAGAGAACAAAAGAGGAGGGAAGGCGTTTCTGGGAGGGCGAGGGTAGGATCCGACCCAGAAGAGAGGAGGCGTGCGCCCTGGGCTGGGCGGAGGTCCTCACCGGTCCCATTGCCAGTCCTGACGCTGTCATGCATTCAGCCACACCACGGGTGTTTTTTGAGCCCTGCCCAGGTGCCAATAAGAACTGGTAACCAAACAAGAGACACTCTCTCTTCTGAGAGACAGAAGAGCTGGCTGGGACCTAGCAAGATGTCTGGCCTAAAGGAGGATGGAGGGAGAGTCCTATTTATACAGCTTAAAGTAAAGCAACCAAGTGCAGGGCAGAGGGAACTTCACAACACCAGAAGTGCGGTGAAGATTTAGACTGTATATTTGTATGCATTTCTAATGTTTTTACAATGAACATATATTATCTTTTATAATCAGAAGAAAATGAAGTTATAAAACAATTTGGGGCTTTTAGTCAACTTGAAGTTCAACACATCACTGAGAACAGAGCTGCCCAAAGGAGCGCCAGTGTGACCCGGAGTCCTTGGGGGCGGGGAAAGAGCAGAGATAGGGCTTCCCTGGTGGCTCAGATGGTAAGGAATCCGCCTGCAATGGGGGAAAACTGGGTTCAGTCCCTGGGTCGGGAAGATCCCCTGGAGGAGGGCATGGCAACCCACTCCAGTATTCTTGCCTGGAGAATCCCCATGGACAGAGAAGCCTGGTGGGCTAGAGTCCATGGGGTCCCGGAGAGTCGGACATGACTGAGCGACTATGCACACAGGACTTGAGGCCCAGCCCTGTCTCTGGCTGGCTGTGGGGCCTTGGGCAAGCGACCCCTCAGTTTTTCATCTATAAAATGAGGCAGGTCCCCAAGTTGAAAGGTCCTTTCTGTCCTAATGACTTCATGTCTCTAGGCCCCCATCTCAATAAAACTCCTGAAGAAACTCACTGACAAACCGCAGCGGAAAGGAGGAGGTGCAGAAGGCTGAGAAGGTTGTCCTGCGAGTGGGGAAGACCAACCACATGGCTGCCGACTTGAAGCAGGGGGAAAGGCTCATTCCGGTGGATCCAGCGGGCAGAACCTGGGCAGAGAGGTGAGCATCAGAGGGGTGCGGGCCCCCACTGCGGGGAGCCCTGGGGCAGCAGCTCAGGATGGAGGCACCCCCAGGCAGTGTGCCTGGGGTCTGCTGGCTGGGCCTGGGAAGCCATTTGTCAGGAATTTCTTCAGAGACTCAAGTGGGGGAGCTGAAGGCTGGACAAAATAATCTTCAACACTTCCACTCCAAGAATTCTAAGAGGTTGAGTGGTGGTCATGACTTCCAAGCCCAAAAAATGAGAGTGAAGAGAATGGAATGGAAAAGGAAACCCTGGATGGGGAAGACCAGTTGGGAGCCTGGGCTTGGGTGGTCTTGCCAAGAGAAGGGATACCCTGGCTGGTCTTTGGGGGCCACCCAGGAGGAGCCCACTCCCTCAGGCAGGGGCAGTCACCTGACCCAGCATGTCCCACCCTCTTCATGTCTGAGACCAGCCTGCCCTCTGTGTCCTCATCCCAGCCCCCTTCCCCAGTTCCTAGAGTCTGCTTTGAATTTTTTGTTTTTGACCGTGTTGCAGGGCATGTAGGATCTTAGTTCCCTGACCCCCTGCACTGGGAGCATGGAGTGTTAACCACTGGAACTTCCAGGGAAGTCCGCTAGAGTCTGTTTGATGCTCCATCCGTCAACCCACCAGTCATCTCCCTCAGGGACGGCCCTCGTTGTCTGGCAGCCCCCTACCCCCAGGCGGCTGACACTGACACGTGGGGGCTCAGGTCCCACGCCAGCGCTGGAGGGAACGTGAGTCAGGTGTGGAGATTCTGGCCCTGGCCCGAGGGGGACATAGACAATGATGTCTTCCAGTTTCTATTTCCTGAAAACGTAAGAGCTGGGTATCAAGCGATCCATGTCCTCTCTTCCCCACATGTTCTCTGCACAGAAAATGAGGGAGACGACTTCTACCCCACCAAGTTTTCACAGTAGGACACACATCAGGCATCTAGAAACATGCTCAGAGACGTGAAGGGTGGGGAGCCAGCTGCACGGTGCAACCTGCCAAACCCTCAAGCGGGAGCACCCACCTGTCCGCAGAACTCACTGGTGACTTAACTTTTGCGGGTGGATCGCCTGCCCCCCACCGCACTCCCACCTCCACAGAGAGGAAGCCAGGGCAGGGCGGCCCAGGGCAGAGAGCAAGTGAGTGAGCTCTGTGTCCAGGCTGCGGGTCCACACTGCCCGTCGGTGGACAGACGGACCACGGCATTCAAGGTGGGAGACCAAACCGGGAGAGGCTCGGGGCACTGAGAGAGGCCGGCGTTGCTCACTGCTGAGCCTGGCACTCCTGGGGCCGCGTCTCCGGCCCTTTAATAGCAGCTAATCACCACTGGCATTTATTGAGCTCCTACTACACACGGCGCTGTGCTTCCCCTCTGACATCATTGCTAACCACCACAACAACTCTGGGAGGTGGCTATTATTGTTCCTATTTTTAGACAAAGAAATGGAAGCTCAGGGAGATGAAACGCCTTGCTCAGGGTCACGTGGGCTCCAGACTGAGGCCTGGCTCTCAGGCTGGGACTCCTATCTCTCCAGCCCTTCACGATTGGGTGGCGGGAGAACGTTTCCCTCCATGAGCACCTACTCTGCGCTGAGCCCTGTGCTGAAGCCCTGGGGGCGCGGGGGGCGGTGAGGTCCCTGCGCCCCGGGGTTCACCTTGCCCTGGGGGAGCCGCACTGGAGCGTGAGAGCCAGGGAGAAGGAAGGGGCGACCCCATGTCAGCAGAGCTGGGGAGAGACAAAGGTGGGAGAAACCCTGACACGGATGAGCCCCCACGACTGCCTGTCTGGTGATTGGTGCCCTAGCCCCAAGGTCTGAACTCTCCAGGTGAGAAACTGCACCTGCGTGCTCAGTCATGTCTGTCTCTCTGCAACCCCATGGACTGTAGCCTGCCAGGCTCTTCTGTCCGTTGGGTTTTTTGGGCAAGAGTACTGGAGTGGGTTGCCACTGGGAAAGTGACGCCTAGAAATGTCAACAGGAGGCCAAGTTCGCAGTGGCTACCCGGCAGAGCCACCACTGTGCAGGCACCTGGCTGGAGCCTCGCAGCCTCTCACTGATGGGCGTCACACTGTATTCCTAAGAAATGTGTGAAAATATAAGAAAAGAGGGTCCCAGAAACTCCTAAGCCCAAAAGTCCTCAGTGAGAGCCCAAGGGGGCCAAGGGTGTCGGGGTCTAGCTCCAGCCACAGCCATCTTCAGATATTCCAAAGGACAGGCAGGGAGATGCTTGGGAGCCAGGATGTTCCAAACCACAGGAACTCTGAAGGGAACTCCAGCACCTGCCCCCACGCCTGCCCTGACCTTCTCCCTGCAAACCCAGATTACCAGGTAGTGATCTTGGCCTGTAAGAAACTCATCCTTTCCTCACCCCCTCGGCCTGTCCAGTCCAGCCCGCTCCTCCAGGCCTCCCCCGCCTCTGGGGGGACTCCAGGCAACAGGCCTGGGCGCCTCCCCCTCCCCACGCGCAGGTGAGTTGGTGAAGCTGGCCAGGAGAACTGGTAGGACTCCCATCCCTTCTGCCAGAGGCAGAACCTGCAGCGGTAATCACAGGGCAAAGGAGCGGGCCAGCCGAAGACTCAGGAAGAGGAGGGCAGGCTGGCAGCCCCGGAGCCTGCACTGGGGCTGGCTCAGAAGCAAGAGGGGCCCTCGGAGAGTCGGCTTCTCTGTTCCTGCCCTGACAGACCCGATCAGTACTTCCTGCCCTACCGGACCCTGATACTAATACCCCGACACAGTCCTCTTCTCCGCCATCCTCCAGGCTTCTGAGAAGTTCACAGCCGGGTTTTCTGATAGAACCTCTGAGGGGCCCACCATCACCCCCAGGAAGCAGCTTGTGAAAGAGGAGGAGTCAATGATGTCCTAGAAGTTGGGGGCGGAGGGATGGGGGCTTGGTGCCCAGGCAAAGAGGAATGGCCTTCCCTAAGGAGGCCAGGGTGCTTCTGAGGGTGGGCACCTGAAGAGGAGCCCTCTACAAAGTTTGCTCTGTTGGTGGGGAATTTGTTAAAGAGACAGTAGAGGAGAAAGAGCATCCATGGCCTGGTTGGGAGATGTGGGGGAAGCATTCCCACACTCAAAATGGTGCATGAAGACGTGGTGTCAAAGGACTTCCCTGGTGGTCCAGTGGTTAAGAATCTGCCCTTCCCCTGAAGGGGGTGCAGGGTCAAACCCCTGGTCAAGGAACTAAGATCCTGCAGGCACAGTGTGGCAAAAAAAAAAAGAGAAAGGGATTTCCCTGGTGCTACAGTGGATAAGAATCCACCTGCCAACGCAGGGGACACAGGTTCGATCCCTGGCCCAGGAAGATTCCACATGCCGCAGAGTAACTAGGCCCATGCACCACAACTACGGAGACTTCAGGCTACAACTACTGAAGCCCGTGTGCTTAGAGCCTGTGCTCTGAAACAAGAGAAGCCACGGCAATGAGAAGCAACCAGAGTAGGCCCTGCTCACAGCAATTAGAGAAAGCCTGAGCAAAGCAGCGAAGACTCAGTGCAGCCAGAGATAAATACATAATTTTAAAAAAAATAAAGAAGAAAAGAAAAAAGACGTGGTGTCAAAATGAATTTGACAGATAAAATTTTAGCCCTAAAATAAAGAATCCCTGCATATCAACAAGAAAAAGAAAATACAGAATATTGAAAACTGGGAAATAATATGCACGAGCTGTTTATGAAAGAGCTTCAAGTGATAAAAATCATGTAAAAAAAAACTTCATTCATAATCAAGTAAAGAAAAATTAAAATTAAAACCAGATATAGAAGTCTATCATAAAACTGATTATTTCAATGAAAAAGTAGGAAAAATCCCAATGTTTACCCCTAGGTTACCATCAAAAATTATAATGAAATGTTGTGTATCCATTAAATACGATGTTATGAAAGTATTTACTAAGGGGAAAATGTTTACAATATATTAAGTTTAAAAATCAGTGTTATGGATAGGTGCACTTTCCATTTTTGTAAACACAGGTAGGCTGATGTACACATCATAAAAGCTATAGAAGACCAGACAACGTGACATTCACAGCACTAAGTTATTCCTCAGTGGTGGAATTAGGATTTTTATTTTCTTTTGATTGTCTGTCTATATTTTGTACTTTTCTACAATGATCCCATGTCGGTTTTGTAATGAAAAGAAACCTTGGTGACTTTGAAAGGGTCCTTGGCAGAGGAGATGTAAGAATTGTTGCTTTCTGTGTACACTCATCCCCAAGAAGTGGCAGTCTTCTGCTTGGTGATCATAAAGGTGGGGTAGGATGGGACTAGGGGAGGAAGGCTGAGGCCCAAGGTCAGCTGGGGGTCAGGAAAGGGATCCAGGAATCCCAACTCTGAAGGTGCTCTGAAGCCCCCAGGGGCCCATGACCTCCGATAGAAGACACAGAGGATTTGGAGGTAAAGAACATGAATGGATCGTAGGTCCACCAGTTGACACAAAGGAAGCCGCTTTATCTTTCTGAAACTCAATGTCTAGAAAGTGGAAGTAACAGTAATGTAGGATATTGTAAGGATCAAATAAGATGATTATTTTCTTTGCAAGGTAAATAGCCCTAAACAGGGACTTCCCTGGTGGTCCAGTGGTAAAGACTCTGCACTTCCACTGCAGAGAGCATGGATTGGATCCCTGGTTGGGGAACTAAGAACCCACCTGCCTCGCAGTGAGCACCCCAACCCCACAAAAGCCCTAAACAAATGTTAGCTGTTGTAATTAATAACGTTCACCTCCGGTTGAGCCTGAGCAAGAAAGCTGGCCAGCTGCTGCCGTCAGGGCTGCGCTGGACCTGTGGGAACTGAGGGGCAAGTGTCCATATGTGGTTCAGGAAAACTCTCGGATTTCCCGGTCCGGTCATAGCACGTAAAAATGAAAATAAAATGAGCCTGAAGGAAAGTGTGCAGCGATTCACTGTCTACTCTTTGAGGAAAGAATATGTAACAAGTGATAAGGACTCCCTGGTAGTCTGGTGCTGGCGGTGAAAAGGAGGAGAAGATGGATGAAAAGGCATCCTAGAGTTGTTTACTGATGTTCTGGCAAAATGCTTGGGGGCTGAGGTGGGTGGACCAAGGATGCCACACTCGTCATCTAAGGAGACTGGGAGAGGCTGGGTGGTGGTTCCGGTTGGATGGGTCCCCACCCTGCGCAAGATGGGGGAAGCCACGGCCTGTGGGTGGAGGAGGCGGGCACGCCCCTGAATCACAAGCCCCTCTTGTTCAGGACCAGGGAGCTGGCTCCTACAGCGCCTTTCACAGCTTTCATGCAGGGTGGCCTCAAACATCCTCCAAGAGCACCACTTTCTGCATCCCACTAGAAGAAGGGGGTTTATTGCTGACAAGCTTTCTAATACTGACCATGTTTGGAGACTCAGTCTTGTTTTTAGTATTCATTTTTATTTATTTGGCTGTGGGCAGTCTTAGCCGCGGCGTGTCGGGGAATCATAGTTCCCCGACCAGGGATCGGACCCAGGCCTCCTGCCTCGGGAGCGGGGAGTCTTAGCCATGGGACCACCAGGGAAGTCCCTGGAGACGCCTTCTTAACTGCTCCTCCCCAAGTCCTCCAAATGACGTGCTTCGTCTTCACGCTTCTTTTCTTGCTTTTCTGCTCCTATTAGGATGCCTTTCCTTCTGCTCACCCCCTTTTCTTCTTTGGGGTCATTTTGGTTGCTCTTCCTCTCCTCGATGCTCAGTATCCCCCCTTCTCCACCTCTCTCTGGTTCTGGGTTCAGCCAGCAGCTTCATCTGTGCTCTTCATGTCACAGATACTCGGAGTGACCCGATGCCTGAGCTACAGCACAGAGGGCAACCGTGTGCTGAGGCTGCACAGACGGACACTGGTCAGTAGCGGGGAGTGGGGGAGCCGCCCCCTCCTCCCGGGGCCACCAAGCCTGAGGGTTCATGCACATTTCTCCTCGCCCCCTCACTAGTCCCTTCCTCAATTATCCAACAAGCCATTTAAAATCTTTCTCTGACTTTTTCTCATGGTACTCTTGCCAGCCCTACTTCCTGGCCCCCAGGCCCCTCCCCGATCTGCGGGAGCCTCTGATGTATCCAGGCCTTGCTGGTGCCGACATGCCTAGACTGAAAGCGCTGCTCGGCTGTGTGGTTTCGCCTGGTGAACAGAGTCACAGCCTCTTGCCTCTGAGGCGGAAGCAGCGGGGAGACACCGGCAAGGGCTGTCGGCATTCCTGCTCAGCTCAGCAGCCTCCCTCCTGTTCTAGGCGCTTCTCGGCTTTTTGTTTGTCCCCGCTATCCAGCCAAGTGCCAGGACGAGAGTTTCTCCTGGTCTCCTTCATTCCTGAGAACCTCACCCCACTGTGTTTTTTTCTAATCCGAATCTCATTTCGAAATCTCCTGCCCAAGGGGTTTCCCGACACCTCCCAGTTTTGAATCAACCCGCTGTTTACAGCACACCCAGATCGAAAATAGAGATGTCAGGGGGGCCTGGATCTGACACTACGCCCTGAAGACACTCCTGTGCCCACGACAGCCGTTGGACAGGTTGCACCTGGACAAACAAATCTATTCTTGCCTTATCTCCCACGAAAGAGGGAACCAAGTTGGCTCCAAGCTGTGAACAAGGACTGGCTGGAAGGCTGATGCCAACTCGGCCGTATTCCTCCCCTGGGGGACGCAGAGGGGTGCTGTAACCACGGGTCTGGCCTGCGTCTGGGCCATTCTCTCCAAGCAGCCCACAGAACACTCTGCTCCGAAGTGTCCAGTCCCTCCCAGCTTAGCTCCCCATCCCTGAGAGAAGGAGTGGATTTCTGGTCTCAGGGATCCCGAGACATGAGCAACCGCAAGAACAAACAGGGAGAAATGGGTCAGTGTTTTGAACAAGTGAAAATGGGTTGTTCTCTGCATACAAAGGTGACCCACCACCTGCCTGGTAACCTGAGCCCTGAGTGCGCCCAGCCACCTGCAAAGAGGCTCAGCCTGTGGTCCCAGCCACCGGCTATGCCAATTCTCCAGAGGAAGCAGTTTGGGATTAAAATGGCAACCTGGGTTTCCGTATCGTGTCCTTGCCAATTTTATCTTAAAAATCTAGTCAAAGCCCCAGTTGTGCCTCTAATTCCCAGAGAGCCAGTCCCTTCATCCAAGTGAGCAGAGCGACATTCAGACGTCCAGCCAGCCTCTGAGGCTCTTGTCACCCTCTGACTGAGGCTGAAGGTGCCAACCGGAACTAAGCCTTTCTCTCTGCTCCTGTAACTCGAGGCAAGCAAGCTCCCGCTCCTGGCGCGTGGTGTCACCCCTACGTCATCTTGGTTCAGCGCAAAGCCTTCAACGACTGGTGGCAACGACACCGCAGAGGAGAGGACTCTCCTGCGCCTCCCCCTGCCCCACGCGCCAGGGCCGGAGCCCAGCTCTCCTGGAGGAAGGGCAAGGGTCCTGACAGAAGGACGTGCTCTAGGGCGAGGGGCCGGGAGCAAGGGCCCCCGAGCATGGCCTGGGCGGAAGCTCGGCGACGGGAACTGTGGGTTGCGGACTTCACCAACATTTTCTTAAAACTCAGAATTGCTCAGCAGACGACCACACACATGCACACAAAAACACTTAAGTGTTACCTGACATCAAAATGGCACATTTTATTGGCAGAAACACAGGAGACATCCACTCATGACTGGGAAGCCTGCCGGCCCTTGGTTTTTTTTCTTTTTTTTGCTTAGCCATGCAGCTTGTAGGATCTTAGTTCCCCAACCAGGGATTGAACCCTGGCTCAGGAGTGAAGGGCTTCCCTTGTGTGGCTCACTTGATAAAGAATCTGCCTGCAGTGTGGGAGACCTGGGTTCAGTTCCTGGGTTGGGAAGATCCCCTGGAGAAGGGAAAGGCTACCCACTCCAGTATTCTGGTCTGGAGAATTCCATGGACTGTATAGGCCATGGGGTCACAAAGAGTCGGACACAACTGAGTGACTTTCACTTCACTTCAGCAGTGAAAGTACTTATTTCTAACCACTTGATGGGGATTCCTTGTCTCCCTCCTTTCTAAGGCATTGGCCCATCACACCTTTCTCAATCCCCAGTGCAGAAGTTTGCAATTTTTTTTCTGCTAAGAACTCCTTTTGGCCACCCAATGAAAGTTTTATTCCCTTCAAGTGAGTCTAATTAATTAGCATAACTAAGCCTCTCCTCCTGTCGTCCTCCAGCTCCACAATTTCCTCAGCCTCTTCTCTGTCTCCCTTTCCTCAAACAATTGCCAGGTTCCTCTCAACAGGGTTTAATGAGCTCCCACTGGAGTCTGGGCTCAATTCTACAAACCCCCTGAACTCCATTGTCTCCAGAAGATTCCTGTGTCCTTGGGGCTCTCCTGAGGCTCCTGAGGACAGCTCCTGAGGCTGTCCTGGGTTCACTGGTTCCTTCTCTAGGGATGCAGATTGAATGCTCATAAGAAACCCAGCTCCTTAAATGACCCAATCAAAAACTGGGCCAAAGAACTAAACAGACATTTCTCCAAAGAAGACACAGAGATGGCTAACAAACATATGAAAAAATGTTCAACAAAACTCATTATCAGAGAAATGCAAATCAAAACCACAATGAGGTACCATCTCATGCTGGTCAGAAATGGCTGCCATCAAAAAGCCTATGAACAATAAATACTGGAGAGGGTGTAGAGATTAGGGAACCTTCTTAGACTGTTGGTGGGAATGCAAACTAGTACAGCCACCATGGAGAACAGTGTGGAGATTCATTAAAAAATCAGAAACAGAACTGCCATACGGCCCAGCAATCCTACTGCTGGGCATATACACTGAGGAAACCAGAATTGAAAGAGACATGTGTACCCCAATGTTCATTGCAGCACTGTTTACAATAGCTAGGACATGGAAGCAATCTAGATGTCCATCAGCAAAAGAATGGATAAGAAAGTTGTGGTACATATACACAATGGAATATTACTCAGCTATTAAAAAGAACGCATCTGAGTCAGTTCTAATGAGGTGGATGAAACTGGAGCCTATTATACAGAGTGAAGTAAGTCAGAAAGAAAAACACCAATACAGTATATTAACACATAAATGGAATTTAGGAAGATGGTAACAATGACCCTATATGTGAGACAGCAAAAGAGGCACAGATGTGAAGAACAGACTTTTGGACTCTGTGGGAGAAGGCAAATATGGAATGATTGAGAGAAAAGCACTGAAACACGTATATTACCATATGTGAAACAGATCGCCAGTCCAAGTTCGATGCATGAGACAGGACGCTCAGGGCTGGTCTGGGACAACCCGGAGGGAGGTGGGAGGGGGATTCGGGACGGGGGGACACATGTACACCCGTGGCTGATTCATGTCAATGTATGGCAAAAAACCACCACAATATTGTAAAGTAATTAGCCTCCAATCAAAATTAATTAATTAATTAAAAAAAAAAAGAAACCCAGCTCCTCATGACCCATGAGGGAAGGTAGTTTGGAAGAGGCCTGACAGTCACAGACAGCACAGGTTTAGTGAAGACACGCCCCGGGGGAGCTGGTGTGGGGAGGGCCGCCTGCCCAGCACAGCTGCCCCTCAGTCACGCTCCCGCTGCGGCAGGCCACGCTGTCGCCAGCCCGGGAGGGACAACAGCATTCGCTTACGAGGCCTGCAGTTTACCTCGATGGCCCCTGGTCCCCGGCCCCTGGCTGTCTAACTGGCTGTGTTGAGTGAGAGCCCCCAGGAAGGAGGGGTGTCCTTGTGCCCTCCCGTCAGAACTCTGACGCCTCTACATACAAGGGAGTGGGGCTCCCCCGATCCCGGCTGCCTCATCCTTGAAAACATCTTGTCAACCTGCATCAGAGGAAACACTCTTCTCATTCTGCCTCTGTTCCTGGAACACAGGTGGGAACTGTGCGGCCTGGCAAGTCATGCAGGGGTGGCTGAAGAAGGGTCAAATCACTGTTTATCCCACTTCTGGGGCTCAGTGTCAAGGCCAAGGTCAGGAAGGAGCAATGCCGACCCACCCACAGTACCACCTGGGGCTGTGTCCAGAGCATCTGCTCCTTGCTCTCGGGCCCCAACCCCAAGGCCACAGAAGGAAGCCCTGGACTGTGGAGATTTGTGAACTGACCCAAGTGCCATAGCGAGTCAGGCCATGCTCTTCCTAAAATACTTCTAACTACTTTATGACAAGCGTCTCATTGATCTGGCCAACAACTAACAAAAGAAAGAAAAAAAAAAGGAAAGGGAAGAAGAAGCCTTCTCATTTTACTGAAACAAAAGTGAATGGGGGGAAAAAAAAGTGAATGGGGGGACTTCCCTGGTGGTCCAGTAGCTAAGACTCCATGCTCCCAAGGCAGTGGGCCCAGGTTCGATCCCTGGTCAGGGAACTAGATCCCAGCACAGCCATATAAATTTAAAAATTTTTTTAATTTTTATTTTTTATTTTTAAAAAAATTTTTTAAAGTGAATGGAGAGGGGGAGCTTTGGGGTGAACTAGGAAGCTAATGAAAAAGTGTAAACAAACTAAAAAACCCTGACCCTGGCCCCAGGGCCACAGCAAATCAGATAGTTGAGGGTGTGCATGCGTGTGTAAGTGTGTGTGTGAGAGAGAGAGAAATCGAGAGAGGGAGACAGGGGTCCTCTACTCTGGTCTCTGACAGTTCAGACTGACTCCAAAAGATGGGCTGAATTTGACCCCTCTACACTCCCACCCCCGCCCTCCCCAAACTTTGTAAATAATAGAGACGCTCACTAGAGTAATTAGAAGTAAAAAATTGTCAGCCAAGTGGTTTAAGAAGGTGTGGCTGGAAGCATTCTGTGTGTTTTCTCTAAAGGAGGACTGTGTAGACAGTCAAACACGTGAGTTTAATAAGCTTATAAATTTAGAGTGACTCCACATCTTACAGTGAGGTCTGGGGTTCAGCTACGTCACCTGTGAAGTCAAAGAGGCGGCTGTGGGCTTCTCCCTGGACGTGGCCTCCAAAGTCTGCGCCCAGGGTTTCTGCCTCAGTCTGTCTTTTTTCCTACGTAACTGACCCAAACAATTCAGCCCCTGGTGTTTTTGCAGAGGGAGGTAACAACTCCTGGTATTCAGAGATGTTTTCTGATGTCCTCTCTCTTTCCTCCCCTCCTTAGTCTGCCCTGAGCTACCTGAAATAGCTCAATCAGTGCTGATCTCCTTCAGGAACTTACATGCTTCCTAGAAGAGACACGGACTTGTTCTGGATAACTCTTACAAATCCACAAGGTGCTCAAGTTCCAGGCACTCTGATCTCAGTAATCACTGTTTACTATAGTGCTTTTCTGGCCTCTTCTACCTACAGTATTTCTAAACATTAATTTAATTGAACTTAAAAGATATTGTGCATGATGTGCCATAATTCGGCAAGCAAATCATGTCAACGGTATCCTGCTGACAGGGTACGTGTAGGGCAGGAAACCACACTGTCAGCTGGAGTGTCCCACGTGTGACTCTGAGCCCCAAACAGCCGCAGTCTCGGGGCTCCCCATGAGGGAGGCACACGTGGGTAACGTCATTCATCTGGGCCCTCGCTGCTCCGCTGGATCTAAAGGTGCTCTCCCTTTCCAGGCGGTTTGTTCTGCAGAACTCACACTTGGGCTGCCCCTTCAATATTTCACTCTCTTTCTGGCACATGCCAGCCTGGACAAGAAGGCAGAGCAAGTCTGTAGCTGAATACTTTGTCAGCTCTTTTTACAGAGCACTGCTGATGTTCAGGGCTTGCTGCCCCCATCATGCTGTTAACAGATGGGACAGACAACCTCCTAACCAGGGCCGCTACATATACTCTGACTTACGCCGTTGGTTCCATTCCTTTCAAAGATCATTTGGGTGGGGGGCTTCCCTGGTGGCTCAGTGGTAAGGAATCCGCCTGCCAGTGCAAGAGACACGGGTGCGATCCCTGGTCTGAGATGATCCTACATGCTGCAGAGCAACTAAGCCCAGGCTCCACAACTACTGAGCCGGTGTCTAGAGCCCGGGAGCCGCAACTGCGGAGCTCCCCGCAATGGGAAGCCCACGCACCTAAACAAAGAGTAGTTACCACTCACTGCAACCAGAGAAAGCACTTGCAGCAACGAAGACCCAGCACAGCCATAAATAAGCAAATAAAAGGAGGAAATGATATTTATTTTTAAAGATTATTTAGAGGGAATTCTTCACTGGTCAATAATGCAGATTTGTTCTCCTTATGCCCCCAACCTGCACGCTTGGATCTGACCTGACAGCCTGAGCCTCCTCTTT
The DNA here is from genome assembly GCF_019320065.1 of Cervus canadensis. Classification (NCBI taxonomy): domain Eukaryota; kingdom Metazoa; phylum Chordata; class Mammalia; order Artiodactyla; family Cervidae; genus Cervus; species Cervus canadensis. Next base: position 41,371,438 of record NC_057414.1, read on the forward strand.
GCATTGATGTTTTTCAGAGTCTGTCATTCTCGTGAGTTTTCCTTTGAGAATATAACTAAGACTGGACTTGCGTGGCGGTCCAGGGGTTAAGACTCTGCCTTCCAATGCAGAGGGTGGGGTTTCAATCACTTGCCCAGAAACTAAGATCCCACATGCAGCAGGGTACAGCCAGAAATTCTGAACAAACAAATAAATAAAAGTTGTTTTTAAAAAACATAATTTGTAAAAAGAAGATGCATATATCCAAGACAAAAGAGAAGCCCCAATCCTATGGATGCTGCATGAGTGGGTAAAAACTTTAAGATGAGGGAATTGAGGAGAAACCTCATAATATCCGAAGGATTCTTGGTGCAAAAGTTACTAAAGCCACTCCCTCACTCCCACAGCAGCCGGAGACACACACCTGCCCATCCCCAGGCTGACTGAGCTGGACTAGATAGGCATCGAAAAGCTGTGCTACCTTCCTCCCGACTGAATCAGTGTCCAAGCGGTGCCTCCCTGGACTCCTCGGAAATATCACCAAGCAGAAGTTCTTCCGAGGGGTGAGCACAACCTTCGGGAAGACTAGCACCACCCGAGAGTGCCGTCCCAATCTGTCTGTCTTTGGTAGGTTCAGAGGAGGACTCAGGAAAGGGGGGTGTCCTGGAAGGAAGCAGCCCAGGTGCACGTGAGGGACTGTGCCCGGGGGGCAAGGAGACGGGCTGAGAGTGAAGGCGCTTCCGGAGCCGCCGCTGCACACACAGGTCTGAGCTGGAAGGCGGAACCAGAAACTGAGTGATGAAATAGAAACACATTCTTCGTGGTGATCGAACTCCCAGATTAAGCCCGCTTTATTTCTTTTTTAAAAAATTCATCTCTGTAGCATCTGTTTGCCTCTGGGCATGTGAAGCTTTTGCCTTCTTGTTCAGTCCTCTTCCAGAGGCGAGAGGGGTGAGAAGCGTCACGTTCTGATTCGGCACCAGATTGCGTCACGAGTGGATGGATCGTTCTCCTTATAAATGCATCAAATCTGACCAGTCAACATGTGGGTCTGACAGTCACTGAGTGTTTTGAACAAGAAACCACAGCAGTGAGGAGCTCTAAAAGGCCACAGCCTCTGCTTTGAGGCGCTCCTGTGGGACTGATCATGCCAGCCTGGCTACACCTGGCTTTATGCACCTGCCCTGATGTCTGCACAGGTCAGGGTTTTCTAAATGGAGATCTCAGCCCTTCCTGACTCACTGGTAATCAGACCCTTTGTTTTCATTTAAGACGTCCTCCACTAGTAACAGCTTTGGATAGTTATCCTCTGGTTTGTCTATCCTCCTACCTACTTACATCCTCCAGAAGAGTCTCATATTTAAATAAGTCCAAGCATGAATCTCTGGTAAAGAGAAGACTATTCCTGTAAAAAGGGTAAGTCTTCCCAGGTTTGTGTGCCTCAGCTGGGACTGCTGACACAAATAATTTTCTTTTCTTTCCTAGAACTGATCTCCATTGCATTTTCCTTTTCTTTTCATCTATGATTTTTTTTTTTAATCACCAAAGAAGAGGTTTGTTGCCTAAACTGAAAAAAAAGGTCAATAACCAATCTGTGTCTTGTTGTATAAAAAATTCTTTAAGGTCCTACAAATGCAGGTGATTATTACCAAAAGACTTGCATGATAAGGGAAGTGGAGGAATCCTGCAGGGAGCTTACGGCCTGGGTAAGGTCATTCCTGAGCAGGTAACAACTGTTTCACAGCGCTGCTCACAGGCCTCTCTGATGGCCACATTTTCAGAACGGAGAATTGGTGGCAGTCTGATGCACTCAGCAAAGGACCAGTGTCTTCTGCCTCAGAAATTGAGATTGTCCCTAAAGCTGATGCCACATGGCTTCCCACAGCACGGCTCAAAGAAGCCTTTCTCTGTTGCACTCAGCTTAGTAGGTGAACGCAGGGATCTCGCAATCACTTCACACCTCAGTTTCCTCCCACTGCCTGCTCTTTTTGGTAAACCAGAGTTTATCACGTTGAAGAAAGCAAAGGTTCATACAATCTTCCAAACTGACCTATCCACAATTTTCTCCCCCCCACCCCCCACCAAATCAGCCCCCTTCCCCTTTAAAAAGAGATAGGTCAGCAGAACATGAGCATAGCTCCGCCTACTGACGATTCTTGGCAGGACCTGCTACTGCTCTGTATAAGGCTGGCACTTTCCAGATTAAAAAGCAATTCTTCCAAAACCGCAGTCCAAAAGCTATTAGGACCTGGACTTTGGACAAATGCCAAAGGTGACAGTCCCGGTCTTCTTCCAGAGAGAGTAGGAAAAAGACCCACTAGAAGGAAGAAATCTTCAATGATCACATAGAAAAGCTAAGTAAAATGTTGGAACCTGTTCAACCACCCTACTTCAGTTAGAAGGTACTTTTTAACAACATTAGGAAAGCGAAACTAGCTGTGGGTGGGGTGGAAATGTTGCCAGGTCATCCCGCCTGAAAAAAACCCCACGATTGTGCCTACATGACGGACGTGCCACGGCGGCACCATGGTGGCACCGCTGCGCCACGTGGCCGCGAGGACCACGCTAGCATTTTCTGTGGCTCCTGCCCAGGGGGCTATTCCCCGTGTTTTGGTGACCACTAGCTCATCACTTGAGGTGACTGGGTTACTGATTTGTTATTCCACAGCGTGATTAAGAAACAATCATCTAGGAAAACACAGATGCACACATCAGTGTGTAAGAAAAGGCCCGAGGGTGCTGAGGGCTTGCTGGGTCAGGCGTCTTGGTGAGAAGGTGGGCGGGTAGGGGGCAGGAGGGCAGGACCCAGGGAGATCCGGCCAGGCGACTCCGAGGCCAGCCCAGCAGCGCCCTCTCCTGGAAGTCTGGAGCAGGCCCGGCGCGGGCGTGCACGCCTTCTTCCAACCAGATGCGCGACTGCCCCCTATTGGACAAAATGCTCTTCAGCTTTGCCGGATAGACGGCTGAAGGGAGACATTGGCTATAAGGCCCGCCAGGTGGCTTCAGGCGAGGCAGGACCTTCTAAGTTTCAGTTTCCACATCTATAAAATGGAAGTGGTCGGTAACAGTATCTGGCCTTGCAAACGGCTGTTATCAGGAGGAAATGAATGAAGTACCAGTGTGTTCACCTCTGCCTGCCGTTCTGCTCTCTGCCCTGACAACATCCAAGTCACTTTCCTGAGGTGATCTTTCTCTCCAGTGTCTTTGAACCAAGGGCACAATCATAAAAACAATTTAGTCATGTTATTCTAAGCTCTAGTAGCTAGTGGCACCTCACTTCTGGTAGCTTTAATAATTTCACAAATGCTTTAAGAGTAATTCTGGAAGCACTTTTTAAAAAAAAGCATTTATCATGATTTAAATCAATTTTCTGATAATTTATGGTTAGTGTCTAAATCCTCCACTGGATTATGAGTCCCCTAAATTCGGGCACCTGTGTGTCTTCTGTATTACCGGTACCTACCAGCATGGTGCCTACTGCACAACACATGTGAGATAAATATCTATTGAATAAACACATAGATGAATCACAAGAATTGGTAAAGGCCAGCCAGAAAGGGCACAGTCAGATATGGGGGGAACAATCCTTTTTCAAGAATGCTAACAGGGACTTTCCTGGTGGTTCAGTGGCTAAGACTTCATGCTCCCAATGCAGGGGACCTAGCCTTACACCTGGTTGGGGAACTAGATCTCACATAGGATCCTGCATGCCACAGCTGAAAAAGAAGAAAAAAAAAAAAAAATCCCACATGGCAACAAAAATTCAAGATCTCCCATGTTGCAGCTAAGATCCAGCACAGTCAAATAAATTAATTACAAATTAAAAAAAAGAGTGGTGACAAACTAATATTAAAAATGAGAGACTTCCCAGGTGGCCCAGTGGCTAAGACTCTGTTCTCCCAACACAGCAGGCCCCGGGTCAACCCCTGGTCAGGGAACTAGATCCCACACGCTGCAAATGAAGATCCTGCATGCTGCAACTAAGACTCCTGTGCAGCCAAATAAATAATTTTTTTTTTTTTTTTTTTACAAATGAAAGGGCAGGGTGATGAAAAAATTTCAGAACTAAATAGAGGTAATGGTTGCACAATCACCTGAAGGCACTAAATTTCACTGGATCATACACTTTAAAATGGTTAATTATACGTTATGTGGATTTCACCTCAATAATAAAAAAAAAAAAATGAAAGGCCAGAATCGTAAATAATTATGATCCATGATGATTTAGGCATTCTACAAATATTTGATGAAGTCAATATAAAGAGAATAACTTTGATACAGTGTTTGATGGTTTACTTAAATGTCTCCATGTAAATGATTCATCTGTGCCTCTCAACCGGCCCATGGATTTGCCCAGGAGGAAACCGAGGAGCCCGGATGTTCCCACAGTGACTTCCTATTCCTCAGACGGGCTAGGAGCGCTCACCACTGGGAGGCGCTGTTCCCTCAGCCTCCTGCCTGAAAAGGACTTCCTCCAACCAGTTGCTTCTCTCTCACCCCTTTCTGGGCCTGACTTGGAGAGTCATCTCATCAGAAAGGCCTTCCCCAACCACTTTCTCCAAAAAACACAGTCCAGCCACTCCCCTTTGTCATTTTCTCTCTGCTACCCTGCTTGGTTTTTCTCAAAAATTCTTAGCTCATGTTACATATGGACACAGGTTTTCTGTCTCCTTCCACAATAGCATAAGCAACAGAACAGGGGTATTCGTCAGCTTTGTTCTCTGTTACAATCCTGACTTCTGGAATAGTGCCTGATAGGTGCTGAAGAAATACTTGTCAAAGAATGAAGAAGCAGTAGAATTTTACCAAGAACCTGTCTGGATCTTTGGGGGAGTCTAGGTTTTATAGGTGATACTACAAAAATGAAATTACAATATGTGTGTGTGCTCAGTCATGTCTGACTCTTTGCGACCCCATGGACTGTAGCCTTCCAGGCCCCTCTGTGGGAATCTCCAGGCAAGAAAACTGGAGTGGGTTGCCATTTCCTTCTCCAGGGGATCTTCCTGACCCAGGAATTGAATCTGTGTCTCTTTAATCCACCTGTGTTGGCAGGTGGATTCTTTACCACTGAGCCAATTATAATGTGACTGAAATAAAGTACCAAGTTGGGGACAAGTTCCTCTTGTCCCCAAGGGTGGGGCACCTGTCTGTTGTGTCCCTGGCTCAGCATGGTGCCATCCACCTAATACGGGCATTTGTCTATATGATATCAACAAGACATGATGGATTCCAGGCGATACTGCCAAAAATGGCAGAACTGACCACAACACACATCCAGGTCCCACCCTGGGTGTGCACACTGGGGGACTGGGGGTGGAGAATTTCTGAGGAGGAGAGGAAGGGAGGAAGGAGAATGTGCTGGGCAGGAGTCAGAGTCCAAGGAGCACCAGAGTGTGACCTCTCAAGCCTTAAGTAATCAGGGTAGGAATAGCTCCTGAGATCAAATTGATCTGCAGTGCAAACCTTGTGAGATTAATTTGGGCCCACTAGGGGGAAGATCCCAGGGCAGACCTCTTAAGAGTTGGGTCAGGGTGGTCTGACAACACGATAACCCTTGCAAGATGGACAATGAACCTCTGAGACCCAGTGGCCATCCCAGAGGAGTGCCCAGTGGCCTCTGAGAAATCCGTGCCCAGGAGCAGCAGCTGCCGCCTTCCTTCAGTCCCTGAGTCAGGCAGCCAAGCACAGAGGAAAACCTTCTGGGGTCGCATACAGGACACAGATTAGGAGCCAAACTCTAAAGCTCTGCTGTCTCCTCTCTTCCTTGCACCTGTTTGCACCTGGGTCTCTTAAGTGCAGTTTACAAATTGCAAACAATCTCACACAAACATAAAATCTATCATTTGTCCAAACTGGTGGCTGCTATGGCCCTTGTTACATCTTAGATGGAACAAAATAGTTAACGTGGACAGATACCTGTTTGTCATCCTGTGCCTCACATTCTAACTAAATGGAACAGAAACACGTTTCAACCTTTAGTAAATTGCAAAAACCTTTAAAAAATGTTCTGAACTTGAATGTCTACAGAGAATTCCAAGCTATGTAAGCTATGACACACACACACATGTTTTCTCCAAAAACTTCCTTATAATATGTTCAAAGTTCACAGCTGAAAATTTCAGCAGGGACTTCCCTGGCGGTCTAGTAGTTAAGACTTCACTAAGCAGTGAGTAATGGGTTCCATCTCTGATTGGGGAGCTGAAATCCCACATGCCTCACAGCCAAAAACCCAAAACATTAAATAGAAGCAATACTGTAGCAAATTCAATAAAAACTTTGAAAATGGTCCACAGCAAAAAAAAAAAAAAAAAAAAAAAAACCTTTTTAAAAATTCAAGCAAATTAATCAATTACAAAACAAATTAAACACACACAAAAAAATCACAACACGATTTGCATAGCTCTCATTACTTTGGCCATTTTCCAAGGGGTGATTGACACTTCATTTTAATGGGTGTTGTTTCCGGGAACTATGACCATTGATCTTTGGCCTGTAGGTAAACCTCCTCCTTGTGGGCACTCAAGCATGGGTGGGTATTTACTTTTTCTCAATTCCCACAGCATGGAAGAAAAAACAAAGCAAAACGCGTTACTGTTTTTATCTTATATTCCCTAACATTCAGAAAGAGTATTTGGCCATCAGCTGGAGGCCTGGGCTTGACATGAGATCGAATGAGCAGGCACGGCCTGGTGTCAAACTGAACCAGCAAACTTGAGCATCTGCAGGGGGGCAGGGACCCAGGCAGGCTGGCGGGCTCTGGTCCACAGCCGCCAAAAGCAAGGCAGATGGGCAGCAAGAGTTGCTCTACGGGCCCGGGCAGCCAGAGCTTCTTACTTTTCAGGAAAAACCAGAAACCCAGGTTTTAATAGGTACTCTATTTTTAAACATTAGCAATTAGTTCTAAAAACTGCTTTCAGAATATTCTATGGGCCCAGTGACTCTACTTGCGGTCCTGTGGTTAAGATTTTGCCTGTCCATGCAGAGGATGTGGGTTCGATCCCTGGTCAGGGAGCTCAGATCCCCCACATGTTGCATGGCCCCTCCCCAAAAAATCAAAACATAAAACTGAACCAATATTGCCACAAATTCAACAGACTTTAAAACTGGTTGCATCAAAAAAAAAAAAAAGAACTTCTAAAAATTCATTTGAAAAAAAAATATGGGCCAAGCAGTACACATCTGTGGCCTAATATGGCCCTCAGGCAGCCTGGCTGTGAATCTGGGGAGCCTGAATCTGCCACTCTTTAACTGCGCCTGGTGGTTGCTTTCCTTCCTTCCCTTGGGTTCAAATCCTTGGATTCAAAGTGATATACCTGCCTAGACACTTTGACCACTCCAGGGCCCAACTTCCTCATCTATAAAATGCAGATAATAACATAACTCCTCTCATATGGTGATTATGGGAGAAAAGGAGATACTGCAGGCAAAGAATCTACCTGCAAAGTAGGCATTTGGTGAAAGACATCAGCTATGATTAGTTGTAAGCCTGGTGTCTCCCTCATCACCATCATTCAAAATTAATCAGCAAATTCTGTCAAATAGGATTTATCCTCCAGTCTGTCCTCTTGTTCTCATCCCCATTTTCTGTGCCTTAGTTTTTAGTCTTGTCCTCTCACTTCTGAACTGTTCATTCCAGTGATCTAATGAACAGACCTCCTGAGCAGGGGACTCTGTGCCAGGGACCTACTTAGTGTCCCATTTTGACCCACTCCCATGCTGCTCCCAGCTGACTCAATCTCTGCTCAGCAAATGATGAAAAGCAGACATGCTGGAGTCTTTTTCCCTGTCACCTACAGAACAAAGGCCAGTTTCCTTATTCTTGCATGCAAGGCTCCCCCCACCCCCAGCTCACCTCCTCCCAGTCTCTATAATCCTCTCTCTGTTCCAGCTACACCAAACTACTTTTTTCACCTTTTCCCAAGTGAGTCACATGGTTTCTGGTCATCATACGTTGGCAACACTATTCTTCCTGCTTAGAATGTTTGTTGTCCTCTTCTCACCCAATGTCAACCCCTTCTCACCCTGCTAAGTCCAGCCCCAAATGGTCATCTCCACCAGGAAGCCTTCTGGGATCACCTCTCTAAGCAGTCACCCTGCCTCCTCTGCATTTCCCACCAGGCAGAGTACACAGGTCCCTTCAAGTCCTCTCACAGTGCGTGGTAACTGGTTTACTAAGGCATCTCTCTCGGGATGAGACAGACAGGAAGCTGAGGGTAAGAACCTGGTCCCTGATATTTGTTGTATTTCCAGCTAGCACGTTGGTGAGTGTTCAGTGTTGGCTGAATGAATTAATGGGACCAAGAGGGCACTTGAACAAAAGCCATACAATAATGCCACTTTTATACAACTTGTTGTTAGAAACAGGGATCTTGGACTTCCCTGGTAGTCCGGTGGTTAAGACTCCAAGCTGTCACTGAAGGGGGCACAGTTTCAACCCCTGGTCAGGGAAGTTCCGACTGTCGCAATTTGTGGCCAAAAAGGAAAAGACAAAAACAGGGATCTTTGGGAATATGCAAAGAAAGAATAATAAAAACATATAAAATCACCCAAGAGCCCACAATTCCCTGTAATGTGCACATTTTGGTAAAGTTTAGTAAAAATATATATATATTATATAAAGTTCTAGCTACTCAGATGATTAAGAATATCTGCACTTACACAAGGTGGTGTCATGGTGTCTTGATCTTCACTTTTTCTTTCTGTGGTCTCAGTGGAATGCATCTCATATTCCAGGAGAAAATGTAATTCAGCCAAAGAACAAGTCTGATGATTTAGTTCACAGTTTATATACTGTGAAGCGCAATCTGAGAGACTCACGTAACAGAAAACTGTCCGTCTTGACTGGGTGCCTGTGCATGCCTCTTAGAAGAGGGGCAACAGTTTCTCTACACTCAGATATCACCAGAGGAGGCCCAGAGTGGTTAATCTTGGGAAGGCAGAGGTCTGAGGAAGAAAATAAACATCATTGTCTTTTGGCATTTATGTTCTTAACTTGCCTCTGAAGCATTCATTCAACAAGCATTCACTGGGACTTCCCTGGTGGTCCAGTGGTTAAGATTCCATTCTTCCACTGCAGGGGGCACAGATTTGATCCCTAGTCCAGGAACTAAGATCCTGCATGCCACGTGGCATGGCAAAAAAAAAATAATAATAATTTTTAAGAAACAAGCATTCATTGAATGAACGGACAGGTGGCTCCACAACCTTGCTCCCTGACTCCCAGCCAGAATGGCAGACCGTGCTGTGAAAGGCTAGAACAGGTTGTCAGACTCGGCTAGCAACAGCAGAAGCAATTCAGTACAATGGTTCCCCATGCAGTTCTGGGTTCAGGCTTGCCTTGGCTCCGGGCCTGGCCCAGGCAGTTTCTAGTTAAGTAGAGCTGAGAGACTGACAGTTCTTATCTTAGAGGGTTGTTGGAAGGATTATATGATAGAGAATATGTTAAGTGCTCAGTATAGTACCTACGAGATTATTTTGATTATTATAAGAATTCAGTCAATGTTAGCTATCCTCATTTGCTAAGACGATCCTACTGATAGGTTTGAGCCTTCTGTAGTTTATCTTTACAACTCTGTCCACACCCAATATCTCCACTTTACTGCCTTAACTATGAGATCAGAGTTCCTAGAGAATGCAAGAAACAGCAAGCTATAAACTTCTAACCAGGGCCTTTCCTGGTGGTCCAGTGATTAAGACTCTGTGCTTCCACTGCAGGGGGCAAGGGTTTGATCCCTGAACTAAGGGATCAGGGAACTAAGATCTCACATTTTGCATGGTGTGGCCAAAAAAATAAACTTATGACTGATAAATAAGCAGAAATAATGGATCCAAGGAGAAGAAAACAGGCCACATATACCAAACACCTGGTTGGGTACAGTGACTCAATCATAAAATAGATCTGGACCCTTCATGGCCAGGGAGATATGGATAATAAAGAGGTATGCCTTCAAATTGCTAGGGGAAATTCCACACCTCTGCAAGCCTAGACAAGTGTGGAATGATATTTTCAGGAATTCAAGGCTTCAAAAAATCTGAGATATTCTAAGGAACAGCATAAATTATTATAGCAATTTCTCAATAGGTGTTAAATAGTATTGAGACAAGTAGTCACTGAATTGAAGGACTGATTCACACAGCACCTACATGCTGAGTACCTGTGATGCATTGGTTAGAGAATTGACTGGAACAGGTAACCCAACAGATACACGCTGATTCCCTCTGGAGCTTATATTCTAGTGGAGAGAGATAGTAAACAACCATAGAGGGGAAACTGATTCAGATGAATGCTCCAGAGAAAGATGGAGAAGGATATGGCAACCCACTCCAGTGTTCTCCAGTATGCCTGGCAAATTCCATGGACAGAGGGGCCTGGTGGGCTACAGTCCATGGGGTTGCAAAGAGTCAGACACAGCTGAGCGACTATCACTCATTCCAGAGAAAGAAAATCAGGGCTGAAAGCCTCCATTTGGAGTATACAAGGACTGTAGCTGGTAGAGGATCTGGCTAAGTGACACAATCAGATAAATCCAGAATGCTGGCCAACTATAAGAACACGGGCCAGAGACTTCCCTCGCAGTCCAGTGGCTAAGGGTCTGGGCTCCCAATGCAGGGGGCCTGGGTTTGATCCCTGGTGGGGGAACTAGATCACACATGCCACAATTAAAACCTGGCACAGCCAAATAAATGATCTGAAAAAAAAGTTAAAAAAAAAAAAAGAATCGCCTTGCAATGCAGGGGATGCGGGCTCCTTCCCTGGTCAGGGAACTGAGACCCCACATGCTGCAGAGCAGCTAAGCCCAGTGCACTGATACTGCTGGTGCACGTTGGAGCCCACGTGCCACAACTGGAGTCAGTGTGGCAAGAAAAGATCCTGCAGGACCCAACAGAGACCCGACGCAGCCAAATAAATAAATAAATGTTTAAAAAAAAAGAATATACGCCAAGTTAGGTAAAAAGCTATCAAAGTTGTTAAAAAACAAAAGAAATGGGAGATTAATGTAAATTTAAAAGAGGCATCACCGACTGGATGGACATGAGTTTGAGTAAACTCCGGGAGTTGGTGATGGACAGGGAGGCCTGGCGTGCTGCGATTCATGGGGTCGCAAAGAGTCGGACACGACTGAGCGACTGAACTGAACAATCACATTCAACATATAAGCCTTGCTTGGATCCTAGGCCAAGGGAAAAAAATTATAAAGTATATTTTGGGAACCAGGAAGGACTTTGGAATACAGATTGAATGTTAGATGATATTAGAGAATTATTCTTAATTTTTAACTTATTAAATTAAAGCTTTTTAATTTGCTTAGGTATTATGACTATGTAGGAGAATGTCTCTATTCTTAGGAGACACACACTGAAATATACAGTGTGCTGTGTGCGCTCAGTCGCTCATTCACGTTCAACTCTGCGACCTCATGGACTACGGCCTGCCAGGGCCCTCTGTCCGTGGAGTTCTCCAGTCAAGAATACTGGAATAGGTTGCTATTTCCTATTCCAGGGGATCTTCCTGAGCCAGGGATCGATTCTTGCATCTCCTGCATCTCTTGCATCTCCTGCCCTGGCAGGTGAATTCTTTACCAGCGCACCATCTGGGAAGCCCCAAAATATATATAGAAAAGGCAAATAGAGCAAACTGTTAGTAACTGCTGAATCTAGAATATTTTATTGCCTATTGCTCTAATCATTAACTTTTCTGTATATATTAAAATGTCCAATATAGAAAAACTAGATAAAAAGGAATGGAGAAGGACTCACTTAGTCGCGTCTGACTCTTTGTGACCCCATGGACCATACAGTCTATGGAATTCTCCAGGTCAGAATACTGGAGTGGGTAGCCTTTCCCTTCTCCAGGGGATCTTCCCAACCCAGGGATCTAACCCAGGTCTCCAGCAATGCAGGAGGATTCTTTACCAGCTGAGCCACAAGGGAAGTCCAAGAACACTGGAGAGGATAGACTATCTCTTCTCCAGGAGATGTTCCCGACCCAGGAGTTGAACCGGGGTCTCCTGCATTGCAGGAGGATCTTTACCAACTGAGCTATCAGGGAAGCCCAATCATTAACTTTTCTGTATATGTTAAAATGTTCAGTATAGGAGAACTGGATAAAAAGGAGTGGAGAAGGACTTTTCTGGTAATCCAGTGGGGAAGAATCCACTTGCCAATGCAGGGGATTTGGCTTAAATCCCTGTTTCGGGACGATTCCACGGGCTGAGGGGCAACTAAGCCTGTGTACCACAACTGCTGAGCGTGCACACCTAGAGCCCATGCTCCATAACAAAGGAAGTCACTGCAACAAGAAGCCCGTGCACTGCAACTAGAGTGGCCCAGGTTTGCCGCAACCAGAGAAAGCCTGCATGCAGCAGTGAAGACCCAGCACGCACACACAAAACAAAAAGAATACTAAAAAAGATATATATATATATATAAGGAATGGAGGAAAAGTAAGCGTAGATAACTTTTTGGAGGAATTTAGCTGTGAAGGGAGTGTATTAGTTTTCTAGAGCTTGCTGTAAGAGATTATGACAAACAGTGGCTTAAAAGAACAGAAACATACTCTCTCACAGTTCTAGGGGCCAGAAGTGCAAAATTAAGGAACTGGCAGAGGCCACCTCCCTGCAGAGGTTGTAGGGAAGAAGCCAGTCTGTACCCCCAACTTCTGGGGGCTTACCTGCGCCTCACTCCAGTCTCTGCCTCTGGAGTCACATTGCCTCCTCTACTTCTGCCTGTGTTTGATCTCTTTCTGTCTCTCTCTTATAAGGACACTTGTACTGGCCTATCAGGCTCACCCAGATTATCCAGAATAAGTTCCTCCTCTGAAGATCTTTAACTTAATCACATCTTTCACCATATAAAGTAATGTACATTCTTCTGCCACATGGGTGATATTCACAAGTTCCTGGGATTAGGAAAGGAATGTATCTTTGGAGGGCCACTTTTTCGCCTAGCACAGGAAGAAAGAAAATGTGACAGTATCTAGAGAGGAATGTAGGGGCATGAAAGGTTTTGTTTTTAAGATGAGAGAAAAGATTTCATGTTTACAATAACTGGTTTGAGACATTTTGCTGTACATGGCAGTAACAGTACAATAATACAGTTGACTTGTTCATTGTGTTAGTCACTCACACACAGGTAAATTCATAAAGAAAACAGCAAGGCCATCATCAAAAAGTCTACAAAAAAAAAAAAAAGTCTACAAATAATATGTTCGAGAGGGTGTGCAGAAAAAGGAACTCTCCTATGCTGCTGGTGGGAGTATAAATTGGTACAGCCACTATAGAGGTTTCTCAGAAAACTAAAAACAGAGTTACCATAGGATTCTGTAATTCCATTCCTGGGCATCTATCTGGAGAAAACTATAAGTCAAAAAGATACCTGCAGGACTTCTCTGGTGGTCCACTGGCTAAGGCTCCATGGTCCCAATGCAGGGGGCCAGGGTTTGATCCCTGGTCAGGGAACGAGATGTGTCATGCTGTAATAAAGATGGAAGATCCCACATGACTCAATTAAGACCCAGTGCAGCCAAGTAAATAAACAAATAATTTCAAAAATATGGCATAGAGTTTACAGATCTTTTGGAGACTGGGGAAAATTATAAAGGGATGTGTATAAAACTTTTTTTAAAAGGTTTACCAACATGCTTTGTATATAATTTTATGTATTTATTTATGGCTGTGCTGGGTCTTCGTTGCTGCATGGGCTTTTCTCTAGGTGTGGTATGCATGCTTCTCACTGTGATGGCTTCTCTTGTTGCAGGACACAGACTCTAGGATGTGCAGGCTCTAATAGATGAGGCGTGTGAGCTCAGTAATTGAGGTTCCCGGGCTCCAGAGCTCAGGCTCAATAGTTGTAACACATGGGCTTAGTTGCTCTGAGGCATGTGGGATCTTTCCGGACAGGGATTGAACCCATGTCTCCTGAATTGGCAGGTGAATTTTTTACCACTGAGCCATCAGGGAAGTCCAGAAAACTTAACAGCTAAAAAAAAAAAAAGACTATTATTTATATAAATTTGTTATGAGACTTACTTATAATGAAATTTCTACCCCTTAGAAATTGTATAGATTTTTAAAAGTATATGGAGGAGAAAGGGTGAAGTATTCCTTTCATCCTAACTATCCATGACTGCTTTTCACCACCTCTTAGGTCCCTACTGGAGAGACCAAGTCTTAATACTGATGCTTTGACACTAGGTACTTAGGGAGTCTCCTCTCTTCCCTGGGGTGACAGTAGATGCTGGATGACTAATGGAAGACATACAAGAAAGCCCCAAAGGAGACAGACACAGGGGGAAACTCCACCTGATTAGATGAATAATTAAAAGTCAAAATGGAAACAATAATAATACAAAATAATTGAGACAATTTCAAATCAAGTATGAGCAATTCAAATTTGATGTGGAGGTAAGGGGAACTCGTGGAAATAGTGATCATGGTGAAGTGATTAAAATGGTGGAATCCATCGTATCATGATTGGTCAACAGGAAAATAATAGAATTCTATATCACCAAAACTACCATTTAATAGGAAAACCTGTAATCACTTTTTAAAATCCAGATGCATATCAGAATTATATTGGAATTTTTTGAAAAATACAAATGCCCAGATGCTACTTTTTTTTTTCTTTGCTACAACTCCAGATACGTTTCTAATGAGCAGCCATGTTTACAAAGAACTGGTCTATATGAGGATCTTTTATTAGCTTGTTTCACTTCTTCTATTTCATACTCGGTGCTCCCATTTCATTTAGTTTATGCTTTCCAATTTCTCTATCTCTTTTCTTTTTTTTTTTGATGTACTTTCTCAAGCCTTTATCAAGCATAGTAGAAAAGCTCTTGTATACAGATATATAAATAATAATATATATATTAGAAAACTTATGAATTTTTGCCTAAAAAATTTATGACACTTTGATTCCACTTGTTTGACTTAGCATAAATAGAATGCTAGATTTCTAATTTAAAAAAATACATATGTAACCAGCAACAAAGGTTTACTGTATAGCACAGGGAACTATAGTCAATATCTTGTAATAACCTATAATGGAAAATAATTTCAAAATAATATATGTGTATACATATAACAAATCACAAAAATAAAAGAATTCTATTTTTTGAAATTTAGTAATGTTTATCTTTTTGCCAGTTTTCTAAAAGTCCTATGGACATCTAATAACATATGAGATACAAAATTTTAAATTTATTTGTGTAGGATATAAGATTAATATGAATAGAAATCTATTATATTTAAATTATTAATGACATCATTCAAGATGCTCCTATTCTTATTTTTTCTGAACTTCATACTCTCAGAGAAATGTTACTAAATCTCACTATGATTATATATTTTTTCTTTTCCCTTACATTTCTTCTGATTTTTGCTTTATGTTTCTTTGTTGTTAAGTGGCTAATGGTTTATGATGTCTATCTTCTCTGTGAATTGTACCTTTTATCATTAAAAATATTTTTTGTTTCATTTAAAAATAAATAACTAAATTTAAAATAGGGGAACCCATGGGGCTTCCCTGGTTGCCCAGTGGTTAAGAATCTGCCTTCCAATGCAGGGGACGGGTGTTCAGTCCCTGGTCAGGGAACTAAGATCCCACATGCAGGGGGCAACTAAGCCCCGTGGGCCACAACGAAGAGCCCATGTACTGCAATAAAGACCCAGCACAGCCAAGAAATAAAATAAAACAGGGCTATTCTGTTATTCTGGAAGTTATTCTGGATACAATTTGCAGGCTAGAGGGAAGATCAGGGAGGCTGGGCTCGGTCCAGATACACAGGACCCAGTGAGACGCCTGTCCCACTGCATTGTAAAATCAGCTACATGGGAGAGGAGAGAAACAGGGAAGAAATAACTTTAAAGTCCAACAAACATGATTACTATTATGGGATATGGCTTCTTACTTTTTTCCGTCACTTCTTTATTTTCTCATCTCTGCTCTCGCCTTTGTCGAGCTCCTCATCCTTTAGGATCCTCTATCAGACATTGATCACTCCAGCCCACATCTCCTTCCACCACCTTCATGATCTATCCTCATCCCGCTGTCACTGTCCATTTTTCTCACTATGCATTCTCCTACGTCTCATAAACTCAATCATCTGTTAAACTAAATCTTTCTGGCCCATCCTCAATCCATTTCTCAAGCACTTCTCTACAAGCTCCTTAGTCACAGCTCTTTTCCAAGAAACCAATGTCCACTTTTCCTCTAGCTATCGACACATTAACAAATCTTCTCTTTCTTCCCAAAATGTTCCACTTCCCTCTTTATCAGACTTCTTCACTTCCTTTGGTCCTGGTGTCCACCTTCATTCCCAGTAGCTCTTCATTCCCACTCTTTCTTCTCTTAGGCTCAGATGCTTTCTCTATTTACCCCTTCTGGGTCAATAGCATTCTGCTTCACTCTAATTTCTCCTCTTTGACTTGCAAAACATCCCCTATTTGCTCCTCTTTCCTTCTTACATTCTCCATCTCCTCACTCACTTCTTCTTCTTCCTCTATAATTGCTTTCTCTTCCATAGAAACAGATTCATCACTATTATCATTCTCTTCTTCCAAGATATCCTCCTCCTCCCCCACCCCTTCCTCATTCTCTTCTTCATCATTCGCCTCTACACTTTCAAAAGGAATTTCCATCTCAGCATTGGTAATTTCTATCAATCTTTCATCCCCAATCACTTCCACCACTTTCTCAATTTGCTCTTCATTTATGCTCCCCATCCTTGAACGCGCCAACTTGTCTCCACTAGTCCCCAGCTTCTCCCTACTGGATCGCTGCTTCTCTGTACTTGAACGCTGTTTATCTCCAGTGGATCTCAACTCCTCTCCACTAGTCCCCAGATCCCCTCCCCTGGATCCCCGCCTCTCTGCCCCGGATCCCCGCCTCTCTGCCCCGGATCCCCGCCTCTCAGCCCCGGATCCCCGCCTCTCTGCCCTGGACCCCCGCCTCTCTCTCCTGGGTACTAGCTTCTCTCCACTTGTTCCCAGCTTCTCTCCCCTGGATCCCCGCCTCTCTCCCCGGGATCCTCGTCTCTCTCCCCTGGATCCCCGCCTCTCTCCCCTGGATCCCCGCCTCTCTTCCCTGGACTCCAGCTTCTCTCCACTCAAATTCAGTTTCTCTCCACTCGATCTCAGCTCCTCTCCACTCGATCCCAGCTTCTCTCCACTCGATCCCAGCTTCTCTCCACTCGATCCCAGCTTCTCGCCACTCGATCTCAGCTTCTCTCCACTCGATCTCAGCTCCTCTCCACTCGATCTCAGCTTCTCTCCACTCGATCTCAGCTCCTCTCCACTCGATCTCAGCTTCTCTCCACTCGATCTCAGCTTCTCTCCACTGGAACTCAGTTTCTCTCCACTTGACCTCAGCTCCTCCTCATTCTGCTTTACTTCGTATCCTCTGGATCTCAAGTCCTCTCCACTGGTTTCCACGTCAGTAAACTTCAACTTCTCTTTAAACTCAGGCCCCTTCCGAGATCCCGCTGCAGTCCCTGCACTCTCAGATTCAGCCTCTACTGTGTGTCTGAATTCTTGCTTTCCCCACACCTTTGAGCTGTCTTTCCGCAAACCTGCCGAAATCTGTAATGCACTTGATACACTGCGCACTCGTTTCACATCCATCCTTTCCGGACTCCGGCCTGACTTTCCTCTTAAGACTGTCTTGTCTACATCTTCCAGTCTCCAGTTCTCAGACTCAAGCTTCGGGTCCCACGTTTTAGGTCTTTGCGTCTTTCTACCCAGGAGCTCCATTTTCCTCCCAATGACGATGAGCCCGTTCCAGGGCATCCATAACTTTTCTCGCATCGTCTGCGCCCCTCTGCTTCCCGGTTCCAGTTGCGACAGCCCGAAGGTTCTGGCCTGGCCTCGGGCGCCCTGGCAGCGGGCCTTGTCGCGCCCCCTTGCCGCTCTTTGTGGCTTACCCCGCCACTCCCTCCTGTCCCAGAGCGGATATCCAAACGGAGCCCCTTTCTCCAAAGACATTACGCATCTCCCCGGTCCCTAGTCCGCCCACCCCACCCCAGCTCCCCATTCCCCCCACTCTTCCCACCCTCCCACCCAGCCCACTGGCCCGCCGCCCCGCCCACCGCCTGGAGGGCGCGAGAGTGGACTAGTGCGCACGCGCAGACCGCGCGAGGCCGTTGGAAGGCGCGGCCCAGAGCGCCAGCGAGCGGGAGTCAACCAGCCCGGAGGTGGGGGCTGACAGGACTCGAGACCTCTGCGACTGTAGCGCAACCCCCTCCCCATCCCCCGCCTCCCGCCTCCACGCTGTGGCCAGTTCCCGGCCCTCTCAGTTCCGCGCTGCCCCTTAAAGGTGGGGCCTGGGCACAGGAGCGACAGGCGTTGCAGCCAATGGCGTCCCGCACGGTAAACCTGCTACCCAATCACGAGGCGCGGCTGCGAGGGAACGGCGTGGGAACCACGCCCGGCTCCAGGTGACTCCTTGGCAGGGACGGGAGGGCGCCTCCGTTAGCGGATAGGATCCCCACTGGGTCCGTTCCTCGGGGCGAGGTCTAGCGGACCAAGCTGCCGCAGCGCGCGGGCAGTGACCCGCTGCGGAATCCTTTAGTGCTGTAGTCGAGGAGAGTGATGGGGGAGCATCTAGAAGCTGGGAAGGACAGCAAGGTAGAGAAAGGATGCAACCCCCCTGCCATTCCTACACCTCCCTCCATAATATCCGCTGATGCCCAATCAGGGAGTGAGAGAGAGAGAGAGGGAGAGAGGGAGAGAGAGAGAGGGAGAGAGAGAGGGAGAGAGGGAGAGAGGGAGAGGGAGAGAGAGAGGGAGAGAGCGAGAGAGAGAGCGAGAGAGGGAGAGGGAGAGAGAGAGAGAGGGAGAGAGAGAGGGAGGGAGAGAGGGAGAGAGGGAGAGAGAGAGGGAGAGAGAGAGGGAGGGAGGGAGCGAGCGAGGGAGCGAGGGAGAGAGTCTACGCTCACGCACGAGTTAGAGAAAAGAGCGATCTGAGCAAGGGAGTGGCATCTGCTTGGGGACTGGTGAGGAGGCAGGGTTTACCTTTACTCCGACAGATGGAAACGGACCCGTCACTCTTACTCCTCCCTCCCCTCCCCAGGGCCTACTCAGGCTGGTTCATGGAAGGATGTTATGGGTTGAGAAGGGGCTGGAATACTGCTTTCCCAAGGCGGGGGGAATACTGTTCACCACTAGTGGTTTACATGTGTATCTGTGTTATATAATCAGAAGACCAGTCAGTCTTCATTCTTGACTTCATTTGACAGACAGTTTCTGAGCATCCTTGTGCTAAGGATGGTTGGGGGTGGGCATACAGAGGTGCACACTTTTAAGGGTAGGAGATACGTATGTAATGGGCTGTGACTAAAAGGCCACTTACCCTATAAGGATGGAGCAGCCATAGTCCATTTTTGAAGCCCCATCTCTCTCAAGCAGTTACCTAGAAAGGAGGCAGGGGACTTGGGGGCCTGTTGCACCAATGAACCAGACTGTCAGGGGCGGGGGGTGGGGGAGAAGGTTGGGGGTGGGCAGTGCAGGCATATGGACAGAGGAAGAGCTTGCCCTGGGGGTGTTGGAGAAGCCAACAAGTGAGGAGTGGGGTTCAAGTGGAATTTGATGAAGTGAAAGGGACTGACAGACCAAAGTATAGAAAAGAAGGCATCGTTTCAGTGTTTACCTATGTTCATATTCATAGTTAAATTCTTTTATATATATGCCTGGCATATAGGAAGGGCAAACCTAAGTGTTAGCTATTGTATTACTATTACTGTATAGTGAATGCTACGTGTTGGGAAGATGTCCTAGGCTTGACAGGACATCTGATGGGCTTGTGGTTACAGCCCACTGGCACCTAAGTAGGTACCAGCCTCTCTGATAGTCTACTATTAGATCTTGTCCTTTAGAATAAGCATTACCTTCTTCAAAATTCTCCTATAAATATAGAAAGATGAATAATAAATGAACAGATAAGTAAAAATACAATAGAGAAAATGAAATAACGTAAAATACTTGATTAATCTAACAGAATTCAAGAAAGAATAAAAGAACAAAAAACAGGAGACAAACAGCAAGATGGCAGGCTTATAGCCTGGTCTGGGAAGATCCCACATGTCGAGGAGCAGCTGAGCTCGAGTACTGCAACTACTGAAGCTTGCTCACCTAGAGTCTGTCCTTTGCAACTAGAGAAGCCACAGCAATGAAAAGCCCATGCACGGCAATGAAGAGTAGCCCCTGCTTGCCACACTAGAGAAAACTCACACATAGCAACAAAGACACGGGATAGCTGTAAATAACTTTATTTTGAAAAAGACATACTTTTAAGAACACAGAAATATTGAGAAACTAATGGAATATGTACAGTATGACCACACTAACCAAAAGAAAGCTGGTGTGGCTTTATTAATTTCAAACAAAGTAGACTGGAAGAGAAAGTATTCTAGAAAAAAAGGAGGGATATTTTATAATTATTAAAGAGTCCAAAAAAGAGCCAATTCAACAGGAAGATAAAACACTCCTCAATTTTATGTACTTCATAACATAATTTCAAATATGCAAAATAAAAAATTACAGAATTAAAAGAAGAAATCAACCCATGATTACAATTAGAGTTTTAGCACAACTGATAGCATATTAAAAAGCAGAGACACTACTTTGCTGACAAAGGTCCATCTAGTCAAAGCTATGGTTTTTCCAGTAGTCATGTGTGGATGTGAGAGTTGGACCATAAAGAAAGCTGAGCACGGAAGAACTGATGCTTTTGAACTCTGGTGCTGGAGAAGACTCTTGAGAGTCCCTTGGACAGCGAGGAGATCAAACCAGTCAGTCTTAAAGGAAATCAGTCCTGAATATTCATTGGAAGGACTGATGCTGAACCTGAAACTCCAGTACTTTGGCCACCTAATGCAAAGAGCCAACTCACTGGAAAAGACCCCAATGCTGGGAGAGACTGAAGGCAGGAGGAGAAGGGGACAACAGAGGATGAGATAGTTGGATGGCATTACCCACTCAATGGACATGAGTTTGAGCAAGCTCTGGGAGATAGTGAAGGACAGGGAAGCCTGACGTGCTGCAGTCTGTGGGGTGGCAGAGTTGGACACGACTGAGCAACTGAACAGCAGTAAGTGTCAGCAGACCAAAAAAACCCAGCATTTAGATTTAAATAGTGTGATTAATCAGCTGATTTATGTAGCACTCTATAACCTACAACTGCAGAAGACACATTCTATTCAAGTGTACATGAAGCATTTACCAAAATCCATTATGTGTTTAGCCAGAAAACAAGTATCAACAAACTTTAAAAGACTGAAATGATACAGAGTGTGATCTCTGATCTAGGAGACTCATCAAGGAATCAAAATAAAAAGATAACTACATTCCAAAGTATTTGGAAATTAAACAACATACTTCTAAATAATAAGTCAAAGAAGAAATTATAATGGAAATTAGACAATTTTTTAAGAAATTATTTTGAAAATATGACATATCAAAACGTATAAGATTGGAGAAGGAAATGGCAACCCGCTCCAGTATTCTTGCCTGGGAAATCCCATGGACAGAGGAGACTGGTGGGCTACAGTCTGTGGGGTTGCAAAAGAGTCAGACACGACTTATCGACTAAATAACAGATGGAGTCTTATGATGACTTCTGGCAGAATGATTGTCCCTAATATGTCTGTTTATGAATAATTGTGGTGAAAATGATAAGAAAAAGGAAGAAAATGTGACAGAATTCTGTACGTTAAGATGCTTTTTAATATCCAAACTTAAAAGAGATTTCTTTTCATACAGACTTCCTGAAAATGTGATTGTGGCTCAGCTGGTAAAGAATCTGCCTGCAGTGTGGGAGACCTGGGTCCGATCCCTGGGTTGGGAACATCCCCTGGAGAAGGGAAAGGCTACCCACTCCAGTATTCTGGCGTGGAGAATTCCATGGACTGTATAGTCCATGAGGTCGCAAAGAGTCGAACACGACTGAGCGACTTTCGCATCAAGTGTGAGTACAGTTTGACAAAGAAATAAAAGTATGAGCAGATTTTTTAAAAAGTGCTGACTTATAAGCTATAGCTAAAGCAGTGTCCAGAGAGCAATTTATACCTCCAAATGTGTATTTTAGAAAAAAAGAAAGGTTAAAAAGTCAGTGATTCTAATTTCAATATCAAGAAGCTAGAGAGGACATATCTAGTGGTCTAGTGGTTAAGAATCTGCCTGCCAATGCAGAGGACACCAGTTCGATCGCTGGCATGGGAAGATCGCACATGTCACAGGGCTATTAAGCTCTTGTGCCACAGTGTGCAAAACCTCTATGGAGAAACTATAAAACATTACTGAGAAAAATTAAAGAAGACCTGAATCACTGGAAAGATATCCGTGTTCATGGATTAGAAGGTACAGTATTGTAAAAATGTCTATCCTTCCCAAATTGACCTATAGATTCAATGTAATCTCAATCAAATCTCAGAAAGTTGGGGTAGAAATTAACAAGCTGATGCTAAAATTTATGTGGAAATGCAAAAGGACCTACGGGAGCCAAAATGATTTTGAAAACAAAGTTAATTCTACATTATTTCCATATTACCTATCAATTCTAATAATCAGGAGAGTGTGATATCAAAAATATAGATGTGTATCAGTGGAACAGAATAGGGAATACAGAACTGATGACTTTTGAAGTCAGTTGACTTTCTGCCAGGGTGTACACCAAAACAAATCACAGTGCAAATCAGTTCAGTTCAGTCGCTCAGTCGTGTCCGATTCTTTGCAACCCCATGGACTGCAGCACAACAGGCTTCCCTGTACATTACCAACTCCCAGAGCTTACTCAAACTCATGTCCATTGAGTTGGTGATGCCATCCAACCATCTCATCCTCTGTCGTCCCCTTCTCCTCCTGCCTTCAATCTTTCCCAACATCAGGGTCTTTTCAAATGAGTGAGCTCTTCGGATCAGGTGGCCAAAGTATTGGAGTTTCAGCTTCAACATCAGTTCTTCCAATGAACATTCTGGACTGATTTCCTTTAGGACAGACTGGTTGGATCTCCTTTTAGTCCAAGGGACTCTCAAGAGCCTTCTGCAACACCACAGTTCAAAAGCATCAATTTTTCAGCGCTTATCTTTCTTTATAGTCCAACTCTCACATCCATACATGACTCCTGGAAAAACCATAGCTTTGACTAGATGGACCTTTGTTGCCAAAGTAATATCTGCTTTTTAATATGCTGTCTAGGTCATAACTTTTCTTCCAAGGAACAAGCGTCTTTTAATTTCATGGCTGCAGTCACCATCTGCAGTGAT
This sequence comes from Cervus canadensis, assembly GCF_019320065.1. NCBI lineage: Eukaryota > Metazoa > Chordata > Mammalia > Artiodactyla > Cervidae > Cervus > Cervus canadensis. The sequence goes on from NC_057414.1 coordinate 41,394,671, forward strand.
TTTGAAGCCCCCCAAAACAAAGACTGTCACTGTTTCCATTGTTTCCCCACTTATTTGTCATGAAATGATGGGACAAGATACCATGATCTTAGTTTTCTGAATGTTGAATTTTAAGCCAACTCTTTCACTCTCCTCTTTCACTTTCATCAAGAGGCTCTTTAGTTCTTCTTCGCTTTCTACCATAAGTGTGGCGTCATCTGCATATCTGAGGTTATTGATATTTCTCCCTGCAGTCTTGATTTCAGCTCATGCTTCATCCAGCCCAGCGTTTCTCATGGTGTACTCTGCATATAAGTTAAATAAGCAGGGTGACAATATACAGCCTTGACATACTCCTTTCCCGATTTGGAACCAGTCTGTTGTTCCATGTCCAGTTCTAACTGTTGCTTCTTGACCTGCATACAGATTTCTCAGGAGGCAGGTCAAGTGGTCTGGTATTCCTATCACTTAAAGAATTTTCCACAGTTTGTTGTGATCCACACAGTCAAAGGCTTTGGCGTAGTCAATAAAGCAGAAATAGATGTTTTTCTGGAACTCTCTTGCTTTTTTGATAATCCAGCAGATGTTGGCAATTTGATTTCTGGTTCCTCTGGCTTTTCAAAATCTAACTTGAACATCTGGAAGTTCATGGTTCACCTGCTGTTGAAGCCTGGCTTGGAGAATTTTGAACATTACTTTGCTAGTGTGTGAGATGAGTGCAACTGTGCAATAGTTTGAGCATTCTTTGGGATTGCCTTACTTTGGGATTGGAATGAAAACTGACCTTTTCCAGTCCTGTGGCTACTGCTGAGTTTTCCAAATTTGCTGGCATATTGAGTGCAGCACTTTCACAGCATCATCTTTTAGCATTTGAAATAGCTCAACTGGAATTCCATCACGTCCACTAGCTTTGTTCATAGTGATGCTTCCCATGACCCACTTGACTTCGCATTCCAGGATGTCTGGCTCTAGATGAGTGATCACACCATCATGGTTATCTGGGTCGTGAAGATCTTTTTTGTACAGTTTTTCTGTGTATTCTTGCCACCTCTTCTTAATATCTTCTGCTTCTGTTAGGTGCATATTGTTTCTCTCCTTTATTGTGCCCATGTTTGCATTAAATGTTCCCTTGGTATCTCTAATTTTCTTGAAGAGATCTTTAGTCTTTCCCATTCTGTTGTTTTCCTCTATTTCTTTTTTTTTTTTTAATTAGTTGGAGGCTAATTACTTCACAACATTTCAGTGGGTTTTATCATACATTGATATGAATCAGCCATAGATTTACATGTATTCCCCATCCCGATCCCCCCTCCCACCTCCCTCTCCACCCGATTCCTCTGGGTCTTCCCAGTGCACCAGGCCCGAGCACTTGTCTCATGCATCCCACCTGGGCTGGTGATCTGTTTCACCATAGATAGTATACATGCTGTTCTTTTCTTTTTTTTTTTGTTTTCTTTTTCAACTTGGCTTTTCTACATTCCTTTTTTTTTTTTTTTTTTATTTTGTCATACGTTTTCCTCTATTTCTTTGCATTGATCACTGAGGAAGGCTTTCTTATATCTCCTTGCTATTCTTTGGAACTCTGCATTCAAATGGGTATATCTTTCCTCTTCTCCTTTGCCTTTAGCTTCTCTTCTTTTCACAGCTATTTGTAAGGCCTCCTCAGACAACCATTTTGCCTTTTTGTATTTCTTTTTCTTGGAGATAGTCTTGATCACTGCCTCCTGTACAATGTCATGAACCTTCGTCCATAGTTCTTTAGGCACTCTGTCTACCAGATCTAATCCCTTGAATCTATTTGTCATTTCCACTGTATAGTTGTAAGGGATTTGATTTAGGTCATACCTGAATGGTCTAGTGGTTTTCCCTACTTTCTTCAATTTAAGTCTGAATTTGGCAATGAGTTCATGATCTGAGCCACAGTTAGTTCCCAGTCTTGTTTTTGCTGACTGTATAGAGCTTCTCCATCTTTGGCTGCAAAGAATATAATCAATCTGATTTCGGTATTGACCATCTGGTGATGTCCATGTGTAGAGTCTTCTCTTGTATTGTTGGGAGAGGGTGTTTGCGATGACCAGCGCATTCTCTTGGCAAAACTCTGTTAGCCTTTGCCCTGCTTCATTCTGTACTATAAGGCCAAATTTGCCTGTTACTCCAGGTATTTCTTGACTTCCTACTTTTGCATTCCAGTCTCCTATAATGAAAAAGACATCTTTTGGGGTGTTAGTTGTAGAAGGTGTTGTAGGTCTTCATAGAACCATTCAACTTCAGCTTCTTCAGCATTATTGGTCAGGGCATAGACTTGGACTACTGTGATACTGAATAGTTTGCCTTGGAAACAGAGATCATTATGTCGTTTTTGAGATTGCATCCAAGTACTGCATTTCAGACTCTTGTTGACTGTGACGGCTACTCCATTTCTTCTAAGGGATTCTTGCCCACAGTAATAGATATAATGGTCATCTGAGTTAAATTCACCCATTCCAGTCCATTTTAGTTCACTGATTCCTAAATTTGTCGATGTTCACTCTTACCATCTCCTGTTTGATCACTTCCAATTTGCCTTGATTCGCGGACCTAATATTCCAGGTTCCTATGCAATATTGCCCTTTACAGTTTCAGACCTTGCTTCTATCACCAGTCACATCCGCAACTGGGTATTGTTTTTGCTTTGGCTTTGTCTCTTCATTCTTTCTGGAGTTATTTCTCCACTGATCTCCAGTAGCATATTGGGCACCTACCAACCTGGAGAATTCATCATTCAGTGTCCTATCTTTTTGCCTTTTCGTACTGTTTATGGGGTTCTCAAGGCAAGAATACTAAAGAGGTTTGCCATTCCCTTCTCCAGTGGACCACGTTTTGTCAGAACTCTCCACCATGACCTGTCCACCTTGGGTGGCCCTACACGGCATGGCTCATAGTTTCATTGAGTTAGACAAGGCTGGGGTCCATGTGATCAGATTGCTTAGTTTTCTGTGATTGTGGTTTTCATTTTGTCTTCCCTCTGATGGATAAGTGCAAATACAATGTTTTTAAACAAATAGTGCTAAAACCACTGGCTATTTATGTGGCAGAAATAAATCACAACCCACAGTTTACGCTATATACAAAATGAATTAAATGGATCATAGACCTACATATAAATATATGAAAATGGATCATAGACCTAAAACTGTTTCTGGAAGAAAAAAAATAGAATATCTTCATGACTTTGGGGTGGGAGTGTTTCTTTAAGAGTACAAAAACATCCTTAACCACAAAAGAAAAGATTGGTTTGTTGAGCTTGTAGAATTATAAGCCATTAAGAGAGTGAAAAGGCTCGCTTCAGCAGCAGATATACTAAAATTGGAATGATACAGAGAAGATTAGCATGGCCCCTGCGCAAGGATGACACGCAAATTCGTGAAGCGTTCCATAAATTTAAAAAAGAGAAAAAAAAATAAGAGAGTGAAAACACATCCCATAGAGCTGTGGATATTGACAACACATATAACTGACAAAGGCACCTGGAACTTCCATACAGTGCTGGTGGGAGTGTAAATTAGAACAATCAGCTTGGGAAACTGTTTGGCAGTATCTATGAAAGCATTTTAAACATATGCCTACCCTCTGACCAAGCAGTTCTCATACCCAACAGAAATGAGTACTTAGGTCCCTCAAAAGATAATATGCAAGAATGTTCATGGTAGCTTTATTTATAATAACCCCAAACTGGAAATAATCCAAATGAGCACCAACAGCAGTAGACTAGATAAACCATGATGTGGTCATAGAGTGGGACACCACACAGCAATGAAAAAGAACCACCAAGCTCAACGACATAGATGGGTATCGTTAAAGAACATGGTCACAAAAGAGTGTGTTCTGTGTAACTACATTGTTATATGAAGCTCAGGGCCAGATAAAATTAATCTATGAGTGATCCCTAACACACATGTTTAGGAGTGAGCATCCTAAACATAGGCCAAAGCCCATGAGAGGAGACAGGGAGGCCTCTGAGGGTGAGAAGTGAGCTGTGCTTGGAGCGAGAGTGACTTCTGACCTTCTCCCTAGTACCTCCTGGCCCAGTGGTATGGACAGAGCAGGTGTTCAGTAAATGCATATTGAGATAGCTCAGTGCAAGAATGAACTAGTAGCTTGGTGCCTTAGGGATCTTTTCATTTGTGGAGAGATACAAGTGCTTGACCTATAAGTCTGTGCCTCTTGACACTAAACGTAGTGAATGGAATGGTCTCAGGACCCCCTCAGAAAGGGGTGGGACCGTCTTTACACCTGGTGAGAGGTACCTGAGGTAACCAGCTGGGAAGGGCTGGGCAGGTAGCTGAGGAAGCACGTGGGATATGGAATTGAAAAACTGTTCCAATCTGCCCCTGCCATGTGGCAGCTGTGTGGTTCAGGCCACATTATTTCACCTCTCTGGGGGTGGCAGCCTCTGGGCCTATAAAATGGGGCAAATTCTGCCTACTTCAGAGGATGGCCGGGTGGGAAAGTATCATTGTGAAGCCCTGAGCAGTGACTTACCAGGATCTTGGGTGTGTGTGATGGGGTGCAGCCAGTGACCCCAGGGCATGGGGGAAATAACACTTTGAGGTGGCTCTGCAGGAGGACTGGAAGCCTGCGGCCAGGATGGGGGTGGCGGTGGTCAGTCACGTCAGGGCCCTCCCACAGGCCTCCTCCAAGTCAGTGGGCCTGCAGGGAGACAGCTCCTTGCAGGTGGAGATCTCTGATGCCGTCAGCGAGCGGAGCGGGACAAGGTGAAATTCACTGTTCAGACCAAGGTAACATTGCACCGGGAGTAGGGGTGTGGTTCCGGTGGCTGCCGGAGGAGGCTTCAGGAGCCCGAGCAGCCTGGCTCACCCGGGGGGCAGATGCCAACAGAGCCTTCGGGCCCGGCCTCTCAACCTGGCTCTCGCCCCCTGGCCCTCTGAGAAAGAGAGCGCCTCATCTAGTCTCTTTTCCCAAGGCCCCAGGTGCTACCGTCTGTGTCTACCCTCCTGAGGGTGATCAGGAACACGAGAGCCCCAACTTGGGCCTCACCTGGCATGTGGGACAGGGGTGGCCCAAAAGTGGGTGCGCAGGAAGCTTGGTGGGTATCGGACTCACAGGGGGCAGGGGAGGGGAGACACCTCAGATAGGCTTCTCAGCTTCCGGAGCTGCCTGCCTCACTTCGCCCAGACTGAGTTCTCCGTCGTGCGACAGCATGAGGAGTTCATCTGGCTGCACGGTGCCTACGAGGGAGGTGTATGCCGGCCTCCCCGTGAGGGGGAGCCAGCCTGGGAGAACAGGGGGTACGCCGGTCTCCCCCTGAGCAGGAGCCAGCCTGGGAGAACAGGGGGTACGCCGGTCTCCCCGTGAGCAGGAGCCGGCCTGGGAGAACAGGGGGTATGCCGGTGTCCCTGTGAGGGGGAGCCGGCCTGGGCCCTCAGGGGAGGTGGGGAGGCAGGGCCAGGCTTCAGGGTGCGGGTGACGGCCATCTGGATAATGAGAGGTCTCCCAGCTCTGTCCTCCTTTGAGCAGATCCCCCAGCCCCTCCACGGTCAGACTCTTTGAGGCTTCAAAGGAAAAACTGCAGAAGCTGGATGAGGAAGACCGCTCAATCACGCGGCAAGAGTTTGCCAAAATGAAGCAGGAGCTTGAAGCGTGAGTGCTGCCTCCTTTTCTTTCTTTTTTTTAACATTTACTTATTTATCTGACTTCGTCGGGTCTTAGTTGTGGTACACAGACTCTTAGTTGTGGTGCACAGGCTAGTTGCTCCTCAGAATGTGGGAATCTTTTAAGTTTCCTGACTAGGGATCCAACCTGCATTCCCTGCATTACAAGGCAGATTCTTAACCTCTAGGAAGTCCCTTGCCTCCCTTTCTTGTCTGCCTGACAAAGCCCCAGCCCAATCTCACCTGAGAGGCCCAGGGTTTCCCTCCTGACTACCCTCTGTGAATGTTTAGGGACCCTGCTCCTTACTCTGGGGCTGCCAAAGGGGAAGGGGCAGGATGATGGGAGCCAGCAAGGGACCTGTGAGCTGCCTGCTGTCCTCTGTGGGGAATACCTGGCTATCTTCAAGAAGACAGTTACGATCCATGAAGTCTCTCTGCAGCAACTGGCAGCTCACCCCACCTTGTGTCGAGACCACAACTTCTTTGTCTTTTTGGAATATAGCCAGGATGTGAGCTGGGGTCACCCCTGGGGGTGGGGGACAGGACTCTTAAGTGGGCTCAGGCCTCCAACTCATCAGCTCTGAGAGTGGCATGTGCCTGGGGTGGGAGGTGCTAATGCCCTCCCCCTGCAACATCGACCCCCTCCCCATGTGTGTCTCAGCTGACTGTCCAAGGAAAGAACAGGAAGGAGCACCTTGGGTTTCTGAGGAATATCATGAAGTCTGCAGATGAAGCCCTCCATCACTGGGATGTCAGGGCTCAAGGTGACTCCTAGGCCCCTTCTCTGGATTCAACCCAGGGCCTCAAGTCCACAGCAAGGACTGAGGCTCTGGGTGGCTGTGGGAGGGAAGCCACTGGGGGTTCTGGCCTAGGGGGAGATCGTGCCACCCTTGGGAGCCCTTAGCTGCTCTGCTTCTGGTGGCTCAATATAAGTGGGTCCTGTCTGGCTCCCATAGGAGGTGGATGACTTCTTTGAGTGTGAGAGGACCTTCCTGCTGGAGTACCACACCTGCATCCAGGACGCCTGTCTGTGGGCAGACCAAGTCATGCACTCATGAGTGTACGCAGAACTCCAGGGGCCCTGGATTCCCCACCTTCTCTACCCAGTGGCATACTCCCCAGAGAGGAAATTTCCTGTGTCTGCCCGTGGCCACAGACACCCATGGTGGGGCTTGACAGGTGGGCCAAGGGGCTCTGATGGGAGGCTCTATCCCAGCAAGCCTGGCAGATGATTACATGCCTATCTCAGCTGCACTGAGCAGTCTGGGATCACAGGAAGTCAAACCAGCTAAACACGTGAGGATTCCCTCTGGCCCCTCTCCCCTCTATCCCTGTAATACTGTGTCTGTCCATCAGGGGTCACTGTGTGGAAGTCTGCTATCAGCTCTAGTGGGAGGTGCAGAAGCTCCTGTTTGGCTTTGGTAGAGAAAGAGATTTCCCCTAAGGGCAGGGAGACTTTAAGCACCTGCTAAGACCCCTGCCCTAACTCCTCCCCACTGCCTCCTAGGAGCTTCTTCAAATTGGCAGAGCTCTTTGAACGGTTAAGGGTGAGTACTGCCTTCTGTGTTGAAAGGTGATCATGATCCTTTGCAGGGAAGAGAGTGTCCTGGGCTGGGGGAAGGCTCCAGGATCGTTTTGGGATCTTTCAGTGATAACTTGGGCCGGATGAAGCCCTGGGCTCACTCTCCACACTCTCACTTTTAGTGAGAGTGAAGTCAGGGATCCAGCCTCAAGTGTGTGCACATGTGGTGATGGGGGAGGAGGTGGGAAGTGGGTTTGGCAAGGCCTTTACCAGGATGTGCCACGTGCCTTTGGCACTGTGCTGTGCTGCCAACATTCTGTCCCAGACACACTTCCTGAACTCTTCGCCAAGAAAGTCACTGGAGTGTGCCAATCTTTCTAAAATGTCCGTTGCTCCTCATCTCTTCCCTGCTCAGGGCCCTTCGGTGACCCTGTCCCTTCCAGGAACTGCCCAAGACACAAAGCCCAGAGTTCCTAGCTTGCATTTTAAGCCTGGTATGCTCTGGCCACTGCCACCCAACTGCCCTACTGAACTTAAAGTTCTCTAAAATCATACCTGGCTTGCACACCTGCAAAGCCTTTGCCTGTTGTCTAACCCCTACTCAACCCCAGAGATCTAGGTCTGAGGCCAACTGCTTTCTGAAGCCTTCACTGGCCTGCCCCCGTGAACATGAGTGCTTGACATAGAGTGGATATCAGGTGACTCTGCTAGGTATTTAGAGGGACAGCAGCACCCCTGTCCTTAGCAGCCCCTCTGCCAGCTCCGTCCCCAGCCTCCACCTTCTTGCTTCAGGAGCTGGAGGGCCAAGTGGCCTCTAACGAGGACCTGAAGCTGTCAGACATGCTGAGATACTACATGCGAGACTCCCAGGCAGCCAAGGCTAGAGATGGCCCCAGAGCAAGCCTCCGGGCTGGAGGCCAGGGGGCTGAGCCACCTGGGGCGGGCAGGCAGGCAAGGGCCATGGGTCAAGGATCCTGTGCCCTTGCCGGCCCCAGGACTGCTGTCCTGGCAGCTGCTGGCTCTGGCAGACTACAAGAATGCCAACAAGGCGCTGGACAGGGCCCGCACCATCAACCAGGTGTGGGCTACAGAGAGCCATCAACCCTGTGCCTCTCGGACTCAGCCAGGCAGGCTAAGCCCCGTGCCCCGCGAGCCCTGCCGCTGCACGGGCCACCCTGCCAGGGTCGTCATTGCTCTCCTCTCCAGAGCTCATGGACTTCAAATCCCATGGATCTTCCTTCCATGAGAACCTCACTGAGCTGGGCGAGCTGGAGCTCAAACACGCCAAAGTGAGCCCTCCAGCCTCGCAGAGCCCTCTTGCTGTCTTCCTGGCCTCCCACCCTGGGTCTCTAGTTTCTTGGCACTTGGGAGCAGGGGTGGAGCTGGTGGGGGTAGGGGGAGTTGGCTGGCACAAGCACCCCAGCTGTGCAGGGCCAGGGTTCCCCGTTTTGACCAGGACCCTTCCCTTCTCATCAGTAGCAAGGCCTCAGTGAACAGTAGGACAGGACTGCGGACAGAGGAGTCATTCAAGGTGGGGCAACAGCAGGGAGGAGACATCATGAACTCCTCCACAGGCCAGCACCCTGCTTCTCCGGAGCACCCTTGTCATCCTCAAGGGGGAGCCTTAGAGCTACCAAAAGCCCCCAGATCTCCCACTCCAGACAGGCTGCCTTCCAGCCCTAGGAGCCACTTACTATGCCCCTTCTCAGGGCAAGCCCCACCCCTGCCCCAAGGTGCCAGGCCCTGCCAAAGGGAGTCAGAGCAGCATGGACACCACACTTGGCCAGAGCTAAGCAGAGCCCCAATCTGGGGAAGCCCGGGGACTGTGACCTCCCCTCCCTAGAGACAGGGACAGCCTCCACCCACTATTGGTCCATTTGAGTTCATTTGTCTCCAACCTGCTCACAAATAAAAAACCTGGTTTTATAAGGAGGCTTGCTTGTCCTGACATTCCAGTTCCCAGGCCCACCAGGTACATCCTCTGCAAGGGGACCGTGGTAGAGGCCAGACCCTGGGACACACCCTGCAATGTCTTCAGCCACTCTCCAGAGTGCCAGGAAGCTCTGTGTATCAAGGGACAAGAGCCAGAACTTGGAACCCAGGAGCAGTCAAGGCGTGCCACCACCCCCTTATAAACCCTGGCAAGGACCACACATAAAACTAATTAAAAATACTCTGCACCCATTTCCTAATTAGAAAATGGAATACGCCTTCCTGCCTCCCTTTCAGAAATACTGGCAAGTTCCAAGGAACAATCTTTAATTCCAGGCAGCTTTTTAGTTGATGGGGAAGCTGGGTGGGGGGAAGAGGTATAAATCCTGCATTACCACCAGCCCTAGGGCAAGACTTCCACCTTTACCTGTGGGGCAGGTGGAAACCCAGAGTAGTCTGGAAAGAGCCCACAGCAAAGTTGGCAAGAGGCTTGAGGCTCCAGCCAACACCCTCCTGGTTAAACACCAGGAAGGTGGTGCCCAAGACACCTAGGTCTGAAGTCCTGGGCTCCACCTGGCCGGCCCCACCCTAGACCCCAGACAGCTGCTTAAGGCCAAAGGCTCAACCTGACTTCTGACTCACAGCAGCCACTGGACCCAGCCCTCAATAATGAGTCAGCTACCCAGGGGAGAAGGCAGAGCAAAGACTAACTACTGAAGGCAGAGAACAAGCTCAAGAGGCAACCAGTGACTTGCAGTTTCACGGCCCACATCTGGGAAGGCTGCATGGGGAATAAGAGGACAGGCCTCGCCATCCTGTTGCCCGCCTGGATCAAGGTAACAGAAGCAGTCAGTTCAGGCAGGAAGCCCCTCTGTTCAAGGGACCCCTGCAGGCAGCAGCAGACACACCCTGGCTGAGCTACCTCCTAGACAGCCAGCCTGGTGCCAGCTATAAAATGAAGAATGGGAACTGTCAGAAAAGGAGGCTCAGCCAGTCACAGGGGTCAAATGAGGGTGTGTGGGGGCTGGAGAGGTGGGTACAGAGGAGATGCTGCTCATTCTCCCACCCCGCCTCCCGCACAAGGTCCCCAACCTTGAAACAAACATCCCATTAGTGAGCCTTTTTATTGTGGTTTTTCTTTTTTTTTTTTTTAAATTGAAGGTCCCTTACTGGTCCTGCTTCCATGAGTGGCTGTGACCAGAGGAAAGGGGGGAGGGGAAGCAGGCGGCACAGGGAGGGGTCATCTCCACAACATTCCATTTATACACAGAACTAAACAGACAAGCACAGAGTCACTATTGCGGTTAGAAGTTGGCAGCATGGGAAAGGGGAGGAACAGGTGGGGGACTGGGGTGTCGTTAAAAAAAATACAGGCCCCCCCCCAAACAGGGGTTCGGGGGCGGGGGGGGAACTTGGTCTGTTTCAACCCAAGAGGAATCAAGATCAAAAGCGGTTTGGGAAGGCCAGAACCGTCAGGGGTGGAGGGAGGAGGAAGGTCCAGGGGGTGGGGGGGGGGCTGTTTGGCAACTGGGGTGAAGGGACTGCCCTCCCCCTGCTGGGATCCCCCCAGCCCCTCCGGTCTGGCAGGAAGGGGGCAGCCTGCAACCCCCGTGGGCAGGTCTGGGGCTGCCAGATGCTCCAGGCAGGGGGCTGGAGGGGGCTCACAAAGGCTTGCCCTCCAGGGAGATGACGGCGCTGCCCCCCAGCTTCTCTGCAAGGGTGCAGCGGTCCTTGACCTCTTCGTAGCAGTTTGCTTGTAATTCATGCTTGATCCCTGTGGGGAAGAAGGGGGAGCATCTGTGAGCAGGAAGGGTGGGGGTGGGGGGTGCTGTGGCTGGGAAGGAGCTAGTCTGAACAGATGGAGGGAACCAGGCCACCTTCCAGCGGGCAGGGATCTCCTGGGCCATGCCATTCACCCCACCCAGCAACCAAGGCCCGAGCACAAGGGCATATGGCACCACCAGTGCTGGCCCTTACCCGTCAGCTTCTTCTTGATGGCATCCTTGGAGCTGGCATAGATCATTTTGCTCTTAAGGGGTGCACACTCAGGGGCCCTGCAAGAAAACAGAATCAAGAGAACTTGCCTCCAAACCCAGCAAGTGCCCTCAAGCGATAAATAACTTCCAGAAACCCCTGAGCTGGGCCCGAGCATTCACGCTTTCATCAAGTTCCTCATTGACAAGTTTTTTTTTTTTTTTAATTACAACACCCTCCTCTGACACACAGGCGTCTGGATTAAGCCAGAGCCACAGACCTTCCTGTCCTGGGAAAGGGGGGTGGGGCAGAGATAGAGCAGGTGAAAGGGGAAAGTGCCTGCAAGAGGAGCTCACCAGAAGATGAACACCAGGTCCTCCTTCTTGCTCTCCTTGGTCTCGTAGGTTGCGTCATAGAGGGCGTAGCGGCAGTCCTTGTCTGGCAGCATCTTGACAAAGGTGGCATAAGGGTCGTCTACCGTCTGGCCCACGTCACCCACCAGGATCTCCTTGCCCTCCTCCAGGATGATGTTCTTCTTGTCCTCACTCAGGCAGAAGAGCACCGCCTTCTTGCGCTTCTTCACTTCCTCTGGTGTCGACGACTTACGCACTTTCATGTCGTTGAACACTTTGATGACCCCATCAGACACAGCCACACCGGAGGCCTAGAGGATGAGCCACAAGCACCTCGTAAGGAGACAGGTCCTGGGACATGCCCTGAAGTCCCTCTTTTGCTTTCTTAGGAGATCTGTCTAGAGGCCAACAAAGCAAAGTCCTCAGCCCCAAGAGGTTACTACTAATCCCCTTCCCAGGACTAGTGGCATTATTTTCCCACCCAGGTCACCATCAAAGGATCAAATGTGACACAATCCTAGAATAGCAGCCAAAGAAAAAGGGACCTTTGATCACATAATTCAACAGCATTCCTCTCCACCCCGACATCCTGCAGGCTAGAGATCCAAGACCTGTGAGAAGCAGAGCCTTGGCCAAGATGTGAGTCCAGAATTAACAGAACCGACAGACTACTGACCCCGTTTTCTACTCAGTCTCAGCTTTTGCATAAAGTGCTGACTCAGAACTTCACGTACAGCAGAAAGGGACCCAGATCCTAGTCATCTCTATAGAACCAGGACCCACCAACGGTGCTCAACTGTTCTAGCAAGCCCATCAGCACGGTTCAGAGCAGTTATTACACAAGGTATTCCCTTCTCTGCTGGGGTCTCCCCAAACCAAAACAACAACAAACCCCTAATTAAGGCCCTACACGGGAAAAATGCAGGCCCCCGAGTCGCTGATAGGAGTCAGCGGTCCAAATTCAAGTGCCCACAGTCTCTGAGAGCTCTTTAAACTTCTAGGTCGTGTTGGGGGACACCCTAGCCAGGAGAGGGAGTGACGGTCCACGGTGAAATCTGCCCCCGCTCCCGGAACTGCAGAGGAAGCCGGCCACGTGATTGAGCCGCTTCCGGAGTAGGCGGTGAAAGCAGATCGGCTAGAGTCAGCCCCCTCCCCGAAAAAAAACCTCGTACCCAGCGGCAGCTGCACCTCGGAAGGCCTCAATCCAATGGAATCGCCTGCGCCGACGACCTTATCGGCCCCCTGCGCTGCAGGCCTGGGCAAGTTACACAACCTTCGGCTCTCGCAGCCCTCGGGCCGAACACAGGGGACGGGGTGGTTTCCGGGCGGTGCCCGCCTGGGTCACTTCCCTAAACGCGGCTCCACCCTTAGGCCCCATCCGGGAGAGCCGAAGGCCCCGTTAGTCCACGGCTTCGGTCCCAGCGGCCAGGCCTGACCGTGTGCGCACGCGCCGGCCGGGAGCGCCGTCCCAGTCTCCGCCGGGTGTACTCTGCGAACCCGGCTCGCCTTCAGGGGCTCGCTAGCCGGGGAGGACGGCCGAGGTCTTCCTCGCGGTCCGCTCTGTGGCGCGCGGTGCAAGCCCCTAATCGTTGGCGCCTGCGCCAGGACACCCCCGCATCCCCCGCCAGCCGCGCCGCCCCCGCCCCTCGCGGGCATCCCTGCCACCTGCTCTCTGGACGGACCCCGCTCGAGAGGGAGGGTGACGCGGAGACAGGAACAGCCCTTGGGTGGGGCGCGCGCGCCAAGATCGCTCGCGCGCTTTTCCTCCGTCGCCCCCGGGCCAGGTTTGGATGCCGCGTGTTCCAGTCGAGACGCGCGTCTCGTGACTCTCGGAGGCCCCGCCGCGGCGCGCGACGCCGGTGGCCCCGCGAGGGGACTGGCGCGCACGCGCCCAGGACCCCTCCCCCACGGCCCTGGGCCGCGCGGGCGCAGCAGCCGGGTGGGGGGAGGGGAAAGGGAGCCCAGGGGGCGCGCGAGCGACGTCCGAGCCAGCCCTCCCCGGCGCCCGCGGGCGCGCACGCGCGTCCCGGCGCCGCCCGCCCCTCAGCACGAGACCCTCGTCCAGCCCCGGGAGCTGGGGGAGGGGGTGCCGACGTCGCGCCCCCGTTCCCTCTCGCGCGCCCAGATGATCGACTCGCGGCCGCCTCCCGCGCGGCGCCGTGGCCTGCCGCTCACCATGTTTCCGGAAGCGAAAAGGCGATAGCGAGGAGAGGCTACGAGACAAGAGCCGCTGCAGCTGCTGCCGGGATCCGACTGAACGCGGCCTCTCCCGGCCCCTTCCGTTTAGTACGAGCCGCACAATGAGGGGCGGGGCGGGCTTCCGGGGCTCCCACTGCGGGCCGACGGGAAATGAAGTCCGAGGGCCCTGCGCTGTCTTCGGGCTCGCTGGGTAACAGAGTCTTTTTCGTCTGACGGCCGCCGAGCGCCACGTTGCATCCTGGGAAAGGTAGTCCGAAACAGCAGAGAGAGGCGGGGCTGTGGCACGGAGAGCGCTCCCGTTGGTCGAATTTCCCAGGAAATGCACCGAGCTCAGCGAAGGCCTCAGCGTTTGGTAATAAGACCTGAGAATAAACCTTGGCTTCGCGGCTCTTTACCCAGTAGCGAAACGATTTTCCTAAGCTTCATCTTGGCACTTTCTGGATACCTTGGTAGGAAAAATTTCAGTGAGTTAGTATTTAACTTTTCTGAATTGAAGCACCTATTTATTCTTTTTCCTGGGATCCAGTTCTAGAGCAAAGAGAATCGCCAAGTATAAGGCCCCTCCAATACAATAAGTATTCATGAAGCATCCTCCTTGTTGTCTACTGAGAAAAGGTGTATGCAATGTCAATAAACTGAGGGGAAAAAAACACAAAGGAAAGGCTACAAGGAAATGTTTGGAAATAAGAGATTTGTACCGAAAGGTGTTTGGCAAATTCATGAGGCAATAAAGGGAGAAGGGGTTTTGTGCATTCGATTCAAAGAGTATGTGCTTTTCTACTAGACAGTGAAAAGAGAAAATAGATATTAAACCAGACTTGAATCTCATTCTCGAGTTGGTAACCAGGTACATGGTAAATTAATACCCTCAGAAATTGAGGCAGAAGTTCTGTGAGAGCATAACCTTCAAAAAAACCAAACTGGGTTGGGGGACTCCGGGAACATTTCGTCGGTCTCCAAGACCTCTTAGTCTGCAGGAAGAGAAGACAAGGTCCCAAACAAGAGGCCCGGGGCATTGATCCCACATGCAAAATAAAGGGTAGAACAATAAACAGCTGGAAGCCTGGTCTTCAGGAGCCGGCTAGCGACACCCGAGTGGGGTACGTCGCAGAGCATGCTGGGGGTTGTAGTCGGGGACATCCCGTCGCATCGCCCACCAACCGAGCTCCCAGGAGCCTCAGTGGGGGCCGCAGCTCGACCGCCGCCTCCGGCTAGAGACCGGCCGGAGATAAGGCTGGCTCCACCTTTTTAGAGTTTCGGGGTTTCCTAGAGCAACGAGGAGGGGGAGGGAGACTTCGCAGTTACCCTGGAGACGCGCTCCCGCCCGCCCCTAGCTGCGGGATGCCCTAGATGTCCTTATTAGGACAAGAGACTAGAGGAGGCGGGGCCAACCCGAAGGCCGGCGGCAGGCTCCTTATAAGGCAGCGTCGGGCGGGAGGCGGGAGTGTGGAGCGTGATAGCGGGTGAGAGATTTGGGCTGGGCGGGGCTTGAAAGGAAGGGCCTGGAGCCCCGGCGCTCGCGTCTCAGCTCCGCTCCGCTCCGGTTCGGTCCCCGATCTGCATCTCTCCGCTTCCGGAATAACCCCTGACTGCTGCTCTAACTCGCTGAGTAGACTCGGGCTCAACTGGGACCCCTGTGCATAGTTTCCATCTTAACCTCCCTGAGGGTCCCCCACCTCCAACGAGTCACAAAAACGATGAAGTGTTTTCCTTTGTCCGAGCTTCTTACTCCCAGGCTGCCACCCCGAATCCAACAACGTGCCCATTTCAGCCCCTCTCACATCCCCGGATGTCTGGTGGTGGTGTAGTCGCTCAGTCGTGTCCTGACTCTTGCGACCCTATGGACTGTAGCCCACCAGGCTCCTCTGTCCATAGTATTCTCCAGGCAAGAATACTGGAGTGGGTTGCCGTTTCCTTCTCCAGGGGATCTTCCTGACCCAGGGATCGAACCCAGGTCTTCTGCGCTGCAGGCCGATTCTTTACGACTGCGCCCCCGATGTCTAGCACGTCCTATTTGTTCCCTTTCTACTTGTTCTCTGTCCCCTATTCTCTGTCCTCCAAGCTTTGAAGGCCTTCCCTGCGTGTCCCCGGCTTCACGGCCCTCCCCCGTAGCCCAGGGTGGAGGAGCCCCAGCTCAGGATAGATAACCGTTTCCTCGAAGGGTTCTTCAGCTCTTCTTGAGTTACCTTTGTGTCCTCATTCCCTGTACCCATTCTTAAAGTCCCTCCTACAAAACTACCTGCATGCATTTGTCCCCCACCTGTAAGGCGAGTGCGGAGAAAAAGAAAACGAGCCAGGTTCTCTACATAATCCTCCGCTATAGCGAGACTGAAATCACCTCGGTACGCGCCGCCCCAGCCAGACCTCCCAGCCACAGGGGGCGCTGTCCACATTGCCCCCCTCCTTCCCTGCACAAAGAGGACAACCCCTCGCTCTCGAATCTGTGGTGAGAGGAAGAGGCGGGTCAAGGCCTGGTAAAGGAGGAGGTGCGTCCAAAAAGCTGGTCCTGTCCGGGAACGGCGGGAGGGCGAAAGGTGGTAGATAACAGCGATCGGTACCAGCCACTTAAGAATAGTACAGGGGCGGGGAGGGCGGCAGAAGGCTGTCCTCTGGTTAATGCCCCGCGTGGGACCACGTGATTAGAGTGGTCCCGCCCTCCTCCGCCGGAACCAGGTGTTCGAATCCCTTCTCCAGAACTAGCAGCATTTCAGTCCTACCGGCGTGAGGCGCCAAAGGACCCGCCCTGCGGCTCATGGCAGCGCCCGTCCGGCTGGCCCGGAAACGCCCGCTGCCTGTTTGCCCCAACCCTCTCTTCGTACGCTGGCTGACCGAGTGGCGGGACGAGGCAGCCAGCAGAGGGCGCCGCACGCAATTTGTGTTTCAGAAGGTGGGTTCTGGCCGGGCCGGATGGGGAACAGGTGCAGGCCAGGACGAACAGCCAGGCCCACCTTGACCCAATCCTGTACCCACTATCCCCGCCAGGCGCTGCGCTCCCTCCGGCGGTATCCACTGCCCCTGCGCAGCGGCAAGGAAGCTAAGATCCTCCAGCACTTCGGAGACGGGCTTTGCCGGATGCTGGACCAGCGACTGCAGCAGCATGAAGCATCAGGCGGTGAGCGCTGGGAGAAGGATTCGGTAATCCCCTGAGCCTTCTCCAGGTGCAGCTTTTGTACCCACCCAGGATACCTTGGTTTCTTCTATCTACTCCAGTTCAAGTTGCTCTTTGACCTGGGGCTAGTGGCTCTTTCAAGAGCCCGACCGCTCTCACCAACCACTTGAGCCGGCAGCATCCTGCCTGCTGGATTCCAGAGTCCGGGTTTGACCCTCTTCTCCTCCCACAGGGGACCATGCCCCGTGTTCACCATCCGGAACCAAGAGCCCAGCCCGGGAAAGGCCACCTGCTGAAGTCCAGGACCCTTCCATGCCAGTGAGGAAGGAGCAGGGAAGTAAAGGGGAAAGCAGGAGCTCCAGGAATAAGATTTTTCTGGCTTGGGGGACTTCGCTGTGCTGGGTCCTAATCCCACCTGGCTCCGGGCAAGTGACTTATTCTGTTTGATGCTTAGTTTTCTCATCTGTAGGTGTGGATAGTGTTTCGCCTCACAGATAGTGATTTATAATACAGTCAGTTGAGAGAGTTCCATGATCAAGCCATTCAGGGGGCTAAGCCCAGTAAGTTCTAGAATTTGCTGTTGAGTCTTCTTGCCTTACGTCCTCTGTCCTGTGCTAGAACTGAGGCCAGGTCAGGCAGATTACACCCCCACCCCAACCCCATCCCCCGAGACTGTCCACCGTCTCTTCCCAAGTTTGCAGATTATCCTGTCACGTGGCCTGTGTGACAAACTAGAGAGTTACAAACTAGTTGCAAAAACTTGAGAGACAGCTGAGTGACTTGTGTTGTATTGTGCTTAGTCGTTCAGTTATGTCCGACTCTTTGTGACCCCATGTACTGCATCCTGCCGGGCTCCTCTGTACATGGGGATTCTCTAGGCAAGAATACTGGAGTGGGTTGCTGTGCCCTCCTGGAGAGGATCTTCCCAACCCAGGGATCCGACCCAGGTCTCCCTCATTGCAAGCGGATTCTTTTACCATTTGAGCCACCAGGGAAGCCCCGCTGAGTGACTTGCCCAGGGCTATTTAGCCTGCTGAGATAGGACCTGAACCTCAGCTCTGCCAGCGATTCTGTCTACAATAGCTGGTTGGTTTGGGGTTCAAAGCCCCCCTGTACCTTTCAGGTCCCAACCCAGCTCAAAGCAGGCGGCCCTGGCAGCTACTGGCCAGCTCGGCACTCGGGAGCACGAGCAGTCCTGCTGCAGCTATACAAGGAACACCTGGTGAGCGCCTGCCAAGCTAGGAGTTGGGGAAACAGGCGGTGGGGCTGCTGCTCGGGCACCGTGTTGGTTATGTTTCTGTCTTGGTTACAGAATCCTAGCGGCCAGGGCTTCCTAACCAAGGGGGAGCTGTTGCAGAGGTGTGCCCCAAAGGTTTCCAGGGTAAGCACAGGGGGGAGAAAGGAGCCAAGTGGCTGTGGATCTGACCCCGAGCCCTCCAGAGGCTGCCCTTGGGAGAAAGCAGCGGCACGGGGAGTGGGCACATGGTAGACCTGGGCGCTCTCTAGGGGTCTCCTTCCCTGTGAACAGGTGGCCCCTGGAAGTGCTCGCCCCTGGCCAGCCCTCCGTTCGCTCCTTCACAGGAACCTGGTCCTCAGGACACACCAGCCAGCTAGGTGGGGCAAACTCCATGGCGTGCGGGAGGCAGGGCGGGGGAGCAGGCATGCCGTGCTGAGGGTGGCCGTGCAGTCGGAGATGTGCTTGTTGTCAGCCTGAGGAACGGCCCTGGGCAGGTCCAGGGGGAGCTGATCTGAGGGGCGAGAACTCGGCCGGAAGGAGGGAGGTTGGGGAGCCCGGTACTTGTTTGTAAAAGGTCTCCAAGACGGGTGAGGCCAGCCTAGCTGGGGGGCCGGCAGGAGAGCCTGCCAGGCATGAGTGAAGAAGGGAGATGTGTGTTCTTCTCCACCCGCCAGGTACTCACTGACCCCGGAGGGTCTGGAGCTGGCCCAGAAGCTGGCTGACTCAGAGGGCCTGAGCTTGCTGAATGTGGGCAGCAGGCCGGAGGAGCCCCTTGGGGAGGAGCCTGAAGTGCCAGGAGCGGCTTCAGCTGAGCTGTGAGGAGGAGGGAGTGAGGGGGAGAACAGGGGAGCAGGAGGGGTCCCCGAAATGAGGCCAAGACCCCACCCTACTTCCAGCAGCTCCAGCTGAGCTGTGGCTGCCCCGCATTCTGTGGGTTAGGGGAACAGCAGCCCCGGCCTGGCTCAGGCCAACACCCACCTCTTCTCCCTGGTAGTGGCACCAGTGAAGGGAGCGTCCAGCAGCCCCTCCTGGAGCTGGGGCCTGGAGAGTACAGGGTGGTGTTGTGTGTGGACGTCGGTGAAACCAAGGGGTGAGTGAGGTGGGCCTGGGGAGGGAGAGGGTCGGGGAATGGCCGACGCTGACTCGGGCCTCCCACTGTGCAAATCCAGGGCGGGCCACAGGCCAGAGCTGCTCCGAGAGCTGCAGCGGCTGCACGTGACGCACACGGTGCGCAAGCTGCATGTCGGGGACTTTGTGTGGGTGGCCCAAGAGACCAGTCCCAGAGACCCAGGTAAGGGATGTGGACACGCAGGTGGAGGTCAGAGGCAGGGCATGGTGGGTGAGGGGCTGTGAGCTAACGGGACCCTTCTTGGCCTCTGGGCAGCACGACCTGCAGAGCTAGTCCTGGACCATATCGTGGAGCGAAAGCGGCTGGACGACCTATGCAGCAGCATCATCGACGGCCGCTTCCGGGAGCAGAAGGTCCGTCACGGGGCTCACTGCCCCTGCCCGCTCGGGGGCACTTCCGGGTGGTCTCCAGGCAGAGCTCCCGCAACTCAAGCCACATCCCCTCTTTAGCTGGTCTACGATGGCCTGAACTCAAACTCCCTTGGGCCCCTCTGGGCACACAGTAGGTGTGCAGGGTCACTGGGCAGAGCTGAGGAGCACGTTAAGGACCCTTAGGGGGTCCAGCTCCCGCAGTCCTGGGTTGACAAGGCTCTCCTCTCCAGGATGGGGCCGCAGGGGCTGTGTTTCTGTGCTGGCTGCTGGGCTGGCCCCACGGTGAAGCCACGCGTAGGCCAAGGGAGGCTTGAGAGGGATGGGCATCACTCAGATGGTGCTGGGGCTTTCCATGGGAGGGCAGCAGTGTGAGCCAGGGTGTGGAGGCCCCTGTGAGGCAGGTGGAGAAGCTTGGGAGGATGAGGTGGCGGGCGAACTGGTGGGTCCAGGGTCTCGTGATGGTTTTGAGGGTGACATGACAGACACCTAGCGTATGAGCTTCTAGGCCTGACCTGCCCGACCCCCGTCTGCCTGCCCAGTTCCGGCTGAAGCGCTGTGGCCTGGGGCGCCGAGTGTACCTGGTGGAGGAGCATGGTTCCATGCACAACCTCAGCCTTCCTGAGAGCACACTGCTGCAGGCTGTCACCAACACTCAGGTGAGCCGGGAGGGCGGGGCCGGGCCGGGCCGGCAGGGAGCCTGTGGTCCGTGACTCCGCTCAGGAGCCGCCTCCTCCCTTGGCTCCCCTTCCCAGGTCATCGACGGCTTCTTTGTGAAGCGCACAGCGGACATTAAGGAGTCGGCCGCCTACCTGGCTCTGTTGACACGGGGCCTGCAGAGGTTCTACCGGGTGAGCAGACCCCAGCGGGTGCCATCTGTCACCACTGGCCCCTCACTTGGGTGCTGTGCTCCCTCAAGGAAGGCGAGCAGACCGAGTCCCCTGGTCTCAGGCTGGCCCACTGAGGCCTGGGGTGGGGCAAGGCCTGGCTGCTGGTGTCCCCAGAGCTCTGGCCTGGCCTCAATCCCCTCTTCCCTCAGGGTCACACCCTCCGCAGCCGCCCCTGGGGCACCTCTGGGGACCCTGAATCAAAGGCCGGGCCCTCCCCAAACCCTGTCTGCTCACTCCTCACCTTCAGCGACTTCAACGCGGGAGCCATGAAGAACAAGGTATCGCCTCTGCCCAGCCCCTCCTCCTCCCAGGCTCCGGCCCTCCGCCACTCCTGATACGGCACTGCCCCCACTGCAGGCCCAGTCCGTGCGGGACGTGTTTGCCAGGCAGCTCATGCAGGTGCGTGGGGTGAGCGGGGAGAAGGCGGCGGCTCTGCTGGCTCGGTACAGCACCCCTGCCAGGTAGGTGCTCACGGGACCCCGTCCTCTGCTGTCCCCCGCACCCACCCTCGGCATGGTCATCAGCTCAACCGGTGCCTCGTGGCTGGTCAGGTGCTATGAGGGCTGGACTGACCCCACTGACACCCGAAAAGTTCATGGAGGTCAGATGGTGAGGAACACAGAGCCACCCAAGACCAGACAGAATCTTGGGCATGGCGGGGGGGTGGGGGGTTGGAGAGACCAGGTATGTAGCAGAGAAGGCTTCCTGGAGGAGGGGGTGGACCATGAAGACTGGGCCAAGAACAGCCATTCTGGGAAAACATTTGCAGCAGCATGAAAGGAGGGTGAGCAAGATGGAGCAGGGCCTTGAATGCCGGGTTCGGAAGGGCGGCGGTGGTCCTGACTCCTCTCACCCAGGCTGACCCCTTCTAGCCTGTCTCCTGTGATTCTGGCCCAAGCCACTCAGAGTGGGCCAGCAGTCAGCCGTTGTCAAGACTTAGAAAATCAAACTCCCCATCCCGCCCTCAGCTTACTGGCCGCCTATGATGCCTGTGCCACCCCGAAGGAACAGGAAATGCTGCTGAGCACCATCAAGTGTGGGCCGCTGCAGAGGTGAGGGCAGGAGACGGAGCCTGCAGGGGGTAGGTGGGCTGCGGTCACCCTCACCCACCTGACTCTTACCTGTCTCTCTCTCTCTTTGCACAGGAATCTGGGGCCCGTTCTGAGCAGAACCTTGTCACAGCTCTACTGCAGCTATGGTCCCCTGACCTGAGCTATGCCACAGGATAGACCCCCATCTGCCCCCGTCTTCCCAGACTACCAGTCTTTTAACCAGAATTTTTGGGCTACAGTAAAAATCTTAAATGTTTGCATTTTTATGTGTTAGAAGGAGGCCCCAAGGGTCTTGAAAGATATCCAGGTAAGAACAGGGGAGCAGTCATGTCCAATTTTTAAACTGAGCTCCTCGGGACCCTTTTGGTTCCCTTTCAGAGCACTGAAACTGCTAGGGAGATGGAGTCAGTGAGGCGTTGCAACGTTGACTCTAGTTCACGTCATCAGAGTTCTCTGATCAAATAAAATTTCCTTTGATGAGAAGTTCTGTAGCTTGGAAAAGAAAAGTTTATAAAGCGCTAACAATCCAGTGGC
This sequence comes from Cervus canadensis, assembly GCF_019320065.1. Classification (NCBI taxonomy): domain Eukaryota; kingdom Metazoa; phylum Chordata; class Mammalia; order Artiodactyla; family Cervidae; genus Cervus; species Cervus canadensis. The sequence goes on from NC_057414.1 coordinate 41,416,600, forward strand.
CTCATTTTACGGATTGGAACACTGAGACTCAGAGAGCTGCTAGGATTTCTCCACACTGATAGTTTGAGCCCAAGCTGGGATGGAAACCCAGGGCCTCCTGGCACTGACTAGAGCAGGATTCTTCAGGCCCGCTGCAGACCAGCCAAGTCCAAGTTTCTGGGCTGGGGCCTAGAGTCTGCAGCCTCGTTACCTCCTCCCTTCTTGGGTGATTCTGGTGCCCATGGTATGTAGGCCAGTCCCAGCCTTGGGGGTTTCAGCTCCCAGCTCCTGTCAATGGGGCCCTTCAGCCTGGGCAGAAACACGCCCGCCTTTAGGTGGGCGTGGCCCGCCTCCCGTAAGTCTGGCCTTTCCCCGCTCTGGGGTTCACTGCAGTGTGACCCACCCACCTCAGCCACCAGAACTCCTTCTTTCTCCCTTTATTGCCTTTCTCTCTCTACTACCCTTCACAAGAGCATCTTCCCTTTTAGCAGAACACAGTCATCCCTGAGCCCCAGGCTCCTCAGCTACAGAGAACCTCCCCTTCCCTGAGGGCCCCCCACCCACCCCTCAGAAGGTGTAGGCCCCCACGAAGACGGTGAGTCTCAGTACAGAGCTGGCCCGGTAGCTCATGAGGGAGTTCATGGTGACCATCTCCAGGTCCAGCACGTACTCCCGGGGGCCTGTCACGGGCCGCGCGAGGACCAGCATGGCGCTGACATTGTTGATTTGCTGCGGGGTACAGTGGGTGGGGGGGGACATGTGGATTGCATCAATGTATGCACCCGAACCCTACCCCCGCATCACCTCCCTGCCCCGTGTCTGGCACCCACAACCAGTGGGCTGCACAGTGGAGAGTGCCCCGGCCAGCCTGCGACCCCAGGCCCTCATCCAGCTCTGTGACCCCCTTGACATCTGCACCCTGCCCCCAAGAAATACCCTTCTGGTGCTCTGCCTGCCCTTTGCAGCTAGTTCTTTTGTCAACCACGGTCAGCTGATGATTCAAGGCCTGGGGTGAGGTTCTTGGGAACAGTGGGGCCTTTAGTGACTGGGGCAGGTAGACTCACCTTCAAAACACTGAATTCCAGAACGAAAAAGCCAGCACTGGTGCCAGACAAAGCCTTAGGGCCCTCACTGTGAGTCACATCTGGACCGCTCCCTCAGCTCCACCAGCCCAGAGCTAGAGTCTCAGGCCCCAGGCTCTGTACTAGCCCCTGCTGCCTCTCTCCCTCCAAGACCCAGCTCCACTTGCCTGCCTTCCCACACTCCGCTGCGTCTGTTACCTCCGGCCTCTTCAGCCAATCCCTCATCCTAAGGGTGAAGCAATCCAAGCCGGATACGCAGGCCGTTACAGAGACTCAAACCCCAGTGTCCGAGCGCCTTGCTAGGATTGCATTTAACTATCTGTCGTTTGTACCAACTTATAACACTCCTACCTTTCTATAGAAATTGACCCCTGGGGTTAGGGGGGACTTTCAGAGGAGAGGCAGGGTATGGTGGCATAGTTGAATCTTCCACTTAAGGTTTCCTGGAACTCAAGTTGGGGATTATGCAAGTCACTTGAGGGGTGGTGTTAGGGAGAGCCTTACCCTAATGTAGAAGTCTCCCTGCGAGTTTCCAGCACGGATCTGAAAGGCATTGTAGGCACCGGGGTAGACGGAGGTTGCTTGGATTTGGAACACGTCTGCCGGTACGCTCCGCTCCGAGGTGATGCTCATATAGCGGTGCACGATGGATGAGGGCTGCTCCCGGCACAGGGGGTTGGAGGCCGGACAGAGACAGCGACTGGAGACCCCAAGATGGGGACACAAATGAGGTTCTAGCGCATCCCCCAAATTTGGCCCATCCCACCCAAAATCAAGGATCTTCCCACTGCTGCTAGAACAGCATGTGTGGTTTAGTCACGAAGGACTACAACTCCCATCAGCTTTCAGAACTTGCCAGTCCAAATAGGTGCCAGGCAGCCACAGAGCTCTCTGGGAGTTGTAGTTTCTCCCATGGCCTGGCATGGAGTTGACTCACTTGTCGGACACCTGGACGTAAGGCTCCACACAGCGGTTGGTGTCCACACAGCGGTAGCCCCCGTGGAAGTTGACACAAGTCTGGGCCTCAGAGCACTGGTGTGCACCCGACTCACACTCGTCAATGTCTGTGCCAGGGGAGAGGGGCTGGAACCCATGTACCAAGCCACCAGCTCCTCACGCCACCCTGCCCACTCTACCCGGGCAACCTGTACCTTGGCACAGGCGTGTGGCCAGCAGCTGGTAGCCCTGTGGACAGTGGCAGGAGAAGCGGCCTGGCTCGTTGACACAGCGGTACTGGCAGAGGTAACTGGAGTAGCTGCACTCATCGATATCTGGGGGAGGGTGGGGCTGAGGACAGGGCCGGGGCCGGCCTCCCAGCTCAGCCCCACACGGGCTCATCTAGAGAGCCTGGTGCCAGGTTAAGCTCAGTACAAGAAGAGGCAGAAGAGATAAACCCTGCAGCTTAGCAGGGGACAGAGGGTTCAAGAACCGACTGCCCAGGGGACTTCCCTGGTGGTCTGGTCTTTAAGAATCAGCCTGCCAATGCAGGGGAGCACAAGTTCGATCCCTGGTCCAGGAACTATGACCCCACATGCCCCGGGGCAACTGAGCCCATGTGCCACGTGTGCCCTCGCACCCTAGAACCTCTGCTCTGCAACAAGAGAAGCCATCACAATGAGAAGCCTGTGCACCGCAACTACAGAAAGTCCTGGCAAGCAACAAAGACCCAGTGGAACCAAAAATAAATAAATTATTTTTTAAAATGCACTTTTCAATGCAGGGGATGCAGGTTCGATCCCTGGTCGGGGAACTAAGAACCCACAGGCCACAGAGCAAGTAAGCCAGCGGGGCTCAACTACTGAGCCCACGCACCACAGACCCATTGCTACCAAAAGAAATAAAAAAGACTGCCCCGCTCACAGACCTGTCTCTGCCCCAAGACTAAGATGATACTAAATGAGAGGACTGGGAAACTGGAGGTTTGGCTTTAAATCCTACTGACTGAGTTTGAGGAACCTCTGCTTCCTTTCAGTAAGTAAGTGGATTAGGCCGGATGAGCCCTTGACACATCCCAGACTGCTCTGGGTTTCAACACTTTGCCTGATTCCTGCAACCTACGATCTGCCCAAGCACACAGTCACCTCCTGCCAACTGTGAGCAGCGCAGGCCAGAGCCAGGTTTTCTCCTCTGTGCCCTTTATGCTGCCCGGCACTGAGCCAGGTACCAGTCGGGCCTTAACTTGGCAGCAAAGTACAAAGCTTAACAGAAACAGGGTACATGGCTAGTTGACAGAGAGAGAGCGAGCCCAGGCCCCACCTCACCCCAGCTACATGACCCTGCGCAAGTCACTCAACCTCTCTTCGTTGAAATATTTTATTTTTTGTAATTGTCCCCCCAAAAAACTTGAGGGAGGTATTAATGTCAATTTGCAGGGAAGGAAAAACTCATATTTATTTCATTAGGATGTGAGATAAATACTTTGGCCGCCTGATACGAAGAACCGACTCATTGGAAAAGACCCTGATGCTGGGAAAGATTGAAGGCAGGAGAGAAGCGGGTGACAGAGGATGAGATGGTTGGATGCACCCACTCAATGGACATGAGTCTGAGCAAACTCCAGGAGACAGTGAAGGACAGAGAAGCCTGGCGTGCTGCAGTCCATGGGATTGCAAAGAGCTGGACACAACTTAATGACTGAACAACAAGAACAATCTCACAGGATTGTTGGCAGACTGCACAGGGCAGGTTCTCAATAAATGCTCATTCACTTTGTAAAACGTTGCTGCTTGGACAGTATAAGGTCTGCCTGTTGTCATTTTCTCATTTAATTCTCAAGACAACCCATTCTACAGAAGAAGAAATGGACTCAGAGAGAAGAGTGACTTGCCCTGGTCCAGGATTTGCACACATATCAGCCTGACTCCCAGGGACGGAGGCACCTCCATCTTCGCTCAGTCTCTCTGCTGAGCTTCAGTGGGGACCTAACTGCTCCCCTCCGTGCCTTCCACAGCAGGCTGGGAGTTCTCGTGGGCAGCTCTGCGGGTGCCTTGCCCCCTGCTGGGGTGGGGTACACAGGAGGCACGTGGGTGCCGGGTGGATGGGACATAGAGGCATCAAATGGAGAGCTGTGTGGCAAGAGGCTAGGCATGCACAGGGCCTGGGGAACCAGCAGAAGCCAGTGGAGACCAGTGGGGAACCAGTGTCGGGGGTGGAGCGCTCACCACTGCAGGAGAAGCCATCCCGGTGCAGCTCATAGCCCTGGTGGCAGCGACACAGGAAGGTCCCATAGGAGTTGAAGCAGCGCTGCTCACACGGAGCCCCCATGTCACACTCGTTCACATCTGGGGGTGCCAGGAAAACGGGGGAGGGGTGAAAACCAAGGAGCAGCCCAGAGCCCCCACTGCACCTGGGCTGATCCGAAAGGGAGTTCCCCCGCCTCACACCCCTCTGCCCAGGACCCTGAGCCTGGCCCAGCCCAGCCTCACCCACACAGGAGCGGTTGTTGGGCCCCAGCTGGAAGCCCGGCTCACACTGGCAGCGAAAGGAGCCAGGCAGGTTCACGCAGCGGTGCTGGCAATAGCGGTACCGACACTCGTCTATATCTGGGACGCAGGCAGGAGAAGGACAGCGGAGGGCAGAGTCAGGCGCCGCCCAAGCCAGCTGGGACCCCGCCTCATCACCCACCGTCTTGCCTGAGTCTGGGGGGCTGGGCCGGGCCAGATCGGGCAGGACTCACACATTACTTGCATACAGCTCTGTGTCTGGTGACGCAGGCAGAGGTGGCAGGGGGCGGGGGTGAAACCTGGGGATGGGTTGGAATGGGGGTCAGGCGCTGGGGTGAGAGCCAGGCCACGGGCACAGACTTACCCACACACTCGGGCCCGATCTTGCGATAGCCGTCGGGACAGGTACACTGGTAGGAGCCAGGCAGGTTATGGCACTCCTGGCTGGGGCGGCAGTCGTGCAGGGCCTGGGCACACTCGTCCACGTCTGCAAGACACACCACTCAGCTCCCGCCTGGGAGCCTGTGCACCACCCAACACGACAAGACTCCTCCACGTGGGAGGACACGGGTCAGGTACCACTCACATAAGTGTGTGGGTGACTGACACCCCCAAAACAGGAACACGTGGGCCCATCATGCAACAGCACAAATAAGAGTCTACTAGCCTGGAGCTAAAGAGAAAGGCACCCCTAAGCGGGGAGACCCCAAGTCAGGGATACATAGGACAAAGCCCTGCCCATACTCCCGGGGCACTGATTCCAGACCCTTCCTCCAAGGTCTGTGCCTCCCAGGGGTGGGGTCCAGACCCAAAAGGGCCAGAGCAGAGGCTGAGGGCAGAGCTCTTGTAGGGCATCTGCAGCAGTTGAGGTGGGGGTTCCACAGGGGGCTGAGCAGAGGGATGGGCAGAGGAACTGGGACCACCTGTGGCAGGTAAGGACCTGGGCAAGGGTCTGGATGTTATCCCAGTGCCCTGAGGAAGCTTTGGAGCAAGGGAGGAACACACGGCATGAGTTTTTAAAAGGCAGTGCTAGACACCTGTTAGGAAGATTGGCAGCCTACTCACCCACGCAGCTCTCTTGCTCGTCGGGCTCATAGCCCGGGAGGCAGGGGTGGGGGTGCTCGGCAGGGGGCACGGGCGGTGGGGGCCCCTCTCCATGTAGGTCATTGATGACAGCAGCCGAGCGGGGCAGGCACAAGTAGCCCCCGTAATGGTTGATACATTTCATTTCCCCCTTGCAGGCCTCAGGAATGGTCAGGCACTCATTGACATCTGCGGAGAGGGGCCTGCTGGGCACAGCCAGTCTCCAAGGGTGGGCCGTGGAGGGCAGGGGAGGCAGGAGTCCAGCTCAGCCTGCTCTAAGCTGTGTGATCCGCCAAAGCCTTCCCTCTCTACTCCAAAAGCTAAGGCTGCCTGCCCAGGACTCCTTCCTGGGGGCTGCCAGGGCTGTTCCCTGCCCCTCCTGGGGCAGCTGTTCCCACGGTCACCCCCATTCTCTTGCCCACAAGAGGGTCTCTATCCCCCCTTGAAGCTTCGGCCCTGACTCAGCCTAAAAGTGATGTGCAGGCCTCCTGACCGCGCCCCCACCCCGCACTGCTCGCCCAGGGCCATGATGGTGCAGGGCGAGATAGCAGAGTGATTAGACGAGGTGTCCAGGAACCAGTCCTGTGGGCAGCGCCCTGTTGGTCTCTGGACTCTAGGGGGTGGCTGGGAGGAAGGGTGCCCCATGTTTCTCTGAGGGGCAGGGGCCTGGATGGCTTTTCTATCCCGAGCCAAGCTGGCCCCCTGAGAACCATAGCAGGCGACATACGGCCAGGCAGAGCAGGGCAGGGGGCAGCCACAGGGCTCCTGCAGCCTCTCTAGGAGCTGGGCTTTGTGATCCCCTTTCCGTTTCTCGGGGGCAGGTCGGCCCCCAAGCATACTTACCCCTGCAGTGCTGGCTGTCAGGGTCCCACTCATAGCCATCTGTGCATTCCTACAAGGGGGACCAGAGGTGGCCAGTGGTCACCCCTGGTCCTCTCTAACTGACCAGGCCGAGACCAAGGCCCAAGCCCGGCCACCCTCCCGGCCTGCTCCAGACAATGGCCCCAGCAGCTCCACCAACCAAGGGAGGGCACAATCTTCCCCAGCAGCAGCCACCCCAGGATCCTGGCCTCGGTGTCCCTGCCCAGCCCAGCCCAGGCCAGCGGCCCCACTGTCCCCACCGTGTAGCTGTCGGGCTCCTCGGAATCCTGGGGAGACGCTGCTCCCAAGAGCAACAGCAGCAGCGCCCAGAGCAGTAGAGACCCGGGGAGGCAGGAGGCGAAGGGGAGCATCCTGGGGCTGGGAGGTGGTGGGCAGGGGTCAGGGCACCTCTGCCACAGCAACCCCCAAACCCTGTGCCAGGACTTCGAGCCCCAGCCCCTGCCGCCTCCCGCCCGGGACCGTGCTTGGGGCCCCGGAGCCTCCCTGGGCCGAGGGCCCACTCCTCGCGCGGTCCGGGGTTCAGGGCCCACTCGCCTGGGGCCGCCCCGCCCCCGCCCGGTCCCTCTGTGGCTCCGGCCGGGGAGCGCGGGCCTCTCGGCTCCTTGCTGACGCCGACTCGGCCTAGACTTCTGGCTCGCGCCCTCCCGCCATGGACGGCCACTCACTTGGGCCCGCGACGGCCCCGCGGCCCGCGGCTCCGGCGGCTCGGCTGGCTTCGGCAGTGCCTGCGGCAGACGGACAGGCGGACGGCGCAGCTCCCTGGACGCGCGGCCCCAGGAAGCGCCCCCCGCCCGCCCGCCCGCCGCGGCGCGGCCCACCCCGGCGCCTCCGCCCGCCCCTCAGCGGATTCCTGAGCCCGCGCCAGGGGGAGGGACCCCGACCCCCCGCTTCTCCGCCCCCGGCCGGCCGCAGGCCCCCACCCGGTCCCCCGCGGCGCCGCCCGGAGCCGCCTCCCGGCGCCTGGCCAGGGTCCCCCAGCGCTCGATCCTGGGGGCACTGGCCCTGATGCCAGGCCCCCGGCTCACTTAGGAGTCCGCAGGCTTTCACTGTGCGCACCCCAAAATGTCATCCTGCGCACCTAGACCCTACCTAATTTGTGCCCCAGGAATTCTTGGGCACCCACACCTCAATGCCGGGGGCCCCAGACTCTGCGCCTCCCAGAATGTCACCCTGGGCACCTGGACCCCACCAAATAACCCTGGGACTTCCGGATTCTCACTCTGCACCCTCCGGAATGTGATTCTGGACACCTGGACAGTCACTCTGGAAATACCAAAACTTCGTCCAGGGTTCCCAGACCCTCGCCCTAAGAAAAGATGCTCCCGGGTCCAGAACTGTCCATCTCGGTCCCTTCTCCCCTCCATCCCCAGGGTTGTCGTCAGCCAGGCGGCCCCTTCACTCCAGAACTGCCTCCTCCGAGTCCTCAGTCCGCGAGACTACATCAGATTGAGGCGGGGGCGGCAATTCACATTTGGCCGAGAATGAATGGAAGCCCCTGAGAAGGCGGGCAGGGCTGAACTCTGGCGTGCTGGACGCCAGGGTCAGGGTCCGGTGCCCTCGCCTTCCTGGCCATCCTCCTGCCAGCGTCCCCCACTACCCACACACCCCGCCCCCAGTCCCCGGGTTTGTGCCTACTCCCGAAGCAGCGGGAGAGCCTTAAGGGGCGGGGTTTGGGCGGAGCTGGCTCCCAGGAAGGGGCGGGGTCTTGCCCTGCCCACGTCTCAGGGCGGGGCCAGACGGGAAAGGGCTGCGTGTCCAGGGATCTCCCTGCTGGAGGCAGGCGGCGTGCGGGAAATGCCGAGTTCTCGGTTCCCTTTCCCACCCCTGTTTATCCTCACACTCGTCCCCATTAACAGCCCTGCCCGGCGAGTAGGGGAGGACGTGCCGGTGGGTCCTAGGATGAGCCTTCAGGATTCACTGTGAACTGCAGAGCACCCTCCCACCTCCAAATTCTTCCCAGCACCACCACCCGCCAGGGGTGGGGGAGAGGAGGCTAAAAATAATAAGTCTTTAAAACCCAAAAGACAGTAACAAGTGCTGGAGAGGATATGGAGAAATTGGAACCCTCACACTATGAGTGGGAATGTAAGATGCGCGGCTGCTGTGGAAAACAGTCTGGCAGGTCCTCAAAAATGTTAGCACATGACCCAGCAATTTCACTCCCAGGTGTACATAGGCAGGGGTATTGAAAACATGTGTCCATACACACACACAAATCTGTACACAGTGTTCACAGTAACACTATTCATAAGCGTTGAAAATATAGAACCAAAGGAATATTCATCTATTGATAAAAGGAGAAACAAAAAATGATATGATAGAATATTCAGTTCAGTTCAGTTCAGTCGCTCAGCCGTGTCCGATTCTTTGTGACCCTTTGGACCGCAGCACCCCAGGCCTCCCTGTCCATCACCAACTCCCGGAGTCCACCCAAACCCATGTCCATTGTGTCGGTGATGCCATCCAACCATCTCATCCTCTGTCATCCCCTTCTCCTCCTGCCCTCAATCTTTCCCAGCATCAGGGTCTTTTCCAATGAGTCAGCTCTTGGCATCAGGTGGCCAAAGTATTGGAGTTTTGGCTTCAACATCAGTCCCTACAATGAACACCCAGGACTGATCTCCTTTAGGATGGACTGGTTGGATCTCCTTGCAGTCCAAGGGACTCTCAAGCATCTTCTCCAACACCACAGTTCAAAAGCATCAGTTTTTCGATGCTCAGCTTTCTTTATAGTCCAACTCTCACATCCATAGGTGACTACTGGAAAAACCATAGCCTTGAGTAGATGGACCTTTGTTGGCAAAGTAATGTCTCTGCTTTTTAATATGCTGTCTAGGTTGGTCATAACTTTCCTTCCAAGGAGTAAGCGTCTTTTAATTTGATGGCTGCAATCACCATCCGCAGTGATTTTGGAGCCCAGAAAAATAAAGTCAGCCACTATTTCCACTGTTTCCCCATCTATTTGCCATGAAGTGATGGGACCAGATGCCATGATCTTAGTTTTCTGAATGTTGAGCTTTAAGCCAACCTTTTCACTCTGCTCTTTCACTTTCATCAAGAGGCTCTTTAGTTCTTCACTTTCTGCCATAAGGGTGGTGTCCTCTGCATATCTGAGGTTATTGATATTTCTCCCGGCAATCTTGATTCCAGCTTGTGCTTCCTCCAGCCCAGCATTTCTCATGGTGTACACTGCACATAAGTTAAGTAAGCAGGGTGGCAATATAATGACAGATTATTATTCGGTCATAAAAAGGAATGAAGTACTGATATGTGCTACAACATGGATGAATCTTGAAAATGACACTACTTGAAAGAAGCCAGACACAAAAGGCCACATATTCCATTTATATGACACAACCAGAATAGGCAAATCTGAAAAACGAACTAGTGTTTGCCAGGGGACAGGAGAATGTGAGAATGACTTCTGATGGGTATGGGATTTCTTTTGGAGTAATGAAAATGCTCTGAAATTAGACAGTGGTGATGGTTGCACAGTTATGCAAATACATGAAAAATCACTGAATTATCTAAACACTTTAAAAGGGTGAATTTTATGGCATGTGAATTATACCTCCATAAAACTTTATTTTATTTATTTATTTAGACTGTGCTGGGTCTTCACTGCTGCCCGAGGACTTTCTCTAGTTGCAGTGAGTGGGCTTCCTGCTGCAGTGGCTTCTCTTGTTGCAGAGCACAGGTTCTAGAGTACGCACGCTTCAGTAGTTGCAACTCCCAGGCTCTAGAGCATAGGCTCAATAGTTGTCGCTGATGGGCTTAGTTGCCCTGCAGCTTGTGGGATCTTTCCAGGCCAGGAATTGAACCTGCATCTCCTGCATTGGCAGGCAGATTCTTAACCACTGGGCAAGCAGGAACCTAAAGCTGTTATTATAAACCTCCAGCTCTGGGGGTGACAGGTAGGGGGGCCCTTAGTCGTAGATCACACACGGCTAAAACCAGCTTGGGACACGTGACTGGGGAGGAGAACCATAGAGCCAGGTGCCCTTCTGTAGACAGTCTGTCTACTGCATTTTTTCAATTTATTTATTTATGGCTGCGCTGGGTCTTTGGTGCTGCGTGCGGGCTTTCTCTAGTTGCAGTGAGCCGGGCTTCTCTCCTTTGTGGTACACAGGCTTTTCATTGAAGTGGCTTCTCTTGTTGCAGAGCACAGGATTTAGGTGCACGGGCTTCAGTAGTTGTAGTACATGGGCTCAGTAGTTTTGGCTCCTTGGCTCTAGAGCAAAGGCTTGGTAGTTGAGGTTCGCAGCGTTAGTTCTTCCTCTGCATGTGGCATCTTCCTGGATTCCGGGGATTGAATCCATGCTCCCTGCATTGGCAGGCAGATTCTTATCCACTGAACCACCAGGGAAGTCCCCTACTGCATTTTAATAAAGTCAGCATCATTCTCTTTTTTTTTCCCCAGGGGAGACCCTTGGCTTACTACATGGTATGTGTGTGTGGGGGTGGGGGGGATGCGGAAAAAGGGACTCATGGCTTTGGGAAGATTCCCAGTGATCGAAGAAATGAGATAATCAGCACATGAATGAATGGATCCCTTCCCTTGCTCCCGTCCCCATGGAAACCCTGGAAAACCAGTTTTTTTCTCGCCTGTCTGTGGTCTTAGATGCTGGTTCCCAGACTGAAGGTCCATGTGAAAGCCCCCGAACCCAAGGACCCACATCAAGGCACAAGTGACAGGTGTAAACACCCCTGCCCAGGCCTCAGCCTCTGGCCTGGCTCTGTCTGAGGTGCCAATCCCACTATCTTCCTGCCCTCTGAGGCCCATTTACATACCTCCTCCCCTCCCCGTTCCCAGACTGTGACAAGAATGAAGAACAGAGGAGGTTGTAGCTGCCACTTGCTGTCCCCTGGACCCTGAACGTTTCTAGTTAAAAAAGACGACTAATCACTAAGCCAGCAAATCCCCTGAGCCAGCTCTGCGTGCGGCCCCTTCCTGGGTGCTCAGGATACAAGCAAGGCAGACACATCCGGTGTGGCTGGGATGCAGATGCCCAGTAGACACAGGCAGACCAGGGGTTCAAGGGGCTGCAGGTCATACCACAGGATAGGCGAGCTTCTTGGAGGTGACGCCTGAGCTGACTGAGCTTTGTAGTAGGATGAGCAAGAATGCTTCCTGGGGGGTACTAACCACCATTCACACCCCCCCCCCCATTATTAGGGCCTGTGGCTCCCATAGCCCTGTTTCTCCCTCCAGGCACCAATGGCCCTATATTAGCATCTGCCCACTTAGCATCTGTCTCCTCCCGTCCTCTTAAGGCCAGATCCATCTCCACATCCTTAGGATTGCCCAGGACAGGGTTGGCAGAGAGCCTCTGCTGAATAAAGACAAGAGGTGGAGTGGGGTACTGGCAGGCAGGGGCCATGCAGGGACAAAAGCCTGAAGCCCTCTTGTGTATGTGTGTGTGGGGGTCCTCCTCCCCCTCCTGACCTGGTTTCCCTTTTGTGGTTTCTCCAGCTCCACCCTCTCAGCCCCTCCACCTTGGTCTGCAGTTTCCTGCCCCAGACACTCTAGTCTGCCGCATCATGGCACCAACTGTCCATCTCTCCTGCCTTCTGGCCCTGCTGATGGCAGGCTTGGCTCAAGGCATCAAGGGCTCCCTCAGGGGCCAGGTAAGTGTCCCCAACTTTCTCCCCATGCCTGGGGCTCACCCTGGCAGAAACAGGGCTTTGTTCCTACTTCTCAGAGGGAGCGACTGAGACTGAAGGGATGATCCATGTGCTCAGGCCCACACAGGGAGAAAAGCGGGTGAACCGGCTGCTTCCCTAGTCCAGTCCCAGCTTGGGTGGGAGCTGAGGTGTGGTCCCGGCCATGACTCCTCACCTCACCCCCTCCCCACTACTCTTTCTTTTTACACCCCCCCTGCCCTGCACCGCCACCCAGGACCCAGGTCCCCAGCCACTGGAGCTGAAAGAGGTCTTCAGGTTGTTTCAGATGCAGTACAACCGGAGTTACCCAAATCCAGCAGGTATCCCGGGGCACGTGCATCTCCAGTCTAACCCCTGCTCTCATTTAACAGACAAGGAAATTCAGGCTCAGGGTGGGGAATGCATTTGACCAAAGCCACTCAGGACAGTGACGCGGGGCTGGGAGTGTACTCCCTGGTTTCCCAAATGCAGAGGCGGGGACAGGATCCTCCTTGGCTATGAACCTGGAAGGAGGTGGTGGCTGTTGGGGGCTTGACTGGTCCGAGAGGATCTTCACGTTCCAGAGCCACTTTCCTGTGACTACAGCAGCAGGAGACTGCTAGTCATCCAGCAAGCACCAAGGGTTACCCATTTTGTGGATTCCCTCTCCACCCCCATGCGTTGCCAACCCTGTTTCTGCCCTCTGGATCTCATCTCCCATGGGGGAGGTCTATTGGCACCTTTCAGCCTGACTTCCTGTGCCAGGGACTTGTACCCCAACCCTCCCCAGCCATGTTCCAGCCACAGACTTGCGGCCAGAGGTGTGAAGTAGAGATAGATATGACCTGGCAGGAAGTTGGTCTCTGACCACCCACCTTTCTCTTGTCACTAGCCTTCGACCTTTCACTTGGCTTCTTCCCCAGGTGGGCAGATACTCTCTTCCTGCCTTCAACGAAACCCCAACTCTAGGGGGACTGGGGAGCCACTTCCTTGGTCCATGTGTCTGTAGCGGGGTCTGCAAGGACCATAGGAAAGGAGCCAGTGCTTACCTGGGAGAATGTGGGTGGGAAGCCAAACTGGTGGCTGCTTCCTGTCCCTGGGGGCTTGTGAGCCAGCCTAGGACAACCTCCTTTCGGTCTAGAGCATGCCCGCCGCCTGGACATCTTTGCCCAAAACCTGGCCAACGCTCAGCGGCTGCAGGAGGAGGACCTGGGCACAGCCGAGTTTGGGGTGACTCAATTCAGTGACCTCACAGGTACTGGACTCCCGGCCCTGGGTGGCAGGCAGGGAAGCAGGATCTCTCCCAGCAGATACCAGGCTGACTTGGCTTCTGTTCCCCAGAGGGACTCCTGGGGACCACAGGCTTGGGGGTTTGCCCTGAATCCGAGATCAGGGCAGGAACTCTGTGGAGGCCTGGGCGGCAGCCCAGATCACAGAGACAACAGGTGCAGGGCTGTGCACCCCAGCCAGGAACCTGGCCTCCTTCTAGGCCTCAGGGTCCTTATCTTTCTGCCTCCCGGGGCATTACAGAGACTCAAATGGCTCTGGATGTGGATGGCTGGGGTGGGAGGCAGGATGGGGTGGGGGGGGGGTGGGGTTCAAAACAGTGAACTTCATGGCCCCATGTGTCCCCAGAGGAGGAGTTTGTCCAGCTTTACGGAAACCGGGTGGCTGGAGAGGCCCTCGGCGTGAGCAGAAAGGTGGGGTCTGAAGAGTGGGGGCACTCAGTGCCCTCAACCTGTGACTGGCGCAAGGCTGGCACCTTCTCACCCGTCAGGAACCAGGTATCTGCCTCCACACCAAGCCCAGCAGCCTGGCCCAATCCAGCCCTGGGCGGGGGCGGGGGGGAGGAGGGGTGCACGTGGGGAGACGGGGGCCTGCAGTCCTTCCCCACCCCCACCGCTACCATCCTTTCACCATTAGCAACACTGCAACTGTTGCTGGGCCATCGCGGCAGCGGGCAACATCGAGGCCCTATGGGCCATCAAGTTCAATCAGTCTGTGGAGGTCTCCGTGCAGCGTATGGCTGGGGGCTGGGGCTGGGGGCTGAGGGAGGCGGGGGTGCCTGAGGCCTGGGCACACACACTGTCCCTTCTGGCACCAGAGCTGATCGACTGTGACCGCTGTGGGAACGGCTGCAAGGGTGGCTTCGTCTGGGATGCGTTCCTCACTGTCCTCAACAATAGTGAGTAGCTGGCTGCTCTGGGCAGTCGTGGTGGGGGAAGGACGGGGTGGGTACTGTTCCCGAGCTGAACTGAGCTTCCTCCCGGGCCTCGCTTATCTCTAGGAGGCCTGGCCAGTGAGAAGGACTATCCATTCGATGGGAGTGGCAAAACTCACAGATGCCTGGCTGAGAAGCACAAGAAGGTGGCCTGGATCCAGGATTTCATAATACTGCAGGCCTGCGAGCAGAGTGCGGGCAGGATGGGGACACGGGCGGGCACAGCGGGGAGACAGACAGACTAGGACAGACGGAGCTATAGACAGAGACGGAGGGATCTCTGGGGGCGGGGGGTAGAGGGCAGGAAAGAGGAAGAAATAGAGAGAGAGAGATGCCTATGAGCCAAGAGCAGGGGTCGAAGGAGAGGCAAGGCTAGATGGTACCTTCCACCCCCAGGCATTGCCAGGCACTTGGCCACCCAAGGCCCCATCACCGTGACCATCAATATGGCACTACTGCAGGTGAGATAAGGTAGGGAATGGGGCGGGGGGGGGGTGGCGCATATAGGGGAGGTGGCCCCAGACTTGGCCTCTCTCCCCCTGCAGCATTACCAGAAGGGTGTGATCAAGGCCACACCTACCACCTGTGACCCCACACAAGTGGATCATTGTGTCCTGCTGGTGGGCTTTGGTAAAACCAAGTCGGTAGAGGGGAGGCAGGGGAAGGTGGCCTCGTTCGGATCCTACTCTCGCCCTCGCCGCTCCATGGCATACTGGACCCTGCAGAACTCCTGGGGGACTCACTGGGGTGAGAAGGTGAGTGTGATCTGCTGGGGGCAGACAGGGCGGACAGACCTCTTCCCACTGTCTGGCGCTGATGGGCCCTAACTTCTTAGGGCTATTTCCGGCTGCATCGAGGGAGTAACACCTGCGGCATCACCAAGTTCCCGGTCACTGCCAGAGTGGACAAACCTAATAAGCAGCAACAAGTCTCCTGCCCTCCCTGAGGCCGCCTGGCTGCCCTTTGGCTCTCTCTTGCTGTGCCAGTTACCTCCCCCTGCCACCCGCCCCAAGGTTTTTGCAGTCTCCCAGTATTCTTGCTGGGGATTGAATAAAGCAAGACAAGACCCCTGTCTTTGGAGTGGACACGGCTGGGGTGGGGAAATGGATGGGGAGCAAGTAGATACCGTTCTCCGACATGTCCTTGTCCCTGTGGGGTCAACAGACACATACATCCTCGTACACCATGACACTCAAAAAGAGACGTACGTGTGCAACGGGCACATACTTCCATGCGCGGACCCATGTGTGTACCCACTCACAGCCTCCTCCAAAGTCATGGCAACTTTATTGTCAGTGTGGCCAGGGCGGGGGGAGGGGCCTCAGTCATGATAGAGGCGCAGGAGGCAGCCACGGAGGGTGCCCATGTAGCGGTCCCAGAGCGCCTGGTGCCTGCAATGATAACAGTAATGGGTTGGCTGATGTTGACTGGATCCCCATGACCCTGCTCCACGTGCTCTCTACACCTTCGCTTGTTTAATCCTCACAGGATTTCTCTAAGCCTTGCTGCTGTCACCCCCAGCTTATGTCTGAAGGAACTGAGGCACACAGAGAGAAAGGAACTTGTCGAGATCAGGTCAGTTTCTCAGCAATGGAGCTGAGACTCTGGTCAACAGAGTGACTTCCAACCCCAGGGCCAAAGAACAGGGAACTCAGAGTCTGCAGGAGGGCTGGGCCCCAGCAGGAGGCCAGCAGGATAAGGAGGCCTGAGGTCTCTCACCGGAAGCCATCCAGGGAGTGGACCGAAGCCGAATACTGATTCAGGAAGAGCCGCACATCATTCAATGGCCAGTGGTCGGAGCGGCAGGGTTCCACGAACTGTGGGTCCAAGGTAACATCTAGCACTGGCACAGCCAAGGGACAGGCCAGGATGGAGTCAGAGGGCAGCCGGCAGGACAACTCACCTTCTCCACGAGGTCTACAAACAGGTCTCTGACATCCTTATTGTGGGTCAGCTTGGCGGCCACATTCACCAGCCCCCGGGACAGGTTCTGTGGGGCAGGGAGCCTGGGAGTTCTGCCTTCTGCCCTAGAGAGGCTGGGGGCTGAGACCACATCTATCCACCTCCCTCAATCAAGTAATTCCCCAGCGTTTAAGAGCTGGCTCCCCCCAGGGGCAGGCAGAGGGAACAGCAGCACCGCCTGAGGCCAATAGCAGAGCTGCTGGGGGGACAGGGCTCTGGAGGCTGAAGATGCCCCAGTTACAGAGGCTGGACTGGGCCACAGACCTTGAAGTTGGCTTCCATCTCCGAAAAGACACCAAGCTTCCCCCGGAGGGCAGTGCACACCAGGCTGAAGGAGGACAGGGTCAAGGCCCGCGCCGCCTGGGCGCCCACTTCAGGCCCTGCCCCACAGACCCCTCGGGTCACCTCTTGTGCAGGTCTAGAAGGTCCTTGTCAGCCACAAGCACCTTGAGCTCCTTCAAGTCCTGGAGAAACTCCTTGTCTAAGTCCATGTCCATATCATCCACCTGGGAGTCTGAGTGAGGCCCATGAAAGGAATGGAGGTGGGAGATAAAAAATACCTCCTGTGATAACCTGAGCCTTCCCCCCACCACCTCATGGCACCCCACAAGACAAAAGAGCATGCTGGGTGTGAGAGAGCTGGAGGGACTGGCCCCAAGCCAGAGAGACGCTGTGGGTCCCTTGTTTGCAGACAAGCTATGTGTGGGGGCGCTGGGCCATGAGCAGAAGCAGCTGGGCAGGGGCCCTGAAGAAGAAAGGCTGCTGGGAACGGGGGCCTGCACCTGGGTCAGTGGGGGCCTCACCGACGGCTCCGAGGGTCCAGTTCTGGATCATGAGCTCAGCACAGAAGGCAAAGTCCCCAAAGCTCAGATACTGCAGTTTTTTCTTCCCTGTCTCAAAGCGATTGTTGGCAAAGAAGACGATGGCTGCATAGTCCCTGCGGGGTGAGGAGGGGGGGCATCCATCAGGGCTTGAAACTGCTTCTTAGCAAGCAGTTCCCAACCACAACATTGGCGGGACCGCCGTGTTCTGGCCTCTCTCTACCCTAACTCACTGTGTGATGTGTTTCAAGTCATGTCTCTCTGGGCCTCCTCCTCTGGGCAAAGAGAAGGTTTAAGCCCGGATCTCCTAAGGGACACAGTGGGAGACCACAGGGTAACAGCGACCATTTCCTGAGTACTTACTAAGCCCCAGGGACTGTGCCATCATGGGCTTTACCCATGGTACCTCACAACAGTCTAGCTGGTGAATGGCCAGGCTGAGATTCAAACCCAGGCCAGTCTGAACCAAAGTACAACCCAAGAGAGGGATAACCATTGCCCCCGTACAGTAAGCAGGTCATGCGGGTTGGGGCAGAAAATAAGGGTCAGCCTCAGGGCACAAGGAAGGAGTGTGCAGGAGGGGTGACAGTTGGCTCCTCACCTGGCCCCTCTCCTGGCCCCTCACCTGGCCAGCCGGTCAGACAGGAGGAAGTGCTGCTGGATGTTATCCACCAGGGAGCCCCGCATTTCCTCCACCACCTTGAAGACGCGCTTGAAGTTGTCAAACTGCAGGGCAGTTAGAGGAGGAGGAAGGACTGGTCAGAGCTTGCTCACCCATAAACTGTTGGGTTTACCCACAGTCACTTTCCCACCTATCCAGTCACCGGAAACTGATGAAGCATTTGCTATTCCTTCAACAAACTATTATCTCCTGCATTGGCAGGTGGATTCTTTACCAATGTGTCACTTGGGAAGCCCTATTAATTATTAATATCTCTTATCAATCCCCCAAATGTTCACCAGCTTCTGCCATCTTGCCTTGGATAAATGTTTACTCACTCTTATCAACAAATTCACCGCGATTTTAGCATCATGCTCTCTAGTTCTTCACTAGTTTGTGCCGAAACTGACCTTCCTGGCTAAGTCCCAGGAACTCAAAAAAGAGCAAATACTAAGCCATCTTGGGGAGCTCACAGGAGTCACAGAGGAAAATGCTAAAGGCCCAGTAGAAGGGTTACTTCTTCCTGGCACCACTGGCAAGGCTTCTGGAGAAGGTGGTATATGACCACGCCCCTCAATCCCCAGCCATGCCTTAGATTTCAAGAGGTAGATATGTCCTAAAATAATACCCTATAAAAATAATACAGGTAGGGGCAGATGAGCAAAAGAAAGCCAGGGGCTGGGGAGTCTAGAGAGGGGGGCAGGGACAGGATGATAGGAGGGTCTGAAGGTCAAGACCAAGGAATGTGGCTGCTATAGGAAAGAATGGGAGCCATTCAAAGTTCGTAAGCAGAAGAAAGCTAAGGTAAAAATGTAGGCTTCTGAGAGGTCACTCTGGCTCAAGAGTAGGGGATGGCTTGGAAGGAGCTAAAAGAGAGGAGAGCGGAAATGAAGGCACTGCCACAGAGGTGTTGGAGTGGGCTGGAGGTGAGGCAGGAAACCAAGGGATGGTGCAAAGGGCTGGGCTGCAGACGGGTGCAGCGCCCACCTGTCTCCGGCAGCTCTTGAGGGTGATGCCTGTTTTGGTGCTGATATCATCCAGGTCTTTCTTGGTGCCCTTGGACAGCTTTTTGCCCAGCACCTCCCGCACGAAGGCCTCGTCAAAGGCATAATACCTGTGGGGAGTTGGGGACGACACTACTGACTTCCCATAAAAAGAGGGAAGAAGAAAGCTGGCAGGACCTGGGTTTGGCCCCTTCCGCTCTCAACTTTCTCCCGGCTTGGGTAAGTCCCGTCCGTCCCCGGGCCCCATCGTCAGCCTGCAAAATGGGTACATGGACAGACTGGTTGGCGTCCCCACCACCCGCCAGGTGAGCACCTCTCGATGAGCAGCGCCTGTCGAGAGGGCGGGATCTGGAAAATGAGCTGGTGAAGCAACTTGGGCGGCGCGTGGAGCAGGCGCTCGAGCATGTGGAAAGTCCGGTAGTGGTCCATAGTGTCGCTCTGCAGCACCGCTGCTGTGGCGCCGGTCTGCTCCAGAATTCCCGAGCGCACCCTCAGGGCCACCGCGTCGCTCACTGGGAAGCGAGCGCTGGCATCAGGCCCCGCCCCGCCGACCCTAGAGGTTCTACAGGGATTTCAGCCCCAAGCCCCAGGCATTTCATACTCCCAGGCCTCTGCCCACTGCCCTATAGGATGCCTAGTCCTGGTTCTACCCCCTCTCCCAGCCAAAACAACCGCTCCGCCAGACCGGCTCCCCCAGTCTGCCCCTCACAGACCCGAATAACCGTCCAGCCAAAGGCGATACACGTCCTCGTCGATGAGGGTCGTGTTCCCCACGAAGATGTCCAGCTCGCTGGTCATGGCGACGCCCGGACCCGGGCGCTACCGCAGCGCGCCAGCAGGAGCGAGCACTGCCCGGGCCCGGCGCGCCGCTGCCGGGCCACTTCCGGGAGCATCGACATTCGTCTCCCGGCACCCGGAGCCAGAAGAGGACCACTTCCGGGACAGAGCGAGTCGGGGCAGGAGCCGCGAAGAAAGAGGCTGAGGCCGACGCGGTTGGGTAGCCCCTCCTCCCAACGGAAGGGGGAATCGGGATCCTGTTCCCAGCCCAGTCCAGCCCAGCCCACCCCACCCTCATGCCGGCCGGGTTTGCAGGAGGGCATCCAGAGCCAAGGCCTCTGGCTAGTTGCGCCTATCCCGGCAACCTTCACCCTCATATCCTCCTGGTTATTCTGTGCTCTTTTGCGGGGAGCCCCAGTACTTTGACCTGTATCCTGAATGTAGGAGCTCCACAGGGCTCTATAGGGGTCTCTGGTGGCTCACCGGTAAAGAATCCACCCTCCAATACAGGAGATGCCGAGTTCAACCCCTGGATCGGGAAGAACTCCTGGAGAAGGAAATAGCGACCCACTCCAGTATTCGTGCCTGGGCAGTCCTTGGAGTCGCGAAAGAGTAGGACACGACTGAGCGGCTAAACAACAACAGGGCTCTATCCTGAATCTTTTTTATGCAAAAAAAGTTGTCTGGCCCGTCTTCAAGGGCCCTTACTGAGAGCCCCTCAGTCCATACTGCAGATGAGCCCCTCCTGAACATGGGGTACCTACTCCCATGGTTTTAAGCCAACCGCCCCTCCTCCACCCCTCCAACTAATGATCTCCCTGATACAGCTTAGAGATCTGTCTGGAAGTCCACATCCAGACGGCCACCAATCTGTAACTCTTTCCACTCTGTTCCCCACAGCCAGACCTGTTGGTTTCCTGATCTGTTCCCACCCCCACCCCCCACCCCGTGTTCCTATCTCAGGAACAGCCTCTACATTCACCTTGTTCTCATACCAGAAACCTGGGCTTTCTCCTAGACTCTTCTCTCTCCACATTCAGGTCTGCTGATTTGCCTCCTGAATATTTCTAGTATCTGTTTTGTCCTCTCCACCCCCACTGCACTGTCCAAGCCCAGTCCTTCTGCATAGCTCTCCTTGCCCACTGACACATTGTTCTCAGTAATCTTTCTGCCTACATCCCCTCCCTATGGTCCATCCCACACAGAGCAGCCCAATCAACCTTTTTTAAAAATGTATTTTCAAAAATGTTACTCCCCTGCTGAAATCCTTACTTGCCTGTGTAAATGCTCCAGCTTAGTATTTAAAGCCCTTAAGAATCTGGCTTCTGACTACCTTTGTTGCCTGCCTTCCTCTCTTACCACTTTCTCTAAGCACTGCCTTTCCAAAACAAACATGAAAAACCAGTTTACTCTCTCTGTTCCTAAAGCATGGAGGCTCTTTCAGTCCCCAGACTTTCATCGTGCTATTCTCTGTTCCTCAAATATCTCTCTCATTACTCGCCAAAGTCCTATACATCTTTCAGGGTCCCTCAGGTAGCACCTCTTTGGGGAAAGCTTCCGCTTGCCAATGCAGGAGACATAAGAGATGTGGGTTCCACCCCAGGGTTGGGAGGCTCCCCTGAAGGAGGGCATGGCAACCCACTCCAGTATTCTTGCCTCGAGAATCCCCATGGACAGAGGAGCCTGCCAGGCTACAGTCCATAGAGTCGCAAAGAGTCGGACACGGCTGAGGCGACTTAGTACGCACTTTGTGGGTGGGGGCAGTCCCTCAAAATGTGGTCTTCCTCCATTTGCTTCTTCTTCATCGCAGCTTGTCGCCTCTGCCAGATCAAGACCTCTTTAAGGACAGTAGACGGATATGACTCGTTTATTTCTGCTTAACTCTTACACACAATAAAAGTTTACTGAACAAACAAATCCGTTGTATGCCCCTCCCACCGGACAGGAAACGGTCTGTGAGAGGGAGAGTAGGCTGATGATGTGAGCCAGGACGTTTGGACTTAGGTTTCCAAGGACTGAAAACGATGCTCAGTGAGACGAGACTCTACAGTTCGAGCAAATCTAGGAAGGATGGAAAGGCGATCCTTCTGGATTTTGTCAGAGGGTGGGCGCAAGAGTCGGGGGTCGACACTGGAATCTTGGTTCTCAGAGGGAGTCGAGAGGCCTGGGCTCGAGCTTGAGGCGGTTTGGAATTGGAAGGTACGAAGCGCCTACTTTGGGGCTGTCTGGAACCGAGGTCGGGGACGCGGATACCCAAAGTCAGCGAGCGTCAGGGACTCCGCGGTCCGAAGTGGGCGGGGAAGGGCTTCATTCTGGGAGCCTGGACCCCGCCCCTTTCCGAGGGCGCTATCCCGGATTGGCTGTTCGTCCTTGACGTCTTGGGGCCCCGCCCCGGCGCGCGCCCCGCCGCGTGCCCACCCCCGCGCGGCTGCTGCATCCTACTCTAGCTCCGCCACAGCTTGTCCACTGAGCGGGTGCCTGAGCCCCAGCGGCAAGGAGCTCGTCGTGGGGCTCCTGGGCCGCGGCGGCGGGCAGGCGATGCTCCAGAGGCTTAGGCAGCCATGGAGGCCGAGACGGGCGGCCTGGAGGAGCTGACGGATGAAGAGATGGCGGCTCTGGGCAAGGAGGAGCTGGTGCGGCGCCTGCGGCGGGAGGAGGCGGCGCGCCTGGCGGCTCTGGTGCAGCGCGGCCGCCTCATGCAGGAGGTGAATCGGCAGCTACAGGGTCACCTGGGCGAGATCCGCGAGCTCAAGCAGCTCAACCGACGCCTACAGGCCGAGAACCGCGAGCTGCGCGACCTCTGCTGCTTCCTGGACTCGGAGCGCCAGCGCGGGCGTCGCGCCGCGCGCCAGTGGCAGCTCTTCGGGACCCAAGCATCCCGAGCAGTGCGCGAGGATCTGGGCGGTTGTTGGCAGAAGCTAGCCGAGCTGGAAGGCCGCCAGGAGGAGCTGCTGCGGGAGAACCTGGCGCTCAAGGAGCTCTGTCTGGCGCTGGGCGAAGAGTGGGGTCCCCGAGGCGGCTCCGGCGGCTCGGGGGGCTCTGGCGCTGGGCCGACACCCGAGCTGGCCTTGCCCCCCTGCGGTCCTCGTGACCTGGGCGATGGAAGCTCCAGTACCGGCAGCGTGGGCAGCCCCGATCAGTTGCCCCTGGCCTGCTCCCCAGATGACTGAGGGCACAGCTTCCCGCCGATGCCCGCCCGGATTGCTCCTCAAGCGACGAGACTGCGGTGAACCTGGGGACCCAGACGCCGCCCCGGCCGCGCACGAAGGGCCGATGGAATGGACTTAGAAACCCTAACACTGAGGAAGGCCCCTGGCTCTCGCTGGCGGGGCAGTAGGGGGACTGGAGGCTGGAGTGGAGGGACTTACTGGGGGCTGGGTGGAGGCTAATAAACTGAGGCGGAAGCAGAGCCCATGGCTCGGGCGCGTCTGTTTGGAACTCGCCGGCGTTGGGACGAGGGCGGGGACCATTGGGGGTACCATTCCCATCTGAAGGGACTGTAGAACTAAGGTGGCTGACTCCCCCATTACTTCAGTCCTGGGGCGGGATGTGGGACAGTGGTGAGCCATTGGCTCCCCCCATCAGGCCCCAGGACAGGCCGTGATCCGGCCCCAGAAGTGGCTCCAGCTCCCTTCCCGGCTCCTTCCTGTCCAAGACAATGGAGCAGGAAGCAGGTGCTGGGGGCCTAAAACCCACTCAGCCGCCTCCCGAGAGGCTGGAAGGGGCCTAACAGCGCCCTCCGGTGGCACAGGCGGGAGCACTGTGGGTCCCCCACTGGGAGGAGGATAATCCTCTTGGCTTGGCACCTCACAGCACTTTCTCTTCCTCTTCTCAGTCCTGGAGATGAGGCAGAACAGATGTAGCCTCATTTGTCAGATAAGAAAATCGAGGTCCAGAAATATCAGTTTGTCCAAGGTCAGGTAGTGAGTTGGTGGAGCTGAAATGGGAGCCTGAGGCTTCTGGTTCCAAATGGTCTCCCTTTAGCCTCTGGGTCCAATGAGAGCAGGCTAGAGCTTCAAGCCTTTTATTCCATTTTGGCAGGTTTGTACAAAAATACTCTCTTTAGGAAAATAAATAGCAGCTGCCCACGCTGTGGAGGCTTGGAGCTAAAGTCTTCTCAGAGCTGGGGGCCGCAGGTCAGCTCTGGCACTCTCCTGAGCCGTTCCTTTTAGGAGGCGCTGGCAGAGTGTCCTGGTTCAGTAACCTGGTGCTGCTCGCAGTGCGGCTGGATGAGTTAGTGTTCTAGGCTGGTAGAGTATCATCTTCTGTCAGGGGTAGGGTTGGGTGGATCACAGGAAGAGGTGATGAAGACCATAGGGGTGATCTGTAGGGGATTAGCTCTCCAGAGACCTCTGAGAATCTACAAAGTCCCTTGGGAGATGCCCGGAATTCCCTCCAACAAGTGGGAACTATTTTGTCTCTGATTTAGTGCAAATTGTGCTAGAGAGGCCAGCTCTGGAGAACCAGTGGGCAGCTTTGGCTCTACTAGGAAGCAAAATATGCTCAGTCTCGGGATGGAGAAGAATCTGCTGGGGTTGGACATGGAATATGATCCAGGCCAGCTGGACTAATGAGCAGGGAAATACTGGTTAGGGTGGCACCCACAGGGAGCAAGAGCTGGAGTGCCTCATAAGGCCAGGAGGGTTGGGGAGCCCAGGGGATCAGAAGAGGGGTCCCCACTGCTGCTGCTACTCTTGCGATGAGCTGAGGCACAGGGCTCTGGCGTGCTGGGGTAGGTGAAGACCAGACTGGGGGTGAAAGGAGTCAGGGAGGGTGTGGTCATGAGCGTGGGAGTGTGCAATGCTTCGGGTTCAAGTACAGGCCCTGGGGAAAGGGAGATACATGGCACAGGGCGGGAGGGGCCTGGCGGGCTGCTGCTGCCGCTGGCACCGCCTGTGCCGCTGGTTTCGCTCTCCTTGGCCCCTTCCGGGATTTTGCAGATGGGGCGGTGGGCTTCGAGCACCAGCTCCAGGCGCTCCTTCTGCTTCTGCAGCTCCTCAATCTCTCGCTGCAGTCCAGATTTCTCATCCTCCAGTTTGTCGGTCTCCTGTGGACGATAAGGAAAGGAGTCAAGAAGAAGAGGGCTGAATGTCGCAGAGCCTCCCGCGGTGGTAGTGATTGGCAGGTTGGGGCGCGGGGGAGGGGAGGCTGGGGGGAGTAGAGAGTCTCCATCAAGTCTGGACTACAACTCCCATGAGCCCATAGGAGAATATGGGCACGATTCCCATCAGGCTCGGGGGCACCTTTGAAAGATATTGTCGGGCCTGCTTCAACTCTGCTATGTTCAGAGCGAGACACGCTGCAACTAATTTTTAACCACTTTTTCCTCGTCGCAGTGCCGCTCCAACGGGGAGCTTGAGGGAGGGGATGTATCTAATGGCGCCCCCTGCGGCCCTTGGGAACTGGGGGCTCTCTGAGGTTGGGTGGGCCGGGACCAGGGCACCCTCTGCACTCGCTGATGCTCACCGCCTGCAGGAAGTCGGTCAGTTCTTTCCTCCGGTTCCTGCACTTGGCCGCAGCTAGCTTGTTCCTCTCTCGCCTCACTCGACGGCGTTCCTCCTCCTCGGGGCTGATCTGGGGGAAGGAGGGTTACAGAGAACAGTGAGGTGGACTCTGTGCTGCTGGCCCAGTGGTAGGACCCTGGCAGAGGGCATGGCAGCGCAGGGGCGCCTTCACATTGCCCTCTGGGGACCTCCCCACCCTGACCCGTTCCATATTTAGTAAGCTTGGATTAGTCAAATTTCCTTCTCCCTCCCAGCTTTTGCTACCTATGATTCCTCTGGGAATGTCCTCCCTGTCCCTCTATAAATCCTAACCCTCCTCTCCCAGGACTCAACTGAGATCCCTCAGGCCACCACGACCCTTCCTGGAAGTCTTCTTTCATTCCACAGCTGTAAGTGGCCGTTGCAGCCACTCTTTTTCAAAGGAACCTCATTCTTTTCAGTCACTTGATAACCAAACTTCCTCTTCCCCAGGAGCTGTAAGCACTAAGAGGGGCTAATGAGAGCTTCTATGTAGTTATTTATTGGGAACCTACTGTGTGCCAGCTAAGTGCTTTATGTGAATCCTTAACCCAGCTTCTCTTGTAAGGAGCCAAAAGCCAGGGAAGATGAATAACTTGTTTGTGGTTCCAGAGCAGAAATGAAAATCCATGTGGTTAAGAATCTGCTTTGCAGTGCTGGGGACACTGGTTTGACCCCTGGTCCAGGAAGATCCCACATGCTGCAGAGCGACTAAGCCTGTGTACCACAACTACTGAGCCAGAGCTCTAGAGTCTGTGCTCCGAAACAAGAGAAGCCAACACAATGAGAAACCTGCACACCACAAAGAAGAGTAGCCCCTGCTTGCTGCAGCTAGAGAAAGCTTGAGAGCAGCAACAAAGACCCGCCACAGCCAAAAAATAAATAAATCTTAAAAAAAAAATCCATGCAGTCTATTTAACACTGAGAAAGGGGCCAGCTGATGGACACCACCTCTCCCAAAAAGGAGCCCATTCATAACCCATCTAGGAGTACCCAGGATCAAAGAAATGTGGCTGAAGGAAGTCCAGGAGCCTGCCTCTGGGGCTTACACCATAGTCTCCTTCCATCTGGTCACAAAAGCCAGCCATTCTTTTTCTGGAAAAGCCACCCCTGACTAATCGCACATTTCTCAGGATTCTAACTGTCCTTTCCATCCTCTACCCTGCTGTCAAAGCAAACTCATTAAGGGGCAGCCCTCACCCACTACAATCTCAGATACTGAAATGCCCCAGGGAGAGCAAACAGGAACCAGTACCTTAAAGACCCTCCGGCTCTTAATCATTTATTTGGGTAAGGACTTTATTACTAGCAGTGAGCAGCCAAAAACCCTGGTTTGGAAGGCAAGTGTTCCCAGCTCTTTCAACTTCAAGCCTCCTCTTACCTCCTGGTGAGACACTGTGGCTTGGTGGGTATGATCTGACTTTAGAATTGGACAGTCCTGTCTCATTACTCACTCCTTGTGTGACCTTGGGCAAGTGACTATCTCTCTGTGCCTTCATCTCTTTAGCTGTAAAATGGGGGAAAGCCAGAGTTCATTCCCAAGAGGGTTTTTGTGAGGATTAAATGAGTTAGAGAAATTGAGACTCAGAGTAGCTGAAGGAAACCCTTTCTGTTTTCACCTCGGCAACACAGCCAGCCTAAGCCCATCCTCTCCACACCTGTCGTCAGGTGGAGCCCCACTACTGCCCACACAGCTCTCCACATACACACCTTACATGTTCTCACCTCTGCCTCCTTTCCTGCTCCTGCCATCCCCTCTACCTGGAATGTCTTTTCCATCATCTGTCTCCCTATGCAAATCCTACCCATCCTTCTAGGCTAATATGCCTCCACCTCCAGGAAGTCTTCCCTGATCCAGAAGTGACCGCATTGCCCTCTGGGTCTCCCCAGGGGCTCTCATCACTTTCTGTCTTGGCCAATAGTAATCAGTGAGCCTGTTCTCCCCACACCCCTTCTCAGCCTGTGTTCTGCTTCCAGACAAGAGTTTATTTTCTGCACCTCAGCACCCCTGTGGACTCAAGAACCTTCGTGAGCACCTCTGCTTCTTACCTGTTCACAGGGCCGGCGACGCACCCCTGGAGTTGGGCCCAGGGCCCGGATGACTCCTGGCCGGGGCTGTGGGGGACTGTACGGGGGATAGGCCAGAGGCCTGGGGTAGCTGCTGGGTCCCAGGAAGTGAGGCTGAACCATCCACTGCAGCTCCTGGTTGCCACTCACAGTGTTGATGCTTGGCACGAGGTGGAACTTCTGAGGGATAAGACATGGAGGGCCAAGGATAAGGTCTGTGTGGATTGAGGGGCTTCCAGTAATAAAGTGTGAATTCCAGGTGCTGTCCCAGACACTTTAAAAATACTGACTCCTTATAATTTGCACAACAGTATCTTCATTTTAAGGGCTTCCCTGGTGACTCAGCGATAAAGAGTCTGACTACATTTCTGATGCCAATGCAGGAGATGAAGGTTTGATCCCTGGGTCAGGAAGATATCACTTAGTGGAGAAAATGGTAACCCACTCCAGTATTCTTGCCTGGAGAATCCCATGGACAGAGGAGTCTGGTGGGCTGCAGTCCATGGGGTTGCAAAGAGTCGGACACGACTTAGTGACTAAATAACAACAAATCTTCATTTTCAGACAGGAAAACGGTTGTCCCTAGATAGACAGTCAATAAGTGGGAAGTGAGGTTTGGGCCCAGGTGGTCAGGGTCTTACCAGCTCCTGCACCCTGCCTGAGTCCCATCTGCACAAGGAAGATAATGACAGCCCCAGGAAGATTCCCTGGGGAAGGAAACGGCAACCTGCTCCAGCATTCTTGTCTGGGAAATCCCATGGACAGAGGAGCCTGGCGGGCTACAGTCCATGGGGTTGCAAAAAGTCAGACATAACTGAGCAACTTAGCACAACTTCTAGGGTGACGATGAGAATCAGGTAAGAGAATGTGTGTGCGACAGAGCCTGGCAAGTGGCAGGTACCCAACATACAGGGGCCATGGTAGGCAAGAGCCACTGCTCTGGGTTCAAGCTAGCCCAGTTCTGATCTTAGCTCAGCCATTTACTGGCTGTCAAGGTAAATTATTTATCCTCAATATGCCTCCGTTTCCTTGTTTTTAATATTGTCATAGGTTAAGATCATTTCCCTGATGCCAAGAAGTACCCTTCAGTAGCTCTGAGGTCACAGTTTAATTGACAAATTAAAAAAAAAAAATAGTGGCACAAAATAACGGGTTTTAAAATCAATGGGGTCTTAGGTTCTGTGAGACAAGGTAAAAAATGAGGTGGAAAGTGCCCAACACAATGCAAGACTGCACAATATGCGCTGCCACGATTTTTTCAGCCAGAAATGTGAGGAATGGGTTGAGATAGGGACTCAGTGTTCCGGAGGAGAACTGAGTTCAAGCCCTGGGGCTGGGCCCTGGGTGTGGGCGCCCAGCCGTCCGGGAAGCTCCCTCAAGCCCAGGCAAGTCTAGACAGCAGTGTCCCCGGCTCAGCGCTGCGGGCCCAGTGGCCCAATGACCCTAGTTCCCGGCCTACGTACCGCCGGCGGCATCTCCTGCTCCCGACGTTGTCAGGGCCCGGGCAGCTCCGGGCCAGGAAGGGAGGGGCGCCCGGGGTGAGTCACCCACCGTGACTCGGCCGCCGTGACTCGGCGGAACGGACGCCGCTCCTTTCCACCCCTAGCGACACGTGCTCATCGCCCCTCGACAGGAAATGGGCACCTGCAGCCTCCCGGATCCCCCCAACCGGCAGCGGGCGCCGTTCGATGTCGAGAGTCGGGGGCGCGGGAGTTGCCGGTTGCATGACCCCGCGCACGTCCTGGCACCTCGCGGTCTCCACCCGCCCCAACCCGTAAAGGGGTCAAGAGCCAGTCTTCCGGAGCCCACCAGCTCCACTGCGGCTGGACGGTGATGAGAACTTGGCGATGGGGTGGAGAGGGACAAACAAACAGGCAGGCACTCGGACAACCACAGACAGACTGCTCAGGATTCCCAGTCTGTCCGGGCAAGCCGGCTGGGGGAGCCAGTGCGTGGGGACCTCTCGGCCGCGGCTCAGACTCCGGACCTCGGAAATGTCGTCCGAGATGGATCGGACTCTGATCCAGTCGGGGCTGGGACTAATCCCGGACCAAGGGGGTCCCCTTCCGAAGCAGATGGGACAAAGAAATTAACGGTGAACAGGAGGAAGGAGAAGAGGTAACAGAGACGGAGGGACAGAGAGACAACGGACAGAGGGGGAGGGGGACGTGCGCTTGGGCAGATGCTCGCAGAGATGTGTTCCTCCCGCCGTGCGCGCTCTGCTGGGCTGTGGGGCAGAAAGTGCCTTTGGACAGCGGAGAGTGGGCAGAACCCTCTGCCACGGCTCCGAGACCTGGTCTCTCCCCCGGTTCCCGGTCCCAGTCCCCGAGTGTGCCGGAGCGGCCCGCGCTCTCCTCGGCGCTGTCCACCTGTGGACTCCAGGTGTCTGGTTCCTCTCACCTGCTGGCCTGTGGCCGGGGGCTGCGTCGGGCCGCCGTACGCACCGCCGGCGCCGGAGCTCGGTCCGGGTTCCCCGTAGTCTCGGAACATGCCCTGGGTTGGCGGCTCTGTGGGGTCCGCGTCGGCGGCTTCGGTTCTGACTCACTCGCTCCTAGCGGAGTCTTTTCTTTTTATGAATGAAAAGTCCTCGGGCTGAACCACTTCTACTGGGGGGGT
Source organism: Cervus canadensis (assembly GCF_019320065.1). NCBI lineage: Eukaryota > Metazoa > Chordata > Mammalia > Artiodactyla > Cervidae > Cervus > Cervus canadensis. Next base: position 41,446,363 of record NC_057414.1, read on the forward strand.
GGGCGGAGGAGGGCGGGCGTTTCGCCCCGGCTCTGGTCACCTCCAGGCTCCACCTCTCCAGACGCGCCGCCTTTTATCAATCCGCCCTGAACTTTTCTGTCGCCTCCCACAGTCCAGTAGCCACAGACTCTCGGTGGGGAAAAGGGGCGGATCTGGCGGCTCCCAGGGACAGCCGCGGGCCCGCCCCCTCTGACGTAGCTGCCCAAACATGGTGCGATTTCCTCGCCGCGCCCAGGTGGAGCGAAGGATTCCCCCGCGGACCTACGCACCTGCGAGCAGCCGGGCGCCCCGCCCCGCCTCGCCCCGCCTCGCCCCGCCTCGCCCCGCCTCGCCCCGCCTCGCCCCCAAGAGCCGATTAGCCTCCGCCCCCCCCCCCCGCCCCGCGGTTCCCCCCGCAGCCCCACTGCTTGGTCTAGCCTAGTGTTTGCATGCGTAAAATGGGACAAAATAATCACAGAGCGACCTTGCCACGCGTGGGAAGTTGGAATGAAGAATATGAAAGAAGTCTGGAAACTGTACATCGGATTATAAATGTGATTGGTGTTACTAGTATTACCATCATCATCACCTACTGGGTGCTTATTCATGCCCGGAACCATGCTACTGCCATCCAAGTCGTGACATGAGTCCCCTTCACTGGCGCTGTTTTAAGGTTCAGGTACACGAAAAACTGAACAAATGACAAACCAGAGTTACAAAAATGGTGTGTATTTTAAATAATTACAAGGACATGTTAATACTTTGAACTACCCACAGATACAAAGCAATACAATTGTCTTACTGACAGGATAATTTCAGGAACTGTAGCAAGGTTTAATTCAGAGCCCCTACCAGTAGTGAGAGCCTGTCAACTGAGCCAACTGGACACAGTTCTGTGTTCTGATACACGCCATCTTCCTTAAATACTGTAATGGCTCTTCCAGGACTGTGTTGTCATCAGCCTTGTTTGGAGATTATGTCAAAGGTTTGTGTGAATGTGAGGCCAGGACCAAGTGTCAACAACCCAAAACCAACAACTCTGGGAGGAAGGTCCCTTTATCAGCCCCATTTTGCAGATGGGGAAACTGAGGCCTGAACAGAGTAAGGAGCTGCCGGAGTCACACAACTACAGAGATTGAGAGCTGGGCTGTCCTGCTTTCCACTGGTACCTCCTTTTGACTGGCTCCAGTTTTGTCCTCAAAGAAGGGAAATTTCAGGAAGATGGGGTCCTGGACTACCTTCCTCAGGGACAGAGGCCATGGTTGGTGGATGCATTCAGGACTTAGAACCAAGAGGCCAGCTTGGCCCTGGGCTTCCAGTCCCAGAGTTACCATTTTCCGTCTCTGTTACCCTGGGCAGGTCACCTTCCTTCTGAGTCTTGCTCCTAGTGGGAATAATTGAGCCTCCTGCTGACCTCATGGGGCGGCTGTAGGATCAAATGAGATCACAAATGTGAAAGTGCTTTGTAAGCTGTAAAGTGAGGCGCACTCAGAAGGTGGTTACGTCTGGTGCCTCTCCCTTTTCCTTATTCTACTCAGTGCTTGTCATTGTCTAAAAAGAAAAGAAACCACGAGCAGTTTGCCAGAATGAGAAATACATGGGTGTGTGTATGTGTGTGTGAGTGTGCATGCATGCATATGTGCACACATGTGTGCATAAGTTGGGGGGAGAGGCAGTGTGACTCATGGAAAAGAACATATGTGCTGGAATCATATGCCTGGGTTCTGAATTCGAATTCTTCTTAGGCTGCTCGCCAGCTGTATGACCTCGGTGAGGCACACAATCTCTCAGAGTCTCATCTGTGAAATGAGGACATCGGATGACTACAAAATGATAAACATCTCAGGGTTGTTGGAGAATAGATATCAAATAATGTTTCATGCTGCGTACAGCATATAGTAAGAATTTGACAAATAGCAACAAAAAATGCACGTTAAGAAAAAGCCCCATGGGTGGAAGCTTTGGGGGTTCTGACCACATGCTAAGGTACTTGTGCGTACGCACACACACTGATATCTGAAATTCTTGGCTGAGCCTAAGCAGGACAGGTCAGAGTGCAGAGGCAGACAGGTGGTGGCACATGGGAAGCCTAACAGGTCAGCCTTGACTGCATTTGTCTGCCAGCTCCAGAAACACAGACTGGGACAGGGACAGCGATTGAGCAGGGGCTCAGGTCTCAAGTGTGTGTGTGTGCGTCTGTGTGTGTGTGTATGATTACATGGCTCTCAAAGTCCCTTCCTGCCCTAACCGTCGGTGGAGCCACAAGGAGGTCTTTTCAGAGGCTGCACATTCCAAGCTTCTCAGTCACTAACTCCCGCCTCGTGGCTGCAGTAACGTTCCTGGCCCTTGACCTCACTAGCTCCCACCCAGGGAGGCCTGGCGAGAATTCCAGGGGGCCACAGTGATTTCAGGAGTCTGGGGGCTGGGAGATCTGAGAGACCCAGGCCTTGTCCTTTGGCAGCTGTGTGAGCCTGGCTCTATCAATTTCCCTCTGAGCCTCAGACAGTCCCCACCTCCTGGGGCTGCAGTGAGGCAAAAGGAGGTAGTGGATGAGGCTGTTCCGCACCCAGTAGGTTCTGTCAGTGCCCCCAGGGCACTGAGGTGATGTTTATGTTTTCCAGTTTCCGTTCACTTTTTACGTTGAAGTTTACTTTTTTAAATTGAGGTGAAATTCACATAACATACAATTATCCATTTTAAAGCATACACTTGAGTGGGATTTTGTGCCTGCATGAGATTGTGCAATCACCACTTCTCTCTAGTTTCAAAACTTTTTTTTTTCAAAAGTTTTTAAATCGTTCCAGATTTAAAACACTCCATGTCCATTAAGTGCTAGTACTCTGTCGTGTCTGACTCTTTGCGACCCCGTGGACTGTAGTCCATCAGCCTCCTCTGTCCATGGGATTTCCCAGGCAAGACTATTGGAGTGGGTTGCTACTTCCTCCTCCAGGGGATCTTCCTGACCCAGGGATCAAGCCCACATCTCCTGCGTCTACCTGCATGTCTACCTTCGTTGGGAGGTGGACTCTTTCCTGCTAAACCACCTAGGAAGCCCATTGAGTAATGGCTCCCAATTCCCTCCCTGGTAACCATACTCCCATCCCCTAGTAACCACTCATCTGCTTTCTATTGCTACAGATTTGCCTGATCTGGACACTTCATGCAAATGAAATTATACAATTTGTGACCTTTTGTGTCTGGTTCCTTTTACTTAGCATAATATTTTCCAGGCTGTCAATATTATAGATATATCAGCATTTCATTCCTTTTTATGGCTGAATAATAGTCTATTGCATGGCTATACCACCATTTATTTATTCATCAGTTGATGGAATTGGCTTGTTTCTACTTTCTGGCTATTATGAATAATGCTTCTATGGACATTTGTGTACAAACTTTCATGTGGACATATGTTTTCCATTTATCTTGGGAATATACCTACACTGACTGTAGTGGAATTGCTGGGTCATGTGGTAACTATATGGATCACAACAAACTGTGGAAAATTCTTCAAGAGATGGAAATACCAGGCCACCTTAATTGTCTCCTGAGAAACCTGTATTTGAATCAAGAAGCAACAGTTAGAACCTTACATGGAACAACTGACTGGTTCAAAATTGGGAAAGGAGTATGACCAGGCTGTATATTGTCACCCTGTTTATTTAACTTACATGCAGAGTACATCATGTAAAATGCCGACTGGATAAAGCACAGGCTGGAATCAAGATTGCCAGGAGAAATATCAATAACCTCAGATATGATACCACTCTAATGGCAGAAAGTGAAGAGGAATTCGAGAGCTTCTTGATGAGGGTGAAAGACGAGAGTAAAAAAGCTGGCATAAAACTCAACATTCAAAAAACTAAGACCATGGCATCCGGTTCCATTACTTCCTGGTGAATAGAAGGGGAAAAAGTAGAAGCTTGACAGATTTTATTTTCTTGGGCTCCAAAATCACTGCAGCTGGTGACTATAGCCATGAAATTAAAAGATACTTGCTCCTTGGAAGGAAAGCTATGACAAACCTAGACAGCGTATTATAGAGCAGACATCGCTTTGCCGACAAAGGTGCAGGTGGTCAAAGCTATGGTTTTCCCAGTAATCATTATGGATATGAGACTTGGACATAAAGAAGTCTGAGCACTGAAACACTGGTGCTTTCTAATTGTGCTGGAGAAGACTCTTGAAAGTCCCTTGGGAAGCAAGGAACTCAAACCAGTCAATCCTAAAGGAAATCAACTCTGAATATTCATTGGAAGGACAGATGCTGAAGCTGAAGCTCCCGTACTTTGGCCACCTGATGCAAAGAGCTGACTCATTGGAGAAGACCCTGATGCTGGGAAAGATTGAAGGCAGGAGGAGAAGAGGGCCGCAGAGGATGAGATGGTTAGATAGCATCACCAACTTAATGGATATGAATTTGAGCAAACTCCAGGAGATAGTAAAGGACAGGGAAACCTGATGTGCTGCAGTCCATGGGGTTTCAAAGAGTCAGACACGACTTAGGGACTGAACAACAACGATGTTGTTGTAATTTTCTGTGTAATCTTGTGAGGAACTGTCTCACTGTTTTACAAAGTGCTTGTACTGGTTTACATTCTTACTAGCAGTGCCTGAGGGTTCTAATTTTTCTTTCTTTTTTTTTTAATTTTTTTTATTAGTTGGAGGTTTTTTTTTTTTAATTTTTTTATTTAATTTTTCTACATTCTTGCCAACATATTATTTTCTGTATTTAAAATACATCCTAGAGGGTGTGAAGTGGTGGTATCTCACTGTGTCTTGATTTGCATTTCCTTAATAGCCACTTGTGTTCCTTAATGACCAGTGAACATCTTTTCATGTACTTGTTGGCCATTTGTATATATTTTTTGAACAAATGTCTATTTAGATCCTTTGCTATTTTTAATTTTCTTTTTTCTTTTTGTTGTTGAATTATATGAGTCCTTTGTTTATTCTAGCTACCAAACCCTTATCAGGTAAAAGATTTGCAAATATTTTCACCCATTCTGTAGGTTGTCTTTTTACATTCCTCATGATGTACTTTGATGCACAAAAGGTTTTATAATTTTTTTGAAGTCCATTTTATCTGTTTTTCCTTTCATTGCTCATGCTTCCAGTGTCCAATCTATGAATCTATTGCCAAAGTTGAGGTCATGAACATTCATCCCGATGTTTTCTTCTAATAATTTTTAAATTTTGATTCTTATTTTTAGGTTGTTGACAAAATTGCAGTTTAATGAACATACAATAAAGTCCACTCATCCATTATGTTCAGGTCAATGATTTTTTTTACATGTATGTACACACATGTAGCTACTGCCCTGATCAAGGTATGGGATATTTCCAACAGCCCACACCTCTTTGTGTCTCCTCCCAGTCACCACCCACCATCCATATGTAACCACCATACTGACTTCTATCATCACAGATCAGTTTTGCCTGTTCTTGAACTTCATGTAAATGGAACCATATGGAGTGCACTCTCCTGGGTCTCGTTTCTTTTACTCAGCATATCTGAGGGATTCAATTACATTGTTGTGTGAAGCAGTAGCTTGGTCTTTTCCATTACTGTGTAGTATTCTATTGCACAACTATCCCATAATCCTCCTCTCCATTCTCCTTCTGCTGATATGGATGGCTTTCTGAGTTTGGGCTCTTATGAATAAGACTTCTGTGAGCATTCTTTTTTATTTTTAAGTTGTGCCCAAACTCATGTGAGATCTTAGTTCCCTGATCAGGGATCGAACCCATATCCCCTGCAGTAGCAGTGTGGAGTCCTAACCACTGGATCACCAGGAAGTCTGTGCATTCTTGGTATGTCCTTCCACGGCCAATTGCACTCACGTCTCTTGGCTGTCCGCCCAGGGGTGGAACTGCGGGTCACAGGGTACTCGTTAGTTTGGCCTTCATTCTCTCCAACGGTTCCCATCCCGCCAGTAATAGGTCAGAGTTCCAGTCTTCCTACATCTGGAGGTGACATTTCAGTTCACGTCCACAAAGCTTTCTTCCCCTTGGGGCCTGGCCCCATTCTGTCTAACCTGGATATTCCCCACAGCCTTCAGCTTGCTCCCTTCCCTCCACTTCCCACCCAGCAGCCCGAGGGATTTTCTATTTTATTTTTATTTACTTATTGTTGGGCTCCTGGTTTGTGAGATCTCAGTTTCCCAACCAGGGATTGAACTTGGGTCCCTGGCAGTGAAAGCGGCAAGTCCTAAACTCCCCGAGGAAGTCCCCTGAGGAAATTTTAAAACCCTGACAATATTCACAGAAGAACCTTTCATAGTTCTGACCACTTTGCCCTGACTTGGACCTTTCCAAGCCACGGAACATTTCAAATTGCTTCTTAGGAGGGTCTGGGGTCTGGGAAGGGGTAGGGTCCGGATGCGTGACATATTCTGTATTGTTTTAGGTTGTGTGTTGATTGAGAGGCTCGAAGGGCCAAGAGAGTCATACACTAGTGTCTCACACTCATATATGCTGTTGTTATTGTTTAGTCTCTCAGTTGTGTCCGACTCTTTGCGATCCCATAGACTGTAGCCCACCATTCTCCTCTGTCCATGGGATTTTCCAGGCAAGAATACTGGAGTGGGTTGCCATTTGCTTCTCCCGGTATCTCTTATGAACCAGCCACTATTTGAAGTAATTCATTAATGCTCACAACCATCCTGTAGAGACAGATAATAATGTTCACCTATTTTATAGATTAGGGGATGGAGGCATAGAGAAATTGAGCAAATTGCTAAAAACTGCACAGCAAGGAAATGGTGGAGCCAGGCTGTGAATGTAAGCAGTCAGTCTTCAGAGCCTGAGCTTCTCACTGCCTTGTTAGTCTGTCCCTTGAAAGCAGCCAGAATCCTGAACATGGTGACAGGCTGTTCCCTCTGCCCAGGATGCCCACCCTCACCCCCTTGCCTGGCCAGCTGTCATCCTGCAGGTGTCAATTTCCCCTCCACTTCCTCAGGAGGCCTTCCTAGAGTTCTTAACCCAGGTTAATCTCTCATGCAACAGAGCCCCACAGCATTATGCAGGCTATTCAGTTCAGTCGCTCAGTCGTGTCTGCCTCTTTGTGACCCCATGGACTGCAGCACACCAGGCTTCCCTGTCCATCACCAACTCCCAGAACTTACTCAAACTCATGTCCGTAGAGTCAGTGATGCCATCCAACCATCTCACCCTCTGTCGTCCTTCTCCTTCCACCTTCAATCTTTCCCAGCATCAGGGTCCTTTACAATGAGTCAGTGCTTTGCATCAGGTGGCCAAAGTACTGGAGTTTCAGTTTCAACATCAGTCCTTCCAATGAACACCCAGGACTGATCTCCTTTAGGATGGGCTGTTTGGATCTCCTTGCTGTCCAAGGGACTCTCAAGAGTCTTCTCCAACACCACCACCGTAATGTAGGCTATTACATGTTTTTAATCTGCTCAGAATAATTTTTAAGAATTTTATGTTTTAGGGATTCTCCCTATCTCTTGTTCTCTCTCTCTCTCTCTCTGTGTGTGTGTGTGTGTGTAGATGTGTGTGCAAGAGAAAAAATATTTTAAAACTTGATTTTTATTTTTTACTTTACCTTATGTTTTTAAACTTTCATCTCATTTGTTTTTCAACTAGGAAATATGTTTACACGCTTCAAGATCCAGAAGTCACCCAAGCATATACAGGGAAAAGCATCCCTCCGTGTTGTAAGCAGTCTCTTGTGTATCTTTTTACCCAGAAGTTAAACTGCTCTACACCCTGTTGGTTTCTGTTTTATGTTTGGTTTATCTGGCTCAAGTCATGCGGGATCTTAGTTCCCCAACCAGGGATAGAACCCGTGCCCCCTGCAGTAGAAGCATGGCGTCCTCAACTCCTGGACCACCAGGGACGTCCCCTTGCTGTTATGTTCTGTGCCGTGTGGACTGTTTCCTCTGAATGCAGGACACCAGGGTCTCTGCTGCTGGAGCCCACGAGGCTCTGCCCGCTCAGCTTGGCCCCTTGGGTTTCTTAGAGTAGCTCCTGTCCCCTGGAGTCCCAGGCTTGGGGCAGTTAGGGCCTGTCACCGAGTTCTTGGACGCTCCCACCCTCCTAGGCTGAGGCTTCCTCCCACCCCTGGGCTCCGGGTGCCAGCCCCAGCTTCGGGCCAGCCCAGGGATGAAACTCTTATCCTGGGATGAAAGGCCGGCAGGCCTGGGCTGGGCCTAGTAAACGCTACACCCTCCCTGGGAGGATCTCCGGGCACCGGTGTAAACTGAGTCATGGGGGGCGAGGGGGTGAGTCATCGGCCCATGAGTGGGTCCAGATGAGGCAGAGGCTGTCTGCATGGAGCCCTCCCTGGGCCACGCTTCCCAGAGCCACGTTCTCAGGTCCCCTCCAGCCCCCAGGGGGACCCTGGCCCAGGGCAGAGGGAGCGGGGCCCACCGGGACCAGGGCCTGGAGGCCAGACTCTCTGCGCGGAGAGTGTGCCTGTGTGTACGTGTGTGCGTGTGTGTACGTGTGTGAGTGTGTGTGTGGGGTCAGGGAGGGGGGAGGCAGACAGGAAAGGAGGCTCTGACTCGGGAGGAAAGGATTGGGGTTTGGAATCGAGTCAAAGCCTCCAGAGGCAGATTTTGGCGGGATTGCCTCGCTGCTCTCTCCCAACCTCTGCGGGTTCCGCCGAGGTTTCTCTGCAAAAGCCAGCTCTCTCTCCCTTTGGCCTGGGAGGAGCCAGCACCCCATGTGTGACCTGCCTGTCCTCAAGGGTTTCCAGGGGCCTGAGCTGGGAGCTGAGGGTAGAAGGTCCCCAGAAATCACTTCAGACATCACCCCAGGGAGGCCTCTGCTCAGGGCGCAGGGGAGAGCACCCTGCCTCAGGGGTGTGTGCAGGGCTCTTGGGAGCTGTGGAGAGCCTCCGGAGCGTTTCCAGCCTTGACCGTGGCCAAGTGACTTAACCTCTTTCTGCTCAGTTTACTCCTCAGGAAAACGAGGGCTGTGAGAACCGAAATGAGTGAATGTGTACACATTGCTTAGAGCAGTGCCTGGAGCAGAGCAGATCTGCGCGTGTGTCTGCTCTGGCTCTGGGAGCCTCTGTTTTCTCATCTGAAAAATGGGTGAGGGGGGACACCTGAGGGGCCCCTTGTCCGGTTGTTGCTCTGGTTCCAGTCACTGTTATTATTTCCTAGGAAGCTGCCCCGGGGCCCTGCTGCCCTGCCCAACTCTGTCCCTGGGTGGTTTTCCAGCCCTGCTGGGAGGCTGATAATCAAGGAAAGATAGGTTTGGTGGGTTTCTGGGCTAGGTGCCCTTGGGTTACCCCTCAGCATCTTGGGGATGCGAGTCAGAGAAAATGGGGAGTTTCCCTCCTCAGATGAATCAGCTGTGTGACCCAAGCCAGGTCCCTGCCAGGGCCCCTCCCAGTGGGCGGGAGTGGGGCACAGTTGCCCTTCTGGGAAAATCCCCAAAACCTCGCCAAAGCTCTGGCTGAAGCTTTCTCTCGACTCAGCTGTTTCCTGTCCTCCCAGGTTCAGCCCCTAGCCCCAGCTGGAATCGGGGGTCAGCAGGGTCCCCTCACTCACGGGCCAGTCCCTCTGGAGCCTTCTCTCCAGGGGCTGGGGGTTCGCCGTGGTGGGGGTGGGAGTAGGTGGAGTGGGGGTGTTATCCTTTTCCTGGCTCAGTCGTCCTTCTGTGGTTTCATAAAAGGGAGCAGAGCACAGAGCCTGTCCAAGTTTACCCAGCCTAACCTGCCCCGGGTCTGGGCCGCTTCCTGAGTCCCGCACAGGAAGGGGCCGGCCAAACAGTGCAGAAGCCCCTGTCAGCCTGAGCAGGGGGTCCCACTCAGAGGGGCTCCTGCTGCTGCTCCTGGCAGAGGGGCAGTCCCCACTGGAGGCAGGTAGATCCTTCCTGCTCGGTAGGCTTGGTCACTATACTCTCTGGGCCTCAGTTTCTCCATCAGTAAAATGGGAATCTTAGTCTTGGCCCAGCCTCTCTCAGCTGGTTCAGAGGACTGAACCTATGTACTTTACACATCAGATCCTAAGTCCTCTCTGGGTCTTGTTTATCTCTGCAGCGCGCCCCTTCTCCCCAGCAGCACTTTCGTATAGTAGGGGCTCAACAATGCACTGGGCACTCTGGTGTGCCCAGTTGCTTACTTGTGTCCTACTCTTTGTGGCCCCATGGATTGTAGCCCACCAGGCTCCTCTGCCCATGGAATTTTCCAGGCATGAATATAGAGTGGGGTGCCATTTCCTACTCCAGGGGATCTTCCTGACTCACGGATCGAACCTGTGTCTCCTGCGTCTCCTTCATTGACAGGTGGATTCTTTACCACTAGTGCCACCTGGGAAGCCTGGAGTTGGATGACCTGGATTGACATACTGAACTTTGTAACCTTGAACCAATGACTGAACCTCTCTGGACCTGTTTTACAGAACTGAGAAAGGCTTAGATGAGAAACAGCTACATACTTAGCACAGTGCCTGGCTCTTGTTATGAACAGAATGAGGAAACTGAGGCCCAGACACAGAGGGTGACTTTCAGTCAGTCATTCATTTATTCTTTTTTTTTTTTTTTTGGCACTTAGCTAGGCCAGGTCCTACGCTGAGGACACCCTGGGGGATAAAGAGCAGCCACTGTCCTTGAGGGGCTTCAGATGCCCAGGCAAGAGCCACAGGTAGGTGGGCATTATGGGAAACTGGGGAGCAGGCGAATGAGGGAGGGGAACCTCTGAGAGGATGACACCTGAGATCTGGAGTCAAGCACAGAGTGGAGGAGATGAGGCTGGAGGGACTGGCAGGGGATGGATTTGAGTCATTCATTCATTCATTCATTCAATAATATATGAAAAGGTGGCTCTGGCCACACACTGTGCAAGTCTCTCTGGGGACAGGGCTCAGATTTAGGCATTGTTCCTGCCTTCACGGAGCACAGTCTGGGGGGCCAGCGAGAGACAGACATTAATCCAGTGATTACAGAAGGAACCACTCGATCCTTGCTGCAAAGCAGGTTGTTCAAGCAGAAGAGCCTGAGGCCCAGCGCTGTGTGCCAGGGGGTGAAGAGAGAGCCAGCTGGCTCCAGCGTGGTGAGCATGGGCAGAAAGGGGGGCCTGAGGGAAGCTGGCGGGGGGCAACTAGGTCATAACAGGTGCAAGAGTGGACTCAAGTCACAGGCTGTGGAGGGGTCACAGAAGGGCTTTGGGGAGCGGACAGACACTGGACAGAGGCTGCCCTGCAGGACAGCTGGCAGTGAGGGGAGAGGGGAGAATGGGGCAAGTGGCAACGGTTTGGGAGAGAGAATGAGGAAGGGGCTCAAGTGGGACCATGAGGAGGGAGAACAGGGACGAAGTGTGTGAAATGCTGAATTGTGGAAGAACCAGTGGGGTTGATACCACTTGGGCATCTTTGTGGGACCCACGAAGACCTGGTCAGGAGCCCCCCAAGCCTTGGCTCAGTTTGGGCAAGTGCAAGACACTGATCGTCTGAGGGAAGCAGGGCCCCAGGCTCCGGCCTGGAGACCACTCAGCGCTGGGGACTTCCCAGGGCTGGGCTGAGGGGGACTCAGCTTAGGGCGGAGGAAGCTGGGAAGGGGGCCGAGCCAGCATGACTCACCTACTTCCACCCAGTCAGCCTGGTGGCATCTCCGCTCCCCTGCTCCAAATTCCAATTCGATGAGGCTGCTGGAGGCTGAGTCAGTTCCAGCACGAGAGCCGCATCCCTAGGGGCTCCCTGCCAGACGCCCTGGCCTCCAACCAAGGCCAAGGCCAGGGCCAGGGCTGCAGCCAGGGCTGCGGAACCAAGCTCCCAGAAGCTGTTGCAGCCTCAGCAGAGGGCATGGCCCAGGAAGATCACGTGAATGAACATGCCAGTTGCATTGTAGAGTTCACTCTAGGTGAGGCTGGAGACCCCCATCAGCCTGGTGAGGACTAGGGTAACTTTTTAAAAAATATTTACTTCTTTTTAGTTGTGTTGGCTGGATCTTAGACTTGCCACGTGGGTTCTCCAGTTGAGGTGCGTAGGCTTAGTCGCCCCATGACACACTGGATCTTAAGCTTCCCGACCAGGAATTGAACCCATGCCCCCTGTATTGGAGGGTGGAGTCTTAACCACTGGACCACCAGGAAGGTTCCTGGGGCACAAGTCTTTTAACTCTCTCTGCCCATGACTCAGCTAACTCTCTTCCCCTCTTGGTCTCTATTTTCTTGACCATAAATTGAGCCAAAAATCTTCTGATAGGTTGTGAGAATTAAATAGTCCATATGGAAGAGCTTTGTAAACAGACTGGTGGCTTCTGATGGTCTGGGTGGTAGGAAGCGAGTATAAACAGGAGAACTTAGAAGGCTTTTTAAGGCTGTGTACTGCACGATATTTCACTGCACAAGTATATTTCAGCCAAGCAGGCCGAAACCCAATTTAGCCTCTACTCACTGGACCATGTGCCCTCGTGGAGAAGCAGGGCAGGAGCAAGGAGGTACCTTTCTCTAACGGGAAAGGGTCACTGCACAAGGATATTTCAGCCAAGTGGGTCAAAACCCAACCTACCCTCTACTCACCGGACCATGTGCCTGGTGAAGCAGGGCAGAACCAAGGAAGTACCTTTCTCTAACTGGCATGAACACACCCTGTGGGCTAGTAGTAGTCCCTTAGACTTTACTGGGCCAAGTCCTTGAATTTATGGGAAATCACCGAACAACTGATTCTGATTCTTGGGATGGAGGTGAGACAGGACTGACTTTGAAGAGGCTCTCAGAGACATTCCCAGCTTGGTCATTGAGGGCAGTCAGGACAGAGGGGGCAGTCTCTCCTGGCCCTGCCTCTCTCCACCAACCAATGCAGGTAACCACCAACACAGTATTGTAAAAAACACTCAAGACACAGACCCAGGCTGGGTTTATTGAAATGCCAGGAGTACGCATGTGACAAGGGAGCCAAAGAAAGGAAGAAGGTGGTGCGGGCTATGAGGTGGCAGGGACAGGCCCTGTGTCCTTGGCCTTGGCATGCACTCTCTCTGCTGGAGGCAGAGTGGGAACAATTGCCCACTCTCTCCCAACAAAATGAAATGCTCAGGCCCACAGGACCTCTGCCCCCTGCACTGTGAAGGCCCCGAGGAGAGGGATTGGAAGCACTAGTTTTTTCTCTTGTGAAAGAGGAGGAGAAGGGGAGGATGCAGGAGGAGGGGGAGGTGCAGCCAGGGATGACGGTGGCCAAGGAAGGTTCTCCTGCTGGCATCTGCACCCCGCCTGTGGTTCTGGATGACCAAGGGGAGGCAGCAGCTAAGAGAGGCTGAGGGTCCGGCCCTCAGGGAGCCATTGCCTCCAGCCAGCGGGGACTGGAGTCACCCCGAACACAGGACAGAGGTTCAAAGGGATCAAAGATGCAGGCAGTTCCCGAGTGACCCAGTCCTCAGAGCTGGAGAGGCTCGGCCTCCGTGGGACAAGGAGGGGGAAGACAGACGGAGGCTCCAGCCCCAGCAGTGGGGGCAAGGGCCGTCTCCTTCATGTGGCCCTATTAGGTCAGTTCCACATTGTTGGCACGGTCCAGCACACGGGAGCCACGGGCACTGCCCCCCAGCTGGAAACGGCTCTCATAGAGAGTGGGGCAGAGGTGCCAGCGGTTGGCCCGGTAGATGCCCAGGTAGGTGTAGACGTCAGGCTTGTAGGTAAGCAGACACTTCACACCTGCCGCACGGATGGCTGCATCTGCCTCCAGAACACCCAAGCGGTCCGTGAAGTCGTCCGTATAAACACAGATGACCTGCCGCCCTCCCTCCTTGGCCCGTGGGCTCACCTTGGCCACCTGCAGCCGGCCGTCGACCACGGCCCGAGCAATGCCAGCCCAGGCGTGGTCCAGCTTGAAGCCAGGTGCCAGGTGTATTAGCCATTTGCCAGACAGCACCTGGTGGGTGATGGCCAGCTGGCGCAGGGTACCAGGCGTTATGGGCCGCCCACTGGTCTGCAGAGCTTCCCAGGCGGCCTGCAGGCCCTGCACATCACCCGAGTTGGGGATGTAGCCCTGCCCGTACGCTGCAATCCAGCCCACGGGCTCAGAGTTGGGTGAGCCAGGGTCCCCATAGCGGGTAACTTGGGATGGCGGGTACTTGGCCAACCAGGCATCCAGCTCTGTGGCAGGTGTCGTGCGGGCATCAAACACCAGCCAGGGGTCCATGTCGGCTGCCATGGCCTCCGCAGCCAGGTGCTCAGCAGTGAAGCCATCTTCACGACCACCTGGAGAGTCCTCTTCCTCCAGCTCCTCACCTGGTTCCATCCTGTGGGAGGGAACGGAACGGAATCAGGGCAGGGCCGGGACAGACTCAACTTGCTGGGTCCTAGTGGGTGCCAGGCACTGAACTGAACTTGAACGGTGTGGGCCCGAGCCTCCGCTGCCGCATCTCCACGATGGATAACAATTTGTTACTGCCTCAAGCAGTTGTGCAGAATTAACCGCCTGAGGTGGAACAAAAGCTATATAAATGTAGTTAGTGTTATTACTGCTCTCCCTGACCTACAAACGGGGAAACCGAAGCTCAGAGAGAAGAGCCTCACTGCAGGTCACACCTTCAGTGAGTGACAGGGCCGAAATGGGAATTCAAATATGGGAACCGCCGGCCGAGCTACGCCTCCTGGCCCTGCCAGAGCCTGGCCGCTCTCCTGGGCGCTGGGATTTAATGGAGGGAGGCAAAGCACACGTCCTCGCAGCACCGAGGCAGGGCCCATGGGGCCAGGCCTCCGGGCGAGCGTTATCCAGCCCACTTACAGACGAGGGCACTGAGGCGAGAAACAGCAGTGTCCGATCCGAGACCAACGGGTTGGTGCCTGGACTCGAACCCAGGCTGCATAGAGGCTGCAGAAGGGCCTGACCCCCGCCCCGCCGCGCCCGCCGCCATTAGTGCCCACGGCCCGAGCTGCGCCCCTGCCCTGCCCCCTCCCGCCAACCCCAGCGTCACCTCCGGCCTTCGCTGCGCTCGGCGCCCGCCCAGCCCCGGGCCCGGCTCCGTTCCTGCCGGGGCTCTGCGCCGCCGCCACCGCCGCGCCCCGCCCCCGCCACGGCTGCCGCCGCCGCCGCCATCTTAATGCCCCGGCGCCTCAACAACAACTTTATAGACAAACGCACACAAGGCGGGGCCGGGGAGGGGGCGGGGCCATCGGGGCGGGGCCATCGGGGAAGGCGAGGAGGGGCGGGCCTGCGGGAGGCGGAGCTAACGTTCGCTCTTCAGGTCTTGGGGGCGGGCGGGAGTGGCGGTTCTGTCCCGGACGGACGCGCACAGCCCGGGACGCTCTAAAGAGGAGGGCGCTCGGGCCCTGCGGGCGGAGTCCTGACCGGCGGTGCTAGGACCCTGTGGGGAGCGGAGGGGGCGGAGCCGGCAGCACCAGGAGCCGGGGGAACCGCGGCGGACGGGCTACGAGCAGGCCCGGGTGCCGGGAGGCTGCGGGCGGCGGCACTGGGCCCGGCGCGGCGGGAAAGGCCTCGAGATGCCGAGCAAGAAGAAGAAGTACAACGCGCGGTTCCCGCCGGTGAGTACGTGACCAGGCCC
Source organism: Cervus canadensis (assembly GCF_019320065.1). Taxonomy (NCBI): domain Eukaryota; kingdom Metazoa; phylum Chordata; class Mammalia; order Artiodactyla; family Cervidae; genus Cervus; species Cervus canadensis. The sequence continues at coordinate 41,461,813 of NC_057414.1, forward strand.
CGGAGGAGCGGGCCGGGCTCTCGAGAGGCTCCGGCCCAGGCCCGGCTAGGGAGGCGGGCGCATCGCGGTGTTCGGGGGCCCATACGCCCCGCCCTCTTCCGTGCCCTTCTAGCGTGGGTGCCCTCCGCCCCCTTTCTCCCGGGATGGATGTTCCCTCTCTCTGCCCGGCTTAAGCACCCTTTCCGGGATGGAGGCGACGGGGTCCGAGCTGTCTGCCCCCTCCCCAGGCGCGAATCAAGAAGATCATGCAGACGGATGAAGAGATTGGGAAGGTGGCGGCGGCCGTGCCTGTCATCATCTGTATCCTGTCGGGAGCTGTCGGGATGCGGGTGTGGGGGAGCCCGGCAGCCCCGGGGTCGCTTTTTGTGGACTGGGCCACCACCCCGCGTTCTCCTTGACCCTCCTCAGCTCGGGCGCTCGAGCTTTTCTTGGAGTCACTGTTGAAGAAAGCTTGCCAAGTGACCCAGTCCCGAAACGCCAAGACCATGACCACATCCCACCTGTGAGTGGCTCCGGTCCTAGAGGGCCCGGTTGGGGTCTTCCTCCAGGAGTTCACACGCCTGGGGGAGGCTGTGCCCTGATAAGGAAGTGGCAGGCTGCTGGGAAATTTGTGGATTTGGGGAGGAGGGTTAGGATGTTCTGGCCAACGGGGAGGGTTGGGGTGGAAATTTTCCAGGTTCCAGTCCCCTGACATCCACAGAGTCCGTACTGTCCCCTGCTGAGGGCCCAGATATCTGGGCCCCATCTGAGTGCCATCCCCTTCCCATGTCTTCCAGGAAGCAGTGCATTGAGCTGGAGCAGCAGTTTGACTTCTTGAAGGACCTGGTGGCATCTGTGCCTGACATGCAGGGGGATGGAGAAGACAACCACATGGATGGGGACAAGGGTCCCCGCAGGTAGGGAGCTGGGGTCCAGTGTCCAGGTGGGGAAGGCCAAGGCCCCTGGACTTAGGAATGGCTGGGGGGTGGCAAAGGAGTGGGGAGACCTGTGGGCAGATGTACTGTACCTTCCTGAAGGGGCCGGAAGCCAGGCAGCAGTGGCCGGAAGAACGGTGGGATGGGAAGCAAAGGCAAGGACAAGAAGCTGTCAGGGACAGACTCCGAGCAGGAGGTGAGTGAGGCCCTAGGCTTCTGCCCCACAGGGTAGACAGGGCAGCCCTACACCAGGCCAGGACAAGCTGGCTGGGGGCCTGGTCCCTCATCTGTGACCTTTGTATTGGTTTCTTTGTAAACTGGGGTTACTGAGGTCAGCCTCCTGTCCCTGCTTTCAAGTGATGGGCCCATGCCCTTCTAGTCTCTGATTCCTGCCTTGTTCTCAGGATGAGTCTGAGGATACAGACAGTGACGGAGAAGAGGAGACACCACAGGTTCCGCCCCAGGCCAGCCACCCCCCTGCCCACTTTCAGAGGTAAGCAGCTCGTGGCACTAAGAGGGGGCCCACTGACCCCAAGACTGACCTGTCTGTCCCTCCTGGCCTCCCTGGCCACTTGGTTCTGTTGGTCTTGGCAGATTTGGGGGACGGAAGGGGAGGAACTAAGAAGGAGTTCAAGGCTGGGGGTTGTGCTCTCAGAAGGTCTCCTTCTGCTAGGTGGGGCTGTGTGGCCTGCCCTGGGTCCTTCCCTTCTCTGGGCTTGCTCCCTGTTGGTACAGCGTGGGCTCCGGGGATGCCCAGGTGGGGCTGAGTGGGGGATGGGCACCAGAGAGTGGCCTGATCTTTCTTTCCTGCTTTCTCCCCTGCAGCGCCCCGACACCCTTCATGCCCTTCACCCCGACTCTGCCTCTGCCCCCAGCACCCCCGGGCCCCTCAGCACCTGATGCAGAGGAAGAAGAGGATTATGACTCCTAGCGCCCTCCACCCCCCAGGCCGCACCCCCTTTAGTTTGTTTTAGTTGCTCTGGGGGGAAGAGAGACCATAGAGCTGTTCTTAAATTTATTAATAAAATAATAATAAAAGGGAACGCTCATGTCTGTCCCGGTTTTTGTCCAGGGTTTGTGGCCTCCTTCTCTCCTTCCACCTCCTTCCTGACACTGAGCTGGGACCCGGAGCCCCGGGGGGCTGGGCAGCAGCTGACTGAAGAGGGGGAGCGTACGGGAGGCCATGGTTCTGCCAGCGCAGGGCCAGGGGTGCCAATGGAAGAAGGCCGGTCAGAGTGGCAGAGAGCCTGAGCCAGCTGGAGCTGGTCATGCCGGGGGACAGCCTGTCTCATGGTGCTGTCTGACCCTGGGCAGCTTCCTCTCCTTCTCTGAATGGCTTCTGCTTGGCTCTCAGATGTGGACCATTTCTGTTCACTCTGGGTTGCTGCAAAGGGACACGTAACAGAAGTGAGTCTGGGAAACTAGAACTTGGGCCACTTGCCTTAAAGGACATGAGGCAGGGTGGTGGGGGCCGTGAAGGCTGGCTGGTGAGCAGGCACTGACTGAGCAGACCCTGGAGCTATGCAAACGAGGCAGACGTCTGTCTTCCGGGAGCAGCGGCTTGGTGAGGTGGGCAGGAGGCGTGGAGTGCTGCGGGCAGTCTGGAGGCCTGGGTTGGGAGTAGACTCGAGTGCTGATGGAGGGAGGGGATCTTCAAGGACTCTTGGGTTTCTTTGGGTGGGGACATGGGGACATAGAAGAGGGATCTCAAGTAAGATCAGTAGGGATCTTAGTTAGATCTCAAGTTTGGCTGTGAGGAGTTTGGGGTGCCTGTGAGGCCGCTGAGGAGAAGCATGGGGTGGGCACTTGGATGTAGGGAGCTAAAGACAGGTGTGTGAACCTTGAGAGTCGGGGAGAGGGGAGGGCTGGGGTGGCCCACCAAAGGAGACTGAAGAGCAGTGAGCCCAAGGGCCCCTGGGAGCCTCTCTGGTGCCCACCCAGGGGTGTCTGGGAGGAGGAGAGGTCAGCTGTCAAACGCCTTGGTGGGCTGGTGGTGCTTGATGAGACGGGGAAAGCCGGAGGTGAGAAACTCAGAGGTGAATGGAAGCAACACTCAGAACCATGCAGTGGAGATGGGAGAGGGCAGAGGCTCAGAATGAGGACAGAGGAAGAGATTTGGTTTTGTTTTTGAAAATAATTTAACTAAATTAATTATTTTATTTTTAGATGTGCTGGGTCTTCGTTGCTGCTTGGGCTTTTCTCTAGTTGCAGCGCCAAGGCTTCTCATTGCGGTGACTTCTCTTGTTGCAGATCGTGGGCTCTAGGACACGCGGGCTCAGTAGTTGCAGCTCCTGGGTTCTTGAGCTCAGGCTCAGTAGTTGCAGCACATGGGTTTAGCTGTGCCATGGCATGTGGGATCTTCCCAGACCAGGGATGGAACCCATGTCTCCTGGATTGGCAGGCGAATTCTTTACCACTGAGCCACCAGGGAAGCCTTGGAGTTGGTGTATTTTTTTTTAAGATGGCAGATATGCAGGCTGAAGTGGCTGAAGGGATGAGAGAAGAGGACTAATGGAGTGAGTGAGGTGGGGTTGCCTGAGGCCAGCCCCAGCCCAAGAGGGGAAAAGGTGAGTGGGTTTTGGTGGGAGGTTGAGATATTCAGTTTTTATCTGGTGGCGTGTGACTTCTTTATGAAGTCAGAGGCAGGGGGACAGCCTGGAGGGGCCCAGAGCAGCTGGAGCCTGGGGACATGTGGTCCTGTTTGCTGCTCATCTGTTCCCGCTCCAGGTGTAAGAAAAGAAAGCATTTGTTTTCTTTAGGGGTGGCTTCCCTTGTGGCTCAGCTGGTAAAGAATCTGCCTGCAATACGAGAGACCTGGGTTTGATCCCTGGGTTGGGAAGATCCCCTGGAGAAGGGAAAGGCTACCCACTCCAGTATTCTGGCCTGGAGAGTTCCACAGACTGTATAGTCCATGGGGTCGCAAAGAGTCGGACATGACTGAGTGACTTTCACTTTCACTTTCTTTAGGGAAAGCATTTCTACTCAGCCTGTGGTGTATACAGCTGACCTCACTTTGCGGGGTGGGATTGAGGCATGGAAACCGCCAGCCTGGTCAACCAAACAGGCCTGCAGGCAAAGCAAGGAGATCAAACCAGTCAATCTTTTTTTTTTTCAAATACTCCATAATAAATGTTTATTAAAAACTTAATAGATTTTTACATACAACATGTTTATGCCATTTTGTAAACATATAATCACTGCTGCTGCTAAGTCGCTTCAGTCGTATCCAACTCTGTGCGACCCTATAGATGGCAGCCCATCAGGTTCCCCGTCCCTGGGATTCTCCAGGCAAGAACACTGGAATAGGTTGCCATTTCCTTCTCCAAAACCAGTCAATCTTAAAGGAAATCAACACTGGATAATCTTTGGAAGGACTGATGCTGAAGCTGGAGCTTCCAATACTTTGGCCACCTGATGGGAAGAATCAACTCATTGGAAAAGACCCTGAAGCAGGGAAAGATTGAAGGCAGAAGAAGAGGGTGACAGAGGATGAGATAATTGAACTGGCATCACAGATTCAGTGGACGTGAACTTGGGCAAACTCTGGGAGATGGTGATGGACAGGGAAGCCTGAAGTCCATGGGGTCATGAAGAGTCAGACATGACTTGGCAAATGAACAACAAAAATATGTACTAGTTGTACCTATTAGTTAGGGTGAAGGATTCTCCAGGCAAGCATACTGGAGTGGGTTTTCATTTCCTTCTCCAGGGGATCTTCCTGACTCAGGGATTGAACCTGAGTCTCCTGCATTGCAGGCAGACTCTTGACCGACTGAGCTACAAGGGAACCCCCAGGGTGAAGGACTAATGTAAGAAACTCAAAATGTATAGATTCAAATATAATGGAAGTTTATTTCTTGTCCACATAAGGTTCATAATGAGATCTATCTGATCAGTGGGCTGTGCTTCTTTAAGAGGGACTTCTGGGCTCAAACTCCTTCCATCTTGTGGCCCCCACCATCCTCAGTTCATGGCTTTCAGAATCGCTGCGGAGGGACTTCCTTGGCTGTTCAGTGGTTAAGACCCTGCACTTCCATTGCCGGGGGCATGGGTTTGATTGCTGGTCAGTAAACTAAGGTCTGGTGTGTCGTGTGTCATAGCCAGATGAATGAATAAATAAACAAAAATACAAGGTCACTGCAGAAGGGGAAATCTCAGAGGCCAGGGAAGTCTTCCTGGGCCAAGACAGGCAGTGGCCCCACTGCCTCCGTTTCTCTCTCCAGTGACCTGTCACAGGGTCCCACTCGAGGGATGCTGGGAAAGGTGGTTGAGCCAACCTGGGTGACAAGCCAGTTTCAGCCACAGGACCTCACACACCTTTGGCAAGGGTCTGACCCAGCCTTCAACAACTGTTAGGAGTGCAGTCAAGGGCAGGGGCCCAGGGAGACAGTGCTCCTGGCTGGGCCTGGCCTCTGGATAGCTCCTGGGAGTGGGGAAAGATGGCTCTGCCCTGCTGTGTGTATCAGTGGGCATGGGGAGGGGGCACCTGCCAGCACCCCATCTGTGGAGCTCTTTTTGGGAACCAGGTGATTTTCATTCTTTATCCACTGGAGAGCCTTGAGCCTGAATGCCTTAGCCTGGCGTTGACTGTGCCCCAGGTATAAGAGTGACCAGAGTGTGAACAGAGGAGCAGCTTCTGGGGCCAGCGTGGCAGCCAGGACTATGATCCTCAGGTGAGGAGTGTGGGTCCACCTCTTCCTGCCACTCCCCTGCTCCACAGCCCATTTGGGAATCCATTCAGCAAACACTTATTGAGCACCCAGCATCATCACCCAGCAGGGAAATGAGGTTCCACAGTCGTCCATCAGAAGCCTGAAACTAAAAAGTCTTGTATCAGGAATTCCCTGGTGGCCCAGTGGCTAGGGTTCCATACTCTCACTGCAGAGGCACATGTGTGCTCAGTCCTGTCCCACTCTTTGCAGCCGCATGGACTGTGGCCCGCCAGGCTCCTCTGTCCATGGGGATTCTCCAGGCAGGAGTACTGGAGTGGGTTGCTATGCCCTTCTCCAGGGGATCTTCCCGACCCAGGAATTGAGTTGAGCTACCTGGGAAGCTGGTAAAGCTTCCTCACTGTTGAGGGCCTGGGTTCAGTCCCGGGTTGAGGAACTAAGATCCCACAAGCTGTGCCACGTGGCCAAAAATAATAATAATAAATAAATAGTTCCTTTATTAAATAAATAAAAAGTCTGATATCACCAATGCTAGGGTTGGAAGTGGTGACATCAGAACTCACATTACTGAGGGGAAAGGCAGTTGGTGAGGCCACCTTAGAAAACGGTTTGGCAGATTCTCATGGAGTCCACGAACATGCACTTCATGTGAAATGGCAACACTACCCCCGGGCACACGTCCACCAACAGACACACACAAGAATGTCTGTACTCCCAACTGGAAACAACCTGAATCCCATGAACAAGATCATGAGTAAATAAATAATAGAATATTGTATAACAGAACAGCAACACAAAAGAGCAAACCACCATGGCACAGAACATCAGAGTCAACCTTGTAGATGTTATGTTGGCAAAAGAAACCAAACAAACAGAAAGCAACCAAACAAATTACAGCAGTTCATTTAAATAAAGTTCAGGGGCAGGTGAAACTAGCTGATGGTGATGGAAGTCAGTGTAAGTACCTTGGTGTGGTGACTGATGGGGGGCACGCGGGAACCTTCTGGAAATTTTCTATAGCTTGAACTGGTGGTGGTTATTTATAACAATGGATCCAGCTGCCCACTTCAAATACATGCACCTTTATGATACCTGCTGAAAAATTTTATTTTATGTACGTATCTATTGGGCGTTTCCCTGGTGGCTCAGATAGTAAAGAATCCGCCTGCAATGTGGGAGATCCGGGTTTTATCCCTGGGTCAGGAAGATCCTCTGGAGAAGGGAATGGCAACCCACTCTAGTATTCTTGCCTGGAGAATCCCATGGACAGAGGAGCCTGGTGGGCTACAGTCCACGGGATCACAAAGAGTGGGACATGACTGAGTGGCTCACACACACACACATGTCTATCAAGAACCGATTGCATGCCAGCTGCTATTCTAGGTAGTGGTGATTATATGAACAAAGTGTTTCCTGGAGTTTATTTCTGATGGGAGGAGACAGACAATAAAGAAGATAAACAGTATGTCAAATGGTGATACATGTGCTGGGAAAGGAAAGTGTAATAAAGAAGTGGGGAGTCCCGGGCAGGATGCTGGCCCAGCCGTTCTATGCAGTGTTCAGGGGAGACTGAGAGGTGAAATTTCAGTAAAAAAGCCTACTAAGCGAGGAGTGTGGAGGCCACAAGCTACCTGTGGGGAGAGGGCGGAGGCAACAGTGAGGGCAAAGGCAGGGATCGAGACTTGGTTCTGCCAGGTTTCCCTGTGGTCTCCCCGCCGCTGGCTCTCATTTCCTCCTCCACCACCCAAGCACCCAATTCAGGAGCCACCAGCCCCAGACTCAGTTCACCTCAGCTGAGGGGGTGTCCGGGCATTGGCAGCCCCTCAGGGTCCCAGAAGCTTCGTGGAGGGAGAGAAGACAGCTGTGTGGGCTCCTCCCCGACACCTGCCCTTCTTGCTTCCAGATGAGCAAGCCCAGGGGCTGAGGAGGAAGCGAGGGGCGGGAGAGATTCCAGGTGGGAGTGACCTCACCCGCCGCCCACTGGCCTGGAGGAAGGACCTCCGAGCTGTGTGACATGTGTGACTTCACCACCTCACCTCTCCAGCCTTCCATGTCCCTCATAGGGGGCGGTTTTTATTTTTTTTAAGTTCTTCCTTTTTCTCTCTTTCTTTCTTGAACAGCTTTCTTTCCCTATGGCTGCCCTGGGTCTTCGTTGCTGCATGCGGTTTTCTCTACGTGGAGCAGTGAGGGCTACTCTCTAGTTCTGGTGCGCGGGCTTCTCACTGTGGTGGCTTCTCTTGTTGCGGCGCACGGGCTCCAGAGTACAGGCTCCGTAGTTGTGGCACATGGGCTTCGCTGCCCAGCGGCATGTGGAATCTTCCTGGACCAGGGACTGAACCCGTGTCCCCTGCAGCAGCAGGCAGATTCTTAACCGCTGGGCCTCCAGGGAAATCCCCACCCGAAGCTATTGATACCGCCCCTCATGGTCTCCAGGACACCAAATGTACTGCAGTAGCTCATCGTCCTGCTCTTGTTCATCGGAGTCCACTCTCTCAGAAAGGTGTCCTCGTCACCACCCATTTCACAGAGGAGAAGATTGAGGCTCAGCAAGTGAGATGAGTGTCCTGAGTTTGTTCACTGGCACAGAGATTGTACACAGGCTTGTGCAGGGGTCCAGAATGTGGGGAGGTGGAGTTCATGAGGTTCCCCCCCATTCTTCCTCTGGTGTGGTAGGTTTGTCTCCAGGACACGGATGGGACCAGGTTCCCACTCTTCTAGGCTATGGGTACAGCAGCGGGGGCATGGCAGCTGTGACCCAGGTGCTCCACCAGGGGCCTGGTCCCTCCTCTCCTTGGGCAGAGTGTTTGGTGAGTGGCAGGTGGCTCTGGACTCTCTCAGGGGGCTCCGTGTTGCTGGGGAGAGGGGCAGGACATGGGTGACCCTCAACTCCCATCATTATAGTTGAGCTATCTTCATTCTGAAATCATGTCTTTTCTATTTTGTGTGCTCATGTGTGTTCAAATGTTATTTTTAGAAATGGAACAAGGGCTAACACTTTTGCGCCCACGCCAGTGATTGGAAAGCTACAAGGGAAAACAAGATCTCACACAAGACACATCAGATTGGCAAGAACAGAAAGTCAGATAAGGAAATTCCCTGGCAGTCCAGTGGTTAGGACTCCACACTCCCAACGCTGGGGCCGATCCCTGGTTGAAGACTGATGATACTGCAAGCCCTACCCACTCCGAAAAGGAAAGCCAGATAAGACCGATGGCTGGTGGGAGCGGGGGGGCACATGGAAGTCTGGTGCTTCTGGTGAGAGTGTAAACTAGGGGCATGTTTGAAATGGCAGCTTGGCAGTTAAGTGACCACCAGATGTTCCATTTCTGGGTAAAACCTCTCACAGGAAGAAAGACATGTCACAGGTGTGGTTAGAGGTGGCAAAGAGTTGGAGGCTCCAAGTTATCTGTTACTGGGGCGCGGCATGGTTGGTAGCAGTGTGAACAAATCTTCCCCGCATCCGAAAAACAGGAAAATGCAGAACAGATCTATAACACAGCAGTGTTTATGGAAAGTCAAAACACAGGCAGCACCACAATGCTATACGTTTCTGTCACTTACTCTGTGACCTTGAGCCAGTGACTTACGCTCTCTGTGCTTCAGTTTCCTCATCTGCAAAGTGGGGACAATCATAGCACCTCCTATGACACATAGAGTGCTTAGCACAGTACCTAGCACATAGTGATAGGGATAAAGTCAAGGGACTAAGTAGGTGTTTAAATAGTTAATCCCACTAGGGTATTGTAAGTAGAAAACTATGGGAGACCCCTGTAAGTTAATGATTACTCAAGAAAGCAGGTTTGTTTAACCACAAAACCAAGCAGGCTTAGAAGCACAAGATGTGCCCCCAAACAATAAAACAATGGTCGCATGAGACCCACATCCTGCCCAGTGAGCTCAGCAAGTTAATGATCCCTAGGACATGCTCTCTGCACATATAAAAACAATAATTTTGTGGACTTAGCGTGACCATGTAGGGACAGGAAAACTTCCCTGCTCAACCTGGAGGAGGAAATGATAATGGAAGCATGATGTCTACTCAAGAAAGACAAAGAAATTCTTCTCCTCCCCACTCTTCCTTTGGTTATAAAACCATAGCCCATGGAGAAGGAAACGGCAACCTACTCCAGTACTCTTGCCTAGAAAATTACATGGACGGAGAAGCCTGGTAGACTACAGTCCATGGGGTCGCAAAGAGTCGGACACAACTGAGCGACATCACTTTTCACTTAGGCTCCAATCTGTTATTCCCCAAGGCAAAACTTAACTACCCTTTACTGGCAAGAGGCTGATCTCTTTTCTTCCTACACAATCACTTTCAATAACTGAAAATGAGATTAATAAACTTGTTCAAATCTTAAAAAAAAAAAAAACCAAAAAACCCATAGCCCAGTAAGTTCTCAGGGCATGACACCCCCTCGCCTGCCTACTTGTAAGTTTCACAAGCATTCTATTCTAATAAATCACTTCTAAAAAAATTATTTATTTTTTATTGAAGGATAATTGCTTTACAGAATTTTGTTGTTTTCTGTCAAACCTCAGTATGAATCAGCCATAGGTATACACATATCCCCTCGCTTTTGAACTTCCCTCCCGTCTCCCTCCCCATCCCACCTCTATATCTAGGTTGATATAGAGCCCCCATTTGAGTTTCCTTAGCCATACAGCAAATTCCTGTTGGTTATCTATTTTACATATGGTAATAAATCACTTTTTATCTATCACTTGCTCTCAATGAATTCTTCTCTGTACTGAGACATAAAAGACTATGGTACCAGAGCTCTTCAGAGCCCCAAAATGACAGCAACCTGGTTGTCAACTTAAAAAATAGTCACAACCTAAAAGTTGAGAGAGATGTTTTACTTGGTGGGAATTTTCAGGCCTTCAGACTGGGGAGACATCATCTCAAGTGACCCAAGAGAACTGCTCAGAGGAAGTGGGGGTGGGGTGAGGTCAGGTTACATGGATGTTTGCAGCCAACAAAGGACAGGTAGTCTGAACATCAAAAGTATCTTTGTGAATTAAAGAAAACCAGATGTCTCAAGTTAAGGAATTTAGGGCTTTTCTACATATGGGAAGATGCAGGAGTTTGGGCTCACTGAGATCATTCCTTTCATGTGCATCTCAGCTCTCTGGGGCCAGCATCCCTTGTTTTTCCTCCGTGCTCACCTTAGGGAGCAGCTACAGCCTGGTGGCTGCTGGATCCTGGTATTGTTCTTCTTCCTGAGTGGCCTGGAGGGCTGGAATCCCTGATGACTGTGATATCCTTGTTTATTGATATGGCAGGAAATACTCCACTTCTCAGGTTTCAATAGTAAGCATTCAATAAATGGTGCCTGTAACTGACACGTATGGAAATAAATGCCTGGAAAGCAGATTGGAAGGACATGGGCTAGATACACGAGAGTGAGGTGTTGTGGGGAGCAGGAATGGGACTGGGGATGGGCTGAAAGGGAAAGTCTATTTTATTTTACTTATTTATTATTTATTTTGTGGCCATGCTGCATGGCATGCAGGATCTTAGTTCCCCAACCAGGGATCAAACGTGCGCCCTCAGCATTGGGAGCAGAGTCTGAACCACTGGACCACCAGGAAAGTCCCTGAAAAGTCCATTTTAAAGGGAGGCTTTTCAGGACCATGGGGATACCTGGAATGCCCAAACCAAGGAGATAGACTGCTAGGTCCATGCAACCCATGTTGAAAGCAAAACCAAGAAGTATTGTCAATCGTCATCTTCAGAAAGGGTCAAACCAATTGATCCTCCTGGATAGTGTCTATAAAGACAGGTAAACAGTGGCCCTGTGGTGTTCTTGGGCTCATAGGCGCCTCCTTCCTTCACTCACTCAACAAATATTTCCTGAGCACCTATTCTGTGCCAGGTATTGCTCTGGGCTCTGGGGACAAGAGCACAGAAGAAAAAGGACAACCTGCTCTGGTGAACAAATGCTCAGAGGACCAGTGCCTAGGGTGTGGGGATGGGGTAGGGTGGGGTGGGGATGGGGTGGGGTGGGGTGGGAAGTGTTGTGAAGGAAGCAGGCAGGGAGGAGGGAGAGGGACGGGGAGCAGTGTGCTGGCTATTCTGGGAACTTGGAGGAGGCCAGTGTGTGGAAGTAGTTGCAAGCGGGTGTGTGGTGGGGGGAGCCTGACCATTTGCGAGAGGGGCAGGTGGTGGGGAGGGGCGAGTGCCACCCTTTTTTCCAGCCACCAATTCCCTCCCACCCCCTGCCCTGTGCTGGGGTTGGTTTCACTTTCCTATTCCCCTAAATTCTCTGAGTTTTGTTTCTGCCTGTGGGTTCCCCACCTCCACCCACCACCTTTGTCTGGAGCCACCGCTGAAGTCAAGCAGGGAAGCTGGTCACTTTTGGGGTGGGGCTCCATTCCTCCTCCAAAGGCCCTATTTCATCCCTGGACTGGTCCCATCTCCACTCGGGATCCACCTTCCCATCATTCTCAAGGGATTGGAGTCCTCCCAGGAAGAGTCTTGGCTCTGGGCTGATACTCCTTGTATGTATTAAATATTTTGGTTCTAGTGTCACTGCTCACCAGTCTTGTGGCTTTGAGCAGATAACCCAGCCTCTCTGTGCCTCAGTTTCCTTATTAAATGAGCATCGTATTAGGATTGTTTACAGAGATATTTGGGCTTCCCTGGTGGCTCAGTGGTAAACAATCCACCTGCAATGCAGTAGACGCAGGAGCAGGTTTGATTCCTGAGTTGGGAGGAGAGCAAGGCAACCCACTCCAGTATTCTTGCCTGGAGAATCCCATGGAAAACGGAGCCTGGCAGGCTACAGTCCACAGGGTCGCAAAGAGTTGGACATGACTGAAGCTGCTGAGAACACACGCATGCACGGAGATATTTATAGACATCTGCCAACCACCTACCTTGTGCCAGGCTGTTCTAAACTCTGGCCTTAGGCCACGAACAAACTCAGCTCCTGGCCCCCGTGTACCTGACCTTTGTTGAGGACAGGGGTCTCACCTTTGACCACATATTGGAATCACTGGGGATCTTGGAAGGTGACTGATGCCAGGGTCCATCTCCAGAGATTCTGGTCTAACGAGATGAGGGCCCAGGCCTGGTATGTTTTAAAGACTCCCATGTTGTTTAGTCGCTCAGTCGTGTCGCAACTCCATTTGCGACTCCATCAACTATAACCTGTCAGGCTCCTTGGTCCATGGGATTCTCCAGGCAAGAATACTGGCCTGGGCTGCCTTTTCCTTTTCCAGGGCTCTTCCTGACCCAAGGATCGAACCCGTGTCTCCTGCACTGTGGCAGATTCTCTACCACTGAGCCACCTGGGAAGCCCATTGTATTTTAGATACTACTCTTTTATTGGATATATGATTTGTAAATATTTTCTCCCATTTTTGTGGACTGTCTTTTCACTTTTTTGATGGTGTCCTTTCAAGCACAAGTTATTTAAAATTTTATTTCATTGAAGAATAGTTGATTTACAATGTGCTAATTTCTGCTATATAGGAAAGTGATTTGGTTGTGCATATATATATATAGATAGATAGATAGATATTCTTTTTTATATTCTTTCCATTATAGTAGAAACCAATAGAATGGGAAAGACTAGAGATTTTGTAAAAAAATAAATAAATAAATAAAAAATAGAGATATCTAGGGAATATTTCATGCAAGGATGGGCATGATAAAGGACAGAAATAGTAAGGGCCTAATAGAAGCAGAAGAGATTAAGAATAGGTGGCAAGGATACACAGAAGAACTATACAAATAAGGTCTTAATGGCTTGGATAAACACGATGGTGTGATCACTCACCTAGAGCCGGACATCCTGGAGTGTGAAGTCAAGTGGGCCTTAGAAAGAATTACTATGAGCAAAGCTAGTAGAGGTGATGGAATTCCAGGTAAGCTACTTCAAATCCTAAAAGATGATGCTGTAGAAGTGCTGAACTCAATATGCCAGCAAATTTGGAAAACTCAGCAGTGGCCACAGGACTGGAAAAAGTTAATTTTCACTCCAATCCCAAAGAAAGGCAATGCCAAGGAAAGTTCAAACTACCGTATAATTGCACTCACTTCATATGCTAGTAGACTATGTCCAAAATCCTTCAAGCTAGGCTTCAGCAGTATGTGAACCAAGAACTTCCAGATATACAAGCTAGATTTAGAAAAAGCAAAAACACAGAGATCAAATTGCCAACATCTGTTGGATCCTAGAAAAAGCAAGGGAATTCCCCCAAAACATCTACTTCTGCTTCATTGACAGTGCTAAAGCCTTTGGCATTGTGGATCACAACAAACTGTGGAAAATTCTTAAAGAGATGGGAATACCAGACCACCTTACCTGTTTCCTGAGAAACCTGTATGCAGGACAAGAAGCAACAGTTAGAACTGGACATAGAACAATGGACTGGTTCAAAATTGGGAAAAGAGTATGTTAAGGCTGTATATTGTCACCCTGATTATTTAACTTATATGCAGAGTACATTATGGGAAATGTCAGACTGGATGACTCACAAGCTGGAATCAAGATTGCTGGGTTATATAGATAGGTTTACACTAAGTTTTTTTTTTTTTTTTTTTTTTTGGCGTGCTATACAGCATGCGGGATCTTAGTGAGATGGAAGTGTGGAATCTTAACCACTGGCCCACCAGGGAAGTCCCTCCACTAAGTTTTCAAATCAGGAAATGTAAGTCTTCTAACTTTGTTCTTCTTTTTCGAGATTGTTTGGCTACTCTGGGCCCCTTGACTTTGCATGTAAATTTTAGGATCAGCTTGTCAGTTCCTGTAAAAGGCAGCTGAGATTTCAATAGAGATTGAGTTAAGTCGGTACGGAGAGTATTGCCATCTTCTGGGTTGTTTTAATTGACAGATATTTTCTCCTGGTTATTAATCAGAGTATTCTTTGTATACCTGTTAATTGTTTACTGGACGCCAAACATTGCATTGTGAATTTTACGTTATTGATCTGGATTTCACTGAATTTCTTTAAAGAGTGTTGGACTCTTCCTGGCAATTTGGTTGTTACTCCTGGGTTAGCCTGATCATTTCGAGATTTGTTACAAGCTCCTGAATGGTGAGTCTAGAGTAGCCTTCATTAGGGGCTGATTTAGGTTCACTTCTAAGACATGGCTCTTCTGGGTTCTCTACTGAATTTTCTAAGTATTCAGTGAAATCTCTCTACTTTAACTGGAGAGAATCTTATAAGGATTTCTAGCCCTGTGTGAGCTCTGGGAATTATTCCTGCTTCCCTTTCCTCGGGGATTACAGTCCTGTGCTACCAGTTTTCTAGCATCTGAAAGCAGGGTTGTTTCTTATACTCATTGGAAAAGACCCTGATGCTGAGAAAGACTGAGGGCAGAGGAGAAGGGGACGACAGAGGACGAGACGGTCAGATGGCATCACTGACTCAATGGACATGAATTTGAGCAAACTCTGGGAGATGGTAAGGACAGGGAAGCCTGTCATTCTACAGTCCATGGGGTCATGAAGAGTCGGACATGACTGAGCGATTTAACAACAACAATCCAGTTTCTTAGTTGTTTGCAGCCAAAGGATCCACCTGACTTGTTTGTGGCCAGAATCAGAAGTCCTCTCTCCTTTGAACTCCCCAAGTCCTTTGCCCATCCCTCTTCCAAAGTTCTGCCCATGTTGTGGTTTGGATTACAACTGTGTGTGCATGTTTTACCTCCCTCACTGGTCTGTGACCATCTCAAGGCAGGGAGGCTTATCTTATTCATATCTGCATCTGTAGGATATCTGTTATAGAGACATGATAAGCATGTTTTTGTACTATGGTCTGCCCTGACCCTCTGCCTTCAAGTCACCCCACATCACATCCCCAACCTTGTAAAAATTAATGCAATTAAAACTTTCCCCTTTTAAAATTTAAAGTATAGTTGACTTACAATATTGTACTAGTTTCAGGTATACAACATAGTGGTTTGGTATTTTTATAGATACTCACCATATTGAGTTATTTATAATATTGTTGACTATATTCCCTGTGCTATAGATTACATCCTTGTGACATTTATTTTATTGACTTGTTTTTTGTTTTTTTTTTTTTACTGGCCATGCCTCAGTATGTGGGATCTTAGTTCCTCACCCAGGGATCAAATCTGTGCCCCCTGCATTGGAAGTGTGGAGTCTTAACCACTGGACAGCCATGGAAGTCCCAAGGTTTTTGTTAGCTTTATATATGTGTGTGTGTGTGGGGGGGGTGCGTGTGAAGTGAAGTGAAGTCGCTCAGTCGTGTCTGACTTTTGTGACCCCATGGACTGACCTGTGTGTGTGTATACATGTATATGTACATATATAACTGGTAGTTTATACCTCTTGCAAGCATGTGTGCTCAGGTCACTTCAGTTGTGTCCAACTTTTTGTGACCCTATGGACTGTAGCCCGCCAGGCTCCTCTATCTATTGGATTCTCCAGGAAGAATACTGGAGTGGGTTGCTGTGCCCTCCTCCAGGGGGTCTTCCCAACCCAGGGATTGAACCTGCATCTCTTGAGTATCCTGCATAGGCAGGGGAATTCTTTTTTCACTGAGCCACCTGGGAAGCCCAGTTGACACTTCTTAATCCCCTTCTATCTGCCTATCCCCTCACCCCACTCTCTTCTGGCAACAACTAGTTTGCTCTCTTTATCTGTGAGTCTATTTCTGTTTTGTTGTATTAGTTTTCTTTTGCAGATTTCATGAAGTAAAACATACAGTATCTGTCTTTCTTTGTCTGACTTATTTCACTAGCATAATACCTTTCTGTTCCATCCATCTTGTCACAAATGGCAAGATTTTATTCTTTTTTTTTTTTTATGGCTGAGTGATATTTTAATATCTGGCTAAGGAAATGGCAACCCACTACAGTATTCTTGCCTGGAGAATCCCATGGACAGAGGAGCCTGGTGGGCTACAGTCTACAGGGTCGCAAAGAGTTGTACACAACTGAAGCGGCTTAGCAAATATTCTAGTATCTGTCAATATCTATCTATTTACGTATCACATCTGCTTTATCCATTCATCTATCAATGGGCACTTAGGTTGCTTCCATATCTTGGCAATTATAGATAGTGCTGTGTTAAACATTGGGCTGCATATATCTTTTAGAGTTAGTGTTTTAGTTTTTGTTGGATAAATATCCAAGAGTGAAATTTCAGGATTGTATGGTAGTTCTATTTTTAATTTTTTTGAGGAAACTCCATACCGTTTTCTATCCTTGGAACACCGCTCCTCCCACTCTACCCAGAAGGTACCACAGTACAGCGGGTCACAGTCCTTGTTCCACTAGGTCCCTGTGATTGGTCCAGGGGTGGCCTTGAGACTCAAGGCAGGAAATGTCAGAATCCTTGCCTGGGGTTTGCTACCTGTATATTTGGGAAGAGTCCTCTCGCTACTCTGGTGGCAAAGGTCCAAGGACAGCAATCTGGTGCTGCCCTCAGCCAACACTCCCATTGGAGAAAATGAAGCCAACACAGAGGGAGAAATGACGATGAAATGAGGAAGAGAGAAAGACATTCACACAGGCACACACGCACACGCACACACACATACACACACGCACAGACGCATGCACACACACATGCAAAGGGGCTCAAGCCTTTCAATCCAGGCAAAATTGAGGTCAGGCCCTTTTTATTCATTAGTAAAATAAGCCAATTACTTTGTTTATCCTTTTGGCTTAATTTAGCTCTGTCATTTGCAAACCAAAGGAACTTAACTAGTATAAGTCATCGCCATATATTTGCTGAATGGTAGAATTAATTTGCATACCTGCCTCATTTCCAATGTAAGTGAGGTAACTTCTGACAAGAACAAAGAAGATAAAATCTTAAAACAAAAATGGAGACTCAGGAATGTGAAAAGATAGTTGAAAAGAAAATGTGAAGATCTGGAGCAAGAACATAAAGATATAAATATGCAGGTCTATTATTAAGTAAAGCCCATAAGACACTCTGGGCTTCCCAGGTGGTGCTAGTGGTCAAGAACTCACGTGCCAGTGCAGAAGACGAAAGAGATGCTAATGCAATCCCTGGGTCGGGAAGATCCCCCGAAGGAGGGCAGCACCACCCACTCCAGAATTCTTGCCTGGAGAATCCCCACGGACAGAGAAGCCTGGGGGGCTACAGTCCGTAGGGTCACGAAGAGTTGGACTTGACTGAAGTGACTTAGCATGAACACATAAAGCATTCTATTATCTGCAGATCAAATTTGGCTTTGAGCTTCCAGGGAGCCAAAGCAAAAAGGGAGATGTAGTAACTCAGCTCCACCACCCGCTCCCCCTACCCCACGCCAGAGATAACAGGGTACAAGTTCCTCAGGGGAAAGAATATTTTTCTGAGGCCAATCTTAGCCACATTTAAATAGCCAACGTTTGTAATGCACCTTCTACGTCTGGTCTTTGGAGTTAGGCCTAGGGAACAAGTGAGGTTGCCAAATTTAGTTCACTCGGTCAGCCTTGCATTGACCTCTCAGTGGCTCTTGTCAGAGCTGATCACCCACTCCTTTTTGAAACACTTACTTCACTTGGCTGGGAGCCCTCCCTCTCTGGGCTGACTTCCTCCCTGCCAGCCTCTCTTGTCCGACGTCCATGGCTGTTTCCCTGTCCTCTCCTGATCTCTAAATGGGGGTGGGCCCAGGCTCAATCTCCAGACCTCTCCTCTTCTTTCCTCTCTCTGCCTCCCTGGCCCAAGTCCTCTAGTCCCTCTCCTGGACAATGGTCCCTCTTTCCACCCTGGTCCTCCAGTGTAGTCTCTACACAGCAGCCAAAGGGAGCTTTTAAAAACCTCAATCAGGGTGACTTTCCTGGTAGTCCAACGCAGGGGGCCTGGATTCCACCCCTGGTCAAGGAATTAGATCGTGCAACTAAAACGCTGTATACCTCAACTAAGGATCCTGCGTGCTGTGGCCAAAGTCAAAGATCTCATGTGCTGAGACTAAGACCTGGCACAGCCAAATAAATTAAATGCATTAAAATAAATAAAAATGTTAAAAAAAAACCCTGAGTCAGCTCCTCTCACTTCCTCTCCCGTGTGTGTGCTCAGTCATGTCTGACTCTTTGCGACCCCGTGGACTGCAGCCCGCCAGGCTCCTCTGTCCATGGAATATTCCAGGCAAGAATACTGGAGTGGGTTGCCATTTCTTTTCTAGTCCAGGGGATCTAGTCCACTCGGGAAGACCCAGGGATCAAACCTGTGTCTCTTGTATGTCATGCATTGGGAGGTGGATTCTTCTACCACTAGCGGTACCGGAGAAGCCCATCATCTCCTCCCCCCACCAAATCTTCTACTGTGATGACTACTGTGACCAAATGAGATGCACGGGATATAATAAAAGATAATTTTTGTCTCCCAATGTCCCTCTAAAATCCATAAGGAAATTTGTCTCTGCCCCCAGATGAAGTCTTGACTTCCTGTGCCATATTTCCTGAGTGCTGGCCATTCTGACCATGGCTCTGAAGTCCTTCTGAAAGTTTCCTATACACTTGATCCACGGGCCTGCCAGGATCTCAGGGAGCCCATCTCAAATTCCCTAGCTTTAGGATTTGAAAGCAGCCCCTAGCCCCAGCCCCAATCTCATCACAAAATTCCCTTTTTAGAATCCACCTTCCAACCCTTCATAATCTTGAAGCAGACTGGGAGTTTTGTGTTGACAAAATGGGTTCTTCTATAACGATATCCTTTCACCCTTTCCATCATGCCTAGGGCAAATCCCAAGACCTTCCCGCAGCCACTGGGCCCTAGATGATCTGAACTCTGAGCCCCCAAAGAAATCTAAAATGTCAAAATATCAAAGAATATTACAAATAATTGTATGTCAGTAAAAATAAAAACGTAATGTAAAGGCATTTTCAGAAAAAATAGATCAATAACCAGTAAAAAAAAAAATAATAATCTAAGACTCCAGTGCAAAAGAGTCCCAGTGGAAGGGAAACAGATGGTCCTTATCTGATACTAGTTGTTCCAGAAAACAGAGAATGAGAAGAGGCTGCCCACTTCCTCATCGACTCCCAAACCAGATAAGGACAGTATCAGAAAAGGAAGAGTGTAGAGCATTTCAATCTGAACCTGGAAGTTAAATTATGATCTACTAGAATAAAATATAGGAGAAGGCTCCAGCTAGGAGTAGGGTAAGGATTTAAGACATTCAAAATGCAAACCCTCATGCAAAACCTTTATGGATCTGACTACATCAAAATTAAGGATTTCTCCAAATCAGGGACACAGAGAATAGACTGCTGGTTGCCAAGGGGGACGAGGGTGGGAGAGGGTTGGATTGGGAGTTTAGGATTAGCGGACACAAACTGGTACATATAGAATGGATAAGCAACAAGCTCCTACTATGTAGCACAGGGAACTATATTAAATATCCTGTGGTAAACCATAATGGAAAAGAATATGAAAGAGGCTAGATGTACACATGTATAACTGAGTCACTTTACTGTACAGCAGTCATTAACACATTGTAATTCAACCATACTTCAATTTTAAAAAATGAAAAAAATTAAGGATTTCTGTTCCACAAAGGCCCTCAGAGATAATACTGACAGAAAGCTGGTTGCAATCTAGTGAATACGGAACTCCTGCACAAGTTAATAAACAAAAGCCCAGAAGCATAATACGCGGCCATGAACAGAAACAAACAGCTCACAGGATGAGCCCAGAGGCAAAAAATAATGAGGGGTGGGTCAAAGAAGTAATCATCACAACTCAGTTAAAATTACAATGAGGGGACTTCCCTGTCTGTCCAGTGGTTAAGGCTCCATGCTCCCAATGCAGGGGGTGCACGTTCAATCGTGGAAGAAAGTGAACGTGTTAGTCGCTCAGTCGTGTCTGACTCTGTGACCCCGTGGACTGTAGCCTGCCAGGCTCCTCTGTCCATGGTATTTCCCAGGCAAGAAGACTGGAGTGGGTAGCCATTCCATTCTCCAGGGGATCTTTCCAACTCAGGGACTGAACCCAGGCCTCCTGCATTGCAGGCGGATTCTTTACCGTCTGAACCACCAGGGAAGTCAATCCTTGGTGGGGGAATTATGGTCCCGCATGTGGCATGGCCAAAAGATTTTTTATTTTTAATTATAATGAGATACCATTAAAAAAAAAACACAAAACTGGGAGGCAGGGAGAGGGAGAGGGACACGGCAGTTACTATCTGCTGTCTTCACAGGGTGTGAAGACCCTTTGGGACGGGTGGTCCAGAGATTCCTTTGAGAGATGGAGAAACACAGGCTGAGCAAGGGCAGGGGGATTACACCGGGTCCATAGGAGTCCTGCAGAGGCAGGACTTGACCTGGACTCTTCCTCAGCGTCCTGCCGAACTCTCGCCGCTGGAAGGAAGCTGGCCTTACATAGAGCCTTCTTGGTCTGCTTTGGCCAGAGCCCTTAAGACAGGCTGAGGACTGGTTGCCATAGAGATGGTGGGCCGGGCAGTTCCAAGGTTGGGAGATGGGGGTGGGGGATGGGGCAAGACACCAATATGCTAAACGCCCACCAACAGTTGGTCAGGACTTCTTCCGGGAGACCTGGGCAAGACGCACGGCAGCAGGCTCCGGGGACGGCCACAGGTCTGCTCAAGCTCCTCTCAAGCACCCACCACACTGAGCAGGTGAGGGAGGCCCTGCGGGGAGACTGGCAAACCGCCCAGAGGCAGGCTGGCTCTCTGGGGTGCGAGGTCAAGGCTGAGGGAGGCCACAAGATTGGAGCCGAGGCCCAAGAGAGAGTCAGGGAGGTCCGAGATGCGCAGGGATGTGGGGTGAAGGGGAGGATGATGCCCAGTTATGACCCCCAGGCTTCTGATGGAGCAGTTTTGGCAAATTGGGAGGATTTGAGTTTCAGGAAAAATAATGAGTTTTTCCCTCCTTGGCTTTGCAAGTCCAGAGTCCTGTGGGGCACTGAGAAGAGCTGTCCAGGACCCAGAGGCAACCCAGGGCAATGGGGGCAAGTCTGGGCTTTAGGATAGTCCACATGTTAGGTCCTGGTTCCGCTTCCTGGCTGCGTGACTTTAGTCAAGTGACTTCGCCTCTCTGAGCCTCAGTGTTCTCATCTGCATGATGTGGGTGAGAGTAAGCAAGGACCTTATAGGATCCGTGCGTGTGTGCGCTCGCGCGCGCACGCACGCGTGAGTTCAATTGCTCAGTTAAGTCCAACTCTCTGAGGCCCCATGGACCGTAGCCTGCCATATTTCTCTGTCCATGGAATTTTCCAGGCAATCATACTGGAGCGGGTTGCCATTTCCTTCTCCAGGGCACCTTCCCGACCCAGGGATCGAACCCACACCTCTTGCATCTCCTGCATTGGCAGGTAGATTCTTGATGACTAGAGCCACCTGGGAAGCCCCATAGGGTCCTTGGGAAGGAAGGCTAAATGAGTTAATGCGTGAAAGTCCTGAGCATGCAGCAGGTGCTCTGTGAAAGCACTGTTGGTTTCTAAGATTTATTTACTTTTGGCTGCTCTGGGTCTTTGTTGCTGCAGGTGGGCTTTCTCGAGTTACAGTGAGCGGGGGCTGCTCTTCCTTGCGGAGCTTGGGCTTCTTATTGCAGTGGCTTCTCTTGTTGCGGACCACAGGCTCCAGGTGCTCAAGTTTCAGTAGTTGCGGCTCATGGGCTCTAGAGCGCGGGCTCCTTAGTTGTGGTCCACAGGTACAGTGGCTCTGCAGCATGTGGGATCTTCCCGGATCAGGGATCAAACCCAGGTTCCCTGCATTGGCAAGCAGATTCTTAACCACTAGGCTGCCAGGGAAACTCACTGTTGCTATTTTAATATTAATAATTCAGGTCGTGACCCGTCAGTTCCAAGGGTAACAAGGGCCCAGAGGGGCCAGCCAGGGTGCGTGGGACTGTCCCCTGGGTGAGTGGCTCAGAGCTAGGCCTCCTCTCCTACCTCCGCCCAGAGGAGTCTTGGGAGCAGTGATGGTGTTATCCACACCCAGAAGCAGAGGTCTCGGAGTGCGGGGCAGACACCAAAGAAGGACCGGAGGCTCAGAGGCCGGAACAAGAAAGGGCAAAGCTCTGCGGAAGCTGAGGAGTAAGTGGCTGTGGAGGGCCGGGAGGGATGCAGGGGGCCAGGCCCCGCTGGGGGCCGGTGTCCGGACCCTGACCCCTGCCCTCTGCCCTCTCCCTCCTCAGTCTCGTTCCCTCTCTTCCTCGGAAACCCTCCTTCCCCTTCCAGTGGGCCTGGGAGAGCTTCACCACAGATGGCCGGGTCCTGCATCAGCCGAGCTCCGTCTCGGCCCCTGGCCACCAGGCCCTGCCCTTGCCCCCGGCGGTCCATCACCACAAGTCCCGGCACAAGTCCACGGCCGCCCTCCGGGAGGCCCACGGCTTCTGCTGGAAGACAGACAGGCCGAACCTGGAGAGGAGACAGCAGCTCAGGTCCAGCAGCTGCACCTCCATCCCTCCGGGCAGGGGGACGAGCCAGGAGCTGGAGCCGCCCGGGGAGGCAGGCCTGCAGTCGCCCAGGAAGTCCTCAAGGTCCGGGTCGGAGCCCGAGGAGTCTGAGCCAGAAGACCCGGGGGCCGAGGAGGCCGAGAGGGGTCTGATTCCAGGGGAACTGCCCCAGCTCCCCAGGAGGGGGTTGATCTTGGAGGAGGAACAGTTTTCAGAGGCCACAGAGGAGGCCGAGGACGGGGAACACCAGGCCCCCCCGAGAAGGAGAACCAGTTCTCGAAGAAAGGGGCGGAATTCTGGTGAGGAGGCCTGGGATGAGAGTGAAGTGCGGTGCCTGGGGAGCGTTTCCAGCTCCACCAGCCTCCGAGGACCACAGAGGAGGAAGCCAAGGGCCAAGGAGCTGGAAGGGCCGTGGGACCTGGAGAAGCTACAGAGGCAGCTGCAGCAGGAGTTGGACTGTGGTGAGTCCTGGGGCTCAAAGCCCAGGTTCCCCACAAAGTCACACAGTGTGGAGAGGGGCTGGAGCCAGCGACCTGGGCCAGGCATTCAGACATGGCCGGACTGGGCTTCAGGTGCAGGGAGGGATTGCCCAAGGGGACGGGGGGACAACAGTCCCTGACTTGTCCCTCTGTGGACAGGCCCAGAGAAACAACCTTGGAAGTCTTTGCGGGCTGCTGTTCAGGCCTCCAACTGGAGCAAGAAGGCCCACACCTTGGGAGATGATGAGACTTTTCTGTTTGCAAACTTCCCTACCCGCACCTTCCACAAACGACAGGAGGCTACCAGGTGAGGTGGAGAAGGAGGGTGGGGGCGAAGCACAGGGACTAGAGATGGAGCTAGTTCCCCAAGAGACACTCATTCATTCATCCCTTCATTTACCCATCCATTAGTCTTTCTGATCATCCAGTCATCCGTCCATCCGTCCATCCATCCCCTTGGCCAACTGTTTATTGGCATAAGCCACTTTTCACTCACTTCTACCCACTCATTAATCCATTAGCTAAGTGATTAATGCAACATACATTGGGTATCTGCTCATGGGTTCTCAGGATATAAAGGTAAAAAAAATTGGTTTCATCCCTAAGAAGCTCAAAGTCAGCTGCAAAAGGATTCAGATGGGGGAAAACAGGGACAATGGCAGAAGAGTTAGATCATTACTATCCTTGGGGCTTGAACAAGAGACAGTGGGAGCAGGAGGGAAGAATGGGATGGGGGCTGCTGGCAATATCTAGGTGAAGGCTTGAACCAGGTGGTCACGTGAGTGAAGAGAGAGGGATTTATTTAAAAGGATATTCGGAGGCTGGCTTAGTGGGCCTTGGTGACCAGTTAGAAGTGTGGGGTGAGATCCAGTCAGTATTCTGATAGCACCCTTTGAGTCTCCCCCCCGTCATCCCTGCTTGAGATCTTCCCATGCTCCCCAGCGCCCCAAGGATAGAGCCCAGATCCCTTGGGAAGGTGCCGGGCTATGTATCTATCCCTTTGCACAATGTGAAGGCTCCTCCAGGGAAGTTGCCGGATCTTTTTGATAACAGCCCCTGTCTGGTGCCCTAAAAGGGTCTGGCACAGGGTTGGTGCTCAATAAACCTGTGCTGAGTGTATGTTTGCATCTACCCCTCTGTATGTCTACCTGTCCATCTTTCTATCTGACCATGATTCATGTCCTTACTGGAAGGACTGATGTTGGATCTGAAGCTCCAATATTCTGGCCACTTGATGCAAAGAACCAATTCATTGGAAAAGACCCTGATGCAAGGAAAAATTGAAGGCAAAAGGAGAAGTGGGCAGCAGAGGATGAGATGGTTAGATGGTGGTGTCACTCTTCAACGGACATGAATTTGTGAAAAATCCAAAGATAGTGAAGGACAGAAGAGCCTGGGGTACTTCAGTCCAAGGGGTCACAAACAGTCAGACACAGCTCAGGGAGTGAATGACAACAATTATGCATGAACTCACCCATACTGAGTTTCCATCTATGTTAGGCACTGTTCTATGTGCTGGGGATACATTGGTGGTGAAGAGGACAGACAAGGAATCCTGCTCTCATGAGGCTTACATTCTACTTGGAAAGAAGGATAATTAATAAAGAAATGAACAAAACATAGAGCTAGAGATGGAAAATCTCTGGGAGGTAGATGGGGTGCTGAGGTCTCACTTTCTCTGACCTTTGAGCAAAGACTTGATTGGCAAGAGGAACTGATCATCAGACCCGGGGGAAGGTGTTCCAGGTGGACTAGGTACTATCTATTCAACCATCCTCACCATTCATCCATTACACCCACGGATCCCAGCACCATTTCTTTCTCTTTCCCATTCATTCATCTGTCTGTCCCTCAAACCAACGGGCATTACTCTAGCTCCTACTAGATGTGGGGGTGAGAGAAAGAAAGATCTGGGCCCTGCTGTCAAGGAGAGCTGCTTTGCAAGGGGAAGGTGAGGTCACAGGTGTGTGTGCTGAGCTCCACAAGGCTGAGGACGGTCAGAGTTGGGGCACACCACTGGCTGGAATAGGCAGGAGGCTTCCAGGAAGAGCTGAGAAGGCCTGAGCTGGGCCCAAGAGCTGAGCTCCCAGAGGCAGCCTCCATCCAGTTCGACTTCCACGACAAACCCCATTCCCTAGGCCCCTGGCTCTCTGGGCTGTGGACCCTACCTGCCCCTGGGCCTCCATGAGGCTCCTGTTCCCTGCAGACTTCTCCCACCTCTCTGCTTTTCCTCTCCCCCCGACCCAAGAAACCTGCTGCGGGCCTGGGAGCGGCAGCAGCAGGAAGAGCGGCAGCAGGCCGAGGTGCGGCGGGCCCGGGAGCAGCGAGTACAGCATCAGGTGGCTCGTTGCCTGGCAGCCTACGCGCCCAGAGGGAGCCGGGGGCCGGGGGCTGCCCAGCGCAAGCTGGAGGAGTTGAGGTAGGAAGCCCAGGGTTGTGGGGGTCTTAGAGGGGAGAGGGCAGGGAGGTGGTGCTATCAGACCGAAGGACCAAGGAGACCTCACCCTCACCCCACCCACGGGGCTGAACCCCCAGGACCATCCTCCCTGCCAGGTAGGCAGGTCAGGTCACTTTGCAGATGAAGACACTGAGGCCCAGGAGGAAAAAGGGCTGGGACAGGTCACCCTGTTATTTATTTATTTATTGGCTTCGCCTTGTGGTATGCGGGATCTTAGTTCCCTGGCCAGGGATTGAACCCAGGTCCCTGCCGTGGAAGCATGGAGCCCTAACCACTGGACAGCCAGGGAACTCCCAAGGTCACCTGGTTAATAATAACCATCCCAACAGCTGTCAAAGGCTCAAGTTTGAATTGTTCTACATGCATCATCACACTTTCAAATCTTGTTTTCTGATTTCAGATGCCAGGTGTGCATACTATAAAAATTCATGTATTACAGAGATAGTTTGTGGAGAATGTAAATAGTGCCTATGATCTGATTCTTGAAGATAGCTGTTGTTCGTGGTTGGGGCAGAGTCATCCGTTTCATTTTCTTCCTACATTTTGATCATAAAAAAAGCAAATTAAGATTTAAAAGCAAACCTTTTTTAGACTCATAAGAATAGGTATTATCACCACTCCCATAATTTTACAGATGAAGGAAGCTCCAAGAGCTTAAATAATTTTTCAAAAGTCACAGGTGAGCAGCAGTTCTGGGATTCCAACCCAGGCAGCCATTTGGCCACCAGGAAGGGCTCAAATGCCCAGTCTCCAGCTACAGTATACCAGGATCTTCCCTGCAAAGTCCAAGCTGGTAAACCAGATAACTCAAAGAAACATGATCGCTGATTCCACTGACACCAAGCACCTCTAGGGAGGAGCTGGCACCAAGGCAGCCCTCCCATCTGGGGAGAAGCACTAGGTCAAGGTGGGTGGGGTGCTGCTGAGAGACCAGGGGGTTCCTGCCCTGTGATGGGGCCACTGAGGATCCAGTGGGGCTCCAATCACCTACTGTTTGAGGCTCAGCCATATCACCCCCAACTTTGCCAATGAGGAATCCTTGATCAGTGAACCGGGAGATGCCTTCTCCCTGCTGGACTTCAAGTTCACTTTTTTTTTTCTCACAAGGCAGGAAGCCGAAGGCTCCGACTCCAGTGGCAGGTGTCAGTGAGAGGAGTGTTCCCAACACAATCCTTTCATTTTCTACTTGGGAGCAGATATTTCCCATGGGGAGTGTCTCAGTGCTTCCAGCCCTTGACCTTAGCTCTGAGCTGCATGCGAGATTCTGCCCTTCCTAGGAGGGAGGGCACAAAAGGCATAGCCCTGTGGTGGGGAGGCTCTGAACCTTCCTTTTATTCTGAGATAATAGACAGGGCAAAACTCCACTGATATGACTTCCTTTCTTGCTTAGAGCTCCAAGACGTGGGCTTCCTCTCAATTCTAACAGAAATAGCCTCAAGAACCACGCAGGAAAAATGTACGCGACATCACGGGCAAGACAGAGATATAGCTCCGGCCTCCCCCACTCCTGTTCCTTGAAACTGCTGTAAAATCCCCCCTTGAATGATGAAGACTCTTCTTTGCAGTGACTTCTGTTCCCGGTCGTGGTTTTCAAGTCCATCTTTTTCTTGAATGGAGGAAGTTTCTTTACCGGGCACATAGCCAAGGGTCCTGGCCCAGCAAGCCAGTGTGCTTTCTGTGGGGCCCAGCACATTTGCTGGAGGCTCCCAGCAGAGGCTCAGAGTCTTGCATGCCTCTCCCCACCGTCCTGTTTCTGCGTGCTGCCGCCACAACCCTCAGCCTCTCTAAAGTGCTCAGCAGAAGGATGCCTGGTCCCACGTGTGATGCGGTCAGAGGACCCTTCTCACAGCCAGGACTCACAGCTTGTAGAGCCGACAGATTTCTGACAAGCGCACGAACTGGGTTTTTGTAAAAGGATTGTGCTTCTCCAGTGGAACCTGGATCTTTCTGGGATGTGTTCCTTCACTTGCAGTTTGTTTGTTTTTCAGTCACTAAGTTGTGTCCGACTCTTTGCAACCTCGTGGACTGCAGCACGCCAGGCTCCTTTGTCCTTCACTATCTTCCGGAGTTTGCTCAAACTCAAATTCATTGAGTGGGTGATGCCATCCAACCATCTCATCCTCTGTTGTTCCCTCCTCCTCCTGCCCTCAATCTTCCCCAACATCAGGGTCTTTTCCAATGAGTTGGCTCTTCGCATCAGGTGGCCAAAGTATTGGAGTTTCAGCTTCAGCATCAGTCCTTCCAGTGAATATTCAGGGTTGATTTCCTTTAGGATGGACTGCTTGGATCTCCTTGCTGTCCAAGGGACTCTCAAGAGTCTTCTCTAGCACCACAGTTCAAAAGCATCGATTCTTCATTTGCAATACATTTCTTTAGTTCCACTGTCCCATTTTCTAAACTATCGGCTTACAAGAAGCACAGAGAATGCTGGCAAGCTTGTCCCATACTGGCTTAAAGTACAGAGAAGAAAACCGAACCCAGGGTCTAGAGTGCGATCTTGCCCAAAGCCACAGCCGACAGTCACAGCTTCTCCTCACAGGCAGAGAGGGTGCAGGGGAGCGCAGGGCTGTGCACGCAGACGTCCAGTTCCTTAGAAGCCAGTGCTCGCCCCTCTTCCTCAGGGATGGCTGGGAGGATGGGCGAGCCTGGCGCAGTCTGCAGACCCAGGCTCCACGCTCGGTCCCTCACTTCCCAAGTCCCTTGACCCTCCTGAGCCTCAGGCGTGTCATGGACAAAATGGGGGCGGATGATTCTCACTCCCTTCACGTCAGGGGGAATCTCAGCGGAAGATGGAAATGAAACAACTTTGTAAAGCTAAGGGCGGGAGGACAAACAGAAAGTCCTCAGTGAGGGCTCACAAATGGCGATGGCGCGAGTCCACGGTTAGCTGCCCAGAGGCCTGTCTCCCCTCAGGCGCCAGGAGCGACAGCGCTTTGTTGAGTACCAGGCAGAGCTGCAAGGCATCCAGCACCGGGTGCAGGCCCGGCCCTACCTGTTCCAGCAGGCCATGCAGGTGAGGCTGGCACCTGGGCAAGCAGGTGGGCTCCCCAAGAGCAGAGGGTAGGGAGATGAGGCGGGAGGGGCCCCCTCAGTTTGGACCCTTGAAAAGCCCTGGGACCCCCTCAGTAATCAGGGTCTCACAGTGTCCTCGGGGCAGCCCAGGTGAGAGAGGGGACCCCTCTGCTTTCTCCTCAGGCCAACGCCCGGCTCAACGTGACCCGCCGCTTCTCCCAGGTGCTGTCGGCGCTGGGACTGGATGAGGAGCAGCTGCTGGCCGAGGCGGGCAAAGGGGACATGGAGGGCACCCCCAGGAAGCACAGGTGAGGCCCTGCTGTGGGGAGAAAGGCCATGCACCCTGCCCCGTGGGATCTCACTCAGCTGTCACCCTGCCCAGGGGACAGGCTAAGGGGCCTCCACCGGCAGCCACATGGGTCCACCCTGAATTTAGACTTCCATGCTGCCCTGTCCACTTGCTGGCCAGGAGGACTCAGTCTAGCTTTCGCAGTCAGCAGGGCCGTCCCAGGGCCCTGTTCTCCATGTCACCTGAGGAAGGCTGGGCCAAGGTTGTTTCCCCACAGAACGCTTACACTTTAGAACAACTTGGTGCAGAGCAGAGGTTATCAGGCTTGGGGGGCGGGGGTAGTCTCCTGCTCAGGGTCTCAGAGTATAGGAGCCACATTTGAAAGCACTGACATTGGTGATGAAGGCCTTGCCCCTCCTACAGCCCAGATCTCCTTGGTTACCGGGGTGGGGAGTTGCAGAGCCCAGTGGTCTCTATCTGTGTCTTCATCTTTAAGGAGCCACAGGTCAGTGGGGGCGAGAATGGAGCCCTCATCTCAGAGCCCCCCAAAGATGGAACCCACTGGCAGCCAGGCTGGCCAGCACTTCGCCCCAAATCCAGACCAAGAGTTGAATCCCTGAGAGAAAAATTAAATGCTTTGTGAAAATACAGTGTGGGATTTCTGGCGGTGGTGGGAAGTGGCTGAGGGTTGGGAGTAGGCGGTGGCAGGTGGGTATGCAGCAGGCTTGGCTTGTGCTCACATCCACCAGGAACGCTGGTTGTTCCGGCGGCCCCCGCCCAGCACACACGGCTCTGCCTCTGCCCAGAGGAGTGAGTGGGGCATCTCCCAAGAGCAACAGCTGCAACTCCTACAAATGCTGGGTACTGGAAACTCAAGAGTGAACAGGACAGAATGCCTTCCGACTTTGGGAACGCCCAGTCCTGTGGGGGAGGGGGCGGGCCTTTAAAAGGGCACATAATCACACCCTAACAGATGGGCTGGCAGATCGAGCAACTGGGAAGTGGGGGTGTCAGGAGGAATTGTGTGAACTGAGCTTTTACACTTAAGTAACTACAAGTTACAGTCTCCTCAAAGGAAAAGAAAAAGAAAAGCTCACACAGACGCATGTGCCAAATTTTGCATTCAATTTCAGGGGGTTTACAGACACACAGAAGCTCAACTCGACCTCCGGGGCAGTCACAGAGCTCATGGTTAAAAAACCCAATCCAAGGAGCGTGGCAAAGCAGCGTTGGCAGACAATACTAGTAGTAGGGATTGGAAGGAAGCTGGACTGTGGAGCTGGGGGTCTCGGGAGGAGAACATGCTACGTCGTTTAACACCTGATGGAGTCACGACCCCAGGCAGTACACTAGGAGGACGCCTACTGGAGAGTTGGGCGCTGCCCAGGGAGAGTCCGTGAGCCAGTGAGCATCCGTAATTGAAGGTGTGAAACAGAGAGAAGCCGGGAAGGTGCTTCCAGCTCTGGCGATCCTGGCTGGGATGGTCTCTAGGTCCCATTCTGGGATACTGTCTTCCCCAGACCCAGTCGCGAACCTTGAGGCACGCATGCGCAGTCGGCCGGCCGGCTCAGCCACCGCTACCCCGGCCCGGCTGCCTGCGACTGCGCAGTCGGGTTCAGATACCGGCCTTCCCATGAGCCTTCGGGGCGGGCTCCGAGGCAAACGACGGAAGCAGCCGCTCTTGGTTTCCGGCAACAGGACACCGGCTGTCGGGCGACCCGGAAGTGTTCCCATTTTGCGTCGTCGGGGCTCGGCGGCGGCCGGGCTCGGGGTGGACAGACCACCATGGGATCGTCAAAGAAGCACCGCGGGGAAAAGGAGGCGGCAGGAACCACAGCAGCGGCCAGCACTGGGGGCGCTACCGAACAGCCGCCGAGGCACCGGGAGCACAAAAAACACAAGCATCGGAGCGGCGGCGGCGGCGGCAGCGGCGGCGAACGACGGAAGCGAAGCCGAGAGCGTGGGAGCGAGCGCGGGAGCGGGCGGCGCGGGGCCGAAACTGAGGCCCGCAGCAGCACGCACGGGCGGGAGCGCAGCCAGACAGAGCCGTCCGAGCGGCGCGTGAAACGGGAGAAGCGGGATGATGGCTACGAGGCCGGTGAGGGGCCTATGCAGGGGGCGGGGCTTCCGGAGGTGCCCCGGGTAGGTGGGCTCTGGGTTTGGAGGCCGAGGCATCCCCCAGCTTTTTCGTCAGCACTCTTTAAAGGGTCTTCCTATGGCTATTTGGGCCTGAAGGTTATCTTTCTCTGCTAAACTCTCTGAAGGTAGAGATTTTCTTTGTTTTCCTCAATTGGCATATCACGAGCCCTCCCTGAATGTGTTGAATGAATGAAGCGATGGCAGCATGTGCAGAGGCAAGAACAAACGTGTTACTGTCAGAGTTGTGTAGAGTTCATAGCAGAGACAGGAGTCTGTAAGAGAGACACGGTTCCGAACAGGAAGGGCTGTATAGGCCCTGTTAAGAAATTGAAACTTGTTTAGAGAGGAAGCTGTGAATTTGAACTGACGAGTGAGTTGATCACATTCATGTTTTGCAAAGATCACTGTGTTGAGAACTGGGACAAGGGCAGTAGAGACTGGAGGTGAGATGAAGACTGATAGTGGCCTGCACCGAGGCATCAGCCATGGGATGGAGAGACGTGGACAGATTGGAGAGGTGTTTTGGAGGAGGAGGTGATGGAGCTTAGCATTTGGATGAGGGCTGGAAAGAGAAAAAGGAATTGAGGGTGCGCCTTGAATTTTGACTTGAGCAATTAGTTGAGTGGTAGTGATCTCTACTGATGTTTTCCTGGTGGTTCAGTGGTAAAGAGTCCGCCTGTAATGCAGAAGACAAAGGAGACACGGGTTTTATCCCTGGGTCGGGAAGATCCCCTGAAGGAGGGCATGGCATCCCACTCCAGTATTCTTGCCTGGAGAATCCCATGGACAGAGGAGCCTGGAGAGCTGCAGTCCATAGGGCTGCAAAGAGTTGGACACAACTGAAGTGACTGAAGCACGCCTGCACAGTGCTGTCGACTGAACTTCAGGAGTTTGAAAGAGAAACAGATTTTTGGAGGGAGACAACCGAATTCCGTTTTGGCGAGTGTTGAATTTGATGTGCATGGAGAAACCCAGGGTTTGGGCTGGATAGAGCAGTTAGGGAATCATGAGTGTTTAGGTGGCATGTGAAGTCCACTGAGAGACTAGGAGCAGGAAGCCAGGGTTGGTAGCAGAACCTGATAAACGCCAAGGTTTTAGTATAAGGCTGAGCAGGAGGCTACAGAAAAAGGAGGGAGACTATCCCCCAAAGCAGGAAAACCATACAGTCTTGTGTCAGGGGATCTGTGGGAGTGATCATCTGTGTCACACCCTACTGGAGAGCAGATGAAAACCAGAGCTGAAAAGAATCCTTGGGGTTTTGAAACAAGGAGGCTGGTGATCTTGGAGAGAGCCTGGAGTGGTTGGGATTCAGAGTTCAAGTGGGATAAGAGGGACAGAGGTAGGCTGTGAGGTGAACATGCTGGAACGGTGAGCTGTGGTGGCTCCTGGTAGGGGCAGCTCCATCTGAGTCGGAATCTGACTTCTGTGTGTAGTGGTCGGTGAAGTCATTTGCTGTTTGTGAGCTGAGTCGAGGAGGTCCTAAATGCTCCTTTATCTCAGTGATCTCAGCAGCATCACAGAAGAGGCTCCAATAAATATATTTCTTCACTGCATGAATTACACAGAGGGCATAGTTATGCTGCCAACACGGTCCCTACCCTGTAAGGAGAATCAGGTCCAGAAATGACTGTGACCATGTTGTGCAGAGGAGAGCAGTTAGTTGATGCTGATCAGTAATGGAGCAGGACTCCAGGGAGGAAGTGGGGGTCTGATAGGATTTTGTTAACAGCCTGAGGCCAGAGAGGGCAGTGCAGGTTGAAAGCACAGGATAGGCAAAAGTGGAGAGGTGGCAAAGTGAAGGACGTAGAAAGCTGGACCCTTTGGATCAGGAAAGGAAGGTGTGGGGAGAAGCAGTGTTCTCGGAGCCTGGGTCTCGGGTGGAAGGAGCTCCTGGGGGGGAGGAAGCAGGCCCAGGTGCTGGCCTCGTTTTTGGCCCTGCACCCGGAGCCAGGGCTGCGGCTCCTGGGCCCAGTGCTCAGCTCCTGAGTCTTGCTGCTTCTTGTTCCAGCCGCCAGCTCCAAAACTAGCTCAGGCGATGCCTCGTCACTCAGCATCGAGGAGACCAAGTAAGTTCTGTCTCCTTTTCATGTCTGTGTTTTCTTCTGGGGTAGCTGGGGAGGCTTTCGTGTAGTACACATTCTGATTGAAGTTTGAAGTGTCATGTAAATCAACCTAGCCAACCATCTGAGTTCCTGAACTGGACTCTGAGGCCCAGGAGAGGGTGGCCTTGCCCTGGCTAGGAGGCAGGCCAGGCCTTCCGCCTGATCGGGAGGCCAGTGCTCCTCCCACTGCTGGGTCAGGCCCGAGGTTTGAGACCCTTCGGACCGCCTAGTCCCCTCCTGTTTTCTCCCGTTTGTACAGAAATGCATTTGGTGCCCCCATTTCTTGGACAGCTCATAACACTTGTATCTGTTGTTCTCAGTAAACTCCGGGCAAAGTTGGGGCTGAAACCCTTGGAGGTCAATGCCGTCAAGAAGGGTGAGTGTGGGGCTGAGGGTGGTGGAAGGGAGGGCATTTGGGGTCAAGGAGTAAGGCCATCGGGAGGGATTTTTGAAGAAAGTGCACTTGGAGTGCAAATCAGCACCACTCAGTGGTCCTGAGTGGGTGCTGGTCACGGGCCCGGGTCTTCCTTGCTGCTCTGATGGGGTCTGGGAGTTGGCTGGTTCTTTAAGCTCGAGCAGTTGGCGTGGCAGCCTCAGTCTGGCTGCGAGGTAGCATTAGAGGGACCAGGAGATGCGCACAGTGCTGCCAATTCATCTGCGCTGTGCACGTGTTGGGCTTTTTTGTTTTGGTTTTTTAAAGTATGACCAGTGGGGCTTTGGAAGGCATGGAGGGCCCCATCTTCTTGTGGGGGTGACGTGGGAGTGTGGGGTTACCTGGGAGTCAGGAGGCAGAGGATTCTTCCCCCGCTTCTGGCTTCTCTGGCCCCGTGAGCGGGACGGGGCAGCGTGAGTGGCTCCCTCCTTTCCCCACCAGCCTTGGGCAGGCATAGCCTCACGCCTGGGCCTCCCTTCCAGAGGCGGGCACCAAGGAGGAGCCCGTGACCGCCGATGTCATCAACCCCATGGCCTTGCGACAGCGTGAGGAGCTACGAGAGAAGCTGGCGGCTGCCAAAGAAAAGCGAATCCTGAACCAAAAACTGGGGTGAGGGTCCCTGCCGGGTGGGCCTGGACAGGGCCCGAGGAAGCGCCCAGGAGATCTGGAGTCAGGGTGGGGGGAGCAGGAGCTGGTTCCCCAGAGAATCATTCTCCTGTGTCTTCAGGAAGATTAAGACCCTGGGGGAGGATGATCCCTGGCTGGATGACACCGCGGCCTGGATTGAGAGGAGCCGGCAGCTTCAAAAGGAGAAGGACTTGGCAGAGAAGAGGGTGAGGTGCTGGTGTGTCACTCAGTGCCTCTGGTGGCCTGATGGCTGGTGGGGCCGCAGACGAACCGTGGGGAGGTGAGGCGGGGGCTCAGAGTGGTGGGGGGCCTGTGGTCAGTGGCGCCTGCATTGGATTCTCAGCAGCTTGCTTGTTTAGGGCTGTGCTTTTTGCATCCCCACTTAGTAAGGCCCCACATCTTCCGGTGATCCAGAACAGCCTGAGGTCATAGGTCACTGCCCCGTCCCTGTCCTGTAGGCCAAGCTGCTGGAGGAGATGGACCAGGAGTTTGGTGTCAGCACCCTGGTGGAGGAGGAGTTCGAGCAGAGGCGGCAGGTGAGGCTGCGGCAGGTGGGGGGAGGGGCCGGGGAGGCTGCTGTCCCAGGTGCTGGAATCCCCGGGCCGGGTCCCGACTGGGCTGCACTTTCTGCCCCGCCTCTAGGACCTGTACAGTGCCCGGGACCTGCAGGGCCTCACCGTGGAGCATGCCATCGACTCCTTCCGCGAGGGGGAGACGGTGATCCTCACCCTCAAGGACAAAGGTGGGTGGCACTGGGGTGCTCTGGCTGGGGGCCCAGGCCCTGCTGGGTGGAGGGCGCGTGACCGGCTGCCTCCGCTCTGTCTGCAGGAGTGCTGCAGGAGGAGGAGGATGTGCTGGTGAATGTGAACCTGCTGGACAAGGAGCGGGCGGAGAAAAACGTGGAGCTGCGCAAGAAGAAGCCCGACTACCTGCCGTACGTGGAGGACGAGAGCGTGGACGACTTGGCCCAGGCAGGCCGGCAGCGTGGGCACCAGGCAGCGGGGGGGTGGTTTGGGAGGAGATGGTGGCTCTGAGGCTTCTCAGGAGCCAGACTGCATCCCAACCTGTCCCTCTTGCCTTGCAGCATAAACCTCGCTCTATCCTGTCCAAGTACGATGAGGAACTTGAAGGCGAGCGGCCGCAGTCCTTCCGACTGGAGCAGGGTGGTGTGGCTGACGGCCTCCGGGAGCGCGAGCTAGAGGAGATCCGTGCCAAGCTGCGGCTGCAGGCCCAGTCTCTGAGCACAGTCGGACCCCGGCTTGCCTCCGAGTACCTCACGCCAGAGGAGATGGTGAGTCCCGAGGCCCCTGCCCAGACCTGCCCCTCCCTCTTCTCAGGGGCCACAGGCTGCCAGAAGGCACAAGAAGGGGGATCAGGTAATCGCGTGGTACTTGGTCCCTGTGGATGAGCAGTGATCGGCAGCCCGGTGGCGGTGCTGCGGGGAGGCAGTCGGTGTAGACAGAACAAGGACTGTGAGCCAGGTGCCCCCGAGCTGGTGTGCAGGTTCTGCCACGTTGCCAGCTTGTGCCTGGGGTGTCATTTAACTGTGAGCCTGAGGCTCCCCCTCTGAAATGGGGTGGCAGGAGCCACCTCACAGGGACTGTTACAAGGGTCGGTGGTGGTCTGGTAAGTGGTCATTTTGTAGGGTGTCACCTTTGGGATGCTCTGTGGGCATTCAGGTAGACTGCTGGCTCAGTAGGTTGCTTGCCTACGTGGTTGAGAGCAAGACTCTGGAACCAGACTCCAGGGATTTCACTGTCCTGGCTTTCCTGCTTAGGAGCTGGTGACTTTGCACAAGGTATTTAATTTCTTGCTGCTTTACTTGTCCTCACCTAACAGATGGGATGATGGTTGCTCACGTCTCACGTCTCGCTCACGTACGTGAACTGCTGAGTAGCAGCAAGCAGCGTCCACTCTCGTAGACTTGTGCTGTCTGCCTCCCCCCGCCCTCACGTCTTTCCTCCTTTCAGGTGACCTTTAAAAAGACCAAGCGGAGGGTAAAGAAGATCCGCAAGAAGGAGAAGGAGGTGATCATGCGGGCCGATGACCTGCTGCCGCTTGGGGACCAGACTCAGGATGGGGACTTCGGTTCCAGGTGGGCTGGGAGACGGCTGGGTGTGGGGGCTGGGCCGGCCCTGGGGCCAGCGTCACAGAGAAGCCTCTGCCTGCAGACTGCGGGGCCGGGGGCGGCGCCGGGTGCCTGAGGTGGACGAGGAGCCCCAGGAGGAGGGGGAGAAGGAGCCTGTGCCTCAGCCCCCGCCGTCAGATGACACCCGCGTGGAGAACATGGACATCAGTGATGAGGGTGAGGGCCGGGCCTGCGGGGTGGGGGTGGGATCTGAAGGGCTTTGGTCTGAGCTTTGGTCTTCTGAGCGGGGGCTTTGGTCTGAGCAGGCGTCTTCTGTGTCTTCCCCAGAGGAGGGCGCCGCGCCGCGCTCTGGGTCCCCAGAGGTGCTAGAGGAGGACGAGGCTGAGCTGGAGCTGCAGAAGCAGCTGGAGAAGGGGCGCCGCCTGCGGCAGCTGCAGCAGCTACGGGACAGCGGCGAGAAGGTGAGGGGGCTCCGGGGGCGGGGGCCGGTGTGACAGGTGCGTCTGTGGTCACCTGTCCTCGGGGGCACGTGTTCCCACGCCGTCGTAGGCAGTCCCCATATTCCATTTTGCATCCTCTTTTGTTCCACACCGTGTTATTGGTGGGTTTTTAGGTTTCTGCCGTGTTCTCGCTATGGGATGCTTTAGCGGTTCGTTGTTTCCATCTTCTTTCCTTCTGGGGTGTGTGTGGTTGCCTTGCTGTGAGTGAGGCGTCATCCTAGGGCTGGGAAGTCACTGGGGGACAGGACAGTGAAGGGGTCCCCTGCCTTTCATGGGGCAGAAATGGCAGTGAACCTGTGAACACGAGCAAGCTGAGTGATCTCTGCTGGTGACAGCCACGCAGACAGCACAGGAGTCCCCGGAGGTTGGCCTCCCCGGCCCCGTGTTCAGGGAGGACCTTTCAGGGGGTGCCTTTGAGCTGAGACTGAAGTGACGCCGTGGAGTCTGCCTTGCCCAGATTCAGAGTGGACAGGCATTCAGGCCATGGGGACAGCAGATGTCCTTTGGCGAGATGACCTTAGAATGTGTGAAGACCAGGTGGGCTGGAGCAGGGGAATGGGATGATGCTGTGAGCTGAGGTGGAGAGTTGAGGGGGCCTTGAGACCGTGGTTGTTGCTATCCCTCTTGGAGCACTTATATGCAAGGTTGCTGGACACAAGATTAATAGGTGAGAGTTCACTCTGTTTCTATACACCAGCAGAAGATGGAAAATGTAATTTTAAAAAGACACCATTCATGAAAGCAGTATAGATAATGGAGTAACAGATAAGCAATAGAAGGCATCATGGATAATGAATTATCAGCTTAGCAACAAAGTTAAAAGGAATGAATGACACGCAAGGTCTCTATGAGGAAAACTGTAGTCCGTTTTTGAAAGGTGTTAAACAGGACATGTTGTTTTAGTTACCCAGGGCTGCCATAACAAAATACCACAGACCCGGTGGCGGAAACAGCAGCAGTGTATTCTCACACTTCTGGAAGCTTCAAGTCCAAGGTCAGGGTGTTGGCAGGTTTGCTATCTTGCGAGGCCTCTGTCCTCGGCCTGTAGGTGGCCGTCTTTTCACGCTGTCCTCACATGGCCTCTGTGTGTAATTCCCTGGTGCCTCTGTCCTTCTTACAAGGACACGAGCTTATCAGATTCGGGCCTACTCTGAGGACCTCATTTGGCCTTTACTGTCTCTTTAAAAAAGGCCCTGTCTCCAGGTGCAGCCACACTGGAGACAAGGGCTTCAATGTATGAATATTTTGGGGGGACACAGTTCAGTCTGTAACAACCATATTAATGAATAAAAGTAATGTTGTAAAGATGTCTGTATCCTCGCAGTTCCAGTAGAAATCCCAGTAGGCTTTTGAAGAACCTGGCAAAGTGATTCTAAAATTTACACAGAAGATCCAAGGGCCCCAAATAGCCAAGACCCTTGGACTAATCAGGTGGTGGGATTTGCTGTAGTATATACCAAGTCTTTTTGTTGTTCAGTCGCTAAGTCGAGTCTGACTCTTTGGCGACCATGTGAACCATAGCCCACCAGGCTCCTCTGCCCATGGAATTTCTCGGGCAAGAATATGGAAGTGGGGAGCCATTTCCTTCTCCAGGGGTTCTTCCTAACCTAGAGATTGAACCCTCACTTCCTACTGACAGGCAGATTTTTTACCGCTGAGCCACTGGGAAGCCACTTTCAAGTCTTTTCAGACAGTTGTAATTGAGGCCCTGTGATATTGGGGGCATTGAGTGTGGCCCCCATACTCCAGAAACAGACTCCTGCCGCAGAACACGAGGTGGCCCAGTGTGAAAGGTGCTCAGCTCTGTAAGCGGTGTCAGGACAGTCAGTTATCTATTTGGAAAAATATGAAATGTGGTTTGTACCTCACACCTTGTGCAGAAATTCACATAAAAGATTAAGAACTTAAAATTTAAAACTTAGTATTTGAGAAAAGCGTGAAAAAATTTTTTTATGACCATGGTAGAGGTTCTTTTTTTTAAATTGTGTTAAAATACCCGTAGGATTTATCATCTTACCCATTTTTAAGTATATGGTTCTATGGTGTCAAATATATTCACCTTGTGTGCAGCATTTAACTACTTAGAAATTAAAAACTTGATTTTCGTTTAAAAATTTAGTTTTATTTTAAAGACACCATGAAGGGAACTTTCCTGGTGGTCCAGTGGTTGGAACACCCCACTTTAACTAGCACGGGGTGCTGGTTTGATCCCTGGCCAGGGAACTAAGATCCCACCTGCCTTGTGGCACAGCAAAAAAAAGAAAAAGAAAAGAAAAAGATGTCATGAAGAATGTAAAAAGATAGGCCAAATGGAGAAGATATTTGTCTACGTGCAGAAGGGCGGTTCACAGAGGTGCAAGGATGCGTGACCACTGAAACACAAGGTGAGGCCCAATCTGGGTAGCAGTGGAGGAAAGACAGCTGAAATGATAGATCGGGTCACACCCGCCTCACTTGGCAAAAATGTCAGGCTGGATAATGTCAGGTGTCCATGAGGATGTGGAGTAGCCAGAATTCTTGTCCACACTTTGCAGGGGCATGTAAAGGAGTCTAATCAGTGGGACTCCTAGCGGGACGAGCCTCGTAGAGTGAGATCACGTGTCTCAGCGGACCACACCCCGTGTGAGCCCCCGAGAAATGCTCGCGTCAGGCTACATTAGCTGTGCTGCCCGTGGTCCCAGGAAGAGGCTGTGTTCGGTGTGCGGGAGAGCTGCACTGTGGTATGGTCACAGCCCGGAATGGGATTCTCTAGTGTAAAGCTGTTCAGCTGTAGGTGCTTACGTCAAGACTGACCTTAAAATATATGCTGCGTATGTGTGAAAACAACTTGTAGTAGAATCAGACAGTGTGCTTCAGGTTGAGTGATGTTTGAAAAATGCATAACAAAACAACAGACTGTTCATGGGGAGGTGTTTATGTGCTAAACTGTGAAGGAAAGGCTGTGAATCGTGACCACAGGTATGTGGGGAGGAGGCCTGTGGGGCCTGAAACAGTGTTACTGATGCTCTTCAGCCAGGTCATGGGGACATGCTGTTTCTTCGGTGGTGGTGATTTTTAAAGGCATACGCGTGTGTTACAAGTAAGCGTTTTATGTGTAGGATGACATTTATTTAAAAATGTGATGTCATGTAAGGAAAGTAGTGCAGAGGTGGACACGGAGACTGGGAGCTTTGACGAGTTTGCTGTCAGGGGCAGAGCAGGAAGGCTGTGGTGTGGCAAGAGGAGTTCTTCAAAGAGCAGAGAGGGTCTTCCCTGATGGTCCAGTGACTAACACTCCATGCTTTCCCTCAGGGGTTGCTGGTTCAATCCCTGGCTGGGAACTAAGATCCCACATGCCCAGCAGCCAAAAATAAAAGAGGGAAAAGGGGGAAGATCCTGGACAGTCCCTGTGTGCTGGTGGGAGTGGTGTCGGGGGCAGAGTTCTGGCGGCCCTCGGAACCCTGCCAGGTGGGGTGGCCTGTGGTGGGCGCACGGTCAGGTGTTGGCCGTGAGGAGTGGGGAGGCAGGGTGGGTGGGTGGTGGTTCAGAGCTGGAAGCAGGGGGCAGGCCCACGGAGCATCCAGCCTGTGCAGGGCCGGGACTCCAGGGGGAGGGATGTTTACTTAGTCCTGAGCCTAGTCTGTTCAGGGAGGAGGGGGTGGTGGAGGAG
Source organism: Cervus canadensis (assembly GCF_019320065.1). Classification (NCBI taxonomy): domain Eukaryota; kingdom Metazoa; phylum Chordata; class Mammalia; order Artiodactyla; family Cervidae; genus Cervus; species Cervus canadensis. The sequence continues at coordinate 41,502,527 of NC_057414.1, forward strand.
GGGCGGGAGAAGGAAGGCTCGGGGTACGAGAGTGAGCGGAGGAGGAGGAGCGACAGAGGCTTGGGGCCTCTGTCCTCACAAGGGGCCGTGCAGGATTCTGGATATTAATTCAGAGGACAGAGGGGAGCCATTGCCGACTTCGGATCGATGGAGCGAGTGGGCGAGATCGGTGCAGAGCAGACTAGGGGTCAGGGAAGAGGAAAGCCCAGTCTGGTCCGCTGTGGGCGGTGGAATGGCATGCTGTTCTGCCACTAGGGAGGGTGGTGGATTCCTGGGTCTCCATGGCACCCCCCTAGAAACTTCTGGGTTTGCCCACAGCCGCTCCCTCCCCCAGGTGGTGGAGATTGTCAAAAGGCTGGAGTCTCGGCAGCGGGGCTGGGAGGAGGAGGACCCGGAGCGGAAGGGGGCCATCGTGTTCAACGCCACGTCCGAGTTCTGCCGCACTCTAGGGGAGATCCCCACCTACGGGCTGGCTGGCAACCGGGAGGACCAGGAAGAGCTGATGGTGGGTCCTCGGGCAGCCCATTCCCGCACACTCCCCGGGCCTGCTCTGCTCTTGGGCGCCGGGGGTGGTGGCTCTGCCAATCCTCAGGGACAAGCCTCAGTGCTCAAGGGGGACGGGCTGGCTGGGGCCTGGACTGAGCCTGGTCACCCCTCCTCCAGGACTTTGAACGGGACGAGGAGCGCTCGGCCAATGGCGGCTCCGAGTCCGACGGGGAGGAGAACATGGGCTGGAGCACCGTCAACCTGGACGAGGAGAAGCAGCAGCAAGATGTGAGGAGGGCGAGGAGCCGGGCTGGGGGCCAGGAGGGGCTGCCGGGTGCAGGGGCCTGGCGGGGTGGGCGCTGGGCTGGGGGCTCAGCTCTGCCCTCCCCACCTTGGGGCCGCCGTGTCTCAGAGCCCTGGCCTCTTCCTGCGTAAATGGGGTGTGTGGACCTCGCAGGTTGTTGTGCTTTAAATGAGGCGTCTCGTCGCGCAGGGCCCGGAGCACAGCAAGGACCACGGTCCTGGGAGGGGTGACTGTCGGGCAGAAGGGTAGCCCACTTAGCACCCCCATCATTGTGTGCTCCGCCCTCCCCGGCCCCCCAGTTCTCTGCCTCCTCCACCACCATCCTGGACGAGGAGCCCATCGTGAATAGAGGGCTGGCGGCCGCCCTGCTCCTGTGTCAGAACAAAGGTAAGGGGCTCGGGCTGCCCCGCGGCGGCCTGGGAGCTGCCCTCCGGCCCCCTGCCCTCTTCCTCCCCGCCCCCTGGGCCCGACAGTCACGGTGGCCGCTGGCCTCTCTGCGCTGCCTCACCCATTCGCACTGCCTGTGCACGCACGCCCCCACCAGGCCCCACTGCCCCCTGGAGGCTCGGCCTCTCCGCGGGGAGCAGTGGCGTGGCCACGGTGCAGGCAGGGGCACAGAGACCTCGGCGTCGGGATCGCAGCCCTGCCGTGTGCCGAGCCAGTGGCCCTGGACGGGCGCCTGATTTCTCTTGACTCTCCGTTTCCTTTGTCTGCACGAGGGGACTGATGTCTGTCCCTTCCCACAGCACAGCTCGGAGGGTCCCCCAGGGGCCACCGTGCTGTTGGGGGCACTGGGCAGCCTGGACTCTCACAAATCCCCCCTTCCCCAGGGCTGCTGGAGACAACGGTGCAGAAGGTGGCCCGGGTGAAGGCGCCCAACAAGTCCCTGCCGTCGGCCGTGTACTGCATCGAGGACAAGATGTGAGTGCGGGGGCCTGCCGGGGCCACGCTGCTGGGGGCCCGGGCGGGGGGCAGCGGCCAGCGCTGAGGTCCCATGTACCTCCGACAGGGCCATCGATGACAAGTACAGCCGGCGGGAGGAGTACCGCGGCTTCACCCAGGACTTCAAGGAGAAAGACGGCTACAAACCTGACGTGAAGATCGAGTACGTGGACGAGACGGGCCGGAAGCTCACACCCAAGGAGGTGAGTGGGGCTGCGCCCTGGAGTCTGGGCCGGGGGACCGTGGTGTCCATCGCTCTGGGGGGCACAGCGGTCCCTCCCTTGCAGGCCTGGCAGGAGGGTGTCTTTGCCCGCCTGCCCCCTCCCCAGCCAGCCGCCCAAGCTCTCACAGCTGGTGGCAACTGTCCGCCTTTTCTCTTTCCCACGTTCTTGGGGTTTGCGGCTCCCTCACTCCAGCACATCCTTCCCTCTCTTCGGGGGCTCCCGGAGGGTGCCAGGGCTGGGACCATCTCCCAGCCCCTTCCCAGCCGCACCGCCCCCACCTCGGCTCAGCCGGGCTGGGGAGCCACCGCCCTCCCCTGCCCTGAGGGCTCCGGTGGCTCTGATGGTGTTCTGCCCGGGTTGCAGGCTTTCCGGCAGCTGTCCCACCGCTTCCACGGGAAGGGCTCTGGCAAAATGAAGACGGAGCGGCGGATGAAGAAGCTGGACGAGGAGGCGGTGGGTGCCCCTGGGGAGGTGGGGGTGGCCTCTGGGGGTGTGGGGTTGGGGGGCGGACTGAGGTGCCGGGGTGCTCCTGCCATGCTGACTGGCCCCGACCCACAGCTCCTGAAGAAGATGAGCTCCAGTGACACACCCCTGGGCACCGTGGCTCTACTCCAGGAGAAGCAGAAGGCCCAGAAGACCCCGTACATCGTGCTCAGCGGCAGCGGCAAGAGCATGAACGCGTGAGTGGGGTGGCGTGGGGCCCGTGTGCGGTGGCGGCGGGGGGGTCACAGCTCTCTGCGGCCTCACACTCTTCTTTTTTCCGCAGGAACACCATCACCAAGTGAAGCCGGCCTCCCTTCTGATCCCTTCCCCGACTTTAATATTAAATAAAGCTCCCTCCTTATTTTTTCCCCCTGGTCCTGGTGCAGGTTCCAGGGTCAGACCTGGGAAGAGGGCAGGCGGTGCCAGACGGAGCATTGGCGACACTGCCCTCCGGCTCCGTCATCACCTGTGTGACCTCAGGCAGTCACTGAACCTCTGGGCTTTAGTTCTGCCGTTTGTTTGACCAAAACACCTTTGCTTCATAGGATGGCTTGTGATGATTAAGTGAGCTCATTTCATTCACTTACCTGGAATGTGGAGGTGAGCAAGGCCCCTCAAGAGGTGGCTTAGGGTCTGACTTCTGCCAGGTGAGACCTGGTCGTAGGTGACACAGATAACAGAGATGCAGGCAGAGAACTGGCCTGGCTCCTCTCAGGCAGTTCTCCAGCCCACGCTAGGCCCAGCCAGCCAAAGGGAAGCCAGCTGGTTTGCTTTCTCACCCTCGCCTCCCCCAGCCGCTCCCGGCATGGTCGCATCGGTCCTGGCTGTGGCTGTTAAATGCCACGCCTTATCCTCTGCAACGCTGGCTTCTGGGTAAGAAGTGGGATGTGTTTTAGAGGCTCAGTCACTCTGGTCTCTCCCAGTCTCCAGTGCTACAAGAATCGCTCTGTTCACAGCCAGGATGGGCGCGGCTGGGTCTGGGGGCATTACAGGCTCCTGTAGTCTATGTGGAGAGTGAGAGGCCCGGTTCCTCAGAGCACCCACCTCCTGGGAGCCTTGTCCCCTTAGCAGGGCAGGTGAGATTGCTCAGCGTGAACTCCGTGAGGGACAGTAAGAGCCTGAATCAAGGGAAAGGTGACTTCTGGTCACCTTCTGGTGACTCCCACGGGAGTCACAGAAAACCAGCATCCCACCACCCCTACCTCCACCCGAACGCGTGGCCATCCGATGGTTCACAGATTTTTTTTTTTTAATGAAAAAAAAAAGTGGATTAAAATAACCTTAGAAAATGTAAGAAAAGAACAGAAAAATGTAAACAAGGGACAAAATATAGTTGCCTTAACCTGTTGCTTTTGATGACAGTTATTTCATGGCAGACCTACCCAACACTGTAATGTCCTTTAGTTTGTCTCCTTGTTTTGGGGTCTGATTCTGATTTAATTTTCACTGGGGCAGGTTCCTCAGGGAGGGTCCCTGTGGGATGCCTAGGCTGGGTCTAGGATCTGGGGAATCGCAGTCTGTTTCTCCCAGAAACCTACGCGGCATGTCTGGTGTTGCGGACGATGGTCCACTGTTCCTGGCGGTGGAGCGCCAGCTCTGGCCAAGCTCTTGTCAAAGCTCACACCTTACCCGTGGCAGCCTGTTAGGAAGCTGTTGCCATCATCAGAGCCAAAAACATCCAAGGTCATGTCTAGAGCAGCGTGGACCTGGGTCGAACTGACCAGCCGTGTCCCAGGGTGTCTCCTGACACTCTGACCCTGTGGCTGAGGGGACAGTAAATGGTGAGCCAGGGACTAGGAGGGGCTCCTAGGGGCCTTCAGGAAACCTGCCTGGCTGGCAGTCCGTTTCCTCCCCGCTCCTGTGGCCTCTGGTCCCAGCCCTGTGCTTGCTCTCCTGTGCCCGGAGTCATGCTGCCCCCTACCTAGGCTGTGCTTGCCCGCCTGACGGGGGCGGGGAGGCAGCGTGGAGTCTGGGCAACTCCAGGGGCGAAGCGGGCAGCACAAGTCTTGCGAGGCCTGAGCTCCAGGGCCTCCTCTCCTCTCCCAGGGAGAAGGTGGGGACTGAGAAATGGTGTCAGCCGTCAGTGAGCCCAGCCCTCCAGGGCACCCGGGAAGGATCCTGATGCCTTCCCTCTAACAACCGTCAGGCCGCAGCCGCTGCCTCCGGTGAGCGGTGAGCGCTCAGGATGTGGAGAGCTGCAGGATGCTGGCCGCAGAGCTGAGGCGCGTGCGAAAGGAGTGACTTCAGGGAGCCCAGACTCGCATCTTCCCTTACAGAGAAAAGCACTAAATTCCTTGAGATCCACGGTTTTAATTCACAAAAATACTTTTGATGTTCAGACGACCTGCCTTTTGTTGCAAACTTCTATAAAACCTGACTCCTCCACCCCGCTTCCTCGGAGCAATTCTCAGGGTTACTTGAGATGCTGTCTCCCAGGTTTGAAGTCCTGAAAATTCCCACTGAATAAAACGTCTCAATTTTTAGATTGTGACTATCGTGTAAGTCGCCTGGACCCACCAGTACCACTAAGCCCCTTGGAAACGGGGCAGTGATGCCTCCACTCAGGCTGATGTGGGGGTCAATGTGGTCTTTTAGCCAAGGCCTGGGGAGAGCCAGCTGGGCCACTTGTCTGCGGCAAATTACCACTGACTGCGTTCTACATCAGACTTCCAGGGCTGGTGTAAAGTGGAGTCGAAAATGTTCACCCTTTCATTACTTCAGCGAATATTTACTGAGCATCAGGGGTGCTGGGGCTGAGGAGGAGCAGGGCCAGACCGGCTGCCTGGGCCCCGAGGGTCTGATGGGTGAGCAGCCATGAACAAGGACACTGGCAGGTGAGAAGGGGACAGGAGGGAGTCCCTGCTCAGTGTGACACGTGCCTTCAAAAGGGCGCGGGAGCCCAGCTTTAATTTCCAGAGGCCTGGGCGGCTGCCTCTCCACCCCCAGCCTGTGTGGCATCCTTGCTAAGGCACCAAGGCCTGCCCAGGACCCCTTCACTTGCCGCTGCTACATTCCCTCACAGCCCCCAAGGAAGCCCGCTCTTCTAGGCCTGGTGATGGGAACCTCAGCCCAAAAGCTAATGTCGGCTGTGGCCTGCAGGTGAAGCCGGGGCAGGATGGCCACCCCCTCCCCGAGGTGTCCTCTCCTCCCTGGGCTGTGCCCACACCCCGTCCAGGTTTGCTGAAGCCCGTCAAGCCGCAGTGGCCAGTCCTGCCCTGTGGCTCCTGCCAGCTCATCCAATTCTGTTTCCCCACAGGGAAGCCATCCCCCACTCCCCTCAGGGTCCCTGCCTTACCCCCACCGCCCACCCCGGGGCTGCCTGGTGAAGAAGCTGTCCCAGTTCATATCCTGGGGCCCAGGCCAGGCCCCCTCCTGGGATGTGTCCTCTGACCCCCTGAGAGTCAGTCTGTCAGAGTTCCTCGAGAGAAACAGACCTTTAGGGTGTACACACATACCTGAGGAGGTTTGTTGCAGGAATTGGCTCCCGTGACCATGAGACGTTCCCATATCTGCCATCTGTGAGCTGGACACCCAGGAAGGCTGGTGCTGTGAGTTTGGTTTGAGTTTGAAGGCCTGAGGAGTGTGGACACCTGAAGGCCCAAGGCGGGTGTCCCATCTGAGGCTGAGGGCACCTGCCGTCCCCCACCTCTCTGTCTTCTTCGGGCTTTTGGTGGAGCGGTGAGCCCACCTGCACTGGTGAGGGGAACCTTCTGTGTTCCGTCTGCTGCTCCAAACACACCCTCCCAGACCCACCAGAATAACGTTTCACCAGCTATCTGGGAACCCCTGAATCCAGTTAAGTTGACACACAAGATTAACCATCACAGTGAGTCACCTAAAATGGTCTAGAAAATTCCTCTTCTTCTTAAACAGAGTAGTTCCTCTTCTATACAAGTAATACTTCCTTTTAAAAAACTTTTGTTTTTGTCTGTGCTGGGTCTTTGTGGCTACCCTTGGGGGTCCTCCTTGTAGCATGCAGACTTAGTTGCCCAGACTTAGATCCCCTGACTAGTGATCGATTGAGCCAGAGTCCCCTGCATTGGAAGTGTGGAGTCTTAACCTCTAGACTGGCAGGGAAGTCACTAGTCTTACATGTTTTTATTCTCCAGGACATTATCTTGACTTTTTTAAGAACCACCCCCTAATCGGACATCTTCCATCAAGAATGAACTCCTCCTTGTTCCTTCTTGCCTCTCATATCTCTCCTCTGGAGTCATTTTCATTGTTTCTGAAGTTCATCTTCTAGAAGTTCTGTCTAGATGAGCTCCCGTACCCTGCCGGTCTGAATGTCCTCATCGTGGTGTGGGCTGGAGACGGCTGTGCTCGCTCACAGGGCTTCATTGAGAGTCCAAGTCGCTCCCCAGGGGCCACTTCCAGAGTCAGAGTCAGCTTCACTGGGGGTCTCCATTCCTACGATCCCAGTGTTTCCCTCAGTACCTGTTTTCCCGTCTGACTCCTAATGCACCAGATCCTGTCAATTCCGGCGACTCATCAAAGCCCCCTAGGCTGGTGCTCCAGGCGCCGTAGCTGCCACACCTAACCCAGCCCTGTCTCGTGCAGACGCTGATCCCTGCCCTTCTGCAGAGCCTTGCCCCTTCCCTCGCCTGTACCCCTGCTCGGGAGACACTAAGCGGGGCAAACTTGCTGAGTCATTGTGTGCTCCCCAGTAGGGGGAGGGAGGAGACGGGAGGCCGAATGTGCCTCACCTGTCAGCCTGGGACAGAAAGGGAAACCAAAGAAGGGGAGGCCCTCCCCACAGAGGCCTTGGATGGTAAGCAGGCCGGTAGGACAGGTCACCCACTACTCTCCAAGTGCTCTCGAGCATGCAGTCCAGTCTGTGCCCTGGAGGGTTGATGGACTAAGGCCTTGTAAGTGAAGTCCCCTCTGGGTGGTGGAACATACCAGCGGCCCACCAGTCACAGCCGCTCTCGGACCCGTGCACCGTGTTGGCCGCTGTCGTGTCCCTGGATTGTATCATCCGAGCGACCCTTTGGGCTGCTGCACCCAGGACCAGGGCTGACCTGCTGGCTGGACATGCTTATAGTGCCCCTTGTTGGCAGCGTCCGTGAACGTTGACTGAATATGGAGCCGGGAACTGATGACACCTCTCACTGGGCCCAGCTCATGCAGTTTGAACCCCAAGGAAGAGAAAAGAACTCTTCTCCTGGAAGTTAATGAAAACGGTGTCATAACCCTCTCTCCATGCTGAACCACCCGGACTGGCTAATAATGAGGGTTTCTGGTGCTCGTCACTGTGAATGAGCAAGAGTTACATAATGAAGTGGATATTTAAGCATCATCGGATGCTGTCCTAACAATAGCTGAGGAAATTGCCACCACTCAGGAGACAGCCTTGATCATTGCTAACGGTTTATTCCTGTCACCAGGCGGGGTACGCCGTGTGCCTTGACACATTCCACAAGGATTCTGGATTCCCCGAGAGCGTCATCCACGAATCACATGTGAGCACCAGCACTGCTGGCGTCCCGACCTCCCTCGCGTCGATGCTCTTCTCTCAGTGGTTCCTGCTGAGAAGCTGCCTTACATGTTCCTCAGACGCGGGAAGCAGAGATGGTTGGGCCTTGAATGAAGACAAAATCCAGCGTCCCTCAACCCAAGGAATTTTCTAGGGGGACATGTGGGCAATTACTAAGGACAAGTTGTTGGCCTTTTCCTCCAACTACAACGAGGCCCTGTACCAATGTGGCTTCTTTGCACACTGAAGGCTCTCCCACATTAAGAGCCTCTGTACTGGGTTCCTGGGCAAGAGACCAGTGTGTGGGGGCTGGAGGGGGAGGTGCCCTGACACTCAGCCCCATCTCCCTCAGACCCCAAGGAACTGTCTCAGCCTTGGGGACTGGATTCCTCTAGCACTCAGTGGCCCCAGGCTTTTGCATTCACAGACTTCCTCCTGCTGCTCAGCACACTGTAAAATCCCACATGTATCCCCTCAGCCCAGAACACACCCTGCGTGCTGCCAGATCTCAGTGGCCATGAAGCCCAGTCTGCTCACATGGGGCGGGTCAGAAGCTAACACCCCCGGGGCAGCACTGCAACAAGAACCCAGGGGTTGGTGGGAAAGGCTGCCTTGCTCCCCAGGCGGCTATTGCTCAAGGGTGTTAGACACTGGATCCCAGAGTTTCTATAAAGGAAAGTTCCAGCACCATCCACTGTGGTTTAACCTGCTAGAGAACGCAACCTGAGCTGAAACAAAGAACACAACAGACAGAATACACAACGGAAGGGATACAGCTTAGGAATCAGTCAGTTATAAGACCAGACTAAGAAAATCATCAAAGAAGAAAGACTGAAGAAATTAAAAATGTAAAAGAAAACCTAAGAGATGTGGGAGACAGTAAAGGGACTAACATCTGAATAAGAGCAATCCTAGACAGACATAATTCTAGAGTGGTGGGAGAAAATATTTGAAGAAATAATGGACACAAATTTCCTGGAATAATACAAACATGAAGCACACTGGGCCAGAAAAGCCAAGTGCCAAAAAGAGAAAAAAGGAACAACACACACCTGTATATATATATATATATATCACATAGGACTTTAAGAATATCAGAGATAAAGCTTACAGAGAGAGCCAGTGCATCACATATGCAAAGGAGAGAGACTGACATCAGGTTTTTCAACAGCAACACTGATGCAAAAAGACAATGAAGTCGTGTTTTCTAAGTGTAAGGAAAAGAGTTTAGAATTTTACAGCCACCCAAACTGTCATTCAAATTAGACAGTTGGGTCCCTATATACCAATTATTGCAGAGTTAATAGACATTATCAGTTAAAAAGTGACTCTATTTTTAAGAATCCAGATGCAAACAAAAATAAAATTTTAAAAGCAAAAATAAAGAAAAAAGAAAAAAAAAAGGAGAAACAAGGAAAGAATCCAGATGCCCTTAGAGACATCTAAAACATGAGGACGTGCAAAGAGTGAAAGCAGGGGACCTCCCTGGCAGTCCAGTGGCTAAGATGCTGTACTCACAATGCCCGAGGCCCAGGTTCAATCCCTGATCAGAGGACCAGATCCCACATGCTGCAACTAAGAACCAGTGCAGCCCAATAAATAAATACATATTTTTTAAAAAGTGAAAGTAAAAGGATTAAGATAGAGGGTGAGAAGAGGGGAAACTGGAGAAAGGTGGTTGAAAGGCACAAACTTCGAGTTAGACTTAACAGCTGTAGGACAGACACACAGGAAAAGTGTTGACAGAGGAAATCCTGAGAGTACTTATCACTAGGAAAAAAAAAATTTTTCCCTTTTTTTTTTTGCATATATAGGAAGACAGATGTTAGCAGAACCTATTGTGGTAATCATTTCATAATATATGTAAATCAAACCACCATGCTGTATGTCTTAAACCGAGTGATGCATGCCAATTATTTCTCAATAAAACTGGGGGAAAAAAAAAGACAACTTACCAGGCAAAAATACTAACTAGAAGAAATCTCGGATAGCTATACTAACGTGAGATGAAATAAACTAAGATAAAAGGGAACTGTATGATGGAAAGAGTCACTTCATAAAAAAGGGTCCTGTTCACAGACACAGCAATTTTAAACATGTTGCACTTAAGGTAAACTTAAAAAACAGCTTATGAAAAAACCGACCGACTATAGGAAGAGGCCATTACCTCCACCTTAAGGATCCACAGTTGGTGAATGTCAACGGTGCAAGCACTTTGGGAAGCATCTGGCAACACTGACTAGAGTTGGGACACAGAAATCTCACACTCAGGAACTGTCTCATGAGAAACACACACAAAGCACAAAGACACAGGCACAAGGATGTCTACAACAGCGAAAATGTGGGGAAGACCCAAAAGCCGTCAGAAGAAGTGAATGGATACATCTGATACAGTCCCACAGGAAGCAGTATCAGCGGTCAAAACAAATGAACCACAGCATTCTATAGCAATAAGGAGAAACACAGTCATGTAATGGTAAATGAAAGAGCCCCAAAATATGATATTCAGCGTGTTATCCTTCTCTTAAAGTTAAAAATAGCTTCACAAGAAAATCACAAAGAAGGAAAACAAGAGCAAAGGTAATTCAAGAAGACAGCTACCTGGGGTGGGAGAACAGAAAATGGGAGGGGTGGGGAGTAGGAAGGGAGAGTGCAGGCATATGGCAGCTTGGGTTATTGTCAAGTCCTGGCTTTTGTTTTGTGGTGGTGAGTTGCAAGGCGCTGTCGTTAAAAATGACCAATGATGGGACTTCCCTGATGGTCCAGGGGTTAAGAATCCGCCTTCCAATCAATGCAAGGGACATGGGTTCAATCCCTGGTCAGGGAACTAAGATCCCACGTGCCATAGGGCAACTAAGCCTGAGTATCACAACTACAGAGGCTGTGCGCTTGGGAGCCCGCATGCCACAGCTGGAGAAGCCCACCTGCTGCAGTGAAGAGCCAGCACAGCTGAAAAAAAGAGGTATCATGATGGAAACCAAGGAACACTAAAAACGGAATACTTCACACCTATCAGGATGGCTACTATCAAAAAAACAAAGAAAAATAACCTGTTGGCAAGGAAGTGAAGAAACTTGAATGCTCTGTGCACAGATGGTGGGAAACAAAAGCTGGTACAGCCACCATAGAAAACAGTATGGTGGTAGCTCCTTAAAAAATTACAAACAGCCACGTGATCCAGCAATTCCACTTCTCCATATATATTCAAAAGAAAGCAAGGTTTCAGAGATATCTGTACACCCATATTCACAGGAGCATTAGTCACAACCGGTAAAAGGTGGAAAGAATCCAAGAGTTCATCAATTTAGATAAAAAAAATGTGACACAGGACAAACAATGGAACAGCAGTCAGCCTTAAAGAGGAAGGAAATTATGGCATATGCCATATTTCTCAGATAAACCTTGAGAACATTATACAAAGTAAGAAAAATAATCATGTTACAAAAAAGACAACTATTGTATGAGCCCACTTATCTGAGATATCTAGTCAAACTCATCAAAAACACGAAGTAGGGAATTCCCTGGTGGTTCAGTGGTGAGGACTCCATGCTCTCACTGCCGAGGCCTCAGGTACAATCCATGTTCTGGGAACTAAGATGTGCAAGCCATGAAGCGTGGTGGGTGCCTCCTTCCTCAAAAAGAAAGAAAGTAGAATGGTAGTTGTCAGGGACTGGAGGAAGGGCAAATGGGGAGTTGATAATGGGCATGAAAACATTCTGGAAGTTGGCTGTACAACAATGTCACTGTACTTAACACTACTGAACTGCACACCTAAAAATGGTTAAGATGGTAAATTTTATGTGTATCTCAATTCAAAAATTCAACTCAGAAAACACCTAGACACAAATACTTAGAGAGCTGCATTAAGGGAAACTTTAGCCCTAAAATATAAAACTGTTTCACATATTACCTAATTACAAAAGGAAAACAGAATCTTTATAGGGAAATGACCTAGAAGCCATCCCTTTAACCAGGTGATCAAAATGAGCGTCACCAATAGTTGGACATCCTGTACCACCTGCCTTGTGATCTGTGACAGATGAACATCAGTTTCGCGCCTGGTGATGCACCCGGTCAGAGCACATAAGCTCTAGGTTATTTTTGCTAAAACTGTTTAACCCAAATCTAAGCATACAAAACAATCACACAAATCCAAGCCCAGGATATTGTTGTAAGAAAACTGGCTTGAACTGTTAAAATGTCCATTTTATGAAAAACAGACCAAAAAGATGTTAAGAAGTCTATTCTAAATTAAGAGAAGCTAAAGAGATACAACTACTAAATGTAAAACCTATTTAAAAAAAAAACACCTTTTTTTTTTTTTTAATGTACAGAGTCAACTGTGACAGAATGTTATAAACTTGTGGCCCTGTTGAAGGTACTCACTTCATAATTCTTTCACTTTTTCTTCAGGTGTGAAAATTCCCTAACTAGTCTAGGGGAAGGGAGGAGGTAAAGCTGAAAATTAATGAGTTAAGGACAAAACCAAACAGGTTAGAAAAAGAACCACAGAATAAACTCAAAGGCAGTATAAGGAGAAATACAGTAAAAGCAGAAATTAATGAAATAGAAAAGAAACTAACAACAAGGAATGACAACAAAAAGTCAGTGCTCAGCAGAGAGTAATAAATGAACTTCTGCCAAGATCGACAAGATTGAAAAAGTAAAAAGCACAAACAAATAATATTAGATATAAAAAAGGGGGATACAACTTTGGATACAGTTAAGATTACAGACTTAAAAGTCAATTAAACTTTGTGCCACAGATGAAATAAGAAATAAATATCACTGACTCAAGAACAGAAACCTGACCAATCCTATTCTCAATAAAAATCTAAAGTTAAAAATCTACCACTACAAAAATGCCAGCCACAGTTGGCTTTAGAGTTGTTTTACCAAAAATTTTACAAGTGTAAAATTTCAACCTTACACAAACACTTATATAATGAGAGAGAACACATATATAGAGAACATTCTCAATTCATTTTATGAGGTTGGCATAACCTTGAAAAAACAAAACCACCCAGACAAGGGAAATACTGGAAAGGCAAAGCTTCAACCATCTCACTTATGAACCTGGATGCCAAAATCCTCCCAAATATCAGAAGACCAGATCCAGCAATATTCTGAAAATGCATCATGGCTATTTTACTCTAGGAATGCAAGGATGTCTTAATGTGAGAAACTGTCAAAAGTATCTCATGTTTGCAGATGAAAGGAGAAAAACTACACGGCCAGTTCAGAGTGCCGTGGGTGCTCCTTGGCACAGATATACGGCTGGTTGGATGACAAGAGAGGAAACTGAGCTGGGCTGCATCGGGAGGCTCCAGTGGGAACGACCTGGCTATAACGGTTGTCCTGAAGTGACAGACACGTGGAGTCTGACGGGCCCCAAGTCTCAAACCTAACTGCAGCAGGGTCAGGACTGTTTGGCAGTCAGTCACCTGGACTGGCCATGGCATTGGGGAAGAAGGGCTTGGAACACTCAGCTGACCTTGGGAGCTCTATTCATATGTGGTTAGACTCCACAAGGAAGCTGAAAGAATAGAGGTGGAACTCAGCTGTGGAGAATGACAAAGGGGAATGGTATGCAGATTCTACCTCTATCAGAATTCCTAGCTATGACCCACAGGAGCTAAATGGCTAATAAGGGAGGAAGCAGTGGAGGTTAAAAAGTTTCAGGAAGTAAATAACGAGGTTATGAAGTAGGTCATAGAATCACTAAGGGATGGAGAAAAGTACAAGGCCAAGCTTATAGATACAACACTCCCTCCCCTCAAATCACACAAATACACCAGGCAAAGTGGGAAACTGGGAATTCCCTGGTGGGTCACTGGTTAGGACTCTGTGCTCTGTCAAGCCCCCAGGTACAATGCCTGGTCAGGAATTGTAAGATCACACAAGCTGCATGGTGTGGCAGAAAAACAAAAACCCAAAACAAAAAACAAATGTTTGCTGTTTTATCTGCTCTCACCCCTTGCGCCTTTTGGGTAAAAGAACTTCTCTGTGCTATGGGAAACACATGTCATATGGATCAGGGTGGCTCATCTTGCCTCCTCTTATTCCCCTTACTCAGCCTTGGCCACAGTGGTTTGCTCAGGAGAGGTAAGTAACCTGAGGAAGGCCAGTGAGTCTTCCCTGAAATTCACGGAGCCTGAAGAAGTAATGCTCTGTAAGGACTGAGTGCAAACTGGAGCTTCCTAAAAAATACACCTGTAGAGAGAAAGGAGTTGGGCAATCAAGAGAAGCAAAGACAATCCAAGAAGATGAATGAGAACCCTGACAAAACCATGCTGGCCAAGGTCAGCTCTGCTCTGGAGACCACAGACCAATGGGCCCTTGTTTGTTTCTGTTGGTTTGAATTAGCCTTTGTCACTTTTAAGTAAGACAGTCCCAAATGATACAAATACTATATATGACCTTTTGCCCCCTCAAAACTTAAATATACATAAAATATACGATTCTAAAAATATATAAATTACCAAAGTTGACTCAAGGATAGAAAACTTGAGTTCCACAGGGGACTTCCCTGGCACTCCAGTGGTTAAGACTTCGCCTTCCAATGCAGGGGGTGTGGGACCAAGACCTGGTTGGGGAGGTAAGATTCCACATGCCTCATGGCCCAAACACCAAAGCATAAAACAAAACAATACTGAAACAGATTCAATAAAGACTATTAAAAAAAAAACAAAAACAACTAAGCAGGAAATTCCCGGTGATTCAGCAGTTAGGACTCTGCGTTCTTTGCCAAAGGCTTCAGTTCAATCCCTGGTTAAGGAATTAAGATGCCGTAAGGCATGGGCAGAACAAAAACCAACACAAACTAAGCAGAGTTACATCAGAATTCAAGGATGGTTCAACACCAATGTAAATCAGTGCAATCATTAAAAACAAATCTTTTTTGACTATTTCAATGGATACCAAAAATTTGTCAATGTGGAATAAAGGGAAAAAACATTATGTTGGGTACAGAAAGAAACCTTTTCAGCCTAATGAAGTTTACCTACCAGAACCCTAAAGCAAGAATAATATTTCATGGTGAAACCTGAGAACCATTCTCACTAAAAGAAACAAGGGTGCCATTTGACATTATACTGGAGGTTCTGCCCTCTGTAATTCATAAAGAAAAGAGTGTAAAGAATAGGGTAAAACTGATTCTAGCAGGATATGATTTGACTTTCTACCCATGAAGCCAACAGAATTAACTGAAGAACTATTAGAAGTAATGAGAATTCAATTAGATCAAATAGGCAGGTGCACAGACATGGACAGCTTTCCAACATGCCACTGATGGTCGGAAATGTAATTTCAAAAGAGCCCATTCATAACAACAAATAGCTAAATTAGAATTCTTAAGGCTACACTGAACTAGAAACATCAAAGACCCACATGAAAACTACATCTTAGAAAAGAATACACATAATTCATTTCTGGATAGAAGATCAGAAACTGTTGAGTATGACTCTTCTCCAAATCAAACTATGAGATTTAAAACCATGCCAATGGTAGCACAGGGAACTATATCCAATATTCTGGGATAAACCATAATGGAAAAGAATATTTTAAAAAGAACGACTATATATGTAAAGCTGAGTCACTCTGCTGTACGGCAGAGATTGGCACAACATTGTAAATCAATTACACGTCAAGAAAAACAAAACCCATGCCAATGGAAATCTTAATAGACCTTTTAAATGAAAATTGCCAAGTTCATTCTAAAGTTCTTACATAAAAGAAAATATGAAAATTTCAAGGAACAGTGGAGCAACAGTGAAGGAGAAAGAAATAACAACCACGCCATAACATATGGCATGTGCACAAAGATCAACAAGCCAGATTTCAGAGAGATTCATAAAAACGTGGAAATTTCATTTATTTTAAAAAGGTACTTTAAATCAGTGAGGAAAGAATGAGCCACTAGATTAATGGTACAGGGACAAGTGGCTATCCCTTAAGGGGAAAAAAATTAGTCATCTCCCATAAAAAATAAACTTCAGATGAGTTAAAAATATACCCACACATATACATCTTTAACTCACCTGGTAAATTTTTTGCATATAAATGTACATACATTTCTATACATGCGTATATACACATGTACATACATACAGGTATGTGTATACATGTAACACTATACTGAGCAAATACAAAAGAGTGAATGAGGAGCAAGTAAATGAAACGGTAGCTGGAGAGGGTGTGGGATCACTAACAGGTTTTTCTGATTGTTTTTCAGATGGGAGACTCTATCATACTTTTGATGCTAACACATCCAGTAGAGAGGATGATAAAACCAAAACTGACACAAAGTCCTATAGCAGAGACAGGCTCCAAAGCACAAGAGGAAAGGCTTAAGTCCCACTGGGTTAGTGGGCAGTAACACGACAGGAGGATCAGTGAGCACCATCGTAGGGCAGGTAACAGGTGAGAGTTCCCTCCGATGGCTACTATTTCTTTATGAATAATGAGCTGCTGTGTGTAATTAGCAGAAGGGGAGTTAGTTTAAAAGTTTTCAAATACAGCATCCTAGGGTAGATCTCCTAGGCAGGGCTGAGTGGCCATCTGAGACTTGTAATTATCATTTTCAGGTAAAACTAGTGAGCCATGATGGCTGCTTTCTCTAATAGTTCCTTGCACACAGGCACAGAAGTACATGACTGGGTTGACCATGGTCAGATCTGTCTAGATGAACATGATGGAGGCAGAAAGGAAGTATAGGGTGTAGACTGTGGAACTGATGCTGCATGAAGAAGGAAATGAAGATAGGAGCATGATGGTGAGAATGCGGCACGGCTGGAGGATGAAGATAAAGGATTTCTTCCAGGGGTGGGGGGAAGCATTTCTGTGGGAGGAGGGGGGGTAGTTGAGTGAGTAAGCCTGGAGGTGGTGATTATACAGGTATCTGAATTCAAATGGTGCTGTAGTCTCTAGTGACGTTAGGGGCAGAGAGTGACTAGGGATACAGGCAACAGGCCTGGAATAGAAGGGCCTCAGTGATGGGGGCATCAAAGACTTAAGGGGCCACAGCATTGAACGGGCCCATCCATGGATGCAGACAACAATGACGGATGCAGAGAACAATGACAGAAGCAGGGGAGGAAGACTCTGAGCCAGAAGGTAAACTTCAACATCTGAGCACTGACTACAAGGTCAATGCCAGAATGAAGAGGGAGAATGTACAGTCAGAAGTGAAAATCTTCAAAGGAGAAGTGAAATGATGTGGGTGGCCAGAAGGCTTAAGAGTGACAGTCTGAGCAGCCACAAAGAGGACACCAACCAGGGGACGTACACGCAGCATCGTGGTGGGTACTCCTGTGGTCACAGGTGATGAAAGAGGCGGGGACGGTGGCTCATGAAGCACCACGAGATTCACCCTGAGTGTCTCACAGAGGCAGGCAGGCACTAAGTCCCACTGTGATCCTACATGCCTGAGTCATCATTAACTGCAAGGAGGCAATGAAGTGGGAATGCCCCCATGCATTAACTACATGCAAGGAAGCACACAGGGCCTGGCATTGACTTAAGTCCTGGACGAGACAGGAAGAAACTAGGAAAGATTCCAGAAATTCCCCATTTCCTGCCCATTCAGCCCACCTGCCCACGAGGCCACCACCGAGGAGCAGTGTGTCATCTTATCCACGTCCCTCCTTCCTCCAAAGAGCCACTCCAACACCAGCATGAGTCAGCACCCACCAGGGGTTTAATTCTCCTATGTCAGAAGGTCAGTTCAGAGAGGGGCCCTGCCTCGTCCCCATCCAGGGGGAAATATCCGCAGAGCCCCCTGGGAATGTCCATGCTCAGGGGACCCCAGGACTAGTCTCTGAGCAAGAGGAGAAGTGGGTCCCGGGGTCTCAGGTCGCCTCCTCCTCTTCACTCTCCTCCTCGCTCTCATGATACTGTCTGCGGTTGGTGTTAACAAAAAGGTCAGAATCGTCTTCAGAGCTGGACTCTTCTCCTGACGACTGTGGCTCAGCTGGGAGTTCTGGCTGAGTCTGTCTGCACGGGGGAAATGGAGAGAGTTAGCCCAGTGCCTTCTGAGAAGACCTGCAAACAAGGAGCCTCACAAAGAGGACCATATGGCCAAGCAGTCAGGGCTCGGTGAGCCAGACAGGGAAAGAACTGCAGGAAAACTGGGCCAAGGAACGCTGGCAAAACACTACCTCCCCACACCCATCTCAGAAATTCATTAGAACTGCTCATTTTAA
Source organism: Cervus canadensis (assembly GCF_019320065.1). Classification (NCBI taxonomy): domain Eukaryota; kingdom Metazoa; phylum Chordata; class Mammalia; order Artiodactyla; family Cervidae; genus Cervus; species Cervus canadensis. The sequence goes on from NC_057414.1 coordinate 41,520,644, forward strand.
TAGTAACAATTCTACTATGACCAACTAACACTCAATGAACTCACACTGCTTACCAGGTACTATACTAAGTAATTTTACAAGCATCAGTCTCTTTAATCCCTACAGACCTCCCATTTTAGAGGTGATGAAATCCGAGCCCAAGAGCTTAACCTGCTTAAAGTTGTAACTTGCAAAGCCCAGACTTTAACCCAGGAGATCTGACTTTCAAGCCATACTCATGACCACATGTTCAGGCACTCTCACCAGGGACCTGATATACAAAGAAAGGAAAAGTGTATTTCCCCTCAAGGTACCAAGGTCTGAATCCCCATTTTCTGTCTTCCTCATCCCAAGACTTGTGTCTCACCTGTTCCTATTGTTGTGTTTCTCAGCCACTTCGGAGAAGGCCTCGGGCCTATGCCAAGAGAAAAGCCAAGGTCAGAAAGGACAGAGAAACCCTCTCAGCAAGAGCTGTTGTAGCTGTTCCTGCCTGAAATGCCACAACCTTCCCTCCCCTAAGCCCACAGGTATGAACGAAAGCCCCAGAGAAGTGGGGCCGCCAATGACCATGAGGACCACCCTACCAGTGCCCATCCTTCTGCAGAGAGCGCACGTGGTCTTTGCAGAGCACAAAGGAGATCTCAGCCTTCACCTTCTCTCCTTCTTCAATAGGGTCAACGATGAGAAAGTCCCCTGCAAGGGGAGGAGAGAAAAGCACAGTGGGTCCTGCTTGTGGTGGGGGAAGCCGAGGCCACAGGAAACGGTTCAGTCTCCCAAAAGGCTGCCCCTCTCACCTCTCTTGATCCAGATGTTCTTGCGGTACTTGGAGGGCATGCTCACCAGGAAGCGCTGCCCCTGGGCTGTCTCCACCTCATGTAGATTGTTCCCTGGGGTCCTGAGGACCTGGTCCAGGAGAGACCAAGAACCAGTCAGCTACATCAGCCAGTTCCAACACCTGCTGAGCTGTACAGCACCCTGCCCCAACCCCAGGGGCCTAAGAGGGATGGAGGGCTGGGGGAGGCAGAGCAGACGGTCCCTGACGCCACTCACCCTCACGATCTGCTGCTGGTCAGAGGGCACCATGTGCTCCCCCAGCACCTCCTTCACCACATGTTTCCTCTTGGTGGCCTGAGACATGGTGGGTCCCGTCCCAGGGAGGTGAGGGATGCAGAGACTCTCAACTCTTCCTCCTGAGTGTTTCAGATGGTAGGCTGAGAGGCCAGGACTCTTTTGAAGATGAGGATGGGCCTTTTACCGAGGAGTGACACAATGTCCTGGGGAAGAACATGGGCTCTGAAATCCAATTAACTGGACTCAAATCCCACCTTGGTTATTTCCTGGCTTTTCAATTTCTCTAGACTTCAGAGAACTAACTCAGAGCATTAGTATTAGAACAAAATAATCATAAGCAAAGCAGGAAACACAGCATAAGACACATAAAAGTAACTTGTGTTTATCCCTTAAGTACTGGCATAACCATAAAAACTAAATATATGTTTTAGAAAAATAAGCCCTTCTGGGAACCACTTGGGGAAGAAGCAAGGTAAGTCACTTCTTCCTTCACCTGCTTGTACATCTCAGGTGTGACACAACCACACAGACGTTCAGTCTCTCAATAGCCTACAGACACAGACCAGCTAAGACAAGCCAGGTCAGGAATGAGCTAATTTAAGGGCAAGGTAGACTAAATGGATGCTTTTGAACTGTGGTGTTGGAGAAGACTCTTGAGAGTCCCTTGGTCTTCAAGGAGATCCAACCAGTCAATCCTAAATGAAATCAGTTCTGAATATTCATTGGAAAGACTGATGCTGAAGCTGAAACTCCAATACTTTGGCCACCTGATGCAAAGAATTGGCTCACTGGAAAAGACCCTGATGCTGGGAAAGACTGAAGTCAGGAGGAGAAGGGGACGACAGAGGATGAAATGGTTGGATGGCATCACCAACTCAATTAACATGAATCTGAGCAAGCTCCGGGAGTTGGTGATGGACAGGGAAGCCTGGTGTTCTGCAGTCCATGGGGTCGCAAGGAGTCAGACACGATTGAGCGACTGAATTGAACTGAGACCGATTTGATCTTTGGCATCTACTGTTTCTGACCCTGGTACTGCAAGACAACGACTGATGCGTACTCAGAAGACTGTTGTTCACTCGTTAAGTCATGTCCGACTCTTGCGACCCCATGGACTGCAGCACGCCAGGCTTCCCTGTCCTTAACGATCTCCCCGAGTTTGCTCGAAGTCATGATGGTTTCCAAAGGAAACTCCGAAGTGTCATCTCTAGTTGCCATTCCCTGCCCTCCTCCTTCCCTATCCCGGAGGAAAAATGCTCAGAGGGAAAGATCTAAACTTACTCTCAAGCCTTCGGATCCCACGAGAGCTGCCAGAACGACCCGGTTCTCCAAGCAGGACGCTGAGATCGGCTCGTCCACGACTCACTTGAGCTGAGGCAATGAAAGCAGAGAAAAAGGACTCGCCAGTGGTCACGACGGTGGAGTCGGCTTGGACTCAGGTCTCGGGCGCATCCGGTTCCCGTCCGACTCTACCAAGTCCCGCAGTGAGGAGGACAACGCGTGTAGGCCTGAGTCGGACACCGTACTTCAGGCGCTCTCCCGGAAGTCTCCTGGTCACGCCTCTCTCCTTGTCCGTTTCTCTAATTCTTCCCACCACCAGGTCGGCCAAGGTTAAGTGGTTAAGTTCCGCATGCCGTTCAGCAGATAAATAAAGTTTTCTTCTCACAGGTTTCTGTTCCCTGAGGCCGGAAATGCTTCCCAAGAAGCAAGGCTACAAAAGGCAGTCTGGCTTCCTGCGAAGCAACCGGAAATAAACACCTACTAAGGGCGCTCTCGAGGTCCGGGTGGTGTCTCAACTCTATGACTCTAAGCGGCTAGAAGTGCCCAATGTAGGTTGGTTTTTTTTTTTTTAGGCGGCCCTTGAGGCGACCCGGAAGCGGAAGTGGAAGAAAGTTCTAGTGGGCTGAGGTAGCGGCGGGAGCAGCCGGCTGGCGGGAGAAGCCGTTACAGAAACGGGAGCTGCGGGTGAGCGCGAGCCGCGGAGCAGGGCTCGGGCTGGAGGCCAGAACGGGCGCGGGGAGGAGGGGGAGGCAGGGAGGAGAGGGGCCGCAAGCGCTGAGAAGGGCCAGACGATGCGCTCTCCGAGAGGGCTCAGCGAGGCGCTGGGAGGGGGCGGGGCGCGGCGCCTTGGGGGCGGGGTCCACGGCGTAGGGCGCGGCGGGAGTCCAGGTGTGGAGCTGGCGCGGCTGGCTGAGCGGGTGTGCGTGCTCGGGCTGCGCCTTCGCTCTGGGCGCAGCCTGTGCGGCGGCTGGGTCAGAGAGCCCTTCATTTGCTTTTCGGGCCAAGTGGCCATTCCAGACCCAAGTCAGTGCTGTTTTTGCCCAGCCAAGGTCACAGAGGAGTGACAGCTTCAGGGCGGGCCCTGGGTGCTGACCGACTGTGGAAATCATACCTTTGTTCTGCATGCGCCGCCTGTTAGGGCAAGATAGTTTCTCCTCGGGGGCGGTACCAAAACCCAGCTCCCGCAGGGACTGGGAGAGACTTCGCTCTTAAACAGGGAGGAAAAGACTCTTGCTTAGACCTCAGTTTTCTCATCTGTGAAGTGGGGGGAATCGAGAAAGCTCCCATAACAGCTGCTCTGGCATTCTCTTCCTGTGAGATTGCCATTGGGTTTGCGGGCGTTCCCGGGTTTTCAGGCCTAATTTCCCTTTTCTTGGGATTCCCAGATTAAGCTTGATCGAGATGACAACCTCCCAAAAGCACCGAGACTTCGTGGCAGAGCCCATGGGGGAGAAGCCGGTGGGAAGCCTGGCCGGGATTGGCGAAGTCCTGGGCAAGAAACTGGAGGAAAGGGGCTTTGATAAGGTGCGGAGTGGCCGCCTGTAGTTGGCCGGGGGGCGGGGCACGACTACAGTATTTCCTGGCAGCTGGGGAGTGAGGAGGGTGTGTATATCTGGGGGTGCGGGTTGGTGGACGCTCGTGTGTGGTCTTCAGAGTCAGCCGGGAAGAACCCACCCTGCCTCTTGGGCTCCTGTGTGGGGAGCCACAGGAAAGTGGCCCTTTTTTCCCCCGTGATGTTTTATTTCTGTTTGCCCTGGGGTCTTAGTTGCAGCATGCAGGATCTTTCATTGTGACTCACAGGCTCCAGAACCCACGGGGCTTAGTTGCCCCACAGCAAGTAGGATGTTAGATTCCGGGCCAGGGATTGAACCCATGTCCCCTGAATTGCACGGCAGATTCTTCACCACTGGGCCAGCAGGGAAGTCCCAGGAAGTGGTCATCTTGTCCGTAGTCCTACAGAGCACTCAGCAGCCCATCTTTTGCTTTGCCCGTTTTGCAGGCCTATGTGGTCCTCGGCCAGTTTCTGGTCCTAAAGAAAGATGAAGACCTCTTCCGGGAATGGCTGAAGGACACGTGCGGCGCCAATGCCAAGCAGTCCCGGGACTGCTTTGGCTGCCTCCGGGAGTGGTGTGACGCCTTCTTGTGATGCTCTCTGGGGAGCCCCCGATCCCAAGCCCCAGCGTTGAGTCTCCAGAGTTTGCAGCCTAGTGAGGACTCCTCCTCCGTCCTCTACAAAGGAAGAGATTGCTGTTGTCGTGCACACCTCCCATGTACTCCAGGGCCTTTGGGGAGTTCTCTCCCCTCACCATTTCAACTTTTTTGGAATTGTCACCCTTGCATGCATCTTCCTTCTCCTTTCCCTGCCAGTTTCATGACAATAATTAACAGCTTTTCTGAGTGGATTCCTGGCCCTGTCCCTCACCCCCACCCCCACCTGTGGTCTCTTTTATGCCATTTGGCAGTCTTTTTGGCAGAACAGTCACTGTCCTTGTAAAGTTTTTTAAATCAATAAAGCCAGTGGCCTTCATGACTGGGCTTTGTATGTGGGAAGCATGCGGGCTGGGAGTTGCCTGTTCCTCAGGGGCTGACCAGGTTTGCCACACTGCTTATCAGTGCAGACTGAAACTGGCAGCTTCCTTCACACTCCCGAGGGCGGCCGTCTTGGCGATACGGGCCTTGGGCAGGTGCTTCAGAGTGTCTCAATCCCTCACTAATGTGGGAAAGAGAGTGGGTTGGTTCCTTCCTGGGGTTCCAGATGTCCGTGTGGTCAACAGCTGGGTTAGTCAGCACCTGGTGGAAAGTCCGAGGGAGCCAGAGCAGGAAAAGGGTGGATGGGATGTGGGCTAAGGTCTACCTGCCATTGGTCATGTGCTCTCCTGGCCTCTGTGATGAGTGGGCAGGGCTCATGCAGTCCGCCCTGTTCTCTCAGGGAGGCAGAAGGTGTGTGGGCAAGACAACTGGGTGGGCAGGCTTGAGTGAGTTAGACTTGTATTTGGTGTATTTTCATTTTCTGTTCATTGGACTTAGTACGAACCAGGTTCAGAGCTAAGGTCTGTGCAAACATTTTTTTTCCTTTCATAATAAGTAATAGTTTTCCACAGATGAAACTAGAGGCTCAGGCTAACATGTCTATGGACTTTACTGGGAAGTAGCCAGACTGGTCCTCAAAACATCACATGGAAACCCACGGACCTGAGAACCATGGGTGTTCTTTGCTCATGGTGCTTGGTCTCTCTGAGACTCAGTTTCCCCACCTGGAAAATGAAATTGTTGTAAGGATCAGATGTAGTGCTGGTGTTGTTCAGGAGCTACTTGTTTATAGAATTTTCCTCATCCTCAGGGCTTACTTATAGTCTGGTAAGGGGAGAAATGACATCATAAATAGAAACATTGAGGAGATTTTCATGATCTCAGAATAGGGAAAGATTAAAAAGGCGATAAATTCAACTCCATCATAGAAATTTTGTTCAAGATAATCAGAGTGAGTGAGGAGCCTAACCCAGGGTGAGAAGGGATCTTTGTGACCCACATAGATGACAAAGGACTCCAGAGCTGCAGTCAAGAGAAAGCAGACGATACAATAGAAAAATGGGTGAAAGACCTGGAGGGCAGCCACAGAAGAATACCTAAGTGGTGAATAAGCATGTCAGAAGGTGTTCAGTCACATTAAGTCATCAGAAACACAAGTAAGATGCCATTATACACTCACAGGATTGGCAAATTTTAAATCAGACAATACTAAGTTCTGATGAGGAAATGGAGCAACAGGAACAGATATCCAACTAGTGGGAGTGTAAATTGGTGTGAACAATTGGGGAAAACAGTTGGATGTTTGCCAGTAAAACTGAAGACCCACCCTGTGAGCCAGCAGTTCCTCTCCAGGGACGGGACAGGACACAAGGCACACCTGCGTCAGCACCTGAGCAGATGTTCACAGCAGCTTTGTTCATTCACAAGGGCTCCCCGCTGGATCCATGTATGAGGATCTTTGCAGAGGCAGTGAAACTAGACGGGGAAAAAATGCTTATTGCAAAAGAAAATGAAGTCACTGAGTTGTGTCCAATTCTTTGTGACCCCAATGGGCTGTAGCCTGCCAGACTGCTCTGTCCATGGGACTTTACAGGCAAGGATACTGGAGTGGGTTGCCATTTCATTTTCCAGGGGATCTTCCCGACCCAGGGATTAAACCCGGCTCCCGCACTGCAGGCAGACTCTTTACTGTCTGAGCCACCAGGGTAGCTTATTGCAAAGGTCATTGGTAAAGAAAGAGAAGTGGAGAGTGATTGCCTTTGGGGGAAGGAGACAGGTGTGATGCATGGGAGCATAGAGGACTGAGAGTGGCAGTTTCCACTTCTTGACCTTTATGGTGGTGATCCAAGACACTGTACTTTTCTATATGTTAGCTACATCTCAGAACAGTAGAAGATAAAAGGGAGAACAAAAATAAAGACCCAAGGATAGAGCAATTAGGTAATTAGTCAGAAATTATGATGGTTATTAGTAGGGATGAAGGTTTAGTGTAAGCCTGGGTCTTGGAAGTGTGAGAGGCCCCCTGGAAGGTCACCAGGTGGCCAGAGCTGGGCCCAGCTCATGTTACAGGCTGCTTCCTTGGAGGGTGCCAGTCTGTAGCCCAGAAAGGTAATAATGGGGACTGTCCCTGGAATTTCAGCCCATACCATGTTTCTAATGTTACTCTGGTTGGGTCCAGGGTCTTCCAGCTGTCCTGACCTCTGATTAATTTTCTTCACCTGCAAAATGATGGTGCTTACTAACTCAGGGTGTTTGTGAGAATAGACCAGTGGGTGAAAGTCTTTGGAAATTGTTAGGTTGCTGTGCAAAAGATTTGTTGGTGTCAGCACAAAGGAATGACAGGGTGGGGGCAAGTGAGCTGGGGGCACTGGCCCTTGGTGAGTCGAGAGACTGGGCCTTGGCTAGTTTCCCAGGGAGCTGGTGCAGATTAAGTGTGGCTGTAGCTGAGTTCCACGTGACAGAAGAGCAGACCTAGAAGAACCCGAGGAGGTTCCTGGCCACTTGGGGCTGCTTCTGCACCCCTCCCAGCATGTGCTGCAGCCTGGGCCTCCTGCTCCCCCACTGCCAAGTTCTCTTGATCGGGCTCCTGCCTGGCCTTGGTCTCCTAATCAAGCCAAGCTCTCCCCAGCTCTTGCACAAACGGGTCTGTTGCAGAGAAGAACCAGTTCTCACTCCACACTGGAACTGTTTCTTTGACTCTCTTCCTGCTCTTCTTATGTGTTGTGTTAGTCACTGAGTCACGTCTGACTTTTTGCGACCCCCTGAACTGTAGCCCACCAACCTCCTGCCTATGGAATTCTCCAGGCAAGAATACCGGAGTGGATAGCCATTCCCTTCTCCGGGGGATCTTCCTGATCCAGGAATTGAACCCCAATCTTCTGCATTGTAGGTGAATTCTTTACTGTCAGATCCACCTGGGAAGCCAGGACATAATGGCCTGCCTCAAAGGACCCTGGCCCTCTGCCTGACTGTGAAACTAAAGTGCCTTTGTTCACCTCAGAGAGAGAGAATCTGACTCTGTCCCCCGGTGAATGACTACAAAAAAGGGATTAACACACCCTTCCCAAATGCTGGCCCTCCCCGGAGATGTTTTGGAAGACTGAAGGCCCTTTTTACTTTACTTCCTCACTGCCTCCCTCTCTGTTGTGCCTTTTGACTTTAGCTCCTCATTGCTTCTCCCTCAGGTTCTATAAAAGAGCCTGGCATCCAGACCCCAACAGGATGGTCATTTTGAGACATTAGTCTGCCATCTTCAGTCAGCCAGCTTTCCAAATATAGTTGTGTTCCTTGCCTCAGCACCTTGTCTCTGGGATTCACTGGCCTGTCGAGCAGAGGGAGCTTGGACTCCATAACTGGTCTGTCCCTTTAAGGCAGACACCTGAGCCCACAACAAACTTGTGACTATTCCTTGGCATCCCAAGATTGTTTTTCACAGCTGTGCTGAGGGTGTGGGGCAGCATCTGGACTGGGCAGTGACTACATGCTGGTCCCGGTCTCCCTGGGAGAAATCCCTGCCTTTCCTGACCGTGGGATTCTGAGGGTCTGAGAATTGGGGTTGGGATTGGGGAATCTTGGATGCTTATTCATAATATTCACCACAGTAATAGCTACCACTTACTAAGCACCAATACTTCATTGCTTATTGAAAACCACAACCTCTCCCCATCCCCAGGTAAGATCCTCAGAGGCCCCAAAGCACTAAAGATTAGTGTCCCCAGAGCAAAAAACACCACACACACCCCCACTGCAACAAGTTAATTAAAAGTACAAATTGCCCTGCACTTGGCTTCCCTAGTGGCTCAGCAGTAAAGAATCTGCCTGCAATAAAGGAGACAAGGAGATGCTGGTTTGATCCCTGGGTTGGGAAGATCCTCTGGAGAGGGGCATAGCAACCCATTCCAGAATTCTTGCCTGGAGAATCCCATGGACAGAGGAGCCCGGTGGGCTACAGTCTATAGGGTCTCAAAAAGTCTGAAGCCACTAAGCACGCACCCTGAATTCTTAAAATATTAATTGTAGAAAATTCTAACAAATGTCAAACTTTTCCTGTGTTGACTACTTCAGTGCTGCTTTTTATATTTTGTCAGATTATTCCCCCCAGAAATCATAGCCCTGGGACTTGCCCACTGGTCCAGTGGTTAAGACTCCCTTCCAAAGGGGGATGTGCATTCTATCCCTGGTCTGGGAAATAAGATCCTACATGCAGGGTGTGGCCAAAAAGTTAAAAATCGTAGCCCTGTTTTGCTGGTACCTCCAACATATGCCCACTTTACCTATGGGTGACCCAGTTTCAGGCCATTATAATTAGCAAGACCTTAGAAGACAAGAATTGTCACCTTTCTTCAGGTGAGGACTGAGGCTGCTCCCAGAGGTCACAGGGCTTGCTGGAAGCCCCCTAGGCAGTAAATGGCAGAGCTGGGACTATTCAAACTCCTGGCCAGTTCTCATCCTTTGGGCTCCCTCTGGATTGAGATCACAGATTTGAGTTAGACTGTGGCTCCTGTGTGTGTGTGCTCAGTCGTGTCCAAATCTATGTGACCCCATGGACTGTAGCCTGCCAGCCTCCTCTGTCCATGGGATTTTCCTGGCAAGAATACTGGAACGGGTTGCCATTTCATATTCCAGGGGATCTTCCCGACCCAGGGATTGAACTTTTATCTCTTACGTCTCCTGCATTGGCAGGTGGATCCTATACCACTAGCGCCTGCCTGGGCTCAAAAGCCAGTGTCACCCTTTACTATTTACCAGGCTGTGTTCTTGGGCAAAATCAATCGTTTACTCTGTGTCCTGTTTACTCCTCTGTAAAATGGAGCCTTTGCTCACTGATCCCTACATCATGCTGGTCATGAGGGTTAAACAGTGCCCGGCTCAGTGCAGTAAGGACTCCTGCTTACCTGCCGTATATATAGCACCTGGCCTCCCCTAAGCACTTATTGAAGCCTGGAAGCAACCCATTTCACAGAGGAGGAAACTGAGGCAATGAGGGTTAAGTAACTTCTCCAAGGCTATGCACAGGAGACAGTTAAGAGCTTGCTGGTAGCTGTTGTTGGTTTCTCATATGGGATAGGTCTCTGTGAACTGTCCCAGTGCTGGCACTTGCGGCTGGGAGCTGTCGCAGCCCTTGCCTTCACCAACCAGGTGTGCCTGGAGGGCAAGCAGCGTGGTGGTGATGCCCAGGTGTGCTCGGGCCTGTCCGCTGTCCTCCTCGGCACCCCGAAGGCGGCCTCGCGGGTGGACCGCCCCGGCTGGGTGGATTCCTCCCCGCCTGCGGGGGCGCGCGGCGAGCGGCGGGCGGGGCCAGGCGGGGCCGGGAGCGCATAAAAGCGGCGCCAGCCTCGGTCGGACACCGACTCCGACGACCATGGCGCGTCCCAGCCTCCTGCTGCCGATGGCCCTGGCCTTGCTCGCATTCTGCCTCCTGGCGCTGCCCCGCGACGCCCGGGCCCGGCCGGGGGACCGCAAGGTCGGAGAACTGCAGGAGCTGTCGCCCAGCGACCCGCAGGTGCAGAAGGCGGCGCAGGCGGCCGTGGCCAACTACAACATGGGCAGCAACAGCGACTACTACTTCCGCGACATCACCATCCTCCGGGCCCACAGCCAGGTGCGGCCGGGCTGGGCCGGGGAAGGGGCGGTGCCGGCAGCAGGGGGAGGCGAGCGCGGCCCCAGCCGGGCCCCAGATGGAGGGGGCGATTAAGAGTAATGAGGGCGGCATCTTAATACAACAGAGTTTTCAAAATCCAATTAATGTCACAAGTCCATGCGGAGCAGAATCTCAGACTTTAAAATAAGATTCAACCCTGAATCAGCCTTGTCCTGAAAGGCGGATTGGGGTGCGGTGGGGTGAGGGAGAACGGGCAGCTGCCTGGACTTGAGTCTCAGGCTCCTGCCGGGCTCAGGCTCTGCCCGCCTCCCCAGGGACCCCCACCAGAAGTCCCTGCTGCCCTCTCCCCGCCTTTCCAGTCCCCTCATCCCAGGTCTGAATCCAAAGGCGGTGTGCTGGCTATGCCCAGGGGAAGGTGATGGGTGATGGGAGGACACAGAGGGAGGTGAGCGGTCCAGGTCAAGGGTTGTCTCCAGGCACCTCTGACCTGTGCCCACCTCTGCCCCAGCTGGTGGCGGGCATCAAGTACTACCTGACCGTGGACATGGGGAGCACGGCCTGTCGGAAGAGTGCCGTGGCTGGAGACCACGTAGACCTCACCACCTGCCCCCTGGCCGCAGAAGCAGAACAGGAGGTAACAGCTGTGTCCCCAGTTAGGCATCAGCCCAGCAGCCGGCCCCTCAGGTTGCCCAGCCTGAACTGGTCTGGCTGGCCGGGCTGATATCTGGCTGACTCAGCCCCGAGGCTGGGGTGAGGGTGCAGAGAGGAGCAGACTGGGGCTTCCTCTGGACTTGGCGGGGGCGGGGGGTGGGGGGTGGGAGGCCGGGGTTGGCTGGAAAGATCTGGGGTCTGGTGGTCCTGGCCATCTAATTCGCTGTCCCTTCTTGCATCCCAGAGTGTCACAGGCACAGGGCTGTTGGGAGGCGGCGGCCTGGGGCCTGGGCTCACCCCACCTTTTTCATCCTTCTCTGCAGAAGCTGCGCTGTGACTTTGAGATCCTTGTGGTTCCCTGGAAGAACTCCTCCCAGCTTCTAAAGCACGACTGTGTGTCCCTGTAGAGACCCCTGTGGGCTCGGGGGAGGGAGGCAGCCAACGAGGCTGGGCAGGACTGGGCGCATGGGTGGAGGGCATGTCAGTTCCTTGGACCATAGCTACGGCAATAAATTGCTAGCACTGCTTCTGGCATTGGTCTCTTCTGAGTCCCTCTCTCATCCCCCATTCCCACTCCCAGCAATCCCCCTCCAGCTGACAGGGTGCCCACACCACCCCAAGCTCGGCCTCTGCCCTCTCAGCCCAGAAGATGCTAAGGGTGCAAAGTTCAGCTCCCAAATTTGGAGTCCCCCAAATATCCCAGAATCACAGAAAGAGGAATGAACCTCCAGAGTCTCCCAGAGTTTGCCAAGTTATGGGTGGGGAAACAAAGTCACAGGAGAGAGATGATACCCCAGGACTAGAAGGAGATAGCAGCCAGGGGGGACTGAGGGGCACCTGAGCCCTGTTGCCTCTCAGCTGCTTGGATGGCTCAGAGTGGCACGTGGGGGGTTCCGCCCGCCCAGCTCCAGAACACTGAGCTCTCATCCCATGAGATTCTTAGACTAGCATGTGGCCCAGAGATGGCAGAGCCCCTGCTGGCCAAGACACACACACTGTGGGCCCCATGCCAGGAGGACTCCCCCACCCTCTGTCCTGAGCAAGACCCCCGGAAGGGGCTGGCAGGGAGCGCCCAGGGGAGTGAGGTCAAATCCACCGTGCAGAGGAGGGGTGAGGACACAGATGCAGTTTAATGTCCTTTAAAGAAATAGAGTTGGAACATGTTTAGCACACCTGAATCTGTGGCTGGAATTAACACTCACTACACAAGATGCACACCCGCATCCAGAACTTATCAAGACGCCAGACACACACACACACACCCACCGTGAACCCTCAGATGGCTCCCAGACACCACACACATATCCAGAAACACATACACGACCTAGCAACCCAGAAGCACAGACACAAACACACGGGAACACCACCCCCACACTGAGGACAACCTGGAGATGTATACACAGCCCCCCAGACAGATGCACAGGCCCCAGCTGGAGCTGTCTCAGATGCACAGAGGCACACCCGTGCGTGCCTGGGACAGGATGGGCAGGAACCAGGTCCTGCGGGAGCACAGAGGGTGGGCAGCACCAGGCCCCAGGCAGGTGACCGGGGCGGCTGCGGAGAGCACCAGGCGGCCCCTGCCCGCGGCCCGGCCAGGCCTCATGCCCACTCCTGCCTGGCTGGCTTCTGGCCCGATGCTGGGACTTAACAAGGAACAGCCCCTGCTCCCGGGTCCTGCTCCCCTAGAGCCCTCGGGGGCCGTACGGGGTGGGGGTGGGCCTGAGGCGCTGAGTCTGACAGGACAAAGCCATGCAGGGGGAAACTCAAGCCTGTCAGATATGGCCGCTGCAGTCGGTCTGCGGCTGGCCGGCTCCCAGGTGCCACGGGGCAGGAGCCTCCTGCGTGGCCGGCATGGGCTCAGGGGCAGGGAATGCTGAATGAATGTGTGAGGTCGTGCGGTGACGTGAGGCCAGTGATCTCTCCACCCCCGGAATCTGTGCCCAAGTCCCAGGTGGCGTTTCCTCCGCACAGTCGGTCCGTCCTCTCGGCCAGGCTCGGGCTTGGGAGGAGGCATGCTGCTTCTCTCTGGGGCCCGGAGACATGGCCACTGTCTGGTCCAGAGTGGATGTAGACGGGGTGGCTAGCGAAACGGTCACCCCTCAGCCCCTACTCCGGGCTTCTGTCCCCGATTCCCTCCAGCTTCACTCTGCTAGAGGTAAGGTGGGTGTTGTGGGTGGTGGGAGACCTCCCTCCGGCTGGATGTGAGCAGGACTTCGTGCTCGGTGCCCACTGCCATCCCGGGCATCCTATGGGGGCGCCCATCCCTCGCTTTCCGCTACCAGAGGCTCGTCCCCGCCACACACACCCCTCCCCACCCCCACCCCGAGACCTGGAGGACTTGAGCAGCCTCCCTCCTCTCCCTCCCCGAGGCTCTTTAGCCTGACCCCAGGCAGGGCAGGGTATGGTGATGACCTCTGCCTTCTGGGCTCAGGCTGCCCCCAGTGAGTTGGCACCCTGATACTGGATGCTGAGGGTGCCGGTAAGCCCGAGTTCCTGGGCTCTGAGCCCTCATTCCTGGAGCCTCCTGGTCCCTCGGGCTCTTGACAACCATGGGCTGTTCTAACCTGCTCTCCCGTCTCCTAGGACAGACCGGCCTCCCTCCCTGAAGCAGGGTGATTGCCCACTCTCCGTCCATCATTGAGCCTGGTCCACTTTCCACATCACCCCACCCCACCCCCGGCTGCTATTAAGGCCCTGCCAGGCCCAGACAGGATGCCAGGCCCCAGTGGGGCAGGAAGGGATCCAAGGACAAGCGTGTCACCCAGAACACTCCCGTGTATACGTGATGCAGGGTGCACGTGTATGCGTGCACACAGGTTCCCTTGTGCTTTGGCCGGGCCAGTGAAGACGCAGAGCCACCTGGGGTTTTAAAACTCTCTTGGTCGCCTACCCCCTCCCCGCCCCCCCCCACCCCTGCAGGCCCAGTGATCCTTCCAGGGGATATGGGGACTTGGCCGGAGTCGGTGGACAGCCAGCCAGAGGCTGAAGTCTGGACCCAGGCTGCCTCTTTGGGGGTCACTTTCTGAAGTCCTCTTCTCCAGCCTGCGGGGGAGGGGGTGGGAAGTGATGGCGCCAGCCTCTGCTTCCGGGAAGCCCACACTGCTCTCCCTTGGGCCACTTCCGGGCGCAAGCACCCGAAGCCTAGCCTTCCAGTGCCCCGCCCTCTCCACCTGGCTCCTCCCAGGTCCTGCCTGGTTCACCTCGAATGTGGTGTCCACAATCTCATCAATGACAGCGGCCTGGGAGCGGAATTTCAGCTGGTAATGCTCCACGCCAGCCACCAGCTGCAGGAAGTGGAACAGGGTCTCCAGCTGCCTGAGGGCGGTGGAGAGGGTGCAAAGCCAGGCCATCTCAGCCCCCAGAGTGCCTCCCCACCCCTCAACCCCCGCACTCATAGCACCCTATGCCTCCATTTTCAGCCATGACCAGACCTTTTCTGTGTGGGCCCTCCATGGTGTATCTTCTTTTCCACAAATACCCTGCAGCCCCACCATCTGCCTGGACCACGGAGAGTTCTGACGATTGTTTACCTCCCAACCACCTGCCCCTGCATCCGTCCAACCTACCCCACCCTGACTCATGCACCCACTCAGCCACCTACTGGCACACTTGCCCGGCTATCTATCCATTGACTCATCATGGGACCACCCCACCCTGTCCCTCTCTCACCTATCTCTCCATCCACCTGCTTTTCCCTGGCCCCACCCCCACCCACTACCCATTCATTAACTCCTTCACTGCCAGCCTGCCTTATCAATCCAGCCATCAAATAACACTGAAATCAGTGAACACCGCACGGTGCTTGGAGGACACAGAAACAAAAAAGAAACAGCGCCTGCCATCAAGCAGCTCAGTCTGTGACAGAGCCAAGAAGGCAAACCAAGGGTGTTTACACTGGTGACAAGTGTAAACACAGGGCACTGAGGGACCCAGAGGAGGAAAACCTGATCCGGTACTAGGGGATCAGGAAAGATTTCTGGAAGAAGCATCACTGGGCTGAGCTTGAAAGACACTTTGAGGGTTTGCTAAGCATAGACAGGGTTCCAGCGCGCCCAGATCTGTGAACAGTGGGGAGTGTCCTGAGGACCAGGCGGGCTTCAAGGAAGGAGTTTTCTGAGGATGGATGAATTCAAGATGAAGACATTCAGGGAAGGTCAAAGTGAGGTGCCCCGACCTTAAGCAGAGGCAGGAGCCCTTATAAAGCTGCAAACTCAGAGAAGGCAGGAAAAGCCAAAACTTTTTTTTTTTTTAAACAAAGATCGCTAAATAAAATAAAAGAAAGTAGAAGGAAGAAAGATTAAAACCAACAGGCAAAACAACAACAAAAACAAAGACCACTCTCAGTGGAGGCGAAGGTGGGCCAGTGGGGAAGAGTTTGGAGGCTGAGAAACCCCCAAAGAAAATATCACAGAGGAGTCAAGGCCCAGTCCACACTGGGGGCTGAGGAGCTGGGATGTGGAGGGTGGAGGGCAGCTGGGAGAGTAGCCAGGAGGTGAAATGAACAGGACTGCATCTCAGTTCTTCCAGCTCTTGATCACCTATGCCTGCTGTCGGCAGCCAGAGAACGTCCCAGCAGAGAGAACAGGGCGGGCGAAGGTCTGGAGGTGGACACGTGTGTGCTGTGCTGTGCATAAAGCCAGGATGGGCCAGGGCGGTGAGGGGGAGCCATGATCACAGAGAACTTGGGGCTTGAGCTCTGCCGGCAGCAGAGAAGAGCCTGAAAGGCTGGTTTGGAGCCAGTCTGGATGAGGTGGGGCAGGCCTGGCTTTCTGGTAGAAGAATCTTTGGGGAGCCAGGCCTAAGAGCCAGGAGTCTGTGCCAAGGACCCCTGCCGTAAGCACAGCCACGAGTCCCCAGCTGTCTGGGCCCGGCCGGCCCCTCAGGTTGACTTGACATCTACCTCCCAGGCCTTTCCTGGGCTGTTTCCTGACCCACCCTCCTCATTCCTGCAGCCAGAAGTCTACCCACCCTCCACGGCCCCAGGCAGCTCTTTAGAGAGGGTCCTTGGTGGCTCAATCGGTAAAGAATCTGCCTGCAACTCAAATGTGGGTCCAATTCCTGGGTCGGGAGGATACCCTGGAGGCGGAAATGGCTACCCACCCCAGTATCAGTTCAGTTCAGTTCAGTCGCTCAGTCGTGTCTGACTCTTTGCGACCCCATGGACTGCAGCACGCCAGGTCTCCCTGTCCATCACCAACTCCTGGGGTTTACTCAAACTCATGTCCATCGAGTTGGTGATGCCATCCAACCATCTCATCCTCTGTCATCCCCTTCTCCTCCTGCCCTCAATCTTCCCCAGCATCAGGGTCTTTTCCAAGGAGTCAGCTCTTCACATCAGGGGGCCAAAGTATTGGAGTTTCAGCTTCAACATCAGTCCTTCCAATGAATATTCAGGACTGATCTCCTTTAGGATGGACTGGTTGGATTTTCTTGCAGTCCAAGGGACTCTCAAGAGTCTTCTCCAACACCACAGTTCAAAAGCATCAATTCTTCAACTCCCAGCTTTCTTTATAGTCCAACTCTCACATCCATACATGACCATTCCAGTATATGGAGGAGGAAATGGCTACCCACTCTTGCCCGGGAAATCCCACAGTCAGAGAAACCTGACGGGCCCCAGTCCATGGGGTCACAAGAGTCGGACATGACTGAGCGACTAAACCAGCACCACCTCATGAGCTGGTGCCAGTCTGGGGCCCCTTTGTGCCTCTGACGTCCTTACAAAACCCGGCCCAGCGCAAGGACCAGGCATGATTCTCAGATAAAAAGATGAGCAGAACCCCTGCTCCCGCAGCCTCTGTCCGCCAGCCCTGTCCTGACCCTTGGCCTCTGGGGGGCTCTCGTGGCCCTTCAGGCGCTGGTGGTAGGATCCTCTTGGTGGTACCAGGGGACTCAGGGTGAACAGAAGCCACTCAAGTCCTCCACAGCCCACCCAAAGGCTCCACGTAAGCCTTAGGGCTCTACCCCTCTTTCAGAGAGGCAGGCAAAGTCCCTTTCCCTGCCGCCCACTGGTCAGGCCCCCAGGCCTCTCCCCTCAGACCTGACACCTCCCCTCCCTTTGCATCTCCTTACTTCTCAGTCAGGGCTCCAAATTTTTTCTCAATGAGCTGCTTCTGTATAGTGTGTTCACTTAGCACCTCTTTAGGCTCTGGTGTAGAGAAAGAAAGGGGAAGTCAAGCTGTTGCCTGGCAACTTCCTCGGTGGTCCAGTGGTTAAGAATCCACCTTCCAATGCAGGGGACACAGGTTCGATCCCTGGTTGGGGAATTGTCCCCTTCTCCTCCTGCCTTCAACTGAAGACAAGCTGCTAAGTAATCTGAGACAATTAATTTCTCTTTTTGTCTTAAGCTTTTTTTGCATTGAGTGCCCAAGATGGAGGGGGCAGGTAAGGGGCCAAGTGATACTAGAGGGCCTTTAATCCTTTGGTGTTGATGGTCCTAAGAGTGGGATTCCAGAGCTCAGATTCTAAAGCTCTGAACATCTTTCAGCAGGAGGCAAAGCCATTGGCTCAAAATCTATTCACCCAGAAAGTCAGATGTGTTTAAATGAACATATACAGACTCTCAATCCACTCTGAGTGACTCTGGACAAGCGTGTATAACACCTTGACAAAAGCCTCAAGGACAACTGAAATCATCTCATATAAGACCAACTGTTATAAACTTTGTACATTATTAACAGAAATGAATGTTTGGTGAATCGTAATGTGACTAGATCTCAGAGATTGCCGGGAGAAATATCAATAACCTCAGATATGCAGATGACACCACCCTTATGGCAAAAAGTGAAGAAGAACTAAAGAGCCTCTTGATGAAAGTGAAAGAGGAGAGTGAAAAAGTTGGCTTAAAACTCAAAACATTCAAAAACTAAGATCATGGAATCTGGACCCATCACTTCATGGCAAATGGATGGGGAAACAATGGAAACAGTGACAGTCTTTATTTTGGGGGGCTCCAAAATCACTGCAGATGGTGACTGCAGCCATGAAATTAAAAGATGCTTGCTCCTTAGAATATGACCAACCTAGACAGCATATTAAAAAGCAGAGACATTACTTTGCCAGCAAAAGTCCATCTAGTCAAAGCTATGGTTTTTCCAGTATTCATGTATGGATATAAGAGCTGAACTATAAAGAAAGCTGAGCACCAAAGAATTGATGCTTTTGAACTGTGGTGCTGGAGAAGACTCTTGAGAGTCCCTTGGACTGCAAGGAGATCCAACCAGTCCATCCTAAAGGAAATCAATCCTGAATATTCACTGGAAGTACTGATGCTGAAGCTGGAACTCCAATACTTTGGCCATCTGATGCAAAGAACTGACTCCTTGAAAAAGACCCTGATGCTGGGGAAGATTGAGGGCAGAAGGAGAAGGGGACGACAGAGGATGAGATGGTTGGATGGCATCACTGACTCGAAGGACATGAGTTTCAGTAAACTTTGGGAGTTGGTGATGGACAGGGAGGCCTGGCGTTCTGCAGTCCATGGGGCTGCAAAGAGTCGAACACGGCTAAGCGACTGAACTGAACTGAATGTGGCTAGTTAGTTGTTTTGCAAATGGGTCTATCAAGAATTGACTCTCAGTATGGTGGATAGTCGTGGAGTTCTTTGGACCAAAGTTCTAAGCTCTGAAAATTCTCCTGAGTCTCAGATTCTAAGACTCTAAAAGCTAGGCCAAGAGTATTCCCTGGTGGTCTATTGGTTTGGACTTGGCACTTTTACTCCTGGGACCTGGGTTTGATACCTGGTCAGGAAACAGATCTCGCAAACCACCCAGTGTGGCCAAAAATAAATAAATAAGTAAAGTTGGTCCTGGCACCTTCATCTGTCAGGGAAGACGCGGGGTGCTGGTACCTGCTTCCATGAGCTTTGTCACTGAGTCATCCAGCAGCTCTTCATGGAGCTCAGCCGCCTTCTGCAAAGAAGAGGCTTCCATTCTGCCAGAGTCCCATGTCTGCCTGTCCCAGAGCACCCTCCATCCTTCCCTCCAGCTTCTGTGCCCCCCTCCCATGTCTTCCCGATGGGTTCACCCGCCCCATCCCCTCAGTACCTCCTGCTTCACTTTCTCCAGGCCTTTGAGCAGCGCCATCTGGAAGTTATCCACCAGGACAGCAATCACCAGGCTGAGGCGAGAGACAGGAGGGGGCTGGAGGGGAGGCTGCACCCTCCTCTGGGTTCGTGGTGGCAAAACCATGGTGAGAAGGGAGCAGAGGGGGTGCCCCTGGGGTTAGGCTGGGGGAAGTGAAGCTGGGGCGGGCGTGCAGTGGGGCGGGCCCTCACTTGAGGAAGATGAAGTACTGGATGATGATATAGATCATGAGAATGGGGATGATGTACCAGGCGCCTGGAAGAGACGGGGTGGGCTTCTTTGGGCTTCGAGTGCCTTGCCAGTCCTCACCACACCCTGGCCAGCATGGCTCAGAAGTCCCACTTGGCAGAGGGGATAACTGAGCCCTCAGGGTCTGCCCACCCAGACGGCCCCTGCCCTCCACCCAGCCTGAGGCCTGCCCTACCGTGGGCCCGGCTGTCCAGGTAGATGAGGGACCAGTCGTCCAGGGTGAGCATGGTGAAGAGGGTGAAGATGGTGGTGAAGATGTTCTGGAAGCGTTTGGGATCAGAGTAGCGGAACAGTGCCCGGAGCACCACAGAGAACAGGACTGGCTGTTGAGGATCAAGTCTGGCTCACGGGGTCCTCTCCCCCTCTTCCTCTCCCCTCACCGCCCCCCAACTTCTGATTCCGCCTCACCGCACTGTCCACGACAGCACCTTACACTCCCGCCCAGCCCCGCGACATGGATACAGAGGCAGGTAAACATGAGGATGAGGATGGCAGTGATGGACGGCAGGGACCGGGCCAGGGTTCCGGTCACTTCCTGGAGGTTGGTCAGGAATCTGTGGGCAGAGGTTTAGAGAGAGGCTCTGTCAGTGGGGTGGGCGTCTGTGCCCAGAAACCGATGATGATGACACATTTCAGACTGCTGATGACTGAGGTGGTAGGTCCCTGGTAGTTACTTTGCAGAAGGTCCCAGCCCCTCTCTGGAAAATAAGAGATTGAGCCTAGTGAAAGGCAGGAGACTCATCAGAAGAGCATTCTGGAAACCTACAGCTTTGTCGTGGGCAGCTGTGGTCCTGCTAACCTGAGCCTCCGAAGGACTCGGATCGCGCGCAGGGCTCGCAGGGTCTTAAAGACCTTGAAGATGCGGAAGACGCTTTGGTTGTGGATCGCACGCGTGGAGGAAGAGTTGACCTGTATGAGTGTGAAGTCCACCACACCCATTACCATGATGAAGAAATCTGTAGACACAGGGATGCCCGGATGTCACGGACTGCTGCCCAGGCCCCATGCCCAGGCCCACAGCCCTCCCGGCACTAACATCCCCTGCTTCTGTCACCTCTGGGCAGTTCAGGGGCTCCCGCTACACACACACACACACACACCCAGGCCCCAACTCTACCCACCCAGGTTGTTCCAGGGGTCCAAAAAATACGCGAGGCCGAGAGCAATGATTTTGAGCACAGCTTCCACCACGTAGATGGAGAGGAAGATGTAGTCCAAGGCCGTGAAGTACCACTCTGTGAGGACACGTGGTGGGGAGGGAGGAGGGAGCCCTTGCTTAGGCCCACCCCTGCCCCCAGCAACCCTTGCCTCCTCCTCCTCACTGGAACCTCACTTGCAAGCAGCCATTTAGGGAGAAGCTGGCTCTGTCCAATGGCTGTGTGTCTCAACTGCTCTCTGCCTCACTTTCTTCGTCTATGAAATGGTGATAATAACACTCTGCCTGATAGAATTTTCATGAGAATTAAATGCATTTCACATAGTAAAGGGCTTCCAAGGGAGCCTTAAACCGCTTGCAAGAAATATCAGCCCGCTCTTTTTTCTCCTTTGTTTATGGGTCCTGTGGCAGGTCCTTTCCTTCGCTCTGCTCCCTGGAGTTTTAAGGACGGTCTTCCCAGGTTTCCCAACCTCCTCCCTCCAGGGTCTCCTGGCCTCCAGGGCCTCCTGCTCCGTCCAGCGGACGTGGGTTCTGGGCATCCTTCCTGCGCAAATCAACAGACTTAGAGCTGAGGCGCCCCCTGGTGGCTGTAGTCATAAACAGCACACACTCAAGCTTAGAAGACCCTCCTGTCTCTGGCGGTCTGGTTGACTTCAGCAAAACTCTCTGAGCCTCACTCTAACTGCTGGGCAATGTCGCTCACCTCTCAGGGTGAGGATCAAATGCGCTAAGTTGTTTAAATCACCCGGAACTTGGTCAGGCTCACAGGAGGCCCAGAACAACATCAACGGCCTTCTTTACGTGAACAGGGCTCCCTAGCTCTTACCGCCCCGGATCTCGACTTCAGCGAAGGTCTGAGCCACAAGCATGATGGTGTTGAGGCAGACGATGAAGATGATGAAGGTTTCAAGGGCCAGGGAGTCAACCAGTCTCCTGAGCATTCTCCGAAGGCCCCAAATAAGCTGGCTTAATTTTTCCCACAACCAATACAAGAAGTCCGAAGAGTGCACCTTCTTGTGGGCCCGTGGGGCTCGGCCAACTGTAAGGGGGCCAGAAAGGCAAGTTCTTGAGGGCAAGGGACCCAGGGATCTGGGCACCCTCCCAGGCTTGCCTGCCATGAGCTCACTCAGGGGCCGGCATGCTCGTCCTGCGCTGGTATAGAAGCCAAGGCTTGACCCTTCCTTGCAGGTGCCAGCCTGCTTGGAATTTGAGCATATTTCAGGGGCTCAGGCTCTTACACTCCACGCTTTTAACTCACATGGCAGCTTACCCATGGAAGACCCAGTCTTCCTCACCACCCCATCCTCTTGGTAACCTCGTCCTCTCCCTACAAGATGCTTCTGACATATCTTCCCCCTCTTGACTGCCTTATCTTCCACAGTTAGACACACATCCCTTGCTTCTTGTTCAAGAAGCTAATTCAATGTCTACTGAACTACTAGGGAACAATTTGGGGGGATTATATGTTAGCAGGCAAGGTCCTCCCTGCCCTCCAACCAGGCCCTCATTCAGGCACTGGTTCCTCCCTCTGTCCTCAACAAGCTCACAGTTTAGTGGGGGAAATGTGGACAAACAGAATCCACAATGGTAAATGTTCTGATACAGACAATGGACCCCTTCACTGGGCAGTCTGGGTTTGGTTGTATAAGTGACCTACACCAGCTTTCACATCGATAATAGGAAACGTTTGAGAAGTGAACATGAGAATGAAGGACAGTGACTGAATGAACCAACAACTGATGTCTGAAGAGGTGCCTAATTCCAGGAATAAAAAACTGGAGGATGAATGGTCAGGCACGTTAAGAGCCAATGGACTACACCTGCAGGCGAGAGCGAGCCTTGTGAAGGACGTGCCAGGCCTGGCTCAGGTCTGGAACCTGGGTCAGGCCGCTGGAGCTGGGGGTAAGGGGTGAGTTCAAGACGCACCTTTGCGCTTCTGAACGTGCTCGTCTTCTTCAGGGCAGCTTTCCGAGGTCTTAGAGGAGGAGTCCTGAGGATAGACTTTGTTGGAGGTCTCAGAGGGGTGCGAGTTCACTGTACTAAGGGAATGAGCCAAGCTGAAGGCTGAGGTCTTTCGGTCTGGCTTGCTGGGTTGGAAGACTGCTGGACGAGAATAGGCAGAGCCGAGGGAGCCTAAGGTCACGGTGTGGGGCGTGTGTGAGCCAAAGAGTTGGGAGCTTCCATGACGGTACTCCCCATGGTGGTGATCTCGGTGGGGGTAATCATGAGGATGTACGCCATGCTGGTGCTCGCCATGGTGGTGCTCGCCGTGGTGGTGCTCGCCGTGGCGGTGTTCGCCATGGTGGTGTTCGCCGTGGTGGTGTTCGCCGTGGTGAGGTGGGCCATGGTGGTGGGACATCATGGAGGTAGGCCTTCTGTGGTGGTGCCCACCATGATGATGTGCTTCACTGAGGTGGGAGTGGTTACTAGATTGGGTGGAGTCTTTATGGTGGTAAGCCTCACTTTGGCGATGGAGCCCACTATAGTTGGGAACCTCAGTGTGGTGATGAAACCCACCATGGTGGTTGGGCTCCCTGTGTTGGCGGAGCCCTCCATGGTGGTTGGGCTCCCTGTGTTGGCGGGACCTCCCATGGTGTCTCCTGCCATGGTGGTGCTCATGGCCAAAGTGGTCCTCACCATAGGACTGGTGGGAGATGAGAGTGTCATGGGAAGGATCCTGGGAAAGGGGTGTGGAACAGTGGTCTCCACCATGATGGTGGGACTCACCATGACTGGGGGAGTGGTAGGAGTGGTGGGCATGGCGGGAGAAGACATTGTCATGGAAGTCTTGGAATTCATCAGGGTGGTGAGGTCCACCACGATGATGGGATAAGCCATGATGGAGGGACTCACCATGGTGACGGGATGCACCTTGGTGATGGTGGTGAACTCCACCGCGGCCAGGCCTATGGTATGGGGTTGATGAGCCAGGGTGAGAGAATACATCTGAGTCATCAGTGTCTGCCTCATTTTGAGCCTTTGCAGACATGGAAGGTTGATCTGAGACTATGCTGGGAACCCTGGAATGAGGAAAGCTTAACGTGGGCCCAAAAGAGCCCTTTCTGGATCACCTGTCTCGCCTAATCACCTAAGCCACCACACTGGGGCTTCCGGGAAAGCCCGACTTCTCATGGAATTCCACCCTCTATGATGTCACAGGCAGATCTCTACCCAGGCCTAATTTCCAAATGCCTCCTCCTAAGCTACAGTGCAAAGATCATTGTGTCCAACTCTTCATTGTAAAAGGAGGAAACTGAGGTCAAGAAGGGGAAGGGACTGGCCCAAGGTGATCCAGTAGGTCAATGGCAAAGCTGGACAAAGAATTTCGGGGTGACATCAGAGGCCCAGCAGTTGCTTTGCCTCTGTTACTAGAAAAAAAAAAAACTTTAAGAAGCCAGATGGTCCAGTTCTTAGTTGTACCTAGATACCAACTGGCTCTGAGGTTCAAACTGCCCACTTCCACTGTAAACAGGTATGTGACCTTGGTCTAGTTGCTTAATCTTCCTTTGCTTCAGTTTGTTCTTCTATAAAATGGGGCTAATAACAGCTACCTCATAGGGGACAAAAAAGTTAAAATATAAAGCTTATAGTAATAGCACAACAAATGGTAATTAGCATTGTCATCCTTGTCTTGATGGTTGACAGTAATGGAAGCCTCTCTCTTGGGTTATTACTAAAATTAAACTAACAGCCAATATTTATTGGAGACCAGCTTTATGCACTTTAAATATAATCCTCACAATAACTCCACAGGATGGATAATATCCCCATTTTGTTTTATCCCAATTTGGAAATGTGGCTCAAAGAGGATAAACAAACTGCTCAATAAATAAGAACTTATAAAGTCAGCACTCATTCCAAACTTTCCACCATGTTGTCCTGTCTTCCTGCTGAAATCCACCAGAATTCATTTGTGACCAGTGCAGTTCTTCTGGAACTTTCAGGTTCCCACTTTGACTACAGTTGTTTCCTCAGTGCTTGGTCATGGCTAAATTCATAGTGCCATTGGGTACCAGGTTCCCAGTGATGAAAGACATATGGCCCTCAAGGGGCTCAGTGTCTGTTGCCAGCAGCAGACAAGGAAAGAATTTTTAATAGGACAGTTATTCCACAGTTCCCTTCTCCTCTTCCTCCTGTACGTTCTCCCAAATAGAGACGACATTTCCCAGTGTGCCTTCATCTAGGCGGGGCCAAAGAGTGAGAGCGGAAGCAGTGCAACAACTTCCGGGTCTTCAACTTAAGGCCCTGGACGTGGGCACGTGTATTTCCACGCTTCTTTTGGGCTGGAGTGTGGATTAACCAGCAAACAGGAGTGATAGTCTAAGGCAGAGATTTCTGAGTTCTGCAGAACCACAGAATTTACTTGAGATGTTTCTAGGTTAGGGATTCTGTCTTGTGATGAGAAAAAGAAATCAGCATTATTTTTGAACCTCGTGTGCTGTGCGATGTCAGCCGTTTCAGGGGTGGACCCCAATGGAGCAGCCTCGGAACTCATTTGTGAGGGGCGGTTCAGCCCCGGCTGCAGTGCTCAGTGGGTGGGGCCTTGCTCAGTTTTCAGCATGAGATCAAGAAGTCTGCCCATCACGTGTGAACATGCTATTGCCTAGAGAGGAGGAGGAGGTACAGATGGATGACCTCACCCTTGTCATCTGGGTTACCTCCCCCTTATGCACGGGTGACTGACTTAGGGGCGCAAACACACTTTCTGATGTGGTAGAGAAGGAGAGGAGGGACTTCCCTGGTGAGCCAGTGGTTAGGACTGCGCTTCCACTGCACCTGGAGCTGCTTCAATCCCTGGCCAGGGAACCTAGATCCCGCAAGCCAGGCATTGCAGTCTAAAAAAAAAAAAAAAAAAAAAATCAGAGGCAATTTTTTTCTGAAGAAATATTTTTTTCATGACTTCGTGGCGTTCCTACCCACTGCAGTATTCTTGGGCTTCCCTGGTAGTTCAGACGTAAAAAATCCGCCTGCAATGTGGGAGAGCTGGTTTGATCCCTGGGTTGGGAAGATCCCCTGGAGGAGTGCATGGCAACCCACTCCAGTATTCTTGCCTGGAAAACCCCCATGGACAAAGGAAACTGGTGGGCTACAGTCCATGGGGTTGCAAAGATTTGGACCCAACTGAGAGATTTAGCACACATAACGGCCTCCCTGCCACGTTCCTGTTGATATGAACAATGTAAAACATGAATTATGTAGGTTAGAAGTGAATTTCAGAATGATTTAATATTTTTTGCGAGTTTCCTGTTTAGTTATTATGATGCCCTTTCATTGTATATCTTATTAGCATTTGTGTTTTATAAAGGCAGTCTAGTGATTCAACGTGGTGATGTTTTATTATGAAGTGTGAAGTGAAAGAGGAGGAGCTTAGGACTGTGGACAAATCTGGCAGGCTTACTGATGAAAAATTACAATTTACAAATGTAGCCCTGGCTTTAGCAAAATTGAAAAGAACTTAACTATAAATTACAGCCATTTGATAATAAATAGCTAATTTTAATCTATGGTATCACAAAGCAAACAGATCAAGGCTTTTATAAGCCACATTTGTTATATTAAAAAGCCTCAAAGAACAAGTTATTTGTAACAGACCTATTGTTCAGAAAAAAAGAACCTAATAATGCTAGTGTGTAAAATTATATGAGTGAAATGTTAGCACAAGATGCTCAACAAAAGAATGGAAAGATTCTACTCTCAGAGGGAGCAACATCGAGACATACTGATGTCACATGATGCTGAAGACATTTTTTTTTTCTTGGTAATTAACTGAAAAAACAACAGATTCTTTATCCAGGCTGATGAGTCAACAGATTTCACTGACAAATGCCATTATCCCACTTGTAAGATTAGTAAATGATGCTGATAATCAAGAAAAAAATTTTTTTCTGCTGCAGCTTTTACAAACAACCAGCCAAGATATGGTTAATGTTTTACTCATATCTGGACTCAAAAGGTCTGTCTTAGAAGAACTGTTTTGGCATTTAAAAAACTTTTTTTTTGGAGTCTAGCTGATTTACAATGTTGTGTTAGTTTCTGCTGCAAACTGGATCTGTTATATATATAAGCATATATCCACTCTTTTTCAAATCCTTCTCATGTGGGTCATTACAGAATTTTGAATAGAGCTCCGTGTGCTATACAATAGGTCCTTATTAGTCCTCTATATTTTATGTAGGAGTGTGTACATGTCAGTCCCAGTCTGCCAATTTATCCTCTCCCCAACCTCCTGGTCTAGGCATTTGAACTGATGGCATTTCCATCAAAATGGTCCAGGAGTTCCTTGGTGGCCCAGTGGTTAAGGGTGCGCCTTGTAATACAGCAGACACTGGTTCAATCCCAGGTCGGAAGCTCCCACATGCCATGGAGCACCTAAGCCCGAGCGCCGCAACTGCTGAGCCTCCGTGCCCTACAGCCCGTCCTCTGAAACAGAGAAGCCACTGCAGTGAGAACTCTTTGCACTGCAACGAAGAGTAGCCTCCTCTTGCCACTACTAGAGAAAGCCTGTGTGCAGCAATGAAGACCCAGGGCAACCAAAAATAAATAGATGTTTTAAAAGTTGGCTCCGTGAGAGTTTTCACTGCTCATGTGAAAAACCAAAACCAGTCAAAACCCAGCAAAAAAAAAAAAAAAAAAAACTTGATGTTGCCACGCACATTACTTTCCATCCAGGAAGGTGCTGGTGTCAAAAACTGTTGGAGATGAAAAAAAGAACGATGGTGCAAAATGTTAGCCTGGTGAAACCAAAACTAGTTTACTTGAGAGTGTTTAAATTATGCTGTGATCATGACGCAGCAATTCACACCTGGTTATGCACCAAAAACATGGAAGGCAGAGGCTCAAACCAATATCTGCACACCTGTTTGTGGAGGCATTATTCACAACAGCCAAGAGGTGGAAGCAACCTAAATGACCCTGGACAGATAAAGAGATAAAATGTGGCTCATAGATATGATGGAATATTATTCAGTCTTAAAGGAAATTCTGACAACATACTACAACATAGTTCAGTTCAGTTCAGTCGCTCAGTCATGTCCGACTCTTTGCGACCCCATGAACCGTAGCACGCCAGGCCTCTCTGTCCATCGCCAACTCCCAGAGTCCACCCAAACCCATGTCCATTGAGTCAGTGATGCCATCCAACCATCTCATCCTCTGTCATCCCCTTCTCCTCCTGCCCTCAATCTTTCCCAACATCAGGGTCTTTTCAAATGAGTCAGCTCTTCACATCAAGTGGCCAAAGTATTGGAGTTTCAGCTTCAACATCAGTCCTTCCAATGAACACCCAGGACTGATCTTTAGGATGGACTGGTTGGATCTCCTTGCAGTCCTAGGGACTCTCAAGAGTCTTCTCCAACACCACAGTTCAAAAGCATCAATTCTTTGGCACTCAGCTTTCTTCATGGTCCAACTCTCACATCCATACGTGGTTACTGGAAAAACCATAGCCTTGACTAGACGGACCTTTGTTGGCATTTTAAAGCCATATTAAAAGGCTTTTTAATATGCTGTCTAGGTTGGTCATAATTTTTCTTCCAAGGAGCAAGCGTCTTTTAATTTCATGGCTTCAGTCACCATCTGCAGTGATTTTGGAGCCCCCCAAAATAAAGCCTGTTACTGTTTGCATTGTTTCCCCATCCATTTGCCATGAAGTGATGGGTCCAGATGGCATGATCTTAGTTTTTTGAATGTTGAGTTTTAAGCCAACTTTTTCACTCTCCTCTTTCACTTTCATCAAGAGGCTCTTTAGTTCTTCTTCACTTTTTGCCATAAGGGTGGTGTCATCTGCATATCTGAGGTTATTGATATTTCTCCTGGCAATCTTGATTCCAGCTTGTGCTTCCTCCAGCCCAGCGTTTCTCATGAGGTACTCTGCATAGAAGTTAAATAAGCAGGGTGACAATATATAGCCTTGACGTACTCCTTTCCCTGTTTGGAACCAGTCTGTTGTTCCATGTCCAGTTCTAACTGTTGCTTCCTGACCTGCATACGGATTTCTCAAGAGGCAGGTCAGGTGGTCTGGCATTCCTATATCTTTCAGAATTTTCCACAGTTTATTGTGATCCACAAAGTCAAAGGCTTTGGCATAGTCAATAAAGCAGAAATATATGTTTTTCTGGAACTCTCTTGCTTTTTCAATGATCCAGCGGATGTTGGCAATTTGATCTCTGGTTCCTCTGCCTTTTCTAAAACCAGCTTGAACCTCTGGAAGTTCACGGTTCACATATTGCTGAAGCCTGGCTTGGAGAATTTTGAACCTCAAAAACACTGCACTAAGTGAAATAAGTCAGACACAAAAGAACAAATATCATATGCCCACTTTTATGAGTTACCCAGAATAGGCACATTCGTAGACACAGAAGGTTAAATAGTGGTTACCAGAGGCTGTGGGCAGAGGATGATGAAAAGTGAATGTTTAACAATGCAGAATTTCTGTTGGGATGATGAGAACTTCTGGAGATGGACCGTGGTGATCTGTTATTCAATGTTGTGAATATACTCACTGCACTTGAATGGTACACTTGAAAAATGGTTAGAATGGGACTTCTCTGGTGGTCCAGTGGTTGAGAGTCTGCCTGCCCATGCAGGGTACACAGACTGGATCCCTGCTCCAGGAACTAAGATCCCACATGCCTTGGGGCAGCTAAGCCTGAGCATCACAGCTACTGAGCCCATATGCCGAAACTACCAGCTCCTGTGCCCTAGAGCTCATGCTCTGCAACAAGAGAAGCCACCGCAGTGAGAAGCCTGAGCACCGCAACAAAGAGTAGGCTCCACTTGACTTGCCACAACTGGAGAAAGCCCTCGCCCAGCAATGAGGACATAGTACAGCCATAGAGTAAATAAATAAATAAACTTTTTAAAAAAAGGTTAAAATGGCAAACTTTGTTAATAAATATTTTGCCACAATAAATTTTTTAATTAAAATAAACTGTGTGGAAACCTGGACAAAGAACACAGACACCTCTTATAAAGACGTATAGAAACCTGGTGGCTTCGCACTTTGTGAAGGGTCCATTGAGAACCACCAATTTGGTTGGGGTAAGAGGCTGACCGCATCTATAGGATGGATTTTCGTATCCAACTCGTGAGGGCTTCTGCACTCTTTGCCTTGTGCAGCATTTTACACGGGACATGAATAACTTCCTATTCTGTGAGCGTTTTAAGACGCCATCCATGTGTAAAGCAACTATACTCCAATAAAAATTAATTTAACAGAACACCAACAAAAAGGAAACCCCATGATAATAGTTTATTGTCTTATGGAAGAAGAAAGAAAGAATCCATCCACAGACCTCTTCCATAGACCATCATGTCATCAATTTCCCAGATGTGTTCTTTTCAAGTCTCTGGGAATGGCCAGCCCAGCAGATATTGCTCAAGAGTCTATACAAAGTGGCATCTTAGCCTCTCCTTTCTTCCACAGAAATGGAAAACATGTGTATTGCCCAAAGCTCTGCCCACAGGGACCATTTTTCTTTATCACCGTTTTTCAGGGCAAGCTCTGAATTGGGCTGTCCTGAGCAAGACGTCCACTTCTGGCTGTCACTGGCTTACTTGTACAAAGCCTTCCAGAAGTCAGGGCCTGTCCTTTCTCCTCCTCCCCTTGGAGCCTTTGGGTATAAACTGAGGTGAAGCCGTAGAAACTGATGCCATGTGAATTTGAACCATCTGCTCATGTAATTTATGTGTGCCTTCTGGATCAGTTTGGGCCCAGTATCATATATATCACTTCAATTTCTTTTATTTATTTGACCACCTCAGGCCTCAGTTGCAGTACACGGGATCTTCATTGCATCACGGGCGATCTTTCGTTCTGACACATGGACTCTCAAGTTGTGGTGTGTGGGCTCAGTAGTTGTGGCATGTAGGCTTGGTTGCTCTGAGGCTTGTGGGATCTTCGTTCCCCAACCGGGGATCGAATCCACATCCCCTGCACTACAAGGCAGATTCTTAACCACTGGACCACGAGGGAAGACCCTCTATCACTTCAGTTTCTAATGAGATGCCACCGTGAAAATCCAGTTTCATGATTCTGTAGGTCAGATAACACCCAGTTTATGATGAACACTTGGGTCTGATAATCACATGGTGTTCCATAAATCAGGAATTCAGTCTTCATTAAGGCCCAGTAGCAAGCCAGAAACTGCTTTTGAAGAGATAGAATAGTTGTCAGCAGAGATAGCATGACCAAAATTCCAGAGGTCTTAGCTGTGATCCTCCTGTTGGGGGTTGCCAGAGATGCCACATAGAGTCTTTGGCTGACACCTAAGTCAGACACGTGGATCTACTAGGCATAGTGCCCAAGTGGTAGGCAGCTTGCACCAAGTCTGCACTTGAAGAGCTTTTTTGAGATCCAGATTGAACATTGTCCTATTTACAGGTTACCCAGAAATTGAGTCAAAACAGCTTGTGATCTGTGTTGACTCCAAAACCCAAAAGGCACACCATACATCGCTCCTCTTTGTGGCATGTGATATAAGTGACAGCAACTCATCTCTCACATTAGAAGAGATATGCAACATTCTGCAGACCTCTGGACTGCTGGAAACTTTCCTGATGTGGCAGGCCCTTGAATTTTCATCTCCAACTTTCTGGCACACACATGTCTAGGGCACCTAAGGGGATTGTTGTTTTCTGCGCATAGTGTCCAGTTAGCATAATGGCATCAATTGAGTGTGTTCTCTGTGCTGGCAAGACTATCAAAGTCCATTTGGACCTAGCAGTTTGCAGAAGAATGGCAATAATCTAAGGACAAGACAGTAAAGGTATACTGTTATCCTTGCTAGGT
This sequence comes from Cervus canadensis, assembly GCF_019320065.1. Lineage (NCBI taxonomy): Eukaryota > Metazoa > Chordata > Mammalia > Artiodactyla > Cervidae > Cervus > Cervus canadensis. The sequence continues at coordinate 41,552,035 of NC_057414.1, forward strand.
AAAAGCAAGCTGTCATTTCCTATACTCATGGGAAAGTAAGAGAAAGCACTTACTAGTTCAATAGCCACCCAGCAGTTGCTGCTGGGGTTTTTATTGATTTTCTCCAATAAAGATCTCAAATCTAGAATTGCAGCAGTGTGGGATTTCCCTTAACCAATTGACCAATTGGTGAAGACTCTGAACTCCTAATGCAGGGAGCCTGGGTTCAGTCACTGGTCAGGGAACTAAAAGATCCCACATACTGGAACTAAAAGATCGCATGCCACAATAGAGACTGAAGATTCTGTGTGCTGTGGCTAAGACCCAACACAACCAAATAAATGCATAAATAAACTAAAAAAAATACTTTGTTGTTGTTGTTCAGTCACTAAGTGGTGTCCAAATCTTTGTGACGCCAAGGACTGCAGCATGCCAGGCTTCCCTATCCTTCACTATCTCCCTGAGTTTGCTCACGCTCATGTCCATTGTTCAATGATGCCATCCAACCATCATATCCCCTTCTCCTCCTGCCCTCAATCTTTCCCAGCATCAGGGTCTTTTCCAATGGGTCAGCTCTTCACATCAGGTGGCCAAAGTATTGGAGCTTCAGTATCAGTCCTTCCAATGAATATTCAGGGTTGATTTCTTTTAGGGTTCACTAGTTGGATCTCCTTGCTGTCCAAGGGACTCTCATGAGTCTTCAGCACCACCTGAAGTGGTTTGAAAGCATCAGTTCTTTGGTACGCAGCCTTCTTTATGGTTTAAAATAGAATTGCAGCTGTTATTGCCACTGCCACATCACTAAGTTTGCTTTTTCCACCTGCAAACAGGTAGGAATACGACTGGAATCACCACTACTCTTGCATCTCTCAAACCCTTAATGGTGGCACTAATCTCTGCAGTTTCTTCAAAGTTGTGGTATGACTTCTGGTTTACAACTTGGTGGAGGAGGGGACAATTCCAGGGCTTTCCTCTTGGTCCTTTTTTGCCATATTCATCCACATTGAAGTGGCAGGAACCAATGGGAGTCTGCCAGCTACTGAGCACTAATCTCACAATCAATTCTGGGACAGCGGGGCGGGGGGAGAGGGGGGGAGACAACCACAGCATGAATCTGAGGGCCTCAGGAATGTGCCCTTTCATCTCTAAAGCCCTTTGGTGCTAATTGGTCTCCACGGGTAATAATTTTCAAATTAACATCTGAAACTGCAGTGAATTTGTACTATGTCATTTTAACTAAGCTGGATCTATTTCCCAGAATTCTCTTCCCTGCATAGTTCTGTTAATGTGGCCCACAAGTGACATTTTGTGTAAGATTTGGAGAGTAGAAGTGAAACAGGAGTTGTATTCTTTTTCCATGAGGCAGGTTGGTGCAGGGGCCCCAGAAGTGGTGGCACCTCTCTCACAGTGACCCTCATTTGCTGGCTCAGCATGTTGGCATCAGGCAATAGCTGGGTCCACAGCTCCTCCTGCTTCAGCTACTCTTGTTCCAGGTGCACGTTCAGCTCCCGGATGGAGTGCCAGCTTCTCCTGTGAACCGTCTGCTTCATTAAAGTTAGAGGCTTAGGTGCAGTGAGAGACTGATTGGGTTCTGGTCCATCCTGTGGGTGCTAGCTAGTCCTCACAGGTGCCGTTTGTTCTTGCTTCCCTCACCTCACATCACATGCTTTCCAACAGTTTGCCTGCTGTCTTTGAGCTCCAGCACCAGAAACAAAAACAGCAGTCTTCTATGATCAGCCCTCACAATTACGCAGGGTCTTATCCCTAGGATACATCTTGACTACACATAATCGTTCCCAGTAATTTTGTTTCTTTGATTAAATCCTGGCTGATACAGTAACCTTATTTTTCCTTAATGTTTTTATTTATTTGTTTGTTTGTTTTTGGCTGTGCTGGGTCTTCACTGCTGCAGGGGCTTTTCTCTAGTTGTGGTGAGCAGGGGCTACTCTTTAGTTGCAGTGCAGTGCAGAGCTTCTCATTATGGTGGCCTCTCTTGTACAGAGCACAGGCTCTAGGGCACGTGAGCCTCGGGAGTTGGGGCACAAGGGCTCAGTCGTTGTGGTTCATCGGCTTCATTGCCCCTCAGGATGTGGGATCTTTCTGGATCGGGGATTGAACCCATGTCCCCTACATTGGCAGGTGGATTCTTTCTTTTGGGGCGCACCATGTGGCTTGTGGGATCTTAGTTTCCCAACCATGGATTGAACCCAAGTTATCAAACTTTTGATCTCTATGACTCTTGTAGGTAAAAAATAGGTTCAGTTCAGTTCAGTTCAGCTTAGTCATGTCTGACTCTGCAACCCCATGGACTGTAGCACACCAGGCGTCTCTGTCCATCACCAACTTCTGGAGCTTACTCAAACTCATGTACATTGAGTTGGTGATGCCATCTGATCATCTCATGCTCTGTCGTCCCCTTCTCCTTCTGCTGTCAATCTTTCCCAGCATCAGGGTCTTTTCCAGTGAGTCAGTTCTTCACATCAGGTGGCCAAAGTATTGGAGTTCCAGCTTCAGCATCAGTACTTCCAGTGAATATTCAGGATTGATTTCCTTTAGGATGGCCTGGTTGGATCTCCTTGCAGTCCAAGGGACTCTCAAGAGTCTTCTCCAGCACCACAGTTCAAAAGCATCAATTCTTTGGCCCTGAGCTTTCTTTATAGTCCAACTCTCACATCCATATATGACCACTGGAAAAACCATAGCTTTGACTAGACGGACCTTTGTTGGCAAAGCAATGTCTCTGCTTTTTAATATGCTGTCTAGGTTGGTCATAATTTTTCTTCCAAGGAGCAAGCGTCTTTTAATTTCATGGCTGTAGTCACCATCTGCAGTGATTTTGGAGCCCCCCAAAATAAAGTCTGTTACTGTTTGCATTGTTTCCCCATCCATTTGCCATGAAGTGATGGGTCCAGATGGCATGATCTTAGTTTTTTGAATGTTGAGTTTTAAGCCAACTTTTTCACTCTCCTCTTTCACTTTCATCAAGAGGCTCTTTAGTTCTTCTTCACTTTTTGCCATAAGGGTGGTGTCATCTGCATATCTGAGGTTATTGATATTTCTCCTGGCAATCTTGATTCCAGCTTGTGCTTCCTCCAGCCCAGCGTTTCTCATGATGTACTCTGCATAGAAGTTAAATAAGCCGGGTGACAATATATAGCCTTGACGTACTCCTTTCCCTGTTTGGAACCAGTCTGTTGTTCCATGTCCAGTCATAACTGTTGCTTCTTGACCTGCATACGGATTTCTCAAGAGGCAGGTCAGGTGGTCTGGTATTCCCATCTCTTGAAGAAAATTAAAAAATGCTTGCTCCTTGGAAGGAATGCTATGACAAACCTAGACAACATATTAAAAAGCAGAGAAATTACTTTGCCGACAAATGTCCATATAGTCAAAACTATGGTTTTTCCAGTACAGTTATGTACAGTAATGTACAGATGTGAGATTTGGACCATAAAGAAGATTGAGTGGTGAAGAATTGATGCTTTCCCAATTGTGGTGTTGGAGAAGACTCTTGAGAGTCTCTTGGACTGCAAGATCAAACCAGTCAGTCCTAAAGGAAATCAACTCTGAATATTCATTGGAAGGACACCCACTGGAGCTCCAGGAGTTTGGCCACTTGATGCAAAGAGTTGACTCACTGGAAAAAAACCCTGAAGCTTTGGAAGATTGAATGCAAAAGGGGAAAGGGGTGGCAGAGAATGAGATGGTTAGATAGAATCACTGCCTTAATGCATTTGAATTTGAGCAAACTCCTGAGATAGTGGAGCGACAGAGGAGCCTGGTGTGCTGCAGTCCATGGGGTTGAGACAGGACTTAGCGACTGAACGACATCAATCTCTTGAGACTTCTCTGGTCTTTAATCTGCCCTCAGGCGGTCTTCTCTGGAATGAAGAACGCTGATACCTGCCATTTATTGGGGGTTTTAATTCTATAAAGAGCTCAAAAGATACCGTTATGTGTACCCCTTGAGGTGGAACCAGGACCCTGCCCCAAGGCTGCTGGTCCTCTCTTGTCTCTGCATCTGCTACCTTGTTTGATGAGCAACTGTTCAAATCTGCCCTTTGGAACTCAGGGAAGGTCATGGAGGGTGGAGTCTGCTGCTTACCAACAAGAAACGGGGGACATGGAAAGGCTTTTATGTCCAGGAGCCCGAAGATCCTGCTCAGTTTCACTGGGTCCCCATTCTCATGGTAACAGCCACATCTATTCTTAGGCATCTGCCTCATCCTCAAAGAGCGGGGAACTGGCTTTTAATGACTGACATACAACATGCACATTTTAAAATATTTTATTTAAAAATGGAAAACCAAACAAACAAAAAGCCCACCCCAAGAACTTTTGGTTCTGGGGGTCTGGGAGCAGCTTAGGTCTGTTAGGAGGGTGGAACCTGGAAGACAGTGTGGGGGCCTCTGACCCCTGGCAGAAGGAGCAAGAACTCAGGAGGCTGACGGGCAGAGTAGCCTTTCCCAGAGCTCAGCCCCTCTCTGTGGCATGGACTCATCCACTTGGAAAGACAGGTGGAGGGGTCCTCAATCCCCTTAAGAAGGCAGGGTGGGCAGTTCTGAACGGGCCTCAAATCTCTTGGCAAAGCCACCATCCAATTAGGACAAAGGAGAGAGTGGTCCGGGGTTCTATTGGGCCTACACCTTCCTGGGAGGTGGGCTCAAACAGGGAGATGCGCCCCCACTTACTGCTGCAGCCCCTCTCGGGAGAAAGGGCCCTGATGCGGTGGGACCCGGAGGCAGCCCTAGGAAAGACCCTGGTGGGCAGGTCAGGGGCCAGACTCCCACCCGGAGCTCAGTGGCCTGGGCGCAGCGCCCGGATGGGCCGAGGAGGGGGGTTGTCTAGGACTGGTTCGGGCCGGAGGCGCATGCCGCCTCGGCGCTTCTGCTTGCGCAGCAGGTAGCTTGAGTACTGCACCTCGGGCATGGCCAGCTTGAGGCAGGCCTCGGTGGCTGGACCGGCGCGGCCGCTGGGCAGGTCGTAGCCCATGATGTCCACCTTGCGGCTGGGCTGCCACGGCTGCAGCTGCTTGGTGCGGATCTGGGCCGCGGGTCGCAGCACCGGCTCGTCGCCAAAACAACGCCGCAGCAGGCGCTCCCGGGCCTCGCGCAGCTCGCGCGCCTCGCGCTCCACGCAGGCGCGGCCGGCACTCGCCACGCGGCGCCAGAAGGTGGCGTTGAAGTGGTCGTAGAGGCCGGCGTCGAGCGCGTTCCAGGCGCGCGCAGCCCGCGCGAGCGCCGCGGGGATGGCGGCGAGGCGCGAGCTGGCGGCGCGCGCGTTGAGCCTGGCGTAGAGCACGTCGTCCAGGTCCCAGGCCAGCAGGCGCCGCAGCAGCACGAGCGACTCGTCGAAGTACTCGGCGATCATGACGAGCGAGAAGACCTCCTCCACCTGGCGGATGAGGCCCGCCAGGTAGGCGGCGTCGTCCCGGGGGCTGCGCTCGTTGTCGCCGCCCAGGTCGTACGCCAAGGTGTTGTGCGCGAACATGGCGAAGTGCTCGCCCGCGCGGTAGTAGGCCTCGGGCGCGCGCAGGAAGGCCTCGAGCGACGCGTTGGGCACGCGCCGGAAGGCGGGGCAGTACTGGTTGTAGTAGCTGAAGAGCGACTCGAACATGGCGGCCGGCTCGCGCAGGATGGTGACGTAGACGGTGCCGGGCGGCATGAGGCGCTGCAGCTCCGCGCGGTCGAAGCGCAGGTGGCTGGCCAGCACGTGCGGCGGCCGCGTGGCCGGGTGCACGAAGTGCGCCGAGAAGTTACGCGGGTAGCAGAACTGGTGCTCGCAGCTCGGGTGAGGCAGGGCCACCGTCAGGTTGTGGCGCTCGGCGAAACGGAACAGGATGTTCTGCACCGTCGTGCCCGCAGTCTTGTGCGTCTTCAGAAAGGCCACGGTCATGTGCTTGGGGCGCGGCGGAGAGTCCTGCAGAGGCGGGCAGCTCAGAGGGAACAGCTTGGGGTACCTGCAGGGTCCGGCGTGTGCAGGGAGGAGGGTGTGAGAGGGTACTGCTCGACCTGGCCTCTCCCCAAGAATGGTGGGGATGGGCCCAGGGCGTTACCCACAAAACAGTACACAGATGTATGGTACGCAGCATCTAAGATGACCACCCTCCAGGGATTCCCTGTGAGAGGGTAACAGGCAGGAAGGCCAGGGGTCTCCAAACGGAGGAAATAGACTGCAAGTGTCAGACTTTTTTTTTTTTTTTTAAATCTCTCTAGCGTCTGCTTACAATGTGGGAGACCCGGGTTCCATCCTTGGGTCAGGAAGATCCTCTGGAGAAGAAAACGGCAACCCACTCCAGTATTCTTGCCCGGAAAATCCCATGGACAGAGGAGCCTGGTAGGCTATAGTCCATGGTGTCACAAAGAGTTGGACATGACTGAACGACTTCACTTTCACTTTAAGCAGCAAGAGGAAACAAACTAGTGTTATATGTTTTCCCCTTCTCTATACAAAGTTAAAAAGAGGTTTCTCTTAAAATACTGTGTTGCCATAATGACACCTGGTTCCACCTGAACTTAATGTTTCTCAAATCTTGAGCTAACCAATGCATTTTTTAATGGAAATATTTGTCTTAAGCTATGTTAATGTACTATGCATTTACCCTAGACTCTATCTTCAAGTCAGTTCGGCCTAAAAGCTCAGATTTAGGCTCAGCACTGACTTGACAAACCAATATGTTATACTCAGACATTGTTCTCTTAATCTATGTAAATGAAATTATTGTTTTTCCAGTAGTCATGTATGGATATGAGAGTTGGACTATAAAGAAAGCTGAGTGCTGAACAACTGATGCCTTTGAACTGTGGTATTGGAGAAGACTCTCAAGAGCCCCTTGGACTGCAAGGAAGTCCAACCAGTCCATCCTAAAGGAGATCAGTCCTGGGTGTTTATTGGAAGGACTGATGTTGAAGCTGAAACTCCAATACTTTGGCCACCTGATGTGAAGAGCTGACTCATTTGAAAAGACCCTGATGCTGGGAAAGATTGAGGGCAGAAGGAGAAGGGGACGACAGAGGATGAGATGGTTGGATAGCATCACTGACTAGATAGACATGAGTTTGGGTAAACTCCGGGAGTTGGTGATGGACAGGGAGGCTTGGTGTGTTGCGGTTCATGGGGTCGCAAAGAGTTGGACACAACTGAGCAACTGAACTGAATCTGTCTTTCTACAAGATTCAAATCAATCATTTTATGGCCCGGGATGACTCACCTGGTGCCAAGATTATCTCAAAATACATCTTGTGGGTCAGGGGCCTGGTGCCATTCTCTGAGTTTTGAGACATTCCTTTATTTAGTTAACAGGCTGCTAGTAACTATCTAACATCCAGCTAAAGACTAGCAGGCGGGTATTCTTTCTGCTCCCTTCTGATGTCTATGTCAGAAGCTTTCTTTTTCCTTTATGCTTTAATAAAGTTTATGCTTTAATAAAACTTTATTACACAAAAGCTCTGAGTGATCAAGCCTCGTCCCTGGCCCTGGATTGAATTCTTCTCTTCCGGAGGCCAAGAATCCCAGCATCTTCCGCGGTTCAGCAACAACCTTTCACCTGTTGACCTCTTGTCATTCACACTCGTGTGTATGTCCCACCTCTTGAATATGAGTGGGACTTATTGATGCCTCTAAGGAGTTAGAATAGGGCAGAAATGGTGGGATGTGACTTGTGAGATTACATTGTAAAAAGATTATGGCACTGTCTTGGTATCCTTCTCTCACTCTCTCTAGGGTAACTCATGCAGGGGGCGAGGTACCAGGTGGGAACAGTCAGTCCCCAAGGAATCAGGCCCTCAGTCTGTCATCAACCTGCTTGAAGAGCTGAAGCCTCCCACAGCAACCATATACAGGAGCTTGTAAGGGGAGCCCTTCCAATCAAGGCTTCAGATTAAACCGCTGTCTCCAACCACCAGTTTGACTGCAACTCTGTGAAAGGCCTCGAACCAGAGGCATCCAGCTAGGGCAAGCCTGAATTCCTGACCCACAGGAGTGAGATAATAAATGTTTGATGTTTTCAGTCACTTAAGTTTTGTGGTATTTGGTTACCCATAAAAAATAATACAAGGACAGTGATTCCCCTGGTGGTCCAGTGGTTAAGAATCTGCCTGCCAATGCAGGAGACACAGGTTCGATCCCTGGTCTGGGAAGATCCCACATGCTGCTAAACAACTAAGCCCGTGTGCCACAACTGCCAGGCCTGCGCTCTAGAGCCCACGAGCCACAACTACGGAAGCCCGCACACCTAGAGCCAGTGTTCTGCAACAAGGGGAGCCGCTTCAACGAGAAGCCTGTGTGTGGCATAAAGGCCCAGCACAGCCAAACAAATAAATAAACCCTTAGTGTTTTAAAAAAGCAAAATAAAATAATACAAGGACAAAGGCCCTTGGGGACCCTTGAGAAATTTCACTTTACAGGTGTACAAACTGAAGAACAGGAAGAGGAAAAGCATTTCTATAAGTCCAGAAACTCAGATAAAATCGCCAAATCCTCTTACTGTCTGTTGTCGTTCTCATTTTTACTCTTTCCACTGGCTCTTCATTTCATTGGAAAAGACCCTGATGCTGGGAAGGACTGAGGGCAGGAGAAAGCAACAGAGGATGAGATGGTTGGATAGCGTCACCAACTCAATGGACATGAATCTGAGCAAACTATGGGAGATAGTGAAGGACAGGGAAGCCTGGTGTGCTGCAGTCCATGGGGTCGCAAAGAGTTGGACACTACTAGCGACTGAACAACAACAGGCTCCTCACATTGTAGATGAGTGGCAGGGCCTCTGAAGCAACCTGTTGTTATATGATTCCATCAAGTCCTCTGGAACCTCATTCATTCATTCAGGTTTTTTTTTTGTTTGTTTAAGCATCTACTACTTTACTTTGTGCTAGGAACTGTTCTGGGCTCCAGAAATATAATAGCATAAAAAAACATAATAATCCTAGCCTTCATGAAACTTTCATTTCTGTTTCCTTGCTCCTGAAACAAGGGTGTTCAAGGTGACCTTACTAGGTGACCTGTAAGTTCACTCCAGACTTTGAGTCACTCTCCTGTTTCTTTTCTGCCATCCTAAGCATCAGGCAACAAGGGCAACTCTAAGCAGCCTTGAGGATGCCCGTGAGATTACCTTCCTGGTTTGGGTTCAGGATGTCTACACAGATGCTCCATAAGACCAGAAAGGCATCTGGCAGGAGGGACTGGGCCCATTCACACTGTTCTCACGGATGACCATGTAGAGAATGGCAAACAGGTCCTGGGTGGGGCGGGGTGGGGGGTGGCAGTGCAGGGATTTATTGGGTTCATGCAGTGAGCCAGGAGTAGGGTCAGGGCTGCTATTCATCATCACGTTGTATCCTGTATCAGGGGGAGTGGCAAGGTCACGCATAGTGTCACTGTCATTTCTAGATGAGCAAATGGGCTCAGAGAAGTGAGACTTGCCCAGAAAAACAGTAGAGTGAAGCTGTTTGCAGTTCTCTGGGGAGTGTGTGGCTGAACTGCACTGACTCCATCACAGGCCAGCAGCCCTACACCCTCCCTTTTCTGTGTAACTGCGATTTAGCCTACTCATAAGAAGTGCGCTCAAGCCAGGTAAATTCCCTGTCAGACTTTACCCTTGCCTTCATCCCATGTGAAAACTGCAAGACTGCCTTTTGCTGATGCAGATGGTTAAGGCCACAAAACCGCCAACGCCCCCCACTCCGGGGTGGAGGATACCACCGCCTTTCCGTCCATGAGGATGTACTCCTGAGTAGTCACATTCTGTTTTTAGCTTTTGCCCCTTTAAATCTCCCTGTACCCCTTCCGACGCCACTGTGAATGCCTCTGGATCCTCCATCTACTAGATCCTTCCTGCCTGTATGTAAGTTACCCATAGTAAAGTTCTTAAGTGCAATTTATATGGAGGTACGCACTTCTGTTTTTGTTCTTAAAGTTCTTTTTCACTTCGTAAGATATTCAGCCTCTCTGCCTCCCATCCACCAGAAGTGATGCTGAGGGAAAGACTCGGGCTGGAATAGAATCTCAGTTTACATACTCAGGGCTTTCCTGACAGCTCAGTTGGTAAAGAATCCGCCTGCAATGCAGGAGACTCCAGTTTGATTCCTGGGTCGGGAAGATGTGCTGGAGAAGGAATAGTATTCTATTCCCACTCCAGTATTCTTGGGCTTCCCTTGTGGCTCAGCTGGTAAAGTATCCGCCCGCAATGCGGGAGACCTGGGCTCGATCCCTGGGTTGAGAAGATGCCCTAGAGAAGGGAAAGGCTACCCACTCCAGTATTCTGGCCTGGAGAATTCCACGGACTACAGTCCATGGGGTCGCAAAGTGTTGGACACAACTTTCACGTCCACATCCACTACAACACACACTTTCAGTGAAGTCCTTCCCAAGGAGGTTGTGTGGATCTAAAGAGAATGTATGGAAAGCGCTTTGAGAACACAGGAAAGAGCAAAGCCCAGCAGAAGATGGACTCTTTTGTCAGGTTTAAGGAACGAGAAGGGAGGAGAAGGAGAGCTCCCATTCGCTAACCCGGCAACTCCTGGGCACCGCCCCCTCACCGAGACCCCGCCCCCTTACCAGCTGAGCTGCGCCCCCTGGTGGATGAGGAGGCTTAAGGTGCTGCATCCTAGCACCAGCAGCAGGATTTTCCTACGGCTCATCTTGGTGGCCTGCTGCAGGCGCTGGAGAACGGGCGGCATGATGGGGTACCCACCCCTGGACCAGCCAGGGCCTCACTATCCAGGACTCCCTTCGCCGGCACTCATGGGGGCTCCTGGGGCTCCGGTAGCAAGGCCAGTGTTCCTGTGAGGCCTGGCAGGAGAAGGAGGAAAACAGGTTTGTAGCGGGCAGAGGAGATGGGCGCCGAGCCCCAACAGGACTGCTGCAAACGAGAGCTCCGAAGGGTGGGGTGTGCAGAGAGGCCAGGGAAGATCAGATTCCTACCTCCTGTTACCATGACCCTATCTCCACGGTGCTCCAGATAACTCAGTCTTGGGTGGAATTACAGGCTCTGGGGTCTGGCCAGCCCTTCAGGCTATAGCCACTCCCTCCCTTGAGCCAGGTCTCTGCTTCTCTGCCTGCCCCTAATTCATCTTTGTCTCGTGGCCATTTATGTCTGTCTGAGCAACAGTGCCTGGCTTAGCACAGAAGTCTCAATTCAGGGTTTCCTCTCCTACAGGACTCCTTGCCTGACTGCTTCTTCAGCCAGGGGTTAGTCTTGACTCCCCAGACACTGAGCTCCTCAGAAACACTGACCAGGCCTTCACCTTCTTGAGTCTCTGATATGAGGAAGAGGCTTACTATATGTATTATACGACTGCACACCTAATTTCATCTAATCCTCACTGCAACCCTAACATAGGTGTTCCCATTTTACAGACAAGGAAACTGAGGCTCTAAGGACTGGTGTCACTTATCTGGGTCACACAGCTGGTGTTAGCAGGGTCTGGATTCAGATCTGCTTCCAGATACATCCGGCTTCAGAGTCCATGCCCTCAGACAGCATGTGTGCTGCTTCCACAGAGAACTGATTTCCCCATCCCTGCCCCGGACTCTGCAATACTGCATACCTCTGATCCATGAGGGAAAGAAAGGAAGGACCTGCGATCCTGGAACTCAATCTGAATTGCATCCCCAGACACCTGAAACCCTGGCTGCCCCGTCGGTGATGGCAGTGAGAGGTGCCTGGCCAAGGAAGAGGGTGGCCGCCTGGGAGTTGGGAGGGGAATACAGGGGGCTTCCTGCTCATTGCCCTACAGAGATTCTCCAAGGGAAGGTGGGCCTCCATCTCAGCTGAGCAGCAGGAGCGAGAGGCAGGAGGAGGGCCTGGTGTCTGGCCAGTCACCTGTCCCCGCATGAATGTGTTAGCTCAAGGGCACCCTGACCCTTGGCAGCTTCAGTGGAAAGGCAGCTTCAGTGGCAATGCCTGTCCCCCGGTGAGGGTGGGGGTCTCTGTCTCGGGGGCCTCCATCTCCAGGTTCAGGTTTGGCTTCATCCTCGCATGCACCCCTCTCCAAAGGGAAGGGGGAGCCTGGAACCTTCTGGGCACGTGCATGTGTGTGGAACTAGGACATCTCAGTCTCAGGAGGGTTGAAGTAATGTGAAAACTCTTTGACCATGACCTTCCCCTGGGCTTGGCTTCTAGTCCTTCTCCTTTAGCTCCCCCCTCCCCCTAATTAATCCTGGATTACATTGAAACCTGTTGGGGTGTAAAGATGTCCGGGTTATGCCTTTCCCTTCTCTCCAGGCCCCCTCACCTGGTTTCCTCCGCCAGCCTGCAGACAGACTTAATCCTCCCGGAGCCAAGGGATGTGAAGCACCCAGCCAGAGAGGGCAACCAAGGGCGCAGCAGAGAAAGCCTAAGATCCCCGTCTTCAAGGACTGCTGGGGGGGAGGAGGGCTGCCGCTGCCCATGTGAAGCACCAGCATGAGGGAGTCAGAGCCCACTCAGGACACACAGCTTCTCCCCTGTCACTTATCCTGCCGAGAGGACTTGGTGACCAGGCAGGAGTTTCCCACTGGGGCCACATGGAGGACCACCAATTTCCATCTTTGCTCAACTCACTGAAACCAGCCTTTTTTTTTTTTTTTGGCAATAGAAATTACACAAATGGTTCATTTACTAAAACAGTATAAAAAGGTGAAGAAACATAAATTAAAGCACATACACTCAGGAGCTAACATCCAAGATTATATATATTCTAAGTTGCTGAAACCAGTCTATTTTTCAGAGACTCCAGGTCAGCCCAGGAGGTCAAGCCTGGGGACAGCTACAGTGGGACTTTGCCTGGGAGATGCTTCAACCAGGCTATAGGGAGAAAGGTGATGGGGTGGTTGGTGGTGCCCTCCGTCCCATCTCTGCCATGGCCTAGCCCTGGGGAGCCAGCCAGTCTGAGGCCTGCCGGGTACAGGGTATCATCCGTGTAAGAACTCCCTGGATGCCAGTCCTCCAAGGTAGGCAGCAGCTTCTGCATGTTCCCCGTCCATGATTGGAGGCTCGCTGCCTGCAGATACAGCCTGGGTTGCTTCTGAGCAGCCTTGGCTGTTTCAAAAGTTCTTTCTGGGACAGTTGAACTCAGCCTACTGCTGGTTGCGCCCTCCTCGGCCTGTCCCCTTCCACCTTCCACACTCGGGGTTGCTCATGCTGCCCTGCTAGGCCGCAGGAACCCTGTAAGTTTTTTCTCCATGACAGACCTTCAGGTATTTAAAAGCAGTAACCCTGTCTCCTGTGGGTGGGCACTCGGCCAGGCTAAACATTCCAGGTCCCGAGAGAGGGTGCTGCTCGGACACCCGAGGAGGTGGGTGCCCCTTTGCTTGGCAAGTTCACTCCGCAATGCCTGCTGTGGACACGGGGTCAGGCCACCGGCACCCGGGAAGGGGGCCACCTGGGGCTCTTGGTTTCCCTCGGTAACCCCTAGGTCAGTGGGGGTGGGTGGCAGCCTGCTGGGATCGGAACTGAGAGCAAGGGCCCTGGCTCCTGCCTCTCACATGTTTCAGACTTCTCCTGGCCTCCCCTGTGTCTTCTCCGATGAGAGTTTCCCTCAGTCGTGTCCCAGACAAGTCAGGGTGCCTGGGCTCGTGAGAAAATCAGTGCTAATTTTAGTCAGAACAATCTACCGCAGGCTGCCGCACGGTTTGCAAATTGCTTTCCTTTCTCCAGGGAACCAAAGAAGAAATGGCTTAGCTGGCCAAAGCTTTGAAAACTGGTCTAGATGCCCACCCACTGCCACACAAGCCCGCTGCTCGCTCCCTGAGGGCTCTAGGGCTGAGATGGGTGCCCTTGGAGGAGGAGGGCGCCCTGGCCCCCACCACCTGGACCTGACCCTCGGGTGACCTGGAGACTGCCTCTTTACTGAGGATGGCACCGCCGGGTGAAGAGGGCAACTGCCCCCTGCACTGAGGAGGAAGGGGCCATGGGCAGAGAGGCTGTACACTAGTGGCCCAGGAGATGAAATGTCTTTCCAGCTCCCTCTTTTCCTTCCTTTCTTACCCACCAGCCTTCGCCAGGTCACCCCCGCCCCCCAGTCCCCTCTGCCTGTCATCCACCGCCACCTCCTCCCTGCCTCTGATTTCCCTTCATCCTCCTCTGTCCATCACTGCCCCCCACCCTCCCAGCCCCCATTCCCTCAATTGCATGCCAACCTCCCCCAGGGATCGGGTCACTGGGATCTGGTCCCCAATAAGGGATAGGCCAGCGTCGCGCTCTCACCCATTCCTCTCCTCCTCTGCCGGGGGCCAAGAGCCCCCCTCCCTCCTCATGCTCTTCAGGCGCCGGCCTCCAAGACACTCTCCCGCCCCAGCCGGCATCCCTCATTCAGGTCCGGTCCACCCCCGCCCCTCCAGCCCCAGGCCGGCCGCCGCAGTACTCACGCTGACCGGACTCTGCCTGGACCCGCGTGGAGGGGGGTCGCCGCTATCTCCCCAGACCTTGCGGCGAAATCCGCTGAGGGTCCGAGGGCGCTGGGGGCCCAGCGCGCAGAGTGCTGGTCGCTCGCTGGCCTCTGCGCGCTTGGATGGGATCAGGTGGCAGCGTCGGCCCAGCTCCGCTGCTCTTGGCTCAGCCCGCTGCCCGCCCCCCATCGCACACCGGAGGCGGAGGCGGGGCGGGGGCGGGGGCCGGCGAGCAGGGGAGGGGGAGGGGCAGAGTGGGAAGAGGAGGGGGCCGCCCGCGGGACTCTCTCCCAGGGGTGTCTTCGAATGCGGGCATCTTCCCTGGGCCGTCTGGCACAGTCTGGACTCCAGGGTGGTCAGCTGCTTGCCCTCCCACTACGGAAGGGGAAACTAAGGCCTGGAAGGTGTTTGGGCACTCCAGCCTTGCTGGGCATTCCCGGGCCCCCACTGGTTACCCTTGGCCAGGTCGGTCCTAGGGGAATTAGAGACACAGGTACATGCACAAGTCCCCACATGCTTTCCGCCCACCCCCTTCTCCTCTTTCCACCTCCAGCAGGGGAATACCTTCCAGCCTGAGGCCTGGTTCCATCTGTCCTCACACCCCTGGGGACCCCTTCCATTCCAGTCTGCCACTGACCCTCTCCTCCTCTGCACCAGGAGTCCGGATGCACTTATTCCCGGCCAGAGTTTTCATGGACCCGGGACCGCTGCCTGGGCAGTTTGTGCTGGGAATCAGGGAACTCAAATTCAACCTGGGGGTGAACTTAAATTCTAGGGTTAAGAGGCAACTCCCTGGACCTGGTTGCTTCCAGCTCTACTATAGGGAGCTGTTTGTGGAGCTGTTCTGAGGCTGCAGAGATGACCCATGTGAAGGCTCTGTGAGAATAGTCCTGACTTTTCTACTGCCTTCTTAGTCCTCCGCTCCAACCACCTGGGAGCTGAGTTCTCCCAGACACCCAGAGCCCCACATTGAGTTACGTGGTTCTCATGAACCCCTGCTTTCTGTTGCTGTCTCTGACTGGTGTGGCCAGGATCCTGGAGCTGAGGCAGCCACCCAAAGCTGGGGCTGGAAGGGGCTGGATTCCATTCTAGACCCACACAGATACACAGGTGTTGTGTGAGGGTCCTTACTAAGCAGAAGGGAATGGGGAATCTCAGACTCAAGAGAACTGCTTGTGATCCGTTTGGTCCCTTGGGGAAGTCAGTTTCTCTCTGCCCGTCTTCCCTTCTGCACAATTGGAAGAGGGTCATATCCTGTCCAGGTCCCAAGGCTGTTATCATCAAATGAACACCCCGCCTGGCCTGTCCCTTTCTGGTCCTGGTCACACTGCATCCTCACGCATCAGCCCTTAGTTTATCCTGCCTCAGAGACCCCCAAGTTTTTCCTTAGCACACACATATGACTTGGGGCCTCTGGCCTCAGATGACCTGCCAGTGGTTCTCCAGTTACAGTGAGCAGAAAGACATTTCCTTTGCATCAGGAATGGTTCTGCCTGAGTGGGCTGACAAGCTGGAGGGCTGGGGGGCACTGCTGTTCTTTCTTCTGTCCTTTCTGGGTTTGGCATCTCCTCTGGGAATGTTAGGAGACTGGGATGATGGTAGTGATGAAAAGGGGGAGGGTTTAGGTTTGGGCAGGAGCAAAGAGAATTTCCTAGCCAGGGTGAGGTTGCAAGCAACCTTCCTGGCCCAGTCCTTTGTCTATCCTAAACCTCACCTTCCCTGGACCTGACATCCCGTTCTTTTTTCCCTCCTCCCAGCTACTCCTCTGTTGGGGGTGATCCGTGAAATAGAGCATGCTAGAGAGAAGGTCTGAGGGATGTGGGTGTGGAGGGCAGGGAGAGGGAATAGAGACCATTTTGAGTTGCCCAGCTCGCTCATCCAACACACATACATGCACACTGGCTGAGACCTGGCTGTCCGTGAGAGAGCAGCACTAGAATTGGAGGGGGATCTCAGAGCGAGAGGCAGAGGTGGGAAGATGAACTCAACTGACTGATCAGGACAGGGAGAAGCAGAAGGTGGGCAAGCAAGGGGCACCTGCCCATCCCTCCCTCAGGGGCATAGGCCGCTGGTGGGGTAGGACAGCACCAGACAGGGTCTGCTGCGCCAGTAGGCTGGTGGGGATGAGGGAAGAAAAGGTCCTGGGTTTATTTCCTCGTTCTTTTTTGGCCTTGCGGTGCGGCTTATGGGATCTTAGTTACCGGACCACGGATGGAACCCGGGTTTCCGCAGTGAAAGCACTGAGTCCTATCCACTGGACCACCAGGGAATTCCCCTGCGTTTATTTTCAAGACTAAAAAGGATCCAAATCTTGTCGCTTAAGACTGCTTTTTTTTTTCTCCCAGTAATAATTTATTGAGCACCTCTAACGCCAGGTACTGTGAGACAGTAAAAACTCATGTCTTGGGAGTTTTAAGTGCAGAGAAGGGGCAAGAAAGATTTCAAAACAAATGGTGTAGGTTTGGCCGCTCCAGGGCAGGAAAGGCGGGAGACAGCTTAGCGTAGATGACATTTGAGCCGGCCAGGAAGGTGGAAAAAGGGGCTTTAGTGTGGCCCTTCCCCCAGGTCGGCAGCTGGATCTCAGCCCGGAGGGCCGGCTTCGCTCCCGGCTCCGATCTCCTTTCAGCCCATTCATCCATGCCTGGGCCGGGGGTGGGCGGGCAGACAATCAGACACTGTTTTATCACAGGCATCGGCGGCAAACTCCCGCTTGGCGCCCACAGCGCGCGACCGCCGGGGGAACGAATCCCTGGAGAACGTAAGCGTCCGGGCCTCTCAAGCCCAACCAGGGAGGAGCGCCGCAAGGCGGGAGGTCCGAGCTGAGGCCAGTGAGATGCAGAAAGCACGCCCTTCGGGCAGGACCTGCTTTCCCCACAGCCCCGCCCCGGCTCTGGCCTGCAGTGTTCCCGGCGTCGCCGCCGGTCGCGGTCCTCCCGGATTTGGATCCGCAGAGACCGTGACCTGTGCACTACAACTCCCAGAAGGCTTCGCGACCAGGCTCCCTAAGGAGCATTGGCGAACGGCAGGGGGTGGGCCCTAATGGGAACGGCCAGGCAACCCTAGAGCGGACGTGGCGTATGGCCCTACCGGAAGTTCCGGGAAGTGGGCCCGGAGGCTGGTCCGAGCTTCCGGGTTGGTCGCGCGCCTTCCTGCGGCTAAGATGGCGGCCGAGCATCCCGAGCCTCCTAAGGGAGAGTTGCAGCTGCCGCCGCCGCCACCACCTGGGCACTATGGTGCCTGGGCTGCCCAGGAGCTTCAGGCCAAATTAGCAGAGATCGGAGCTCCCATCCAGGGTGAGGAGCATGGGAAGTCAAGAGCCGGAAAGTGCAGGCCTGCGGGGAAGCGGAGCTGGTTACCCAGGAGACCCAGGGGCGGGGGTTGGAGGCTGGGCGCGGGGGCCTGACTTGGGCAGGCTGGCCTGCTCGGCCTGACCTACCCCGTTGATCCTGTGCTTTGCTTAGCAGGGAGTCGCGAGGAGCTCGTGGAGCGATTGCAGACTTACACTCGCCAAGTAAGTGTTGGTGGCGGGACATGAGGATAGGCCGAGCCTTTGCAGGAGGCATTAATGACCCGTTACAACGCGGTCTTCGTTGTTTACGAATCTCGGTACAGCAAGTGGGGTCTTGGCTGCTGCTTGTCTGCCGTGTAATTGCTTTTGTATATATCGTTTCGCCCCAGAATCCATTCCGAGCTCTGGCAGACAGTCACTGAGTAAATTTTGTCGACTAGATGAGAGCGAACGCAGTTTCATGCAACAGCTCCTTTTAGACTGACCTATAGTCTTTTCTCTTTCACAGACTGGCATCGTCCTGAATCGTCCCGTTCTGAGAGGTGAAGATGGGGACAAAGCTGCTCCTCCTCCTATGTCAGCACAGGTAAGGAGGCGGTCTCACTTGATAAAATTCTTTTCTGCTCAGAGTAGCCCCTCCTCTGAGCGTACAGAGGAATGCACCTAACCCATTGGGCAGGGAGGTACACTGATGAAAGAACTGGGAACAACTCAGTTCTTCTTTCGTCCAGACTCTTACTTCCTTTCTCAGATTTCATGTATCATTTAAGATTCAGCTTAAATATCTGGAAACCTGACATAATCTTCCCCTAGCTGGAAGTAACCACTCTCTTCTCTGCCCTTCCAGTGCAGAGTTCCCATGTTATTCAGTGAGAAATTAGGGCTTACTCTCTGATTTAATTTCATACTGTCTATATTTAATCAGTCATTGGGGCACACTGGGTCTTATTTATTTAAATTCTCTCAATTTCCATGTCTTTTCTGATCCACGATTTGATTGTTTTTCTGTAGAGCAGTGGCCCTGACTTGGGGTCCAGGGACTTCTATGTGTGGCCTAAGAAGGTTTTTATTTTTTGAGGGGAGGAGGAGTTTTTAGATGGCCTTTAGAGGTGTCCCTGAGTCTCCTGAAATTGTATGTGAAGTCTGTGTTCATGATGTTTTTCTGGGACAGAGTTGATAGCTTTCATCAGTTGGTGCCCCAGAGTTAACATGCTCTTCTCTGGCTCCTGCTGTAGGGTATTCTTTTCTTTCTTTCTTTATACTTCTGGCTGCACTGGGTCTTCATTGCTGCGTGCAGGCCCTTTCCAGTTGAAGTGAGCACAGAACTACTGTTGAGTTGCAGTGTGCGGCCATCCCATTGCAGTGGTCTTTTGTTGCAGGGCATGGGCTCCAGGGTATGCCGGTTTCAGCAGCTGCAGCACACACTGCACATGGGCTTAGTTGCCCCTCAGCACGTGGAATCTTCCTAGAGCAGGACTCGAACCCATGTCCCCTGCATTGAGCGGATTCTTAACCACTGGACTATTAGGGAAGCCCATATTATTTTCTTGAACGCAAGAATTGTGCATCATTTGACTTTGAATCCCAGTGCCAGCCTTATATTAGTTCCCCAGCACATGCCTGCCATTACATAAATGCTTCGCAGTTAATGGTCTTATTTTTTTCCCCACAGCTCTCGGGGATTCCCATGCCGCCCCCACCCATGGGTCTCCCTCCTCTACAACCCCCTCCACCACCCCCACCACCCCCACCTGGACTTGGCCTTGGCTTTCCTATGGCAGTTGGACCCCGCCCACCAAACTTGGGGCCACCTCCTCCTCTCCGGGTGGGCGAGCCCGTGGCACTGTCTGAGGAAGAGCGGCTGAAGCTGGCGCAGCAACAGGCAGCATTGCTGATGCAGCAGGAGGAGCGTGCCAAGCAGGTAGGGAGGGTGGCAGCCCAAGCCTGGGTCCCACCAGCGTCCTGAAAGGGGAGTGGGGCCTCCGGGGGAGCCAGATACTGGGGCCAAGGCGTCTGGGAAGATCTGGACCCAAGTCTTTGGGGCATAGGCTAGAAGAGCAGACCAGGAAGCAGAGTTGTGGCAGCCTGGCCGGTGGGGTGCGGGTGCTGGTATGAGCTTATTTTCTTTTTTAAGCAGGGGGACCATTCACTGAAGGAACATGAACTTTTGGAGCAGCAGAAGCGGGTAATGCCTCCCTCATCCTCACCTTTGACCCCCATAGTCTAATCCATCGTCTGTCACTTCTAGTGCTTACTGTCTAAAATTAGCAGTGCCATTCAGGTTTCCCATGGAGATTACCTCATCCTCATCTAAGTTCCAGTATCTCCCAAATAATTCTTTCTTTCACGTAGCCAAGGAGTTGGTAATCTGTGGACTATAGCCTGTTTTTGTATGGCCTGTGATGTAAGGATGGTTTTTGTATATGTGAAGGACTGTTTTGGGGGGACGGGGGAAAGGAATTTACAACAGTCTACAAACAACCCAGATATTTACTGACTGGCCCATTACAGAAAAGGTTTCCTGACCCCAACTGGACTTCCCCGATGGCTCAGTGGGTAAAGAGTCTGCCTGCAGGAGACACAGGAGATATGGGTTTGATCCCTGGGTCGGGAAGATCCCCTGGAGAAAGAAATGGCAACCCGCTCCAGTATTCTTGCCTGAAAAATCCCATGGACCAGAGGAGCCTGGCAGGCTATAGCCCATGGAGTTGCAAAGAGTCGGACATGACTGAGCAACTAAGCACCCATGCATGCATGATCCCTTCTAGTCTTAAGTGATATCGTTTTAGGTACATTGGAGAGGATTCTGGGCTAATTTAGTCATTTGTATCAGACTTAGTTTAAATGTGGTGTGTTTAAGTTAGGGAATGATACATAAGATCCTCAGTTACTGAGATGCAGTGTATCAGTTGTTACCAACTAGGTTATTCAGGAGTATTAGGAGATAAACATTGACAGGAACAAACATGGAGATACTTACAGAGTATTGTCTTTGCCCAGATTGTGGCAGATCTTGAGGGGTCAGTACAAGAAAATAATTTATTGTTCTTAGAAATAACTTTTATCTTTTGGGAAGAAAAATCTTGTTAGAAAAATAGGCAGTGTTTACTAAATATTAAAAAAAATTATTAGGAACCAGCGTTTTCTTTGGGTTTTTCTTGGTGTCATTTCTAGGAGTTTTCTTTTGTTCTGAGAGGGCTCTTTCATTTAGATCAAGAGTAGAAGCATGGGGGTGGCAAGGAAGTCAGAGTGCTGGTGGTACCTGATTAATCTGTGCTGGTACCTGATTAATCTGTTACCTGGCTGAAAGGCTGCATTTGCTGGGGGATACCTGCCCAGTGGATTTCCAGAGCTGTGTGCCCAGTTCCTACTTCCCTCTCGCAGGCAGCTGTGTTACTGGAGCAGGAACGACAGCAGGAGATTGCCAAGATGGGCACCCCCGTCCCTCGGCCCCCACAAGACATGGGCCAGATTGGTGTTCGCACTCCTCTGGGTCCTCGAGGTAAGATCCTAGAAATGGAAGGGAAGGGCAAGGAAGGTGACGGAATTTTTTAACTTAAGTATATGTCACAAAAAAGTGCACATATTGTAAGTGTACAGTTCAGTGAATTTTCACAAACAACACACCCACACAGCTAGCACTTGGTCCAAGAACCAAGATTATTGGCACCTCAGAAGCCCTCCTTGCTCCCTTCTAGCCCTTCCTCTCCTCCCAAGAGTAACCATTACCCTGGCTCTGAAGCAAGGAAGGTAAATTTTAAGATGTGTGACTTACCTTTTCTGACATTAGATGTTTTTTCCTCCTCTCAGTGGCTGCTCCAGTGGGCCCCACTCCCACTGTTCTGCCCATGGGGGCCCCCGTTCCTCGGCCCCGTGGTCCCCCACCACCCCCTGGAGATGAGAACAGAGAGGTGAGATTGCAGAGTTCTTCCTGGGAACAGGAGAGTGTTCTGGAAGGGGACTATTTCTGGATTTTTAGAGAAGCATTCAAGAGAAGATGGGAGAACTTCTAAGGGTGCGGTTGGTTGGTGGAGGGGATCCATATTTACTTAAAACACACTTAGGTAGGGCAGGAAGTCAGTCGGGTCTGGCAGACATTTCTAGGGTGGGGTTCTGGGGTTCACTCTGAGGGATGCTAAGGTGTAGTTGAATCCACTTGGTGTCCGCTGTCGATGTTTCCAATGCCTGGCCAGCAGCCTTTCAAGTCCAAGAAGTAGAAGTCAAGGAAAAAGAGCCCTATGATCATCTCCTCTTCCTGGCTTGTCTCTGGCAGATGGATGACCCCTCTGTGGGCCCTAAGATCCCCCAGGCTTTGGAAAAGATCCTGCAGCTGAAGGAGAGCCGCCAGGAAGAGATGAACTCTCAGCAGGGTGAGTCTGAAGGGCTACAAGGACAGAGCCTGCAGAGCTGGGGCCAAGTCTGCCTTCCACCTCCCCTTCCCCGAGGAGGATTCTAGAGAGAAACTGGCTCTGGGGACAGAGGGATTGTGGTGAAGAGATTGATGGCCATCTTCCTTCCTTACAGAGGAAGAGGAAATGGAAACAGACACCCGGTCGTCCCTGGGCCACTCAGCATCAGAGACTGAGGAGGACACGATGTCTGTATCCAAGAAGGAGGTATGGGGGGAGCTAGATCTGGAAGGGATGTTGGAGAGAGGGTTTGGGCACTAAAAGAATCCTGTTCCAGATCTTCAATAGTTAGTAGCTGCTAGGACTTCCCTCGTGGTTCAGTGGTTAAGACTGCACTTCCACTGCAGAGGGCACAGTTTGATCCCTGGTCAGGAAACTAAGATCCCGCATGCTGTACAGTGAGGCCAAAAAAAAAGGTTAGTAGCTGCTGTCTCATGCCACTTCTTTGTCCAGAGTACCTTCAGTTCAGTCGCTCAGTCGTGTCTGACTCTGCGACCCCATGAATCTCAGCATGCCAGGCCTCCCTGTCCATCACCAACTCCCGGAGTTTACTCAAACTCATGTCCATCGAGTCGGTGATGCCATCCATCCATCTCATCCTCTGTCGTCCCCTTCTCCTCCTGCCCCCAATCCCTCCCAGCATCAGGGTCTTTTCCAATGAGTCAACCCTTCGCATGAGGTGGCCAGAGTACTGGAGTTTCAGCTTCAGCGTCAGTCCTTCCAATGAACACCCAGGACTGATCTCCTTTAGGATGGACTGGTTGGATCTCTTTGCAGTCCAAGGGACTCTCAAGAGTCTTCTCCAACACACAGTTCAAAAGCATCAATTCTTCGGCATTCAGCTTTCTTTATAGTCCAACTCTCACATCCATACATGACCACTGAAAAACCATAGCCTTGATTAGATGGACCTTTGTTGGCAAAGTAATGTCTCTGCTTTTTAATACGCTATCTAGGTTGGTCATAACTTTCCTTCCAAGGAGTAAGTGTCTTTTAATTTTCATGGCTGCAATCACCATCCGCAGTGATTTTGGAGCCCAAAAAAATAGTCAGCCACTGTTTCCACTGTTTCCCCATCTATTTCCTGTGAAGTGATGGGACCAGATGCCATGATCTTAGTTTTCTGAATGTTGAGCTTTAAGCCAACTTTTTCACTCTTCTCTTTCACTTTCATCAAGAGGCTTTTTAGTTCCTCTTCACTTTCTGCCACAAGGGTGGTGTCCTCTGCATATCTGAGGTTATTGATATTTCTCCCAGCAATCTTGATTCCAGCTTGTGCTTCTTCCAGCCCAGCGTTTCTCATGATGTACTCTGCATATAAGTTAAATAAGCAGGGTGACAATATACAGCCTTGACGTACTCCTTTGCCTATTTGGAACCAGTCTGTTGTTCCATGTCCAATTCTAGCTGTTGCTTCCTGACCTGCATATAGGTTTCTCAGGAGGCAGGTCAGGTGGTCTGGTATTCCCATCTCTTTCAGAATTTTCCACAGTTTATTGTGATCCACACAGTCGAAGGCTTTGGCATAGTCAATAAAGCAGAAATATATGTTTTTCTGGAACTCTCTTGCTTTTTCGATGATCCAGTGGATGTTGGCAATTTGATCTCTGGTTCCTCTGCCTTTTCTAAAACCAGCTTGAACCTCTGGAAGTTCACGGTTCACATATTGCTGAAGCCTGGCTTGGAGAATTTTGAGCATTACTATTTTTTTTTATTCATCTGGCCTAAATTCTTTGAGTTCTGAGTGTGATGGATGCCTCCATTTTATAACTGAAATAACTGAGGTTCAGAGAGGTGCAGTACTTTACTCAGAGACACAGAGTTTGAGAGGGGCGGAACTTTGTGGTTTCACTTCGAGGCCTCTTTTTGCAGTTGCTTGGGGAAAATTGGGTGAGGTGATTAGGGGTTGGGAGGCAGGCATGGTGCTTTGATTCTCTGACCTAGTTGGTTTACCGTGTTTTGGCAGAAAAATCGGAAGCGTCGGAACCGAAAGAAGAAGAAAAAGCCCCAGCGTGTGCGTGCGGCGTCCTCTGAGAGCTCTGGGGACCGAGATAAAGAGTCAGGCCGCTCTCGGGGCTCGGAATCCCCAGCAGCCGACGTGGAAATTGAGTATGTGACTGAAGAGCCTGAGATTTACGAGCCCAACTTCATCTTCTTCAAGAGGATTTTTGAGGCTTTCAAGGTACAAGGAGCAGGGCACTCGGAAGGGGCACTGCTGAGCCGGGGCGGGGTGAGGGGGTGTCTTTTCAGAACCGGCTTCAGGAACCAGGGGGGGGCCCAGGGCTGGGGTTCCACGCTGTCTGTCTCGTCAGCTCACCGATGACGTGAAGAAGGAGAAAGAAAAGGAGCCAGAGAAACTTGACAAAATGGAGAACTCTGCGGTGCCCAAGAAGAAGGGCTTTGAGGAGGAGCACAAGGATAGCGATGATGACAGCAGCGACGACGAACAGGTGAGGCCACGCCCCCTATCCTGATGAACAGCTGAGGCCACGTCCCGGAAACAAGGGCTCTGGGGGCGAGTGGCTGCGATGCACCCTGCAAGGGACCGTGGTGACCTCTTGCAGGGGAGAAGCCCTTCCGTGGCTTAAATTTCAGGGTAAGCTGGGAGGTCTCATGTCGCCTAAGAGTCCCACTCACAAGAGAAGATTGTTCTGTTCTAGGAAAAGAAGCCGGAAGCCCCCAAACTGTCCAAGAAGAAGCTGCGCCGAATGAACCGCTTCACCGTGGCTGAGCTCAAGCAGGTGAGCGGTGAGATGCTGAGGCGCTCCCGCAGGCCCTGGAGCCCAGGAGCTCCCGGAACCTCCAGGGTGTAGGGAGGCGGGCTTTGAAGGAGGCCCAGGATGGCCCTGTAGAGGAAGGGAAGGCAGGCAGCTTTAAGTCTGAGAAGCTCGGACTCTGCAGAGGGATGCTGCTGTGTTTCCAGCTCGTGGCTCGGCCGGATGTCGTCGAGATGCACGATGTGACCGCGCAGGACCCCAAGCTCTTGGTTCACCTCAAGGCCACGCGGAATTCTGTGCCTGTGCCACGCCACTGGTGTTTCAAGCGCAAGTACCTACAGGGCAAACGAGGCATTGAGAAGCCCCCCTTTGAGCTGCCCGACTTCATCAAACGCACAGGCATCCAGGAGATGCGGGAGGCCCTGCAGGAGAAGGTGAGGGCCTGGCTGGTGCTCAGAGCTGCGCTGGGGGATCCACTCCTTAGCTGCCACCTGCTTCAGAATCGTATCTGGCTCCTCACACCCCCCTCCACATTAACTGTCTGATTGTTTATCCTTTGTTTTACACATCAGCACTGCATAGGACACATGGGGGCAGGGAGGGCAGGAGGGGAAGGACAGCTCCTGAAAGGCAGACCTCACCTCTCTGCTCAGAGCCGGCTCCCTGCCCCCACTGAGACTGCTGGTTCCTTGCGGCTCTGTTTGCCCCTTTGTCTGTCCCCCTGGCTCTGTCCCCCTGCCTGCCTGCACTTTGCAAGCTCTGTTTGAGCCGCACACCATGACTCCTTCCTCTGCAGGTTGCTTTTGGCTATTTGTAGTTCTCTGCCTGCTGTGTGAACTGATGCCCTTGAGGCTAGAAATGTATGGTGATTGTTTAACTTCCTAAATTCCAAAATTTTAATAAATACTCTGGTTAAGTCATCAGAGAATTTTTGTGTGTAGTGCGCAGATTCAGGAGGTACCAAAGTACATGGTGCAAAGCCTGCCTCCGAGGTAGACTCTTGTCATCTGCTTTTCTGCAGAGGCAACTGATGAGGTCAGTCTTTTGATCAGATGACTTTCAAAATATTTAACATACATAGCTGAGGGTGATTTCATATATTGCATCTGTTTTGTTCAATGTGGATCACATTTTGAGGGACTTGAGCAGGAAGGATTATGGTGGCTTCTGTGATGATATAAATGAGGTTTCCCTCTGTCTCTTTTGGGAGCAGGGATTTGGGCCTGCCAAGAGTTGAACTTGGTGTTGTGAACACCAAGTGAACTTGGTTTTATGGTGTGTCTTCTGCCATTCTCACAGGAAGAACAGAAAACCATGAAGTCAAAAATGCGAGAGAAGGTCCGGCCCAAGATGGGGAAAATCGACATTGACTACCAGAAACTGCATGACGCCTTCTTCAAGTGGCAGACCAAGCCAAAGCTGACCATCCATGGGGACCTGTACTATGAGGTTCGGGAGGGCACGGGGAGGCAACGTTGGGCCTTGGTCACGGCTGTGTCACTCTGGGTCAGAAGGGCTCTGGAAGCAGGTGTGGTGGCCCCTCCCCTCAGCCTTCGCATTGTCCGTCAACTCCCCTTGGATGGAATGGAACTTGGAATAAGGTGGTCCTCTGAAGGAGATAGGCAGGTCACGTTTTTGAGGTGATCGTTGTTGATGGCGGGTGGTTTGGGAATTGCGGGGCCAAGGGCGGGTGGTTTTTAGATACACCTCGTATTGGGTGGGAGGAAAGGTGGTTTTTTTTTTTCTGAGCCTTAAAATATTCATTGCCATGATATCTTGGGAATTTTGAGGTGGAAGGACCTTCGTTCTTCTCAAATGTCTTCATTTAGCAGATGAGATAGCCAGTCCTTAAACCTGGCCATGTTCTCATAGTGGGTTAATGGCTGCGCTGGGAGTCTTGCCTCTCCCCCTCCTTCCTGGCCTTTATTCCTTTCCCTACTGTAGCCAGGGAAAGAAGTGAGAGAATCAGGTGGGAACTGGCAGCCCCCACCAGGACTCCATGTCTGATATGGATAGGGACTTCTCCTCTTTGTTCTCATGTCCTCTTGCAGTTGACCTCCCAGCATGTGTCTGGAGTCCACAATATCACATGCTTGGCTTTTTCCTCAGGGGAAGGAGTTTGAGACACGGCTGAAGGAGAAGAAGCCAGGAGATCTGTCTGATGAGCTGAGGATTTCCTTGGGGATGCCAGTAGGACCAGTGAGTGCCAGTTACCCGACTGGAAAAGAAGATAAGGGGCTGCTAATTGAGGTGGGAGGGAGACAGAGGGATACGGTTGGGCAGATGATATCCTGCGCTCTCTCCTGCAGAATGCCCACAAGGTCCCTCCCCCGTGGCTGATTGCCATGCAGCGATATGGACCACCCCCGTCATACCCCAACCTGAAGATCCCTGGGCTGAACTCGCCTATCCCCGAGGTGAGTGCCGTCCTTGCCTTCATTCTTAGCTGGCTTTACATTTTAACTAGAGGATGACTTTTTTCTTCCCTTTTTCATTCTACAATGTGGTGGTGTTTTTTTTTAAAGGAGTAATTTTTTTTTTTTTAAATCCTGAGATATTTGTCATAAAATACACAAAATGTCTAATCAGAATTGATCAGTACAAAGAAGAAAACACACCATCCACATTTCACCAATCAAATTTAATATCTGGTGAGTTTGTTCCCAGATATCTCTCTTCTTTTGTTGTCCCCCCCCCCAGATATCTCTCTTATATACACATGGATAGACAGACATAATTTTATCTCAAGCATGGCATTAAACTTACCATTATTTTAAAATAATAAAACATTAAATAGGAAAAAAAATTAACAAAGTCATTAAAGTGAAGAAAAAAGAGGTAATTGTTCAACTTCAGGTGAAATTTTCTGTCCCTTAACAGAAACATTCTAAAAGCTTGCCAAAGTTAGGAAGAATCAATAAGAAGTTGGAGCCATGTGTTTTAAAGTACATGTTTTCAGTTTCAGAGAGTATGACTACAAAGACTCAAATTATTAGCATTTTTTATGCTTCCCACCTCCCATCTTATTACCTTCTGGTTTTTGTTGCTTGCTAATTTTGCTTTGTAATGCTTTCAAACATTTGATTCTTCTTTGTAATTGTAATCTCAAGAGTTCCCAAGTGTTAATTCTGTACTTTGGAGCATGACTTTTCTCTCGGGCATCAGCATGTTTCTTGAAGCCCAGGCATGGGAGTGATTTGCATTTCCTGTCTTGCAGAGCTGTTCCTTTGGGTACCATGCTGGTGGCTGGGGCAAACCCCCAGTAGATGAGACCGGGAAACCCCTCTATGGGGATGTGTTTGGAACCAATGCTGCTGAATTCCAGGTATGGGCCGTGACCAGCAAGCTTGGTCTTACTTTAGGTCATGAAGTTCAGAGATAGTTGGTTTCTAGCTTCATTATCAGAGAGCTTTGTGTTCTGAAGTTTCAAAGTCTGTGAAAGGGGTATACATTTCCCTGAGATGTAACACAAGCTCTCCACTAGACTAGACGCGCTCTCTGGGTAGGGATTATTATCTGACTATTTACTCTTAAATCCCTCCCTTTTACAGCCACTTGACACAGGATACATGTATAGTAAACATTCGTTGAATGAATGAGTGGTGTTTTTCAGACCAAGACTGAGGAAGAAGAGATTGATCGGACCCCTTGGGGGGAGCTAGAGCCGTCTGATGAAGAGTCTTCAGAAGAAGAGGAAGAGGAGGAAAGTGATGAAGATAAGCCAGATGAGACTGGCTTCATTACCCCTGCAGACAGGTGGGGGAAGCAAGAGAGTCTGCCTCTTTGCAGTGGTCTGTTTGTGTGTGGGGACCTTGTCTCTACTCCAGAGCTTGTATCTCTCTCCACAGTGGCCTCATCACTCCTGGAGGGTTCTCGTCAGTGCCAGCTGGAATGGAGACCCCCGAACTCATTGAATTGAGGAAGAAGAAGATTGAGGAGGCGATGGACGGGTGAGGGTACCAGGCAGGGCTGAGGGGGAGGATTTTCTAGGTAGCCTGGCTGACTTTCATTCCTCCCGCCTCCCATGTCCACCTGCGCCACCCCCGCACACCAGCCTTTTACTTTTTTCAACAATTATTGAACACCAGCTCTGTGCCAGGCACCGCTCTAGGCATAAGGGCATCAGCAGTTAAAAAAAGAAAGTCAGGTGAGGTAAACAGGTTGTCAGAGAAGAAGACAGTTTCAGATGTGGATCGGATATGTAGCGGAAGGAAGCTGAATAATGGGGTGTAGAGGGCTTCAGGTGGTGGGGAAACCTTTGGGAAGGCCCACAGAGGAGGAGGTATTCGGGCTGAGAGCTGGGGCAGAAGGAATTGCAAGAGCAAATGGAAGAACACTGGAAATGTTCAAATGTTCAAATAATATACAATTCTTATGATTGAAATCTCTCTGAAAGATAACTGAGATAATTGACCGTTTAAACAAAAATAATAACCATGCAGTGGCCTTCCTTTTTGCAAGCTACAGGGTTCTAGGTTGGCAATATTTTCTTCTTTCATTGCTTTAAAGATGTTGCTCCCAGTGTCTTTTTTCCTGCATTGTGTCTGCCAGGAAATCTGTCATCATCCTTCCATTGTTCCTCTGTGCGTTTATGTCATTTTCTTCTGGCTGCTTTCAAGATTTTCTTTTTATTGCTGTTTTGAAGTTTATGATGTGCAGTGTAGTGAAGTATGTTAGTTTTCTTTGGGTTTGTTTCTTCCTTTTAATGGTTTGATAGTTTTTTATTTTCTTTTCCATTTTCTTTTTTGGCCTTACCTCGAGGCTTGTGGAATTAGATCCCTAACCAGGCATTGAACCTGGGCCCTGGGCCCCAGAAAGCAGAGTCCTAACCACTAGACCGCCAGGGAATTCCCATCTTTGGATTTCTTTACTTGTGGTTTGTTACACATCTTGAATCTGTGCTTTTATAGTTTTTATTAATTTTGGAAAAATTCTGGCTGTTATTTCTCTATTATTTTTTCCTGTTTCTCTTTCTCCTCTCATTTGGGAACTCCAATTACACATATGTTAGATCTCTTGAAGTTGTCCTGCTGCTCACTGATGACTCTGTTTATTTAAAAATTTTCTCGTTTCTTTTTGTATTTCATTTTAGAAATTTTTCCATTTGTGTCTTCGAGTTGGCTAGTAATTTTTTCTATTTCTAATCTGACATTAATCCCGTCCAATGTAGTTTTCATCTCTAGCAGTGTGATTTGGGTCTTTTTATATCTCCTGTGTCTTTTATTTGATTTTTGAACATATGGAATCCAGTTATACTAATATGTGGAAAATATTTATGTATTTGGCTGCACCAGCTCTTAGTTGTGGCACATGAAATTTTCATTGGGGCATGTGGATCTTTAGTTGTGGTATGTAGATTCTTAGATGCGGGCATGTGGGAGCTAGTTCCTTGACCAGGGGTGAAACTGGGCCTCCTGCCTTGGGAAGGCGGAGTCTTAGCCACTGGACCACCAGGGACGTGCCCTGTTATAATAACATTTTAAGGTACTTGCTTGCTGTTGCTAACATCTGGGCCAGTTCTGGGTTGGTTTAAATGAACTGATTGTTTTCCTTGGTAAGAATTGTATTTTCATGCCTCTGTATTTCTGGTAATTTTTTATTGATGTTGTGAAATGTACCTTGTCAGATTAAGGTTCCTATGAATCTTTAGCTTTGTGCAGGGTTATTACAGTTAAGGTGCTTGGAAACAGTTTGATTCTTTCAGGTCCTGCTCTTGAGGTTCATTAGGCAGGACTGAAGCAGTGCTCAGTCCTCCCCACTGCTGAGGCACGAGACCCCATACTCTACCCTGTGTCCTGTTGATCAGGCAGTGTTCCCAGACCGGAGGGAAGAGCAGGCGTGTGTGGAACTGCTAATGCCTTCGGGCGGTTCCTCCTCTGGCCTTGGTGCTTTCCTCCCACACAGTCCTCACCCAAGAACTGAGGACTGCAGGGGGTTCTCTGTAGGTCTCTTGAGTTCTTGAGTCTCTGCTTTTTCTTTTTAGGTTCTCTGTCCTGTGATCTTTAGTCGCCTTGGTTTCCCTGCACTTCCAGCTTCACCCCTTCAACTCCTGGGGTCCTCGGGGCTCTACAAGGAGCTCCCCCTCCTTGTTCTGTAGCCTGGAGACTCAGTGCAGTAGGAATCACCTCACTTGTTTCCTGGCTCTCAGGAACCACTGTCCTTTGTTGCTCATGTCCAGTCACTTGAAAACCACTGTTTCATGTATTTTGTCCAGTTTTTGATTGTTTTAGGTGGGACGGTAAATCTGGTCCCTATTATTCCTTGTCCAGAAGCAGAAGTCTCAAGTTTTGCATATTCAAGGAAGAAAAAGAAAGGGTACTAGGGCTAGAACCTAATGAGCAGGGATTAAATAAGGGGCCAGATTATGAACCTTTTAGGTCACAGGGACGAGTTTGGGTTTATTCAAATAATGATTAGGAGCCGCAGAGGATTTTGGACAGAGAAGTGACAGGATCTGAAATCTGTTTTTATGTCTGGCTGCTTAGTGAGGGTGGATTTTCATCTCTTCTGGGGAGGGGGTGGGGAGGAAGTCATGGTCTGGGTTGATACTGGTATATTTACTCTTGGTTTTCGAGTAGAATTCTTGAAATAGGTGATACTTTTTCATCTTATGGGTCTCCATGACCTGTAGAGGCAGCTCGGACATTATTTTTTCCCCTGGGTGTCTTGGAATCTCGGGGGAGCTCAGCGGAGCTCAGTGGGGGTGCTGCCCTTGTTCCTTCCATTGTCCCTTCTGGAGACCCTTTCATCCTTTCTTTTTGGGGCTTGACCCCCTTGTTTGCCTCCTTGTCCTTCACAGAAGTGAGACGCCTCAGCTGTTCACTGTGTTGCCAGAGAAGAGAACAGCCACTGTAGGGGGCGCCATGATGGGCTCAACCCACATCTATGACATGTCCACGGTGAGCACTTGGAGGACACTGGTTCAGGGGGCTGGGATAGCGGGCAGGAGCTCCAGCTTCCGAGCCTCGCTTTGGAGAAGACAGTGCTCTGATTTCTTTTCCAGGTTATGAGTCGGAAGGGCCCGGCCCCTGAGCTGCAGGGTGTGGAAGTGGCCCTGGCACCCGAAGAGTTGGAGCTGGATCCCATGGCCATGACCCAGAAGTATGAGGAGCACGTGCGGGAGCAGCAGGCACAAGTGGAGAAAGAAGACTTCAGTGACATGGTGGCCGAGCATGCTGCCAAGCAGAAGGTAGGAGCGCACACGGGGCCCGGCTGTGTGAGAGCCAGGGATTGGGGCTGCCTTTCTCTGAGGGGTGGTGTCCTCTAGAGGTGAGAGGAAGGGAGGACGCACTGCCTGCTGCCCTGAGCTTCCTGGGTGCTGGGAACCTTAGGAATCCTCCGGCGGGCTGCCCTCTTTAAGGACGATGAAGCTGAGACACAGGAGGGGAAGGAACTCGTCTGAGGATTCCAGTTTCTAGTCGTTTTCCACAGATGTGGCCACGTCAGGCTGCCCACCCTTGTTTTGGGGAATCAGCGGGTTGTTTAACCTGTTGTGACCTGTTTCTCTTTCTCTCCTACAGCAAAAGAAACGGAAAGCTCAGCCCCAGGACAGCCGTGGCGGCAGCAAGAAATATAAGGAGTTCAAATTTTAGGTCCCCGTCTTACACGTGGCCTTTAAAGCCCTTTGCCTGGACATCTGGGCTTCTTCACACTTGGGCCCGAAGAACCAGCTCTCCTGCTATTCCCAAGGCCTTGTCGTTTTCATGTTCTTATTTTAGACCTGTTTTGTAAATAAAGCCGTTTCCCAAGGAAAGAGATGAATATGTAACACTCCTGATCATCCCTCTTTTAGTCCCCTCCTGCAAAAGGATGAAAACAGCCATTTTCTGTGGCCTAAAGTGGTCCAGTGTCTGGGGGCGGGCACCTGGAGCAGATGTTACAGTTAAGACTGGTGATGAAGCTAAAGCCACTCTGAGACTTTTTTTTTTAAACCACTGCCCGCTTTTGTAGGAAGGCTCTGGAGGAAGGACCTCCAGGTCTGGTTTGACCTTACTAGTGTGTCCTTGGGGACTAAAAATAGCCAGCTTAGCGCCCAGCTGGGCTGAGGAAGTGCAGTGGGCTTGGGAAGTAGGCCAGGTCAGGCCTTCTAACAGACGATGTGGCCAAGAGTCCAGGTCCTCACCTGGGAGAAAACACAGCTCTAAACCTCTAGATTGTCCTGAGTCCTTGTGAGCCCTTGGGTGGTTTCATCAGCCATCTCTAGGTTTAGGAGGTGGGGGCATGGCTGGGGGCTGCTTTCCCAGGTTCTAGGCCCCCGTGTCCCTGAAGTGTTTATGACAGGCTGGGCTGGGTTGGACCCATGGCTCCCACAGGCAGCTGCCAGGCACTGGGGAGAGAAGTCAGTGCTGCTGTGCCGCTCCTGCTGGTGTTGAGTGCACCATCTGAGGAGCTGCCATGCGGGAGGCTTCCAGATGCTTCCCGGAGCGGGGAGTGTGGGTGACTCCGGGGAGGATGAGGCAGTTGAGCAAGACCTCAGAAGGAATAGGATTGTAGAAATATAGTAAGTGATGAGGCAGAAAAACATTCCAAGTATAAGAAGTTGAGGGCAGAGATGGGGACTTGGGACTCTAATGGTTCTTTAGGAGGGGGACATCGCAGTCAGAAAATAAGGGCTTAGCTTTAGAATTCACCCGTGCCAAAGGCCTTTTCGACTCTAGGTCCTTGAGACCCTGCCCACACTGGGGAGAAGGGCGGAAACTGCCCGGCCCAGAGGCGCCCAGTCGACCGCTGGGTCCCCATAGCGCCCTTTGCTGGTCGTGGCGAAGAAGCCCCCCGGAGCCGCAGCGCGGGCGCCAAGTCGGCGGTCGGAAAGCGGGTTTGAGCGGGCGGCGGGTCGGGCCTCAGTCTACAGACACTAGGGGGCCGAGGCGCGCCCCCGCGGCATCCCTCTCCCGGCCGGGACCGCGCCCCGGAAAAGCGGGGTTTCCGCTTGGCTCTGCTGCCACCGCGGAAAAGAACGAGGGGAGAGAAATGGGCGGCGAGGTTTAGCGGGCTGCCGCCGGGCCGCGAATTTAAGGAGAGGACCCGGCGGAGGGCGCCAAGCCGCCGACCACCTCCCCTGAGGAGCGAGGGGCGCGCGCGCCCACAGGCTTGTCCAGGGCGCGCGCCCGAGCGCGGCCCCGCCCCCGAGCGCTGGGTGGGGCGGGCGCGGGCCGGGGCTCCCCGCCCCCTCCCCGGACACGCCCACCCAGTGTCTCGGCGGCGCGAGCCGCAACAGGCAGCGGCGGGCGAGCGCGAGGACCGCGCGCCGCGAGGCCCCGCGCGTGCGTGCAGCTCGCGCTCGCGCGCTCAAGCGGGCGGGCTGAGCAGACGAATCGAGCCCCCGCCGCCGCCGCCGCCGCCGCGGGAGAAGCCTGGGCGGTCCGCTCGGCCGTCGCCTCGATCCCCGTAACCCCCGCGCCTCCCCGCCCCCGGCCGGGCCATGGCGGAACGCGGAGGGCCGGGCGGTGGTCCCGGAGGCGCCGGGGGCGGCAGCGGCCAGCGGGGCTCCGGGGTCGCCCAATCCCCGCCGCAGCCGCCGCCGCCGCAGCAGCCGACGCCGCCGCAGCAGCCGACGCCCCCCAAGCTGGCCCAGGCCACCTCGTCGTCCTCGTCCACCTCGGCGGCGGCCGCCTCCTCCTCGTCCTCGTCCACCTCCACCTCCATGGCCGTCGCGGTGGCCTCGGGCTCCGCGACTCCCGGCGGCCCGGGGCCAGGCCGCACCCCCGCCCCCGTGCAGATGAACCTGTATGCCACCTGGGAGGTGGACCGGAGCTCGTCCAGCTGCGTGCCCAGGTGAGCGGCGGGCGGGGGGCGACCAGGCTCTCGGGGGCCGCCCAGCCGGGGCTGTGACAGGCCCCCGCCTTCCTATTCCTCCCCGTCCCGTCGGCCAAGGGGGGCGCCCCGGCCCTGGATTCCCCCTCGGCTGCCTCCCTGCCCGGCCTCCCGGGGCTCCTCCCGGGGGGACCCCGCCCTCCCCTGGCGTGCCCACCTTCGGTCTCGGGCCGGGACCACCCTTTTGCCCTCCTAGAGCGGGGCCCACTGGATTCTCTGCCCAGGGCCTTCTGACAGAATCCGGCCTTCCTGTCCGTTTCCCGGTGAAAGTCACAGACTTTTTTCCCTGCCTCGCCAGCGCCTGTGGGCTGTACCTGTGTTACATGGATGTGGTATAGATCTCTCTAGATATTATTATTTCCTAATATACTTGGCATGTGCCAAACACGGTTGTCACCTTCTGCCAGGTAAAGCCCGTATGGTAACCTTTAGGGCTTCTAGTTTGTGTTCAAAACACACGTCCATTTGTACTCCAAATACACACATTCTGTCCGGGCTTTTATGGTCTTAGAAAAGTCCTGTGTTTTCAAGTGCATTTTTCATCGTCTCCTCCCCACCCCCAGTAACCGGTCACATATTCTCCTAGTCCTGCAGGGCCGCATAAAATTATTGCCTTGTTCCTAACTGCAATCCATTCCTCTGTCTGTTGGAACCGTCTGGGGACTTTCCACTGGTAAAACATACCTGAGTTGGGGCTGTTTTCTGTTTCTGTATGGGCAAGGCAGTCTTCCCACACTCCTCGGGGCCGGTGTGCAGTGTCTCAACAGCTTACCCCTCCACTAGACACTGCGGAGTTGGTTTCACCCAGGAAGCCCAGAGAAGTGCCTGAAGGTGGTCTTTTTTTCTATCGCCTCTAAACCGAGTTGATTCTGTTGTCTTGGAGTGTGACTTGCTCCTCACTCTGGAAGCCCATCTTGGGCAGATGGACATGTAAGTGGGGTTAGGGAGCATGGTTTGGTTACATCTTCAACTCTCGTGTTTCTCCAGCCCCCTTCTATTTCGAGTTGTTCCATGCATGCAAAGTGATGTATGTCCTAAAGAGGACTTTAAAAAAAAAATGACAAGAAGCACATCTCTGTCCTCGACTCAGCTTGAGAAAGAGCATTAGAGTTGTGTTGGAGCCTTGGGTGCCTCTTCCCAGTCACGTCCCCGTCTTCCCCCTACAAAGGTAAACATTATTCTGAATTGTGTGTCCCTCATTTCCTGGTCTTTTAAAATTAGTTTTACTACATGTGTGCATCTCTAGACAATGTTTTTTCGTTGTGAATGTTTTGGGAAGTTTATATAAATGCTATCATAATGTATGTGTTCTGTGACCTACTTGTGTTTGTGTGTGTGTGTGTATGTGAACTCAGCATTAAGTTTGTGAGAATCATCAATGCTCTATGGTAACTCGAAATATTTTCCCTAAAGTGTAAGAATTTCACAGTATGAATATATCATAAATCACCTTTTGATGAACATTTGGGTTGTTTCCTGTTTGTTAACACGAGCAGTAATGCTATAAATATTTTTGCCCAGGACTCTTGGCGCTTCTCGCAAAAGTTTCTTTAGGATGGTCTTTGTGTGTAGGGGTGGAGTTGCGGTTGGAAGGATAGACATCTGGAATGTTTTTAGATAATGCTGGGTTGTGTTCCATCAGTCCCCCTCTGCTCTTGGCGTCCCTGTGTCTCAGCGTCCGCTTCACTGATTTTACTTTCTTTTTTCTCTATCCTTTCTTCAGGGCAATCGCGAGCCACACCAGTTTGCTTTGGTTTGGCCAACACCCTAACACACACCAGACTCAGCTAGGAGTTTAGTTTGTGGTGGCTTACCCCTCCTGGTCCTAAGCAGGCCAGCCTTTCTCTTTCTGTTCAGGCCCATCTATAGCTGAAAGCCTCATCTGCTTCTTTCAAATATATGAGCACTAAGTCCCTCCTCCCTGGGTCCAGTGTGAGTAATGCAGGCTTGCCTGTGCTTCCTTCACATCTCTCACTAGGTTTGGTGACATTTGGACAGCTGCCTTCTCTAGCTTGTTAGATCGAAACGGCATAAGCTTACTGACAAGAAGCTGCTGTGCCAGCAAGGAGGATAAATAAAATCACTGATGGCTGTTGATTTCCAGTCTGTCCCTATTGGTCACCCAGAGGTCCACAGAATAAATTTTTCGCCCAAGGAACAGCCAGGCATCCTGATGAAATCAGGAATTATGTTGACGTGGTGTGAGAGCCTCAGGCTGGCTTATTGCTGTCACCTGCAGGGAGCATGCAGTCAGGTCATGTCTACTAACCAATCCTTGGGACTGTCAGCTGTCCTGCTCCAACTTTGTTTTCCACCCATCACCCTTGTGCCTCCCAGCTCCTTGTGGAACACTTGTGCTCTTTGGAGCGTGTTGTTTTATCTGCAGGATGGAAAATAATGCCCTGTGGGGAGAAAATGGCCTGCTCTTGGCCCTTCCCGTTATTACAGCCATCCACTTAGTTTGAGGTCTCCTTGGTATGCTTGTTCACGCTGTTTAGAGTATATTGGCAGTCTGTACTCTGTACCCAGCACGCTGAATTTCACCTTGAACTAACACTGTCATCTCATGAAGCTCAGATGAGACATAAACGTGTGATTTATGTGCACTTGAGAAATGTCAGTGTGATTTTATGACCCAAGGTTAGGTATGTATGAAACGTCGTGGGATGCAGTCTAGTGAAAACGTCATCCTCTGCCTGGTGTGGAGAAGAGAGTTGAAGAGCTGAGCGCAGGGAATGTCATGCTCCTTTTCTTGATCCCTGTAGAAATATAATGTACTTTTGGGGAAGGAAAAAAACAGCTTTCCCTTTACTAGATGTTTAAATAAAATTGTTTCTTAAGTAACAATTTTCTGCTCTGACTTAACAGGTACTAAATTCTTTCAGAATCCACAGTACTTTTTTTTATGAATGAAGAGCATACCTGTAGTTGGCTTTAAAAATTACTAAACTGTTCTATTCATTGCCATTTTTTATCAGTATTTTTTAAAATAAAAAGATGTTTTTTCCAAAAAAAAAAAATCAGTAGATTTTTATTCTTCGCACCTGGAACTTCAAATTTTTCACTGAAATATAGTTGATGGGCAATGTTATGTTAGTTTCAGATGTACTGCAAAGTGATTTGACATTTGCATACATTACAAAATGGTCGTGGTGCATCAGTAACCATCTGTCCCCATACAAACTTATTACAGTAGCCCTGATCATATTTCTTATGCTGTATATGACTTCTCTGTGGCTTAAAATAAAAAGATTAATACATGTCCATGATTAGAAATTCCAGCAGTACAGGAAGATGAAAATTGTAAAGGAAAGCCCCTGTGTCTGTTCTTACTCCCCAGAGGTAATCATTGTGAAATATGTTAAGATTCTGGACTTCCCTGATGGCTCAGCGGGAAAGAATCCTCCTGCCAGTGCAGGAGACTTGGGTTCGATCCTTGCATCGGGAAGATCCCCTGGAGAAGGAAATGGCAACCCAGTATTCTTGCTGGGAAATCCCTTGAACAGAGGAGCATGGCAGGCTACAGTCCATGGAGTCGTAAAGAGCTGGGCACGACCTAGTGGCTAAACAACCACCACCCGTGGGTAGGTCTGTTACAATAGTTCCTTTATGAAATTCGCAGCTTTTGAAGCGGCACCGCTCCACACTCAGGAGTGCTGCCTCGTCTGTGGTCCAGAGTGCGGACAGTGGTGTGGCATCATCGTCGGCACCAGGCGGCAAGTTGCTTGATGTCACAGAAGAGTTTTAGTGTCTCATTGATCCCTTCTCTGTGCTGTTTGTATGGTGACGTCTCCCCTCACATTCTTTCCTCTTTTTGAGTTGTGTAAGTAGGAGAGACAGAAAGATGATTAAATTTCATAAGTGTGCAGAATTCTTTCTGTGGTGTCAAACTGACTATGAGGGGACAACATGTGCTCTGCTGTATCACTCACGAATTGTATCACATTTGTCTTTGAGCCCAGAGCATATTTGCATATTCTTATCTGTGTGTGTGCTTAGGGAAGGAGCTCAGTGGTTATCAGTCACTTCTCCTTTAGACCACATTTAGAAAAAAAAGGATGTGACCATGGCCAAGTTGGCGTCACTGGCCTGCAGTAGGATTGTTAATTTCATGAAGGCCCTTGAGGCCAGTTGCCCCTCTAACCGTGAAAGTACTAGGCAAGCCAGGATATACTGCTGTGTGTTCTTCCTGTGTGCTGGGGCAAATTCTCCAATCCTTTGGTGTTTTGGTCTATTGATTGGGAATACTTTTACTTACTATCCATTTTAATATGTGGGTGAAATAAATGTAAAATAGGACAGGGTCTTTGCTGGTGATCTAGGGGTTACGACAGCACACCTCCCCTACAGGGGACATGAGTTCAATCCCTGGTGGGGGAACTGAGATCCCACATGCCTTGTGGTATGGCTGAAAAATAGAAAAAGAAACAGTTGATAAAATAGGACCTGTAGATCTACAGGAGAAAGTACTTCTTAAATGATAGATATAAAGTAAATGTAATTGGTCAAAAAGAGACCTGGTGAAATTTCTATTATTTCCCTAGCACTGAAAGTCTGAAAAGCGTATCTGTACCTTAGAAGATTTGAATTTCACATTGTGAGTGTTGTAATAGAATAGCCTCTCTATCGGGGTAATATTATCCACCGTCCCTGCGGAAGCTCAGATTCCTTAAGTCAGAGACGGAATGACTTTCACAGAGTTTTACATGTATTGATTTACAGATCTTTTGGACACATGAGTGGTTATGTGATTTCCTTTTAAACTAGATTTCCAGTTTCTTAGCTGAGCCAATAAGCTGCTGCTGTTCTTCCTTCTGGTACCTTCTCCATGTGCATGAGAGAGCTGCCAGCCAAAAAGTGCTAGGGCCGTGTGTTTTTACTGCTTCATTCCATGAGGCTTGTCCTGTTTTGGCCTGGACTTGAAGGCTCAGTGGGTCCTCTGAAATTTGCAGTCAGCTTGGCTTTGATCTCTCACATTCTGGGAGCACTTTGGGAAAACATGGAAGCTGTGGAAATGATGGCAAGAGTTGGGTCTTTTTCCAGTGTGAGTTTGGAGTGGTATTAAGGGCTCTAGAGAAAAGACAGGAGCTTGAAGTTGGCCACGGGGCTGGCCTTGAGCAAGGTGGTTTGGTTCTAGACTGGCGAGCCAATTCAGAATCCTCCCTTCTTCAGGCTTAGTTAGAGGAATAACCAGCATAGCTTGGGAGGATTTTAGAGAACCAGCGTGTGTGCCCGGGCACCACCTCTAGAGTCATTCACAGGGCAGTGATCTGATGAGAAAGCCTGCTGAATCCACTTTCCGTTTTATGTTATTACAAACCAGAGAATGGCTGTAGTCACAGCTCAGGGAGCCACTTAGGCGGACTGGTGCCTGGCCTCTGCCTTGGGTAGTGCCATGGAGAAGGCCAGTCAGTGATGATGTATTATTGCTTAGCTTTTAGATCTTCCAGAAGACAGTTACTTAAAACATTTCGTTTGAAATTCGATTATGTCTTAAGATCATAGGCTATTTTATCTTTAAAGCTGTGCTGTTCAATACAGTAGCCAACTAGCCATGTATGGCTACTTAAATATTAATTGAAATTGAATAAAATTTAAAACCCTCTTCCTTCGTTGTATTGGCTGCATTTCGTGTCATACCAGTCACCTGTGGCTGGTGGCTGCCATGTTTATGGTTTTTTCTAATTTGTTTAATTAGACTGAGTCCTCAGTCTGTCCTCTTCCAAGTTATTTTAAAATGTCCCTTTTCTTATCTCTTCCAAGGGCCCATTGGTTTTCTTCTGTTAGTGTCCCCTCTTTAAACGTTTTTACCTTCTACTCAGCTTGCTTCCTCCTGGAGAGAATTTGCTTCCTGATGCTTCCTTGTCCATTTGTTTCTCACGATTTTAGGTCTTAGTCAATATCTATGGAGAAAACTGGAGGCATTCACTCCAAAATGGGTTTTAGTTGATAGGATTATGTGTGATACTAATTTCTGTCCTTGTGTATTTTTGGTGATTTCCAGACTTTCTGTAATAAACACATATTACGGAAAAGACCGGTAAATGTTGTTTTAAAAATAAATGTTTAGGGACTTCCCTGGTGGTCCAGTGGCTAAGACTCAGAGCTCCCAATGCAGGGAGCCTGGGTTTGATCCCTGGTTGGGGATCTAGATCCCGCATGCCGCAGCTAAAATCCAGTGCAGCCAAATGAATAAATACTTTAAATATTTTAAAAATAAATAAATATCTAAAGATACGTATCAGCTCTACTCGGTTGTATACATATGTCAAAGGAGGGAAACTTACAAATTTTATATCACAATAAAGCTGTGAAAAAATGTTGGATGGTTGAGACATGGTGGGGCACCGAGGTTTCACTCTACTCCTCACCCTCCTTTCTTGGTTCTAGAGTTGCCTGCTCATCTTTACTGATAGCAAAAATGTTGACTGGGGAGTGCTTTGCCCTCTGCCCTCTTCGTGGTGATGGGTGGCGAGGCACAGGTGAGGAGGGGGCATTGATATTGGAGTTTAGTGATAGCTTTGCCAATTTTTCTGACCCCGAGTACTGTTCTTCCTCTTCCCCCCTTAGAAGTAATGATGCTCCGCAACTCCCAGATGAACCTGTGTTTCATTCATCCTTTCAGCACTTTCAGTTCTGTAGAGAGAGGCACTTGGTAGTATCCAGAGATGATGTTGGCAAAAGTTTTTTTAGAACTATAATATACCTCTTAGAAATTACACTGTGAGATCAGGTAATAGACAAAGTCCATTCTCTTCTAGCGTGAACATTCTAGTGGAGGGAGACAGGTAGTAAGCATGTCAAGTGTGTGTGATTTACCCTGGATGTTTTTTTAGTGACCCGGTGTGGATATAGGTAGGTGTGAAAGGAGTGATGTTTTAAAACTTGGTCCCTGTTACAGTATCTGCTCCTCTCTTAGTCTGCCACCTCCTCTGGATGGCAGTCTGCCTCTCAGAGCCTGTTCTGAGCAAGATCCTCCCCCCCGCCCTCCCCCCTCGCCAGGTAACAGTTTGGATGTGCTAAGTGGAACCTTAATTGTCCCTAAGGAAATTTAGCCTGATTATTGTTCTTAGATGTAGGAAGGTGTATTTTCTTTACAGTTTTTCTCCAAAACTCTTGTGTGTCTGTCTGTCTGTCTGTGTGTCTGTGTATGTGTCTGACTTTGAGCTTCCTTTTGTTCCTCTTGTTATAAGTGAGACAGAGATTCTTTGTAGTGGTTTAAATGGTTTAGAAAAACACAAAAGGCTTAGGACATCAGTTGTCATTTATTTGGTCCCTCCTCAAGGACCTTTTCCTCTCTGTTGCTTGAAAATACCAAATGGCTTCAGGGGTTAGATTGTAGCCTTTTCTTCCCCTGTTTCTGACTTACAGTGCCCAGAAAGCACACCGCATGTGCTTGTTCGTAAATTTCCCCATCCTCTGCCACCCTGGTCTCCTCCCAGAAGGTAATCACTAGCCGCAGCTCAGAGCGATATTTTAAAATGAAAATCAGATCACGTCACTCTTCTGTTCATACTCTCCCCAGTTCATTCATAACAGATGCTTGTAGACCAGCCAGTAAGTGCCACAAGCAAAATCCTTCATCTCATCAAGTGTACAATCTGCTGGGGGGAAGATCAGTTAGTTGTTGTTTAGTTGCTAAGTCCTGTCTGACTCTGCAACCCCATGGTTTGTAGCCTCTGTTCAGGGGATTTCCCAGATAAGAATACTGGAGCAGATTGCCATTTCCTTCTCCAGGAGATCTCAACCCAGGGATTGAACCTGCCTCTCCTGCCTTGGCAGGTAGATTCTTTACCACTGAGTCACTGGTGAAGATAAGAGATGCCATCAAGTAACTTGCCATCACACATAGAGTAAAAGCCTTCTTCTGACTTTGGAGATACTTCCTAGAGGGGTCCT